>NC_069658.1:164192562-165433295 GCF_027244095.1 Hemicordylus capensis
AATTTCCCTTCAACTAAAGCAGGAATGTACTTTCTATGGGACCGTGTTGGCTGTTTGGATTGGAAAGTAAATCAACAATGCAGTCAATATGCTCATATATCATAATTCACTGTTCATTATCACCAGCTCAGCACTGCAGACAAGTGGCACAAACAAAAAGCACTTAAAATGCTAGACAAGTAATATAAATAGCCATACATATGACTCATTGAGAGAACAAGGACAAAGGAATGAGGGAGACGGATGTCTACACAGAGCCACTGCAGATAAGCAGACCAGGGTGGCCGCACACGATGGTTACTAGGATAGGAGATGCCTCCTACCCTACTTCAGGAGCAGTGCGTACTCCTGATACATCATCGTCTGCAAGGAGAAAACAAGGCTGGAGGGGCTGTCCATGATTGTGTACTAAACAACAGCTGGATCGGAGGCTCCCTCCTACCCAGCAGCTGTACCCAGCTGCTGAATGAGGTAGGAGGGAAATTCCTCTCTGACCAAGCTGCTGCTTAACACACAATCACAGAAGGAGCCTCCGGAGCCTCCAACCTTTCTTTTCCCCTTGCAAATAATCAAATATTGGAAATGCACGCAGCCCTCAAAAAAGGGTAGGAGGCATCTCCTGCCCTAGTACATTGTGTAAACCACCCTACAATCTCACCAAAAGTAAAGTAAAGTAAAGTAAAGTAAAGTAAAGTAAAGTAAAGTAAAGTGTGCCATCGAGTTTGAGTCGGTTCCTGGCACCCACAGAGCCCTGTGGTTGTCTTCGGTAGAATACAGGAGGGGCTGACCATTGCCTTTTCCAACGCAGTATGAGATGATGCCTTTCAGCATCTTCCTATATCGCTGCTGCCTGATATAGGTGTTTCCCATAGTCTGGAGGGAAACATACCAGCGGGGATTCCAACCAGCAACCTCCGGCTTGCTAATCAAGTCATTTCCCCACTGCCCTAATAGGTGGCTTCTCACCACAAAGAAATGTGCAAAATGAAAGTGGATTTCTGAAAACTACATGGTCAGTGACTACAAATGACACCTGGAATTGGAGAGTTTAAGGAGAGTTTGTGCACTGTTATTGTGTGCAGTAGGTCTAATTCTGGGAGACTATGCTCAACTATGAACTTTCAGCTGGGCCCTGTGAAAATCTCTACCAATCCCAATCCACCCTCTATAGAACAGACATTTTGTGACTCATCTCACAGGATTGTTCTGAGGCTGAATGAGAGGAGGATTGCAAACAACATTTCACACAAAAGGTGCTACAGAAATGAGTAATAATATTCTGACTGTGTTTAAAGACTTCTTCCTTGTGCGTAAATAGCAAATATGTGTCACAGACTGTTTTTTCATTGCTTGGACTAGATCTTGATTGTTTTAAATCAAGACAATGAGAAAGACAAAAATCCTGTGCACACAACACTTTTTGCACATACGTCTAGTTTGAACATGGATCCATGGAGAGCCAGAGATAATCATTTCTCCAATATGTGAGCATACATACAGACTCATATCTTCTTTAATGGCCATAGTACATGGAATGCAGCAGAGCTCCCAACATTGGTTATTTTTACTTTGAAATGGCTACATTTCAAATTTGATCAGAGCAGCGGTGCTAGATGGGAGAGGATTTCCCCCCCTCCCTTCCTCCTCATGGGTGCTTTCCAGAGTACCCGCTACAACTGTGGTAAAATGCTTTGGCTTGGCAGGATTGAACTGAAAACAATCCCCAGAAACGACAATGGAAAATACAGCTACTTTTTTTTTGCAATGGACATACAATGTTATAGCACTAAATCGCAGTGATAAAATTCAAAACAAGGCATCCAAAATGTGAACAGCACTCTGCTGATAGCGTAGGGACTGCAGTGTCACAACACAGGCACTGCAGAAGATCACTTAGCAGATACATTGTGACACTGTTGTAGGGGTTAATCTGGAAAGCACCCTGCTGATTTCCTGATCTGAATGACATGAAAGACAACTAAATGGAACTCATTTATAATGCACATCACAAGCACATGGCAATTGAGTTCATGCTCTTGGTTAGGCACCATAACACTGCACAGCCTGATCTTCAGGAATGCAGTGAAATGCAATCATTGTTGAGAACGTTAATGGCTGGAATAATGCTCCCTTTTAATAATGCCCCCCCCATCTTAGAAAATCCAAAGATTCTAAGAAGCAATCCAAAGCTAAATGCCATGTTCTTTGGCCATCTGGTTTTAGAGATATTGCACGCTAAAGCACTCATTGGCATATTGACGCCATCTTAAATATTTAAGCCTAAGATGGACATGAGCAAGAGAAATGTTTCAGCTCTTTGTTGTTGTCCATAGCAGCTCCTCGTTCAAATAACGTCTGCCCTTCATTTTGGGGTCTAGGGATTATGTGGTATGCTTCTGGGACTGCCAAAAGATGCTTCTCTTTGAAGTGTTCCCTTAAGAACATAAAAGAACAGCCCTGCTGGATCAGGCCCAAGGCAGCCCATCTAGTCCAGCATCCTGTTTTGCACAGTGGCCCACCAGATGCCTCTGGAAGCTTTCTTGGTAGGTCTGCTTTGCTGGAAGAAGTCCCAGACCTGGGCAGCAATAGATCATGCCTCTTCGTTGTGCCAAGCCAATTGGGCCTTGCAACTAAGACAAGGAGAGAAAAGACCTTTACTCATCCAAGCCTCAGTCAGGTTACGTCATGATCTGTAGAAGGAAAGGGGATTCACATTCGAGATCCCCCCCCCCCCCCAGCAACAGGCAAAGCTGTCTCAGCCATACAAGCAGACTACTAGGCAGGGCAGCAGCTCATGACAGCATAGTTCAAAAGGTGCCCTCCGCCTCCATCGTAGCTGTAGCATGTTAACATGAGAACATAAGAACAGCCCTGCTGGCTCAGGCCCAAGGAAGCCCATCTAGCCCAGCATCCTGTTTCGCACAGTGGCCCACCAGATGCCGCTGGAAGCCACAGGCTGGAGTTGAGGGCATGCCCTCTCTTCTGCTGTGACTCTCCTGCAACTGGTACTCAGAGGCATCCTGCCTTTGAGGCTGGAGGTGGCCGGTAGCCCTCAGACTAAATAGCTATCGATAGACCTCTCCTCCATGAAGTTATCCAAACCCCTCTTCATCCAGGTTGTTGGCTGTCACCACATCTTGTGGCAGAGAATTCCACAAGTGGATTATGCGTTGTGTGAAAAAGTATTTCCATTTATTGGTCCTAGATTTCCTGGCAATCAATTTCATGGGATGACCCCTTGTTCTAGTGTTATGTGAGAAGGAGAAGAGTTTCTCTCTATCTGCTTTCTCAACACCATGCATGATTTTATAGACCTCTATCATGTATCCCCGCAGTTGTCTTTTTTCTAAACCAAAAAGCCAGAGTAAAATGTTACTCTGGACTGGCTCACTTTGTCATGTGAAGCACTTTGGTGGCCGTAGAAAAAGGATGATGAGGTACTGCGTACTTCCAAAACATGCACTCATGCGTGTGTGTGTCTGTGTGTGTGTGTGTGTGTGTGTGTGTGTGTGTGTGTGAGAGAGAGAGAGAGAGAGAGAGAGAGAGAGAGAGAGAGAGAGAGAGAGCAATCATATGAAGCACACACACCTGATGTTGTGTGACTAGTATTTGCTGCTGACAAATCTCCAAACTCCATATAAATGTTAATATAGAGAGTACAATAGTGATAATGCCTGTCTGTGCTGCCAACGACACTACACCAGCATGGTGCAGTGGTCAGAGTGTGGGACTAGGACTGGGGGACTAGGACTTGTTTAACCATGAAATTCACTGGGTGAATCTGGGCCAGTCACTACACTCTTAGCTGAATTTACCTCACAGGGTTGTTGTGAGGATAAATATAATTATGTAACTCACGCTAGGCTTCTTGGAGGAAGAGCGGGATATAAATATAAAAACAAACAAATAAATGGCAATTGTGTATAAGTGCCAAACAATGAAACAGCTGGCAGATTTGTGCACATGTGGATACACATCCTAAGAAACAAGAAATTCTATAGTCCCCAAAGTTCCACTGATGCTGTCAGATTTAAGTAGAATTCCTTTTCATGGTTACCCGAAAACAAGCCACAACAAAAATGTAGATTGTACTTATCACAAATTATGTATCACAAAACTGTGAAAGAAGTGGCAACAATATTTTGAAAGGGCACATTGTCCTAAATAAAATACATTGACCTAAATAAAAAACAAGGAAGAGAAGAGCTCCTTCTTAAGAGAAAAAAGAATAGATCAGATTTGAGTTCAAATACTTCAAAACCTGTTTGCAAAACTGAGACTCCTGCAGAAGCCCCTAATTACAGGAAGAGGCTTGAGCAAGTATAGGAAACCTAGATAACATTCTGTTTCTCCAAGCAAAGCTTTCTTTCAGATATGTCCCAAGATCAAGTAAGTTTGCTGAGAAGATGCAAGGAGTCAAGAGAAACTACAAGTGTATATACATTGTATTTATATTGTCCAAATTTGGAAACTGACCACAATTGCTTTCAGCATCTCTCCTGGCCCTGCTGCACCTTGCAACAACTGGAATCAGTTTGCAGCATAATTGGACCTTTTTAACTGGACCTTCTGATTTCTCCATTAGTCATCCTGGTTATCAGGCAGGCATTTGTTTTTATCCCCAGAGATTGCAGCTAATGTACTCCAATGCCAGATCCAGCCCAACAATGAGCAGGCTAGCTGTTGTGGAGAATTCACTTTGTCCCAGCCTTTATAGAATTAATTTGTTATTTATGATGCTGAATGTGCTTTTTTCCATAAGGAGGAGATATGGCAAACTGTGACCTACAGTGAGAGGGATACATTGTCGGAGCTGTCAGTCACTGGGAAATGAAATATTGGTTTATTATGGAAGACACTTGTCTGAGGCAAATGCCTAAGATGGCAACAAATTTGCACTGCAGGGAGAAGAAGGAGAAGAAGATGACCAATTTTTCTCAACCTGCCTTTCTTACCAATTATTTTGCCACACCTTTTGGATAGGCTATTCAGCTTTCTATTTACAGTGTGTGTGTGTGTGTGGTTATGCATGTGCATGTATACACAGACACATACAAATAACTTCTAAAATGTGTGTATAAATGGACTATTGGCTAATACTGAGCAAGGGCTAATGGAGAGGGGAAGGAATGAAAAACAGCGTATTGAACCACCTTAATTAGTTTGGGACCTGATAGGTAAAAACTCTATAGAAAGGTGAGAAGATGGTATGAAGCTGTTTAGATGGCAGGCCTAGGCCTGAGTGTAGGGGGCCCTTCTGATGCCAAGCTCATTGCTGCTGCTGTGATCTTCCTATCCACTCAGCCCCCACTCCTCACTTCATGTGACTCATCCTCCCCAAGGGGAGTGCTTCACTCTGTCCCTCTGAATCAGCAATGTCTGAATGGCCATGGATGGTTTTTATTCTTAATTTTCCCAAAGCCTTGCTGGATGGGGGGAGAGCATGCTTGATGCTTCATCCTTTATCTTTTCCTCTTTATGCCACAGTGGAAAAGTCCACATTTGTCCCTTTTTAATTTACTTGTGTATCACCCTAGCTCTGCACATGAAAAAGAGAAGGAAATGAAGCGGCAGGGGAGGGAGACAATATAAGTGGGATAAAGACACAACAGTGGAGCTCAGATTCATACCATGAGGGGATTTTTCACGAGGGTCCAGTCTTTTATGAAGGATTGTCCTCACAGGAGCAATATAGGGTACATTTTATACACTGCCTAGAGATGTACATATCTCTAGGCAGTATAAAAATATGGTAAATAAATAAAATAGTATTATTTATTCCCAGTACTCAGAAAGTGAACATTAAGATTTGCTGCTGAACTGGCTCCTATGAGCTGTAGGGGACCATAGCCAACAGAAGTCAAGAGAAAGCTGTGGCTGGAAGGCCTTAGGAATCCCCTTTCCCCCGCAAGTAGCTCTCTTCAGTGCAGCAATGTATCGAAGGTTTCATTTTCCTGACTCCAATCTTAACCCTTGGGTTGTAGTCAGTTTCATCACCATGACACGAGGCTGGACGCAGCCTGCGCTGTTTCCAAATTCAGAACGGCAAGCTGCATCCCCTAAACCGGAGTTGAGGGAGGAAGCTCCTCCCTCAACTCCGGCCATAATTAGCTGTGAGGGTTGTCCTTCATGGAAGAAGGAAGACCAAACAGCCAATTCTCCCTCCTTTCTGCAGTCTCGCTGATTGCAAAAAGGATTCTCTCTGTTACCTCCAAATTTGGATGGGAGAGCAGGGGGAGAGGGGAGTGGAACCGTCAATTAGACCCAGAGTTCCACGTTATGTGTGAATACAGCCAGAGAGAGAGTATTCAAGGTGAGCCAGTCATGTCCAGCTCATACTTCTTCCCTGCAGGATGTCACACTTGCCCCAAACCCCTGTACTTTTTTAGCATGGGGAAAATGAGAATCACACCTGGACTTGTAGTATCCTACCCCATGGGGGAAATGTCACCTTAAATCCCTTTGAATCCAGTGTGTATGTGAGAACCAGAGGCTTTGCAATCCCTCAAGGAGTCTCAACTCTTTAATGGATTGGCAGTTGTCAAACTGACCTACATTAACCCTGACTGGAGGGAAAGGCTCTCCCACCTCCAGATGCTCTTCCTGAAGGGATGCTTAAAAGATGGCTGTTTTTAACCTGTGTTTTCAGCTGTTTTACCATCATCTGCTGAAACAAAACTTGAACAAAAACTCTGTTTGCAAGAACATCTTTTAGACTCTTATAAAGTGCTAAGAGATATTTCTTATACTGCTTTCTTTCCTCTTTCAACTCAGTTCCTTGTTCTTGTAGCTTAATAAATAACTTCTTATAAAATACATCTAACTCTGACTGTGAGGTTTGGGGTGTTCTGGGAACATTTGTTCTCTTATATGGCTGTCTGCCAGTCAAGCTACTTACTACTAGACAAGGATGAGCTTAGCCCAGATCCTGCTCTGTGGGAACTGAGAGAATCAAGGACCTCTAGGGAACCCCAAGACTTACACCCAACTGGGCACAATCGTTCCTAGGGGGAGATGGTGGCAGCTTACATTTAAATAACAGGGACCTGCTTAGGGCAGAACAGAATGGGAGTTAAGCTCTGAACCACCAAGTCAACCCTGACAGGTACCATCTCAGGGAATGAATGTTCATAATGATTTTTGGCAACATCTTCCCCCCTAGAGATGGAAGACAGATGATAGAATTGTTCTACTCACAGCTTTCTCTGTGTTATCACCCCTTCTTTATCTCTACCCCCAAATGGTTATGATAAAATTGCAGTCATTTTTGCATAGAGCAAAGGGTTAGGGTGGAGTTAGAGTAACAGTGAACAAATTGCTGAACTCTCTCCATGAAGTAAGCTTTGGAGAACATTTCTTCTCCTCTGACATTGATACAATTGTATAGTGATTATGGTGTTTTAAAAACTTGTAAAAGCTTTTAAAACATTGCAAATTTGGTGCTGCAGGTCTGATGGGCAGGACAACAGAAACATGATAACAAACTGAAGGCTGAAAGTACTGCAATGCTATCACCTATTTTCTATCTCTAGGGGTTTAGATCTTGTCAAACGTCACAGTAAGTATTCATCCCCCCACCCCCAGATGGCACCAACCACTCCAGTGGGTTTACATTCTAACCAACGGTGCATTGTCACACAAATGGGGGAAGGGGTGATTTTCAGTTATTTCCCTTTCCCTCGGAAGCCCACTATGTGCCATGAAAATATGAAACACACAGTGAGCTTCCCTTCCCTTCTCTTCCCCCACTTGTAGTACGACAGCACACTCTTAGCCTGGAACATAGCACTGCTGCATCATAGCGCTAACCTGGATGTCAGCCTTTGTATTTTAACCCTCAGCAAAATTGCTGTCAGGGCAGCTTTGCAGCCTATTGAAAAAATACAGAGCAGACTCAAAATAATTGAACCAGTGTTGTTGTTTTTTAAGGAGTGGAAGAATGAAAAGATCTTCACTAGGTACTGGAAAGAGTGAGATCAGATTTGGTGTCAGGTGAGTGAGGGCATCCACAGGACTTTTTCCAGTGGGGTGGGGACAAAGCCAGCAATCCAATACCCCCCTCCTTGGCAGTATGTCCCATTGAACTCAAGGGGAACAGGCTCACTCCAGGGGCGCGGCAATTGCCTCTTCTTGCCCTGCCTCTGGACGCCTATACAAATGAGCCTCCCTAGGGATCACCTTTCATAATCAGGGTGGTGTAGTCAAAAAGGCTCTCTCAACAGCTGCCACCCACCTGTCTTCAAAAGGTGGAGGTGGACCTCCACTGAAGATCTTAATGCATGGGCAGGTATATGTGAGGAAAGATGGTCCTTCAGGGTCCAAGCCATGCAGGACTTTAAAGACAGCACTTTGAGTTGTGTTCAGAAATGGACCAGCAAGCAGGGACACACACACATACACACACACACACGGCTGGTCCCAGTGTGGTGTAGTGGTTAGAGTGCTGGACTAGGATTGGGGATACCCGAGTTCAAATCCCCATTCAGCCATGATACTAGCTGGGTGACTCTGGGCCAGTCATGTCTCTCTCAGCCTAACCTATCTCACAGGGTTGTTGTGAGGAGAAACTTAAGTATGTAGTGGAGGAAGAGCGGGATATAAAATGTAAATAAATACATAAATAAATTTATTTCCCCAGATGTTGTTGGACTACAGCCACCATCCATGGCCTTTGGCCATTGTGGCTGGGGATGATGGGAGTTGTAGTCCAGCAACATCTGGGGATGCAAGGTTGAGGATCCCTGCCCTAGAAGACGAAATGGCTATCGCTGGGAGCCAGAAGGGAGGAGGGAATGGGCGGAAGTAGGAAGCCTGTGAACGACAGAGAGGTTGTGAAGAGTTCCCTCCGCCTCCCATATCTCTCTTTGCTAGATGACTGAGCAACAAAATGATAGATGAGCTTTGGTGTTGATAAGGGCAAGTTAATGTACATTGGGACAAATAATCCCAATTATACACATGCATGCTGACTGATTCTGAATGGACTGTGACATCTTAGGAAAGAAATCCTGGAATCAAACTGGAAAGCCCACTGAAACTGTCAACTTGGTGATCTGCAGCACTGAAAAAAGGGAAATGCAATGTTAGGAATCATTAGGAAGGGAGTGGATATAAAAAGCAAGCACCATAATTCCATTATATAAGGCTACATCGCTTCCATATTTAGAATATTCTGTGTAATTCTGGTTGTCCCATTTCAGTTGAGGTGATGGTGGAAAATCATTTTCCTTATGCAAAAAAAAGGCTTAAGAAATTGGGTCTGTATAGCTTAGAAAAATGATTTAAATGATTAAAGGGAGACATTTAATTAAGGTTTATGAAATTATATTGTTACAAGGACTGCCAACGTACAAACTTAGAAACATGTGCTGCTGACTGATATGAAGGTAGATGAACAGGAGAATGGTGACCATCTGGCATATATACTAATCATTTGCATTTTCTGCCTTTCATCAAATGCCTTTGGGTGACATTCTGTGTGTATATGTGTGAAAGAGAGATTGCATCTGCTCAGCACAATCCTATGCATGTTTACCATGCCATACCAGAGTCCATACCAGAGAATTCAGGAGGGCTTACTCTCAAGTATATGCTGCATAGAATTGCAGCCTCACAACCCAATTCTGTACGGTCTACTCCAAGTAAAGCCTCAGTGAACTCAATGGCCTTACTCCCAAGCCCATATGTTTGCAGCCCAAGGACAGATTCCAGACACGTTGATGATATTGTGAGAAAGGGAGAAATAAGGTTTGCTCTAAAGAAGCAGAAGCAAAAGCATGTGTGTGCATATTAGCAAAAGGAAAGGAAACTGTGTGTGGCTAAATACCTTGTGGAATTTTGAAGCCATGTGCAAGTTGCGTGTATTCAGGTACCACCTGCAAGTGGGCACTCCAAACCACACTCCAGTTGTTGTTCTTAGCACTAGTCTGTCATGAGGTGGGGATTTAATTCTGGATGAACCATTCCGGATGGTTCTGGGCATCTGGAATAATGTTAGCTGGTCAGATGAACTTTTTGAACACAATCAAAAATGTTTTGTTTGGCAAAAACCAAAGACTGTCTTCCCAAGTAAGAACCTCATCCTGACTGTCAAGCATGGTGGTGGCGGCATGGTGGTTTGGGACTGCTTTGCTGCATCAGGAGGACCTGGACAGCTTGCCATCATGAACGGAACCATGACCTCATGTTGGGGCACATGTACCCCAACCTTAGACTCAGAGGTACCAACCCAGAAGTATATGGAATGCAGGCCTGTGTCTGATTTCATTTTATATTAAGAGTTCAATTAAATGCCTGAACTTGAGGTGAACATGATGCCCAGATCTCATGACTGCCCGGTAAATGATTTGTAAAGGCAGGGGTAATCTAGCATTGGTTATCAGTGTTTGTGGAACTCACAAGAGACACAATGGGTCAGGCTTAATTACCAGTCTCACACTGCTGAAATTAACCTGCTGTCCAGTAATCCCCTTACCTCACTGACAGGATGCTTCTGCCTTAGTCAAATGTGTTGATTAACTTACCTCACACATGTACCCCCTTTTTAATGTTACTTTGAATATTCTCTTGTTATAATTACACACTAGATAGAGGTACACAAGAAATAATGTAATTGCTGTCTCACACAAATAGAACTAACTCTTTCACTAACTCCTGACTTTTAACATTCTTGGGACAAGGCAGGAGAAGATGTAGATTTGCTTTGGGCAATGTCCCCTCCTCAAGATAGCAGCTAACAGAAGATGAGATTGGACTGGCTGAATAATTAAAAGATGATATCCAGAAGGTAACAGCAAGTTGTCACCTTTTTGGGGACCCAGGAAAAGATGAGGGATTTGAATAGACTCTATGAGAGATCAAAGGAAAATACAACTATAAAGAATGAGGCTACTGGACAGAGAGCTAGCGGTCTTGTGCCTACAGGCAGTCTTATGCCTACACGAAATCGTCTGCCTACAAGCAAGACTTGCTCATGAGTAATCCAAGAGTTTGCTACCCAAGCCGTGGGGCTAGAGGCAGGAACTCTGTCCATGGACAGGAACTGTCTGTGACTTCCACTGCGCAGTGAGAAGTCAAGACTTCCCCAGCCATGGTGCTCTGACTCTCAGCCGTGCTCTGAGCAAACTGCATGCTTGATCCAAAAGCTCCTGTCTCCAGCCAAAAGCTTCTCTCCTTCAGCTGAAAGATCCACCGTTCTCAAGCCTCTGATCCTGGTAATATGCTGCCTCTACAAGCCTTGGATCCTTTCATCCCTTCCCCTTCTTCTCCCTTTCCCTCGTCCCTCTACTAATTCCTGATCTCCCCAAACCATGCCAGCCCTCAGCCTTCCTTACCCCACCCCTTTTTCCATCTATATCTGAATTGTATTAGGCTCTAGGAAGATTTAATACACACACATATGTTAGTTAGGAACACTGGGTGAATAATGGTGCTGGCTAGGGTTGAAATACTGTTAGTAATATTGATAGAATGTTCTGCTTTCTGCTCATCTAGATTGATGTTGTTATTCTTTTATACTCAATAAAGCCCATTGAATCATTTAGGATTGGTTTGATCTCCTTTCTTCCTTGCGCCCAGATCCTACATGGTCACTGTATAAAAGAACTTGGTCACTTGGTGACACTATGAGACAGGCCTAATTTTGTATGCTAGCTAATGAGCATATTTAGTATATAAATCAGGCCTGGATCACAACACTCAGCTGCATATCAGAAAATTCTAGAGGACAATGACAAGCCATCTCTCTATGAGCTGAAGCTGAGACAAAAGTGGGTAATGCAGCAAGACAATGATGACTCTAAACACTCAAGTAAGTCTACCACAGAATGGCTGGAGAAGAAGAGATTTCATGTTTTGAAGTGGCCAAGTCAAAGTCCCAACTTAAACCCTATTGAAATGTTGTGGAAAGACCTGAAGAGAGCTGTTCATGCAAGGAAGCCCTCAAATGTCATAGAGTTGAAAGTTTTGTATGGAAGAATGGGTCAAGATTCTTCCAAGACAATGAGGCTCTTCTCACATTTAGTGAGAAGAGCCTGGGGAGGGTTTGTGGAGAGAGTGGGCTTAGCCCACTCTCTCCGCACATGAGCAGCAGTCTGCTCTGGGTGGCTGAAGCGGCCGCCCACACAACTGCTGGCTCCGTTACGGAGCCGGCGGGGGCTGGGAGGATCAGGGGGTGCGCGGCCCCCGGAAGCTCCAGCATGCCCTGTGTGAGCACCCTGTGCGAGTGCGCAGGGCATGCTGGAGAGACCTCCGAGCCGGGATGCTGCTTTTCAGCCTCCCGGTCGGGGGTCTCCCCATGAGGAGTCGCGGTGCAGAGCTTCGGCGTGACAACTCACGAACAGAAAAACCAGGTTTGCGGAGGTTAAGCCAGGTTAACCTGGTTAAAAACCAGGTTAAGCAGGTGATCCACTTAAGAACCACTGGGCTCACAGCCGAGCCCGGTGGTTCTCACAATGGGAGGAAATTGGGCTAGCCCGATTTCCTCCCATCGTGTGAATAGCCTCAGTGTGAGAGACTGATCACCAGTTACAGACAGGACACAGATAGTTGCAGTTATTGCTGCTCAGGGAGGTGCCAGCAGTCACTGAATGAAGGGTTCACAAACTGTTTCACACAAAGACGTTTGTTGTTGACTCTTTTGCCTGAGTTACTTATTCATTGGGGGTGCCTTTCTTTCTTATCAGAGTTTAGCTTAGGATGTAATCATGTTTTGAATAAAAATTGTGCTAACACACAAACCATCCTAGGGGATTCACAAACTTTCCCTCAGCACAGTCTTTCAGCTGGAGCCCCCTTTCATACAAGTATATGGTAGACTGGTGAATGTCTTTCTAGACGAAGCACCAACATGACCCTTGATTTTTCTCTCCCAGAATGTTACCTTATCTCAAGATTGGTTCTGAGAAGCATGAAGGCTTTATTAGAGTGGCGGCCCCATGTCAGAACTCCATGAAATGCAGACAGAACTAGCAATATGGCCATGTTCAGTTCAACAGTAATTCTATTCTCTCAGCTCTTATTGCTTTGCACAGACTTGAAATGTGAGCCGTCTCTGGGTCGAATTTATTTATTTATTATTGAGAGCTATTGATTGTTTTTATTTCTTAAAGACAAATCAACATAGTAACAAGGCACTCCCCCAGTACCTGTTAATTCCCTCCTCTCATTCCCATGATCCAGCAAACCTAAAACATTATATGAAACACATGCTTCTGATACACAAGGCAAGACCGTTCAAATCGATTTATACTGCTCGAGAATTGCCTTTGCCTTAGAACATCTACAAACCAAGGCACTAAATCTTAGCTACATGTAACATTTTTATTATGTGTAAACAGCAGTGCCAAGAGAAGAACTGCAGGGTGGCACAAATAAGACGGGTCTGGCTCTTCATCGTTGTGCAGCTGTAGCCAGGTCCATCTTAGTTGTGTTGCCTTGTATTTGTGGCTTGTAAGCATACATATTAAACAAAGGTAGATTTTAGTCCCAGATTTACTGCTTCTCTGTTCATGTGAACCTGGCAGTGCAGGAACCACAAGGTAGTATAGGTTACATTTCCCACAGCTGTTATCACACCGCTTGCATTTGGAAAATGAATACAGGGAAATGGTTTACAACATGGCTACAGAGATGCATCTTTGTAATATGGGGCAAGCCTGAGACAAGGATCTCCAGCATTCCTAGGGCTTTATTTGTAGTCTAGCCCTGGTGAGGACTGGCTGTCTCAAGGTTATGCCAGTCCCTGCCTGGATTCTCAACTCTGACAAGAAGAAAAAGAAGAAACACGCCACAACCTGTAGCCTTCTTTCAAAGGTATATACAGAAATGATGCTGGCAGCATTCTGTCCAATTGCTCTGTAAGACCACCCTGCTTCGCCCTTCCAGGACTTTGGCCAGTCCTGGCTACTGGAGTAACTGATTATTTGTTTATTTCATTTTTAAAACAATATTTATATCCTGTCCTTCCAGCACGATCCTAATCAGGGCGGCTCAAAAAGGCAATAAAACAATAAAACAGATAAAACAATACAAAATTAATAAAATTCAGTTAAAAACTAGACCCAGTTAAAATCAGATCTACAGATTAAAAGCTTCCTGGAAATGACAAAGAATAAAAAAACTTAAAAGCCTCTCTAAAAAGATGGATTTTCAATTGTTTCTTAAAAATGAGGAGAGGGAGGGAGCATGGCAAAACTCAGCTGGGAGGGCATGCCGAAACTGACCAGCCACAGCCAAGAAGTCCCCGTCCCTAGTCTCTGTCAACCAGATCTTGACACCTATTAGAGTTTTTATTAACTTTACATTTTATTAACATTACATCGGGGCTCAGCTGATGGGCCTGCTATCTTTACTTACACACACACACACAAGCAAACCATCCACATGGGGACTGGCATGTAGGGAGGGGTGACCCTTTCTCCTTGTGCAGCAGTCCTCAAACAGCCTCTGCAGCTGCTCTTTGCTCTGGAAGGGAAGTTGCCACTGGCACCAATAGCACCTTCCCTTCCAGGGAAAGGACCATGGCCAAGCAGACAGGGTTAACACACCATCCCACCACCACCATGGGCCAGTGCTGTGTAGCTGCTTAAAAAAAAATGCATAAAAGAGAATACAGGGAAATTTCCCAGAAGAGCCCCTGGTGGCACAGTGGTAAAACTGCCGCCCTGTAACCAGAAGGTTACAAGTTCGATCCTGACCAGGGGCTCAAGGTTGACTCAGCCTTCCATCCTTCCGAGGTCAGTACCCAGAATGTTGGAGGGCAATATGCTAAATCATTGTAAACCGCTTAGAGAGCTTCCAGCTATAGAGCGGTATATAAATGTAAGTGCTATTGCTACTGCTATTGCTAAAAGATGGAAAGGCACGCATCATGTTCAGTTTGGCCCTTCTAGATTTCTTCTACTCAGGATTTTGCCGTATTGCATTAAGTTATTTCATCTGCACCCCACTGTGTACCCTTGGGCTTCACTACCACAATATTTCTAATTAGGAGCCTCTGGACAAATCTCATATTCACAACTGACTCTTCCCCACATTAAAAAGCCACGAGTCCACGGTCATTTATTGGCCCTCACGCATTGCAATATTCCAAAATATGGCAAGATTTCAAATATGGGTAGGGAAACGATGTCAGAAGTCACTGGAAGCAGATGATTAATATAGTAGGGAAACTATGTCAACTTTCCCAATTACAGATGGATGTGCTTGTTTAAACTGAGTAAATGTAATATAAATATATACGGTTGGCATATTCATAACCGACAGGTGTGGTTGATCTGCTCTGATATCACAATAAGCCCAAGTGGACAGAGCCCTTCCAGCTGCTGTGGCCTCAGCTGCTGGCAACATTACAGAGGGGCTGGGCTGTTTAGGGTCAGGCAGCTCTGAGTATTACAAGGAAACAAGGATTCCAAGAGCCATGACTCCTGCTTATTAAAATTAAGACATTAATGACTGCCTGCACTCCGTGGAATTTTGAATCACACCATTGGTGAGGATCAGTTGAACAGATCTGGAGCGTTTGGGTGAAATCTGCTGTGCAAAATTATATGTGCAAGTGATTAATTATTTAGGAGAAACTTAGATCATGCATTTAAGCAAGAGGCTTTTGCATTCACTCTGACACTCACTATGTCTATCTTGGTCGCAGAGTACTTGTGAACATAGTGGATGTTAAGTGCATACTAATGTACAGAGTACATCTTAAGATATGGAGGAAAAGTAGAAAATAATCAAGCCCCACGAATGGCTGTCAATTGACACATTTGCCTTTCTGTCTCAGGCATGATAATAATCATTTGTCAGTGACCTGCAAGCAAAGGAAAAAAGAGTTTATGTTTCTGAGATCTCAGCGTAGAGGCAGCTGTAAACACACAGTATGCTTTTACACCGGAAACAGGGGTCATCTCAATTGTTTGGGATTTCATGTGGACTAGTGCACTTTGGCTCACAACTCAAGGCTGTTAAACATGTAAAAGTGAACTGGGCACTTTCCAGATTAACAAGCTGTTCAGCAGTAAAATGCTTCGGCTTGGCAGGATCATTTTGAAAACATAAATAGCCTGCACAACCCTCCTACAATGGGAAAATACAGCGATTTATTTGCAACACACATGCAGCGTTGTAGGACTAAAACGCAAGGATAAAATCCGTACAAAGGCATCAGAAATGTGAACAGCACCTTGCTGACAGCGCAGGGACTGTGATGTCGAAACACAGGCAGTACGCAACCACACTTAATGGACACGTAGTGACACTGTTGTAGCATGTAATCTGGAAAGTGCCCTGCTGAAGAGGGGTTGCTCATCTGGCCTCTATGAGAGATGCAGTGTTTTGTGTGCTTATCTATGCTTATTAGCTATAAGCATAACTAATCAGTGATACTTACTCTCACATTCCTATAACCTAGTCCTGCATGCTTTATTTAGTTGGTTAATGGGTAGAGGGCAAATTTTAATAGGTGAGGCTGAATTGAGAGCTAAAGGCAACGGTGTAACAAGGGGAGAGTGGGTCTGTGTTCACTACACAGTTGTCCTTCCCTCTCCCCACAGCCCTTCCCCATGGTGGTACATGTGTTCATTAGGAATGTGCATGAAATGGATTTAGCTTTCCGCTCTGAGCTCAGAACGGAACGCTAAATCCACAGAACGGTCCATCGGAACAACCAGCTGAGCTGCTCCAACTTGGAATGTTCCAAGTGCTATTTTGGATTCCAAAATGGCACTCTTCTGGCCTCTGTGCATATGTGGCAGCCATTTGCATAGTGGTGCCTACCACGCAAATGGCTGCTGTGCATGTGCAGAGGCCAGAAGAGTGCCATTTTGGAGTCCAAAATGGCGCTCGGAACTCTTGGAACGTTCCCCCTCAAAATGGCGTTCTGTTCTGAGCTCGGAACAGGCCCTTCATTTGAAGGGTGTTCTGTACCAAGCTTGGAACACTCAAAACGGCCCATTTCGAGTTGGAATGTTTTGAGCGTGGAACATTCTGCACATCTCTAGTGCTCATGTGTGCGCACCCCACTCACACAACTCCACCCATCCTCCTTCCATCAGCCAGGTTCGCGGCCAATGCGAGAAGGATGGGCAGAGTTGGGCCAGCCACTGAAAAAGGTGGCTGGCAGCAGCAATGGGCCACATGTGCACCCTCCTTCCATATGCCAGGAGCCCAGCTGATAGAGGGAGGATGAGCAGAGCCAGGTCAGTTGCTGAAGGAGGCATCTGGCAGCAGCGGGAGGCCCAGCTTGGAGGATCTCAGCGGCTCCTCCAGACTCTCCGCAGCCCCCTGACTAAAGGCATGCATTTATTGCTTTGAAGCTGTTTTGGTTCTGGTGTGTTAAGTGTATTTGGTTCTGGGATAGAATGAAAAAGAAATGATTGAATATGCACTTTTCTTCCAACAAAGCATTACCGGTACTCTTTGACCCAGCCCTGCCACTAGATAGAGAAGCGTTTGTTCACACTCTTACCCCGGGACTTCTGGGCCAAAGTCCAGGGCCTCCATAGCCCCTGGGGGCCCCCCAAATCCTCTTTAGTTTGCCCCAGGTGGTGTGGTCACCCAGACGAGCATGATGATGCTTAATATACTAGGGGCGGGGCTCCAAAGGCCTTTAGGTCCAGGCTCCAAAACGACCTAGGTGCACCTGTGTTCACACAACCATTTGGGGGTGGGTGGGCTGAAGGGCAGGGGGCTCCTACCACATTAGCCGCACACACAAGTAGAACATCTTTTTGGGTCCACAATCCCAGGAAACAGAAAGCAAGGCAGCCACAGCATCTATTGTTGAAATTGGCAGCTGTAAGCCTTGTGCCTCTGTGCAAAGCCTTCTAAAGGCCCCTCTGCAGGCAGCAGACCCAATCCTGCCAAAGGCGCTGCACTTCAGGATCATAGAGTGTGCTTTGCAGACCAGTATGTCCAAGAATAACAGCCACTAGCCACAGCGCTCTATCATTCCCGTGCAGGGGGAAGGCATGCTCCATGTGATGGTTGGACAGAAAAGCCATGTGAGTTGACATGACCACAGAAGCAAGGTATGGGGGCTGTCTTCTTTTCCATCCTCAATTAAAAACAGGGAGAAAAGCTGGGTTACCCTGCTTGGAAATACCTGGACTAGAACAATTTGCATGAGTTCTCACGATTACGCAAAACAGGGTAGCCCAGCTTCTATCCTAATCTTAACTGTTGTGTGAACCAACCTAGGAAATACCACCAGTTGGACTCAGGGGCGTAACTATAATAGGGCAAGGGGAGACAGTTGTCTGGGGGCCCACTGCCTTGCCCCCGCCCCAGAGGCAAGTCACATGACTGACTCCCCCAGCCGCATAACCACCTGGGCTTCCTTCAGTTGTATTCATCCTCTGAAACTGATGTGAGTGTTAAGACCTGGAGCTACCAGAACAGCATGTCTTTCTCTAGTACCATTAAATGGCTTGCATCGTCCACAATGTACAAAACCTTTAAAAAAAAAAAACAATTAGGATGATGTTCTGTTGTGGCACATAGGGGTGTGTGTGTGTGTGTGTGTGTGTGTATACTCTGCTTTTTGTTACCACTATTCAGCCTCATTTAAGATTTCTTTTACTTCATGAACTGAGCTTCGGGGGGGGGGCATTTTAAAATCTTGTCTCTGGGCCCACTACAACCTTGCTATGCCCCTGGTTGGACTGTTAGCTCTGCTGGGTAGCTGGCCCACTTCACCTGGAAAACTTGGGGAAATGCATGACAGAGAACCCTGGGTTGCCCTACGGAGTGTGTCGTCCATTTTGCAGGATGCTTTAATACGTACTTCTGACATTGACAAGTCCTCTTTGCAAGCAAGTGCTGTTTAGCCAGGACCATCCTCCTTGCCCGCTGCTGCCGAAAGAGAAAGAATTTATTCTATGATTCTGTGATCTTTCAAGTTCTCTTCCATGGACTGCTGAGTCTGGAAGAAAACTGCCCCATCCACTTTCCATTTACGGACATGCAAACTCACCCTTTTCTGTTTAATAATTTTGCAAAAGGCCACAAACACGCTGGTGAGAATCAGCAGTAGCAGTGGCACACCAGCTCCAAGGACCACTTGGAGTAGTGGGAATTCCTTCTCTGTAGATGGGGGCTTCTCTGTAGAAAGAAAAAGAAGAGGCAGAGTTGAGATGGGGAAAATACAGAGAGACATAGGTCAAGGAAGAAGATAAATTAGGCTGATGATCCCCAAACCTACATGCATCTGATGACGTGGGCTCTGGTCCATGACCAGAGGAGAGCTGGTCTTGTGGTAGCAAGCATGACTTGTCCCCTTAGCTAAGCAGGGTCCACCCTGGTTGTATATGAATGGGAGACTTGCTAGCACTTACATTTAGCACTTACATTGATATGTGAGCGCTGTAAGATATTCCCCTCAGGGGATGGAGCCGTTCTGGGAAGAGCAGAAGTTTCCAAGCTCCCTCCCTGGCTTCTCCAAGATAGGGCTGAGAGAGATTCCTGCCTGCACCCTTGAAGAAGCCGCTGCCAGTCTGTGTAGACAATACTCAGCTAGATGGACTTATGGTCTGACTTAGTATATGGCAGCTTCCTATGTTCCTATGTTCCATGAACCTTTATACCACACTACATTTATTAGTTTTTAAGAAGCTACAAGGCTATTGTTTCTGCTGACAGACTAACATGGCCACCATCTCTAGAACATACCCACAGTGTAGTTAAGACTAATCTTCAGTTCATTTTTCACAAGGAGTCTGCAATTCCACAGTCCTACAGTTCTGGTTTGGAAACAAAATTTGTTCTCTGCAGGGTTAGGAGCCTCTTTGGTGTCATTCATGTGCTCCCAGCGCAGGAGAGCCATGGGAGGGAAAGGAGCAGAGACCTGACAGCACAGGGTCACATCCCCTTCTTCTGTGAGAGGCCTGATTGGCTGGGCAGAGACTGTAGGCAAGACAAGGAACATTCATGAGGACATCGTTTCCACAAGGCTCAGGACAGAATGTCAAG
The DNA here is from genome assembly GCF_027244095.1 of Hemicordylus capensis. NCBI lineage: Eukaryota > Metazoa > Chordata > Lepidosauria > Squamata > Cordylidae > Hemicordylus > Hemicordylus capensis. The sequence continues at coordinate 164,212,528 of NC_069658.1, forward strand.
CATCTATACTGGGGATTCTGTGAAGGAATTCCCACCATGTCACAAAACGCATGTCCACTTATTGTCCAAGGTGCTAAGTTGCCCAATTCATAGGCTGGGGAGGGACACCTCCTTATGCGCAGACACTGACAGAGACCTTATTTGCTACAGACAAAGCCTGGTCACTTTATCCAGAGCGCTGTACTGTCCTACTTTGCAATGCACATTTCCCCAAGTTTCTGGCACCAGTTCATCTGTTGGTTTGGCCTATGGGTTAGCTTTTGGATTTCATATTGCGTTCCTATACTTGAGTGTGCAGGAAACAAGCAACTAACTCAAAGAACCCAATTTCTCACGAACAATTAACATTGTCTTGAACCAGAAACTTAACCAACCCATGTTGATCAAATAAGGACACTCATTCCCCTAACATTGCTGTTCCAATCAAAATCACAGTCCCCTCCCCGATGATGTCGGGTTTTTAAAAAGGTGTTAGGAGATCCCGATCACAGATCTCTACCTCAAATCTGTTTTGCCCCTAAGCTTAATGGTTTCACAGGAAAAATCTCAGTTTCTTGATCTGTAATTGTAATGCCTCTAAACAGAATAGCGGCGATTACAACAACAGTTAGAATGCTCTTTCTTCAGTAGGCAGCATGGTCTTGTCTACTTCCTGGAATTTCTAACTTAAAGTAAATTCTGCTTAGAACAATAGAATTGCCCAGCATCTTGTCAGCCTTTCAGCAAGCAACATTAAAAAATATCTGGTTTTCAGTCAGAGTGTAGTAAAGAGGTCACTGTCTCCAGGGCTTTTAAAATTGAATGTCATATGAACATATGGCAAAGCAATATGAATCCACATCTGCACTGTTGTGCTCCTTTGATATATCCCCACCCCTACTCCCCACCCCCCACCCCACCACCATGATGAGAGGTCCAGGAGAATCAGCAGGGTTTTGCATTCCCTCCTTCCATCTCCTGGTGCAGGTCATCCACCAGGAGGAAGGTGGTTTCTGTCCCACAGTCGGGCCCGCAACCCAACTGAAATGGCTCTAGAGATCATCAGCTCCATCCAGGCCCAGGCTGCTTGGAGTTGGGAGGCCACCGGCCACTTTATTCCCTTGTTAAAAAAAAGGGGGGGGGGAATTCAACACCAGCCAACAGTTGTTAAGCTCAGCTGGATCAGTGGTGGCCTTTCTGGGTGGGGCAGAAGGGGCAGGAATGAGCAGAGGTGTGGCTCATGACCACTCGTCTTGCCCTGCCTCAGCTGCCTCACTCTCCCTCACCTTGCCCCACCACGGTATGCAGATGCTGGTCTTTCAGCCAGTTCCCCAACCTGGTGAATGACCAGCCTGAGTGCTGGGGGTTACTGCCGTGGAGCAGTGGCACCACTGCCTCCTTTAAAGCGGAGGAGAGCATCCCTTGCCTTAAGCAGGCATTGATCACCTTTGAGGCCTATGTGCCTAATTCCACTCTGGCAGCTTTAATGAGCTAGGATAGGCAAAGGTCCAGAGCAGTGGTTCCCAACCTGGGGGCCTCCAGATGTTGCTGAACTACAACTCTCATCAGTCCCAGCTACAACTTACTGTGGCTGGGGATGTTGGGAGTTGTAGTTCAACAACAGCTGGAGACCCCCCAGGTTGGGAACCACTGGTTCAGAGCATATCTGGTAGGCCACACACCTCCAAGCAGCCTGCCCCCACACCCTCAGGTTACACAGTCTGGAAAGGAACCAACAAAATAGGACCAGACAGTGCATCAGTGATATTCAGTTCAAAGTCCGCCTCAATGGTCGCATCTAGATTGGAGCAGATTGGAGAGATTTTGTCCTCAACATTGGTCAAAGCAGACTGCTGATTATTGCCCTTGATCCTTGGGGCTCATGTGCAACAAACTCTTTACTACCTCAGACTGTTCTGCTGGACAATATTATGTTGATGCAATGGTGGCAGAGAAGAATTTATTTATTTATTTATTTATTAACATATTTCTATACTGCCCCAAACTTATGTATCTGGGCGGTTTACAACAAAATAAAACAAAAATGAAAAGTTTAAAACATTACAACAATTTAAAACATTTAAAAGAATATTTTAAAACAGCATTAAAACCATTAAAACAATATTAATTTGGTTTTGCTGTAAATATTAATGGTTTTGCTGCCATGATCACCACAGAGCAGTTATGACAGGGGTTCTAGTCTCTGTTTGGTCAGATTCATTGCAAGATTTCTGTCATTTCTACTTTAGCTGTCAGCCTAATCACCATTGCTCTTAGCACTTTAGTATGCCAAGGGGCAACACGAGCTCTGTGAGTTGGCCAATGACAACTTAGAGCAGCTGTATCAATTGCCTGTTACATGCATCAATTGCCTGATACAATGGCTAGGGCACTGATAGGATCTCTGGCTCTCACTGCAGGGAAATCCTCCAAATATATCAGGTTTGCACCATGATCCAACTGAATGTGTCTCCCACCTTTCTAGGTTCTGTGTTTCACTCTCTGCTTCCCTTTGGAATACAAAAACATGGCTGGTTTTTTGCTCACAGACTATCATTTCTCTAACACTGGCGCTCTTTGGAGTGGACTTTCGGGTGGAAGTCCGGTCCTCCACCATGGGGGAGCCTCCAAAATGTACCCCCAGGGGGCCTCAGTGGTGGCCTCTGCACTGCTGGCATTGGCTCGTGCTGTGCTGCTGCCAGCAGCCAAGTGTGCAACTCATGAGACCCCAGCAGCCTGGTGGACCCACTAACAGCCTGATCTCTCATGTGCATAGTGAGGGCTGGCACTGAGTGTGGGTTGCGGCATCCCACCCGCCCGCCTGTCTCTGTGGCGCCTGGTCAAATTGCTCCTGGCTTCCTTGCCCATGCAGCGCATCTGCAAGAGAAAGAGGGAGCAGAGGCTGCTGCGAGTGTGAGCCACCTGCCTGCCTCTGCGGGTGGCTAGCCAAAGTATTCCTGGCTTCCCTGCCCATGCAGCAAACCTGCGAGCAAGGGGAAGCAGAGGTGGCAGCCAAATGCAGGTCCAAGTGTGGGCCACCTGCCTGCCTCCAGTGGTGGCTGGCTGGATCTCTCCCTGCTTCCCCGCCCATGCAGCGTGCCTGTAGGAGTTAGAGGGGGCGGAGGCTGCTGCGAGGTGATGGAAGGACAAAGAGAGGCAAACTTCCCCTCAGCAGCAGAGCAAAATGATGCTATCCACTCCTCGGTCTCCATCACAGCTTTTAGAAAGCATGGTAAACCATGGCTTTTTACCCAGGCTTTTATTTGATGGTCTCTGCTGCTGCTCTTTGTACTCTGTATTGCTTTTATGCTTTTGTTTTAAATTTTTAATCAGATTTGTTTTATATTTTTAGCTTAATATTTTAATTGTGTGTTTTTTACAATCTTGTTTTTAGATTTTGCTGTAATCCACCTTGGGATTGTTTTTAACGAAAGGCAGTATATAAATTTAACAACCAACCAACCAACCAATCAATAAAATGTTTGCATGCTGTGCCCCAAAGAAGCTTCCTCCTCTCTGGTAGAAGAGCTGAGATGGCTGCATGGTTGTTGAGTTCTGTCCTGCTCGAGCTTGGAGGAGGAGCAAGAGGGGGAGGAGGAGCCTTTCTATCTGCCTCCTGTTGCCCTGAGGCCCCACCAAGAGGTAGAAGGGGTTGGGACACACCACACGGAGGTCAAGAAAATGTAAGTCCCGTCTCCCCCAGACTCAATAAACTTCTGGGGTTTTTATTTGTTTTTTTGGCAAACTGTGGAGAGCTTGGAGACCGAAAGCACTTGTCAGAGTTTGGATTGCAATTTGCAAACTGTATCTCTCTCTTGGAGGCAAAGGGGGAAGAGGAAGAGTTTCCTGTGAGTGTGGGTGTGGAGAACGGAGCACCCTCGTGGAGATCGGGTCTGTCTGTGCAGGGGTGTAGCCAGCCCGCCAGCGGCCCGTTTGTGGCCACGGCGGGTGCCTCAATAGCCCCGCCCCTCTGCATCTGACGTCAGACGCAGGGGATAGCCCCGCCCCCCACATCTGACGTCAAATGCGGGGGACGTGGTCTGGCCTTGAGGCTCCGTTCGGGAGTTGAATCTTAACTGCTGAAGGGGCCGCGTGGCCCCTTTGGCAGTTAGAAGAAGGCTGGTGCTGCTTTCGCAGCACAGCCCAGGAGCGGCTCTTCCCTGCAGAGAAGAGCCATCCTGGGCTGCGTTGTGAACGCAGCACCAGTCTTAGCTCCTGAAGGGGCCGCGTGGCCCCTTCGGGAGCTAGTTAGGCTGGCCCTGCGTTTGCAGTGGGCAGCCAGGAGTGACTCTTCCCTGCCTTTGCAAGGAAGAGCTGCTCCTGGCTGGCATTGCAAACGCAGCACCAGCCTTAGTTTAGTTCCTGAAGGGGCCGCGCGGCCCCCACTCGGGAGCTAAACTACCGCCCCCACGTCTGACGTCAGATGCAGGAGCGGCCCCTGATTGGTCAGCAGCCCAGGTTCTTTGAACCCGTTGGCCCAGTGGTGGCTCCGCCCCTGTGTCTGTGTTTTGTTTTCTATACCAGTATCTGCTCTCCATGCTTGCAAAACTCCTGAACTCTGAAAAAGTATTGGAAAAGCAAAGGCAGGAGGGAAGATGGAGGTGTGTGTGTGTGTGTGTGTGTGTGTGATGCCTTCCTTCAGCACTCAGCTGCTGAAGGAAAGAGTGCAAGGGAGAGGGAGATAGAAAGGAGCAAGGGGGCAGTAGAGCAGCTCCAACTTCTTGCCTGATTTTTTGATTCTCTCCCCCCCGCCAGCTGCATTAAAAAACAAAAATCCCAAGGGTCCCCCCACCCCCCGAATACTTTAGAAACAGAGGGGGGGATGGGGAAAGAAAGAAATATGTGGGATGGGAATATGTTAGGTTGTGTGTTGAAATGTTTCTGCTAATGCATATTTGCATGAATATACTTGTTTTATATTATTACTTTCTTGTGAGTTCCATTGCTGTTTGTGCCCTCAAGAATGTGTGCACATGCTTGTCTGTGTTGCTTAACTTGCGGCAGGAGAGACTATCGCAGGGGACGGGGGGCCTCCAAAGGCCTTTAGGTCCAGGCTCCAAAATTAGCTAGGTGCACCATTGCTGACTAATGTAGGTATAAAGTTGTGCCATCGAGTCAGTGTCACTCCTGGCGCCCACAGAGCCCTGTGGTTGTCTTTGGTAGAATACAGGAGGTGTTTACCATTGCCATCTCCCGCGCAGTATAAGATAATGCCTTTCAGCACCTTCCTATATCGCTGCTGCCTGATATAGGTGTTTATACAATGATAATATAAGGACATGCAGAAAAAATATTTGCTTAAGACATGCTAATGCTACCATATCATGACATTCAATAAGATTGATCCTTACCCTTCATTACAACCAAGTGGATGGTCTTATTCAGATACCCATGTCTAAATTTCAGCTGACACTGATACCATCCAGCATTCTCAAAGTGGACATTGGATATATTTTTGACAACATAGGAGCTGTTGGCAATGACTGGGATCTTCGTCCCTGGAGCCATTGTATCCTCCGTTGGTTTCCAAATCAATACAGAGCTTTCTGGCAGCCTCTTTGCCTGTTGGAGGTTAGCATTCAGCTCGTATGAGAGGATCACACTGCTATTAACAGCGGCAAACATCATCTCTACATCCAGTGCTTTGAGAAAGCCTAGTTTCACAACAGAGAAGAGGGAAATAACATAATCAGCCATCTGTCAATCTCCATTTTCCTCAATATGGAGCAGAAAGAAGACTTTCCCTTTCCTCTCTAGAACTCTAGAGAGGTATCACTCATATTCTGTCCATTTCTGTGCTCCGTCCTTTAACCAGGAAAGATGAAAATTAGACTGTACAAAGAAAAGGCATGGAATGAGAAAGGGACTGCATCATCAAAGACCTCATCTCTAAAGTGTGGCAAAGCCACAGTTTGAAGGTGAGGAGGGTTAGAAGAATGCCTTTCCAGAAATACAAGAAGGCCCCTGCTGGATCCGGCCCAAGGTCTAGCATCCTGTTTCTTGCCATGGCCAATTAGAAGCCTCCAGGAAGTCCACAAGAAGCAGGGCTTAAAAGCAATAGTCCTTTTCTTCAGCTTCAGCACTGGTATGTAGCTTCTGAACAGAGGCGTAACTAGGGAAAATGGCACCCGGGGCAAGCACTGAAATGGCGCCCCCCGCGCCCCTCCGCGCCACAACATACTACATTATACTTAGGTTTTTCCTCACAAGCGGCCGCCGCCGCCGCCGCCAAGCCAGGCCACTGACTGGCCGCCAGGTGCCAGCAAAGCAATGGGGGGGGCGTGGGCGGCGCGGAAGGGACTGCTCGTGGGGGATGGGCTGCCGACGCGCTCCCTTGACTGCTGCAGCGCTGCTGCACTGAGCAGGAAACATTTGTATTAACAAAAAATTTTAAAAAATTAAAAAAAAAATTGTCATGTCGGCGCCCCCCATGTGACCAGAAAAGATGGCGCCCGGGGCACGTGCCCCCCCTGCCCCCCCTATAGTTACGCCTCTGCTTCTGAATCGAATGGCTAAAGGCCATTTGACATTCCAACAACCCTCATGGCACACCTCAGCTGAGAAGCATCAGGCTGACCACTTAACCTGCTGCAACAAGGATGTTGGGAATTGTCAGATTTCTAAGCTGACACGACCCAACCTGACAATTGCTGGAGGGGGCCGGGGGACATGTCAGCCCTCCCCACAATTTCTCTGTTGGGTTGGATCAGAACGGACATTTTTTCAGGTGTAATACAGGCCTTAAAGGTAAAGTGTGCCATCAAGTCAATTTCAACTCCTGGCGCCCAAAGAGCCCTGTGGTTTTCTCTTGGTAGAATACAGGAGGGGTTTACCATTGCCTCCTCCCGCATAATGTGAGATGATGCCTTTCAGCATCTTCCCCTATCGCTGCTGCCTGATGTAGGTGTTTCCCATAGTCTGGGGAACATACCAGCTGTGCATGCTCAGTCTTAACTTGTCCAAAGTGGCCTTCTGGCCACTTGGTGGAAGCAACATCAACCTGTTTTACAGAGGGCATTTGCATTTTGCAGGGAAGCATCAAGGGGTGAGAGAGGATGCTTAACCCTTCCCTGCCCACTAATTTTCCTTTTCAGATTTCCTCAGCCATTTTCAATCCCCCTTTTCCTTGCCCCGAGTACAACCAGACTCCAAGATGACGGGGGTGGGGGACTCCTCATGGGGGGAACAGTTTGGGATAGCTTTTGCTAGGGATAATCAGCTTGTGTAGGATGAGTTACTCATTCCATTTACCCACCCACTAATTATACCTCACAAATGTTCCCCTGGCCACCCCCCCCATTCATGTTACCTCAACAAATGTGGGTTTAAGAGCATGCATTTGCTAAAGTGACACATTGTTCCAGTGAAGAGAGGCAATTATTTGTTTGTCTTTCCCTCAAGGTATTGATAGTGGTATGATACAAGAGTTGATGCTCATTTTGTGTTTGTGTGTTTTTTTAAAATCATTTTCTAATATCCCACTCTTCCTCCAAGGAGCCCAGAGCGGTGTACTACATACTTTGGTTTCTTCTTACAACAACCCTGTGGAGTAGGCTAGGCTGAGAGAGAAGTGACTGGCCCAGAGTCACCCAGCTAGTATCATGGCTGAATGGGGATTTGAACTCGGGTCTACCCGGTCCTAGTCCAGCACTCTAACCACTACACCACGCTGGCTCATGGTATGCCCACTCATTGTACCTCTGTGTCTCTGTAAACCAGCTTTTCCAAGTGTTTGTAAACACCTTAAAACCAGCAAAACCTGACGTCAGTGAGACGAAAGAAATGAGTGAGTACACCACAGGCTGTGACTCCAGTGATGACTCTATCACAATACCTTCTGCTTTCTTAAAAAAAACTATGGTTCATCTCCAGGCTACTAGAGTGTTGGACTAGGACTGGGAAGACCTGAGTTCAAATCCCCCTTCAGCCAGGAAGCTCACTGGGTGACTCTGGGCCAGTCATGTGTCTCTCAGCCTAACCTACCTCACAAGGTTCTTGTTGTGAGGATAAACAACCATGCATGCCACTCTGGGCTTTTTGGACGAAGAGTGGGATAAAAATGTAAAAAAAAAATAAAAAATTGTAGCAACAGTTCCCACTATCAGCTTCTACAGTCCTCACCTAAAGTCTATATCCTGTCTTGATTAGCGCTCTAGCTCAGGAGTTTTTAGCCCTGCAATTGGTGCTCCCTAAAACAAGTATCAGCCTTCCTGTACAGGTGAAACTCGGAAAATTAGAATATCGTGCAAAAGTCAATAAATTTCAGTAATGCAAATTAAAAGGTGAAACTGATATATGAGACAGACACATTACATGCAAAGCGAGATAAGTCAAGCCTTAATTTGTTATAATTGTGATGATCATGGCGTACAGCTCATGAAAACCCCAAATCCACAATCCCAGAAAATTAGAATATTACATGGAACCAAGAAGACAAGGATTGTAGAATAGAACAATATCGGACCTCTGAAAAGTATAAGCATGCATATGTATTCAGTACTTGGTTTGGGCCCCTTTTGCAGCAATTACTGCCTCAATGCGGCGTGGCATGGATGCTATCAGCCTGTGGCACTGATGAGGTATTATGGAAGACCAGGATGCTTCATTAGCGGCCTTCAGCTCTTCTGCATTGTTTGGTCTCATGTCTCTCATCCTTCTCTTGGCAATGCCCCATAGATTCTCTATGGGGTCAGGTCAGGCGAGTTTGCTGGCCAATCAAGCACAGTACACTGTATACTTTTCAGAGGTCTGATATTGTTCTATTCTACAATCCTTGTCTTATTGGTTCCATGTAATATTCTAATTTTCTGAGATTGTGGATTTGGGGTTTTCACGAGCTGTACGCCATGATCATCACAATTATAACAAATTAAGGCTTGACTTATCTCGCTTTGCATGTAATGCGTCTGTCTCATATATCAGTTTCACCTTTTAATTTGCATTACTGAAATTAATGGACTTTTGCACGATATTCTAATTTTCCGAGTTTCACCTATAATGTCTCCTAATGCTATACATGGCCACAGGCATAAACATTTTTAAATGCTCTTCCTCCTGCCCATTGATTGCCCTGTCTCTTTCCCCCTATTTTTACCATTTTCCCCTTCTACCTATTTGCCAATCTTGACTAGATGTCTCCTTTCCTTTCCTTTCCTTTCCTTTCCTTGCAAAGTGCCAATGGGACCTCCTCCCTTCCTTCCCTTTTCCTTATTTCCCTGTTAAAACCATGCCCTCAGTCCCTTCCTTCCTTCCTTCAGGTCCCTCCTCATTCCTAACATAAATTAAAGGGAAGTATTTATGGGATAGTTAGCAGAGACATCGGGCCAGGGGAAGGAGGAGAGGAAGGCAGTGAGGGGCCCATTTTAAAATCTTGTCTCTGGGCCCACTCCAACTTTGATATGCCCCTGGAGGGAAGTGATGAGGAAGAGCAGCATGGGGCCTTTATTGCCTTCCTCCTGGCAGGCCATCCATGGAGAGGTGCTGGGTGGGTGCCTGTGAGAACCCGCTCACAACCTGCTGCCTGATGTGGCCCATTTCACCCTGCTTCGTGGTAGGTAGGGCTGGCCCTGATTATGTGCAACACTGGTTGCAAAACCCTCCCCGTTACCATTTCCCTGCACAGAAATCTTGGTAGTATCAAAGCAGATCATTGTTGACATTGACTGACACTGTACTCATGCAAACATTTTGCCTGTCCATATATGTTGCAGGGAATATATATATATATATATATATATATATATATATATATATATATATATTTACATTTCTATACTGCCTTTCGTTAAAAGAAAACCCCAAGGCGGTTTACAAAAATTAAATGAGATTTGAGATGAGACAAACCTACCCACCATCCTGGTTGTGCAAGTGCAACAAGACTGTAAAGGAGTGCCAGATTTGAGCATCTGCCCAGCTACAAATGTTCTTGCATGTGTGCATCTTTGTCCACTGTACTAATGCAGCCTTAGCTTGGATGTCAGCTATTGGATTGTATGGGAGGAGAAGCAGAAGACCTGGAAGGATTCTCCCATGTTCTGGGCTCCTGGGACCAAGATCAGTGACTTGAGTTCTCCTACCTATCACCTTGACATCATAGAACAGGATGGGCCCAGAGGGCAGGATGTGACATTCCCACATCCCGTTGTCCTCCTGAACGGTAAGATTCCTTATCCGCAGGATCCGATCATTGTTTTCCAGAGTCCACCGTTGCTTGCTGCCTTTTACTTTGGTCTTGCGGGGGCCAAACCATTCAATCTTCATGCTAGACACTGTGTCAGAGGAATTCATTGTAAGTTCTAGCGTCTCACCCTCCAAGAGGTATTCATTGTGAGATCCTATCACTGCAGAGGAAAAAATAAACCCATCTATTAAATTGTAATTTTTTCTACCTCAGGTTCTCTCTTGCCCTCTTCCCAAGAAGTTGCAATGAAAATGGAACAGGGAGAAGGTCTTGGCATATTTCTTTTCTTCCCCTACCCACAACACTCACCATTCACCAGCTGAAGGTCAAAAGTCCTGTGCTGAACACTAGTCTGTCTGTCAAGCTCTTCACAAGTATAAATACCTTTCTCTGCCTGTGGCATCACTAAAGAGAAATTCAGATTGTCTGGATCCTGGAATTTGACAAGTGAGAACACATCACCTTTGAAGAAAGAAGAGATGTGAGGAAGTCAATAAGACTCCTTACTTAGAGCAAGGATTCCCCTTTTCTGTGTTGGATGCATGCAGAATGATACAATTGGAGGTTTACCTTTGTAAGGTTTCCCTTTGTAAGGTGTCCCTTGTATATACTGAAGTATAATATTTCCTTCATGTTTCCAGGTTACTTTAATATTTTTGTTTGTTTTGCTACCTAGACAGAGAAGGGTAGCAGGCTTGCCAGCAACAGCATATGTTATTGACCCTGCAGTCACAGGAAACACGATTCCTGAAAGAGAGACAGGCTCAACAAAATGAAAGAGCAAAAGGAGGTTAACAAAAGAACACAAATAATATCTCTCCTAAGCACTGAATTCTGAGGATTTTCAGTTCACAACCTTAGCCACTACACTAACTCCTAATTTATGTTACTTTTATTTTCTTACAAGCCTGAATTATGTTGCATTTTTCTCAATACATCTAACGTTTACCCTGGATTTTTCAGAAGATCTGGCATGCACTAAAGCCTCCTACCACTGGGAAGTGCATTAATTATGATTTAAACTGAGAAGGGATGAACAGGAATTTGAACAGCCTCTGGAACAGCTATGTACAGAATTACATCAGCTGTTCTGACTGTTGTAGAACCCCATTTTGCCTGGTTGTCAATAAAAGGATTGACTGATGGCAGCTACACCAAATCTGGTGTCAGCGTGAAAACTGGTCAGCCCACTTGTCCAAGGCCTGGGTTCAGATGCAACAGTAAAGCATAGTTTACAGCACTATCAGAACAAGCCTTAGTGAGTCATGGGCTAGCATGCTCCGGAGATTTAAAGCTTCCACTTCCTTCTAAGAACAAATGCTGTTCTCTGTTGGAACTTGGGGAACTGAAGTTTCATCTAACTATAATTAGTTAAAACAAACCAGGATATTAAACTGCAAATTGAAGCTGCCTGCAGGGTAGAAGTGATTTTGGTTGGAACTGTGATGTGGGCAAATGGTTCAAACTCCCTCCCCTATGTCACACTCATGATCCAGATTGCTCCCCGGCAGCCATGGTTATTTACTGAGTAAAACAATATGGAGATCAGCAGCCTTAATAATTGTTGGAAGTGAAGGACTCTGCACTTTGTCTCAATGACAGTGGAGGACAGACTAGTGAGTCAGAGGGCTAGAGGGTCAAGACATTGGTCAGCCCTTCTCTACTTCTCTGACACGATCCCTTTGATATATAGATTGGTAATCTTTTTTTTTTTTTTGCAAATTCAATTTTTATTGATTTTAACAATAGCAATATTATCATTCATTAAAAATACACACATAGAAGGTGGACTTCCCTCTCACATTTCTTCGTGAGTCAACAACTATAAAATTTACCCTTGCTATGATAATAATTCAAAACATAAGTTCAAACCCTTACAAACATAATTAATCTAACCAACCTGTGATTTATACTAAATTTCAAACCCTGCTGTCAAGTCCATAGTAGGAAAGTAATTCTTTAGCTACAACAAAAATGGTTTCCAATCTTCTTTAAAACATTCCAAGTTTTGATCTCTTAATAGTGCTGTAAGTTTTGTCATCTCCGCATATTCCAAAATTTTTAACAGCCAGTCTTCTTTTGAAGGCAGTTCACTAGACTTCCATTTCTGTGCATATATAATTCTAGCCGCCATGGAGGCATACATAAAAAATGTTAAATTGGTTGTAGATATTACACCTTGTGTTATTCCCAGCAGGAAGGATTCTGGCTTCTTAGGAAATGTTGTTTTAAATATTTTCTTTAATTCATTATATATCATGTCCCAATAGGCTTTAGCCTTCCCACAGGTCCACCACATGTGAAAAAATGTGCCTTCAAAATGTCCACACTTCCAACATTTGTTTGAAACATTTTTATACATTAATGCCAATTTTTTTGTGTCAGATACCATCTATACATCATTTTATAATAATTTTATAGATTGCTAATCTTAGGGACTTACTTCCTTCCAGCCGTTTCCTTCCTCTCTCCCCTTCTCTTCCTGTTCCTTCTACCTTGCAACATGCAAGCCCCTTTCCCTGCACCATGTGTGCAGAGATGCAGAATCCATCTGCATCCAGCTAGCTAGATAGAATAGAGATCCTAACTCCTCACTTTCCTATCTAGAATGGAGTTCTTTAATAAATGCCATATATATTGATTTGAAACTATGAACTGGCTCCAAGTTACTTTACTCTCAGCATACACGCAGCCTAACCAAATCCCGCTGTGTTGTGCCTCTGTGCACTCTGCTATAATGAAAAAGGGTTTCTCTTACCAGAGAGAATTCCCAACAACAATTGGCTTAACATTTGGCCCTGGGCAACTCGTTGCTAGAGTAGCTGTACACAGATTGCCATGCTGTTTATCCCTTTCCTTCAGACTACTACCTCTTTGAACTTGGCCTTGACTATGCATGGCCCTAACTGTGTATTCGCCTCTGACCCCTCTGATCTTGGCTTGCTGCTCTGAACCTTAACACCAGCCTGATCTAGACTATGTACTTGCCTCTGGACCTTCCCTCTGGCTACTTGCATGCCTGATTCTATAGAGCCCTGATATTTTCTCCCTGAAAATCTCTGCGAAATGTACTTCTTTGGCCACCTAGTTGGCAATCAGTTGGCAGCTCCTAGAACAAATTTCCTTCAGGAACGAGGAGGTCTTAAAGCCAGCAATCCAGTGCAATGTACTGTAACTGATGGTTGGTTGCACAGGATCATTTCACAACAAAAATCTATATAATTAATTCTCTTAGCCGGTGTGTGTCCAGGATTTGGCGGCGGAACTCTCACGACATGCTGTGAGAGTTCCGGTGGAGTGAGGAGGAGAAGAGGGGGAAGAAAGTGCCGGCAGTGGCCCGCCAGCTGGCCGGCGGGCGGAGGAGGAGGGGGAGAGAGAAAAGCGGTGGCGGGCAGCGGGTGGGGGGGGGAGAAAGGCGGCAGCGGGCAGAGTGGGGGGGAGATAAAAGTGATGGTGGCAGGAGGGCGGAGGGAGGGAGAGAAAAGCTGTGGCAGGCGGACGGGAGGGAGAAAAAAACAGCGGTGGGGCCGTTCTTGGCTGCCCGCCACGGCTCTGTATGGGAGGAGGAATGGGAGGGGAGGAGGGCTGGAGAGTGCAGGGCCGGAGGGAAGGGGAAGAGAGAGGAGAGACCGGGGCAGGAGGAAGAGGGAGGGTGAAACAGCTGGCCCCAAAGCGTCGCACAGATGCTCTGTGTGGGGTCCGCTCGTATAAAGTAATTCTAAAACTGGCATAGTCCATGAGAATTGTACATACTCCATCATGGATCATGGCACAATATAATATAGTATTTTTTAGTCAACTGATGAGCTACGTAGGAAGCTGCCCTATACCAAGTCCATTGACCATTGGTCCATCTAGCTCAGTCTTGTCTACAATGACTGGCAGTGGCTCTCCAAAGTTTCAGGCAGGGGTCTCTCCCAGCCCCACATGGAGATGCTGCCAGAGACTGAGCCTGGGACCTCCTCTTCCACTGAGCTAGTACAGCCCCACCCCCTAAGGGGGAATGTCTTACAACAGTCACATGTAGCCTCCCATCCAAATGCAAACCAATGTGGACCCTCCTTAGCAAAGGGGGCAATTCATACTTGCTGCCAGACCAGCTCTGTCCTCCCCTCAGACTACATGTGACAGCAGCAGACCTGTTGAAACCAATCATGAATGACACGAGGGGTGGGAAGGTCTGATTTTGAGCTTTTCAAGATGGCAAGGGTTTTGAACCCAAAATGCTGGGTTTTGAAAACTTCCAGCCAAGTTTATTATGGCATCTTACTGTCCACATGCTCGCATAGGTGACTGTGTTCCTTCCTAGCAAAATCTTACTCTGCAATAGCTCTTGCATTCTCTGACAAACAGGCATTGACCTCTCTCTCTGTTTGGGTCGTTGTTTCTTCCCAAATACTGCCTGCTACAGGCTCTTTTTGCTAAGCTTCAGGCCACTCAGCTTGTCTTTTTCTCCTGCATTTACATGTGATCCCCACCCTATGGGATCCTTGACTTTGGTGCTTTGCCAGGGAGCCAAGGAAGACTCCAAGGTTGGGTTCTAAGGACTTGCAGATGGGTTCTTGGTTCTTTCTGGAGTTCATCTATATTGGTAATGACTGGAGCATCCAAGCATCAAGATTTTGGAAGTTCGTCTGTACTAGTCATTACTGGAGCACACAAGCACTTGTTCTGATAAACAACTAAGTACCAGCAATCCAGTCTGTCTACAGGACAAGCCTGTCATTTCTGAAGGGCTTGAAGATTATTAGCCTGAAGGCAAAAATGGGAGATTCTATGAACAGTCTTAAAAACACTTCAGCTATCATGACGCTTGTAATAAAAACCCATCTGTGCTGGCAACTCTGCCATGGTGCCACGCATGCTTCTCTCAAGGAGTACTCACCTAGGGGCAGCACAAAGGAAATAAGAACTCTGTCCAGGATCATCTCCACGGGTACACTTTCCCCCCTGTGGGAACTGAAGGCTGGAAATTCTGTCCACAAGATCCTAGCAGGGAAAGGCCAAAATCTTATATCAGTAAAGTCAGCAGTGGTTTATTCCCAGGAATATTTCATATCAGGATATATGGCTGGGGGCGGGGAATGGGCAGCCATTTACTGAGGAATAATTTGCCACGGTGTGCAGCTAACCAAGTAGTTAGCTAGTAAGTGGTAGTGGTAAGCCTCTCTACGAAGAACTTAACTAGCCATTATTACCGTAGACATGTGCCTACGATTGACATGCATTCTCCCTACCCCAGTGATGCCTAGCAGGTGAAACACATGATGTGACTTCACCACACTCAGCATTTTGCTTCTGCTAATCATGGGGAGGATCAAAGGAGCTATCCAGAAGCTCTGAAGCCTTGCCATATTGTCCCTGGAAATATTGCTCAGGAATTCTGAGGTTTGGGGTGTTTTTTTTAACCAGGCGTTGCCCACACACCTTCCACCACAACTCAACAACTCTTAAGGTTGTTGAGTTATGAAATATGAAAGCTAAGGTGCTTGGGCAGATAGATTCTGTGAAATATGTGCTTCTCTTGACTTAATTTTCATCACTGGACAAGAGACAAGGTCAAGAGCAGTGAGGAAGACTTCCAACATCAAAGGAAGGAGCCTGAATCCTCCTCTTTTGGATTTCTTTGGATTTCTAAAGGTTGCCACAGATAGTCTTATACTAATAAAATCATGATTCTATAATTTTATTCTAATTTGTTTTGTCTTTTTTTTCTAAAAAACAACAACCCACAACTTACTTGAATTTAGCACTGAGCAAGAATCACACAAAAACTCTCCACTGGAGTAAACAAAGAACAAAACTGGCCCATCAATGAGGTATGGTGAGGTGGTGGCAGTTTTACCGGGCCACCCTGCTCATACCCAACCTGGTGCTGACAGCAGTGGCAAGGTCACCCCTCCTGCTCATTGCATAGCTCACCCATTTCCTGCCACCTCCTCCAGGGGGACAGGAAGTATGGACTCCCCATTTCCTGATACTCCACTCCCCATCCGCTGCTTTTTGAAAAGGCAGAGAGATCAGCAGGAGATTAGCGAGTTCAGCGACAGCATGAATGGCGGAGGTGGTGGTTGCTGTCAACACCACCAATAAGGAGAAACGAGAGGAGGAAAACACTTGTGGCACACTCTGCGTGTTCCATGGATGAGGCTGTGGGTCAGAGTGGTGGGAGAGAGATGGGATGGGGGAGAAAAACTGCTGCTTGGTATGCTCTGTGTGCCACAGGGATGGGGATGAAATTACACTCATCTGCCTCACAGGGCTTGAGTGAGGCCCGACAAATACATTTCAAAAGGAGACTCCAGCATGAAGATGTTGAATTAGAATTTATCAATTATAAATCTGGACAGTGCTAAATAGTTTCCTCTCACATTACAGGTGCTAATTAACTTAGCAAGGTTAGGAAGATTTTGTTCTCCCCAGTTATTGCTCTTGTCACCATTCACAAGAGCAATAACTGTTGAGAACAAAATCTTCTGAGCCTTGCTAAGTTAATTAGACCCTGGAATGTGAGAGGAAATTCTCCCTCCTTCTTTCTCTCACTCATATATGTTGTTGCCTCTAGGTTGTGGAATGTGCTCCCCATGGATATAAGAGGATTGTCTTCATTGGAGGCCTTCAGGGCGCTTTCTGCATTACACACTGCAACAGTTTCGCAACGTATCCGCTACGTGTGCTTCCACACTGCCCGCGATCTGACATCTGTTTGAACGAGGTGCTGTCCATATTTCTGATGCCCTAATTCGGAAGCAGCTTGCCTACGGAGCAAGAGGCTGTTAGTTCGAATCCCTGCCGGTGTGCCTCCCAGACTGTGCCTAGTACAGTAAATATATATTTCTAGTCATCTATATCGGGCAGCAGTGATATAGGAAGGTGCTGGAGGTGGATGCTCACTTCAGTGACAAAGGCAAAGGCATCATCTCCTACTGCGTGGGGGGAAGGCAATGGTAAACCGCTCCTGTATTCTCCCAAGAAAGTGACACGGCTCTGTGGTCGCCAGGAATCGACACCGACTCAATGGCACAACCTTTCCATTTCCCTTTAATTCAGAAAAATTAAAGGAAAATTAATTTGCTGCGCAGCACTGCAGCACTACAATGTTGCATCTGCATTGCAGGAAAGCAGCAGTATTTTTCCATTGTAGGGGAATTACAACAATGTTGCCCGGTGTAAGTGGCGTGGTGCGGATGCTTCGTGTGTGTGTGTGTAGGGGGGCCCAGTCTGTCCATATCGCCCTTTCCCACCTCGATTTTGTTGGTCTCTTTTAATTTTCTCTTTCCCCCACCCCCACCCCCTTATTTTTACACTGTGTGAAGAGGGAGTCGCAGGCAGGCGGGCAGAGCCTGCCCAGGCTTGCTTTGCTCACCACTTTTCAGGGGCAAAGCAAGGGGGGCAGCTGCCTTGACTTCCCCATCATGACCCTCTTGTTCAAAATCCACCCAATCCCAAACTCCCCTGATGTCTATGTAGGGGCCCTCACCGCCCTTTTGGTGGTGGTTGTTTTTGCAGGATTGCTTGTGCAAGGGTGCAAAGCTGCAAGTAAATTCTTGCTTTGGAGCAGCACTCTCCCCGCCATTGGTTTTTGGTTTTATTTTTATTTTTATTATTATTATTTAAAAATTAGTTTTGCTGGATTGCTTGCGCAAGGGTGCAACACTGCAAGTAAATTTTTGTTTTTAAACAGCGTTTTCCCTGACAGCTTTTCACAAGGAAGACGAGAATTTTTTTTTTTAAAGACATCACATCATCCTCCACTACCCCATTGGTCTAAATGGAGCAGGTGGAGGGGGCAGATAACGTGGTTCAAGGAGAATATGGACACCCCCCACCGGGAAACCACATTGCAGTGGACAGCAATATGAATGACCACCAACCTATACACACACACACACATGAGAGAGAGAGAGTATGTATGTGTGTGTGTGTCAGATAGATAGATGGATAGATAGATAGATTGTGTGTGTGTGTTTGTGTGTGTGTGTGTATTTCAGCTTTATACAGCACTGTCACAGACTCTTGCATTTTATAGCCACCTAATTTCACTGTTTGCAATATTCCCCCCTTTATACTCATGTATATTTATGCTGCCAACTGAGGATGACAGTTCATGCATCTGATAAAATAGACTGTATTATTTATTTATTTGAGTTATATACCACCCTTCCAAAATGGCTCAGGGCAGTTTACAGCACAATAAAAACAATTAAAACTAGATAACAGTTAAAATCAAACTATAAAAACAGAATAATACCAATTAAACAATTCAAACAGCTAAAAAAAAAACAAAAAACCCTGGAAATCAGCGCAGCAAATTAAAACAATTTATTTTAAAACCCTGGAAGGCCAGGCCAAACAGATAGGTTTTAAGGGCTCTCCTGAAGGACAATAATGATCTCAAATTATGAATTTCTGCTGGGAGTGCATTCCACAGCCCAGGAGCAGCTACAGAGAAGGCCCACCTCTCCATCGCCACCAGACGAACTGGTAGCAACTGGAGACGGACCTCCTCAGATGACCTTAATGTGGTGATCATGTAGAAGAAGGCACTCTCTAAGACAGAAGAAGAAGGCGCTCTCTAGTCCACAGAAGTTTATGCTTCAAGAATGGTTTTAGTCTTCAAACCCACAGGAGTATTCGTTCTTTCTGCTGCAACAACCACTCCTTTGGAAGAGATAATAGGGCAGTACATGAAGAAAATCAGGGCAGGAGATGGTCCCTCCTACCCTACTTTGGGAGCTGAGCACGCTCCTCCTTGCCGATTACCTGTCAGTTAAAAACAAGGCTGGAGGCGCCATCCACAATCATGTGCTCAGCAGCAGCTGGGTCGGAGGGCTCTTTGTTTTAACTGGCGACTCCCTCCAGGGCTAGGGTAGGAGGAATCCCCACCCCATTCTTCATTGTGTGAACTGCCCTACTGTATTATAGTCTGCACTTAGTCTCAAGGCAGAAGTGCCAGGGAGGCAAATGACTCACAAATGGCTCCAATAAACTCTGAGGAACATTGAGGAGGGTGTAGATGTGGCCAAGGGAGTTAAGAAGTGTGAGCATGACTCAGAGGCCCTACAGGATGTTTTAATGGGAGTCCATTACCTGAAGCCAATTGCTGGTGTAAGGGAAGATGGAAATCTCTTTGCACTAGAGCAGGGAGTCCTCAACCTTTTTTAAAAATTATTTGTTAAGCAAGTATCCCTTCTGTCGCAATCCTTCATTTCAGGTACTCCACAAAGATTGTGCGTACATGTGTCTACACACACATTTAAATATTACAGTTATGAGACAGGCTACTCCAGGCACTGGCTTACATCCAGATTAAGTGATTCATGAGTAAAGGTAAAGTGTGCCTTGGAGTCGATTTTGACTCCTGGCACCCACAGAGCCCTGTGGTGGTTTTTTTTGGTAGAATACAGGAGAGGTTTACCATTGTCTCCTTCTGCACAGTATGAGATAATGCCTTTCAGCATCTTCCTGATGCTGCTGCCCGATATAGGTGTTTCCCATAGTCTGGGAAATATCCCAGTGGGGATTTAAACCAGCAACCTTCTGTAAGGTTGTGAGTGACATGGAAAGGAATAGGAAAATATGCATCCTTGTGGTCAATAGAGGCCTACGATGCTAAACCACTGATGAGCAGTCAGAACCTGCTGAGAGAAACCATCCCAAACTTTCTGAGTCTTCACATCCTAAAGATCTAGAATACATTTTAGTCCCCCATCCATTTTTGGACAATGAAATATCCAAAGGCCAAATGACTTTTTAGTTCTGTTTTTAAAATAGTACTTCCATATCAAGAATGACAAAACAGATTCCAGAAATGCCATTCTACATGATTGCTTAAGCCCATCAGCAATTAAAGGCCCTAAGATTATATGCCTATAATATTCTATGAGGAAATGTTTTTAAAAGCGCCACAGAGGCATATCCCTTACATCTAATCCATAAATCTCTTTATAACTCTAGCCCAAAAAGGAGAGTAATACATGAATATTACTCTGTCAGGTTACTTCTCATTTTGTTGTGTCACAGCAATCAACATATAATTTAAAATCCGGAGTAGAAGCGAGAATTAATATCTAGGTCATAAGCAATTTTATACATCTAGACATAAGAAAGAGTTAATATTTTGACCTCTCAAACACCACCTCTTGGCAGTTGAAAGAAAACAAACAAAAGGAAAGTGGGGGGTGGGGGTGATTTAAATACATGCAAACAATACAAGAGAATCTTGGCCTCTTAGGAACAATAACGGGGACCAAAGTAAACAGAAACCTAACTGCATAGATTAAAGACAACTATAGTACAAACAAACAATATATATGGATTTTTCATATAATAAAAAGACATTAGCAGAAAATTAAAAATCTAAATACATTGTAACAATCATACTAAAATAAAGGCTAACCTGCCAGTTTTTATAGGACCCCTGGAGAGTCCGGTTTAGCCAAGTGGCTGCCAAAGCGATGCCAAGGCCACAGTGCCCTCTGGCAGTGCCCTTTGGCAACTGCTTCTGGCTCCTGAGAAGAACGATCAGCAGTTATCTCCTCCTCTAAAAACACAGCTGAGGGTAATGGATAGGGCTTGTTCCCATTCAGAACAGAGGTCACCAGTTAAGATCAGAAGTAGAACCCCCAACAATGCTGAAATAGATGGATATATTTAACTAGTGTTTTTTAGCCCGTTACAATAATGGGTGCTAGCGTTTCCCCCCCCCCCTTACCTCTCGTTCCCTCCGTCTCTGGCCAGCGCCAGAGTTCTGCCTGGGAGTTCCCGCGGCTGCCGCCGCCCGCCCGCCCTCCCAGCTGCCTGAGTCCTCCTCAACCCCGGCCCGCATCAGTTGGGCGATCAAAGACCATATTCTGAGAAGGAGAGAGGAGCTCGCAAACAGAGCTCCTCTCTCTGCAAAGCCTCTGCCCGAACTGGCGCTTTGGGTGCAAAGGACGCCTGTTGTGTCCTTTGCGTCCATAGCGGCAGTTCAGGCAGAGGCTTTGCACAGAGAGGAGCTCTGTTTGCGAGCTCCTCTCTCCTTCTCAGAATATGGTCTTTGATCGCCCAACTGACACGGGCCTAACGGGGTGAGGAGGACTCGAGCAGCTGGGCGGGCGGGCGGCGGCGGCAATTGTTTGAGCTGATTTGGCCCTTAATCATGTGGGGGCGGGCGGGTGAGGAGGACTCGGGCAGCTGGGAGGGAGGGCGGGCGGGTGGCGGCGGCAATTGTTTGGGCCGATTTGGCCATCATGGCCGCCCGTGTCTGGGCGGCCGTATCTTTCTCGGCAGTTCTGGGCATGTGCTCTGCGCATGCCCAGAACTGCCGAGAAAGACACGGGTGGCACGGGATCACACTTAAGGGTTTTATTATAGAGGATGGTGCCCTTGAGAAGAAGGCAAAGAGTCTTGTGCACTGGAACCAGGGTAAGATGAGTACTCTAGAAGGACTGCTGAAGTGGACAAATATGAAAGTCAATGATGATGGCTTGTCCCAGCTTCATAATGGTGAGGACCCTCTGCTGTGGAGATGCCCTCCAAAGAGCCTAGCTAGCTTGGTAGCGGAGGAATCTTTCCCTGAAAGTGGAAGGTGTGGCAAAGAGGCATCTGAAGTGCAGGTCAAAGATTCTGTGCAGGGGCGTAGCTAGGGGAGAGGGGGCTCGTGTTAGCCCCTCTCCCAGGCAGCCCCTCAAAGTGAGGGAGATAATGAAGAAAATAGGGAAGGAAGGAGCTGGTGGGCCCTCAGGAGCTGGGGGGCAGGGGCAGGTGATTTGAAAGCTCAGTTATAGCTACACCTCTGATTCTATGGCAATATTTCCAAATCATTAGAGGTAGAAGAAGAAGAAGAACTGCCCGTACGTTCCTGGTACTTAATGCTCAAGAAACACAACAAACTCTTTTCTTTCTTCTTCTGAGGGAGCTGGGGACAGAGGATCAGCAAGATGCTGGCCATTACTACTGGCTGTAAATTACACAGCTAGCCCCAGTGACTGGGCTGTAGACCTGAGGGTGGTTCACACGATGATGATTACTAGGGTAGGAAGCATCTAGTTTGGGAGCTGTGCATATTCTCCATTTGTGATTGCCTGTGAATGCAAAACAAAAGTCAGAAGTGGGGAGACTGACTGTGTGCTAAGCCCCAGCTGGGGAGAAGGGTTTTTCCTCCTACCTCATTCCAAAGCTGGGGATGTGATGTAGGGCATGGTCATTCTACCCATCTGGGGGCACATGACCAAGCTCTTCGCCTTGGACCTTGCTTTACACTCACAGACAATCACTAATTGGAAGCGTGTGCAGTTCCCAAACTAGGGGGGGAGGCATCTCCTACCCTAGTAAACATTGTGTGAACTGCCTTTTGGTCTTTTAGCTTTTCCAAGGCATGATGCATTTGGGCAGTGAGCAACTCCTCCTTGGAAAAAAGGGAGATTCTTCATCCAGGTTTCTCTCTGAGGCAGCAGGGCAGTAGAACTTTAACCAGGGGCATAACCTCTGAGTCACAGTCTACGGCGAGACACAATATGTCCAAATTTGTTGTTTGGAAAGGTAGAGAACTTCAGCTCCTCCACAAAATAAGGATGTCAGAGTTGTGGACCAGAGACAAACACTAGCCAGAGGCCTTTTGGGAGCTGGACTGGATGCCTGCTGCTTGATCCTTTGAATCTCTGTGCACATATAATTCTATCTACATTCAGCCATACTGCAGGGACTGAACTGGTAAAATCAGGAGGTAAGCGTTCCAGCATTTTAAAAAAGCATGACCTATGAAGCCACAGGTATCTAGCTTTCTTTGTATTTTGTGGAGAAATACAAAGCAGGATTCATAACTGCTTCTTTGTGTGTGTGAAGGTTATATAAACAAAGTCTTTTGTTGTGTGTGTGTGTGTGCTGATGCACAGCCCTTCTTCTGTCTCAGCCAACCCCCTTGGCCTTGTGGTTTTCTTGTTCTGCTCTTGCTCTTGTTTGTGGCTGTGGTTTTGTTCAGAATCCTGCTGAGAGATTATAAAGCGGTTCTGCTTACAAGGCCCAGTTCTTTGCCCACACCTTCCTCCAGGACAAGATGAGATCAAGCTTTTTCCAAACATTTGATATTCAATCTGAAACCTGAAGCCCAGGGATTTTAGAGCCCAAACAGATGAGATATGAGATCTATGATCAGATAGCCCAGAGTTTCCATATTTACTGAAAAGAAGCTGGGGGGTGGGGTGGGGTGCCTCTGGTTTTGATTCGAGAAGTGATGCAGGGGGAAGACTCTATTTCCCTGATCTACATTCCTTACCACTACCACCACCAAAATGACTATTTGCCCCGGAGCTTTCCCAGATGGGCAGCTTTACTATGGCAGGAAATGCCTAGGTTTTGAGCACTGACTGCACCAAAGTGCTACTTTTTTAGAATGTATATAATGCACAGTAGCTGCAAAGCATCAGAAGCGAAGCTGAATAATACCATTGGCTGTATGAACAGCACTTTCTGTTGCCATCCTGACATCACTGTAAATGGTTCCCTCATATGGACCCCCACCCACCCCCGCCTCCGCCCAATTCCCAGCCTAAGTGTTGCAAAGCTGCATTCAGTCTCCGTTTGGAAAAGCTCCTGGGTGGGGTTAAAAATCCAGGGACCCGTATGGTGTCTGCATATTTTTCTCCGGCAGGGCAGGTAGCAGCTTTCCTGGGTGACTTCAATAGGGAAAATAACATGGTGGGGATGGCTAGACCCCACTTCCCCATCCCCACTGCTCTGATTAAAACCACACCCCCCCCGCTGATTTTAAGTAAAAATGATAGCACTGACAGATCTACTCAATGTTTTGGCCCATAGTTTTGTAAAGAAGAGAATTTTGACTCTACCCCTCTAACAAATTATAGAAATAGAACTCAGGCTGAGCTGTCCCAAAAGGAGAAGTTTTGCTTAAAAGCTTAGCTGAGATTTTCTAATATCCAGGAAAAAATACATTTGAAAGATTCGCCTCATGGAGGAAAAGAATCACATAGAGGCCCCAGCTCAGAAGTAATTACGCTCAGCACTGCATCCCCCAAGACAGTGGCTAACTATAATGCTTAGCCATTTATACAGCATATTTGAAGTCAAGTATGTTTCTCATGCATTTCCTCAGTACAACCACCTTGTCAATGTAGGTCAGCATGTTCATTCCCCTAAAGCAGATGTGGGGGCTGAAGCTGAGAGCAAGTGGCTGGCCTCAAGCAAGCAAGTTCATGACGGCAGAGGCATGGTTTGACCTGGGGACTTCCTAGTTCACAGCCCAAACTCTCACCCACTACGCTACGCTAGCTCACAATGCAGGACCCATGTAGACAGGAATCGGTTTCCTTTTTCATTCTGTGCACTGTGAATTTAGCTGCTGCTGCATTGTATGTCTCATACTCAAATGTACAGAGCAGTGCAGCTGCATGCCTCATATTCACATCCAGTCAGCATGCATAGCGTAGTGGTTAGAGTGTTGGACTAGGGCTGGGAAGACTCGAGTTCGAATCCCCATTCAACCATGAAACTCACTGGGTGACTTTGGGCCAGTCATGTATCTCTCAGCCTAACGTACCTCACGGGGTTGTTGTGAGGATAAAAATAAGCCTGTGCACTGCTCTGAGCTCCTCGGAGGAAGAGCGGGATATAAATTGAATGAATGAATGAGTGAACGTAAACGTTCCCATCCAGCAGTAGAAAACAGACATGTAAACTGCTTCTGTTTGTGGTCTGTTTTCCACTTGTTGGACTGTGGACAAATCAGAGGGACTTTCTAAATGACTGAAATATGCATCAGTTGTTGAGCTGTTGTGGGCATCCAAATGATGTTTCTCAGCAATTCTGAGTTGCTGTTAAAATGTGATTTCCCCTGCACTGCATCACACAAGCATGGGCTTCAGCAACAGTAGACTCTATTATACTGACAGCCAAGAAAACAAACACATGGATCATAGAACAGATCGACCCAGAATGTTCACTCAAGGCACAAATGACCAGCTCAAACTATTATACTTTGGGCACATTATGCGAAGATCCAGCTCCCTTGAGAGGTCCATAATGCTAGGGAAAAGTTGAAGGAAAGAGAAGAAGAGGACGACCAGCAGCAAGGTGGATGGACTCGATTACGACAGCAATGAATGCACCACTAAGAGACTTTAAAGGCCAAGTTGAAGACAGATATTCCTGGAGAGAATCTATCTATGTGGTCGCTAAGAGTCGACACCGACTTGACAACACTTAGTCAATCAATCAGTGCCAGTATAGCCGAGTTGAGGAGTTGTCTCAATATTCTACAACTAACATGCCCATAACATTCTATTGGGTCATAAAATAGAAACCATCTGCCCAATTTTCATAAATATCAATGAAATAATACGATTTATGACTAGACATGACAGAGCAACCAGCACAATTGCACCCCTGGCAACATTTGCAGGTGCTTACGGCAAAGAGGCACCATTTATAAGAGCCTCCCCATCTCTGGCAACTTTTTAATTTAAAAGGCACTGCAGACACATTTATTCACCCAGGCTTTTAATTAGATTTATGGTTTTAAATTTTAATGTTGGTTTTAAATGATGTTAATTGTTTAATTGATTCAGTTTTGATTTTAATTGTTTTGTTTTTATTTTGATGTAAACTGCCCTGAGCCATTTTTGGAAGGGCGGTATATAAATCAAATAAAGAAAAATAAATAATAATTTAAAAAAAGATTAGCAGGGGCACCATTTATGGAGAGAGGGGCAAGAAATGCCCCTTCGATGTTTTGGACCACATGTCTCAGGAGTACCTGTCCCTGGGGTCACTAACTGGTTCTGCATACTGACTACTGTTATAAAAGGATACTTGTAGTTGGATAAACTATGGACTACTGTTATGAAATCCTTATAAAAAGTACCTATTTGGCATATACTAAGTACTGAAGCCCAAAGGCAAAACCTCCTTTGCTTGTAAAGAGGTTTGCTTAGAATGCCGGGGCTTGTTCGGGTCAATAACACTGCTAATATTGCAAGGTATAAATAAATAAATAAATAAATAAATAAATAAATAAATAAATAAATGTATCAAAATTAGTATTCGTGGCATCTCCTATTTTTCCAGTCGTAAATATATCTGAAAGAGGGCATGGCCAGCACCAGACATCAACAAGGTTGGGCAAATGCTGGGACCAAGAAAGGCCCATAAAGGGCCCACCAAGCCATTTCACAAATGATTGACTATTTTACAAATCAGTCAGTCACTTTTCCTGGACTCCCAGGAGTTGGAAGCAGCTCCCTTCAAGGAAAGGGGAGAGGTGCCTCATTTTGTACTAGGCATCTAAGAAGGTTCTAGAGCAGCACCAGGAAGGGAGAAATGTGTCGCTCTTATTTTCTTGGAAACAGAGTACAAGGTGAGAGTACGCCACCATTTTCCCTCGTGGGGTTGGAGCTCATTGATGAGTGGAGCCAAAGAGACTCCCAGATCTTGGAGCTGGCCCTAACAGAGTGGGCCATGGCTGGTGCTGAACTCAGCACTGCCGGCTCTTCCTGTTTCCTGCTCTGGAGTCTAGCCCCCTTCTACCCACCATGGCTCTCCCAAGATCAGAGACAAAAAGGGAAATAATGTGAGCGGTGGCGGAAGAACAAGGACAGCTGGGAGAGGTGTGACCCTCAGTGAATAGCACAAAAGGCTGAAGGAGATCAAAGAGAGATGATGTCAGGTCACAACTACCGTTACTGGGGCTTTAAAAGAAGCCCAGATGAAGCTGAGGATAGGGCTGCTGAGCAGAGCATGCTACTAACTGCCAATGAGAGAACTGGACAAGAAGTCCTCATTGGGGGCAAGGAGCTAGAAGCCAAGGCCCGACTGAGAATCAGACAGGAAGCCTGAGTAGCTGAAAGCTGGGAAGTCCTTGGCTGGGAAGTCAGGAAAAGGGTCAGAGGCGTTTTCTGATTTAAATAAGGTAGATTTTGTTAGTCCGGAAAGAAATGACACTAGAGGGGAAGGAGTACAAAGCCAGTCCCGCTGCTACAAGCCCGGCCTGCACCAGGGAAGCAAGCCTTTGTGACTGGGCCTTCCTTGGCATATATGAAGCCTATGGAAGAAGTGGTCTATCTTAATGCCCAAAAGAGAGGAGCTATGCAGAAGTGAGAAGAAAGGGCATAATCCGTTCCATATGGTCCTTGCTGAATTTCTCTCTCTTCCACCATCCCCGGCTGAAATATGAAACAGCTACCATGGTGGTGGAATTGTAAAACTTGGTAGAACTCTACCACCCATAACAGAAGGAAATCTCTCTGTGAAGTTATTTATTACATACATCTCCCAGCTTTCCCCCCCATTATGGAACTCAAGGCACTGCACCTAAGGTTCCCAGGTGATCTCCCTAACCAGGTGCCGACCAGACCCAGAACTATTCAACCAGGTTGCCGCATCCTGTTACAGAAATGAATATACCTAGACAGACTTGTATCTGTTGCCATTTTTTTTTGCAGTGGTGGGTAATTAAATGGTAGCAGTGCCCATAAATGGCCATAGGTTCTGGAAACGATGGTTTAAATAAAAAAAACTTTTTAAAAAAGGAAACAGGGCATTTGCTTTGCTTACAGTTTGTGTGAGCCAAGACCAGTGCATTGCTATGAAATTGCCCCGTAGAATGTGGCAGTGGGCGTCCAACAGGCAGGCACCCATTTGGATATTGCTTGTGATGTGAGGCGTGGCACAACTTGCACATGCATACCGTGCATATGTCCACATTTTATGGAAGTCTTGTTTTTTTTTTAAGTGAAATGTTCTTTGGGACTGTACTGTCTTCAGCCCAGATGGCTGCTGTGTACAACCAACGCATGGGGTGGGGGTGGGGCTAATGGCTGTGTGCAAGTTAACCACGCCTCCTGTGCCAAGTGCCCGGTGTGTGTGGGCAGTCTTGGGGCATTCTCAATCTTACAGCGCGTACAAGGAGTGCCCCGGCCTTGCCCAGCCCACGTGAGCTCTAATACTTGGGCAGAAGATTGGCACCGAAAAGGGACTTGTATAAAATTCGAGAATTCTTATTTCGCACAAGACACATTTCCGCACAAGACTTAACATGTTTTCAGTTCAGTTGGTCTCTAAGGGAAACATAAAATCAGTGGGTTGTACCTAAGAAAGTTAGTCATCATGACTAAGCACTGTTGAAATCAATAGGCAAGTTAGTTGTGTCTGTGACATGAATTTCAATGGGACTTGGGAATCCTAACTATTCAAATATAACCCAGTATTGGCCTCGGTATTCATTCAATTTTTCTTTCACATTCTGTCTTGTATTGATATTTACAAGGTGGAGAAATAGCATAAAAGGTCCAGGAAAATGTGATAATTTTGTATGTGAGAATTTTCACTTGAGGCACAAATGACCAGGCTCAAACTATCATACTTCGGGCACATTATGTGAAGATCCAGCTCCCTTGAGAAGTCCATAATGCTGGGAAAAGTTGAAAGAAAGAGAAGAAGAGGACGACCAGCAACAAGGTGGATGGACTCGATTATTTACAACAGCAATAAATGCACCACTGAGAGACCTCAAAGGCCAAGTGGAAGACAGATCATCCTGGAGAGAATCTATCTATGTGGTTGCTAAGAGTCGACAATGACTTGTCAGCACTTAATCAATCAATCAATCAATGTGAAAATATCTCAGTGTTCTCATATTGTAAGTCCCCTCGGTAGACTAGGTAGACTATAGATATATCTCTATACTTCCCCTTTTCCTTTACCCTCTAACCACCTTTCCAAGGTGCGGAAAGTTGGTCTTGTGGTAGCAAGCATGAATTGTCCCCATTGCTAAGTAGGATCCACCCTGGTTTTCATTTCAGTGGGAGACTACATGTGAGCACTGTAAGATATTCCCTTTAGGGGATGAGGCTGCTCTGGGAAGAGCATCTGCATCATGCATGCTTGCATGTAAAAGGTTCCAAGTTTCTTCCCAGGCATCTCCAGATAGGGCTGAGAGAGATTCCTGCCTGCAACCTTGGAGAAGCCACTGCCAGTCTGTGCAGACAATACTGAGCTAGATGGACCAATTGTCTCACTCAGTATAAGGCAGCTTCCTATGTGCCTATGTAACTGAAATTATTATTGGCTGACATGAAGAAAATTACTCAAAGTAGTTCCATTTGAAAGTAGAACTGTATCACCCATAACAGGAGGAAAGCTATATGTATAGATATTATGAGAATGAGTAATTTTCCTCATCATGTCAACCATTATTATTATTATAGCACTTTTCAACAAAAGGTCATCATGGTGGTTTACATAGAAAAATAATAAAATATAAAAATTACACTCCCAAATCACAGAAAACATGCAAGAGCTATGGAAAAATCTGTTTTATACTGAGAAAAAGCCACATCATTGCATATTTCCTTTTGTAAGAAAGATTGTTAAAAAGATTAGGTGATGACCGCCAGTTAACACAGTGGATAGAAATGAAATCATATTGTAACATTTACAGTGAAAACAAAACCGGTTGCTAATGCTGTATATACATCTCGTTATGTGATAGATATCTAGAATTTTAAAATGCAACATGGAAATATATTTTGAGTGCACACGGAAGAGGGTTTTAAAATGGAAATAGAGAAAGCTTTTCACACAAAAAAAGTCTCCAAAAACTCTCCACTTTGCATAAAAATTGTATATGTTTATTGGTATTATAGATGCAAATTTTGATAAAAATTGGATAATTTTAGAATAATTGCAGCTCACCACTGTGTAGCTGAAGACCAGGTGAGCTGTATGTCTTCTTGGTCTACTGTCTAGGACAGAGTTCTCAAGACCCCTGTTTTTTCACCTTAAATTCATCTCCTCTTTCGGGTCACCACACACACAGTCCTCTGTCCTCCTCTCCACAGGGCATCCAGTCAGCAACTTCACCTCTTGCCTCAAGACAGGGTAGCCATCTAGCTACTGAGCCCAGAGACGGATTTAGCCATGGACCTCGGGGACCAGGTCCATGGCCTCCTGAGGGGTCTCTGAATGATCAGAGGGCCTCCCAGAGCC
The DNA here is from genome assembly GCF_027244095.1 of Hemicordylus capensis. Taxonomy (NCBI): domain Eukaryota; kingdom Metazoa; phylum Chordata; class Lepidosauria; order Squamata; family Cordylidae; genus Hemicordylus; species Hemicordylus capensis. Next base: position 164,242,667 of record NC_069658.1, read on the forward strand.
CCACTGCCCCACCCGCCGCCGCAACATCACTGCCCCACACCAATATTTGCCATCTTCATTGCTGGGGGTGGGGGGTGAGCAGCAAGTGGAGCAGGCCTCCCCCGCACGGCAGCGGCGGCCTGTCCAGTGGGCACACCTGCACAGTGTGAATATCGAACGTCACATGCCGGTGATGTCAGGCTGCTGTGGCAGGGAGGCCTGCTCCACTCGCTGCTCACCCCCCACCCTCCGGCGGTGAAGATGGCAAATATCGGCATGGGGCAGCAGTGCAGTGGCAGGGTAACAGCAGGAACGGAGCAGTGGTGGGATGGGCGCAGGGCAGCGGCAGGGCTCTGGGGAGCCCTCCCTGATCATTTGGAGCCCTCCCCTCCCCAGAGACAAGAGCAGCGATGGGACAGCAGCAGGAATTAATTTTTTTAAATTAGAAACCCCTGCTAACTGAGTAAAGAGACACTTTTAAAAGTGGCGATTCTCTTATATTTAGCAGGGGGAGAGCAACTGGCCCTATCCAACCCCAGCACAACATCCCTCCAGTGGCTATTGCCTTATGTTTCTTTTTAGATTGTGAACCCTTTGGGGACGGGGGGTGGCATTTTATTTATGTATTATTTATTTTTCTATGTAAAGCGCTTTGAGAACCTTGGTTGAAGAGCAGTATATACATACTCGTAGTAGTAGTAGTAGTAGTAAAAAAAATTAAGGTGGGCCTTGCGGCAGGGGCGGGAAGGTGGGAAGCCTCTGAGGCCCTTCAGGTCTGGGCTGCTTTTGGACCCGGGGCGCCCCTGACCGAGCCAGTTTTTTTGCATGCTGGCACAGTCTTTTTGCACGCATGGTCCCCCACTCACTTGCTGTTCTCTACAACTACAAACATTTATATGCAGTTTTTCAACAGAAGGTTTAACAGTGGTTTCCAAAGAGAAATAAATAATAAGATGCTCCAAAGGACTCACAAACTAAAAAGAAATGTAAGGTAACACCAGCATCAGCCTTTGAATGTTGCCATCATGGATAGGCCTCTTTTGAGAGCAGGAAACTCTGCGGAACCTTTACCTGAAGTGTTATTAAAGTAGCTGATGGAAAGACATGGCGGGATTACCCATCTACATCAGAAGCTGATTGGAGGGAAGCAAGGGCCAGACTAGTAAATCACACAGAGCAGCCTCCGCAAACAGCCTCCTCTTTCGGTGGGTCCTTTGGGCCCAGAGGAGGCCTTTGATTAGAGGAGGCCTTTGATTAAATAAAGACCTTTCCCCTTTTCTTCTTTTTTAATAAAAGTGCATAAAACAGAACCAAGGATAGCAATTATATATGTGAATATAACTGGAAAAGGAAAAGAAAGAAATCCCTTAAGCTTAACTTTAACATAACAAAACACCACCTACCTAGGGGAAAAGAAAAGGATATAAGTAAGAACCCCTCGTTCTAAGGATATATAGCTTTTGTTTTCAAAGCATAAACTATTAACATTCAACCAAATCGCTGAAAATTCCTTTTCTTTACCTTTGCATTGGGAAAAACCCAGTTCATTTTGTTTGTTTGTTTGTTTGTTTATTTTTAATTTAGTTAGAGAAATGTTAGAGAACAGCCAAGAAACAACAACAAAAAAAGGAAAGGGTGGGCAGGGGGAGAAACACATATGACATCTCATGGTTATCTAATACATCAGCTTGGATTCATCCTCCCCATCTTGTCTCCTCCTACCATTTTGTTCTAACCCAATGACAGCTGAATAACAGATCTATGCATCCATACAAACATCAAAATTGAAAATATAAAACTTGTGGCCTTGTATTAAAACATAATAATCCAAATCTCGGATGTGGCATTAAACCGTGAACCAAATTATAATGTATAAATGGTTCCCAAGTTGAAACAAATTTATCTTCTGATTTATTCTTTATGTATGAAGTAATCTTAGCCACTGATGCATATTCCCAAAGTTTAAGTTGCTAGAATAAAAGAAAGAAAACCTTGTTCTAAGGATATATAAATTTTGTTTTCAAAGCATCAACTATTAAAATGCAACCAAATCGCTGAAAATTTCTCTTCTTTACCTTTCCATCGGAAACCTCCTCAGTTCAAATACAAACAAAGAACACATGCCAGTTATCCAAAGTTGCAGTTCGGGAATAAATTTGTCCTTCCAGTGATGAATTATAATACTTTTGGTGACCATCCCCCACCCCCACAAGCACAAAGAATCCACAATTCTTGATGTAATGCTTGATTCCATGTGCTGGGGATATACCCCAACAAAACATGAATGTCCTTGACAGGAAATGATTGCTGCAAAGTCATGTTAACAATCTTATGGATTTCAAGCCAAAATGGCTCAATAACTGGACAGGACTGAACCACATGCGTAAGGGTACCCTCATACAGATTATACCTCTGTCATCTACAAGTCTGCAGCCATCCTTTGTTAAACATTCTCTGAGGTGTCCAATAAACACAGAATAAATGTTTTTCTTTATTGAATCTATTTGCCTCCTTTTGAGATCCAAAAAGGCATGTTTCACTGCTTTCAAAGCAACCCATCGTTGATTTAATACGATAGGGTATTCAAGATCATCCCTCCAAAGATTTCGGATATAATCAATATCAAACTTATCAGTATTTTTAAGCTTCTAATCGAGCAAGGTTACAGGCTTAGGTATATCCAATGTTCCAGGTTTAATAGAAATAGAGTTTCAGATGCTGCAATCGCATCAGGACCAAAAAGCCGTGATAGTAAATGTTTTAGCTGAATAAACTGCCAGCCAGCATTTAAAGATAAATCAAACTTGGCTCTCAAATTATCAAAAGATATAAAAACAGCTTCAGAAGAGATCAATTGATCTAGTGTAATAATGTTGTGGGAGACCCAGTAAGCCCAATAAAAAGATTTACGAGCAATCTTCAAACAGGGATTCTCCTACAATGAACGCTTTTCATGTTGGAAAGAATTGAAACCATGTCTAGAACCCAAAGTTCTCATATATGCCTTGTGGCTGTAACACTGGTAATGCCCTACATCCACAAACAAATGACAAACTCAGCAACTGCCAAGATTTCAGTGGGGTCAAATAATAACTTGCGAGCTGTGTCCAAGGCATGACTGAAACGTGGGATTCATTGTTCCATCCTAAGACTGAAGATAGAGTAAATGTCTAATTTGAAATTGAAAATGTGGAAATTTTAAACCTGCCTTCTTCAATAGGTATTTGAAGTTTATGAAGTGAAAAACTGGCAGGGGTGTGGGGGGGTGTCCTTGCCAAAAGAAGTCATTGACTAATTTATAGAATTGCTTAAAATATTATGAAGGTACAAGAATCAGAAGACCTCTTAAGATATATATGAGACTCGGCATTAGATTAATCTTAATCACATTTATTTTGCCCCAGATACTAAATGGTCCAGCAATCTAAGTCATTTTTCATTTGGGGGGAAAATGGGGAAAATTTGAATTTACTATTTGAGAAAGCTTCCTAGAAATTACAATGCCTAAATACACAAGACAAGCTGGACACCACCTAAAACCCCAAATCCTACACTCATTAGGAAAATCTGTAGAACCTATAGTCATCAAATCTGATTTACCCCAATTTATGGAGTAACCCATAAATTACCAAACTTTTGAACTAAAGAAATAAGATTAGGAACTGAGACCTCTGGTTTATCAATAAAACATAAAATATCGTCTGCTTATAAAATCAACTTGTGCTCAATCCCACCTAGTGTAATATGCTTTATATTATCAGAGTCTCTAATAGCACAACATGAGTTCCAACACCATAACACTGTTCTAGCCTAATTGAAGGGGACAATAGCCCATTGGTGATAACTCATGAATAATGAGCCATGCATAGCACAGTAATCCAAGTCAAAAACTTGGGGGAAATCCAAATTTAATCAAAACATGTTTCAAGAAGCTCAGATGGACCATGTCAAATGCCTTCTCCACATCTAAAGGAATTATAGTGTCCCAATCTTGCTTCTCAAAGGATAAGACTGATACATCAATCAACAATCTAATATTATCTAATCTTTGGCAGCCAGATATAAACCTGGTCCTAACTGGATGAATAATGGTAGGGAGCACGTTCTGCACCCTATGTGCCAACATGGCTGTCAATATCTTTGTGTCAACATTTAGTTTTGATTCTAATTGTTTTGTTTTTATTTTGATGTAAACCGCCCTGAGGCATTCTTGGAAGGGTATATAAATCAAACAAACACACAAATAAAAAAGATATAGGGCTATAGCTAGTACATAAACCGGGATATTTATCAGGCTTAAGGAGAACAATTATATATGCTTAGTTGAAAAAAGGAGGGAAGTACTTACTCAGAAAAACATCATTATACATCTCCAATAAACTTTGAGCCAGGAAACTAATATATGTCTTGTAAAACTCCACAGAAAATCCATTGGGACCCAGGGCCCTTCTGGATTTCATAGATTAGTAGAGAAAGAGGTGCAGCTAAATGATTGATCTGATGTTGTGTTAAATGTGGAAGATGCACCTTTTGCAGGAAACTATGTCTGCATCAATATTAGATGTTTTACTACTATACAGCTTAAAATAAAACTTTAAAAAATGCTGATTTATAAATTCAGGATTTGTGTGGACATTACTTTGAGTATTATAGATAGAAGGTATAGAGGCTTTTTTTCCATTTGGAGACAAGCCCAGGCTTTGGTTCGCATGAGAACCCATGGGAGCTGACCGGCTGCCGGCGGTACTGTGGCAGCAAACCTGCCTGCGGAGCCCACTTCTTAAATGGGGTTAACAGAGCAAACGCTCCCTTAGCCCAACTTTTTTTTTTTTTTTTTGCATTTTAAATTTTTATTGGCTTTTACAATAGCTTACAATTAAGTAAATATTGACTTCCCGCTTACCTATCTGTGCGGTTCACATTAACTATACATTTAAACTATTGCTATAATAATTCAAAATATATATACTCCACATTACTACTCGATTTTACCCAACCCAACCTGCTGTTATTACTATATTTCAAACCCTGCTGAAAAGTCCATATTAGAAAAATAATTCTTTAAGTAAAGTAAAAATGGTTCCCAATCTTCTTTGAAAGATTCCAAATTTTCGTTCCTTATAAGTGCTGTAAGCTTTGCCATCTCAGCATATTCCAAAATTTTTATCAACCAGTCTTCTTTTGAGGGCATTTTAGTGTCTTTTCATATCTGCACATATACTATCCTAGCCGCCATGGTTGCATCCTTAGCCCAACTTTTTAAATCGCGTGCAGCAGCACTACTTTTAACCCGCACTGTAGTCGTGATGGGCACCCACCCATCACTGTGGAGATCCCCACAATGCACTGTTCACTCGTGCAATGCATTGTGGGATTTCTGATCAATGCATCTTGGCCCCTTATCCTCTGCATTGCTGGGTGCAGCCGGTGTCCATCTGGGCAGGTGATCTTTGTGTCGGACCCAACGATAATCTCAGGGGATGTAAACTTCTCTAGGCTTCCTCCCCACACACCCTCAAACTTTCTCACTGATCATGAGAAAGGGTTTATAATGTTAAGAACATAAGAACAGCCCTGCTGGATCAAGCCCAAGGCCTATCTAGTCCAGCATCCCGTTTCACACAGTAGCCCACCAGATGCCTCTGAGAAGCCCACAGGCAAAAGGAGAGGGCATGCCCTCTCTCTCGCTGTTGCTCCCCTGCAACTGGTGTTTACAGGCATTTTGTCTCTGCGTCTGCAGGTGGCCTAAATGCAGTTTAATCTGCTTCAATCTGGAAGCCAAGAGTTTACTAGATCCACACACCCCCTTCGCCTGTATCAGCACACTAGTATTGATCTAGAAGATGCCTCACTGCAGGTTGCTTGGTTTTGCAAAACAATTTAAAGGGCTCTTTTTGTGCTTGTTCCCCCAGCACTTGTGTGCTTTGTAGATAGTATCCAGATTAACCACACTAATAGACAAATCGAGAAGGAATGTCATGTCTCTTCAGATGATGCTTGACAGAAACATTAATATTTCACATCTCTGTCATGCTGAGGGAAGGCATAGTCTGTCCTCACAGAAGAATACATTTGGGGCTGGGACATCTGTTCTCCAGGAACTGGAGTGTCCTTCATATCTGCTTCCTGGATGATGGGGCATCCTATAGTGTTGGGTGCAATGTGGTGGTAGTTGAGATGTAAAGGACTACAGGGGGTGGGAAAATGAAAAACATTCTTTCCTCACAGTCATTTCCCCAACTTCTCTTTCACAGTAGTGATGAGTAATATTATGTGAATCAGTGCTGTAGGAATTTTATTCCTGAGCCTTTTTTCAAGAAACATGACTTTCTACTTTGTTTTCCTTCAAATATTTGTTTTCCTTCAAATATTCCTTCAAATATGTGTGTGTGTTCTACAATGTTGCTGCCTACATACTAAGTACAAACAATGCTATCTTCTTTTTGCTTATCATGGTATTCATGGTTTATCTTCTCAAAGTTTACTTTTTCCCCATTGACCATCTTCAAAAACATATGCTTAAGTGCCTAAAGATGAAGCAGCTTGTAGCTCCATCCCTAATGCTGATTGCTGAATATATTTGTAAATATTTGAATGAAACCTAAGAATGAGTATTTCTGTTACTTCATAAATATATCCAAATGATACTGGTTTTTGTGGCAACAAAAAGACGTGGTGCATTTCAGAGTTTTATGAATTATAGTTTTATACATTATTTTGTATATTTCATCCCCTTCCCCGCCCCAAATCCATTAAAATGAAGGGGGTTGTTTTGATAGGGAAGAATTGGTGAACAGTGGAATTCTAAAAACTGATCTTTTATTTTAGAAAGTGCTGGAGACAGCATCAGTTGACCTTCTCCAAAGGGAACGGTATCAGGAACATAGCCTAATCTCCTTTATATTCTCATGTGTTATTTTGTTTTGCTTTTGTTCTTGGTGATTTCCACATACAGTGGCAGATAGCTTCTCCTAAAATGGCCCATTGCTTTGTGGTTGCTGAGGCAAGGAGAAGGTCCCTGGTCCTAGCCATTGGTCCCTGGCTCCAGAACGGCAGGGCTGTTGCACCACAGTTCATCCCAGCAAGAATACTTGCCCTCCAGAAAATATTATCTGACCCTCCCACATTATGTAAACGGTTGTTTAAAACTCAACTTCTGATTCTGGCTTTCTCAAAAAGGCCTTTTCTCCTTTCCCTCCTCCCCTTCCCTTGTATGTCTAGTTTCACCTATAGATTTATATTTAATTATGCTGTGTATAATTATGCTGTTCATGATCCCCACCACACATTAAGGTCATCTGAGGAGGCCTGTCTCAGTTACCACTGGTTTGTCTGGTGGCGACTCAGAGGCGGGCCTTCTCTGTAGCTGCCCCTGGGCTGTGGAAGGCACTCCCGGCAGAAATCTGCAGTTTGAATTCTTTACTGGCCTTCAGGAATGCCCTTAAAACCTATCTGTTTGGCCTGGCCTTCCAGGGTTTTTAAATAGTTGTAACTGGTTTTAATGTTGTAACCTGGTTTTCAGGGTTTTTTAATTGTTGTGATTGTTTAATTACTGTTTAATGATGTTTTAATTGTTAATTGTTTAATACTGTTTTATAATTTTTATTTTTATTTTTAACTGGTTTTGTTTTTATTGTAAACCACTCTGAGCCATTTCGGAAGCCCGGTATAAAAATAAAATAAATAAATAAATAAATAAATAAATAAGTTTATGCTTAAGTTACAATTTTGCTGTGTATTGTAGTTAGAAATAAAATAATGGTATTGACCAAATATAATAACAAAAACCAAATATACACAGCATAATTAAATGCAAACCTATAAGAAAACTATATTAAATACATTCAATAATACATGGAATTACTGAGGGTCAGGTACAGTGTTCTCTCTAATTTTTTTCATCTATGTGCGGAATGAGTTTTGTTCTGGGGGGCAGTATCAAGGTAGTGTGTGCGCACCTGCATTCAGAGTGGGACATCCTTGATTAAACCTGAGCAGGATCTAAAATTAACTGAGCGGACACTAAAAAACGTGTAAGTGCGTGCACGCCTTAAAAGAGGGAACAGCGGTCAGGTATGCTTAGTCCAATCTGTCACATAACTGTTCATAAAAAGGATCTTATCCTTTCAGCTGCCATTGCCAATGCAAGACTTTTCCAAGACCACGCTGCCAATAAAAACCAGTTTTTCTGCAGATTAAACCAGAAGTGAAAAGAAATACGGAACTAGGAAGGATGTGAGTCTACATGGAAAGCATCCAGCACCTTAGTTGCACAGACAGAATCATTCTTTCTAATAATAAATTCGGTTGGGTGACTATCAATTCGGAAGTGAAAAAGGACTGCCTGGAAATAAGGTAGTGATTTCCTCATACTTGAGGGACTCCCCTAAGTACACAGAAGTATATACATTTGTGAAAGTAAAATAAAAAATAAAAAATGTTGAGCCCACCCCCACCCCCAGTATTCCCATGAATTTCCAGAATATTGAGGACTTTTGAGCCAGAATGTCACTCGGAGTTGGTTGGTTGGTTGGTTGGTTTTTTCAAAATAAAAATGGAGGGTAGGAGGAGAGAGGGAATTGGCCTAAGAATTTATGCTAAGTTTCCAGGGAGCAGGTTAGGATTGGGGGCATTTGTACTGTGAGATTAAAAAAACTCTCGTCCCTGCACAGGGATGTTTCAAGAGAAAGGAAAGGCGGGGGAAGAATTTTTTCTTTCCAGCCCTGCTCTCCTCCCCAGCAAAACACACACACACACACACACACAGACTTGGGGTTGGCAGCCACCCATATAGCATGGTAGGGGGACAATGGAAAGAAGTGCCTTTCCCCCTCTCCACTCCTCAGTCCCCCGCCTCCTGTGAGGCCTGAACATCACGACCTGTTCTAGGCTGGCTAACGTGCTGAATAGGAGCACTCCTTTTAGAGGCTGGGCATTCACTGCCACATTTCATGGCAGATCTCACTTGTGTTTTATATTACGCTCACCACAAATGGCGAGAGCATTGACTGAAATCATAGGAAAGTGAAAGCACACCTTTTGACAAAACCCTGAAATCCGGTCTCTTCGATTGTATGCACGATGGCAGAGCCTGCATCTCAGTTTTGATGCAAGTACAGCATCTGGTTCCTATAAGTGCCCTGAAAATCAGTCAGTCAGGGCCAAACTGCAAATGACATTAGTCATACCACTGGCACGTGTGCTTACTTTTTCTCATGTCAATAGCATGAGCAGGGGTCCTGAGCTTTAACTCTACCCCTGCCATGGTCCCAATCCAGATAGTCCCCCACGCATGCTGCTTACACAAGAAAAAGCAAGCACTCCAGTGCTAATGGCATGTCTGATGTCATGGCTCATTTGACCCTTAGTTAGTTGATCTGCTTACAGCTTTTAGAAGTATGTTCCAGAAATGATTTTCTTTTGTCTTGTTTTTTGCTTCATCCTGTTTTGCAGTTTCTATTCCTGTTTTATTACGCTGCTCCTCCTGCTTCCACTTCAGTGGCTTCACTTGCAAAGATTTTTTAGGGCACTGTAAAATGTTTGAAGATCTCACAAAGAGCCAGCGTAGCATAGTGGTTAGAGTGTTGGACTAGGACCCGGAAGCACACGCGTAACAACGATCGGGCAAGGGGAGACAGTTGTCTAGGGGCCCCACTGCCTGGAGGGGCCCCCCAGAGGCACCTCACATGACTCCCCATTGCCCCCTGCCCAGCCCCAAGGCCCCTCAGCCACTTGCCCTCTTCGCCGTCTCTCCTGCTTGTTCTCCTGGCCGGCCATCCAGGCAGCAGACAAGCTGCAAAGAGCTCCTTTTCTCCCGCCTCTCAGCTGATCGGTGGGTGGGCGGGGCTTCCAGGGAGGCCTCCGTGTAGGCCTCTGTGAAGCCTGAACTCCAGTAGGGCCCAAGCCAGCCAGGAAGGAGGAGGCAGCCAGAGTGGCCACCCCTGCTCTCTGCAGCAGAAGACCCCTTGCTGCCCTGCCCAGCATTTGCCAGGTAGAGTGTGAACTCCTTTTTGTGGTTACCTTCCCCCCCCACCGATATATAGGGATCTGCTTGCCATAGGGCTTTGATATGGGGGGGAGGGACTGAGAAGTCTCTGACTATTTATTTTTAAACAGCTTGGAAAATTTGCTGGCTTAAAAAAAACCTATCTAAAAAGTCCTATAAGTGGCTTGTTTCATGGCAGAAAATTACAAAAACTATTGGAACAAACAGTATTATATTTATTTTATTTATTCATTCATTCATTCATTTATAAATGCACTTATGTTCAAGTTGTTTTGCAACCCAGAAGGACTGAGTGAGAACTGTGAAGCATGTCTTGTGCTTTTATTTTATTTTATTTTTCTTGTGTGTGAACTGCTCCCCAATAACTTGCAGGGACTTCAGGGTAAATCTGGCCATGTGAATGCAGCACCTCCATTCCAGAGGAGAGGTGTGTTAAAGGGCTTTAAAAGCCTCCTGTGAAAAACCTCCTGGAATCAAACTTGACTGAATTTGTTCAGAATTCTGAGAAAACAAACATAGGCTCACCCTGCATGGTTGAAAGTCTCCTTTGCTAATCTGCAGCAAGGGGTCCATTTTAATCATTCATCTTTCTAGTGTGTTCTAGGCATTAAAAGTAGCACAGATGTATAGTACTCAATGTATATCACTATATATTGTGGCGTGTGTGTATTCAGTGAAATGTATTTCTAGGCAGCATACTTATTTTGAAATATCAGACTTAAATCCTTGGGGACCTGGAGTGTGCGGAGGTCCTGGACTTTGAGTGGGGAGGGGGCCCATTTTAAAATCTCGTCTCTGGGCCCACTCCAACCTTGCTACGCCCCTGCCGGGAAGACTTGAGTTGGAATCCCCATTCAACCACGGAACTCACTGGGTGAGTCTGGGCCCTAAATCCACCTTTCAGCCTCTCTTGTGCCATAGTGTGCACACGCAAATGACTAATGATGTTCCAAATATGCTGGAATCCAGTTTTTAAGTCAATGAAGATTTGTTCAGAAAGGTAAATTTTGCAATCGCATTTTAACTGAGCTGCTCTTTTACTGTCACTGCCTACGGAATTGGCCCAGGTCTGGGGTAAGATGAGGCAGATTTGAAGTGCCTTTAAGGGCAATGGAGCGGGAGATCAATACAATTCCAAATGGAGCACAGTTCACCAGAAAGTTCTCATGCACAATTCCAGTTGAAATGAGTAGACACTGCCCAAGAACAACACACCCTTGCACAGTTCCCAGACACTCAATGAGACTAGCATGGGAGAATTATGCACCATTAACTGGGAGTATGCTCTGCATTATATATGCATGTGCACAATAGAATTTATTACCATTTTATAAATTCCAATTCCAAATAAGATTCAGAAGTATTTCTACCTATATATTCACAAAACAGTTTCTATGCACAGCACTGTATCATAGATTTCCCCCAGGCAATCACTTTTACTAGTTTCATAATAATATACTCCCATATCTTATTAAGCCACTCTGGGGATTTTGGGATCTCGTTTGACATCCAATATTTAGTAAAAAGAATTCTGGCTGACCAGTACATATACTAGAGGCTCCTGATCATTCTGAACAGACTTCCTTAATTTATTTAGAAGCATGTCCAGGTAACCTAGTGACATTTGTATCTGAAACAACGTATTGATAGATGTAATAATTATTCTCCAATATTGTTTAGCTTCAACACACCTCTGTCACATATAGTAGAAATCCTGCGTATCTGAACTGTACTACCAACGTTTATCTTCATCAGTATTACATTTCTTAAATATTTGCTGTGGTGTCAAGTGCCACTGGATGGCCATCTTAAAATAATTTTCTCTAAGATTCAAAGCTATTAAAAAATAACAAACCTCCATTAGACATAAAATGCCAGGTTTCTCATAATATACTTCCTTGTAGAAATCGTTCCCATTTAAACATGTTTGACTTATTCCCATGAGTTTCTCTGTTAGGTATTAGATAAAATGTGTTTGAGAGGACTTTTTGTGATGTATTTCTAACAGTTTCCCAAATTCAGCTTTTTGGACATTAGCCCAAATCAGAGATAAGAAGGATGATTTATTGATTTTGGGGAAATGGTGCCACCCCCACCCACCCCAATTATTTTAGTCAAAAGAGATAATCGTTACACCATCCATCACACTTTCATATCTAATTATACCACAGGTTGACCATAGAAGTTTTTCAAATATCAGTCTAAGCTAAAGTGTACTTCGTCAGTGGTGTGCCTAATTAGTCTGTGGTGGGGATGGGGGTGCCACTTTGGATTTTCCACTTTAGGCAGGCACCAAAATGTTCTGGGTGGCTCTATGTACTGATCCTGAAGCAGAATATTGATCCTTTAGCGACCACCAGAGTATAGAGTTTTGGGCTGTGCTCTCAAGAGAAGGGTTTGTGGGGTGAAGTGAGTAAAGGTAAAGTGAGGACGAACTTCTTTGCAAATGGAGGACAGGCAAATGAACTGGAGCATTGATGATCTCATGTTGTCATGGGGAGATGGAGTAATGGAGATAGGAATCAGCAAAAGGAATTGTATGTGAATGAGGGGAAACAGGATATTTGTTCAAGTAGTAGTTTTGGGGTTTTTTTGAAACAAAGCTAGAAAAACCTTCAATGGATACAAAGGAACAAAGGAACATTCAGAACAGAGATAAAGCGAGTAGCTCTGTTCAGATGTTTAGTGGGGGTACAGGGAAGAGAGTGAATCAAGAACATGCCTTTGGTCTCCGCTCTTGACTGTGACACATTTGCCTGAAGTTCTGAGTAGAGCTTGAGTTTATATGCTGGTATGTGGAAAGACTCTGTACACATAGTCAGGGGCCCTGCCTTTTGCAGGGTTCCTAATCATATGGCGAAAGCCTATGCATGTACAACTTTACACATGTTTGCACTATTCAGATCTTCAGAAAATGCATGCAATTTGGGAGCCAAGCACAATCCTAAAGCACAATCCCAAGAACAATCCATACATTCACTTAACATGTGGAAAGGGTTAAAGAAATGCAAACCAATGCATTTCTCTATAAAGAGAAATTGGAGGGAAAGAGATCGCATTCATCTTTTTCATTAGAAGTGTTGCGTAGTATTTCCAGTATTTTAATATTCTAACATCTCTGTGTATAACACCTTAGTATAATTCTTAATCTGCTGCTGAATGCTAATACGTTTAAACTGTGTTCAAATATATTGTGCTTTATGCTGGTAAAAGTATCTATTTATCTATCTTCATTAGAAGTGTTAAACAGAAAAGCTCACAAAAGACTGGAGACCTGACCTCATCAAGAGACCCTAATGCTAGAACAGTTTTAGTGGCTTTTCAGTCATAAGCATAAGCTATCCTTCCAGAAAGAAAGTGTTATCTAAAATAGAATGATAAGTAAAGGAAAGTATAAGCATGCTTTCGCCTCCAGATAAAATAACTCTCACTTTTGGATTATCAACAAAACTAATTAGGAGACTCATGCTATTGCTGAATTAAAGGATAGATTTCTAAGACAGTGAATTATATTCTCACCTCTTTTTTCTCTCTCTCCCCTTCTATTTCTCCTCTGTCCTTTTCCACTGCATATGTTCCTCGCCAGGTGTTAACTGATCTAAAAAGAACAACGACTGAGTGAGGGAAGACTAAAGAAAAACCCTGTTCTCATTCTCAGAACTTTTTTAAAAAAAAACCAATAATGCTTAGAAAGCAACTTAGCATCCATAGTTCCAGTCCCTCCCCCTCACACATCAAAGCATAAGTTTACTCTGGGTCAACATTCAGAGCCTTGTAATAGAAACCAACTTTGTCACTTTTGGGGATCTGGTTGTTTTTGATTTTTAAGAAACTCACAACTTCAGCCTGGATTTCTAATTAATTTTGGGACATATCTCTGTATTCTAGATTCCAGCTTCTCGTTGAAATATGGCCTGGTCCACACAATCATTTGAATCTGGGTTTAAAGTTGGTAACTAACATTAGCATGATCATGTGAACCCACATTAAGGTGGGAATCTCAGATTCATCTAGGGACACAAACGGACATTGGTAACCTTAGTGTGGGCTCACACAATCATGCTAATGTTGGTTATCAACTTTAAACCTAGATTCGAACAATTGTGTGAACCAGGCCTAGGGCATCTTTTTTGCTCTTTTCACTTGTAATTCAGTCTGGCAAGAAGTCAATATAGGGGGAATCATTAATTAATTAATTAATTCTATTTACATCAACTCAAAGCTCAAATAAAACACACCACCACTAGAGTGCATTAAAATAAAGTGTTTATTAAATTTCTTATTAGAATAGAATGGTTTGCTCCAACTACAATTGGTGGGCCTTGCTTAATTTCCTTACATCAGTGGTTTTCAAGATGTGTTCCAGGGAACCCATGTTATGAGACTTATCAGTGGTTAAGGTCAATTGTGGAGGGTAGCTTTCCTGGAAGATAACTCATCTGCCATTACCAATCTTCCAGAGCAATAGTCAAGTTAGTCTGTTGCAGCAAAATTAACAAATAGTCTTGTGGCACCATAAAGTGTAACAGTGTTATTGTGGCATACATTTTTGTGGAGTGGGGCCCATGTAATCAGATGCATGAAGTGCCCTCACCTGGCAGATGCACATACCATGAGTCCAGAGAAAACAATATAAACAGTGGGCCTGAAGGGCCATGAGATGTACAAGGTAAACATTTGGTGTAACATTTCTCTGCAAAATCCAAATATACAGAGATAAGAACCAAGTGACCCCTCTGCTGTTTTGAACGGATCCCCCCTGTTCTTCTCCTGTACGTGTTTGAGTAATGCAAAGAAATATCACAAACCTCTTATGTTTTAAGGTCCTTTGGGCCTAATGTCTACACTGTTGTTTTCTCTGTGCAAGTATGTATATAGATAGATACACCTGCCAACCAAGAATAACCATTCATTCATTTGATGAAGTGAGCTCTAGTCCATAAAATGTTTTCCCCACAATAAATCTGTTAATCTTTAAGGTGTCCCAAAACACAGTCACACAACACTGACACATTTGATTGCAAGAGAAGAAACTTCTCAAAAATGAGAGGAGTGGCGAGATGTCTAACTTGTTGCAAAGGCGTTACTTATACTATATGCTCAAATTCAGACGTAACACGAAACTGGAGGCTGGTGAACCCATGGTTTCAATTTGAAACGGTAAATCGCACTGCAGACATTCATCTAACTATGGCCCGCAAAACTCCAGTTCAAGGAGAGAGAAGCCCCTCCCTGCTGCCTGGTTGCCGAGACTGATCCCAGCAAGCTCTATGGCCAGACTGTGGGCAAGCATGTCAGCAGTGTGGCTGCAATTGGCCACAATCTTGAGGGGGGCGTGCCAAGCGCAATTGTGCATTTTCGGAGTGCCCTGCCAGCCATCGGCATGAAAAGGGCATTTAAATCCATGCCATGCCAGTGGCAGTGCCTCTTCTGACATCAATGGTACTGCCCCCCCACCTCATAGGGGCCCAGCATCTACAGGTGAAACTCGGAAAATTAGAATATTGTGCAAAAGTCCATTAATTTCAGTAATGCAAATTAAAAGGTGAAACTGATATATGAGACAGACGCATTACATGCAAAGCGAGATAAGTCAAGCCTTAATTTGTTATAACTGTGATGATCATGGCGTACAGCTCATGTAAACCCCAAATCCACAATCTCAGAAAATTAGAATATTACATGGAACCAAGAAGACAAGGATTGAAGAATAGAACAATATCGGACCTCTGAAAAGTATAAGCATGCATATGTATTCAGTACTTGGTTTGAGCCCCTTTTGCAGCAATTACTGCCTCAATGCGGCATGGCATGGATGCTATCAGCCTGTGGCACTGATGAGGTATTACGGAAGACCAGGATGCTTCATTAGCGGCCTTCAGCAATTCTGCATTGTTTGGTCTCATGTCTCTCATCCTTCTCTTGGCAATGCCCCATAGATTCTCTATGGGGTCAGATCAGGCGAGTTTGCTGGCCAATCAAGCATAGTACACTGTATACTTTTCAGAGGTCTGATATTGTTCTATTCTTCAATCCTTGTCTTCTTGGTTCCATGTAATATTCTAATTTTCTGCGATTGTGGATTTGGGGTTTTCATGAGCTGTACGCCATGATCATCACAATTATAACAAATTAAGGCTTGACTTATCTCGCTTTGCATGTAATGCGTCTGTCTCATAGATCAGTTTCACCTTTTAATTTGCATTACTGAAATTAATGGACTTTTGCACGATATTCTAATTTTCCGAGTTTCACCTGTAGACCAGGCCTGCTCAACTTCGGCCCTCCTGCAGATGTTGGCCTACAATTCCCATAATCCCTGGCTATTGGCTGCTGTGGCTGAGAATTATGGGAGTTGTAGTCCAAAAACAGCTGGGGGGCCTAAGTTAAGCAGGCTTGATCTAGACCAGTGATTCTCAAACTTGGGTCCTCAGGTGTTATTGGACTTCAACTCCCATAATCCTCAAGCAAAGGCCACTGAGGCTGGGGATTATGGGAGTTGAAGTCCAATAACACCTGAGGACCCAAGTTTGAGAATCCCTGATCTAGACAGTCCTACAAAGCATGATTTGGCGTGAGGGTCTAGCGGGACTACTACTACAAATATTTCGATACCGCTCTTCAAAAAAATTCTCAAAGCAGTTTACATAGAAAAATAAATAATACATAAATAAGATGGTACCCTGTCCCCAAATGGCTCACAATCTAAAAAGACTGTAACATGGACACTTTCCCCCTGTTCCTCAGGAAAGGAAAGGGAACCTGAAGACTTCCTAGGAGGGCAGCCACAGAGCGAGGCTGGCGGTGGCCCGTGTTTGGCTGCCGCGGCCCCTGGTCCCGCCCCCGCGTCTGGCATCAGATGCAGGGGCCCGGCTAGCCACGCCCCCGCATCTGACATCAGATGTGGGGTGAGATCTCCCTCTCAAATGGGGCCATGCAGTCCCATTTGGAAGGCAGATCGGTCCATGCTGCATTGGGCAGCGCGGGCCGGAGCAACTCTCCTCCCTGCCTTTAATGGCAGGCAGAACCGTTCTGACCAACTGCCAATGCAGCACAGACCGATCTCCCTCCCAAATGGGGCTGCACAGCTCTGGCAGGGAGAGTCGCTCCAGCCCACACTGCCAATGCAGCACGGGCCGATTTTGTTCCCAAATGGGGCTGTGCGGCCCCATTTGGGAGTGAAATAACGCTCCCCGCATCTGACGTCAGATGTGTGTGTGGGGGGGGTGTCAGGGCCGCGAGGTATGGCCCCTGATTGGTGGCAGCCCGGGTTCTTTGAACTCGTTTGCCCAATGGTGGCTCCACTCCTCTAGGAGGGGATAGGTATATGAGGGAGAGCAAAGGATCCTGGGGGAGGTCTGTCCCACCGTAACCTAGGGTGGTGTTGTGAGGGATCACCCCATCAAAGCAGTCCGTGCAGACCCAACCAAACTCCTGTTCTGCCGGCAGCTTGCTGCTGTGGGCTTGTTCTCTCATGAGAGGGCCAGTCTACTGGGAAGGACCATGTGGCTGAAACCCCTAGGCCTCATGTCAGACTGCATGCTCATGAGTTGAGCTAAGCCAACAACAGGGGCCTCGTTTGAGTGGGTCCCCCAACTCTCCATGGTAAAAGATAGAACAGAAGCACTGCAAATCACCCCCCCTTCCCTGTGAAGCCTTGCACGCACCCAAAGGAGATTTTGATGCTCCATGTATCAGAACCTCGGCACATGTGCAGATAGGGGGAACATTGAGTGCGTGGACAGATCTTTAAAACCATTCAAAATTCCCAGGTCTGGACCAGCATTGCGCCGTATGCAGATCTGCCAGCATGGGAGAGGGAAGCCCCAAGCCCCAGGGACCCCAGGAGAGCAGGGCCACCATTTGGGGGCACAAGCAAGGGCACACATGCCCACATGGGCAGACAGGCTGTCACAGGGCATGCTTTGACAGCTACTTGCCAGCAGCCACCAAGAGCAGTTGCCGGGGTACCCATTGCCATGGCTTTCGTCCATAGAGCAACCTGGCTCCAATGGCCAGGCACTCTCATGAGAGAGCAGTCTGTGAGCGAAGGGGATCTTTTGTCATCACACGTTATTAGCTATTTTGCTTGGCAATTCTTTCCCCTCCCCTCTGATGGTCCTTCTCATGAGTTGTGAGGGGGTATCCCCATGGCCTGGCACTCTCTTGAGTGAGCACAGTCCACCTTGGGTCGGCATCCCTCATTATCACAGGTCTTGAATCCTTCCTTAGAATGGAGCACTGCTGACCCTGTTGACCAGCTCTGCTCATGAGTAAGCCTAGAGACCACAGACCCCCAAAGGAGAAGGGGCTGGGTCCCCCTTCCCCAACCTTTCTGTGCAAAAAATACAACTTGGCTGTGTGAGAATGGTCGGGACTGCCTTTTCTACCAATCCTGGGGGGACCCCCCACCACCACCAAATGTTACCCTCGCAGCACCATGATGGGGTGTCCTGCTTATGTTGCCACCAGGAGTGTTTGTGTTTGTGAACATACATCATTGTGGCTTACTTCTCAGGGAGCAAAGCACTTAGGGCCTGCCCTGTCATCCCGTCCCCTTTCCCTCCTCCTGTCTGCCAGGTGGGAGGAGCAAGGGACAGAGTAGGAAGAGAGGCAAACCTGTGTGATTGTGCCACTTGAGAGGCTGACAAGTCTGGGATGGGTGTGGCCATCCCTGTTGCCGGGTAATTCCATCACTGGATAGGTGACAGGAGGGGTGGGGCTGGGGCTCCTTATGACAGGTTTTTGTAGGGCTAGATGCAGAGGATCATGGCTGATTTCATAGCAAGGGGAGGGCCAGGGTTGGCAGCCAGCAAGCAGTACTGCAGGCATGAAGCGGGCATGATCCCAGAGAGACCCATCTGTGCCACCACCTCTAGGGAAACCAGCATGAAACCCTTGGTGATGTGGCGGCATCCGGGGTCAGGCACCCAGGATCCGATATAACGCTTTGGTGGCCAAACCAGAGGTCTCGACAGCAAACCTTTGTGCAAACCAAATGTTCAGTTTGGAATTTGCCAAGGCAAGCCGCAGGTCACTGTTCAAGAATTCAGACATACTGGAGTTCAAACTTCTGCCTTGTTTAACTCCCGTTTTGTGTTATATTTGGCCTATAAGTAACTGAACAAGAACCCAACTTTAAGTGAGGAATAAGAGTTTAATATTTATTACTAATGAAAACATAGGCTAAGAAAACAACAGACTAATAATTTCTTGTGCAGAGAGATGTGAATGCATACTAGAGAACTTTTATTGCCCAATCCAGTCTGAGAATTCCTCCTCAAGCCCCAGAAATGGGCCCCTGAGTGACCTTCTTTTTGGTTCTGGATCAAGACTTCAAATGCCCCATTTAAGAGCCCTTTCCCTGGTTAACAATGTTCCATGCCCCATTCCACTGGCAGTGCTCACCTCACCCTCCAGGTACCACCCTAAGTTCCAGGTACATTGTCCCAGAATCCCCTGTTGCAGCTTGCCAGCCCAGCCCAATGAAGAATGATACATGCATGTGGATCTGTACATGCGTACGCTGCACACAGATTGTACATGTACTGAACATAATGTGTGAATAGAGCTCTCGTGATGTGAGGAAACCAAGCCAAGTCAGCTTCCCAGTTTCTCTGGCTGCTTTACTTTAAAAGAAAGCAATGCCAGGCTCAAAAGCAAATTCACTCTTCCTTTTGAAATTAAAGAAGGCTCCATTTCAACCATTTCCACTGAAAATGGAGTGTGTGTAATGTGTGGATTAGATCATCTCCACACAAACACTACCAGGATGTGACATCAGAGCTAATCACAATTAATTACTTGAGCACCAAGCTCAGCTGCACATCAGCATGACCTATAGAGGTGGATTATTACTGTATTGACCAACTTTGGTTGCTTTCCGTTTTCTATAAACATACACAATATAAACAATGGAACAGGCTTCCATGCAATCGACAAGAACCGACCGTTTTTCCGAAGAGCTAACAAGAAACGGATAGCATTGAAAGGAAACTGAAAAAGAGCAAATCAATATGAAGAGAAAGAGAAAGAAAATTGAGAGCAGAGGGGAAAAACAACAAAAGACGTGTAGGCTGTCATTAAAACCCAGTGCTGGCTGTTTTTCCATTTTAAAATGTCATATCTGAGCTTCAACCTTCTCAGTTTGAGTTCAGCTGTCTCAGGGAGGGGGTCTTCAATTGCTGCCGCCACCTACACTGCCACCATCACCATTCCCTCTCATATCAGTACCTTGAACCAATGTTTCTCAACCACCGGTCTGCGGACCGGTGCTGGTCCACAAGGCATTGGGTACAGGTCCGTGTGGCATCACTAATAAAAATCACACACACAACCCAAAAAATTTGGCCCGGCAGGGAACTCTCCGGAGCTCATTTCCAGACAGCCCTTGTTGCTGGATAACATTCATTTCACTTCCTCCAAATGAACATTATCCAGCAGTGAGGGCTGCCTGGAAATGAGATATGGAGAGCTGCCCAAAATCATTTTTTTGGTGGTGGTGGGGGGAGTGATGGGGTGACCCCCTTACTAACTGCTGGTCCAGGAAACTGCGCATGAATAATGTACCAGTCCATGACTCCAAAAACGTTGAGAAACACTGCCTTAAACTGCTTCCCTCAAGGATAGTGACTTGGAGGAGAATGGCTGCCATGTTCTTCACCTCCAGCATTTCTCCTCAGTTCAGGAAGTAGCAGCAACTCCAGGAATATCCCTTGCACTTCACGTCCAGCCTTGTTTAGAGAGTTGTATGTGTTGGAGTTTCAGTGCATCACCTTTTGCACCAACTGTCCTAATGACCATTAGGGGCAATGGGAGTAGAGAAAGTGAGTGAGGTTCTCCTTAACTGTTCTACCTGTCTCTAGTCTATGACCCCTGATATGATTCTACAGGTATTTCCTGTGCTGAGTCAGTTCCCTCCCCAGCTTCTCCAAGATAGAGCTGAGAGAGATTCCTGCCTGCAACCGTGGAGAAGCCACTGCCAGTCTGTGAAGACAATACTGAGCTAGATGGACCAGTGATCTGACTCAGTATATGGCAACTTCCTATGTTCCTGTGTTCCTATGGAGTGGATTAACTGGGGGGTAAAAATTAATCTCCTGATTAACTGGGGGATAAAAATTACAACGCCCAACAGTATGTTTCCTCTGCTCTCCGTTCCCTCCCCTTCCTTCTGCTTTCTTGCTAATAAGACAAGCCTGTGTTTCTTCTACTCCATTACAACTTCTCCTTCACATGATGAGAGGGGCGAAAATGGCCGACAATCCTGATTCCACACTCATGTGCTTTAGTGCTACTGAGGGATTGCTTTTCCACCATTAGCTGGAATTGGAATTAAAACAGAGATTCCACACAGCAGTTGGAATCAGTGTGCGTGCTGCACTGATTCTGAGTCAGCTCCAAAAGTAGATATTTTAAATCCCCACTTTTGAGGGTGACTCACCCCATAATGCACTGGGTGCACCCTTCCCAATGCATAAGGAGAATGAGTCACCTCCAAAACCAGGGAGCTTAAACTACCCGCAAGTAGCTCCAGGAGGACCCTGTCCCTCCTGCCACGTAACAGTGTGTGTGTTGGAGGCAAAAGGGTGTGTGTCTCTTCTGGTGGATCTGTGTGCCTCGATTCTTTTTTAGCCTACTTTCCAGTAGGTGATCACCTTGCATTCCATATGCGCATGTATCCGAGTGTGTGTCCCCCTCTATCAATTTCACAATGCCTGGACCAATATGACTCAAATTGGGTACAGTTGTAGGGACACATATGGATGCCTCAATGCTATAGTTTGTGTTGATGTCATCCACCCTGATTCAAGATGGCAGATATGTAAACCTTTGAGGAGCAAGTGGGCCAACTTGTGGACTACCTAACCTATTTGCACCAAATTAGGTACAGATGTAGTGCGTGACACACAGGGACATCTCAGTGGCATAGGTTGTGATGATGACATCCACCCCAATTCAAGATGGTGGGGGTATAAATGTTTGAGATGCAAGTGGGCTAAATTGTGAACCACTTACCCAATTTGAACCAAATTTGCTGCAGCTGTAGAGTCACATAGTGTTGGAGATGGAGTTCCAGTGCATCAACCTTTTGCACGAACTATCCTAATGAACACTAGGGGCATTGGGAGTAGAGGTAGCTAGTAACGATCTCCTTTACCTGTCCCTGCTTTCCTCTACTCTGTGACCCTGCTTTGACTTCTCAGGTATTTCCTGTAGTGAATCAGTCCTCTTCCTTTCCTCCTAGAGAGAAGATGGAAAGTAAACATCTATCTCTCTCCCTACCTATTCATCATGTAGCTTATAGATAGGATAGGTCTTTCTGATCTCAAATGTACTTAACCAATAAATCAATTTAGTTTAGACTCTACAGTGAATCTCCATGTGTTTTACTTAAACAGCTGCAAATAAACTCTGCACTCTGTAACTGGAGTTGAAGCTTCCTTGGTGCTTTGCTAAATAATCACAAACCCCAACACACAGTGATGCCCCAATGGCATAGTTTGAGATGATGCCATCCACCCCAATCCAAAATGGTGGATGTGTGAACTTTTGAGACACAAGTGGTTTAACTTGTGAACCGCCTAGTCAATTTGAACCAAATTTGCTACAGCTGTAGATACACATGGAGACACCTCAATGGCATAATCTGTGATGTCATCCATCCTGATTCAAGATGGTGGACATGTATATATTTGAGGAGCAACTTGTGGACCATCTAACCAATTTATTTTATTTTATTTTATCTTAACATATTTTTATATTTGAACTGAATTTGGTACAGTTGTAGTGAGGACACTTTTAATTAAAGGCACATTATTAAAACCTCAATAATGCTTTGCCTGTCCACACTGGACTGGACAGGCTGGTACTGCGATTGCATTTCATTGCAAAAAGCATCACCGTAATTTTTTTGCAGAAAGTTCACTACAATTCAGAGGTTTGTTTGAAAAAATGCAGGAGGTGAATGTAGAAAACATTGGACTGCAACTATCTTACAACATCATCATCTGGATTCTCCATAAGAAGTAAGCAAACAAAAATGCTGACACCAAAGAAAAGATTATAAGCAGCAGTCGACAAAAGGAAAAGTGACAACAAGAGAGAGAAAGATGCCTGTTCCCCTGCACTCCACCACTCTAGGGCTGCTACTCAGGCGGCGATATGCAACAGAAACTCTTCTTTGTAGAGCCAGCCACCTCTGATGGGGGCAGCAGCCATAAGAAAGAGAAAGGCCAGTAGGCCACCCTTGCTCCAGAGATCCAGCAGAGTCTCTTAATCACACTTGCTTGAGGCTTGTCTTGAGAACAGCATTCTCCGACATTTGAAGGAAGGTAAAAGGGGGTGCAAGGCCATTCCACCTGCCTTGCCGGGACTCACCAACTGGCCCCTTTGCCTCCTGTGGAAACTCCAGCCCACATGGAGAGCAGCCTGCCTGTCGGCTCGTCAGTTGCCAGGTTCCAACTGGCTGGCTGCCAGCCTCCCAGATTGAACTGCACCACCTGCCGCTTGTCCTGGGCGCTGCTTGTGGGAGGATTGGCTTTCGGGGCTTGCAGGCGTAAAACAAGGAGGCTCACCAAAGGCGTAGCCATCAGGCTGCCTGAAGGCGGCTGCTGCCAAAGGGGGCTGGGCCTTTGGGGCTGGGCCTTCGAAGGTAAGACTGAGGATTGAGGGCTGGTGGGTTGGGTTGTGCCAGGCCTCTCTGCAATGGCTCTCCTGAATGGGATGGTGCTGGGGGTGCACCCAGCAGTTCTGAATGGGATGGTGCTGGGGGTGCACCCAGCGGTTCTGGGGCAGCTATTACTGTAGTGGTGGGGAATAGAAGAATTGGCACTGGCAGAGCAGCTGGCCATTACAGGGGAAGGGAAATCAGTAATTTAGTAACTGTTTCCGCTTCCAACTGCTTTGTCAACTCTCAGGCCTCGGGGAGCAGCTCCAATGACCCACAGTCTGGCCTTGTTCCTCTACAATGCCAGGTCAGTTCAGAATAAGACTGAAATCGTCCATGATTTGATCATGGATGAGGAAGCTGACCTGGCGTGTATAACTGAGACCTGGTTGGGGGAGGCGAGTGGTCCAATGTGGGCTCAGCTTCTCCTTCCAGGTTACTCTGTTGTGGAGAAGGCTTGGGGAAGTGGGCGGGATGGGGGTGTGTGTAGAGTGGCTGTAGTCCATAAGTATACCATTTCCCTTACCAGGGCACCTGTGAGACAGTTGACTTATATTGAGTGCATATTTTTGAGGCTGGGAACTAGGGATGGATTGGGGATTCTGTTGGTGTACCATCCACCCCCAACTGACTCCCTAACTAAGCTGATGGAGCTGGTCGCGGAGTTGGTGTTGGAGTCTCCTAGATTTTTGGTGCTGGGGGACTTCAACATTCATTTTGGGGCTGGCTTGTCTGGTGCGGCTCAGGAGTTCATAGCAGCCATGACAACTATAGGCCTATCCCAATTAGTTTCTGAACCAACTCATGTTGCCGGCCACGCACTCGATTTGGTCTTTTGTTCGGATCAGGGGGGTGTTCCGTGGGTGGGGGATCCGGTGGTTTCCCCATTGTCATGGATGGACCATTACCTGGTTTAAGTTGGTTTCACAGCTGCTATCCACCCCTGCAGGGGTGGTGGACCTATTAGTATGGTCTATCCAAAAAGGCTGCTGGACCCAGTAGGATTTCAAAAGGCCTTGGAGGATTTTGATGTTGGTGCGGACGTTGATTCTGTTGTTGCCCTGGTGGGAACCTGGAACAGGGAACTCAACAGGGCAGTAGACATGATTGCTCCTAAGTGTCCCTTCCAACATGCTTCAAAAATGGCCCCTTGGTATACTGAGCAGTTGCAGGGGCTGAAGCGGTTGGGTAGGCGATTAGAGCACAAGTAGAGGAGAACTCAGTTCAAATATGACAGGATGCAGCATGTTTCCCATTTGAAGACTTATGCGATAGCGCGCATTGTGACTATGGTTCGCGCTCAGCAGATTCGCGCTCAGGTTCGCGCTCAGCAGAGCTATCCCGGGTTGTGAGGAGTTTAGTCTCTGCTCCTTCTACTTCCAGTCAGTCCCTGGGGTCGTTCTGCTGTGATGCTTTTAATGGGTTCTTTGCAAACAAGATCTCCTGTATTTGGGCCGACTTGGACTCCACTATTTCTGCAAGGTCTATGGAGGAGGTGTTCAGCAATCCTTCTTGCAATATTAGGTTGGATCAGTTTCAATCTTTGACTCCTGAGGATGTGGACAAGCTGCTTAGGGTGGTGTGGCCTACCACCTGTTCTCTGGATCCTTGCCTGACTTGGCTGCTTCTATCTAGCAGGGAGATTGTTGGAGGTGGCCTAGTTAATATCATAAATGCATCGATGAGGGAGGGTAGGGTGCCCCCTTGTCTGAAGGAGGCAATGGGTAGACCACTTCTTAAGAAGCCTTCCCTGGACCCCTTAGCAATGGATAGTTACAGGCCTATCTCCAATCTCCCTTGGTTGTGAAAGGTGATTGAGAGGGTGGTGGCCGACCAGCTCCAGGCAATTTTGGAGGAAACTTTGGAGGATTATCTAGACCCATTTCAAACTGGCTTTCGAGTTGGCTATGGAGTTGAGACAGCCTTGGTCAACCTGATGGATGACCTTTACTGGGGAACCGACAAAGGGAGTGTGACTCTGGTGGTTCGTCTGGATCTCTTGGCAGCGCTCGATACTATCAACCATGGTATCCTTCAGGATCACCTGGAGGAGTTGGGGATAGGGGGCACTGCCTTGCAGTGGTTCTGCTCCTATATCTCAGGTAGATTCCAGAAGGTGGAGCTTTGTGACAGTTGCTCCTCAAAACAGGAGCTGTTATATGGAGTCCCTCAGGGCTCCATTCTGTCACCAACGCTTTTCAATATCTACATGAAACCGCTGGGTGAGGTCATCAGGAGGTTTAGTGCTGGGTGTTATCAGTATGCTGATGACACCCAAATCTATTTCTCATTTTCATCTTCAGGAAATGGCACTCATTCTCTAAATGCCGGCCCACAGGCAGTAATGGGCTAGATGAGGGATAACAAATTGAAGCTGTATCCAAGCAAGACGGAGATGCTCATTGTGGGGGCTCAGAATCTGAGGGGTGAGTTAGATCTTCCTGTGCTGGATGGGGTTACACTCCCACAGAAAGGTGCAGCTTGGGAGTACTCCTGGACCCAGGCCTCACCCTGATATCTCAGGTGGAGGCCATGGCCAGGAGTGTTGTATCAGCTCTGGCTGATTCAACAGCTGCACCAATTCCTTGAAGAGGATGACCTCAAAACAGTGGTGCATCAGCTGGTAACCTCCCGGCTTGACTATTGCAATGCGCTGTACATGGGGCTGCCTTTGTACGTAGTCTGGAAACTTCAGTTACTTCAGAATGCGGCAGCCAGATTGGTCTCTGGGGCAACCCGGAGAGACCATATTATGGCTGTCTTGAAACAGTTATACTGGCTGCCAATGTGTTTCCAGGCAAAATACAAAGTGCTGGTTATTACCTTTAAAGCCCTGAATGGCTTAGGTCCAAATTATCTTAGAGAGTGCCTTCTTCTGCATGATCCCCACTGCACGTTAAGGTAATCTGAGGAGGTCTGTCTCCAGTTACCACTGATTTGTCTGGTGGCGACGCAGAGGCGGGCCTTCTCTGTAGCTGCTCCTGGGCTATGGAATGCACTCTCAGCAGAAATCCGTAATTTGAGTTCATTACTGTCTTTCAGGAGAGCCCTTAAAACCTATCTGTTTGGCCTGGCCTTCCACGGTTTTTAAACTGTTTTAAATTGTTTTAAATGGTTGCCCTGGTTGTCCAGGGTTTTTAGCTGTTTGAATGTTTAATTGGTTTTATTCTGTTTTTATAATTTTGATTTTAATTGTTAACTGGTTTTAATTGTTTTTATCCTGTTGTAAACCGCCCTGAGCCATTTTGGAAGGGTGGTGTATAAATTGAATAAGTAAATAAATAAAATAAATTTGCACACAAGAATACATAAGGTGTCTTACTTTGTACCAAGGCCATTTCGTCTTACATACGTATGAGAATTCTGATGCATCTGGCACCTCAGTGTAAAGCAAATGGGTCTTGCTTTCAGGACAAAGATGTAACAAAACCTAGAAATCTTCTGCATTTGCTGGTGTGTCCCACAGCCTTATCAAATTGTTCAGGATGTCAAAGTAAAGAAATGTTCCTCATTGTGTTGAATGTCAGTGATTTATCTTCTTTGGGGGAATGAGGTGGGGGCTGTTGTGGTTTCTCACCTACTTTTTGTTGGTCTCCTTCTCTGAATCTTTGCCTTGGGTGACAGAGAGGAAATCCACAGAGCCCCCAGATGCTGCTGAGATTTCATATTCTTGCCACCCACTCCTTCCTTACCACTCGCACCCCTATCTCTGGGGTGTGTGTGTGTTTGTGTGTGTGTATGTGTGGGGTACAGTGCTAGTTTACAGGTAAGGAGATAGAAATACATGTTTGCGGTATATACTGTCTTCCCTACAATACACCACAGAGCCATGTCTGTATGTACACAAATATATGCACATGACATATATTTCATGCTTGATATGGTGGCCTTACCAAGAGGCAAAATAAAGCAGTCTCAGGCACTGGATTTTGTGTGCCATTATTTAAGGGTGGCAGAGGAGGAGATCTGATCCATCAGGCACAATCATCTGGGAAGTTCTCCTACACAAGCCTCACTGAGATCAACAGGCCTTAAGAACTTTCTGGTGCATTGTGCCCCATGTTTTTTTTAACTGAAAGACCAGGTGCTGTTTGGATTCTCTGTTTCAGGCATCGCAGTATCTATCACACCAGACCTGATGACCGAGTTATGGGTGCCTGCAGGGGCCCACTTTCTGCACTGAACAGGAATGGCTGAGCCAGTCCGCACTTGACAGAAATGGCCGATATGGCCATTTGTATGCCTTCAGGAAAAGGGAAGTAGCTGCATGTGGCCAGCATTTCTTCTTAGTCCTGCTCCTGTGCCTTTAACAGCATCCTGGCAGGTAGGAATTGTGCAAGGGAAGCATTTCTTGGCAATTTACCTCCTTGCCATGAAAAGTCTCACCTATTTAATTTCTGCTTACTCTGACCTCCTTAGCAGCTGCTCATAAAGGGATACTTGACACAGGCAGTCTCAGTCTCAGCTTTGGCTGCATAATTCCCTTCAGCATGTTTTCGTCCATTTCACATCTGATGAAGACAGTTGTTGCCTATGGAAAAGCTTTCCACAATCAACTAGCCTTAAGCGGTCACCACACTTCATCTGATTATTTACATTCAAAGTGATACATAGGATTGCATAGGAAGCTGCCTTATACCAAGTCAGGCCATTGGTCCATCTGGCTCAGTATTGGCTCCTGTCGGGATTTCCTACCCTCCTCCCTGAGACAGGGTTGTTTACCCAGTCAAACGGCAGTGTGCAGACGCCAGGACAACCCCAGTAATTACCTTTCAGAAGTCAGGAAGGGCTCAGAGAGACAGGCCACAACTGCTGTCAGCTCCACAGCTGCGGACGTGTGTTGAAATACTAGTGAAGGGGGTAGAGTTGGAGAACAAGCCCCCTTTGGAGGCTAGGGGTTGGGTGGCCAACCCACTTGCCTGGCCGGGGAAGAAGGAGCAAGCTGGAAGGCGGGAGGAGTGTCCTAAATATAGGGTTTTATTTAAGGCAGGGGCTGCCGAAGATGAGACTCTCAGCAGGGATGGGGTTTGTTGGTCTAGTGGACTCCCGGAGAGGAGTTCAGACCTTTGCTCCCACTGATAGGCGAAGGAGTGGATTGCCTATACTTCCCTCCTCCTCCAACACTGAGGCAATGCCCATGCCTATAATTGGTGTGGGGGGCGTTAATTAGAGAATTCCTCCTCCCCTAAACATGAACAGTTACATTGACTGGCAGCAGCTCTCCAAGGTTTCAGACAGGAGTCTCTCCCAGCCCTACCTGGAGATGCTGCCATGGATGGCGCCTGGAACCTTCTGCATGCCAAGCAGATGCTCTGCCACTGAGCTAAGACCCCAACCCCTCACCACCTCAGTGCTTGTATCTATAGAAAACCCAGAAAGAAAAAGGGTGAGGAAGGTTGTTCACTATCTGCCATGGCAGGTCCTAAATGTTAAGCATATTCATTGTGTGTAGTCATCGTGCATTGCATAAAATATAAATATAAGTATAATCCACCGATATGGAGGGTCTTTCCAGATGGAGGTCTTTTTTGCGTGAGCTTCTGTGGGTTTGTGCAATGAACTACCTGGGGAGTCATACCTGGGTGTGTTATACCTAGCAATTCTTGTGCTGCCTCATCTATGTATTTATAAATATTCATAAATACTCATCGACTGTTTTCTGTCTGTACCAGGGATAGAATGTTGAGGAACACTGCAGGTTCCAGCCCCCCCCGACCCCCCCCCGCACTGAAGTTTATGTTGGGGGGTTGGAAATTCAATTTTGTTGTGCACTTCTGCATGCTTGACATGTATACTTGACCCTTACCCTTCATGGCTTATTAAATCTAGTAGGGAAGGAATTTTTATCTGGGTCTAGCAGGGTCTAAATGCCCCATTGAGAGAGGGAGTCATCCCAGCTCTGTTGAAGGGAGCTATTATTTGACTGCTCCTAAAAAAAAAACCGAGTCTGGACCCAGAGGATGTAAACAGCTATAGGCTTGTGGCCAATATTCCCTTCCTGGGCAAGGTGCTTGAGCATGTGGTGGCTCAATCAGACTGTTGGTCGGTGGTTCCTCTGCCTGGGAGAACGGTGTTCAGCCTGTTCTAGATGGGGTTGCACTCCTCCTGAAGGATGAGGTTTGGAGCCTGGGGGTGCTCATTGATCCAGCATGGTCATCACTCTTACCTTTGGCCCCTGGACTTTGGGGCCAAGGTCCAGGGCCTCCACAGCTCCTAAAGGTAAAGTGTGCCGTCAAGTCGATTTCGACTCCTGGCGCCCACAGAGCCCTGTGGTTTTCTTTGGTAGAATACAGGAGGGGTTTACCATGGCCTCCTCTTGCGCAGTATGAGATGATGCCTTTTAGCATCTTCCTATATCGCTGCTGCCCGGTATAGTACCAGCGGGGATTCGAACCAGCAACCTTCTGCTTATTAGTCAAGCATTTCCCCGCTGCGCCACTTAAGGTGACAAATCCTCTTTAGTCCATCCCAAGTGGTGTGGTCACCATGTGGAACATGATGATGCTTAATTTGCAGGGGAGGGGGGCCTCCAAAGACCTTTAGGTCCAGTCTCCCAAATTACCTAGGTGTACCTCTGCCGGAAATATCTAGTGACTAGGCCTGTGCATGGCCCCAAATGACATACCCTGACTTGACCTTACACTGAGACTGTTGAGAGGCTGAAATTGCCCCTCTCAGTAGTCAGGTCAGATTCAGTTCGAATCCTGATGTTTTGCTGGACCCCTCCCCTTGCCCTTCTCCTTCCTTCTCTTTTTCTCCCTCCCTTACCCTTGGAGCAGGTACAGGCTAGAAGACAGCATATGCAATGTCCTCTCCACGCCACATGGGGCACTAAACCAGCAGCCTCACCACTAGTCTTCCACTAGCTTCACCTCTAGCCTTCCAATGCAGCTTCTGTGTTAAAGGTGTAAGGTATTCATTCTTTCTTTCTTTTTCTTTGTAAACCGCTTTGGAAACTTTGTTGAAAAGTGCTTTATAAATAGTAGTAGTAGTAGTAGGTTTCTCCCCCCGCCCCACACTCTTTTAATTTCTTTTAGGTCCCCAAGCAGCACTGGAGATTGTGGGATCTATAGTGTTTTTTTTTAGGATTGTGAGAACTATGACTCTAAAAATCCTCAGCACCAGTTGTGGACCTCAAATATTTTTTAAAAAATTATACATTTTACACAGAAGCCATGCTGGAAAGCCAATGTGGAGGCAGAGGACTTGGGTATGCTGTCTCCTGGCCCCCACCCAGGGAGGAGGAGGGCAGGGCAGGGGAGGGCTTGGTCTGAGAGCCACCCATGCCAGACTTCTGACAGAGTTCCAACATGGCAGAAAGAATTCTGTTTGACAGCCAACCAAATTTTGCCTGCAAAGGGGTTGCCATTGCCAGAGTTCCGGGCAGGACTTACCAGCAGCTGTTTCAAAAACTGATTTTGTGCCATTCACATGGTCAGAATATATTCCACCTCCAAATTTCTGCTCTATACAACAATTGTGGAAGCGTTTTGCTCCAGTACAATGTTAAGAAGCCTGAAGGACTTGTCTCATCCCACATGACTCTGCTTGGCTCAGAAAGTCTTTCAGGGAGTCTCTCCTGCATGTCCCTCCAACTTTATAGGCAAGGTTGGTGAAGCCACACTCCTTCATGGTATTGGTGGGGTGAGGACGAGCAGCTAAGGAGCTCCTTACCTGCTTTTGAAGGGATCTGCTCCCGCCCCGCCACCGGTTGCCACGAGCTGTTCATGCACATCCCAACTTGGACCTTTTGGCTCTAGCTCTCTTCAGGCATTATGCAAAGTGCGGACACTATATTCATGTACAGCAATTCGGAGAGCATGCTTGGAAGACGGATGCAGTCATGCTGATGCAATCCTCACTAGGGATGAGCCCGGACCGGTCCAGAGGCCATTCTAAAGGCCTCTGGTCCGGACCGGTCCGGACCGGTCCAGACCTAGGCGGTTCGGTTCAGTTGGGGGGGGTTGCTTTAAGAGCCGGGGAGGGTTTACTTACCCCTCCCGCCGCTTTCCCGCTCTGGTGCCCATAATTTTAGTAGTAATTGGGGCAGCAGGATACCTCCCTGCCGCCCCTTCCCTGCTTTTGCTATGAAAAGTCCTCTGCGTGCGCACGTCACCCGCGGTATTTAAAAACCCGCGGTATTTAAGAGCCCGCGGTATTTAAGCGGGTTACCCACTTTGGGTAGTTCCCACAGTCCGTGGAAAGCGGGCTAAGTTCCCTTAGCCCGCTTTCCACTGATCGTGAGAATCACCTCAGTTACTAGCTGTGGGAATGACTTCAATGACTTAGTCCTTTTCCCTACCTAACGTATGAGAATGCAAGAGGATGACAAGCTGTGGTTGCCTTTAATCTCAAGTTTGCCTCAGACTTTAATCTGAGCATCTCAAAATTCTTTGCAAACAGCAGGATAGTATCAGAAACAAAACTGACTAATATTAGTCAAATAGGCTGTATGGAAAATTGTGTCACTACAAATACAGTATATATATTTCCTGTGTTTTTGATAAGAACATTTGATTTCAACCTCTCCTAAGGGAATTTTCCATCTTCTATCACAAAAAAAAAGCAAAAAGCAACAGAACCCTGAGACATTCATAGGGAAAGTGAACAACTGGAAATGTTGCTCATGCCAGCTGTGTATGTATTGGTTCAGCACTCAGCTCAGCTCAGAGTTCCAGACCTTTGCGGAAATCTGAGTGAGAAAGCTGGTTATAGTTCACTGGTGCTCCAAAGTTCCCTACTCTGGCAGATGTGGGTCTCGCATGTTTGTAACTGTGTCTGAACAGCTGTTCATTTGCCTGATGAGCACACTTACGTTGTGAGGATTCAGAGACAGTGAGGTCATTCACACAATCAAAAACTGTGTTCTACTTGGGTTTGGGAACTGTGTGTGCTCCCAATTTTTGGTTGTGTGGAAGCATGTTTAGAGGAAAACCTGGGTAGAAGTGACTGTGTGGAAGCACTGTTTGAAGAAAACCTGGGTAGCTTTTCCTCCTTTCCAGATATGGGGAAACCTGGGGAGCTTTTCCACACAATCACTTCTACTGGGTTTTCCTCCAACCTTGCTTCCACACAACCAAAAACTGGAGACACACACAGCTCCCAAACCCATGTAGAACGCAGTTTGTGATTGTGTGAATGACCTCAGCTACCGTTTCACACACCTTAGGTTGGGTTCAGGCCCGTCCTAAAGGCAGGGCGACCGGTACAACCGCCCCAGGCCCTGTGGCTGGAGGGATCCCGTGGTGGTGGCCCGTCCTGAGTGAGCGGCGAGCCTGCCTCTCAGCTCGCGTCCGTGCTCCCCACCGGCAGTGCCAGCACCAATTCCAAGGCAGGTGCAGCACTGCCATTTCGCCTCCCCCTGCATGTGGCTGGATCGGCCAATCAGGGAAGGAGGTAGGCCGGTGCCACCATCTTTCTTCCCCCTGCAGGTGGCCAGGATCAGCCAATCAGGAAAGGGAGCAGGCCGGTTACAGCCCCGGTCTGCTCTGCAGTGAGGAAAGATGGCTGCCGGGGAGCATGGACGGCAGGTCGGCGGCAGCAGCAGCAGGGCTGGGAGGCCCTTTGTGTGGCGGGCCAGCAAGCAGCGGCATGGCAGGGACAGCACCAGCAGCAGGGCTGGGACTCCCAGGAGGCCCTTCACGTCGAGTGGCGGACCAGCAAGCAGCGGAGCAGCCGCAGGGTGCCGAGGGACCATTGCGGCACATACTTTTTTCCTGGTGATTTTACTGTACTTTGTGAAACTCTTCTGCATTGGAAACTCTCATCAATCTTCTAGAAATCACTCAAGAGTTCCTGGCATATGCCTCTCCCCATCCCCTTCTACCTTCTGCCCACCCCTGCTGCTGTCGTCTGCTATGGCTGTGGTGTGGGCTGGGCTGGACCTCAGGTCTTGGGAGTTTTGAATGTTGGAATGTTCCTGCTGGTGTGTCTGACTTGCTCGTCTTTACATCCATGCAAAGTCAGTTGCTTTAATATTGGAGCCTTTAGAGACAGAGCGGGGAGTGGGGAAAGAAACATGTGGGCAGGGGCGCACCTAGGTGATTTTGGCACCCGGAACAGCCATTTGCCGAGCCCCCCCCCGCTGTGAGGCCCCCTGAAACCTGCTTTTGGAGGCCTCCTGTGATAGGCGGTTGGGCCAAGAGGACGTACCCTCCGGTTGCTCCCCCTGG
The DNA here is from genome assembly GCF_027244095.1 of Hemicordylus capensis. Lineage (NCBI taxonomy): Eukaryota > Metazoa > Chordata > Lepidosauria > Squamata > Cordylidae > Hemicordylus > Hemicordylus capensis. The sequence continues at coordinate 164,276,493 of NC_069658.1, forward strand.
CACTGGTGCCGCTTCTGGGGGGGAGAGGTCGACTGCTCGGCCAAACACGCCCCCCCCCCAGCAACCACCGCTCAGCTGTGCCGCCACTTTGATTTTTAAAAAACCAACAACACATAGGTTCACCACGGGCAGTCACGGGGTGGCTCTAGGAGGGCCCCCCCGGACATTTGGAGCCCCCCCAGACCTTAGAGGCCACAGACTGGGGCCCCAAGGTCTGGGGGTTAGAGTGCCTCTGCATGTGGGATGGGAATATTTTAAGTTTCATGTTGAAATGTTTCTGTTAATGCCTTGACAGGCCTTGATTTATATAAATATTTATTTGTATAAATATACTTGTTTTCATATGCTTACATTCTTGTGAGTTCAGTTGCTGTGCCCTCAAGAATCTTCCTTCACAATGGGGTTTAAAAAAAAAAAACTTGCAAAAGGAGGGAACTCACCAAGGCACAGTCTGCACAAAAAGCTATTTGTGTTTTTTGGTCTCTCGTGTGCTCATCAACCTTCTCCCCACTTGCCTTGATTGAAGATTGTTTTTAGGGTTCTAAAACAGGGCATTTCAATGGTTTTTAACTGAAAAGAAAAGCTGTGTACAAATGGGAGGGGGCCTCTTAAGTAGAAGGAATGTCACCCACTGAACAATTCGGTGCAGAGTTGTTTCCCCCCCACCCTTTAAAAAACAGAGTTGTTCCCCCGCCATCCTTTAATGAGGGGGGAAGGGTTGCATTAATTTTGCTTCCATGCAAAAGTGAGGATTACCTTGTTAAAAGGAGGCTTGCAGCACCTTGCAATAAATGTACAGTCGTGTTAGGAATCCGACTGTCTTCCTTCAAAATAAGTTTTTTACTGCAAGAGAATTCAATTTTGGAACAAAAGGTATGCAGATGTGTTGAAATGTGTATGTTTATGTCTGTGTTTTAAATATAATGTATATTAGATTGAAACATTAAGGGGGCCCTGCACATGCTGATTCACCCCTAGCCCCGCTCCCCGCTAGGGATTGCCCTGGTTGGGGTGCAACTGACTTGTGGGTCCCAACCCACCAGCTGAAGACCGATGCATGCATGTCTCATGTTTCTCTCTGGTACATCCTCATCCTCTTATCCTTCCCCCCGCCCTCCCCGTGCCTGCCCCATTCAATAGATCTGGCTGTGGACCTACAGAGCACAAGGTTTGGCTGCCAAGAAGGCTTGAGCCCTAACACGTCTCTTTGAACACTGAGGGCTTCCCCACAAAACTACACTGGAGCCCAGCGCAAATGCCTGTAACTAAGGTTTGGTGGTCTGCCCAATGAAAGAGCAAAATGCCCAGTCAGCAGAGCATCTCTCACTGCAGTGCATTGCCAGCAGCTTCAAAGGCCAGAAGCCTTCTGCCTGCAGACAAACACCTGACACCTGTGGCAGTTTGTAGAGGGAGCATCAGCTGGCAGACAGGCGGCAAAGAGAAACCTAATGAGGGCTTTGCAAATGAGGCTTCTATTGTCGTCCCTGCTGCTGCGCCAAGATCCCAAGTGAAAGTCGCTACCATTGAAAACAACACTCACTGTCACAGGCAGAAGTCAGACAAGTTGCTCTGCCAGGCCCAAGAGTGAGATCAGATATCATGAGGAGGAAATGTGAAATAGCTTGGAATGGCCACTTGTGCAAAGCAACCGGATTCAGTGCAATACTATATAAGAACAGCCCTGCTGGATCAAGCCCAAGGCCCATTGAGTCCTGCATCCTGTTTCACACAGTAGCCCACCAGATGCCTCCAAGAAGCCCACAAGCAAGAGGAGGGCATGCCCTCTCTCCTGCTGCTGCTCCCCTGCAACTGGTATATAGAGGCATCTTGCCTCTTAAGTGGCCTATAGCCCTCTGGAGGTGGCCTACAGCCCTCAGACTAGTAGCCATTGATAGACCTGTCCTCCATGAATTTATCTAAATCCCTCCTAAAGCCATCCAAGCTGTTGGCTATCGCCACATTCAGTGGCAGAGAATTCCACAAGTTGATGATGTGTTGTGTGGGAAAGTACTTCCTTTTGTTGGCCCTAAATTTCTTGGCAATCAGTTTCATCGGATGACCCCTGTACACAAGCACATGGGTGTGCTCTACTACAGTGACTTCTTACTCCCTTATGACAATAGAGCTCTTGGGTTGCCAACTCTTTCTTGATAAGAGACTCCTGTATGTCACAACTGTATGTCACAACTGAGAGGAGAGCTGGTCTGGTGGTAGCAAGCATGACTTGTCCCCATAGCTAAGCAGGGTCTGCCCTGGTTGCATATGAATGGGAGACTAGAAGTGTGAGCACTGTAAGAGATGCCCCTCAGGGGATGAAGCCGCTCTGGGAAGAGCAGAAGGTTTCAAGTTCCCTCCCTGGCTTCTCCAAGATAGGGCTGAGAGAGATTCCTGCCTGCAACCTTGGAGAAGCCGCTGCCAGTCTGTGAAGACAATACTGAGCTAGATAGACCAATGGTCTGACTCAGTATATGGCAGTTTCCTATGTTCCTAACTGCATGGCAGGAAAGAATTCAGCAGGTGCATCTTATACCATCACAAATCCTTGCATGTCAGAAATTAGGACATTTCCCAGGGGGAACAGGTCAGTCCCAACTTTCTAACAAGGGGAATAGGAATTTTCTTAGCAGTGATTATGCCAACTCACCTATGCATGTCAATGACAATCAGAGGCTTGGGCATCTGGGTGATGGCTTGAACCTTTTCCGGATCTGGTCTGACACCTGTGCCATCAACAATCCAGCCAAGAAATTGTATTTCCTTTTTAGAAAATGTGTCCTTGAGTGTGATGTCAGTCATATCAATACAACAAAGAGTCACTGGTCCTGTTACATTCATGTGACTCTAAATACAAAGATTTTGTCCATTTGGTATAAAACCCCTTCCTGAACCCCAGGGAGCTGGATATGTTCAGAAACTGAAGAAATATCAACAGCAATCTATTAAAACAAAATCACCCAAAAGGTGTGATGAGAGTGATCAATAGTGCTGACTGCAGCCAGTGGGATCTGCCAGAAGTCTGGCTGGTTATCCAGTTTGGAGGAAACCTTTGTACCCCAAGTTGTCCCGAGATGTCTTCTACACAAGGTAGTGTGCCTCTTTCAGTGGACACTTTCGTTCAGTTTGATGAGATCAACACAGATTCAGATCTTCCGGCTTGATTTTGGTGTGAATACCATGCCTCTGCATTTTTGGGATAGCACCTGTTTGCTTCATATATTTAAGTTCTTTCTTTACCTTGGGCAGGAAGGACAGAGAGAGACCCTTCTGGGAGTCGACAGCACATGCACATACATGTAATTTGATAGTCAGCCTCTAGCGTATCCAGGTCCTGCAACAGTTTTAGGAATCTCCTCTTGATGACAGCTTCAAGGCCGGTGACAATCCACTCTATCCTCCTTAGCAGGCCTAGATTGCTGGGAAGCTTAGAAGGAACTCTGTAAAGACCTTCCTTCCAACCAGGGGCATAACTATCATCGGGCCAGGGGAGACCGTTGTCTGGGGGCCCACTGCCTTGGGGGTCCCCCAGAGGCAAGTCACATGACTGACTCCCCCAGCTGTGCACCCGCCTGGGCTTCCTTCCGTTGTATTTATCCTCTGAAATTGATGTGAGTGTTAAGACCTGGAGCTACCAGAACATATAGAACAGAACAGGTTATATATTTTGTTACCACTATTCAGCCTCATTCAATATTTCTTTACTTCATGAGCTGAGCTTCAGTGGGGGAGGGGGGGGCATTTTAAAATCTTGTCTCTGGGCCCACTCCAACCTTGCTACACCCCTGCTTCCAACACAGTAAGGATGCAGGGATTTTCCCCCTCCAAGTTGCAGGGTGGTATAAAATCTGCCTTGCACATTTGTCATGGACCTTTTCATTTTGCTTTAGGGTTCTGAAGTATTGATACCTTCAGCTCCTGTGGAGCAAGGCTAGGATCACAGTGACAACTGCCCTTGTATATGTATTTCAATTTTCAAATGCAACTTGAGCATCTCCCATGCTAATGGTGGTGCTCCATTGTGATTAATTTTAACCATCTCTACCAATTGCTCCCATTTTTGTGTCACTGGGTGATCTTCTTGGGAAACTAGTGCCACCATATGTTTAGAGAAGCACACTGCAACATAACGTCCTCTCTTCTGGCATTTCTTCCTGCTTCTTGTGTCTCTAGCCATACCACTGGCATCTTCCAGCATCTCGGTTGTGATAATTTCTTTTGGTCCCTGTTCAGGTTGTTGTCTGTGAGCTGGTTCACACATACAGTTTAACTGGATTTAATGCCAATTGGAGTTAAAAAATCCTAACTCCAATTCAAGCTGCAGACATGCAGAAAACAACGCCAGTGAGCCTATGTTCATGCCCTTCACAGCGACAGCCTGTTTCGGATCTTATCTTGACGTTTCAGGCTTGGAGGGCCTCCCCTCTCCTTAATCAAGTCCAGAAAAGATCCAAAACAGGCTGTGGCTGTGGAGGGCTCGGGCGTAATGAGATAGTAGTTGTTTTTCTGAGTTTTGAGAACAGTTTGCTGGCTTGCTGGTAAATGAATCAGTTCAATGGGTTTCCTCTTAAGTTATTTATTTATTTATTTATTTATTTATTTCGATCAGGGTGGTTTACACAGATAAATAATACATAAATAAGATGGATCCCTGTCCCCAAAGGGCTCACAGTCTAAAAAGAAACTTAAGATGATAGACACCAGCAACAGTCACTGGAAGTACTGTGCTGAGGGTGGATGGGGCCATTTACTCTCCCCCTGCTAAATAAAGAGAATCACCACATTAAAAGGTGCCTCTTTGCCAAGTTAGCAGGGCAGTTCTCTCTCCCTGCCCTGGACTGCTCCATTGAATTGCAGTTTAAAAAAATGGGATTGCACAGCAGTAAATGATTCAGTTCAATGGGCTTCCACTTAAGTAAGTGACAGTTCTCTCTCCCTGTCTTGGACTGCCCCGTTGCTTTGCAGTAAGCAAATGGGATTGCACGGAAGTCAATTATTTAGTTCAATGGGCTTCCTCTTAAGTAAGAGTGCATAGGATTGCAGCTGCAGGAGTAAGACAGAGTCACTTAACTACTATTAGAGGGGAGTCAGCGTTTGGAAGTGCTTCGGTGGCATAACTGCAGTTATCGGCAGCGAACCATAGGAAAAATCTCGGGTAGAAATTGGAGTTAGTCGGGGAAGATTAGAGTTAACTTTTGAGACTTAACACAGCGGTTTTCTGCATTCAGACGTACTGCTGTTACAAACATAGTTAGCTTTAAATACAAATATTGTACATGTGAACCAGCACTGTGAGTTTGAGTCTCCCTTGCTTTCAGTTTCAGGGTATCTTGGTTGTACAATCCATAGCTTCGACTGTGATCTCTTGTGTAAGTCGTTCCTGAGAACAGCCTGTGTTTTTGTTTGTTTATGTATATAAGAGTTCTGGGAGACCGTGACCTTGGCTATTTCCAGTGTGGATTAGGGTCATCATTTTGCAGTGCCCCACACAGGTGGCTGTCTTGAAGTCCCATTAGCAGCCTCTCTCTGAGTTCCTCCTCCTTCATCTCCCCACATGGAGGATCAACTTAGGAAGTTTGCTTTGAGAAGTGGGAACAGAAAATGGCAGTTGATTGTGACATCACACAACTCACGAAACCCCCTTTAGCCATCTTAAGAAGGTCATGATAATGAAGAGCCATCGCAAGACACTCTGTCATGCTGCAAATTTGGTTTAAAATGTAATCATCTGTAACTGCTGAATAGCAGCTTCAGGGGCATGGTTGTAGATGGGAATCTGGCTAGGCAAAATTGCAGGAGGCTTTGCAGACCAGGCTTCTACCCCAAATCTCCTTCAGAAGAGAATATGTGCATTCACACACCAGCGTACTCCGAAGTCCCAAACGTACCCCGAAGTCCCTTCAAGATCCTTGGATCCACTCCCCGCACAAATCGGGCTTTGTCTTGCAATTCTAGCTTATCTCGAGGTATTTCTGGGTTTTTAAAACGCTGGTTTTGAGCTACCTTTTCTGAAAACGGACAGAACAAATAGGGAGAGGCACTGATGTAGAATCATTAGCATGATAAGAAGGATAATCTCTTTTCAAATGCAGATGCAGCTCTTCAGTACTCTCTCCCTCCACCATTGGCTAGAAGGGAAACATGAAGGAATGCCATGTGAACTTGCATCAAAAGCAAACCCGAGAGCAGAGGGGAGGGGCTGCTTCCCTCAATGCCGCGAGTGTACTTCAAAGTGGCTTCGCTCAACATTTACCTCGCAGCATGAAGCCATGTGCGAATCACTCCCAGGTCGTTTTCCACACAGCAGGCTTTACCGTGAGTTTACTGCAAGTTCAAAGTTGCCCAAAAAACTGACGCAAAAAGTGGATTTTTTAAACCTTGGATATAAATTGGACTACACTCTAACATGCAATGAAAAACCCAAATCATGTGTGAAGTGCTCCCTGATAGCTCACAGGGACTTTGGGGTAGATATGGCTGATTTGTGAATGTGCACCCTCCATTCTGGAGGAGATATGAGCTAAAAGCCCTGTGTGAAAAATGCCCAGATAATATCATTTAGTCTCCATTCTGAATAATGGAGACTAAATGATATTACCTGGGCATTTTTTATACAGTTCTGCTGTCTTAGCTTTCTAAATGCAGAGGTGGGCCAACATAGCCAAAAAAATAGAACGTTTTCCTTGGAAGTGGTGATGTAGATAGCAATGGTAGCTCCCTCCCTCAAGTTTTGTAAGAGGGGTTAAAGCCAGAAAGAGTGTGTGTTCGTTTTTAAGGATAAAAGAGTGGAGGTAGTGGCATAAGGAGCTCAGGGAGTAAACTAGGGGGAGCGGGGAGGAGCTCTAATAAGCAAAGTTGGCAGACACTCCAGATTCTCCTTCTCTTATCATCCATGCCATTGTGAAACTGAAAGCACAATAATGTCAACCATGTGCTTATTTTTAGATTATGAGCCCTTTTGGGACAGGGAACTATTTTCTTATAACTTTGCTGTATAAACTGCTCTGAGAACTTTTTTTTTTTTTTGGTGAAATGTAGTGTATTAATATGCATTAATCAATCATCATCATCTTTAATTTTTCTTTAGTTATCCTAGACCCTTGGAAAAGGCCTGATAATTAAAGTACCAAATCCAGTCAATAACATCTGGTAGACTGTGTGTAAATATAATAATTACAAAAAGCAACTTTCCTGGGAACAGCCTATATTCTACGATGATATCTATAATAATGACGACGACGATACTGATAATAAAATTCAGCCATCCCAGGTCCTTGGGAAGGACTCGATGTCTGGATAAAACAAACCAGTCAGTAACACCTGACTGTGTAAACCAGAAACAATAACTATTATTATTATTATTATTATTATTATTATTATTATTATTATTATTAAATACACAGAGAGAGGCATTGCGCCCCTTTCTGGATAGCCTTTTGGGAACTAGCTGCGACTAGCTGAGACCTACCTCTCCTGTTGCCACAGCAGCTAAATTTCCTTTTCTGCTTGGATGAAAGGTATTGGGGGGGGGGGGGCTACATGACTCCCAGAGCTACCGGACACACAGTTACCCCATGCTTCAAAATCTAAGGAAGGAACAAGGAATGGGGACTTTCTTATTTGGGGATGGAATAGCTGGTGGGGAAAGTGAGAAACTCACAGCACTGCTGCATCATCCTGGCACCCCCCACCGCCCAATGGCTCCTCCTGGGTCAGCCCTTGGCAGATTCTTGATGCCAGCCCAGGATCCATGAACTGACCAGGCTTTAAGTAAGGTGACTGCAGAATGTGCACTCAGATGCCTAGGACCATGATGCTAAATATAAATATTGTGTTTTTAAAAACCTTGAAAGGTCCTCAGATTCACCATTCCCTTTCCCCCCTTATGGCGCAGCGGGAAATGACTTGACTAGCAAGCCAGAGGTTGCCAATTTGAATATATCAGGCAGCAGCGATATAGGAAGATGCTGAAGGCATCATCTCATACTGCACGGGAGATGGCCATGGTAAACCCTTCCTGTATTCTTCTACCAAAGACAACCACAGGGCTCTGTGGTGGTTGCCAGGAGGCTTTACACGCAGGGCTTCTACCCCGAATCTCCTTCAGGAGGGTGTATATGTTCACACACCAACCAAACTTACCCCGAGGTCCCTTCGAGATCCTTCGACTCCACACACAATTCGGGCTTTGTCTTATGAATTCCAGTTTATCTCAAGGTATTTCCGGGTTTGTAAAATGCTGACTTTAAGCTACTAGGGAGAGGCACTGACTTAGAATCATTAACATGATAAGAAGGATACTCTCTTTACAAATGCAGATGTAGCTCTCTCCCTCCCCCCCCACCCGCAAATTGGCTAGAAGGAAAACACTGAGGCATGTGGTGTGAACTGGACCAAAACAAAACCCAAGAACAGAGGGGAGGGGCTGTTTCCCTCAATGCCACGAGTGTACTTCGAAGTGGCTTCGCTCAACATTTACCCCGCAGCATGAAGCCATGTGTGAATAACTCCCAGGATTCAACACCTTGATGGCACACTTTACCTTTCCCCCTGTATGTTTTGTGCAGTAGTCTCTAGGTGGCAGTGTGACCTTATCAGAACTTTCCAAAACATAGCTAGATTGTCAAAAATGAGGTACAGTGCTCCATGGAAACTGCCCCAGAAGTCACACCCACACCTAACATTTGTCACATAAGAATTATTCTGACTCTTACCACCAAACCAAAGCTTTCGTTATTAGTTGTGGGGTTTGAGGGTAAGCCTATAATTTTCCAGGGCATTTTTCACACAGGGCTTTTAGCTCGCATCTCCTCTGGAATGAAGGGTGTGTGTTCACATATTGGCCAGATTTACCCCAATGCCCCTGTAAGGAGCACTTCACACACTATTATGTTTTTTCTTTGCTTGTTGGAGTGTAGCCCGATTTATATCCAGGGTAAAAAAAATCCACTTTCTGGGTTGCAAACTTGCAGTAACCTCGTGGTAAAGTCTCTGTGAAAAATGTAGCTGGACAAGCAAGCCTTGCATGAGGCTGCAAGACTTACCTGTTCAGCTACTGATGGACAGATTGAAAGGATAAGGATTTTCAATCTGTCCATCAAAAAACACCCAGGTTAATCATTCAGCTGCCATCTTAACTCTAGTTGTATCTAGTGGTGTGCATGGTTCGGTTCGGGGGGCCATTGGGAAAGCCGCTGGACTGGTCCAGAATTCCGGTGGTTCGGAAGGGCGGGGGGGTGTCTCTTTAAGGGGGGGTGGTAGTACTCCCCCCCCCGCCGCTCTTCCTCCTCCGGCGCTGGTGCTTTTAAGAATCTTCTTGGGGTGTCAGAGTTCCTGCCTGCCACCCCTGCCCCCATCGTTGCCCGTCAATGCCTTAAATGAAGAAGAGCTGGCGGAGCGCATGCACCCTTTGCGGCATGCGCACTTGTCTCTGCCACAGGCATGCGTGCGCCGCATACGTCACGCGGTGCGCGCCGTGAAGAGCACATGAGCCCTGCCAGCTCTTCTTCATTTAAGGCACTGACGGACAACGACGGGGGCGGGGGCGGCAGGGAGGAACTCTGACACCCCAAGAAGATTCTTAAAAGCACCAGCGCCGGAGGGGGAAGAGCGGCGGGGGGGGGGGTAAGTACTACCACCACCCCCGGTCCAGTGCCGGACCAGGCTTCTGCCGGACCATGCACACCACTAGTTGTATCTTTGCACTGAAAAAAACAAGGTCTCCAGCTATACCTAGGTAGGGTCAGACCCGTGGCACACCCAACAAGGATGGGATTGTGCTGCAACCTCGCCTGTCATAATGTCAATGGATGTCCAGATGTACTCTGAGTTCATCCCTTTACCTTATGAGGGGGCTGTTCAGCTGAATTCTACGTGTGCACTCTGAGTGCAGGGATGTAGCTATAATGAAGCGGATGGGTTCAAAGAACCCAGGCCCCCCCCCCCAGCTTCTGAGGGGCCCCCAGCTCCACCCCTCCCTATTTTCTTCATTATCTCCCTCACTCCAAGGGGCCCCTGGGGGAGAGGGGCGAACACCAGCCCCTCTCCCCTAGCTACGCCCCTGTCTACGTGTACTCCCAATATGTTTAAACACTTTATTTTATTTATGTATACAGACATGCATAGCTATACTTAAGGCAAGCCTTGTTTTACAATACACTCACAAGGAGGACACAAGCAGGCTTCCTGTAGGAAAAAGAGTGTAGGAGTGAATTGTTTTGTAAACAATCCTGAGATAAAAACTATGGCTGACATTCTCTGTAGCCCAGAGAGGGTAAAACAAGAGCTGTGCCCTCTCAAGGAGCTAGTATACTAGCTGGGCACAAGGTTTGCCTTGCAGCGCAGCATACAGAGAGTGGGATGAGGATGTTGTTTTCACTGCTCCCCCCTCCCCGCAAAACTAAAGCCCTTTTTGTTGCTACAACGATGTCATTGAGCTGCTGCGTGACCCTTCGCATGAGTCTTGGGCACCACTCAGGAGCAGAGCCAGGCTGGCAGCAGCCCGTGTGTGGCCACCGCCGTGGCCCACTGCCTCTTCCCCCTGCATCTGATGTCAGACACGCCCAGCTAGCCATGCCCCTGCATCTGATGTCAGACGTGTGGTGTGGTCTCCCTTCCAAACGGGGCCACGCGGCCCCGTTTGGAAAGGAGATCAGCCCACACTGCTTTGAGCCACACGGGCCGCACTCTCTCCTAAATGGGACCGCACGGCCCCATTTGGGAGGGAGACCAATCGGCCCCACTGCATTGGCAGTAGGACCAGGAGTGGCTCTCCCTGCCTTTAAGGCGCGGGCTGATTTAAGCACGGGCTGATTTCAGCTCCAAATGGGGCCGCACTGTCTCATTCGAGACCAAGACTGAAATAATGCCCCCGCGCCTGATATTAGACGTGGGGGACATGTCTGGGGCCGTGCTCACGGCCCTTGATTGGGCACGGCCCAGGTTCTTTGAACCCGTTCAGCCAATGGTGGCTCTGCCCCTGGCACCATTAGCTAGCTGGCTCCTTGCAGGGGTAGAGCTCTTGCTTCACCCTCATAGGGCTACAGAGAGCATCAGCTACTGAAGGGTGGGTTATAAGTAACCTGAATACATCTTTCATTTCCAGAAGCAGGGGTGGTTTCCACATCCCTTGATTTTTGACTCTGGATGGATATGGGGACACACACACACACCCTGGAAAGCACTGCGTTTGATGTGGCATGGAGTGCTATTATTATTAAGAATATTTATATTAAAAATGCACATAGACTCTGCTCCATGGTAAGCCTTTAGTGCTGCTTGATGGTGGTGCAGTGGACTGAGATCAGGCTAAGGCATCCAAACAGCCGCTTCAGCCCGAGCCATCCTCTTTGCAGAACCCTCACAGACAGCACAGTTTTCCTGTTGTGCCAGTGAGTGGGGAATTGCCTTCAGGAGGAAGGGGCTTCACACTGAGCCAAATGAATTAGACATCTATATTAAATGATGCAAAACTACACAAGGGTAGCTCCATTAGTCTTTATTAATAAGCATACTAAACAAAGCCAGTTGCACCTTTCACTGAAAATATTTTCTTGAACGAGCCTGAACTTTCACAGGTAATTGCCTCCAGGGGATGGAAGTGTGGTCTTCAGCTCACAGAACAATAAGTGTGATGTTTACAACTAATCCAACACTCTAGAGCAGTGGTTTCCATTCCAACCACAAACCCTTGGGGGTACTCTTGAAGCTTGTCAGGGGTCCTCAGAGCACTCCCACCTCCCTGACTAGTGAATAGGACACAGCTCCATTGCCTTCTGATCAGAGGAGTTGGCTATTACAGTCACCAGCTGACATCCAGCTAATGTTACTCATGAGTAGTGCTATTGAAATTAATAGGACAGTTTATTTGTCCTCTTAATTCCAGTGAGAGTACTCATGTGTAACCTAGTTTGGATGTAAGCCAATGACTGTAATAGCCTCTCTCGTTGTGGTAAAATGCATGTGTTTACCACGTTGTGGTAAAATGCATGTGTGCACATTAAAAATCTTTGTAGGGTATCCAAGCTGAAGGTTTTAGACAGAAAGGGTACACTTGTTTTAAAAGGTTGAAACCCCTGCTCTGAAAGTGTTAAAAGTATTCACACACATTTTTGTTGTAATTCTTACAACAACCCATGTAAGGTAGTTGAGTACTATTATCCCTATATTTCCAAGGGTGGGGAGGTCCCGACAGAGATATTAGCTTACCTAAGGCCTATTCTCATGGAGATAAGCCTATATTTGGGCTGTGCCACCTGAGAGTGCAGGTGGCGATGAAGACACACATAAACTAACACAGAGGACTCCTACACATAGGAAACTAGCCATGTCAAGGAGACGACTAGGCTAGAATCCTTCTCCACGGCACACTAATATTTTATTTTATTTTATTATTTATTTATTTAATATCCCGCTCTTCCTCCAAGGAGCCCAGAGTGGTGTACATGGTTATGTTTATCCTCACAACAACCCTGTGAGGTGGGTTAGGCTGAGGGATAAGTGACTGGCCCAGAGTCACCCAGTGAGTTTCATGGCTGAAGGGGGATTGGAACTCGAGTCTCCCCAGTCCTAGTCCAACACTCTAGCCACTATATCTCACAGGCTCTCTTTTTAGCATTTTTTTAAAATGGAGAAGCATTTTGTATATGAGCCCCATCTGCACTCTCGAGTGGTTCAGCCCAGACACTAGATGTCAGTTCTAACTTTGCAACATTTAGACAAAGAACTTGTGAGTGTCACATCTCAGTTTCCGTTCCATCCTCCTCCTCCTCCCATTCTTGAAAGCTTTGAGCATCTGGCAACAATGAAATAAAGCAAAAGGGAACATAACAAGAAAAGAGAGCAAGTTTGCAAAAAGCTACATCTGTCCCACAGCAGCCATACAAACACCATAAGGTCAAAGGCTGGTCAGGATATTCCCCCCCCCCTTTATAGTTATATTTATAATAAATGAAATGCTTAAAAGCCAAGAACATGCTAAATAGGGTATTTCCATAGCTATGGCATTACTGGGCAATTCCATACAAAAATCCTTTAGCGCTACACAGGCTTTGCTTTTCTGCAATTAACTGCAAGCAGCATTAAAATGGAGATGCCATACAGCATTTATGATATAATACTATATGAACTAGCAAGGTTCTTCCCATGGCCAAAATCGTTGTATAATATCTACTCACTAGCACATATTCAATAAAGATCCTTGGCAACATCAAATATATTTTTTGCTTCCCTTATTACTCCCATTGAAGAATCTATATATTTAATTCTCTTAGGCATGCGTGTCCAGGATTTGGCGGCGGAACTCTCGTGACACGCTGCGAGAGTTCCGCGGAGTGAGGAGCAGAGGGGGAAGAAAGTGCTGGTGGTGGCCAGCCAGCCAGCGGGCGGAGGGGGGGGGGAAGCAGCAGCGGCAGGCGGGAAAGAAAAGCGGTTGCAGGCAGTGGGCGGGGGAGAGAAAGGCGGTGGGCAGGTGGGTGGGCGGGCGGGGGGAGAGAAAGGTGGCGGGCGGGTGAGAGAAAAGTCGCGGCGGTAGCAGGCGGACAGGAGGGAGAGAAAAACGACGGTGGCAGGTGGGTGGCGGGGCCCTTCTTGGCCACCCGCCACCCGGTGAGGCTCTGTGTGGGGGGAGGAATGGAAGGGGAAGAGGGCTGGAGAGTGCAGGGCTGGAGGGAAGAGGAAGACAGGAGACACAGGGCAGGAGGAAGAGGGAGGGGGAAACAGCTGGCCCCAAAGCGCCGCACAGATGCTCTGTGCAGGGTCAGCTAGTTTGCAAATAATTGTCCTTTTAACTGCTTCTCTGTGAAGTGCACCCTAACAGCTTACAGGGGATGAAAGAGTCTAGGATTGATATCCCCTTTTTAAAAACAGGATAGCTTTATTTTTAAGTGAAAAATAATGAAAGGAAATTGGTAATTCAGGACACCCTTTTTGAGGGAAGGAAAATTCACATGGGGCAATTCCAGAAAGGCTATTTAAAGGACAATTACTCACTAACTCTCCTAGCCAGGGTCAACAGAAGCAATAGAAAGGGATGAACCTACAAAGAAGAATGATTAAGGTAAAGGCACAGGAGCCCTTAATAAAGTTTTTGCTGTGCACATCAGACAAGCTGCAGTTGCAATTTTTTCCTCAGACTTCTAGACTGAAGCTAGTTTTTGATTCACCCAGGATTTCTAAAATCTTGTGAGTTTTTCCTCCTCTTCTAAGGCTATTCTACTACCTTCTAGGCCCCCAACTCCACACCAGCTGTCTGTACCCCAGCAGGGCATGCAGAAATCCTGGAACACAGTTATGTGCAAGCAGTCTGCTGTTCTGTGTAAATATCTGTGAATTGGGGCACTAATCTAACAATGACATAAGAAGGAATACAACAAGACTTCTCTCTGACTCCTCCTGAAACCCCACATGGGCAAACCAAGCAGTAGTTCTTCCAAAATCAAGTTGAGGTGATGGGTCCAATCCCCACAAAATCCAATGTGAATCGGTGAGGATCCTCTGCTCAAGGACATTTTGATCCATCATGTCTTGGCTGGTGTAAAGGAAGAATGCCTGAGGATCTTATCTCTCTCCAGAACACTGCATTCCCTTCTATGCACTTCACACCCCCAAGAGGGACCCACCTCATAGTTTGTTGAAGCATTTGGTTTTCCAAACATTTGCCTGGACCCATACAAGTCTGCACTTCATAGGCTCATCTGGCCGACCCTGGTAGCTGTCATGGTGACCTTGACAGGTGACCTTGGTGACCTTGTCTCTTTCTTTCTATCAGCACTCTGCTTGAAGGACCTTCTCCTGGCCTCCATCCTTTACTGTTTTCCCGGGCAAAGCAGCAGACACCATTCTATCCAGTGTTGGGAAATTTGGGGGGTATATCTAAAATAAAAATAACAGTAGGGAAAATTAGAGTTACATCCTGTCTGCTTGGACACTGGATCTGTGGTGAAGTAGGCAGCATGGTCCTCTAAAAACAAAGGGAATCACAAAGCAAGCCCAAGGGCTCAGATTTTCATTATATCTGATCAAGCCTTTTCCAGAAAGTGAGTCATAGATGGAGTCTCAGGGTGATAACAGTCTCCAGATGGTTTCAGTGATCTTTGCTATGGATCAGGTTTTCTTGCCTTCTCTGTAGAGCAGCTCTGTTAGAACTTTGCTTGCCAGGGTTCCCCGAGGAGAGAGAATGGCAATACACTAATTTAAGCTTGTGGTGAAGATATGCTCTTTGAAGAAGTATTGGGACTGATCAGTCCTGAATGACTGGCAGAAGTGCTGCATTTGATTCCCCTTTAAAGTATAGTGTGCCATCGAGTCAATGTCGACTCCTGGAGACCACAGAGCCCTGTGGTGGTCTTCCCCTTTAGCTAATCGTTAATACTGCCCTCAATCCATTGTCTGTCAGAGCAGGTCTAGATGGAGCACTGGGCACAAAGTGAATGATGGACATATTTTAAGAGCATTTGAAATGACCATCGCTGGCTGCAAAACACATGTAGTTTTTGCTATCCCACTGCAGGCTTTAATTAAACGAGGCTGCAGGTTTTTGGTGCCGTTCAGACTGAACGGGGATACAGTCAATTTCTCGAAGAATAAATGTTGATTTCAAAAGCTCTGTTTGAAATCAAAAGCTCCCTCCAGGCTCCTACGGGTTCGCATCCACGCCATCACTGTAACCAAGTTACACACTTCCTCCCACCCTAACCCCAGGTAGTTTTGCAAATGTTTTTTTAAAAGTGTTTGATTTTTTTTTTAATGTGCACATATTTTTTTTAAAGAGGTTTAAGAATTATGTAACGCTGCCCACCAACATTGCCTTATTATTTAAACATAATTGACTTAGCAATATAGATAATACATTCTGGTGTGTAAACTCTTGTAAGAGAAGAGAAGAGGCTTTTAAAAACTACACCAAGGCTATTCTCCCTCTCAGGGGTGTAGCTATAATTGAGCGAAAGGGTTCAAAGAACCCAGGCCCCAGCTCCACCCCTCCCTATTTTCTTCATTATCTCCCTCACTCTGAGGGCTCGCCAGAGAGAGGGGTGAACACGGGCCCCCTCTCCCCTAGCTACGACCCTGCTCCCTCTGAAGCAAGGTTAGCATTCACTTTCATTATGACTGGTTCTCCTGTTTCCTGAGCTACAGCAGCTGCTTGAGAGAACACTACTCTGAAAAAAGTACCTCTAATGCAGCATTAGCTCTGACAGGGTTCATTTTTCTTTAGGCTATAGCAGCTGGGGTGGGGGTCTAATCCAGATCGGCATGGTGATGTGGGTGGCTTTAACGCTTTGCCTCAACCATGGACCCGATCCTGATAGGACCCCCACCCCAGGTTGCTTGCTATTTGCCCGGGAAGAAAGCTCCCATTGTCCTGCAGGAGGTTTTACAGACAGGGCTTTCCCCCTGGATCCAATCCTGATTGGAGTGTGCTAGTCCACATATTCGCTGGATTTAATCTGACCTCCCTATGGGCTACCAGGGACCAGGACAGACAGGACTTTGATTCTCCCCGAATGGAGGCTGCGAATTCTGGCTTAGCCCAAGGTATGTCCAGGGTACAAAAATCCTCTATTTCCAGCAGCTTTTTTGGGGGGGGGGACTCCGGGGCTTCTGCTTTCTCCGAAGGTGTTGATGGAGGTGCTGATGGCTGATGGCTATGCGAAGGAGGTGCTGATGGCTATGTGAATGGTCCATCTAATCCCTCGAATTAAAATGCCTCAAATCTTCTGCGAAACAGATTTGCTCTTCAGATACCCAGAGGCATAGAGTCATTTGTGAAAAACCTCCTGGTGAGTCTTGTAGCAGAGGTCTTTGAAGGACTGTGATGGATTACATGGTTAATGACTTCCTCTCTCTACACTGATCCCAATCCAGATCACTCACTCACACACACACACACACACACACACACACACACACACACACACGGCTGCTATTTAGAACAGAAAAACTAAGCACACCAGGGCCAAGCACATTATTAACATAATGTGTAGTTCAGCACCTGGTAGGTAGAGTATAATGGCAGAACTTCCATTAAATTAAAACCACTGCCTGGAGATGTACATATCAGGCAGTATAGAGATATGATAACACACAAACACACAAATAAGGCCAAGAGCACCTCCTTCCTGCATGGCCATCAATAACTGTGGACAAAATTCCTCCCTCTTCTAGTCCCCCTCCCACCCCTGTCAGGCTGATTGGTGCCTTGGTGGTTCTGGGGTGGGTATGCAAAGAGATGCAGGATGGATAAAGATAGGTGGTGGGATTACTCACCCTTCGTCTCAAGAGGGCCAGAGCCAAGATGGAGACTACAAGAACAAGGAGGAAGAGAATCAGTCCAAATGTGATCTTTCCAGCCATTTTGTTTGTTGAGGGCTGAGAACTGGCAAGCAGGGCACCTGCAAGGCAAGGCTGGAATTAGACAGCTTGGAGTGGAGCAAAAGGATCGGAAAGGGTCGTGTGGAAGGTCCAGGGCCAGCCTGGAAAGCATTGATCATTTGGAGACAGGCTAGATGCTGTGAAAATAGCATGAGGGCCATGCTCAGCATAAGGAGTCGTTGTGTTTGATTTTATGATGGTAAGGCAGACTGAGTGCCAACCGCACAGGAAGGAAGAAGTGCTACATGCACATTAAAGGGTGGAGACTGCATCAAAGGGGTGATGAAGAGGCATGAAGTTGGAGTGGGAGCTGGGCTGAATGGCTTCTCCTGAAGTGCAGAACCTGCCCTCCAGACCACCCTTCATTGCCAGCTATGAGATACAAATATGCCTACATATTTTCAAACCCTCCATAGCCACGAGGGTTTTGATTCTAATCCTTTTTAAAGCACATGAAAGCGGGGATTCTCTGAATTCAACAGCAGCTACCCTATAGCAGCTAAGCCTGTATTAGAGATACATGCAGATTGCTGCCCACTCTGGAATAGAGTTTGGCAGTTATGTGATAATTGATGAGACAGAACATAGCAGACTATTTTGGATGTGACAAGAGTGCCCAAAGTACAAGAATGAATCAAGCAATGAAACATGGATGGACTAGAGCACTGTGGATATGGATGGGCTGGTGCATCCGTTTCTAACAGTCTCATTCCTGTGTTTAATCAGAAGGAAATCCTATAGGACTTACTCCTGTGTACAGGAGTGCAACCTATATCTAACGGAAGAACTGAGACATCTGGGACAAGGTGTGAGAGAGTACCTGCAACTTCCAGGCGATGCTGCACAGATCCCAATATCCCGTCTGGGCCATGGACACTGCATTCCCAGGTACCTGCATCATTAGGTGACACCTGGGAGAACGCCAGGGTTTTACCCCACCTCAAGACCTCAACACTCCTGGAGGTAGCCTCAGGCCAAGACTTGTTTGTGGGCACCAAGTCCAATTTCTTCCACTGAAAATGTTCATGTCCTGTGAGGAAGCTGAGGTTGCAGGTGAGCAATAAGTGAGATCCTTCCATGACTGGGCCCTCAATGCTTGGAGTGACTGAACAGAGAAAGCAAAACAGAAATTAATTGCACAACACAATACTTTCTCTACAAACTCACTAACACACAAACACACTCTATAATTCCTCCTTGGAAGAAAGTTAGGTAATTCCTGGCTTCACACCTGACATTTCTTACTACTCTATCTATCTATCTATCTATCTATCTATCTATCTGCAGAGACACACCTAGGTAATTTTGGAGCCCAGACCTGAAGGGCTTTGGAGCTTTCCTCCCACCCAGCCCCGGCTTGAGGGCTTGTGGGGGTCGGGGGCAAGTTAAATTTCTTTAAATCTAAATCCACAAGAAGTGCTCTGTGGAGGTCTGTGGGGAGATCGGGTTTCGCTTATCCTCCCCGCAGATGATCTCCTGTCCGTTCCTGAGCGGACGGACCACCCTGACGACCGGCTGTGCTCCTGGCAGCTCCAGGGGTTGGGGAACTGGGATGCACCACTGCATGTCATCCCGCCCCCCAAGCCCCAATAATGCACCACACAAGTGCGCGGTGCATTACTGGAATCCCCGCTTCCCCCCCCCCCGCAAAAAATGCACGGCCGACACACGATCCAAAAAATGAAGTTAAGGGAGTGCTTGCTCCCTTAACCTCATTTTAGCAGGAGGCTTCAGAGGCGGGTTTGCCGCCATGTACCCACCGGGATCGGGCACAATCCCAGTGGTTCACACGAGTGTGCAAAACTGAGCTGGGCTCCCTTCACCCAGTTTTGCACGCTCGTGTTAATAGCCTCTTTATTTGATAAAACCATCAATAAAACAATAAAGCCTGATGGATAATATAGGTGCGTTTTCAAGAGTCGCTTAAAAACAGTCAGCCAGAGATGGGAAGGTTCTAATTCCATTTGGGAGTGCATTTCAGAACCCTGGGGCAACACTAGAGAAGGACCGGTTTGGGATCACCTCCAAAGAAGCCAGTGGTAGCTGCAACCAGACCTCCCACGATGATCTTAATAGATGGCGAGGTTCATAAAGAAGAAGGTGTTCTTTTAAATTCCCTGGGTCCAAGCTGTTCAGGGCTTTATAGGTAATTATCAGCACTTTTTATTTTGCCGAGAAATATATTGGCAGTCTGTGTAGTTCTTTTAAAATAGGACTAATGTGGTCTCTTCAGGTAGCCCCAGAGACCAGCCTGGCTGCTGCATTCTACACCAGTTGCAGCTTCCGGACTACATATAAAGGCAGCCCAATGTAAAGTGCAATGTGGGCTCAGGAATTCCACTAGTCTACTGGTCTGTGATGAGTGGAAAATGATGCCTGGCGAGAAAGAAAAAAATCCTGACCAGCAATGTAACTTGATGAGTAAAAAATTTTTGTCTGGCTGGTGAAAAGAGCCAACATTTCTTGACCCCTGCACGTTGCAGTAATCAAGCCTGGATGCTGCCAGCCTATCCACCACTGTTGTATGGCAGTTTATCTCAAGCAATGGATATAGCTGGCTTCTCAGCTGAAGCTCATAAAAAGCATTCCTGGCCCACTGCCTCAACCTGAGAGATCAGGCAGAGGTTTGGGTCCAAATTCCAGAAATAATCCTAGACTATGTACCTGTTCTTTCAGGGGCAGTATAACTCCATCCAGAACAGTCAGATCTAAACTACTTCCTAACTTCCAACCTCCCATAATGAGTCCCTCCATCTTGTTTGGATTCAACTTCCGTTTGTTCTCCCTCATTCAGCCCCTAACTGATTCCAGGCAGGCATTTAGGGAAGTTAAGCCTTTTCCTGATGAAGCTGATATGGAGAGATAGATTTGGGTGTCATTAGCATATGGATAACATCCCTGCACCAAATCTCCTGATGATCTCTCCCAGTGGTTTTCATGTAGATGTTAAAAAGCACTAGAGATAAAATGGAGCCCTGCGGGACTCCATACATTAGCTCTCGCTTTGAAGAGCAACAGTCTCCAAGCGACATCATCTGAAATCTATGAGAGAGGTAGGAGTAGAACCACTGCAAAGCAGTGCCTCTCACTCCCAACCTCTCAGGGAGTCCAGAAGGATACCATGATCAATGGTACTGAAAGCCACCGAAATATCCAAGAGGACCAACAGGGTCACACTCCCCCTGTTGGTTCGTAATTGGAGATCATACAACAGGTCAACGAAGGCAGTCTCCACCCCATAGCCTTCCTGAAAGCCAGTTTGAAATGGGTCCAGATAATCTGCTCCTTCCAAGACTATCTGGAGTTGAGAAGCCACCACCCTCTCAATCACCTCAAATACTTGAACAATTTTTTAGCTGGAGGATCATCTACCTTTTAATCTATTAAACCAATTAAACCTAGTCAACCAATTAAATCATTTTTCATACTACTCAAACCTCAATACAGGCACATTTGTTGAAATACTGCGGGAAGTGTGGAATAACGTAGAAGGCCATTCACATTTGTTTGTTAGTTTGTTTGGTGTATTTATATACCTCCCTATACAAAAAGTCACCGGGACGTTCACATGACCAGAGGCTGGGTGGGCAGGCGGGCAGGAGGGAAGTCTATGCTGAATTTATCTCCCCCTCCAGATAATCTCTTTGCCTTTCTCACCGCCTGCTGGCTGCACCACTCAGCCACGCACACGAGCAGCTCTCCCAGGAGCTGTGCAGCTTTCTGGAGGCCAGACAATGCATCCTGGCCTCCGGGAATCCCACAATGCACTGCATGACAGGTGCAAGGCACGGGGAGAGTCCCCCATCAGACAGGTGCTTTAGGCACCTGTCTCTGTGCCGCAGCCTGAGCAAACATACGATCCTGGCTGCCGGGTTAAGGGCACGCTTGCACCCTTAACCCTGGCTAAAGGCCAAGTCAAAAAGGTGGGTTAGGCGGCGCCACAGCAGAGCCAGAATCTATCTTGATCCCAGCGCTGCATACAGGCAGCCTAACCCAGGCTGGGCTGCCTTAGCCTGTGTTAGGCTGCTTGTGAGAATAGCCTTAGACTTTAATAAAGAAAAGCTGCCCGTTTTTATTTGAAGTCAAGGGAAGGCCAACATTAACGTTTTCTTTTTCTTTCTCTATTACAGTAACGCACCAAGACCAAAACAGCCTCAAAAACTAAACCAGTATGATCTTAACTTGAAGCAGCACTGATTAAAACTAGCCTCCACTAATCCACTCACTACAGCTTTTGTTGATTAATCAAGACTGAATTACCGCAATCTAGATTTCATCTAGATAGGATTATTGCAATGCACTCTGCATTGGACTGTCTTTGAAGTCTTGGTCTATGGGTGCAAAATACAGCAGGCAGGCTGCTAATTGGTACAATAATTATGATAATATCTTGCAGGTACTTAAAGAATCAGACTGGCTACCAATTTGTTTTGGTGTACAATTCAAAGTGCTCATTTTAATCTTTAAAGCCTTAAATGTCTGGATACCTGGAGGGCTATTATTTAAGATTCTACTCAAAGTGACATGACAAAGTCACAAGGAATGAGGACTTTTTGGTTGTGACATCTCATCTTTGGAATATTCATCCCCTGTCATTTTGCCAGGATCCCACCCTGCTAATCTTTAAGAAAACATTGAAGATGATGTTGTGATCTTCAACTTTGAATGTAATCCAATGTTGCTGCTTTTCTCAATTGTAATTTGTGAAGTGTATTGCTGAGGTTTTGTGATTATATATCTTCTTCGTGTTTAGTTCTTTTGGGAATCTCCATGATTATGAGATGAAATTGTATTTACTATAAAGGTGCAGCGGAGAAGTAACATGCCTAGGGAGCAAGTGGTTGCTGGTTCGAATTCTCACTGGTATGTTTCCCAGACTATGGGAAACACCTCTATCAGGCAGCAGCGATATAGGAAGATGCTGAAAGGCATCATCTCGTACTGTGTGGGAGAAGGCAATGGTAAACCCCTCCTGTATTCTACCAAAGACAACCACAAGGCTCTGTGGTTGCCAGGAGTTGACACCGACTCAATGACCCAACTTTACCTTTTACCTTCATAGATTTTATAGTATTACACAATTGCACAAATTAAAGCTTGCACTGGAGCCTTGTTTACTACCATCTTTTCTCTAGTAGGCAGTGTTCCCTCTAACAAGGATTCCCAGATGTTGTTGACTACAACTCCCAGCATCCCCAGCTGCAATAGCCTTTGCTTGCGGATTGTGGGAGTTGTGGTCAACAACAGACTGGGAATCCCTGCTAGAGAGAACACTGCTAGTAGGTATATTAAAGATTGCATCCTAAACAATTATTTGTTGTTTTTATTGAATTGTTGTAAACCACCAAGAGACTTGCATTTTGGGCGGTATATAAATATGTTAAATAAAATAAATAATAATAATAAAAAAACAATCTTCAGATATATTCCACTCTTACGAGTCTAGAAAAAGGACATTTTCTCTAATGCTGCATTTGCATGTAACATGGAACTGGAGTTTAAGGAGCCAGAGGTTGTCAGACCATTATGTCTGAATGCATGCAACTCCAGTTTCACAACGCAAGAGACCCAAAGTTTTTTGTCTGGAACTCCAGTTTGAACTCTCAGGTTGTAGTGAGTTTCATCACCCCAGCCCGAGGTTCAATGCAGCTTGTGTTGCATCCAGATTTTGAACCACAGGAGCATTCTCTTCAATTGGAGTTGAGAGAGGAAGCTCCTCCCTCTCTCCAGCCATGACTGGCTTTGCAGGCTGTCCTTCATGCAAGAAGGAAGCCCGCACAGCCAGTTCCCCCTCTTCTCTGCAGTCTCAATGACTGCAGGCTCCCTGCTCTCCGTTACGTCCGAATTTAGACAGGAGAGTGGGGGCGGGGAGGGGAACTGCAGGTCCATTGGACCTGCGGTTCCAAGTCACATGCGAATGTGGCCTAAGTGCTCTAGGGAAACTGCTTTCTCTCAGCCTCACCCCTTCCCCAACATCCACAATAATAATATTGACAAATCTGGCAGAATTGTTCATGGAATTACAAATTAATGTATGTGAATGTGCTAAAGTGCTATATAAATACTGGTGATTGTTTTTGAATGGTGTGTTTCAAGCAACAAGGGCTCTTACAAGGGGGAAAGGGGTAAATTTCAATCAATGCATTGTTACATTAAATAAAACACTTTGTGCATTTTTGGGGATTCTCCTACTTTTTGCTGATGAGCAAATGGGCCAAAAATCCCAAATAATTATTAAATCCTATCACTAGGCAGTGCAATATGTGATCTATCAAGCAGAGTGTAACCCAACAGCCTTGTATTTTAACCTGCCAGGTGCTTGACAACACTCCCTCCCATTTATCATTGCCAAGCAAGCAAACAAACAAACAGAAACGTGTTCAAGTCTCTGATGGGCCACCTACCACACATAGGTGATAGGTTGCATTTGAGTCAAAAGAGAGCCAGCGTGGTGTAGTGGTTAGAATGCTGGACTAGAACCGGGGAGACCTGAGTTCAAATCCCCATTCAGCCATGAAACTAGCTGGGTGACTCTGGGCCAGTCACTTCTCTCTCAGCCTAACCTACTTCACAGGGTTGTTGTGAAAGAGAAACTCAAGTATGTAGTACACTGCTCTGGGCTCCGTGGAGGAAGAGCGGGATATAAATGTAAAAATAAATAAATAAATAAATAAAATAAAAGTTGGGAGACAATGCTCTAATGTCTGATACAGGAAAAATGGGAAACATCCAAATATTAAATTCAATGAAAGCATATAGGAAAAACATCATACAGGAAAGTGATAGAATATGTAAGCTTTAAAATCAGAGTGCCAAATGGCCACAAGTAAATACTGTAGAACAGTAGCCTTGGAAAAAGACCTACTGGTAGTTATGCAGCCCCTGTAAGTAAGTAAAGTGTGCCGTCGAGTCGATTTTGACTCCTGGCGCCCACAGAGTCCTGTGGTTGTCTTTAGTAGAATACAAGAGGGGTTTACCATTGCCATCTCCCTCACAGTAGGAGATGATGCCTTTCAGCATCTTCCTATATTGCTGCTGCCCGATAGAGGTGTTTCCCATAGTCTGGGAAACATATCAGCGGGGATTCGAAACGGCAACCTTCTGCTTGTTAGTCAAGCACCTCCCCGCTGCGCCACTTTGCAGCCCCTGAGTGAATTTAAATTCTAAGGTGCATGCATTATGAATGCTTTTTTTAAAAAAATGCTATTTAGGGTATACTTTTTTTAAATGATCAGTGAGGAATATACATATTTTTAACTTTAAGTCAAGACTTTTGTTGTTCAAGTTTATTTATTGTTTATAGTATATTACTTATGAGATTCAGCTTATAAGATTCAAGTTGTTGAATCTTTCCAGGACACCTTCATTTTTTTCTTGCCCTTGGCAAACAATTCTTGGAGGAGGGATGTATGCCCTCTTCCCTTCTTCTAGATCCCCTCCTTACCTGTCATTACTGCCAGAGTGGTGCTCTTAGTGATAGTGGTGCCTCGGATGGTAATCTCACAGAAGTACTGGCCTGCATTATCAGGCCCCACAGCAAGGAGGGGGAGGCCAAAATTCCTTTCATTTCCATACTGGGAAGTGGACTTTGTCTCTGGATCTCCCCTTGCTACAAAGCTCCAATGGACAGCCACTTTTAAAATGCCATAGTCAATGGGATTGTAATTCAGCATGCAGGGCAGATGAGCATCAGATCCTGCTGCTGTATAGACTACAGGAATGGATGGCCCAGCAAATCCTGGGGAAATAAACATAAAAGACCACACAGCATTAGAAAGGCCTGCATGGATTACCAGAGTACAACAGAGCAGTAGCCGGAACTTCAGGGGACAGGGGCATTGCCTGTTGATTCCGCAAGAGAAGCTGGAACACAGAGAAGAGGAAGCAACTGCTCAAGATGAGGCCATGGATCGTTTGGAGAGATGGAGACTGTTCTCACCTAAGACTTGCAGGTTGTGTGCGGCAGAAATGATCTCGCCATCTGCAAAGGTGAGTTCACAGACCCAGGGCCCAGAGTCACCACTGCTGGATCTGTAGATAAGCAAAGATTGGTCCAGAGGACAGAATGGACCAGAGGAGTGGACGGGTTGACTTGCACGGAGCCACCTTCTCTTTGTGGGGTTTTCTGGATGTGTGGAGTTACAGGTTAACCTGACAGGTTCTGACTCAACCAAAATACCAGGAGGGTTAGCAGTCACTGTAGAATACATAAATAAATAAATATAAAAGTGTGCTGTGATATTCATGTCAGAAAATATAACCCCTCTCTTGCTGCTAACACCACCATCAGTTCCATTCTAGATGGTTAAAACAGGGAGCAAGCAGGTCTAAGGATCAGATTAGACATGATAGCTGAGGAGAAAATTCCTGTTGAAGCAGCAGAGTGTAGCAAGGAAAGGCCTGAGAGAGTTCAGCTCTCCTCACCCCTACACTCTTTTTCATCTCAAAAACAGACACTTCCCTCCCCATCTCCCACTTCATAGGTGAATGGAGCCAATATATGAATAAAATACACACAGCTGCCCTTTCACATCTAGTTTGTGACCCACCCCCAGTTTGGATCCTAGAACCAATGGAGGATTACTGCATAGGCAATAGAGGCAGCTGCCTATGGTGGCAAATCTTGAGGAGAGACATCTTGGAGGGAAACTTAATTCTTTCCCCTCCAACTTTTAAAAATGCCACTGTGTAGCAGCGGAGGCATTGCCCACCTCCGAAACCATCACAGGTGGTGAGGTCGGGCACTGGAGGACAGCGGCGAAAGAGGTCCTCACTCAAGCCCAGGTTACTCGCAAATGACACGGAGCGGGCAATTACGGGCCTCTGCATGCACGTGTGCGCAGAGGCCCGAAATTGCCCGCTGTCATTTGCAAGTAAGCCAGGCTTGAATGTGGAGCTCTTGAGCGAGGAGGTGGGCGGAGCCTCCTCTGCTGCTACACAGTGGCATTTGTTAAGGTAAACAACAGAATTAAGTTTCCCTCCCCCCTCGGCCCTCTTACTCTTGTCTCTGGGGCGGCAAATCTTTGGCTGCCTATGGGCGGCAAAAAAGATTAATCCGCCCCTGCCTAGAACATGAGCTATTTTTTTAGGAAATCCCACTGAAACGAACTTGGCTTCTAAGCGCCTAACTATATCAACCCTATACTGTACACACTTGAAGCTATACAGTGGTCCCTCTACTTACGAAATTAATCCGTTCCGAATGCACATTTGTAAGTCGAAAAGTTCGTAAGTCGAAAAGCGGTTTCCCATAGGAATGCATTGGGAACGGATTAATGCGTTCCGGAGCCTAGAAAAAAGACCCAGACCCCCAGTAAGGCTTGCAAACTGCACAGGAACATTTCTTTTCAAGAATAAACAGGCAGTAAACAGGCAGGCAAGTCAAGGAAACCGCATGTAAAATTCGTAAGTCGAGGAAACCCCATCTAAAAATTTGTAAGTCGAAAAAACCGCATCTAAAACTGGATCTAAAACTGCCGTTTGTAACTCGAAAAATACTTATGTCGAGTAGTTCGTAAGTCGAGGGACCACTGTATGTCTGTTGGGATCACATGCTTTTGCATGTAACGTTCAGTCAGGGAAGAAGATATTTTACATCAACAAATGATAACTCGCTGATATGCATGCAACTTTAAAATGGTCCATTGCCTAAGACTGAGGTGGAATTGTTTTTAAAAACCCAGCTAACTGCCACCCTTCGCCTCAGATTCCCCAAATAGCTCTTCTGAGGCCCTCTATTCCTATTTGAGAGAACCCTGTTGTTTCATGGGCCTCTGCCAGGTATCAAATTTACCTACCTGACACCACACCAAGCTCTACTCGACAGTGCTCCACTTTGTTGCCATATTCCACCAGTGCCTCATAGGTTCCTGCATCGTCAGTCAGCAATGGCTCAATATGGAGTGAAAAATTCCCACTGAGAAAGCCAGTGTCCCAGACTGTGACTCGGTGCATCATGGAACGGGCCTGTTTCTTGACCCCACTGGCTTCCACTTCTATCACCAAGTGGCTCTCCTTGTGGGAGCTGGGGACAATGGAGGAGGGAAAGAGTGAGCAATGGATGAATGGGCCAGTAGCTGGTAAAGTGGATAGAGGAGAGGGTAGCAAGAAGGTGTAGGCAGAGTGGAGGAAAGAGATGGTGAAGTACAAGGAAGGGGTTAGGGAGTAAATAAAGGACAGAGAGAGTTTCCCCTCACCATTCCTACGGAGCAGGTAGGAATGGGTCCCTCTTCTTCCCATCTTACCTGACTCCATAACGCTCCCAGCGGACAGTCAATCCTTTGTACTGTTTCGTCAAGCTACTCTTCAACATCTGAGGGCTCAGATAACAGGGAAGCACAGCGTGGCCCCCTTCTTCAGCCCATATCCTACGTTCTATTCCTGTTTCATGAGGAACATTTTGGGCTGCAACAGGAACATGGATCCAAACAAAGAAAAGATGAGATTAGAAGAGGGCTTAGATGTCTCCCACCCTAACCCACCTCACAGGATTGTTGTGAGGATAAAATGAGATGGACAAAATAGGGAAAACAGTGGAAAGGGAGTCTATTGCTCATGAGCATGGAGTAGAGATCGAAGGGGGCATTAAGTGATGCAGGAAGGATTCAGATGCCGGCTGAACCAAAGCTTACAATGCACCTCCCAAAAAGTCCTTGGTCACACCATCCCCTTTCCTTACCAGTGGTCAACTGAAGATTGAGGATAATAGTCCAGAAAAGGAACAGTAAAATCATGGTGGCATTAAAGAGGAAAATGGTTTCATGTCCTGAGCTCATAATTCCCTTGCCAGATAGCACAAGAAGGGGAGTTGGAAGATTGGACTGTAGAAGAAGCTCAGGCTAAGGAAACGGAGGTGGAGCTGTGATCAAAGACCTTCCTTGGCCACTCTTATAGTGCAGGTGGGCTGTTGGTTTCCTGACAGTGTTGAAGCGTCAGAGCCGAGAAAACGACTCCCCCTTCACCAAACTGAGACATGTGCAGGAAGACAGAAGGGTAGGGAGTTCTAGAAAGCATCTTGCAATGGAAACTGTTTCTGCCTCATTCTGTCCACTCATAAGCTGTTGTTTTTCTTCATGGTTTTGCTTGCAGTGGAAAATGTAGATAGAACGTGTGGTTCAGGAAGTGTCCCTACTGTTTTTCTTTGATCTTTTCCCTTTTATGGCATTATTTCTTCAGCTCAATAAATTTCTTTCTCTTTGAAAACACATTGTTGACGATGATGATGATCATAATGGTGATGATAGTTCTTAAAGCTGTTTGAAGTCCATTGCATGCAAGGGTTTCAGGATCATATAAATACACCTGGACAGTATGAGGCTGGTTGTGTGAAAGAACAATTGTGCTTTCTGGCAGTGTCTGTTCCCTTTTCAGAACATGCATGAGATAGCAATATAATATTTATTGTATGCAACACACACACAGCCTCATTGCTTCTTTCCCTTACAAGTGAAAATATTCGCAATTTTTTTTAACCATACCTTAAGTTTAATTTGGCAGAATCATCAAGGACTGGACAAAAGTGCTTCGGGGGCTGGATTGTCTTAGACTTAAAGGAAACACGGTCGCCTTGAACCTGCTGCTCTGCTATGGGTTTCTAAAGCAATCCTAAAGCAACCCTAACCCTAACCCTAACCCTAACCCTAACCCTAACCCTAACCCCATGGTGTTGTGGTTCATCCACTACTACTTAAAATTGCGCAATTGCACCTCTATGCAACTGCATCAGGGCTGCTCAACTTTGCCCCCCCCCAGCTGTTTTTGAATTACAACTCCCATAATCCCCAGCTACAGTGGCCAATTGCCAGGGGTTATGGGAGTTGTAGGACAACATCTGCAGGAGGTCCTGCACTACATCAATTGTTTCCAATAAACATAGCACTGTGGAAGGGCAATTGCAAACCCAGGTCCAAATAATGACAGGACACGCATAGTTGGAAAAAACTAGGGCCACTTTATTGAATATTTACAAAACCTGCAACAAGGAATCTTAACTAGAGTGTGGGTATCCCCTATGTGGGTCAATCTCATAGGAGGTATTCCCACAGCAGGGCGAAGGACCAGACTTTGATTTGGCTCAGTACCCAGTCCGAACCTCTTCTCTACCATGAGGTTACCCTGTCAAGGAGAGTCATGCCAGCCCACCTCAGCCCAGGTCGCGAGGCACTGAGCGGCATTCGCTGGCATGCATCTGAGTGGGAGCGGATCCAGCCTGAGAGTCGCGAGATCACCAAGCCTTACTCTGTATGCCCACTCACCCTAACAGCCCTCCAGCCCAACACCAATGTAAATTAACCTCCCCTGACCCACACTCCTCCGCAAAGTGACCAATTAACCCCAGGGACTGCCTTAAGGAAATCAGTGAGAAGTAGGCAAAAAAAGGCCCCAACATTAGCCAATCAGTTGAGACCCCAAAAATTCCTACTTGGCCCCATTGGTGACCGGAATATCCCTCACTGAGTCTAGGGGGTGGGGGGGTGGGAGGGTGCCTGCCCATAGAGCATAAGAATATAGGAAGCTGCCATATACTGAGCCAGACCATTGGTCTATCTAGCTCAGTATTGTCTTCACAGACTGGCAGCGGCTTCTCCAAGGTTGCAGGCAGGAATCTCTCTCAGCCCTATCTTGGAGAAGCCAGGGAGGGAACGTGAAACCTTCTGCTCTTCCCAGAGCGGCTTCATCCCCTGAGGGGAATATCTTACAGTGCTGACACTTCTAGTCTCCCATTCATATGCAACCAGGGTGGACCCTGCTTAGCTAAGGGGACAAGTCATGCTTGCTACCACAAGACCAGCTCTCCTCTCCCTTCAGAGCAACTGAAAGACAGAGCAAAAGAGTGGGCTGCTGATGCAGCCACTCCTTGCACGTGATTCGTCCACCGCTCTGTCATGTGCTGGGGGACTAAAATGGCTGCCCACATGCCTGTCTCTCGGGCCAGGCCAACAACAACACTCCCCACTTATCCTATATCTCTGCTAATGCAGTGAAAGGGGTGGGGAGCAGCTTTGCACAATGTTAAGTAGTAGTGGATGAGCTGCAATGCCATGGCCATTGCTTTAGATGCCCACAGCAGTTTAGAATTGACTGTGTTTCCTTGAGCAACATTTTAGCCACCATGTGAGAGGACCATCAGGTCATTATATGGTCACTTCAGAGATTCTTACTTTTCTCAGAGGTGGCAAACCTGTGTTTGAGCTGTATCATTTCAGGTGAAGATTCAAAGGGCTGAATACTCCCCCACTGAAAAAAGGATTCCTGCACATAGCAAACTAGAACAAAACCGTTCCTCCTGACATTTTCAACCCCATTTCCTTTCATGACTTATATTTTTGTTTGGGGGAATTTAAGGAAACAATTATTTCCTTAAATTGTTTTCAGGTTTTAATCCCTGTTTTAATTTGTTTTCTGTTGATGTAAGCCACCCAGAGACAAAGGTTTGGGGCAGTGTACAAATATAATTAATAAATGAATGAATGGATGGATCGATACGTACATACATAAATAAATATTTGAATTTGTTTTGAGACCTTTCAAATCCTGTAATGTTCATTTTGTGACCCATTGGGAAGATCCAATTCCACCCAGCCAGTGGTTTGCACCCCACTCTCCCCAGGGCCCTGGGACATTTGGCCCACCTTATTCAGTTATAGTGACACCCTTGGATCTGAGATAATAGTGCTATCCGACTGACTCTAACACATCATTCTGGCACTGCCACTCTGGTCAATAATGGCCATCTCTCTGCTTATTATATAGTCAAGAGCTCATTCTGCTGCTCTTTGGTGCTTGTGGATGGACTTAATAGCAGTACATCTCTGCCCCAAGAATCAGCTTGCATTGGCATTTGATGTATTATTTTCCACTAAGTCATTTGTCAGAAGACTGGAGAATTCATGTAACATTCATCATGCTTTCGTATTTACTTTATATTTCTCCTAACTGAAGTGTGAGCAGGAGGCAGGATTGAGAGACTGTGGACTGATGCTTTATGAGGAAATGGCTCTTACTCAAGAGGAGACATTTCTGGCTGAGAGGTTTTTATGCTGAGTGAGCTGCTGTGAAGTGATGGCTCCATCCGGAGGCTCTGTTTTACTCAGCATCTGGCTCTATCTTTAGAATCAAGATCTCTGTTTCAACCCATTTTAAATGCTGACTCTAGTAAGTGGCTTCTTGTTTATCATCAATAGCACAAAGCCTGACCAGCACAAAGATGGCTGAAGTAAAGCAAAGGACAGCTGTGTAGAGAACTTTGAGTGGAACGCCACAGTGGCAGCAACCCAAACAAGTTGCTCTAGTAAGAACTAATCAGCCTACTTTTCTTTCACTGTCTCTGCAACTGGATTAATCTGGTTCAGATTGAGGTCCACAAGTTAGATCTTTTGCACCTCAAATATTCATGCATCCACTATCTTGGATTGGTGTGAATGACATCATTACAAACTACACCGTTGAGGTGTCCCAGTGTGTCACTCACTGCAACTGTACCTAATTTAGTTTAAATTGGTTAGATAGTCCACAGATTAGCCTGCTTGCACCTTAGATGTTCACACGGCCGCCATCTTGAATTGGAGTGGATGACATCATTACACACCACGCCATTTGGGCATCCCTATGTGTCCCTACAGCTGTAGCAAATTTGATACAAATCAGTTAGTTAGTCCACTTGCACATCAAAAGTTTATGTGTCTGCCATCTTGGATCAGGGTGGATGACATCATCACAAACTACGCCGTTGAGGTGTCCCTATGTGTCCCTACAACTGTACCAGATTTGGTTCATATTGGTCTTGGCGTTGTGAAGTTGATGGTGGGAGGACACACACAAAGTCACACACAGAATTCTGGGTGATCTCATAAGCCTATTGGAAAGTAGGCTAAAAATATTGAGGGGGTCACAGAAGGGGCAAATTGCATTTATGGGTGTATGAGTGGGTGTCCCACATATTAGGTGCCCCACATATTAATTTAATTTTAATGTGATTTACATTTAGTGTAAACTGTCCTGAGCCATTTTTGGAAGGGTGGTATAGAAATCAAATACATACATACATACGTACGTACGTACGTACGTACGTACGTATTAGGTTTCTGAAACAGAAAGGGAGGGTAGGTGGGGTGCAAACTGAATGCCTGAGGGGGCACTCCCCCCTGCCCACACACACACTGCCTCCTCTCTGGGACCACCTTTGGAACTACCTCAAGTTACTGAACAGGGATCCTAGAAATGTTTCTAATGTTGGAGAGGGGCAATGTTTCACGATGATCAGGATGTGATGAACGTTGCCTGCCATACAGGTGCATTTTTACATATGAACATAAGAGCATCCCTGCTGGATCAGGCACAAGGCTTACCTAGTCCAGCATCCTGTTTCACACAGTGGCCCACTAGATGCTGCTGGGAAGCCCACAGGCAACAGCTGAGGGCATGCCCTCAACTAGTACCGTGTTTCCCCGAAAATAAGACAGTGTCTTATATTAATTTTAGCCCCCCAAAATGCACTAGGGCATATTAGCGGTACATCAGAAATTACTGCTAGGTCTTACTTTCGGGGTAGGTCTTACTTTCGGGGAAACAGGGTAGCCGTTGATAGACCTCTCCTCCATAAATTTATCCAAACACCTCTTAAAGCCATCCAGGTTGTTGGCTGTCTCCACATCCTGTGGCAGAGAATTTCACAAGTTGATTATGTGTTGTGTGAAAAATTACTTCCTTTTGTTGTTTCTAAATTTCCTGGCAATCAGTTTCATGGGATGACCCCTGGTTCTAGTGTTATGGGAGAGGGAGAACATTTTCTCTGTCAACTTTCTCCTCCATGCATGATTTTATAGACCCTTATCATGTCTCCCTTCAGATGTCTTTTTTCTAAACTAATAGCCCCAGGTGTTGTAGCCTAACCTTGCCTCATAAGGGAGGTGCTCTAGGCCCCTGATCATCTTAGTTGCCCTCTTCTGCACCTTTTCCAGTTCTACAATATCCTTCTTAAAGTATGGTGACCAGAAATGTACGCAGTACTCCAAGTGTGGC
Source organism: Hemicordylus capensis (assembly GCF_027244095.1). Lineage (NCBI taxonomy): Eukaryota > Metazoa > Chordata > Lepidosauria > Squamata > Cordylidae > Hemicordylus > Hemicordylus capensis. Next base: position 164,309,877 of record NC_069658.1, read on the forward strand.
AGCACCATCGTTTTGTATAAGGGCATTATAATATTAGCAGTTTTATTTTCAATCCCCTTCCTAATGATCCCTCGGGATTGGCCTTTTTCACAGCTGCTGCACATTGAGTCAATGCTTTAAATGAGCTTTCCACCATGCCCTCAAGACTCCTCTCCTGGTCAGTCACCGACAGCTCAGACTAGGGGTGTGCACAAAACCAGCTGGCCCAGTTCGGTTCAAGTCCAAACTGGATCCAGACTGGCCCAGTTAGGTCCAGCACACCCTTGAACCCCCCCGTTTGGTTCGGTTCGGCGGGGGGTGAATAAAAAAATCCTTTAAAAATGTTTTTAGTCACATACCCCCTCCAGGGATCGCTAGCCCGGCTGTAGGGGGGGGGGGCCTGGAGGCACCTACTCCCCCGCCAGCCTCCAAACTTGCCCCCCTCACCCAGTTCGGGCACTCTTCAGCCTGTTCTGGGTGCTCTTTGACCCGTTCTGGGCCTCAACCCCATCACGGTGGCCATTTTGGAGGCCGCCACACATGCCTAATGGGCCTCTGCCCATTTTTTTAAAAATATTTTATTTTATTTTATTTTATTCATGAATGGCCAGGGGTGTTTGGTCTGGTGCTGGACCATCGAACCAAACAGGTTCAAAGGTTGAGCCTGTTCGACCTTGAACCTGTTTGCACACCCCTAGCTCGGACCCCATCAGTGTATATGTGAAGCAGAGGCACTCTTACCCTTGAACTTTGGGGCTGAAGTCCAGGGACTCCACACCGCCTGGGGCTCCCTAAATCCTCTTTAGTCTGTCCTGGATGGTGTGGTTTGTGCCCTCAAGAACCAACGTGTTAAAAAATGATGCTTAACTTGCCAGGGCGTGGGGGCCTCCAAAGACCTTTAGGTCCAGGCTCCAAAATTACCTAGTTGCACCTCTGATGTGAAGTTGGTGCTTTTTGCCACAGTATACATCACTTTACACTTGCCAACAATGAATCACATTTCCCATTTTGTTGCCCACTCCCCCAGTTTGGAGATAACCTTTTGGAGCTCTTCACAATCTGTTTTGGATTTCACTATCCTAAATAGTTTGGTGTCGTCTGCAAATCTGGCCACCTTGCTGCTTATCCCAACTTCTAGCTCATTGATGAATAAATTAAAAAGCACCAGTCCCAGTACAGATCCCTGGGTGACCCCACTTCTTACTTCCCTCCATTTAGAAAACTGCCTATTTTTTTCTTACCCTCTGTTACCTGTCCTTCAACCAGTTACCAATCCACACATGAACTTGTCCCCTCATGACTACTAAATTTTCTCAAGAGTCTTTGATGAGGAACTCTGTCAAAAGCTTTTTGGAAGTCCAGGTATACCATGTCAACTGGATCACCTTTATCCACACACCTATTGACACTGTTGATTTACCTTTGCAGAAGCCATGCTGGTTCTCCCTCAGCAGGGCCTGTTGTTCTATATGTTTAACAATTTTTTCCTTGGGAGTGCTTTCCATCAATTTGTCCAGAACACACAATAAGCTAACCAGCCTGTAATTTTCCAGATCCCCCTAGGATCGCTTTTTGAAAATCAGTGTTACATTGGCTACTTTCCACAGTCCTCTGGTACAGAGCCTGATTGTAGAGATAAGTTATATATTTTTGCAAGGAGGTCAGCAAACTCTTGGGTGGGTGGCATTTGGCCCTGACAATTTGCTAGTTTTTAATTTTCCAGACAGTTTAGAACACCATTTCTTGTCACCTCTATCTGATTCAGTTCTATCTGACTCAGTTCTCAGTTCTTCAGCCTCTGTCTCTGAGAAGCCCAGTTCAGGGACAGGTATCCTCAGTATTCTCTGCTGTGAAGACAGATGCAAATAACTCCTTTAGCTTCTCTGCAGTCTCCATATCCTCCTTAATAATCCCTTTCACTCCCTCATCATCTAATGGTCCAGCCGCCTCCCTGGCAGGTTTCCTGCTTCTGATGTGTTTAAAGAAGTTTCTGTTATTACCCTTGATGCTTTCAGCTAAATGTTCCTCACACTCTCTTTTCGCCTCACTTATTGTCACCTTGCATTTCTTTTTCCAGAGTTTGTGTTCCTTTCTGTTCTCTTCATTTGGGCAGGCCGTCCAATTTCTGAAGGAAGTCTTCTTCCCTTTTATAGCTTCTTTGACTTTACCTGTTAGCCATGCTGGCATGGATTTGGTGGTACCTTTCCTCCTTTTTTGGTATACATTCTAACTGGGCATCTAGTATTGTGGTACATCTGCTTACTTAATGGGCAAAAATTAAAAGGTGTAAGCAATCACATTAAATATTGTTGAAATGGTTTTAACGCAATCATACATACACTTGAATAAAAAATAAATTTAAAAACTAGCAATTGATCACATTAATAATTATAGAACACTTATGGAATTCAATTATGAAATATTCTTTGCATCTTCAATACACTGACACATCTTTTTAACCTGGCTTTTAGTAATCTGTGAATATTTTAAAAAGCATCATTTTATTTTTACAAATTCAGTAATCCAAACAAACAAACAAACAAACAAAAAACCCTTCAGTTTAAGATGAAAGTTCAGCAGCTGTACATTTTCACTCATGCTCTAAAAAGAATGGAAATTGCAAGTTAAGGTGCCTATCTTAACTTCTGTGCTATATAAGCTGTAAAGGCTTTGTACAATCCGGTATATGAGGATGGCTTAAGAAATGAGGCTCCACATTCACCCACACTTTGCCTTGATGAGAGATTGGATTAGATTAGATTCCTTTATTACAGTCATCGACCACATAAACAATCATCATACAGTTTACAGCAGACAAAAAGAAACTACATCAAGGTAAGCATTTCTTGACATACTTTACAAGCTATAAAACAAAATTAACCACATTTAAGGAAATGGAATCATTGTGATCAGACAGAAGATGTTGCAGATAAAACATATCAATATGGCTGGGATAATTTACTTTTTTAAAAGGATAAATAAAACTGTTTCAGTTATCCCTATAAAATAAGTAATAGAGCAGAACATGCACTGTTGTTTCAGTGGCACCTGTCCTAAGGGACATAGCCGAGCTGTATATGGTATTTTCTTAAATTTCCAATCAATACCATAGTAGGGAGTGTGTTAAAGTGAGCAAGAGTCAATGCTCTCCTAAACTTTGACATTGTTATATGGTTTAAATTACTCACAGGTCTCAAGAAAACAAATTGGTTGGACAGAAATACACCTTTTGGAAGACTGACTGGATCTAATTGCCCTTCAGCATCCAGTGCTCACTGTTTAAGTGGGTTTTTTTTAACCTGATCAGAGCCTATCTTAATAAGTTCTTCCTTCAAGAATCCATAAGAGTATAATTTCTGCTCTAAAGACCTTTTCCATTTTGAGTCAAAGTTATCAGCCAAGATCAGGGAAACTAACCCTACTGGACAGAATAATAGTCTCAACCAGTGTGCAAAGACACACAGCCAAAGCTCTGTCTCTACTCTAATTACACCAGCTTCTCGACAAAGAACCACATTGGGGATGCAACACGGAACCTGGAATATAGAACTTAAAATTTTGGATTGAACAGATTCCAGTAGAGTGCAGTTGTTAGAAGGGCCTTCTCTACTGACCATTGTTTTATAGCTGTTTCCCTCATACACAAAGTAATGTAGATGTAACTAAGACATCGTTCAGAAATGACTCTATTTTCTCCTCCTAAAGTTCTTTCTGACTTTACCCCCCACACTCTCTATAGGATCCCCGCTGAGACAAACTTCTAAACCACAGTTTCTCAACCGCCGGTCCCCGGACCGCTGCCGGTCCCCAGGGGGTTGAGTGCCGGTCCATGCAAGTCCTTTAACACCTCCTCCTTTTCAAGCATGCCAGTCCTTTAACACCCTGGAGATTAGCTCCCTGGAGCTAATCTTTAACCAGGCAGCCTTCACTGCAGGGTTCTGTCTTCCTCTGGAGTCCCAGACAGCCTTTTCTCACTCCCAGCTAATCTCTCCAGTCTCTTTGATGAGAGGAGATAGCGAGAGCGAGTGACGTCACTGGTATGCAGCCGGTGAAACACAAGAGGCAGGTAGCAGGGGGAGTGAGAGGGAGTGCTTGGCTTGGCTGGAGTGCTGCATGCATAAACTCTGTTCTGAACTACTACAGAGGAGGAACAGAAGAAGGCAGGCAGGCAAAAGATAAGAAAACAAACAGAAGTAAGCAACAGTGCTGATCAAATGAAAAAAGAAGGGAAAGATAAGAAGAATGAAAGGGGTGGGGGTGAGGGGCGGGCTGATCATGTACTGACTCAACAAAAGGGGATGAAGATCAAATAAAATGGGATTTTAAAAAGCAAGCATACAGGAGAGAACAAGTACAATCTGTGTGAACTGAGAAATAAAATGTGGGGGGGGGGTGAGGGAGATGAAGAAAGGGGTGGCTAGGGTGAGCTACTGACTTACCAAAAAGGGGATGAAGCTAACATAAACTGGGATTTTTAAAAGCAAACATGCAGGCAGGAGAGAGAACTAGTGCAATGTGTGTGAACTGAGAAAACCAGTGGAAAAAAGAGATCACGAGAAAGGGGATGGAGTGGGGGCTGGGTGTAGCAAGGTATGAAATGGTGAATAGAGGAGAGAGAAGGAGGGAAAGAAGGATGAAGAAGAGACCCACTAAAAGTCTTCCCACTCATGTGTGAGTACATAGTACTCCCCCCCTCCCTTAAACCTCTGCCTAAAAATCATTACAGTTGTAAAAACCTGGATATATATGAATGTGTGGTATGAAGGGTTAAATCTCCCACCCCATTCCCTGTGGTTTACTTTCCTAGTGTGGATGCCATATTGATGTGTAAAGTTCATTACCATAACATCACCTTTTCAAGGTAATGAGTGTTTTAGTTCTGAGTGTACTGCTTGGAGTTTTTTTGGATGATGTTTGGTTACAGACTTCCAGTATGATATGAAACGCCATGTTTTAAGCTTCCTATCAATTAAGTTGATAAGCTGGTTTTATGGTAGCAAACATGCATTGTCCCATTTGCTAAGGAGAGCAAGGGCAGTGATTACCAAATGAAGAGAGGAGGAAAGCTGGAGGGGGAGTACTGTGTGTGTAAGAGAGAGTACTATTTTTAAAGCAATATTAAATTACTATTTTTATGCATTTAAGAAGCAAGATATTATGTATACAGGAACTTGACACAAGTTCCTGCCTGCATGTTTATATGCAAAATAGATAGATGAGGAGTAAGAAAAGACAGAATTGGAAGAATGGAGTGTAAGGTTGCAACCTATTTTTAAAATATGGTAATGTTAGATCTGGACTGGACAAATCTCAGGTGCCAGGGAGCCATGATGTCTCATCCTTTCCTCCCTCCCCCTTTTGAGCCAGAACTTCAAAAGTTAAATATTGATTAAATTCATTTTCATTAATTTCACTTTGATTTAATTGATTGATTAAGTGTTATTTTAATAATCAGCACCCTAAAAATTGACCTCGGCCCCCATGAGCCAAGTCATGGTCAGTTTTGGCCCATCAGGACATTTGAGTGGTGAACACCTGTGAACGCCTGTACTAATAGATAAACTTGAAACCCCTTTGCTAACTGCTGGTCTGGGACTAGAAACTGCACACAAAAAATGTAGCGGTCCTTGAAACTCTGCATGACGAATTTAGCGGTCCTAGACTCTAAAAAGGTTGAGAAACACTGTACTAAACAACAAAACGTTAAAGGTTACTAGAAAGAATACAACATGGGGAAACCAAGGGAAAGAAGCATGCACTACATTAATAGTACAAGAAAGCAAATAGCAGGAATTAAGTGCAATTTGTTGCATAGATCCCAATTTTTCAAAAAGCAACATTTATATTTTTATGTGCTCCATTTTGAAAGGAGCAAAGATGTGGTGAAGAAACCACTTTCCCCCGCACTCATAGAGACCAGTAGCAGCCCTCAGCGTTTATCATTTAAGCCACTACCAAAGGCAAAAGAAAAAGACAAAACCTCAACCTCCAAAATACATAAGAACTGCCCTGCTGGATCAGGCCCAAGGCCCATCTAGTCCAGCATCCGGTTTCGCACAGTGGCCCACCAGACGGCACTGGAAGCCATAGGCAGGAGTTGAGGGCATGCCCTCTCTCCTGCTGTTACTCCCCCGCAACTGGTACTCAGAGGCATCCTGCCTCTCAGGCTGGAGGTGGCCTATATGCCTCCAACAGTCAGGGCTTTCAATTACATCAGTCATTCATTCAATTACATCAAGAGCAATTATTGTGCTTTGCGAAGATTGAACTAACTAACAGGATTGTTCATGTTGTTGTTGAATGATTGGCTAGTTTAGTTTAGGGTTAGAGTTTCTCTTTGTTTTTGTTAGATATATTTGAATTGTGTAGTGAATCTGCAGATAGGTTTCACGCTACTGGAGAGCACACTGAAATTGCCAAGCTCTTGTATTTGCCATCTTTTCTTCGTGTCAATGAAAATGCTTTGTTAAGAGCTTTGTGTCTGCCTGGAGTTATTCTGGGTGAATACAACACAAGATCTTACTGTTGTTGTTGTTTTGTTGGCCCTTGCCCCTTGGTATAGCTTAGCTGGTTTATATTGTAAATGCTGAGGGATGGTGGCATGTTGATCTTTGTGTGTGTGCTTCGTGAGTCATAAGCACTTCTGTGCACATGTGACTACACATACCCATACCTCAATACCAACCTTTCATTAATGTTGGAACATGAATAATAACAGAACAGTAACAGAAGTGGGAGGGTGGAAACTCTAGAAAATTTGGCAGGGAGCGGGAAGGGGGTGCGGGGGCACTCTTACCTTCCCCCCAGATGATCTGCTTCAGTCTTTGGGCTGCACAGATCGCACACTCAGACAAGCCGCACTGCCCAGAGCAGTGCTGTCCTCTGGAAGCCAGGGGAATGCAGCCCGGCCTCCAGATATCCCTCAATGCATAGGAGCAGCGCAGTGCATTGGGAGATTTCCCCATGAGCCGGGCACTCTAGGTGCTCTAGGCTACAGAGCCAGGTGTTCTAGGCGCCTCTGCCTGCAGCCCGAGCAAACCCATGACCGGGGACTGAATTAAGAGGGCACACGTGCGCCCGCTTACCTCAGTAAAAGCCTGGGGAAGAACCCGGGGCTACCCGGCAGGGCAGTGGCAGGATCGGCCTTGGTCCTAGCGCTTCACATGAGCAGCCCTACACAAGCAGGGCTGTGCCAGCCTGGGTAGTGCTGCTTGTGTGAACAGCCTTTATGACTATTTTTGTTTTATGGTCCTTCCTTCCTGTCATTCGAGACAGATTTCTTTTAACATTTGGTTTCTGATAGAAACATTTTACCTGCTCTGGGATTTATTTTCTATTTGCCTTTTCCTTTCAAGGAGAGAACAAATAGGGGCCTACCTTGTTTGTGTTCCTCCGATAATTGGTTCACAGCCTATGAATACTAACCTAGAAGTAAGCCCTACTACACTCAGTGGGACTTATTTCTGAGGAAACATGAATAGGATTGGGCAGTTAGATTAGACACCTGCTCTGTTTCAAAAGATGTGGGCAGGCTATAAATGAGTCCAATATTAAAAACTGAAATTCAAAAGGGATGCCAATTATACCGAAAAGACACAGTTCATGAATATTACAGAATGGTAAGGAACTAGAAACTCATTGTTCATGGATTAGCCTCTCTCGCATGCGCGTGCATGCGCACGCGAGTCGCTCTCCAAATTCAGACCTAACACAAAACCGGAGTTAAATGCTTATTTAAGAGAACGCCTTCTTCGTTACGAACCCTGCCGCCTATTGAGATCATCAGGAGGTTTTATGAATAGCAGATTTTATTGTGGGTTTACCAGGAGGCTTTACTGCGAACTTAAAGCTGTCTCCAAAACCCGCTGAAAATAGTGGCGTTTTTTACTCTGGAGATAAATCTGGCTACGCTCAGGCACAGTGGAAAACCTGAATTGCACGTGTGGACTGCTCCCCGATAATTCACAGGGACTTCGGGGGAAATCTGGCCAATAAGTGTACTTGCACCCTCCATTCCAGAGGAGATGTGAGCTAAAAGCAAAAACCTCGTGGTAAAACTGCTGTGCATAAAACTTCCAGGAGAAGTTTGTCTGAGGGTGGCACTGGCTCGTCTGGCGGCGACTCAGAGGCAGGCCTTCTCTGTAGTTGCCCCATGGCTGTGGAAGGTACTTCCTGCTGAGATTACTGCTGCTCCAGCCCTGATGTCTTTTAGGAAACAACTGAAGACACATCTCTTCAGCCAAGCCTTTTAGTTGACGTTTTTTCAGTTGGATTTTATTGATTGTTTTAATTTTAAATTTTATATATGTTTTAAATGTGTTAATTTTGTTTGGTTTGGTTATTGTAAACTGCCTAGAGACTTAGGTAGTGGGTGGTATATAAATATATTAAATATGGGAGTGGCTGGAACTCCCTTACGTCTAAATTCATGGAACTGTGGATTTGAGCCAAAAGTGACTCGCGGGATGACTCGCCAAACAGTTTGAACCTTCGGTCTGCATACAAAGGTTCGCTGCTGAGAACTCCAGTTTGGCCGCTGGAGTGCTGTGTCTGAACTGGGACGCCTCCATAACTGAGGTTTCATCCCATTTTTGAAACCACAATCATAGAGACGGCGGTGCAGATCTGCCTGGGATTGCACCTGTTCCATGCCTGCGGCGCTTCTCACTGGCTGCCTCCCCAAGCGCCAACCCCACCCCTCCAGTCACCGATGCAGCAATGCAGTCGCCCAGCAACAGGGACGCCACATCCCATTCCGAGCTTGTCAGCCTGTCAAGCAGCAAAGTCACACAGGGGAATTCTTCCTCCCCACTCTGCCACTTGCTCCCCCTTCCTGGCAAGCAGGAGAGAATGGCGACAAGATGACAGGGCAGACATGAAAGTGCTTCACTCCCCGAGAATGAAGCAACAACGATGTATGTTCACAAGCCCAAACGCTCCAGGTGGCAACATAAGCAGGCCACCCCATCACATCACCAAGATGGGAACATATGGCGGGTTGGGCAGGTGTACCCACAGTCGGGTATTAAAGGCAGCCCCCACCAGGGCTTCTTGAGTGGCCAATTTCTATTCCCCCCCAAAGAAAATGTTGGGGAAGGGGGGCCCAGTCCCTTCGCCTTGGGGGTTACCTGTGCAGTCCCTAGGCTTACTCATTAGGAGGGCTGGGCAGCAGGATCAGCATTGCCATCGCTGAGAAAGAAGATGCTTCATATGTGATGCTGATGGATGTTGACCGGAGGTGGGCTGCACTCACTCAAGAGAGTGCCAGGCCATGGGGACACCCCCTCACAACTCATGAGAAGAACCATCTGTGGGGACAGGGTAGCCGGGCAGAATCGCTAATAATGCGTGATGATAAAACAACCTCTTCTTCCACGGGCCACTCTCTCACAAGAGTGTCAGGCCATTAGGGCTCTCTATTGAGCCAGGTTGCTCTATGGAGGAAAGCCGTGGGGATGGGTACCCCGGCAACTGCTCTCCCTGTCTTGGCGACGTGCCGCCAGATAGCTGTCAAAGCATGCCCCCTGCCAGCCCGTCAGTCCATGTTGACATGTGAACCTTTGCTTGTGCCCCCAAATGGTGACCCCCACTCTCCTGGGGTTGCTGGAAGTCAGGGCTCCCCTTTCCCGTGATTCCTTGTGCCAGCAGGTCTGCATATGGTGCAACACTGGACTGAACCTGGGAATTTTGAATGGGAGTAAAGATCCATCTACACACCCAGTGTCCCCCCATTTGCCCATGCAGCAAGGTTCTGACACATGGAACGTCCAAATCTCCTTTTGGTGCGAGCAAAGTTTCCTAGGGGAGGAGGGGCTTCCAGTGCAAAAGGGATGGTGGGATGCCCACAGAAGTGGGGCGTGGCTTTGTTGGATTAGCTCAACTCATAAGCGTGCAGTCTAAGACCTAGGTTTTACAACACCATGGTCCTCCCCAGTCGACTGGCCTTCTCATTAGAGAAGTAGACAACCAGCAGCAAGCTGCCAGGAGAGCCGGGGTGTGTGGTTTAGTCCATATGCACTGCTTTGCTGGGTGACCCCTCACAAGAGCATCCTAAGTCACGGCAAGACAGACACCACCACCCCAGATCCTTTGCCCATCCTCATATACACAGCCCCTCCTAGAAACTCACCATTTCCCCTTCCCTTTCCTGAGTAACAGGGAAATAGTACCCCCTGAAATTCCTCCCCTGAAATTGTGCTTGTGCGGGTCAGAAGAAGAAGTGCTGGCATGGCATGGCATTTAAAGGGATTTAAATGCCCTTTCCATGCCAAGAATGGGCGGACTGCTCCCATAATGCACAATCACACTCGGCATGCCCCCTTCAAGATCGTGGCCAGTTGTAGCCACTCTGCTGATTCGCTGACGCTTTGCCCACACACAGTCTGGCTGTGGAGCTTGCTGGGATCAGCTTCGGAGGCCAAGAAGCAGGGATGGGCCCTCCTCTCCTGTAACCAGAGATTGACAGACCGTGTGGTTGGATGAACATCTGTGGTGCGATTTAAAGTTTCAAATGGAAACCGCGGGTTTGCCAACCTCTGGTTTCCCACTACGTGTGAATGCAGCCTCTGTCTCTCCACACATCAGGTCTCTTCAGCTCAGTTCCTTCCTCCACAGGTAAGCTCAGCTCCTAAGATACAGCAAGCATGGCTCTGCACTGCAGTTGGCTGCCGAGTCCTAGAAAACGGGGAGTACCTCTCTCTCTCTCTCTCTCTCTCTCTCTCTCTCTCTCTCTCTCTCTCATCAGTCAACCTTTACTACAACAGCAGAGGTGTGTTCGAGTGTGTGTGTGTTCAGGTTCTTGATCATTCTGGGGAGGGGCTCAGCCCCTCTTGATAAATTTAGGAAGTGTCTCCTTCCATGGTCATACTGCTGAAAAGATACAACTGGAGGGCAGTGTCAGAGAAGTGAAGACAATGCTGTTTGAAAAGGTTGTGTGCTATAGTCCTTGAAAGCTTCTGCCACAATACATTTGCTAGGCTTCAAGGTACCACAAGACTCTTTGTTGTTTTTGACACAACAGTGTGACAAGGCTACCCCCCTCTGGAATTCACCAGTTCTTAAGTTATTTTCTGATTGGAATCTTTAGCTGTAAATACATGAAAAATAGACCTGTCTTCATCTTCATGAAAAACAGATCTGTCAGTGGATAATAGCCAAGATAGCTTGGAATCCAACTTCTAGATGAGGCAAAGTGACCCACAGGGCATCAATCTAAGGAAGCTTTCCTGTATAAATCCTACTGAGGTCAGTGGAAGCTGTGCAAGAGTATGGTAGTATATGTTGCAAACTGTGCATGCATTTTTCTTAAGTGAAGATTCGTCTTTGGCAGAAAAATAGTAACACATGAAGTAGCTAGGATTACAGATTGTTCTTGTTGGAAGAATCCAACTACACAAATCCCCATGGAGGCTTGGGGAGGGGTGGGGTGGGGTGGAGCAAGAAATAGCAGGATGAAAGAATATCTCCCTGAGACAGAAAGTTTCTCTTTCTCATAACATCAAAAGCCTGACACATACCTCAGACTATACCAGAAGACCTCTTCTTGTTTTTCTGTAGTTACCGTGACTCATTCCTCATATTTCCTCTTTGTTGTTCCTAATGAGTATTTCTCACTAGCTGTGTGGCATTCACATTGATACTATGTTTGGAGGTAATTGGTGAGAGCAAAGTGGGGGCCAAACGACTCATGACACCCAGTCACAGGCAGTTTTTCCAAGGCTTTTGTTTTCTTTTAAAAACTGCAGCCATGGAGGCTGAAGTCTGCAGTAGAAGTAGAAGACAGGTGTGTCAATGGAGGGCAGGGGTAGCATCATCTTCTTGACCACTTCTTTTGCACCTTCTTACTCACCAAAATTGCTCTCCTCAAGCTTCTTTTCCACCCATCGGGGAAAGATATGGATTCCTCTGCAGGGAAGATGGCTTTTAGCAGAAAAAGAGCTGAAGGAAAAATAATTAAGAAGCTTCTCTGTCTGCATACCAATCTTCTGCCACAGATTGCATTTAGAACATAAGAACATAAGAACAGCCCTGCTGGATCAGGCCCAAGGCCCATCTAGTCCAGCATCCTGTTTCGCACAGTGGCCCACCAGATGCCGCTGGAAGCCACAGGCAGGAGTCAAGGCCGTGCCCTCTCTCCTGCCATTACTCCCCTGCAACTGGTACTCATAAGCACACCCTTGAGGCTGGAGGTGGCCCACAGCCCTCCAACTAGTAGCCATTGATAGACCTCTCCTCCATGAAGTCATCCAAACCCCTCTTAAAGCCATGCAGGTTGTTGGCCGTCACCACATCCTGTGGCAGAGAGTTCCACAAGTGGATCACGCGTTGTGTGAAAAAGTACTTCCGTTTGTTGGTCCTAGACCTCCTGGCAATCAATTTCATGGAGTGACCCCTGGTTCTAGTGTTGTGTGAGAGGGAAAAGAATCTCTCTCTCTCCACTTTCTCCACGCCATGCATGATTTTATAGACCTCTATCATGTCTCCCCGCAGTCATCTTTTTTCTAAACTAAAAAGCCCCAGGTGTTGTAGTCTTGCCTCGTAAGAAAGGTGCTCTAGGCCCCTGATCATCTAGGTTGCCCTCTTCTGTACCTTCTCCAGTTCAACAATGTCCTTTTTAAGATGTGGTGACCAGAATTGTACGCAGTACTCCAAGTGTGGTCGCACCATAGTTTTGTATAAGGGCATTATAATGTTAGCCGTTTTATTTTCAATCCCCTTCCTAATGATCCCTAGCATGGAATTTGCCTTTTTCACAGCTGCTGCACAATGAATAGACACTTTCAACGAGCTGTCAACCACAACCCCAAGATCCCTCTACTGGTCCGTCACCGACAGCTCAGATCCCATCAGCATATACTTGAAGTTGGGGTTTTTCGTCCCAATGTGCATCACTTTACACTTGCTAACATTGAACCGCATTTGCCATTTTGTCGCCCACTCCCCCAGTTTGGAGAGATCCTTTTGGAGCTGCTCACAATCCGTTTTGGATTTCACTACCCGGAAGAGTTTGGTATCATCTGCAAATTTGGCCACATCACTGCTTACCCCTGCTTCTAGATCTTTTATGAATAAATTAAAAAGCACCGGTCCCAGTACAGATCCCTGGGGGACCCCACTTCTTACTTCCCTCCATTGTGAAAACTCTCCATTTATACCTACCCTCTGTTTTCTGTCTTTCAACCAGTTAGCAATCCATACATGTACTTGTCCCTTTATTCCATGACAGCAAAGTTTCCTCAGGAGTCTTTGATGAGGAACTTTGTCAAAAGCTTTTTGGAAGTCCAGGTAGACTATGTCAACTGGATCACCTTGATCCACACACTCGTTGACACTCTCAAAGAAGTCCAAAAGGTTGGTGAGGCAAGATTTACCTTTGCGGAAGCCATGCTGGCTCACTCCCAGCAGGGCCTGTTCTTCTAGGTGCTTTACAATTTTATCCTTGAGGATGCTTTCCATCAATTTGCCTGGAACGGATGTTAGGCTAACCGACCTGTAATTTCCCGGATCGCCCCTGGATCCCTTTTTGAAAATCGGTGTTACATTTGCTACTCTCCAGTCCTCTGGTACAGAGCACGATTTCAGGGATAAGTTAAATATTTTAGCAAGGAGGTCGGCAATTTCACATTTGAGTTCTTTGAGGACTCTTGGATGGATGCCATCCGGCCCTGGTGATTTGTTAGCTTTCAGTTTTTCCAGACAGTTTAGAACATCATCCCTTGTCACTTCTATCAGACTCAGCTCTCTAGCCTCCATCCCTAAAAAGCCTGGTTCAGGAACAGGTATATGCTCAGTATCCTCTGCCGTGAAGACAGACGCAAAGAACTCATTCAGTTTCTCTGCAACCTCCATATCCTCCTTAATAATCCCTTTCACTCCCTCATTGTCTAATGGCCCAACCGCCTCCCTGGCAGGTTTCTTGCTTCTGATGTACTTAAAGAAGTTTTTGTTATTCCCCTTGATACTTTTGGCTAAATGTTCCTCAAACTCTCTTTTTGCCTCCCTTATTGTCACCTTGCATTTCTTTTGCCAGAGTTTGTGTTCCTTTCTGTTCTTTTCATTTGGACAGGCCTTCCAATTTCGGAAGGAAGTCTTCTTCCCTTTTATGGCTTCCTTGACGGTACCCGTTAGCCATGCTGGCATCCTCCTGGACTTAGTGGTACCTTTCCTCCTTTTGGGTATACAATCTAACTGGGCTTCTAGTATTGTGGTTTTGAGTAAACGCCATGCACTCTGGAGCGAAGTGACTCTCCTGATTTCCCCCCTCAGCTTTCTTTTCACCATACTCCTCATTTTGGAGAAGTTTCCTCTTTTGAAATTTAAAATGTCTGTGTTTGACATCCTTGGTGATTCTCTCCCCGCATGTATGCTGAATTTGATGGCACTGTGGTCACTGTTCCCTAAAGGGTCGATGACACTGACATCACGCACCAGGTCCTTGGTGTCACTCAGAATTAGATCCATGGTCGCCTTCTCTCTGGTCGGTTCCATGACCAACTGTTCTAAGGCACCGTCATTTAGCGTATCTAGAAATTTGACCTCTTTGTCCTGACTTGAATGTGAATTTACCCAGTCTATCTGTGGGTAGTTGAAATCACCCATAATTACAGCCCTGCCTCTCCTTGATGCCTCCCTGATTTCCTCCTGCAACTCCCAGTCACTGTCGGCATTTTGATCCGGAGGGCGATAGCATGTCCCCAGTAGCACGATTCCTTTCTGGCCTTGTATAGTCACCCACAGGGTTTCTGTGGAGGACTCCAGTCCACCTAGGTTTTCTAGCTTGTTAGATTCTATCCCTTCTTTAACATACAGTGCTACCCCTCCTCCAAGGCACCCCTCCCTGTCCTTCCTATACAGTTTATACCCAGGGATAACAGTGTCCCACCGGTTCTCACTGTTCCACCATGTTTCTGTTATGCCCACTATGTCTATTTCTTCATTAGCAACCAAGCACTCCAGCTCACCCATCTTGGCTCGGAGGCTTCTGGCATTGGCATACAAGCACCTATACACTGAATCTTTCCCCTGATGTATGCTATTCCTTTGACTCTTTGACCTGCTGGCACAGCCTCTCGTCTGCTCTTTATGCGGTTCTGCTCCGTCCCCAACAACCGCTCTTTATGCGGTTCTGCTCCGTCCCCAACAAAAAACAGAAGAAGGACACAGAAATGAGTCTCGTATAGTTTGGCCCTAAGGTAGCGTTGCCAACATTCCATTGCCTGAATACGGGACACAAGTGGGGGGGGGGTGTCTTGGGGGGGGTCATCTGTGGGTGGGTGGGTCATCCTAGAAGCCTGAGTAGCAATGCATTTGTAAAAACAACAACAAAACAAGCCCCTTGATTTCATAAAGCTTCTTGTTCACATAGACCATCCCATGTAGACATAGAGCAAGTGTCAGGTGAAAAATTAAGAGAATCCCCAGCACACACACACACACACACACACACAAACACACACTACATCTCCACCCCACCCCCACTGAAAGTCTTTTTTATCTGCCAGAAGTGGTGAGTCAGCAGGAGTCTGTAGGTCTATTTACATTTGATAAGTAAACAATAAGCAACTTACAAGATGTAAATGAAACCAGGCAAATGCTCTTGCAAGTTTGCAGAGCAACTGGGGCTTCTTTTGTGAACTTTGTTGTTTCTTTTACATTATAATATGGACGTCACCCAGATTTCAAAGAGCTCAATGCAAATGCATTGAGGGATGAGAGAGAGCCCCAGGCTCCGCCAATAATACGGGGAAAACAGCATCCCCGTTTGGGTGAGCTGGTATGAGACATTTCTGTGTGTTTGTAAGAAGCACAACATGGTCAAATGGTAACCCCAGGGAACTTTATATCCCTAAAATAAACTTTTTAGGATATAACAAGATTTTTTGCCATTGTTTCTAGGGCAGCAACAGGTGCCTGTGTCAATCATACAAACTATTATCTTAAACAGATATTACTTGATTGCAGTTATGGGAAATACAAATGTAGTAAGTCTAAGGGCTACTCCATATATTACATTTTTAGGCATACACCTATGTTTGTGTGTGTATATATGTATACACACACACACACACACACACACACACACACACCTCAAAATGTAAAATGTAATTGCAACAAAAATATGCTTGCAAACACACACACACACACACACACAAATGCTTGCAAAAAAAAATGCTTGCAAAAAAAATGCATGCAAGGAGAGGCAGGGCTGTAATTAAAGGGGATTTCAATTACCCACACATAGACTGGGTAAATTCACATTCAAGTCAGGACAAAGAGGACAAGTCTTTCACCTTTCATGTGACCAGGTACTAACAGACACACATTTTCATGAGGAAAAGAGTCGGTGGTTTTGCAAAGGTTCTTCAGAACATAAAATATACTTCCCAAAGATACAGCTGTATTCCTTGAAACCTTTTAAGAGTTACATCTACTACTACTACTGACATTTATATCCCGCTCTTCAACCAAAGTTCTCCAAGCAGTTTACATAGAAAAACAAACAATACATAAATAAGATGGCTCCCTGTCCCCAAAGTGCTCACAATCTAAAAAGAAACATAAGGTAAACACCAGCGACATCCACTGGAGGGATGCTGTGCTGGGGTCGGATAGGACCAGTTGCTCTCGCCGTGCTAAATATAAGAGAATCACCACTTTGTCTCTTTGCTCAGTTAGCAGGGGATATAAATCTTTGAATTAATTCAAAATGTCAGGAGAATCAGATTGGTCATGTTCGTGGTTCCTCACTAGTGTCAACAGGATTTTATAGGCCCAGTCCATTGTACATAGTCAAACCTACAAACACACACACATACACATACACACACACTTTATTGGCAACTATGAGGTAGGCCATTGCCTTCTCTGCATGCTTTGTGTGCCCAGCAGTTATTTCCACATCTTCAGCCCAGATCATCACGCCATCCACCCTCCTTCTGTTCCTTCCTTCCTTATTCCCTTCCCCCTCCGTTCCCGGCGGGGGTCTACCTTCTCCAAAAGCACCCCACTCTTCCTTTGAAAAAGAGTGCTGGAGCGGAAGGGTATTCCTTCCAGGAGTGTGCTGGCTTTGAGCATCTCCACAGAAAGGTTCTAGGACAAGGCTTTACCATTCTCAAAGAACTCTCTTGAGGCGATACTTTACTGGCTTCCTTGCCCCAGTGACAGAGAGATGGGGCAGCAGTGGGCAGGCGGGCAAGAGGGCAGGCATCTTCTCTGCCGGGCCTAGTACAGGACAGAGGTTCTGTTCTTCCCCCCCCCCCCCCCTTGACAGCCACCCTACACCTCTTCCTTGCTCCTGGACATCCCTTTGGTTGCTAATCTATCATCTGACACGTGCCATATGAGTTTTATTTTCCATTGTGGGCAAACAGATCCTTCTGTAGTAATTTCATTCCTGAGCCAATTAGCCCTTAAAATCAACCCCTGTATCTCTGAAACTGTAGGGACAGCAGGTTCATACAGTCAGAGTGGTTAACTTTACTCCTACTCAGTATTTCCATTTTCATCGTGTGGCTTCGACCAGCCAGTGTTCAAGTAATCTCACCTATTTCCCCTCCACGATATACCACTGGTGACTGAAATATATATCATCGATATTGTCTATTTGTTCCCATTGCCATTTCAAGGACATCCAAGTTTGTTTGGAGTTTTGTGTGAAAATACTCCCTCAAATGTGTGATAGCAAATGTCTTTTGGGATCAGCACTTCGATATCAGTTGGGTATTTGTGGGGGCAAAAAACAGGGGGCCTCCTTGGGTGGTGAATATGGCTGCCCTTAAGAGTGACAGCATGGGAGACAGACCCATGGGACACAATCCACTGGAAAGTTCTCCTGTACACAGGACTGCCCGGTCCTTTTTCAGACAGTCAGCTCCTCAGGCGTTGCTCTTCCAGGGTTACTGGGGCCCTTTTAGTGCTGCGGAGGCATTGCTTTTACACAACCTGCTAGAAGCAGAATTAAACTGGGAGCCTTAGATGGTACTTATAGCACAGTTTTCCCCATTAAAAATCAAGCAAAGTTCATTTCTGTGGGCAAGATTCCATTATATGTTTAAAGGTAAAGTCGATTACCTTTATGGCACCCACAGAGCCCTGTGGTTTTCTCTGGTAGAATACAGGAGGGGTTTACTATTGCCTCCTCCCGCACAGTATGAGATGATATCTTTCAGCATCTTCCTATTTCGCTGCTGCCCAATATAGGTGTTTCCCATAGTCTGGGAAACATACTGGTGGGGATTCAAGCCGGCAACCTTTTACTTGTTAGTCAAGCATTTCCCCGCTGCTGCCTCAGATGTAAATTTTGTCCAGCAAGGTCCTGCTTCTCCCTGCAGCTGCTCCTTCTTTAATTCGTAGCTTCCCCAGTGCACCTTTCTTTCAAAGTGGCTAAGGAATGGCTTTCTGTTCACTTGGCATGCCTGCTGAATTCCTCAATTGTCCCTGGATCCGTTCTTGTTCCCTGTAGGAGAGGTTGGACCCTGCCTGTCTGCACTGACTATACCTCCATCCTGCCTTTGATGCTTCAGAACTATGGATGCTGCCTGCCTTGGGGGCTTGGCCTGTGCCGGTCTTGGACGACGACTATGCTACTCGCGTCTGGCCCCTTGGACTGACACTGGGTCCCTCTGAGGCCTGACTCCGCTGGGCTGTCCCTTCAGCATAGCTCCTTGAAATAGACCCTCTCTCCAGCTTCCTGACCCCGCCATGAAGTAGGCTGTTTCAGATTTGAGGGCATTTAGGATTAGACATGCCTGCTCGCATAGACCATTCTACTTTCACAGGCGATCACAATGAACACTGTCCCATTCTTACCATGCTTAGCAAGAAGCTCTGGCTTTGTGGGTGCCTGCACATTTTGCATACTAGCGATGGAAAACATTTTTTTCCCCTCATGCTTGCTTACAGCAGTACCATCTGTGGTATTACTTGGAACGTATTGCAGACTGAACAGTTTGTTCAGATTTGATGCTGCACAAGCGCAAATAATGTGGCCAGAAAAAAGAAAAGGGAAAAAAAGCCTGGGTTTCTTAAGAGGACTGTTATGCTCCCCCCCACCCCCACGCCACTTTCCACCCCCCACCCCAAAGGCGGTCCCACAGAACATTGTTCAAGGCAATGCAATGTGTGAAGATAAACATTCCTGGTGGAGCAGACGGAACGAGCACAAAGTCCACTGGCAAATAATCAGAGGCGCTCTTACCCCTGGGATTCGGGGCTGAAGTCCAGGGCCTCCACAGCCCCTGGGGCCCCCCCAAATCCTCTGTAGTCTGCCCTGGGTGGTGTGGTTGCTGCACTGTCCTACCAGTCTGCACTACACTGGGCAGCTGGGTGCTATTCTGAGCTGCGCCTGGCGCTTTAGAGGCGGTGGGGGGAGGGAGTGGGGAAAGAAATAATGTGGCATGGGACTATGTTAAACTGCATGTTGAAATGTTTCTGCTCATGCATATTCACATAAATATCCCTGTTTTAGAGTCTTACATTCTTGTGAGTTTAGTTGCTGTTTGTGCCCTCAAGAACCCACGTATTAAAAATACGACCTGTATCACTGTGTGTGCGCACGCATGGTGGGGGGGGGGGATTATGCTTAACTTGCAGCGGGGCTGAGTGGGGTGGTGGTGGTGGTGGGCTCCAAAGGCCTTGAGGTCCAGGCTCCAAAATTACCGAGGCGCACCTCTGCAAATAATACTGTCTGGTTGTTACGAAGAGGAGGAGCAAATATGCAGTGGGACCAGATACAATGCACAAGGCTCACAGAAGCATGGGAACAAAAGCAGAGGCTTCCATCTGCGGTATGGATCATGGGAAGGGACATGACTATGGGCTATGGAAATGAGAGGCAAGGAACTCTGAGCTTTTCTGAGGAAGGGCACGACCTAAAAACCGAATGCGATTCTGACCTGCGCCAGCCAGGTGCTTTAGAGGGGGTGGGGGGAGGGAGTGGGGAAAGAAAGACGTGGGATGGGAATCTCTTAAGCTGCATGCTGAAATGTTTCTGCTCATGCATATTTGCATAAATATACCTGTTTTATAGTCTTACATTCTTGTGAGTTCAGTTGCTGTTTGTGCCCTCAAGAACCCTTGTGTGAAAAATACTGCCTGTGGGCAAACAACAAACAACTGGGGGCAAACAATAACAAAAATGTTGGGCCCCCCCTCTCTCTCAGGGCTTCAGCTTTCTCAAAACAGAGGACCCCTCAGTTTCCTTTCCAGCCCTCCTGAAATCTCCCCCTGCATCCCTATATTGTGCAAAAGGGGTTAGGACTGCAATTGGCTGCTAGCCTTAAACCTCAGCATTTCATTGCTACCGAGCAGGGGAGAGAAAAGAGTGGGGAAGAGAGGTTGTAACCTCATGGTGTGCATCCTCCCCGCTAGAATGCTTGCCTCCAGGATACTGCTTGTTTATTACATGCCTATCCAACCCTCTCTCCAAGCAGCTCAGGGCGACATACATGAGGGGCTCAGGCAGGCCAGTTCCTACTCTCTCCTCCCACCCACTTCCTTCTTAAGCTGACACTTTCCATTGCTCATGTGCCTTCCACCAGACTTAATTTGCTAGACTCACACAAGCAGTGTTCAGGGTTCAGGCAGGAGCGTAGCTATAATTGAGCGAAAGGGTTCAAAGAACACGGGCCCCCAGCTCCAGAGGGCCCTCCAGCTCCATCCCTCCCTATTTTCTTCATTGTCTCCCTCACTCTGGGGGGCCGCCAGAGAGAGGGATGAACACGGGCCCCCTCTCCCCTAGCTACGCCCCACCATTCAGGGCAGGGGTGCAGCAAGGTTGGAGTGGGATATATCACACACTCCCCATGCACGCAGACACACATGCACATGCACGCACACACTTGCCATACTCATTCCCCTCACTTGGAAAAAATGGTTCAACATCTGTACCTACAGCAATCACCTCACAAGTGCATGCAACATCAAAAGTGGAGAGTGGCACATGAGCTGTCACCCAGCTGGTGCCCCTCCTCAGAGGCCCAGGGACATTTGTCTTCCATTACACTCTAGTTCAATTATAGCTACACCCCTGATACAGGGATGACAGGAGCGCACCAATGCACTCAGCAGCCACCCCCACACTTTCATCAAGTGCAGCATTTGTCTACAGGAACAAACACTGAACTTGGGGGCAGTGTTCTCTCTAATTCTCTTCATCTGTGTGCAGAATGAGTTTTGTTCTGGGCGGCAGGATCAAGGCAGTATGCACGCACCTGCATTCGGAATAGGGCCTTCCTAATTCAATCTAAACGGGATCTGAAATTTACTGAGCGGACATTAAAAAAAAACTTGTGAGTGCATGCATGTGTGCCCACCCTTAGAAGTAACACTGCTTGTGAGGAGTTCTTTCTCCCCATGCTCAGGATGCCGTGGACAACTGCTGTATTCGGGGAGAGCAGGGAGCGGAGATACTGAGAATGCCGGCATATGGGGGCAGTCAAGCTTCAGGTTCAGGTTCACCTCCTGTGTACACTGTACCAGTTACATCACACCTGAAGGACTACTGTCTGCCTGGTGTCTGGTTCTTGCAAATGCTGTTTTCTCTCCCCTGAAGCATCAGGGAGAGCTGCCCATAGAAAACAATGGGAAAATCCAGGATGAAGTGTACCTGTGTTGGGCAGCAGCATCTCCCATTCTTTCCTACCACCAAACAAATGGTTGTGGCAAACACAAGAGTCTGTCTTTGACATCCGGTGCGAACCTGCAAGTTTCCTCTCCTGACAATGAAATATGTATGTATGTAATACATTTCTATACCGCCCCAAACCAAAGTCACTAGTTACTCTAGGACACTGTTCTTTATTGCAGTGCCCCCCTGACTAATTGTTTATTGGGTGTGTATGATGGCGCAGCAGGGAAGTGACTTGCCTAGGGAGCAAGAGGTTGCTGGTTCGAATCCCCGCTGGTATGTTCCCCTCCAGACTATGGGAAACGCCTATATCAGGCAGCAGCAATATAGGAAGATGCTGAAAGGCATCATCTCACACTGCACAGGAGATGGCAATGGTCAACCCCTCCTGTGTTCTACCAAAGACTACCACAAGGCTTTGTTTGTGGTTGCCAGGAACCGACTCCGACTCAATGGCACAACTTTACCTTTAGCATGAAGCTTCAGCCAGAGCTGAATACTTTGCACAGTCCCCTCGGCATCATGGGGAGATGGCCATTCCCATCTTGCAGTGCTATGCTGCATCTAGTGCTGGCGGGGTTCCTTAGTTTAAGGGAAATGGTATGGAGCCCTCTTGAGCCTCTGCACCATCTTGGAAGGTGTGCTTGGAAGTGTAGCCCTTCCCAGTGTAGCCTTTCCCAGCACTTTCACCATAGAGCTCTTTAAGCGAGGGCTACATCTCTCTTAAAAGGCCCTCCAAGCACTGAGAAAAGCGCAGTGGGAAATGTGCAGAGATCAGCACAGTGGGAAATGGCTCTCACATGGAAGGACTGTTGCATCACTGCCCTAGTGTTTTCTTACTTGTATGCCCTCCATGTTCGGCAGGTCTTGAACATTTTTTGAAATGTTCTTTTTCTTTTAACTCATAAATGCACCGACATCTGCGAACCTAGGGAGTGCCACAATATGCAGAAACCAATACTTTGTTTTAGGGTGATCCATTTTGCATCCAAACTGACAGGCACTTGACCATCAGAGTGGCATCTCCTCAACGCTAATGCTCGCCTTCTGGTGCATGGACACTATAAGCTGTCACAGGCCCTAGCAATAGCAGGCCAATCCCCTCTCCCTGATCCCCTTATGCCCCCTGTTCTGTTATTACTTTTTCCCAACGGCTCAGCATTTTGTGGGTCTCGGATGCCACTGTGCTCCGCCTACATCAGACTGCTTTAGGGAATCCCCCCCCCCCATTTTTGCTTTTTAAAAAATTGCTATCGGCTAATATGATGTGCAGCATGACGGCTCCGTAACACAGTGGCCTATGGCTGCTGCGGACTTCTAAGGCAGGCCCAACACGATTCAGAAGTAGCTGTTGCAGAAGCAGCATTTCTGCAGGTGTCCCCCCCATTCACATCAATGGGGGGACCTGTGGAAATGCTGCTTCTGAACAGCATTGGGACTGCCTTAGGATTCCACAGCAAACCTCGGGTACAGTGTTCTGGAGCCGTAGCACTGTGCAACATGTTAGCCAGTCTTATTTACGTCTGTGTACCTAGGATGTAGAAACCACTGGTTCAGGGGTAGGCAGACTTGGTCCTCCAGCTGTTGAACTACAACTCCCATCATCCCCAGCTGTAGCTGGGAATGATGGGAGTTGTAGTTCAACAACAGCTGGAGGGCCATATGTGTCTTATTTTTAGGTGGCCTGATTTTGCTTCCGGTCTGATAGGCACTCAGTCACCTAAGTTCACTGTTAATATATTATAAGCAATGATGGTGACGACAGCAGAGGGCACAGTGACATCCAAGGTTTGTATGTACTCTCCTGGTCACAGAAGCTCAGTTTTCCCATCATGTCCTCCTCGAAGGGCATTTCAGCAAATGATGCGAAGCATACTCTTTTGTCTGGAACGTATCTCTTGTGAATGCAGTTAATGTGGAATAGAAAGCAAAAGACAATCCTTTTATAATCAAATGCATATTCTGGTCAGGCTAGGGTGTTTGATTTGCTCACAGATGCAGAGAATGTAAGAGACAATTTTCAAGTATAATTTGTAGCTGCCTTTCCCTCCCTCAACGTTTGTAACTGTTGTTAACCTTGGAGCTAACCACCGCTTTCTAGGGGAGGCTTAGATGTGGGATATGGTGGGGGAGGAAAGGGCTAAATACCCCCTTCCTCCAGGCTGCTTCCCTGACTAAGTTGGATGTCCCACTATTTTGAACTTTGAGGTTGTGGGAGAACTTGCAGGAGATCCTGTCCCTTTAAAGGCCAAAGGGCTGTCTCATAGGAGACGGCAACAACTTGTTCTCTGCTGCCCTCAGGGCAGGATTAGATCTCATGGGCTTAAGTGGCAGGAGGGTAGCTTTTAGATGAACACCTGGAGGTTTTTCATGGGGCTTTTAAAGCCCTTTAACTTACATCTCCTCTGGAATGGGGGGGGTGCGTTCACATATCAGCCAGATTTATCTCGAATAGGGTTGCCATAGTCTGGTTTTCCAAATCCGGGTGCCTAATTTGCATATTATATAAATTGGCCTGAAAATAATTTTTGAGCAGAATAGTTACAGCACGTTTTGTTCCATAACTCCGCTTCTACAAGGACTAAAGATTAGCAGCCACTTCTCCTCTTTCTCCTTCTCCTTCTCCTTCCTCCTTCTTTTTAATGAAAGCTGAAATCCGGGCAGATCTAGGTGGGCTAAGCAATCTGGGTGAGATGCTTAAAATCTGGGTGAAACCCGAAATTTCAGGGGGCATGACAACTCTAACTCCAAAGCCCCTGCGAGTTATCAGGGAGCAGTTCACACACAATTCAGGTTTTTCACAGTGCAGAGTGTAGCCTGATTTGTATCCAGGGTAAAAATAAATAAATCCACAATTTGTGTTGGTTTTTTGAGACAACATCGAGTTTGCAGTAAAACCTCCCAGTAAACTCACAGTAAAGCCAGCAGTGCATAAAAGTCCCAGGAGAAACTTCTGAATAAAAAGAGCAGTTTGACCATGGAACCAACTATTTTAGGAGGGCTCTCTCTTTCTGGAGGTCTTCAAGCAGAGACTGAAGATGCCGTAAGTCTGATTTCCTACAGCGAGCGGTGGGTTGAACTAAAGCCTACAATGCTCGCTCCAACTCTGTGATTCTCTGGCTCTCCTACATCACTTCTAGTTTGGCCCTGAATGTTGTTGTCAAGGAAAGTGAAGGCAATATCTGGGACAGGCAGTTCTTGTTCAGTAGTGAGGGGAAGGCATTCTGTACATGTTCAGAATATATATTTCTTATACACCAGTCTTTCCATTTCCCCTGACTATCTAAATAATGCATGGCCAGAAATAAGAAGCTGGTGGTAAATGGTTAAAGGAGAGGAGGCGAAATTACTAGACAAAGACCAAGAGAGTTGTTTTATCTGCTTACACCACCTGCAGGAAGTATTCAAACAAGTGATCCCCCCAACTACATTCTGAGGTGGAGCAGTCTCCTTCCTGGATCACTTCTGGAAGCCTTGTATGGCTCATCATGTGAATGGCCACAGCAGAACCATGTTTGTTCATTTTAAGGAGGAAAGAAACATGAATGCATTTTTCATAAGTGGCCACTTGCATGCCTGACATGTACCTGGATGTGTCAGTAGCTGAGTACAGCCTTTCTCATGAAAAGTGGTCCTCAGATTGTGTGACTGAAACCAACCAGATTTTAACCCAGTCCAATGCTGCCTCCACTGGCTGAGAAGTCAGCCAGGAACGTTGACATGTCTGTAGTCTGAAAAACAAACCTCCAGAGCTGAGTGACGTCGAGCAACGTTGCAACCATGCAAGCAGTGTTAAGTGTGGCCACCAGAGGGAGCAGAGGCACCACCTCCCTTTACTACTTAGTGAAATGATTTTGATGAAGGGGGCAAGTGCAAAAACACCCAAGTGTTTCCAGATGCTAGAAAGATGCACAGTATAATAAGAGTAAGAAAATGAATCATTTGGGGGTGGGGGAGAATAGATTCTAAGAAAATGCAGTAGATTCCGAGTGAAAGCCACAGATGAGATTTCCGAGACAGGTGTTCCCTCATGTACAGTATATGTCCAAACACTTAACATTCTTTAAAACTTTACTTTGCAACAATTGCAAATGTGATACCACTGATGGAACGCATGGTAAGGATTACCACCAAACATGTTCTAAATATCATGTTTTGTATCTCAGCATCCTCTCTTCTCCAGGAAATATTGTAATTCTGTAGCCACTCTGGGTTAATGGAAACATGGTAAATTGCAAATTGGGATGAAATCCCATTTCAGCAGGGATGTACAGTTTACACAGTTTGATTATACATGCATGTGTAATTCAGAGACCAGTGGATATCAGAGGGCTGATCTACTCATGCAGTGCAGCCCTCCCAAGACTGCATCAGTTCAAATTGCAAATTGAATGTTTCCCCATGTAAAAGATAACCTCCCTGCATGTAGAAAAGTAACACATCAGGGAGAAAGATTCTCCATATGTCTATAAGAATGCATGGAGCCACATGGACCATTTAACAAAGTATTGTCTGCTCTGATGGGCAACAACTCGCCACGGGCTCAGGCATCCCTCCTGGGCATTTTTCACACAGGGCTTCCTTTAGCTCATGTCTCCTCCAGAATGTAGGGGGTGCGTTCACATATCGGCCAAATTTACTCTGAAATCATTATGAGCTATCAGGGAGCACTTCATACACAATTTCGGTTTTTCATCACACATTAGAGTGTAGCCCGATTTATATCCAGGGTAAAAAAAGAAAACCCACTTTTTGCATCGGTTTCTGGGGGCAACTTAGAACTCACAGTAAAGCCAGCCTCTCAGAAAACCCACAGTAAGCCTACTGTCTCGGAAAGCTCCTGGCCCCGCTACCTGCAATCCCTTAAGCAGAGATGCGAGGGACTGAACCTTGTGCAAAATCCATGAGCTAGGGGTTCTCGCAACAATATATCCAAGGTGAAGGGCAACTAGACAACTATATACCATGATTCCATAAACTATTATATGCTCAGGATTTTTTTGCCAGTCCCCAGGTGGGCCATAAAAGCTCACCATTTAAGCCATGCTCAATGACCTTTGAACTAAGCTTTTCAATGTTGCTTGGTGTTGGGTTTTTGTGGCTCTAGCCAGGGATCGCTGAAAAATTCTGAGTGCACACCACATGAACTGCAGCAGCATGTGTAACACGGAGATCTCCAGTTTTTGTTTAACTGACACGGTGGCAATCTTGTGAATGCCCAATGAACTAAGTGATCTAAGGTGAGAATTGACCCCTAATCTTTGAAAATCCACATTTTTAATTTGGAAGTATTGGAACCAAGGCCAGTTGATTGAAACGGATGTCAATTTAAACTGAAAACTTGACCCTTGTGATCAATATATTTTCTATCACAACACCTTTGTTTTTAAATACACTACGCTATGCCCAGAGCCACCTAATGGCACAGCAGGGAAATGACTTGCCTAGTGAGCAAGAGGTTGCCGGTTTGAATCCCCGCTGGTATGTTTCCTAGACTAGGGGGAACACCTATATCGGGCAGCAGTGATATAGGAAGATGCTGAAAGGCATCATCTCATGCTGCGTGGGAGGAGGCAATGGTAATCCCCTCCTGTACTCTACCACAGAAAACCACAGGGCTCTGTGGTCACCGGGAGTCAACTCTAGGGCACACTTTACTTTTACTTTCTGCTATGCCCAATAACACTATAACAATTCAGAGAAGCTATTCAAGGGGGAAATCATCATTAATCCCCCAACTGCGGTCAATAGGAAGCAATCAAATGTTTCCTGGACCTGCAAACTGAACACTTTTACTTAACATTTGGGTGGGTGGGTGGGAGATCTGCTGCATGGGACTTCCTTGTAAGTAAACATTATATAAGAATCTTGGCCATGTGGCAGGGCATTGCTGAATAATATAGCGCTACATTAAGTACTGTGTGGAATCTCCATTTTCATTCTGCTTCCAGCAAAATACAGAAAAGCAATGCATCAGTAGCACTAAAAGGGTTCTAGTGTAGAAGCAACCATAGCTTGGAAGACATTCTTCTCTGTTTCTGCTCTTGTGGATAATCTATATATTTTAGCTCACAGTTTATTCACATTTAGCCACATAGTTTATTCTTTTCCCACTGTACCCATCAGATGATCTGGGACACACACGCCCCAACTTGGGGGATGAGGCAGGCAACTCAGGGGATGAGAGGAGAAAATCCTGTGATTTAGGATCTGGGTGTCCCCACACCATTGGATCAGAACCTCCCATAGCAGGGGAACCAGAGCCAGTACCCCCACCACAACCTAAGGACATGGCCATGCTTTCATAATAAGAACGGCCCTTCTGGATCAGGCCCAAGGAGGCCCATCCAGTCCAGCATCCTGCATCACACAGTGGCCCACTAAATGCCTCTGAGAAGCCCACAGACAAGAGGTGAGGCCATGCCCTCTCTCCTGCTGTTGCTCCCATGTAGCCGATATTTAGAGGCATCTTGCCTCTGAGGCCGAAGGTGGCTATAGCCATCAGAATAGCAGCTATTGATAGACCTGTTCTCTGTGAATTTGTCTAAGCCCCTTTTAAAGCCTTCCAAGCTAGTGACCATCACCACATCCCATGGCAGATAATTCCATAGATTAATTACACACTGTGTGAAAAAGTACTTCCTTTTGTTGTTCCTAAAATTCCCAGCCTTCAGTTTCATGGGATGACCCCTCGTTCTAGTGTAGTGAAGAGGGAGAAAAATGTATCTCTGTCCACTTTCTCTACTCCATGCATACTTTTATACACCTCTATTATGTCTCCCAGTAGTCACCTCTTTTCCAAATTAAAAAGCCCCAGATGCTGTAGCCTTGCCTCATAAGGAAGGTGCCCCATTCCCCTGATAATCTTGGTTGCCCTCTTCTGCACCTTCTCCAGTTCTACCATGTCCTTCTTAAGATACAGTGACCAGAACTGTATGCAATACTCTAAATGTGGCCGCACCATAGATTTGTATAAGGGCATTATAATATTAGCATTTTTATTTTCAATCCACTTCCTAATGATCCCTATCACGGAATTTTGTCACCCATTCCCACAGTTTGGAGAGATCTTTTTGGAGCTCCTCACAATCTGTTTTGGATTTCATTACCCTAAATAGTTTAGTGTCATCTGCTTACCCCAACTTCTAGATCATTTATGAACAAGTTAAAGAGCACTGCTACAAGTACAGATCCTTGGAGGGGCCCACTTCTTTCTTTCCTACATTGTGAAAATTGTCCATTTATTCCTACCCTCTGTTTCCTGACCTTCAACCAGTTACCAATCCACACATGAACCTGTCCCCTTATCCCATGACTGCTAGGTTTTTTCAAGAGCCTTTGGTGGGGAACTCTGTCAAAAGCTTTTTGGAAGTCTAAGTATACTGTGTCAACTGGATCACCTTTATTCTCATGCTTGTTGACACTCTCAAAGAACTCCAAAAGCTTAGGAGCATAGGAAGCTGCCATATACTGAGTCAGACCATTGGTCTATCTAGCTCAGTATTGTCTTCACAGACTGACAGTGGCTTCTCCAGGGTTGCAGGCAGAAGTCTCTCTCAGGCCCATCTTGGAGATGCCAGGGAGGGAACTTGGAACATTCTGCTCTTCCCAGAGCAGCTCCATCCCCTGAGGGGAATATCACGCAGTGCTCAGACTTCTAGCTCCCCATCCATATGTAACCAGGGCAGACACTGCTTAGCTAAGGGGACAAGTCATGCTTGCTACCACAAGACCAGCTCTCCTCTCCGAGGTTAGTGAGGCAAAACTTGCCCTTGCTGGTTCTCCTTCAGCAAAGCATTTTTCTATATGTTTAACAATTTTGTTCTTAAGTATGCTTTCCATCAATTTACCCAGCACAGAACTTAAGCTAACTCACCTGTAATTTTCTGGATTCGCCCCCCCAGATCCCATTTTGGAAATGGGAGTTACATTAGCTACTTTCCAGTCCTCATACAGAGCCAGATTGTAGGGACAAGTTACATATTTTTGCTAGGAGATGAGCAATTTCACATTTGATTTCCTTCAGAACACTTGGATGGATGCCATTTGGCCCAGGCGATTTGTTAATTTTTAGTTTTTCAAGACTTCTCTCTCGTCACCTCAAATTGGCCCAGTTCTTCAGACTCCAAGCTTGAGAAGCTCAGTTCTGGAGTGGGTATATGGTCAGTATCAGTCAGTCATGTGAAGTCAGATGCAAAGAACACAATTCAGCTTCTCTGGGTTCTAATTATCCTCCTTAATAATCCCTTTCATGCCCTCATCATCTAACAGTCTAACCGCCTCCCTGGCAAGTTTTCTGCTTCTGATATATTTAAGAAGTTTTTGTTATTCCCCTTGACACTTCTAGCTATATGCGCCTCAAACACATTAAAATCATCGAGGGAGGTCTGTCTCCAGCTTGTCTGATGGTGACTCGGGAGCGGGCCTTCTCTGTAGTTTCTCCTAGGCTGTGGAATGCGCTCCCTCTAGACATTCGTGGTTTAACATCTTTACCAGCCTTCAAAAGAGCCCTTAAAACCCCTTTTTAAGCCAGGCTTTTACTAATTTCTGAGTTTTAAATGTTTAATTGCTGTTTAGATTTTTTAATTGCTGTAATTTCTGAATGTGTTATATTTTTTAATTCTTGTTTTAATAGCTGGTCTAGTTTGTCTTTGTGTTTGTGAACCGGCTGGAGCCTCTGGAATCAGGCGGTATATAAATCAAATAAATTCTTTTTTTGTATCCCTTATTGTCTCTTTGCACTTCCTTTGCCAAGTTTATGATCCTTTCTATTCTCATTTGGGCAGGACTTCCATTTTCTGAAGGAAGTCTTCTTCCCTTTTATCGCTTCCCTGATTCTGCTTGTTAGCTACGCTGGTGTCCTCCTGAACTTGGTGGTTCCTTTCCTCCTTTTGGTATACATTCCAATTAGCTTCTATTATTGTGATTTTGAATAAGTTCCATGCTTTCGTCAATGATTTGACCCTCCTGACATTCCCTTTCAACTTCCTATTTACCAGTCACCTCATTTTTGAGAAGTTCCTCTTCTGAAGTCCAACGCATCTGTGTTGGACTTTGTTGGCAGTGCTCTACTCACATATAAGCTGAACTGGATCACACTGTGGTGACTATAGTCATTCCCCAGTAGTTCTACAACTCTTAAATCTTGCACCAGGTCCTGGGCACCAATCAGGATTAAATCCAAGATTGCTTTCTCTCTGGTTGATTCCACGACCAACTGTTCTAAGGCATTCATTTAGCATGTCTAGACATTTGGCCTCTCTGTCAATACCCCAATGTGAATTTGCCCGGTCTATGTGAGGGTAAAAGGTCACCTTAAGTGGCGCAGCGGGGAAATGCTCGACTAACAAGCAGAAGGTTGCTGGTTCGAATCCCTGCTGGTACTATATCAGGCAGCAGAGTTATAGGAAGATGCTGAAAGGCATCATCTCATACTGCACAGGAAGAGGCAATGGTAAACCCCTCCTGTATTCTACCAAAATAACCCCTCAGGGCTCTGTGGGCACCAGGAGCCGAAATCAACTTGACAGCATACTGTATAGCAATAGCAATAGCACTTACATTTATATACCGCTTTATAGCCGGAGCTCTCTAAGCAGTTTACAATGATTTAGCATATTGCCCCCAACATTCTGGGTACTCATGTATGTGAGAGTAATTGAAGTAATTGAAGTCACTCATTATTACAGCGCTCGCTCTCTCTCTCTGATGCTTCTCTGGTGTATTTCTCCAACTCTCAGTGTTTTGGTCCTGAGGGTGATAGCACGTCCCTAGTAATACATTTCTTTTCAGGCTTTCATGATTGTCACCCATCATGATTCTGTGGAGGACTCCGGTCCTCCTAGATTTTCTAGCTCATTGGATTCTATCCCTTCTTTCACAGACTGTGCTACTCCACCCCCAGGCCTGTCCTCCCTGTAGTGTTTGTATCCCAGAATAAGAGTGTCCCACTGGTTCTCACCATTCCACCCGGTTTCCATGATGTCCACTATGTTTTCCTTAGCAGCCCAGCACTCCAGCTTGTCCATCTTGGCTTGGAGGCTTCTGGCATTGGCATGCCAGACTCTTACCTGGCGTTGGCGTGTGCTTTCTCCCTGTCATTGGACCCTTTTGACCACCTGTCGTGTGTTTCCATCTGCTCAACTCCTGGCTCTACTCTGTCCCCTTCTGGTTTATCAGAAATGTTTGCAGCCTCACACCTCAAGGGATTTTGCTTGTCGAACCCAGATACCAAGAGTTCCTGTAGGCAAGCCACGCCCCCCCCCCCAGGTGTCATTTTAAAAGCTGATCTGCAACCGTTTTAGTCCTCTGACTCAGAGCAGTCTCTTGAGGACCCGCCAGCCCAGGCAGCCGTTCCCCTCACACTGCTGGAGCCAGCACTCAGAAAGTCAGGCAAGGCCCCCCTTAACAAGCAAGCCTTCTCCAGGCAAAGGGCGAGTCCAATCCATTCCACCGGGGCAGCAGCTATGAAACCCAGCAGTGCACTCCAGGCACCTGCTGGAGTAACAACCCTCTCACGCTTCGGGTAGTCGGTTCTTGAATGGCTGCTTGGAACTATCCCGTATCTACTGGATGTATGTACATTAAGGAACTACAGGATTATGACCCGGACAGCCCCCTTGTTTGGGGTGGGCTCGGAGTTCTGGGGATGGAGCAAGAGGGAAGTCCCAGGCCCCTTGGAGCCTCTGCTTTGGCCCAGGGGCATAACTACTATTGGGCAAGGGGAGGCAGCTGCCTGGGGCCCCCCACGCCTCGAGGCCCCCCCCAGAGGCAAGTCACATGGCTATATATTGAGAAGTGTATGTGTGTGTGTGTGTGTGTGTGTGTGTGTGTGTGTGTGTGTATGAGCGAGGGGCCCATTTCAAACTTTTGTCTCTGGGCCCGCTCCAGCCTTGTTATGCCCCTGCTTTGGCCCAAAGCAATACCTTTACCCTTACCCTCTGATTCTGAGGGATCTCTCAAGCCCCAACCCACTGCAGGATGGCCACCTCCCTGCTGTTGGAGAGGAGGTTCCTGCCCCCATCGGCCATAGAAGCTCCTGGAAAGCAGGGGAAGAGCTTGAGACATGAGTCCTAGGCCAGAGCTACTTAAGGCCTCCGCCTGGGTAAGCTGTTGCTGAAGCAACTTCCTGTTCATGAGTGTATGCTCTCTCTGCACTCATTCTTGGAGCTCTCCAACTCCTGTCTGTGGTTAGGGCTCTGACCATGGTTCTGATTCTTCACTACTGACCTGAGGGAAGAGAGCTGGTCTTGTGGTAGCAAGCATGACTTGTCCCCTTAGCTAAGCAGGGTCTGCCCTGGTTGCATATGAATGAGAGACTAGAAGTGTGAGCATTGTAAAATATTCCCCTCCAGGGATGAAGCCGCTCTGGGAAGAGCAGAAGGTTCCAAGCTCCTTCCCTGGCATCTCCAAGATAGGGCTGAGAGAGATTCCTGCCTGCAACCTTGGAGAAGCCTCTGCCAGTCTGTGAAGACAATACTGAGCAAGATGGACTTATGGTCTGACTCAGTATATAGCAGCTTCCTAGGTTCCTACGACCCTGCTCTGCTCTGCTGAATCCATTTGGACATATAGCTCTGGTTCATGTCTGAAAAAGGATTCCGCTCTTTTTGAAGCTATAGAGTAGATGGTTGCCCCTCTGGAATACAACTAATTGATCATGGACTGTATACAGAAATAGTCACAATTAACAGACACAACAGACAGGCATGGAACGCTTGAAATCTTTTTGAAAGGTTTTTATTTACAGTGCTAAACAATATATATATTTATATTTCTCATCCTCATAATGTCTGTGCCATAGAAAATACTGCAGATGGATCTGCTTTAATTTACAAACAAAAACAACTAAAGAACCTGAAGGGAATGAGGGAGAAATCAAAATTTGGTCCCTAATTTATTTTAAAAACCCAAAATGAAGGAAAAAACACTGAATCACACATGACTTTACACATTAAAAACAAGCTTTGCCTTCTGGAGGGGGGGAAAAATCACCAGATCCAGCTTGCTGCCTGCCATGTTAAATTTGTATAAAATGTTTTAATAATTAAAAGCTTTGTCAATACGTAGGTTTTATTTTTTAAAAACACATCATCTTCTTGTATTTTTCTTTTATGCCTTTTCCCAACAATGGAAAGGGAACCAGGCACAGGACAGCAACACATCACTGCAACATTCCCTGCCTTGCTACTATCTGTACCCCCAGACTCAGTTTAACCCTTTCAGCACCATACCGTTTCCACATACCTGTGGAATTCTGTAAGGGGTGAAGAAAGAAGGGAAAGGGGAAAACTTTGTCTGGGGCAAGGAGCAGAGGCGTCAAAAGCAGAGGCATGTGAGGATCTCAGTGAGGCAGCAGTTGTGAGAGGGTGCTTGGGCAGAGAAAAGGGGAAGCAATGTTTGCAGGTATTGGGGTCTATTTGAGTGGAGGGTGGAGGAAGGATCAGCAGCTTGGAAGGTGTGAAACGGTAGGGAGCACTGTAATATGGAACAGACCTTGGGGCTGGAGAAGAGCTCTCTTCAGCTTCCTCTGTCTGGCCTTGCTGGAGAGCATATTTAATCCCTCCTCATCTGCAACTATAGCACTGAAATAAGTGCCAGCACAGGTGGGAAGAATGAAGGTGAGAAGATAGACGGACGGTGGAAAGGAAGAGGTGGACGGAAGAGAGGGGATCAAGCTGAGGAACCATTTTCTGTTTTCTTTCTCTTTGGATTCACTTCATCCTGCACAGAGAAAGGAGGGTGCATTGGTCATACACTCATCACCATAAATCAAGGTGGCTTGTGAGCTGTGCTGGTTTCCCAAAAGTAAGGCACGTTAGAAGGGCTGGTCCATCCGTTGGTCAACCAATTACAGAGAAGTTCTGCAAACTCTGAACTCTGGAGGTTTCTCTTCAGTTTCCTAAGACTTATTCAGCCAATCAATAAATTCAACTGAATATAATGGATGGGGAAGAGGTGACTTTATACAGGGGGGGAAAGCTGTATTGCTGCATCCCCTAAAAAAAAAAAATCAGAGTACATGTGTGCTCAAGCACTACCACGTATACAGAACGCACACAGCATTTCAAAATAAAGGATAACCAAATGGCAGGATTTTGCTGATGATGTTTACCATTTTAAAAAGGCAAGTTTGTACTCTTGTACTGGAGTGGAACGACCAGGAAGCACTATCTAAAGCAGGTGCCCCCACTGGCTGTGTTAACTTGGAGAAAGAACAGAGACACTGCGTTTTGAATACTCGGAAAACACACAATACCCCTGCAACAGAAATGCAATTTTTATATTTTTTAAAATAATGCTTTTATAATTTTTTTTAATAATTCTTAGTTTTTAGCTTTTTAAAGAATTTAATTTGAAATTTTAAAAGC
Organism: Hemicordylus capensis; assembly: GCF_027244095.1. Taxonomy (NCBI): domain Eukaryota; kingdom Metazoa; phylum Chordata; class Lepidosauria; order Squamata; family Cordylidae; genus Hemicordylus; species Hemicordylus capensis. The sequence continues at coordinate 164,344,851 of NC_069658.1, forward strand.
TAATTCTGACTGTGATTTTAGCTTGGATTTTTAAACTGTTTACTTTTGTTATTTTTATTAGTCTGATTTTATATTGTAATTATTTTATGAATGTTGTGAGCCGCCCCAAGCAGTAATGTACTGGAGGGGTGGGGTATTAATATTTTAAATAAATAAATGTTAGACTGTTGACTTGTTATCTTTTTAATTGTTATTTATATTATTATTGTATTTATTTTCCTTGTTGTGCTGGTCATAGACCGTAATAAACTTCGAAATCAACTGAACTTAAATAAATAAATAAATAAATAAATAAATAGTAAGGAAGACATCTGGATCCTGCATAACAAATGGACAACTAATGCTGATATACAGCAAGGGGGGGAAATAGTATATGGAAAGCCACCTAGTGGCTAGCATATCAGCTGTCACCACTGTGATATCTGAACTACAGCCCCAGCTTCAGTGGTACATTTTGTTCCTAATTTATAGTGTGATACCATCAAGTGATGACATTATACTGTGTGTAAAAGGGAAGAACAATTTAACATATGGTGACTGAAGGGGAGGCAGGGAGAACCAAGAATAAGGTCTTAGTATTCTTATTCTGTTACAGATGAACTAAGAAAAACCTTGAGCCTATTCTACTCAAGCCAAATTTCTGCCTCACTCACTAATGTACATTACAAAGCAAAGGCAGGAGTGGGAGTGGATCTAGAACTTTGAAAAATAATATTCTGCAGTGTTTTCCCAAATTGTGAACTTTCTCCAGTTTGAAGGATTCAGAGCTGGTTGCAACCTTTCCATCTTCTGCATATGAAACACTGAGATGGAGAGGCAGTGATCTGCCCAAAACTGCACAATTCTGAATGGAGACTGTAGAAAAGCATTCCAGGGCATGCAAGGGGTCACTGCCCCCAAATGTGAGCCAACTCACATTCCACAATGGACTTTGTCTTTGGCTTACTACAACAGCTAAATGACCCAACTGCCTCACATCACAAGTTTTCCAGACCTATCCTGTGCTCTAGCTGCAAGTGTCCGTCTGGTGAGTAAGGTCTCAGACTTAAGAGACAGATGCAGAACTTTGGCTAGGAACTTGCAATAAGATCAAGTGTACAGCTTGGTTCTGCCTCAGGGCTACCCCTGATATCTGTATGCCTTGTCAATCCAACAATTCTCATCCAGGGTCTCAGTTTCAGATGTGCATTCTGTCATGATTCTCAGGAACTAGAGCAAACAAAATCTATATAGAATTCTTTGCAGATGGTAGTTTATGCCAACATGACCACTGATTTTGTGGACGGTCCAAATGATGTTTTGGAAATCTCACAACTTTATTGTGCAATCTGCCTGCCAGTCCATGAAACACTAGTGCCTTTTCATTATTACATTTATTCTAACTTGATCACAAAAGGGGATGTTTTACACAACAAGGAAAAAGGGAAGACAGACCATAGTTCAACCTGTAGAGAAGTGGTTACCTGCATACGTGTTAATGTATGAGAGGGCTGGCCCACCCACACCACTTCAGCACCAGAGAGCACCCCTATTTTGATTCTTGCCTTTTGCAGTCCCTTTTTTAAAACAAACAGACACCAGTTTCATCAATATTCCAATCTTTTGTCCCACTTTTATTAATTTTTTAAAAAATTCTATGCCTTCCTACACAGGTTCAACACCTTAGTGATCCTCCTCTTTCTACTCCTTTGCTTCCCTATTGTGTTCCCCCCCCCCTCTCTCTCTCTCTCTCTCTCTGTAGCATTTAAAGCAGTATTTGCACTGCATTACCCCACCCCAATAACCAAAAGAGTGCAAGAGCAGCATTTTTTAATTTAACAATAAATTAAACGTGAGGAAAGTGTGGTCTCAGCAGCAGAATAAATGCATGTGTACTCAGAAGTACGTCCCACTAAGTCAAAGAAAGACAAAGTCTGCAGCTTTGGGGTGCTTCTGGACCCAACACTGTCCTTGGAGGTGCAGGTAGCGGCGGTGTGCAGAAGTGCCTTTTACCAACTACGGCTGGTACGCCAGCTGCGACCCTACTTGGAGAAGTCGGACCTGACCTCAGTCACTCATGCATTGGTAACATCCAGATTGGACTACTGCCATGTGCTCTACGTGGGGCTGCCCTTGAAGACTGTTTAAAGCTTCCGCTGGTTCAGAACGCTGCCGCAGGGATGCTCGTGGGTGCGAGTTGCTTCACGAGTATTACACTCATCTTGCGTCAGCTTCATTGGTTACCGGTCTGCTTCCAGGCTAGATTCAAGGTGCTGGTACTGACCTTTAAAGCCCTACACGGCTTGAGGCCGGGGTATCTGTTGGACCGCATTCGCCCATACGCTCCATTATTGTTTTGTTATATCTGGTAGGTTTTTGGGCTTCTTTAGCTTTTTATAATTTTCAGTTTTAATTTGAACCTAATAATTGTGGTTTTTAATCTGACTTTTAAAAAAATTCAGATAGTTTTATTACTTTTATTGTATCTGTGTCTATCTTATTGTTGTGAGCCACCCCGAGCAGTAGTGCACTGGAGGGGCGGGGTATAAATATTTTAAATAAACAACAATAATAATAAATAAGTTCAGTGGGACTCGCTCCCAAGAGAATGTGCACAGGATTGCAGCCAAGTAATTTCAGACAATGGAGCAGGAGGAAAGGAGAACAATTTAGCATGATTTCAGAAAGTGATTTATTAGGAGAACAAGGAGACATTGAAATCCATATCCAAGCAGGGTTCCTTCCATTCCAAGCTCCACAGGAGACTCGGCAGAAGTAAGCAGGAAATTTGGTTAGTGTGCTAAACCAGAAGTATGCAACAACAAAATGTAAATTAAACGTCAGCAGGAGGGACAGTGGAGGGACTGCCATCCACAATGTTCTCCAGTGCTCTGCCCCTGATGTGGACACAAAAAAGTGGGAAAGACTGCTAGGTGCAGACGCCCAGCTGTGACTCCCCGCACAGTTCACTGCACAAGCCCATAGGAGCTCATGTGAAAAACCCTCCATCTGGAAATTCCCATAGTCCTAATCCATCTAAAGAGCAGAGCGTCAAAATTAATTCCACAAAATAATGATCCCTGTTATATTCACCACATTGAGTGTGTCTGTGAAACAGCAAAGGACTAACTGTGGTGATGACACAGCCACAAGCGCACTGTTGGTGCTGGAAAAATACTAGCAATTATATTGATAATAATGTTGTTGCTCAGCAATACAGCCCCCATGCATTTTCCAGCTTCCAGCCAGGCAGAATAGATCCCTCCCACTTGTGCTATTCTTAACACCGTTTCTACTAACCTCTTCCTGCTTCTTCTCCGCAGACCGTTTTACTGCATGTGAGTCCGGCTCCTGTTCATTCTCATCATCTAGGCATTAAGCGGGGAGGAAGAAAGGTCAGTCATGATCAACCCACAATGAAATTCAGGGGCGTGTTCACTCACAGTCCAGCTCACAAACTAGAAAGGTTGCTTCTCACCTTCGTCGTCATCTTCTTCTTCATCCTCCACATCCTCAGGATTAGCATCTTCATCATCTTCCTCTTCCTCAGCTCCATTTTCATCATCCTGCAGAAGGCAAATCCACAAGAGAAGGCAGTTGTGGCATACCACCAAATGGACTGAACTGTTGTCTTCCCAGACCTCACTCCACATTACACACTTTATTTATTTGTTTGTTTAACATATTTGTATACTGCTCAAAATGCAAGTCTCTGGGCGCTATACAACAAAACAACAACTCAAAAGGTTAAAACATTACAATAATTTAAAACAAAGTTAAACCTATTAAAATGCATCAAACTATTAAAACAGTATCTAATCAAAAGCCTGAGTGAACAAATGTGTCTTGACTGCCTTTTTAAAAGTTGTAAGAGATGGGGAGGCTCTTATTACAGCAGGGAGCGTGTTCCAAAGCCTCAAGGCAACAACGGAGAAGGCCCGTCCCCGAGCAGCCAGCAGACGAGCTGCTGACAACTGCAGATGAACCTCTCTTGATGGTCTCAATGGGCGGTGGGGCTCATAGCAAAGAAGACATTCTTTTAAATACCCTGGGCTGTTTAGGGCTTTATAGGTTATAAACTTGTATTTTGCCTAGAAACTTATTGGCAGCCAGTGTCGATGTATCAATACGGGAGTAATACGGTCTCTCCGCGATGACCCAGAGACCAACCTGGCTGCCACATTCTGGACCAACTGCAGTTTCCGGACTATGTACCACGGCAGCCTCACGTAGAGCACACCGCAGTAGTCAAGTCTGGAGGTGACAGGCAGATGTACTACTGTTCTGCTACTTGTTCCGTCTTTCCCATAATTGCTCTCTTTTTTGGAATTCCCCTCTCCAATGTGCCTCTGTTGTTTACCTGTTTTAGTTTATTACACATTTGCTCCATCCATTCATTTTTATCAGATTTCCAGGCAGTTTCCCAGTCTTCAGGGCCAGACGTGCAAAGTGTCTGCAGTAGAACCAAACCGTGTCCCTTCTTCAGACTGTTCTGGACCCCTTTGCTCCACTGAGGTGGAACATAGGAACATAGGAAGCTGCCATACACTGAGTCAGACCATTGGTCTAGCTAGCTCAGTATTGTCTTCACAGACTGGCAGCGGCTTCTCCAAGGTTGCAGGCAGGAATCTCTCTCAGCCCTATCTTGGAGAAGCCAGGGAGGGAACGTGAAACCTTCTGCTCTTCCCAGAGTGGCTCCATCTCCGGAGCGGAATATCTTACACACTTCTAGTCTTGCATTCATATGCAACCAGGGCAGACCCTGCTTAGCTAAGGGGACAAGTTATGCTTGCTACCACAAGCCCAGCTCTCCACTCTCTGGCCAACCATTCTCCTTTGTTTCTGATCATACCCTCTTTTCAACAGTGTTGCTGACATAGTCACGACTTTCTTTGGTCTCACAGCACAGCTATCCTCCCTAAATCCACTGAGGCACTGGGGTTTTTTGGCCGTGGGCTAGTACTCATTCAGCATCTCCGCTTGAAACCAGCTATGTCACTGTGTGGAGAGCAGGTCTATCAATAGCGATTACTTCCCAAATATCAGGGCCAAATTGGTAATGTGACCCACATTTAGGATTTTCTTGTGATTAAGATATCCCTTGATTTTTGTTTTACTAATTAGTTTCTCCACTAGGAAGTGGCACTGTGGGAGGTGATGCTTAGCTCTTTCCTCACATATGCCTTCCCCAAACAAAGTCCCTCTTGAAGCTGCTATGGGGTGGGGGGAAGGGAAGACAGGTTCAGAGGTACTGCTTCCAGGAGCATCTGGTTCCAGCACTGCTGGAAGCGGAACATTATACTGGATGGTATTATCTAGCAAAGCACTTTCTGTGTTGTCATGAAAGTCCATACCATATATTGCCTCCTTTGTTTTTTTTAAGGGGCTGCTTCTTTGTCTTTTGATTTTGGTTCACGCTGAAAGCACAAAAAGGCTTCTAGCACTCATTCCACCAAGAATCCCACTTCCATACATCTCCTTGGACAGCATACTCCTATGGTCACCCCAGTCACTACATTCCAGATGGCCCCCTGAGAGACATTTTGGGTCCTAAGGAAGAGAGCAGTAATTCTGTTCCCAAATACAATTCGTAGCACCCAATCAGCTCTTCTCATTCCCAGATCTCTGTCAACTCACCCTCTCTTCTTGGTGAATTCTGCAGGGGCAATGGAAGGTTGCCACAGTCCCTACCTGACACAGCTCTTTCCTAGTGGTGGCTCTATTTTCAATAACAGTTGCAGGGCAGACAAATCAGCAGGTACAGCTCGCCCCATCACTGCATACCCTAGCCAAGAAAAACTGTTCCTGTTGAGTGTCCATGTACTGTGCAGCTCTGAACTGTGCAGTGCCGAGGTGGGGTGGGGTGGGGTGGGGGTAGGCCTGACCCAGCATACAGAAAATATTACAGCCTTCCTTTTCTTCTCCCTTTTCACATTATTTAATGGGGGAGGAGAGTGAGCGAGTGCAGTTCCTGCTCCCTTGTCCTATCTTTATTATTCAACCCAGAGCTGAGATCTCTGGAGAGGCAAAACTTGGAAAACCTTCCCTGGGGCAGCTCATTAATGAGGCAAGGGGAAGCGAAGGCCTCAAGCCGTGCCTCCACAATGGGGTAGCAAGAATCTGCATCCTCCAGTCTGTAATTTATTTCCAGTCTTCTCTACAGTTCCCCCAGCTTCCATTGTCCAATTTCTAACCACTAACCTGTTGGATGCTTTCTTACATCTTCTGCTCTGCACAGCCTACCTCTCTGGGTGATATGCCCCTGTGAGGTTTTCCCTCCAGTTTCTCTCAGAGTGAGTCTAGATATTCATAAGAAGAGATGCCATTCTGCTTTGGAAAGTACACTCACCACATTGTTGTCATGTGTACAATTTTACCATTAAGATCAGCTCATGAACAAGTTCTGCCAGTCTGAAGTAGAACAGGCTGTGCAGAGTGCTGAGTGGGAGGGCAACTGTGACAGTATAAAGCACCCTCCTCCCCTTTCCTGAGCAGTTTTTAAACTTAAAACAAACAATTAGGTGGTGGATTTGTTTGTTGTTAAATGAGTTAATTTATAATGGTATAAACAGTGCTTTAAATGCGCAAACAAAAAAGGCCTATCAGGAGCAAGGCCAGAAGAGCAAAACCAGCCCCCCACCAAAAAAAAGTGTTTATTATGGAGGCAGAGTAAATGTCCAAGAGTTATACGTTGCAAAGGACATCAGAGTGGGCCTTGGTCACTGTCCAGGTGTCCAGCAGATACATGCACAATTACCTCAATTATCTCTTTCTTTTCCTTGCGGGCAGACTTTTCCTCATGCTTCTCTTTCTTTTCTTTCAGATCCTAAATGATGGGATAAAAATATATTTTTTCATTTAATACTGGAGCCAGTATAGAAGCTCTAATGATAAAATAATGGAACAAGTGAAAAAGAGGATGTAACTCAGATGGAAAATGGAAAGGCAACATGATTAAAAATTTAAAATGTTTGTAATTTCATATACAAATATAGAAAAAAGAAACACTTATTGTACAGTTGCTTTGTAGATTATGGTGTTTATTTTAAATAACCACCACCACCATACTGTACCACTAAGATCAAGAGCATATCAAATTTGGACATTTGTGAAGATGAGAACATCCCCCTCCCACTAATTTATTGCAAACCACCTAGAGGCATAAGTTTGGGGCAGTATATACATTTATTAAATAAATAAATGACATGTGGCACAATCTACGAATCCAATGTTGTGCTCCTGTGCAATTCTCATTCATTCCACTGGGATGGACTTCCCAATGGTTTGTGCTCTATTGCTTAGATCTGTCAGATCCCACTCTGCCACCTTTAATGATGATTTAGGCATCTATCACTTCAGGTAACAGCCACTCAAATTGCCTCATGATAGAACTGTCTCTATGTTTGTTAATGTGTACTGTTAACCCCATTAAGGTCCTCTGTGGGACTGAACATACAACCAGTCAACCCCACCCCCAAATGGTCAAAAAGATTTGTCTAATCAAACACTGGGTAAATACTGCCAAATAGTGACTAAGTATTTTTAAAGCACTAACCTTATTAGCACACACAAAAAAGGCACCTTAAGACACACTTGTTTTCTCAGGCTTTTAGCTGAAAATCTATTTAAACTGTTTTTATTCTGTAAAACAGTTTTAATCATTTTTATGCTTGTATTTTTAAACCATGTATACTGCCTAGGGATACCCATATCAGGTGATCTATAAATAAATTAAAAAACCAATAAAAAGAGGGGACTCCCTCATTCCATAATCTAATGTATCACTTGTAGCATTATCTCATGTGTTTTACTTCTGTTTTGTTCAATAGCTACTATTTTTCTTGACCAGCCCCTCAGAGCAGCTTTACACAACAGTCAGATGACACACAGGGGGTATTCTCTTGGTTCCTGCAACAAACAAGAAGGAGCCATGGGTGGTCTTCCTAGGCAGTGGTTTTTGCCAAAGATGACTGCTTGTGTTCCTGTATGGAGATGCCTGCAGTTAAAAGCAGGTGGCTGTTAGGAGAAATATTGCTATGTTTGCCCCAGTTGCTGTTGGCTAGCGGGGGGAAAGGATCTGGGGTGGGGAGCAGGAAATTACTGGCCGGTTAGCTTAAAGTCTGTGCTGGGCAACCTGATGGAAAGGATTCTCAAAGATAAAATGGCTAAGCATACAAAAGAACAGGCCCTGCTGATGGGGAACCAGCATGGCTTCTGCAGAGGTAAATTGCCTCCGCAACCTTCTACAGTGCTTTAAGAGTGTCAACAGGTGGGTGGATGAAGGTGATTCAGTTGTCATAGTATACGTCTGGACTTCCAAAAAGCTTTCAACAAAGTTCCTCATCAAAGATTCTTGAGAAAACTTAGCAGTCATGGAATAAGGGGACAGGTTTGTGTGTGGATTGGTAACTGGTTGAAGGACAGGAAACAGAGGGTAGAAATAAATGGACAATTTTCACAATGGAGAAAAATAAGAAGTGGGTCCCCCAGAGATCTGTACTGGGACCGGTGCTTTTTAATTTATTCATAAATGATCTAGAAGTTGGGGTAAGCAGCAAAATGGCCAGATTCGCAGATGACACTAAACTCTTTAGGGTAGTGAAATCCACAACCGATTGTGAGGACCTCCAAAAAGATCTCTCCAAACTGGGGGAGTGGGCAACAAAATGGCAGATGTGGTTCAATGTGAGCAAGTATAAAATGATGCACATTGAGGCAAAAACCCCCAACTTCACATATACGCTTATGGGGTCTGAGTTATCAGTGACTGACGGGGGGAGAGATCTTGTTGAAATAACATGTTGAAAGTGCCGACACAACGTACAGTAGCTGTGAAAAAGGCCAATTCCATGCTTGGAATCTTTAGGAAGGAGACTGGAAATAAAACTGCTAATATTATAATGGCCTTATACAAATCTATAGTGCAGCTACATTTGGAGTACTGTGTACAGTTCTGGTCATCATACCTCAAAAAGGACATTATAGAACTGAAGATGATGCAGAAGAGGGCAACCAAGATGACCAGGGGCCTGGAGCACCTTCCTCACAAAGTAAGGCTATAACACCCGGGCGTTTTTAATTATAAAAAGATGATTGGGGGAGGCATGCTAGAGGTCAATAAAATTATGCATGGTGTGCAGAGAGAGAAATTTTTCTCCTTCTCTTACAACACTAGAACCAGAGGTCATCCCATGAAACTGATCGCCAAGAAATTTAGGACCTACAAAAGGAAGTACTTTTAAATACAATTAATAATTAACCTACGGAATTCTCTGCCACAAGATATGGTGGCAGCCACCAGTCTGGATGGCTTTCAGAAGGGCTTGGGCTCAGGGTATTTAGGAGAACACCTTCTTCGTTATGAACCCTGCTGCCTATTAAGATCTTTGGGGAGGGGGGAGATCTTCAGGGGAGGTTCATCTGAGGGTGCCACTAGCTCGTCTCGTGAGGACTCAGAGGCGAGACTTCTCTGTAGTTGCCCCAGAGCTGTGGAACACACTTCCCGCTGAGATTAGAGCTGCTCCATCCATGTTGGCTTTTAGGAAACAACTGAAGACACATCTCTTCAGCCAAAGTTTTTAGCTGTTTAGCTATTTTTTATGGATAGGTATTGTAATTTGAACTTTTAATATGTTTTAATTGTTTTAAATTTCTTGGTTTGTTTTATTATTGTAAACTGCCTAGAGATTTCGGTAGTGGGCAATATACAAATATGATAGATTGATTGATAGATAGACAGATAGATAGACAGACAGATTAGATTGATTCATGGAGGATGTCTATCAACATCTGCTAGTTTGAGGGCTATAGGCCACCTCCAGCCTCAGAGGCAAAGATGCCTCTAAATACTAGTTGCAAGGGAGCAACAGCAGGAGAGAGGGCATGCCCTCACCTCTTGCCTATGGGCTTTTCAGAGGCATCTGGTGGGCCACTCTGTGAAACAGGATGCTGGACTGTAGACAATATTGTATACTGAGCAAGATGGACCAATGGTCTGACTCAGTATATGGCAGCTTCCTGTGTTGACTAGATAGGCCTTGGGCCTGATCCAGCAGGGCTGTTCTTATGTTCTTGAAAGAATCCTTCATTCCTGTCCTTGCTAGCCAACTATACCATAATGAAATTTTTTTAAAGATAAGTTGCCACTTGCAGTGCTGTTCTTGGCTTCATGAAATACTTGACAATCTTTGATTGGGGTCAATTGACCAGAGTGTCAGCTCTAATCAGCAGAATGTCCAGGTGACTTTTATGGATTAAATTTTAGTTCTTTAAAAAAAAGAAAAGAACTCCTGTTTGGAAAAGAATGCCTTTATGGAGACTAGCATAGGTTAACCCACCCTTATAGAGTATTAATGCAAGTTACATCTATACTGTTGGTCACTACTTCATTATGATGTAGATCAGGGTCACATTGCTTACAGTTTTCTTACTTCTAGTCATCCACATATCTATATTGTGTTATTAGGGTAATAAACTATTCCCAAAGTAAAGTAAAGTTGTGCCCTCGAGTTGGTGTTGACTCCTGGCGACCACAGAGCCATGCGGTTTTCTTTGGTAGGAGGAGTTTACCATTGCCATCTCCTGTGCAGTATAAGATGATGCCTTTCAGCACCTTCCTATATCGCTGCTGCCCGATATAAGTGTTTCCCATATTCTGGGGAAACATACCAATGGGGATTCGATCCAGCAACCTCTTGCTCGCTAGGCAAGTCATTTCCACACTGTGCCATTAGGTGGCTTGTATCACCAAAGTAGGAAGAGTCAAATGTCATTTGTCCATGACTGCTACCCTAGCAGAACACACACACACACACACAAATATGGAACTGTACATTCCTAACACAGAGAAACAATAGAATTCCAGCAGCTTTCTGAAACAGTGCAAGGAATAATCAAGAAACTAATCAAAGCACCAGAGGAAAAATGGAGGGGGGGAGGACAAAAGGGGCATAGTGCATTTCGGGGGGGGGGATTTTGCCATATGTTGATTTCTGAAAGCAAAATAACAACGTATTTCACAGTAATGCTCCCAGCCTAAACATAAATGGAAGTTATTCCGGGGGGCGGGGAGGTTCTGGTCTTTATATAGAATGTTTTTAAAAGTACTCAAAAGTATGAAAAATATGTCCAGCAATGGGGTGGGGGAGAGCTACTTGTTGGGGGCACTTGCCCTCCCTCAGGCACTGCCTATGCCAGAAACCCCCACAAATTAAACTTAAAAGTAGGCTTACCTACATATGTACTGTACTCCCAAGATTAATGTAGAAGTTCTCATTGTACATGATATTGCAATAGGGAAATGTGCATCTTTTAACAGAAATTTCAATTAGCACTAACACAGGTTGTTACTGAGCCCCTGTGACAACTCCAGGTGCACTAAATCAGTTTAGACAAGCCCTGTTCAGATGAGGGAGAATACATGAAGAAATATGCCACACAAGCATGCTATCTCATAACTTTCCACAAGAGGGTATCACGTGCTTTCCTCTGAGACAATCTAAAACTGGCCACAGATGAAGATGGGACACTGGCCTAGATACATGCTAGTCTCACCCAGATTGAGAATTTTAGTCACACCAGCATCTGAAATTTCCACTGCTGGTCCTGTAGACAGGACCTTATTTTACACATCCAGACTAAAAGAAGTTTCTGCTTCTCAAGAAAGGCAGAATCGTTTTCTCAGCTGGATCATGTGTGCCCCCTTCCCCAAAGCCAGGGACCTAAAGAATTGTGAGCTCACACAGTTCTAGATCTCCTCTTAAAACAGAATCCCACAGACTTTCTCCCTGTTACCTATGGTAATATTCTGAATTCCCTATTAGAACTAAGCTTTGTAGGATTGTATGCAATAGTATATTGTCCTAGCCCAGAAAGTGTTCGGTAGTTTAGGTGGAATATAAAACCTGTCATTGACCATCTCATGGGGATGTAATCCAGGAGAAAACAGGAAAAACTACAGGGAAAGTGTTGAGGTCCATCCACCTTTGCTGAGAATAGGGTAAACCTGAGGAAAGGCTCCCACATAAAAGCAGGGCACTGAGGAGCAAGGCTTTGATTCTACCATTAGGCACATGCTCCTGTACTTTGCTGAAACCCTGAGGAAAACATACACAGTCCTGCCCTGTGTGCAAATCATTTTCCAAGCTCCAGTTCTGTCATTCTGTATCTTTGGTTTTCTCATTCAAATGAGGAGAGGGAAGCAGAAGGCTGAGCTGCCTGCAGTATTTAACCTTTATCCCCGTGTCCCTGGCTGCCCTTAGGGTTATTTTAATTATTTATTTTCCCTGCCTAAAGAGGAAAACATTGTGCAAGCCTCAAGCTCCAGGACAGACTATTTACCATTTCTCTTTCACCTCCCTCCCCCTCCTTTCTGGCATATAAAGGAATCATATGCCCTGGTATCTCCTGCCGCCCTGCCTTGAATTGATATGGGTATATTATTTTATATTGTATATTGGCAGAGGGGAGATTTCAATGTGCATGTGTTTCGTGCCTGCTACAGCTGAGTGAAAGCTAGATAAAGGACTCCTCTTAATTGTATCTTTGGGGAATCGGTCCAAACCTTGCATGGGGTTGGTGGCACTGCATCCCTATTGCCTGCCTCTTGCAACCTCGTTCCCCTTCTCCTCAATTATCGCATCGACCCGGCCTCATCATTGAACAGCTTGTCAAAAGCAAACGCAACCCGGCGCAAACCCCCCTGGCCGCTGCTCCTCCCCTGAAGAAGTCCTGTGGTTTTCTGAGGGTTGTGTGGTTCTCATACTTTTGGGTAACCCTGCCTTTACCACCAGCCCACTTTCGCTCTTAGTACCAGACCAACATTCGACCTACAGCAGAAAGCGTACTTGTTGCAAGACCCGAGTTATGGTTCTCACGACGCGGAACTACACGTGTCTCCGCTGTCACACTTACACGCGCATATAAACATAACGCAGCTCCGCTCAAGTCCGGAGCACAAAGCACCAAACAATGCCAAAGGCCCAACGCCTCCAGAGAAAATAAACATGCCTAAGGAGACAGGGGCCCAGATCATGCTGGCAGACGCGCGCGCCCGCGCCCGCTCGCTGTTCAGTTGCCTTCCATCTTTTCCTGGCTTTGTGTTGCATGTTAGTCGCCTTGCCGTGTTTATTTCCTAATAAAGCGAAACGGTTTCGTCTCCTCCACACTCCCAAACAGACGGGTGGGAAGATCAGCTGCCTTCTGTAAGGCGGTACCCCTTCCTAGCTCTTGGGGAGAGACACCCCGCCGCCGCCGCCACCTGCCGCCCAGCAGGGCACAGGATTGGAGAGAGGAGCCTCTGTCAGGCTCTTTCTCCATTAAGATTAATGGGGCTTTCGGAAAGAGAAGAACTGTATGGAATCGTGATCTCAGCCTTCCCCAAGAGCGCCTAACGGGCAAGTAGTGCATCCGTCCGCCTCGCCCCGTTCTCCCCCCCGCGGGGCAACCAAGTGCACTCGAGGTTACTGGCTACTGAGGTTGAGGGGCACCCGGCGGGAGAGGAGGCGGCGGCGGCGGCGAAAACAGGCGCAGCTCCCACACACGGCTGTCCTCCTGAAGCGTGCATTTCTCCCGCAGCCAAGGAAAAGTCTCTCGTTCCAGGAGACAAAAAGGAAGAGCAGGACGTCGGGAAGGCGAGTGGAAAGGCAGCAGGAGGGGGGAGAGGGGAGGGAGGGAGAAGGGAAAGGAGGCAAAAGGCGTGCACTAGCAACCCTCCTCGAGTCGCCTCTTGCTCCAGAGCTGCTTTTCCGCAAAAATCCCCGCGCACGACTTTGCGATCCTTCCCGAAGGGCCAAGGCTTGGAAAGACCTCGGACTCCAGCTATGGCATGCCGCCTCTTTGAAATCAAGGAGAGGAGATGGCGGGTTTCTCCTGGGAGGGGGGGGGGTCTTGATCCGAGCGTCTCACCTTGGCCCCCAGCTCCACCGGAGCCTCCTCCGCGGGCTTCTCAGACATCCTGGGGGGCAGCGAGAGGAACTAGGCAAGACAGAAGAAGGGGGGAAAGGAGGGGAAGGCGCGGCGCGGCAGACCAGGAGCAGCTCCGAAGCGTTCAGCAAGCCGACAGCCGCTGCTGCTCTTGTCCCGGGCGCCACAGGGTCTTCCTCTCCCGCGATGGGGCTATGCCAGAAAAGGGGATTTATACACCGCTTGGTGACGAGAAAGCCAAGGAGGGAGGGACCCACGGAGAAGGAGGGGGACGGGGAGGGATGAGCAGCGAGGGAGAGGGAGGGAGCGAGCGAGCGTGCGATGAACGCAAGGGGCAGGCAGGCAGGCAGGCTGCTTGGGAGGGAGGATAATAAATAGCTGGGGAGAGAGAGGGCGCTGCGCTTTGGAACAATTAAAAATAAAAATCAGAAACAATTGTCTACGCAGTGAGGGATGGGAGAGTTTAGGTGGTTCATGGCTGACATTAAAGCCCCTGCTCTGTGCTCGCCCTGGGAAATCTCTCTCCTGTCCTGTGCTTGTCCTCTGTTCCTTTGTTTGCCCTCTCTCTCTCCTTCGCCTGTGCCACCACCTACACAAATCATAGACGCCCTTCGTACTACTCCGCGTTAATTATACCAGAATAATTCACACTAACGCATACGTTTCTGGCTCTAAACCTACATTCAGCTTCGTAGCTTATTTATAAAGCTCGTCTTCACTCAGCAAGCCGTGAAAGTCCCATCGACCTGTTTTTAACCGTTCCTGATTGTGTTTAACACACACACACACACACACACACACACACCCCGTAGGGACAAGGTGTCACAGTTGCATGTTGGAACCTGTGCCAGAACTCTGGATTCTTTGGTTGTGGTGGAAACATTTACAGAGCAGACCCAGGACCCACTATATTTCCATGATTCTGGAAAAACCATGAAAAGTTAGCATAGTGCAGCCAGGGCAATGCTACTTCTCTTAGCTAGCATGATGCCTTTCTGCACATGCCTAGAGTGGATTAAGTAATCCTTTCTCATTTCCATTATGTGCTCCAGAGTTTTGTTGGAGCTCAGCAGATTCCTCCTTGACTCTGTCAAAACTTTCTGGTTCTTTGCTTATCCTTAATTGAAAGTTGCCCAACTGATGAGTATGT
Organism: Hemicordylus capensis; assembly: GCF_027244095.1. NCBI lineage: Eukaryota > Metazoa > Chordata > Lepidosauria > Squamata > Cordylidae > Hemicordylus > Hemicordylus capensis. Next base: position 164,359,903 of record NC_069658.1, read on the forward strand.
GTCCCTGACATTAACACATCGTGATGGAACTCACACTTAACATGATTTAGTAGTACCAACCCGGCTTTTTACACAATCACGGTGGTTTAAGAGTTATGGTTTCAATCCAAATAGATTTGTATGGAATTAGAGGGTGATAGTTATTTTGGACTGATTAATTAAGCTGGAGTAAAAGTTTTAAGATTTTGCCTGCCTTAGGCTATAAGAACTTCACACACCAAAAAAGATCATAATTTGGGGAGGTGTCTCTAGGCACTGGGCACTAATTGCAGGAGAAAGCCCCTGCTCTTCCTTCTCCCTACCACACTCCAGCTGACCCACAGTATCTAGGAAGGGCTATTTGGAGACCCTAAGAATTATCTTACCCATGGGCTGTACCACAAGTGCTGAGGCTGGGACTGTCAGATGATCTTACCGTACAGTGTAAATACAGTACTGGTGGCGAACAATTAGGAAATAGAAACCACGACCTGGTTCACAAGTGCAGATTTGCTAGTTTTAACTACAGCAATGTGTGATGGCTTGTCTTTATGAAGTCAGTAACAGATTAACCACAAACAGAACTTTCAAATATCTCTGCGAACTTGGACATAATATCTATATATTCATACGTGAGGGATCAAGTGTTGAAAGATCAAGTGATGTACATACATGTATGAACCAGCCACAGATTTGTACAGGAAACTTGCCAAAGAGGAATGGATGCAGTAACTTTTCATAACCCCCTCTATCAACTAGAGCTAGCAAGTCAGTTTTGAGGAACTGTGAAGCCCATACTTGCCCTAGTTCCCTGCCCTCTACCAACTGCTAATCCCACCACAACAAAATATATTTATATACTGCTTTTCAACAAAAGTTCCCAAAGCGGTTTACGAAGAAAAATAAAAATCAATAAAGATGGATCCCTGTCCCCAAAAGGCTCACAATCTAAAAAGACACATAAGGCAGACACCAGCAACAGCCACTGGAGGGATGCTGTTCTGGGGCTGGATAGGGCCAGCTGCTCTCCCCTTGATCAATAAAGAGAATCACCACTTTAAAAAGGTGCATCTTTGCTCAGTTAGCAGGGGCTAACACAAGGCACATTTCTATTCTTTTCCCTCTCCGCTTCACTCTTCTTGTGATTCATAAGAATCTTAATTTGTGTAACCTAGGAAAATTGCCTTGACCTGGGTCAAATTCTCCCTCAGGTCACTGATGCACTGGCTGAAGGTTGTCATACATATATGTGCACTTTATTGCACATAAAATCACCCAGTTGCTTCTTGCACTCCCTATTGCAAGTCTTCTCCTGTCCCCTCCCCCATCTTATTTTAATGGCACAGATGGGGCTGCCTGTCTGTATCACACAAATTAGACGCACTGTTATGTCCTCAGTTAGGTCTGGACTCCTCACTGTGTTTTAATACCAGGACCTGACCTGGCTCAAACTGCAAAGAGGAGCAGGAGTGGGCTCCTTTGAATGAGATCACAGATCACAAATCACAAAAAACAACAACCCACAAACAAAACACTCCCACCCCCACACAACTGGTTTCTGTTCTGCCACCTGCATCTCCTTCAAATAGGAGTGCCAGATCAACATCTCAAGAACAAGAAACACTGTCGATTTTTTTGTATTCTAGAGAGCAATATGGATTAGCTGTTCTGAAAGAAAGCACATCCCATTATTTACACAGGAACTTAGGTAGCTGCCTTATACCGAGTCTAACCATTGGTCCGTCTAGCTCAGTATTGTCTGCACTGAGTGGCAGGACCTCTCCAAGGGTTCAGGCAGGAGTCTTTCCCAGCCCTACCTGAAGATGCTGCCAGGGATTCAACCAGGGACTTTCTACATACAAAGCAGATGTTCTACCACTGAGCTACAGCCCCATTTATTTTCAATTTAATTGATCTCTCATTGTGTGACAGATCTCCCTTGGGAGGCACAAACCGCTGCTTAGCAAGGCAGCAACCATACTTGGTAACTTCTAGTCTGCATTTTATTATAACCTAACTGTCCAGTTTGGAATGAAGAAGGCAAAGTGCAAGCCTCTCTCCTATAAGTGGCATATTTGTCACAGCCTTAATTCTCTGGTTACCACACCGGAGGGACCATAAAACATGCACTAGGTCCTTATGACACTTTCCTGTGATTTCTTAGTCTGATCAGGCAGTATTTTGTTATGATCAGGAAGTCTGAACATTTTTACCCCCTTGATCTAGGGAGACAGAAACTCCATAATAGAAATACGACACAATTGTGTGGCTGAATGAGTCCCGTGTGCAGTGCTCTGTACTCAAATACCTCTGACAGATTTGTCTGTAGAATCTGCCATAAGCAGAGAGAGATTAATCAAGGCACTGGCCACAAGAAGTGTAGTTAGTACCTCTTCTGGAAGAAAAGTGGGTACACATTTTTGAAGATGAATGAATGCCTTTAGGAATAAATACAGCAAAAGACACTCAATTGGTTCAAATTAACGAGCTGTCCCAAAGGCCAAAGAATCCATGGACAGTTAAAGGCTTAATTCTCACCAAGCTGGTAAGCCTGTGTCTGGGCTGTACCATTTCAGACTGCAGGCAAGGCAGGGCTCGCATAGTTAATGCTCCATTCAAAAAAGCACAAATAAAACTCCACATTGAAACAAAAAACAAAGAAAACCCACCACCCTAGCATGTCAAGAAGAAGCGTTCGCTCCTAACCTCCCTGACACCTGATGTAGAAATTGTATGGTGTATGGAGGAGGAGCAATCGTGTGCGCCCCCACCTGCAGTCTGAAGTGGTACCACCTCAGTGAGGCCTTTGTTCTCTTTATGAAACTATGAGAATGGCAAGGTGTGTGCGTCACCCTAGCCCCCCAGGCTCTCGAATTGGGGCGTGGAGGGGTGGTGGCAATGCCGTTATAGTATGAGACTGCTAACAAGCCGCAGCTCAACAGCGCGGGAGAGCCCTTGGGGGCAGAAATGGCAGGTTCCCTCTCGCACTTCGGCTTCCCTGTCACTGGAATTTTCCACTCCAGCTGCCTTCACTCTCAGCCTCTCCCCCCGCCCTTCGTGTTGTTCCCACCCCGGCCTGGAATAATTCCCGAATTTGCAAATCTCCTTCCCTCAAACTCCACCCCGGGTTCTTCTTCCCTCCTTCCTTCACCCCCGCCAATATTGCAGCGCGGGGCGGGACTAAGCGGCTTGCCCGCGCGAAGCGGGGGAGGGGACTCCTTTTCCCGCGCTGTAATCAGGAGTTGGGGGAGCCCATGAGGGACCTGCATCGCTTTACTCCCCTTATAAGGAGGGGAGGGCAGTGAGGACGCGTGATTGGATAATTCAAATGAGGAGTAGGCTTAGCAACAGGCTTTTTATTGGCTACTCGGGCGGGGAAAAAACACTATGCTATGGAGGGAATGGGAATGAGGCCATAGGGGAGGGAGTTGGGCATTGGGCGACAGTTTCCGTGGCAACCAAAGGGAGGATTTCCCCTCACGAAATAATGGTGCGGAATGTTCCCTGAAGGGAGGTGGATGGGAATCTGGGGCTCCTATCTTCTGTTTGTGGCTTTGAAGGGGAACGGGAGAGGTAAACTGGCTTGTTGGTAACCTCATATTTTTAAAAACTGACCCACATTTGTCAAAGTGATGGAGAAGATAAGGTCAAGAATGCACAACTACACATCACTTGGATCATGCCTTTGTGGTGCATATAAAGAGCAATAATTAATCTTTATTCAAAGCACAAGAATCTCGGCTGTAAAACAAAAACTAGTCTGGCACTCAAATTTTGCACAATTACAATCCCCAGTGGAAGAGCTGGCCTTGGGCTAGGTGAGGTCCTAAGCAGTGACCACTCCAATCATCACAAAATGGCTGTAGTTTGGGAGAAAGCCTTGGGCACCGTGGATTTTTGGGATGGTGCACGTGCGTAAACTGCAGCTAACATTAGCAAGCACATGCATATGTGTATGCCACCTCTGAACCAAAAGATCTACATAAAAAGTTCTATCAATCAAATCAGAAATACATACTCAAGCTACAATACAATGCAATACAATACAAAGCAAAGCAAACAACCTATGACTAATTATTTTCAGTAGCAATGAGCAAGAAAAATGTCTGTAGAAAACCTTGCAAGAAAAAAGTCTACATGAAAAACCTCAGTAGAGCAACCAAAGAGGTTCCATCATCAAAACTCAACCTGGAAAAGAATGGTTTTGTGTCTAACACTGGAACAGCAAGAAAGGGTAGAATGAAACCCACTGTTCTAGACAGAGATCTAGAGCTTTGGTGCTGCTGTTGGAAAAGTTATGTCCTGGGTACCACCATATTACAAGCATATCTTGTATCCATACAATTTAGGGCCTTGAAAGTTAATACCAGCACTTTGGTCAACAACTGGGAGTCAAGTTGCTTTAAAACTGGCATCATATGTTCCCTGTGGCCTGCCCAAGTAAACAAATTTGGAGGGCACATTTTGAACCACTTATTATGTTAGATTTCATCTAGATTAAATGAGAAAAACCAATCACAGGAAGTGATGAAAGCAGGCAGAATAGGCAAGTATAAAATACCAACATATTTTAGAACTATTTTAGCTATATGACTTAATGAGAATTCAAGCAATCCACTTTCATCATCACTATTCATGAACACAAAGCTTAAAGTATGTGCATTCTCATGCCTACATTTCTGCAATTTGCTCATGGTTGTAAAGGAAAAATTGGGACACAAATATATTTTTGTGGCCAGAATGGCCACAAGCAGAAGAATGAACAGTATAGAATATTAAGTATCCATTTCTAACATAGGCAATCAATAAATTTAGCTATTTCATTTTTATTTTCCATAAAGTCAAAAGCATTGTGAATTACATTGTTATTTTGTCTACCAATTGAAAACATTTTTGTAGCTTTACTGTGCTTACCAAAGGAGAAGGTGACAACCAGTGTGCCTACTGATTTCCTTTCATGATCCATCAGTAGTCTCATGAGAGATAAGAACATCCGGAGATAAGAAGAGAGATAAGACTATCCGGTTTCAATTTTCTGACAGGCAGCTTATTAAACAGAACCTTCAGATTAGTGCAAGACTGAGGGGCTAGAAGATATTGTCCACCTGAGGATGGAGCTTTTGTCAATCAACAGTCCTCTTGTGTTCTATCTTTTATTGCCTTAGCTGATTCTCTTAAATCTCTTTCAGCTCTGGCTGCAAACAGAACTGCATAAATAATTATATGGTGGCTATTTAGTGGTGGGGGAGAGGTGCATTTGAACTGAGGTTTAACAAGCTAATAAAGCCCCAGATGAATGAAGATCTCTTTGCGAAAGTCTTTCTTCACCTGATCAATGGACCCTAATATTAGCCCAAATATTGACATACAGATATGAGACAGGTACAAGCAAATATTAGTGAAAGTACAGGATTTATGCCCGGAAGACTACCACTGACAATTTTTTTCATCTTGCTTCATCCATAAGTACTGATTCTGAAGCAATGGCAACTTGTTTTGGCCTTGAAGCCATGTCTAAGCCTGGTCAGTGGCTTTAGATTAGTCTTCAACTGGTAGTAGTCTACCTTATTTATTTATTTATTTATCAGATTTGTACACCGCCCCAAACCTTCGTCTCTGGGCAGTTAACAATAGCATAAAACCAGTTTAAAACATATACAAAAACTTAAAAACAATTTAACAATTTAAAAAATAAACCAGAGATTAAAACCCAAAATTTTTTAGGAAGCTGAGAAAGCTTGAGCGAAAAGATGGGTTTTTAGGTGTTTTTTGAAAATTGCCAGAGATGGGGAGGATCGTATTTCAGCAGGGAGCGCATTCCACAATCCCGGGGCAGCGACCGAGAAGGCCCTTCTCTGTGTAGCCACCAAACAAGTTGGCAGTAACTGGAGATGGACCTCCTCAGATGACCTCAACGGGTGGAGGGGCTCGTAGTGAAGAAGATGCTCTCTTAAATACCCAGGGCCTAAGCAGTTTAGGGCTTTATAAGTTATAACTAGCACTTTGTATTTTGTCTGGAAACCTATTGGCAGCCACTGTAGTTCCATCAGTAAAGGAGTAACATGGTCTCTCCGAGATGACCCAGAGACCAACCTGGCCTTGAAGGAGCAGTGTACTCCTAGATTTGGGATCAAAGCAATCTCTCTACTGAGGGTAGATCCAAGGAAAGCATACAGTAACCCCTATTTCATCATATTCACCAAGATTTTTGTTTGTTTGTTTCTTATCAGTTAACATGGTGACCCAAATCTAAGATCAGCTTAAATTTCAAACTTTTGGATATCGTAGTAGCCATGCGTATGTGCAGCGGATTACAAGCCTTTGTCTCAGAGTAAGCCCACATGAGGGAAAGAAAAATGCTGAATATTGCTTTCCTCTATGCTTTCCAAACAAAGGCTTCTCCCAAAACCTTCCTGTAATCTTGGTAGGATCTAGGCTGCCACCATCACCAGTTGACCAAGTTTAACCACCTGTCTACCACACCCTGGGCTTGGGTGGAAATCCCAGGGAAAACTCTCCCTCTTTTGTTATTGAAAAAGTATACCAAAACCTTCCACGTGCAAGCGTACACGAGGTGAGAAAACTCCACTCAGAGAGGCTTGCAAAATGCAAAGAGCAAAAAGAAAAAAAAGTTTATTCAAGTGCTGCAGACTGCTTCAATCTGAGGCTCTCTCAGCTTTTAGTTACAGGTAAAGGAAATGCTCAGTAGGTTACAAGAATACTTCAAAAAGTACCCCAGATGATGTTGGGGTGGCACACCCCAGATGATGTTGGGGTGGCACACTTAAAAAAATTGTGGTTACCCAGTTGCAAAGAACATGGATGTAGGAAAATATAAAAGCACTTTTAAAAGCTTACAGATAGACCATCCTAGTATAGTATCAGGGATTTACAGAGCACATATAAGAAAAAATTTCTAACTCAAAATCTGACTAACAAACTGTTCCCTATGCTAAATTTCTAGAAGCCAAAGTCCTGGTGTCCTTTGTCTTGAAATCACCAAATCCTGGATGAGGATTAAAATTTCCTGCCCTCCTGTCTTTCAAGGACCTGAAGTGGTCCTTCCATGAGAGAAATCTCCAGGCTAGCTTTTGACCATGAGGGAGCAAAACTCCATTGCTCCCCACTAAGCCTTTCCACCCATGCTTCTCTCACCTCCGGCCTAGCTTCTTCTAACAAAAGGAACCTTCTCTCCCTCCTCATGGCTCTCTAGTCCCCACCACCTGGTGTGTTGATCGGCTGATCCTTGAAGTTCACCAGCCTGTCAGTCAGGACAGAGTTCACTTTCGGTTAACTCTTTAAGGGAGAAGAGGGGCTGGTCAGTGACTGATCACTATATTATGCCTCAGCTGATGAAGAATATATGAGATTTTTCCATTTGTGTTGCTCAGCAAGGATGCTTGATAGCACTGAATCTTTTACATTTCTTTCTAAATTGTGATAACATTTTAAAATCAATGTTTCATTCTGTCAGAGAATGAGGGGAGGAAAATATGAGTCTTCCTTTATACATATTATAGCTGTCTTTTTATTAACTCACAGAGATCTTCAATTATTACTTTCCCACCTGAGGATATACTGCTGAGAGAATGATTTAATCAATGATTGGAGAGCATAGGCTTGCTCTGGATTAAAATCTCCCCTCAACCATGAAGCTAACTGGGTAGGGAAGTGACCCATATAGTGTTGTGATGAGGACAAATAAAAATAAATTTGTATACATTAATCCTTGAAAGAAGAGGGGGATATAAATGTAATAAATATGTTGGAAGTTATGGCTACAGGTTGAAATGGTCTCAGAACAAATGGAATTGAGATTGATATCTCAAAAGAGAGATTTCTCTTACCTAGATGGGATTATATGATATGAAATAAAAGAGAAGGCAAGCACAGTGTCTATTTAAAAGAACATAGCTATCTATTCTGTAAGTCACCTCCTCATATCATATCTACCAAATCTGGAAAATAGACCATAGGCTTGTTAACATAAGAACAGCCCTGACAGATCAGGCCCAAAGTCTGTCTAATCCAGCATGCTGTGTGATAACAGTGGCACACCAGATGTCTCTCACAGGCAAGAGATGAAGGCATCCCCTCTCTTCTGCTGTTGCTACCTTGCAACTGGTATTCAGAGGCATCATGCCTCTGAGCCTGAAGGAGGCCTCCAGCCATGAAGAGTAGTAGCCATTGATATACCTGTCCTCCATGAATTTGTCTAAGCTCCTTTTAAAGCCATCACCATATTCTGTGGCAGATAATTCCATAAATTTATTATGTGCTGTGTGAAAAGATGCTTCCTTTCTCCGGTCCTAAATTTCCTGGCAATCAGTTTCATGGGATGAACCCTGATTCCAGTGTTGTGGAAGGGAGAAAAAATTATCTCTATCCACTGGCTCCACACCATGCACAATTGTATAGACCTCTATCATGTCTCCCCTTAGTCCCAGTACAGATCCACAGGGGACTATACTTCTTCCCTCCATTGTGAAAACTGTCTATTCATTCCTACACTCTGTTTTCTGTCCTTCAACCAGTTACTAATCCACACATGAATCTTATCCCATGACTGCTAAGTTTGCTCAAGAACCTTTGATGGTGAACTTTGTCAGAAGCTTTTTGAACGTCCAAGTATACTATGTCAACTGGATCACCTTTATCCACATGCCTGTTGACACTCTCAAATAACTAGTTTGAGTTCACACAGTTGCTTGAATCTAGGTTTAATGTGGGTTACTAACTTTAGTGTGATTGTGTGAACCCATACCAAGGTGGGAATCTCAAGCCATAAACCACCTTGGCATGGGTTCACACAATTACTTGAATGTTGGTAACCCTCATTAAACCTAAATTCAAATGACTGTGAACAAGCCTTTTTTCTATTTAATAGAGATTATTGCTCCATTTTCTGTTGTAACATTTTTGTTACCTAATAGTGCAATAGTACCTTATACTCCACTTGTGCCATTTGTAGGAGTAAAGGATACTAAGTCCTCTTACACCAGCAGATCTCAAAAGTCTGGCACTGATAATCTACAATAGCATAGATTCATCGTTTTGCTAACACAATTGTGATGCCAATGCAATGCTGCCAGTGTAGGGCAGGCCCAGACCAAGCCATCACCCCCACTTATTGCTGCCTCTATCCCCACTCCATCGCCACCCCACTCGTCTGCTGATTTTCCCCTCACCCCAAACTGCATGCCACTTTTCTTGCCCTCCTTGCCCCCATCTCCCTTTCCGGTGGTGTTTCTGCTCCTCCTTCCACCTGTCTTGCCCTGCTTTTTCAAAATGCGGGTGGCATAAAACGGAGTGACAGGAAGTGATTAAAAGGGACTTTCTGCTTTTTTAAAAGGTAGGGTGGGATGAGCGGGAGGGAGGAGGGCAAGGATGGTGGTGGCTGGTATGTGCACAGCATGGCTGGGAAAAATGTTTGTGGTGGGGGTGGCAGGAGCTTGCTGGAGTAGACAGAGGTAGCTAACCAGTGGAGGCAGCCAGTGGGCAATCTTCTGTCTACCTAATCATCATCATCATCATCATCATCATCATCATCATCATCATCATCATCTCATAATGAAAGACTCAGCAACCTGGAAGAGAAAGAACATTACAAATACTTGGGCATTCTCCAGGCTGATAACATTGCACACACTGAAGTTAAAAGAAAAATTGGAAGTGAATACATCAGGAGATTTAGAAAAATCCTCAAGTCCAAACTCAATGGCGGGAACACCATACAAGCCATCAACACCTGGGCTATACCTGTTATCAGATACACTGCAGGAATAATAGACTGGACCCAGGCAGAGCTAGAGACGCTAGATCGTAAGACCAGGAAAATCATGACCATCAATCATGCTCTGCACCCCCGCAGTGATATAGATAGGCTATACCTCCCTCGCAGCTCAGGTGGAAGAGGAATGCTGCAAATCCATCAAACAGTAGAGGAGGAGAAAAGAGGCCTTGAAGAATATATCAAGGACAGTGAAGAAGATGCACTTCAAATGGTCAATAATGAGAAACTATTCAACACCAATGAAACAAAGCAGGCCTACAAGAAAGAACAAGTCAAGAACCGAGCAGAAAAATGGAAAAATAAGCCCCTGCATGGTCAATATTTGCACAATATAAGTGGAAAATCAGACATCACCAAGACCTGGCAATGGCTTAAGAATGGCAACTTGAAGAAAGAAACAGAGGGTTTAATACTGGCTGCACAAGAACAGGCACTAAGAACAAATTCAATAAGAGCAAAAGTAGAAAAGTCAACAACAAACAGCAAGTGCCGCCTTTGTAAAGAAGCAGATGAAACAGTGGACCACCTAATCAGCTGTTGTAAAAAGATCGCACAGACTGACTACAAACAAAGGCATGACAAGGTAGCAGGGATGATACACTGGAACATCTGCAAAAAATACAAGCTACCTGTAGGCAAAAATTCGTGGGACCATAAAATTGAAAAAGTTGAAGAAAATGAAGATGTAAAAATATTATGGGACTTCTGACTACAAACAGACAAACATCTGCCACACAATACACCAGATATAACTGTAGTTGAGAAGAAAGAAATACAAGTCAAAATAATCGACATAGCAATACCAGGGGATAGCAGAATAGAAGAAAAAGAAATAGAAAAAATCACCAAATACAAAGATCTACAAATTGAAATTGAAAGGCTGTGGCAGAAGAAGACCAAAATAATCCCAGTGGTAATTGGCGCCCTGGGTGCAGTTCCAAAAGACCTTGAAGAGCACCTCAACACCATAGGGGTCACAGAAATCACCATCAGCCAATTACAAAAAGCAGCTTTACTGGGAACAGCCTATATTCTGCGACAATATCTATAACAACAGCAACAACTTTGACAATAAAATTCAGCCATCCCAGGTCCTTGGGAAGGACTTGATGTCTGGATAAAACAAATCAGTCAATAACACCTGTCTGACTGTGTGAATAAATAATAATAATAATAATAAATAATGAAAACTAACCTTTCTACCTCCATAGCCATGAGGGAGCATAGGATACTGGCTAACTACAAAGCCAGTCATGGCACATCAACAATCGCTTGAATTTATTCTCATGACCATGGGTAGGACACTGCTAGCCCAGGTAGGGCTGGTCATGAGAACCACCGGGATCATGCGTGCCCTGCTATCTCAGCACCCGGTCATGTGAAAGCTGTTGGGAATTCTCTCTGGTAGGAGAAACCCTTTTCATTATAGCAGAGTGCACAGAGGCACAACACAGCGGAATTTAGTTAGGCATGCGTGTGTTCTAAGAGTAAAGTAACTTGGAGCCAGTTCATAGTTTCAAATCAATATATATGGTATTTATTAGAGAACTCCATTCTAGACAGGTAAGTGAGGAGTTAGGATCTCTAATCTATCTATCTAGCTGGATGCAGATGGATTCTGCATCTCTGCACACATGGTGCAGGGGAGAGGAGCTTGCATGTTGCAAGGTAGAAGGAACAGGAAGAGAAGGGAGAGCAAGGAAGTACAAAGCAGGAAGGAAGGAAGGTAGTCCCTAAGAGTAGCAATCTACATTCCAAAGAGATAGTGTCAGAGCAGTAAAGAAGGGATGACCAATGTCTTGACCCTCTAGCCCTCTGACTCACTAGTCTGTCCTCCACTGTCTTTTAGACAAGAGACAATGCAAAGTCCTTCACTTCCAACAAAAGCTAGGGCTGCCAGCAGCCCAAACCTCCAAAGAGCTTGGTGGTAGGAGTGTCCCAGTAGTGGGGAAGCCCCCAATGCACCACACCCCTTGCACGCACGGTGTATTGTGGATGCAGCTGAGTATCCCCCATCTTCCTCGCTGCTCTGGGAGCACTTGCGCGCCAGGCGTGTGTGGGTGTGCAGTGCGTTGGGGCCAGGAGCAGTGAGAATCATGTGGGGGGAAGGCAGGCAAGGTCCTTCCTTTCTCTCCAGCCCTCCCCAGTGCCAGCAGCCAAGGACACATAAAGGACCTTATGTTGTTTGAAGAGTTTGTGAGTGTGTTTATGTGAAGGAAAGTCATACTTCCCACTTTCTACCAGGGAAGAAGGAATGCATCCGGACAGTGGGTTGCTCCTCATCTTTCGCTCCTAGACAGGGCCAAATAAACAACAGAATATGGAATATGCTGGGGGAAAGGTTTATTTTATTTTCTGTTTAAGAGGAAATTCTAAATATAATTAGATATTAACTGTTATTGTTCTGCACGGATTTTTACACTCAGTAATCAGATCAACAATTCAAAAATGACATCATGCCCAAGAGAAGCAGAAGATCTTTTTCAGATTCAGATTTACTGTGATTCAAATTTACCATATATGATAATTATTCAATAAAATTAATGTTTGAAGTTGACATCCTACAAATTTCAAACTGTTATTTTACTTCTCTTTGCAAGCTCATGAATACTTTTCCCCCTTACATATATTAAAAATTCTTTCTTTTATATATTTTGAAGAGTTTGTGAATTTGTTTGTCATGCTTCCTGATTGCCTACAGATACCAAATTTTGCATTAAAAATCCTGTCGCTTAAGGTAGCGGAATGCACTACATTTTATACTGGAATATGTGAGGGGAAAGCTGTAAATCACTTCTTAATGCAAAATGACTTTGCCAGGTTAATGATGGTCTAGTGGTATATAAGGGAGTGCATATTTCATAAGAACATAAGAACAGCCCTGCTAGATCGGGCCCATCTAATCCAGCATTCTGTTTCCCACAAAAATGCCTCTGAACAGAGATGAGGGCATACTTCAGATGATAAGGCACACAGACACGCTCTTACCCTTGGACTTCGGGGCCGAAGTCCAGAGCCTCCACAGTCTTTGGGGGCCCCCAAATGCTTTTTAGTCTGTCCCAGGTGGTATGGACACCCGGCCGAGCATGAGGATGCTTAATTTGCAGGGGAGGGGGATCTCCAAAGGCCTTTAGGTCTGGGCTCCAAGTTTACCTTGTTGCACCTCTGAAAAGCACATAGCATTGGGCTAACATCTCATGTAGAGAAATTTCAAACAAGGATGAATGGTGAATGGAACTGTGGTTAAGCATTTGGCATAAAAAGAGAATACGTTATACAAGCAGCCAAGAAGAAGAAGAAAATGTAGGAAGAGCTATTGCTAATGCTTGTCTTCTCAAAAAGGACTCCACACATAAAGACCCAGCAGAAATCACAGCTTCACTCTGGCAACTGGACAAAATACCCTACTCAAGCGTTGTGAAGTGCAATACACACTTCTTGAGCATTGTGCAGACCCACAGCATATCCAGTAGTGTGGTGAACAATGTGCATCCAATTGTTCCTGTATCAGGTCTCCAATCTTTTGTTGTAGCAGAGCTTCTATTTTCAAGATGCTTGACAGAATTATTTGACAGGTGAGCAGCAGGACTGGCCCTAGGATCGGCGGCTCTCCAGGCAAAGTCTGGCTTTGGTGCTCCCCTGCCCCCTTCACCCATGCAGGCAGGTGCCTCCCGTCAGGGGGGCAATCTCTGTCAGTGTCACCCACTCTGGCTGGTTGGCTCTGACAACCGGCCGGCTGGCTGGCTGGCTCCACATAACTTTCTCCCCACTTTGGACTGTTGGTGCTATGTCATCTCTTCTCTTTTTCTTCAGTGATTAGATTGCCTTTGTTAAGATCTTAGACCAGAATAACATAACACAGCAGTACAGTCAATCATAATAGCAATAGCAATAGCACTTACATTTATATACCACTCTATAGCTGGAAGCTCTCTAAGCGGTTTACAATGATTTAGCATATTGCCCCCAACACTCTGGGTACTCATTTTACCGACCTCGGAAGGATGGAAGGCTGAGTCAACCTTGAGCCCCTGGTCAGGATCGAACTTGTAACCTTCTGGTTACAGGGCGGCAGTTTTACCACTGCGCCACCAGGGGCTCCAAAACAATATAATCATAAAAAGAAAAAGAACTAAATTCTAAAATGCTAACAGTAGATTACTAACACTAAAAACTATAAAGCTACCTGTAAAAGACTTTCCAGTACCAGTACTGTTAAGGAGAAGCAATCAAGGCACCTCGAGCTCTGGCAGATGAAAAACAGAATTTGGCTACTTGGTGTGTAACATTAAAATCTGTATCAGATAAGAGATATATAAGAGATATGTAACATAAATTCATCCAAATAATCTGGCAAATTTTTAAGTAAAGCCTGGATTAACCTAGCCCAAAGATCTAGGTAGAATACACATTTTAAGAGAACATGTGCTATTATCTCAACGTCACCAGAATCACATGGGCCTAACTGTTGGGAGACTGGTAAATTGCAGTACCTGCCCTCTAATAGTTTTGAAGGGTTAAGGTGAGCTCTAGTAAATGCCCATTGGAAATTGGCAAAAGTAAGTGTAGATAAGTAAGCTTCTGGAGGAGATCTCATGGACTCTCTAAGAGCTCAGTATGTTCTTGAAGTTCGACTTAAGTAATTCTGTAGTTCCAAATCCCAAACCCATTGTTTGATGATATCTTTGGCCTTTTCAAGACCTAAGGACAATAAAAATTGTGGTGAGAGGCTACACAAAAACAATTTACTTTCAATACTTCCACCAGTTAGAACAATAATTATCAGTTAGTAATAAGGAAATCAAACCAATTTGAGCTAAATTTATCCTTAGCCATGCGACTAGCATAGCTAACCAAACTTTGGCTTTGATTCTAATTAATCTGGCCTTTAATCTCAAGGCCGCATTTGGAACACACCTTGGGGTAAAAAAGAAGGATTTTAAGAAACCAGATTGCGCTTTCCCCAGGGGCCTGTAGTTAGCATCACGGCCTAGTTGTGCTCCATAAAGGAGTTGCACAACCAACTTGGCGGTAAATAGTTTGATAGTCCTTGAGTTTGAAGGAATTTAAAAATTGCCACAGCATTTCTTTGAGCCAAAGCAGAAATATAATTGGCTTGGGCCTGGAAAATAGAGGCCTGAAAACAACTCCTAGATATTTAAAGCATTTGACTTGTTCTATATCGTGGTAATCTATACGCCATTTGTGCATCTTAAAACTATTAGAGAATGCCATAAATTTCATTTTTTGGTAGTTAATAACCAATGCAGTTGGCACAGCCTAATCATGCTGGGCAGCTTTCTAATTCAGATGCGACTTTTAAAGGGGTCAAGCAAGGATGTATATTAGCCCCCCTTTTGTTTACTAACAACAACAAATATTTATATACCACTTTTTAACAAAAGTTTCCAAAGTGGTTTACATGGAGAAATAATAAATAAATAAGATGGCTCCCTGTCCCCAAAGGGCTCACAGTCTAAAAAGAAACATAAGATAGACACCAGCAACAGTCACTGGAGGTATTGTGCTGGGGGTGGATAGGGCCAGTTACTCTCCCTCTGCTAAATAAAGAGAATCACCATATTTAAAAGGTGCCTCTTTGCCCAGTTAGCAGTTAGCTGCCTAGCATGATTAGGTTGTGCCATCAAGTCAGTGTTGACTCCTGGTGACCACAGAGCCATGTGGTTTTCTTGATAGAATACAGGAGGGGTTTACCATTGCCATCTCCTGTGCAGTCTGAGATGATGCCTTTCAGCATCTTCCTATATCACTGCTGCCCGATATAGGGATTCGAACCAACGGCCTCCTGCTCTCTGGGCAGGTTGCTTTCCTGTTGTGCCATTAGGTGGACCAGTGTGATTACATCTTACTTTAAGTCTGGTATTATCACAGAGTTTACATAAGCTGCAGCAAATGTTTATCAATAGTAGAGCTCTTAAGTTTAGCCCATAGAGAGGCTCTTGAAAACAAGTCGAAAGCCGCTCTAAAATCAACAAATGCAGCCTATAGTGCGGAGTTAGAGCCACAAATATATTCCTCTGCTAGTGGCTGTAAGACCAGACAACGATCAATTGTAGATCTACCAGCTCCGAAGCCCACCTGTTCCTTTTCAAGTATATTCTCTTGGTCAAGCCAATCACAGAGCTTCCAGCACAAATGACTAGCATACAATTTGGTAATTATATTCAAAAGACTTATTAGGTCTGTAATTAGCATGATCATTTCTACTACCCTTTTTGTAGATGGGGACAACGATAGCCACACCCCAGTCATCTTGGATGTGCGCTGAGTTGTCTATATAGGTAAATAGTTATACTAAGATGGGAGCCCACCAACCAACATCGGCTCTACTTTTTGATTAGCTCTACTGGGATAAAATCATGACCTGGTACTTTACCACATTTTAGTTAGTTTATCAGTTGCTTGGTGTCGGCAGTCAATATAAATATAATAGAGGATTAGAAAAATGTTGTTCTCCATATAGCAATATATGGGAGTCTTATTTTGTAATGAAAATAAGACTTCCATACATTTACTGGTATGCAACAGGTCTACCACGGTAATATAATGAAAATAAGACTTCCATACATTTACTGGTATGCAACAGGTATACCACGGTAAACCAGAATCAGGATGCCCTGCAGTAATTCGCTAGAAGGAGGAAGAGTCATCAGTTTTGACTGCTGCGATCAGTTGCTGTCAAGCTGAGCCTAAGGTGGCCCTTTTCTTCTTCTTTATGAGAACTTTATAAATACTTTTCATTTCAAGCATATCTTGATTGGAATTAAATGTAGTTTCAGTTTTGTGCTGGATGTAGTCATTAATTAATGCTTTCTTGGCCACAACACAATATGGTCAAACCATTTCTTAGAAGAAGAATTATGCCCGATAGCTCTCTCATTTGTCTTTAGAACAAAAGGTTTAAGTTTCTGAATGAGCGCCTCATAGGATTCAATTACATTTTTGTCAGGGGAAGATGGTTCTATACACCTCTCTAAAATAGCAGTACTTAACATGGGAACTTGGGAAACTGCCATATACTGAGTCAAACCATTGGTCTAGCTAGCTCAGTATTGTCTTCACAGACTGGCAGCGGCTTCTCCAAGGTTGCAGGCAGGAATCTCTCTCAGCCCTATCTTGGAGAAGCCAGGGAGGGAACTTGAAACCTTCTGCTCTTCCCAGAGCAGCTTCATCCCCTGAGGGGAATATCTTGCAGTGCTCACACATGAAGTCTCCCATTCAGATGCAACCAGGGCAGACCCTCCTTAGCTATGGGGACAAGTCATGCTTGCTACCACAAGACCAGCTCTCCTCTGACTGGGTGACGAGCAGATCAATGGCCAGGGGTTGCCCAGCCACGCATGAAACCGACGGCAACCATGCTGGGAGGTGGGGAAGGGAAAGGAAGCCAGGAGGATGTCCGCCCTTAACTTGGCCAGAATGACCCAACAAGCCATTACCTGGGCGATCACTCTGTGCAGCGCCATTTAGAATAGATAAATCTTGCCTGTTCGCCATTTGGGCTAGGCATAATCTGGCGAAATTACAGATGTTATCTTTTGAGACTCGGGGGGGGGGTACAACTTCTGAATCCAGAGGCCAGTCATGAAAATGCATACACAAAATCATATCTTTAGGGCCCATTCTAGCATTTAAGTCACCTCCTATAACAACACAAGCGAGGGGGGAAAACAGCACATAACATACTGTTCCAGGTCATCCCACAGATGTTTATTTTGTGAGTAGAGGTGATGTGGAGGCAAGTATATGTTAACACATAGCAGGGTAAAATGTCTAAAGCCTAATACTACTGCCATAACCCATTCAGCATAAAAAGATAATTTGGTTATCCTGGCCTGCAGGTCTGGTGAAACAAATACACCTAACCTACCCTTAGGTCTGCCACTCTTCTGGCTGGGCAACACATAATCAAACATGAGTAATAATTGTCTATATGGAATTCATCCAGCAACCAAGTTTCCTGCACAAATAAAATATCAAAATTGGTAATAAACTTTATAAAGGCAGGATTCGCACTTTTAGGGCCCCAACCTACAACATTCCATGAAATTAATGATAATGTGATCAGCAGATAGTTGCCATTCTACGAAGACTTCAGCCTTCTCCTCATCATTTGGGGCCATACTTAGATTTCTCTGGATAATTTATTTTGCTCCGCTACAGGCTTGATCTGGTGATTCTCCATTTTTAAAAAAGAGATCCTGTTGGGGCATTGCAAGAGAGCCTTCTGAACACTTGACTGAAGGCTGAAATTAGGCTTGCTGGTGATCACTTTGAGAGGAATACACTTCTAAGATGGCTTCCTGAGAACAAACTTCTTGTAGCTCCTGGTCCAAGGATTTAGAAAGGGCAAGGTCTTGTAATCTAAAGCCAGATGACATATTGCAGGATGCACAAAACTCCACTTCATAACCTTGAGGAACCAGTCTCTCCTGGGAAGCACTATGTAGTCGGGCTGATAAAACTGTATTTTCAAAAGAAGTGCCAAGGGAGTCATCATGCAATGTTGCCTTAGATGGCAATTTGATAAACTGGCTAATTATCAGCTGATTGGAAAGTTAGAACAGCTTCAGAGCAGAGGTAATTTTTTCAGGGAAGAGGTAATGTTTAGGTAATTTTGGAGCCTACAAACCTTTGGAGGGCGCCCTTCCCCTGCAAATTAAGCATCATTATGCTCTGCCAGGCGACCACACCACCCAGGACAGACTAAAGAAAATTTGGGGGGCCCCAGGGGCTGTGGAGGCCCTGGACTTCATCCCCAAAGTCCAGGGGTTAGAGCGCCTCTGCTTCAGAGTCAGATTTCAGTAAGGATGTGATTTTGGGGGGATTTCAGAAGTCAGATTTCAGAAGTCAGATTTCAGAGGGGTAAGAGCACCTCTGCTTCAGAGTCAGATTTCAGTAAGGATGTGATTTTGGGGGAATCGTTCATCCCACCCACCTCCCGCCCCGTCATGGCTATCTCCAACATGTTGTACTTATGAGCCCCCCAGGGTCATCTGTCTAACCATTGTTGTAGACGAAGTGCTAGACTACATGAACATTTGACCTGTTCATTGCAGAATAAGGCTACAGCATTCATAATGCCTCTACTATGTTTGCATTTGGGATATTTTGCTTAATGCATACATAGAATCTAGTTTTGAGGGCCTCCAAGTTGATATAGATATAGAGATAGATATAGATCTGTTTGGATACACACAGAAAGAGACTGCTCCCTTTGATATGAAGACATACAGTAGCTAGTGCCCTGCCTCTACTGCTTGCAGTTAGGTATGAATAAAAATTCTTCTACTTCATAATGTTATACATCTGTAAAACGATCGGCCTTAGACTGATGACAGATATTAGTTTTTAAGAGGGTTGAAAAAGGTTTGAAAAAGGCATCACACGTAGGGTAGACTTTTAAAAAAAATTTCAGTGCCAAAAATATCAAAATTGCTGAAATTTTGCTTTATTGTTTTAAAAACAATACAGAATCTTGCTAGACCTGTAACAGAGGTGAAAGTGGCACAAGAATACACACCACAGTACAAGTACTCAGTTCAAACTACCTTCAACTCTTTGAAATACCTGTGGTCTGTCTCTAGTTTTACTTTTGCTTTTTGTTTTCTCCCTACCCTGCTTTCATTCCCCCCCACCCATATATTATGGTTTGAGGCAGTCCAGAAAATCCAATATTCTTGCTGAAATAATGCAACAGAGACAAGGTTAGATCTATGCCTCTTTGAGCATGATCTAGCCAAAGCTAAGCATTTTTAAGACTCAATTATGCCAATGGGAGATATCTGAAACTTGATACTTAATGATAATGCCAGCCAGTGGGACTAAGAAGTGTTCAGTTTAGGATGGACCATACTCAAAGAACCTCAGAGCCCCAGGACTCAAAAGAACTAATGTTCAGATGCCCTGAACTACATTTCCATATCTCTGCTGATGTTTTAGTTTAAAAGCTTGAATAATACTATGACACCAAACAGTGCTCTAGTAAAGATATTGGCCGCCTCCAGATGTAACGTGGAACCCCATGTCTAATGGACCAATCGTTCTGACTCCCCTCGCCTCGCTCTCCTGATGACCACTTTCAGACATTGGGGAGAGCTGTGCCTCTGCAGTCGGAGAGACTGCAAAGAGGCAGGGGAACTGGCTGTGCAGGATTCCTTCTTGACAGAAGGACAGCCTGTACAGCCAATCAGGACAGAGTGCGGGAGGAGCTTCCTCGCTCAATTCTGGTTCCGTGGAGCCGAAACTACAGTGCCAGCATTCAGATCTAACACTGGCATCACAGAACCAGAGGTAAGGGCAGTGAAACTTCACTCTGACCGAAGGTTCAGAGTAGAGTTTGAGAAGGGAAACCGTGGGTCCGCTCTTGCCCTTGACTCCAGTTTCATCAATTTGGATGTGCGGCTTGGGAAACTGGAGGTGAAGGGACTTATGGTTTCCTAGTACATCCAAATTTGGTAATTGACTAGGACAGGAATCTTCACTATTCTTCATGCGTGGGGGGGGCACTTTGGCAAAAAACTTTAAATGTGAAAGCTATTTCTCATCACACTGACCTCCACACAATGTTGTGCTTTGCCCTTTAAGAGAAACAAAGCCTTGTTGAGCCCCAACACCATCCTGTAAGGTGCACAAAGCACTGGGTAGGGTATTCTTTCCAAGTGCTTTCCCTATAGGGTTCTGTGGGGAAAACACTGGGAAAGAGGACACTGCCTTCCAAGAGGGCTCGGCTTCTCTTCAGGGAGCCCTCTTCTGGGCAAAGAACAGCTTTGTGTGGTGGGAATGGTCACCTCCATGTGGTGTTGGGGGTGAGGGCTGCATGGAGTGTTCAGCTTTGGCCAAAGCTTCACAGAGAGGTGATTCTCATGATCAGTGGAAAGCAGGCTAAGGGAGTTTAGCCCGCTTTCCTCGGACCGTGGAAACCACCCAAAGCGGATAACCCACTTAGATACCCCTCCCCTTAGCCCAGGTTAGCGGAGCGAGTGCTCCGCTAACCCGGGTTTTCCGAACATGTATTGCCACAACGCGGCTCCACACCGCAGCCACACATGAGGAGACCCTTGCCGGGAGGCTGAAACAAGCCTCCTGGCCCTGGAGGTCTCTCCAGAATGCCCTGTGGGCTCCTGTGGGGCATCCTGGAACTTCTGGGGGCCATGCAGCCCACGATCCCCACAGCCCCCGCCGGCTCTGTGATGGAGCCGGCAGTTGTGTGGGCAGCCGATCCGGCCGCCCAGGGCTGCAGACTTGATTGTCTCCCCGCAAACCCCCTTATGGCGGATCTCACCGATCATAAGACGCACCTCAGAGACTCCATAAAGAATTAGTCAGGGAGCTGCACTTAGGCTTGGTAGGAGCTGCCTCTGGTTCCCAGGCCTTGCAGTGAAGAATGCTGGGCTAGGAGCTCAGATCCTAGCATTATTGTCTAAATAAGCAAATCTGTCTTGCCAGAACCTCTACGATTTCTGGTGGCAGGTCAGAAAATGGCTGGGTATGCCCCTGAGCATAAACAAAGTGACTTTCCCTCACCACTGAGCAGCAGCCCTGGATGATGGGCATTGTTTTCAGACAGGCTTGAGCTCTGACCCCTGTTTGGGGAGCATGATTCCTACTCGTGCTTATTAAAAGCAAACGCATGAGAAGGACAAAACCTTCATGAGACTGAAGCCTCTGCCTGCCTCACTCTCCGAGGGTGCCCTCCCTGAAGAAACTGGAACCTTCTGGCCATGCCCTCATCCAGAGCCAGTTGCCAGGAAAGCGAGGGAAGGAGCAACCCAACAAGCGCTCTGCCGCCTAGCAGCAGTTGCAGAATGCCAGCCATAAGCCACATGCTGCTCTCTCTCCCCCAATCTCTCCATAGTCGACTGCCTTGACTTGCCAGGCGGAGGGAAGGCCTGGCACTCCAGCGAGCCAATGAGCACTTAGCTGCTGTTAAAAGGGGAAAAAAGGGGGGGGGGTTAAGCCAGGCACAGATTGTGGACTAGCTTCCTCTCAGTTACTGCCGAGCAAGTCTCTTCCCGCCTGCAGCAGCTCCATCACATTTCAAGAGATTGCAGCCTGCTACAGGGGGGCCCAGGCAAAGGCGAGCCACCGGGGAGGGGGGGTCTGCCTGCAGGCAACATGGAATTAACATTCCTGTCGGCTGCAGATACTAGGGGAGGGAGGCTCTATAATCAGCCTTTTTAATCATCTAAAGGGGCATCCCTGATTAATCAGACTACAAACCTCTGCTGACTGAGCAAAGAGACACTTTTCAGGGGGGTGGCTCTCTTCTGTTTAGCAGGGGGAGAGCAGCTAGCCCAAATCCAGCCTTAGCACAGCATCCCTCCAGGGGATGTTAAAGGTAAAGTTGTGTGGTTGAGTCGGTGTCGACTCCTGGCGATCACAGAGCCCTGTGGTTGTCTGGTAGAATACAGAAGCGGTTTACCATGGCCATCTCCCGCACAGTATGAGATGATGCCTTTCAGCATCTTCCTATATTGCTGCTGCCCGATATAGGAGTTTCCCATAGTCTGGGAAACAGACCAGCGGGGATTAGAACCAACAGCCTCCTGCTCTCTAGCCAGGTTGCTTGCCCACGGTGCCATTAGATGGCTTCCAGGAGCTGTTGCCTACCTTATATTTCCTTTTAGATTGTGAGCTCTTTTGGGACTGGGAACCATTTTATTTATTATATTTCTATGTAAACCACTCTGCGCACTTTGTTGAAAAGCGGTAAATAAATATTGGTAGAAATTTGTAGAAATATATATTTATATTTAAATGTTAACTGTTCCTATGTAAGTTTATAGAAACTGTAGGTGGCAGCCATGATTTCAGAAGCGGCATTCACTCTCACAGATATGAATATGAATATGAATACGACAAATATTTATATACCGCTTCTCAACAAAAGTCCCCAAAGTGGTTTACGTTGATAAAAATACATACATACATACATACATACAAGAGAATGCCTTTTCTACATGGCACTTGCTGCTACATTGTCATGAACCTCCTAAAAATGAAGCGAGAGTGCCTTTTCCTCCAAAACTATTGTTTTAGTCATATGCACATGTATGCAGATTTAATTAAGTTACCAGTTGATTAAAACTTCTTTGATTAATCAGCTACTGTATTTACTTGAATCCAAGACTAGGGTTTTTTTGTTTAAATATTAGAAATCAGGAGGTCGTATTATTCAGAGACCTGTTCCTTTTGAGTAAAAGCAGGTATAACCTGTACTTCCACTTTTTAAGGCGGGGGCATCTTAAATTCATAGCCCTCTTCAATTCGGGTAAATACAGTAAGATTTCTTTAACTGGGTGACAGCCCAAGTCAGTTTTAATAATTATGTATGCAAGAGGTTAATGTCAGGTTTAAACAGAAGAATACAAGAGAAGCATTTCTAATCTGCTTTTTAAATATTTTTACTAAGCATAATTTATAAAGAGAATTAGCAGGCAGATCTGGGTTGGGGCAAGTGAGATGGGTGCAGTTCAGGATGGAGCTGCTAGCATTGGAGCTTTGAGCACAGCTGTCCTGGGAAGCGCCAGCTCATTGGTGGATTATTATATATGTTACAAGAGTCAGAACAAACCTTTCTTTTGTCCATATTGGAACATTATCTAAAAATCTGTTAAACCTGATCTGGAACAAAAGCTTATTCTAGGTTAGTGTTTCAGAATTAGTTTTTTTCAATCATGAAAAAAAATGGTGATGGAACACTCACCAGTCCTTACTCAAATGAATCACAACTGTACACATGAAACTGTTCAAGGGGATTTTAATGCATTCTGGATTTGCCCCGGCTTCTGTTCTTTACCATTTCCAGGGGTTAGGAAATATGCTCTAAGTAAGGCTCCAGTCACCTGCAGCCGATTCTCACGCTAGCTACACAGCATGGTGGAGGAACGAGGAGAGGACTACACTTTTGTGCACTGCAGATTCTCTCTCCCAGCCATGGAAGTTGTGTGGAAACCTTTCCTTTGACCTGAAGGACAGAATATCTAAAGCTGGTAATTAAAAAGTGAATTCCTCTTAGAGACAGACTGCATTCGTGATGGCTAGCGCCTGCAGGATCCTTCCCACGCAGGACAGAGTACAGCCACATTCCAGGGGGCAGGCTCCGAGGCATGCAACTCTCAGAGAGGAAGAATTTGGCAGGGTGGATTGGGGAGGAGCCATCACTCAGTGGTGGCACAGAAGCCCCCCCCCCATCTCTGACATCAACAGGAAGGGGGGCCTCGGAAAGATCCTTCTCTGAAAACCTTGAGAGCAGCTTGCCAGTCAGTATGTAGACAATACAGAGCTAGATGGACCAGTGGGCTGATTCAGTATAAGGCAGCTTCACATGTTCATATTTGTGAGTGAGCAAGATAAACACCCTCCCCCAGTAAATGTAATACTTTCTTCCATGGTATTACATTTCTTAATTCCAAGTAACAACCAAGGATCACTATTTTAGAGTTTAGATTGTGAGCCCTTTGGGGACCTGGAGCCACCTTTTTCCCCCTATCTTTTTTTTTGTTTTTTTGCACTCTATTTTTATTAGTTTTCTACATATCAATGTGACTTACCGTTCATCTTTCAACACAGTCATACTGCAACATCCATATTTGCTCTCATGTAAATATTTTCTTCGTATTTATATATCTGGTTATTATGTCCTAATCCTTGTTTTCATCACCATAGTAATCTATTAGTTTCATTACTATAACAAATTCCCAAACTGTTATTTTTATATTTCAACCCCCGTTAATAAATCCAAATTCACATTGTTTTTCATATATGTTTTTCATTCTTTCCCCCGCTATCTAAACCACTTTGAGAACATTTTGTTCAAAAGTAGTATAATATTATTAATCATCCTCATTTTTTCTTGTGATTCTCTTTTCCTCCCTTCTTTGTTCCATCATCCTATACACTGTATATTTGTTGGTTTTTCTGTCTAGCACATTCAACCATCTGGTATTAAGATTCGGATACACTCATCACAGCAATATTAACTAATATATCATATGCAAATCAGCACTGACTGCATTCTCACATTCACTGTGATCCTGGTTAACTAGAGTACTGCAATGCGCTCTATGTGGGGCTGCCCTTGTGTGTAGTCCGGAAACTACAGCTGGTTCAGAATGCGGCAACCAGGTTGGTCTCTGGGTCATTCAGAGAGACCATATTGCTCCTGTATTGAAAGATCTACACTGGCTGCCAATAAGTTTCTGGGCAAAATACAAGGTGCTGGTTATAACCTATAAAGCCCTAAACAGCTTGGGCCCTGCATATTTAAGAGAACGTCTTCTTTGTTATGAACTCCACCGCCCATTGAGATCATCAGGAGAGGTCCGTCTGCAGTTGCCATGAGCTCATCTGGTGGCTACTTGGGGACAGGCCTTCTCCGCTGCCGCCCCAGAGCTTTGGAAAGTGTTCCCTGCTGAAATAAGAGCCTCCCCATCTCTGACAACTTTTTAAAAGTCTTTAAAGACTCACCTATTCATCAAGTCTTTTAATTAAATACTAGCTGACCCGTGCGGCCGCCGCCGCCCTGCGGGGGCCGAGTGCGGCCGCCGCCTCGCCTCCGTGGCCGGGTCCGGCCAGTCCCGCCGCCTCGCCTCCGCGGCCGGGCCAGTCCCACCGCCTCGCTTCCGCGGCCGGGCCCGGCCAGGCCAGGCTACCTCTCTCTCTCCTCCCACCCCCGTCTCCGGCAGGGCAGAGTGTGGCCGCTGCCGCCAGCGGGCCTGGCCGGCCCCAGAGTGCCGCCATCAGGCCCGACGCCTCGCCTCCGCGGCCGGGCCCGGCCCCGCCGCCTCGCTGGGCCCCGCCGCCTTGCCCCGCCTCGCTGGGCCCGCCGCTCGCTGGGCCCCGCCACCACGGCCTGGCCCGCCGCCTCGCCCCGGGGCCGCCGCCACCTTGCTGGGCCCACCACCTCGCTGGGCTCCACCGCCGCGGCCCTGGGCCCGCCGCCTTGCCTCCGCAGCCGCCCAGCAAGCGAATTCTCCTGGGTGTGCTGCCAGCCAATCAGGCGCCCCCTGCAGCCCAGCCAATCAGGCGCCCCCTGCAGCCCAGCCAATCAGCTGGGCTGCCGGGACGCATTTCTCCTGGGCACACCCAGGAGAATTATATATATAGATTATTTTAACAGTTTTAACATCATTTTAAAATGTTTTAAAATTTAAATTGTTGTAATGTTTTAACTTTTACTATGTCATTTATTTTGTTTTAACTACTGTTTTAAGTTTTTGTTTTTTGTTATTTGTTTTAACTAATGTTTTAACTTTTTGTTTGTTTGCTTGTTGTAAACCGCCCAGAGATGGGAGTTTTGGGTGGTATAGAAGTGTGTCAAAGAAAGAAAGAAAGAAAGAAAGAAAGGATTGCTGAGCCCTGTGAAGCTGGTTGTGAGAACACAGATTTTCCAGGCAGTCCTGCTCAAACTGCTGTGGTTAAATCACATTTAGCCAGGATGGATAATCAGGATCTGAATGAAAGTGTACTAACTTTTCACACTGAACCAAAACTTAACTGCTTAGTTCAGTGAGTTAGACTCTTATTGGTCCAAACCAGAACAAAGCCAAAACAACTTTAGTCATTGTTGAATTCAAAACAAAACTGAGTCCCTTCCCATTCCCAAAATATAATGTGTTGACTTCATGATATTTGATTATTTGACTAAATACTATTATCATCACTAATTTTTTATTATTATTATTATTATTATTATTATTAATTTTTACATTTTATATCCTGCTCTTCCTCCAAGGAGCCCAGAGCGGTGTACTACATACTTTGGTTTCTCCTCACAACAACCCTGTGAAGTAGGTTAGGCTGAGAGAGAAGTGACTGCCCCAGTCACCCAGCAAGCCTCATGGCTGAATGGGGATTTGAGCTCGGGTCTCCCCGGTCCTAGTCCAGCACTCTAGCCACTACACTACAAGAAGCAGAAGATAGCTCTCTGCTTCCAAAGGGCCCACAGTCTTTTTCTTATCTTACTACAAAGCAGACACCAGCAACCACCACTGTGAGAGATGCTGTGCTGGGGCTGAATAGGGATATTATTCAGCCCCAACACTCTCGCCTTGCTAAATATAAAAGACTTAACACTTTGAAATGTGCTTCTTTGACTAGTTAGCAGGGATATTAACTAGACAAATACACACACACATGTGCTGCTGGGCCCTCA
Organism: Hemicordylus capensis; assembly: GCF_027244095.1. Taxonomy (NCBI): domain Eukaryota; kingdom Metazoa; phylum Chordata; class Lepidosauria; order Squamata; family Cordylidae; genus Hemicordylus; species Hemicordylus capensis. The sequence continues at coordinate 164,386,854 of NC_069658.1, forward strand.
TGAGAGAGAGAGAGAGAGAGAGAGAGAGGAAGAAAGAAAGAAAGAAAGAAAGAAAGAAAGAAAGAAAGAAAGAAAGAAAGAAAGAAAGAAAGAAAGAAATTTAAGAGTAACCAGGGCCAGTCCAAAGTTTTTTTGCTCCTTTTGGCAGATTTAAATGTAGTCAAAGAGGCACTTTCATCTGGTTGCAATGATACCACATTAAAAGATCAAGAGCTCACCAGGACCTTGCTTTCATATTTTGGTTTTTAATGTCTGACACTTTCAGTTTGTGTCTGTACAGCCATGTCTATACAAGTCATCCCAGGATCTGGAGTTGGCTGTGGATGACAAACATCTCTCTTTCCTTACCATCTCAGTCCAGGGAGGCTGTGGGAATTCCAAACCAGTGTGTGAAGTCAAGGATGGGCTGGACACGGGCAAAGAAGCAAAAGCATAACGTGGACAAGACAGAAGACTGCTGATCAAGAGTGGGCAGCCTGTTCTGGAGGAGGCTGCACTGCCTTTGAATGATCCGTTTTGAAGTCTGGAAATGCTACCGGACTTGGGATACTGGACTCCTGGATACTCAAGGGGAGACAGTGGCCAGGAGTGCTTTTTGCTGTGCCTCTTTCAAGAGAGGATAGATCTCGCCATGGTCACACAGGTCTTAGTTGTATGCATTCTACATGGGATTGCCTTTGAAGACCATTCCGAAACGCTATCTGATGACTTTTCAAATACTACAGCAAGCGTTTTGTCCACTGCTGGTTTCTTGGAGTGTGTTATTCCACTCTTGTACCAACTGCACTAATGGTCTGTTTCTGGGTGACATTTGATGCTGTGGTTATCACCTTTAAAACCCTAAATAGCTTAAGACCATAAGTCCATATGAACTCGTCTGCTGAGTAGTCTAGTAGGGATGTGCATGGAACCAGGCCGGGTGGCTTGATGGTGGAGGGGTGTGTGTCGCACTTTAAGGGCGGGGGAGGGTGCACTTACCCCTCCCCCCCCGGCGGCAGCTGGTATTTCCCAAGTCCTACAGAGTGGCAGTGTACTTCCCTGCCGCCCCGTTTGCTCTTTGGCCGGAAGTGGCTGGAAGTAGCTGGAACGCGTGCGCCTGGTGGGCGCAAGTACGTGCTCGGTGCTCGCGACATAGTGCCTCCTCCTGGCTGCCGGGCCAGGCCGGCCTGCCGCTGCCTCCTGTTCCTAGTGGCTGGCCTGGCCCAGCCCGGCCCACCACCTCCTGTTCCCAGCAGCCAGCCAGCCACCGCCTCCGTGTCCCTGTCCCTGGCGGTCAGCCCTTTCCGCCACTGCCATTGTCTCCCTGTCCCTGTCACTATCTCCCAAGCAGCTGCTCTCGCGAGAGCTGCCACACATGGGATTAGTGACGGGTATGCCTAGGAGAAATAAATATATAGAGGAGTCGTAGTTCTGAGGTACATTTGGTGAGGACATATGCGGTGACTAGTCACAGGGGCATCCTTAGGGGCATCATCCCCAAGCCCCCCTCCCCCAGTACCACGCCCAGGGAGATTCCAGTCTGGGATCTCCCTGTCCCCAGTACACGTAGACAGCGGGGCTGGCTGAGTTGGAGGCAGGGATTGTGCTCCGCCAGCAGTTGTAGGGGCACAAACATTTCCCACAGCTGCCAGCCTGTCTAGGGTTGCCATATCCTGGCTTTCCAAATCCAGGTGCCTAATTTGCATATTATGCAAATGAGCTTGAAAATAATTTTTGAGCAGAATAGTGGCTGAATGTTTTGCTCCATCACTCCGCTTCTACAAGGGCTAGAGCTTAGCTTTCTTCTTCTTCTTCTTTGAATGAAAGCTGAAATCTGGGCAAATCCGGGTGGGCTAAGCAATCTGGGTGAGATGCTTACAATCTGGGTGAAACCCGAAATTCCCGGGGGCATGGCAGCTCTAAGCCTGTCGCAGGGGCTGCCCTCCTACTCAGTGACCTGGGCCCCATGTGTGCTCTGCTTGGCAAACCAGAGTGTGCCATGGGGCTGGCTGAGTCAGAGGGTGGCTGTTACAGAGTTGGTGCGCGCTCTCACCCACTGTTGTGGTGGGAGCGAGCCATGCTCCAGCCAGCAGCAGTGGGAGGGGGAGATTCCACACAGGGATTTATGCACTACAGGGGCCCAGCTGCCACTCCTTCCCAGGGCCCCACACCTCCTCCCTTTGCCCTGCACCCCACACCCCCGCCAGGATGGCCCTGACTGATCCTTTCTGTTGCCATACCCTGAACAGTGTAACTCCCCTGCCAGGGAGGTGTGTCTGGCCCATTCCCTTTTCCCAGTGTTCTGCAGCTGGCTGAAGACTCTGCTTCTTGACCTGATGGCTGCCTAAATGCTCTTTTGCTTACCAACTCCTTATTGTTTGTTTTATCTGCTGCTTTCATTTATTACTTTTTAAATTATTATTTATTTATTTATTTATTATGTTATTTATTTAGCTCTGCTAATTGGGCAAAGAGGTACCTTTCAAAGTGGCAATTCTCTTTATATGTAGCAGGGAGAGAGCAACTGTCCCTGTGCAATCCCATCATAGCATCCAGGCGCGTAACAACGATCGGGCAAGGGGAGACAGTTGTCTGGGGGCCCCACTGCCTGGAGGGGCCCCCCAGAGGCACCTCACGTGACTCCCCATTGCCCCCTGCCCAGCCCCAAGGCCCCTCAGCCACTTGCCCTGTTTGCCGTCTCTCCAGCTTGTTCTCCTGGCCGGCAATGGAAACAGCAGGCAAGCTGCAAAGAGCTCCTTTTCTCCCGCCTCTCAGCTGATCGGCGGGTGGGCGGGGCTTCCACGGAGGTCTGGTGTAGGCCTCTGTGAAGCCTGAACTCGAGTAGGGCCCAAGCCAGCCAGGAAGGAGGAGGCAGCCAGAGTGGCCACCACTGTTCTCTGCAACAGAAGACCCCTTGCTGCCAGGTAGAGTGTGAACTCCTTTTTGTGGTTACCTTCCTTCCCCACCCCCCATATATAGGGATCTGCCTGCCATAGGACTTTGATATGGGGGGGAGGGACTGAGAAGTCTCTGAATATTTATTTTTAAACAGCTTGGAAAATTTGCTGGCTTAAAAAAAACTATCTAAAAGGCCTATAAGTGGCTTGTTTCATGGCAGAAAATTACAAAAACTTCTGGAAGAAACAGTGTTATATTTATTTTATTCATTCATTCATTCATTCATTTATAAATGCACTTATGTTCAAGTTGTTTTGCAACCCAGAAGGTCTGAGTGAGAACTGTGAAGCATGGCTTGTGCTTTTATTTTATTTTATTTTTCTTGTGTGTGAACTGCTCCCCAATAACTTGCAGGGACTTCAGCGTAAATCTGGCCAACATGTGAATGCAGCAGCTCTATTCCAGAGGAGATGTGTGTTAAAGGGCTTTAAAAGCCTCCTGTGAAAAACCTCCTGGAATCGAACTTGACTGAATTTGTTCAGAATTCTGAGAAAACAAACATAGGCTCACCCTGCATGGTTGAAAGTCTCCTTTGCTAATCTGCAGCGAGGGATCCATTTTAATCATTCATCTTTCTAGTGTGTTCTAGGCATTAAAAGTAAAACAAATGTATAGTACTCAATGTATATCACTATATATTGTGACGTGTGCGTGTGTGTATTCAGTGAAATGTATTTGCAGGCAGCATACTTATTTTGGAATATCAGACTTAAATCCTTGGGGGCCTGGGGTGTGCGGAGGCCCTGGACTTTGAGTGGGGGGGGCCCATTTTAAAATCTTGTCTCTGGGCCCATTCCAACCTTGCTACGCCCCTGATAGCATCCCTGTGTAGTGGCTGTTGCGGATCATGTCTTCTTTGAGCCCTTTTAGGACAAGGAACCCATCTCATTATTTTTCTACGTTAACCACTTTTAGAACTTTTGTTTTTGTTCAAAAAGTGTTTTATGAATATTTGTAATAATAAAACTTTTTTTCTTATGGTTTTCATTATATGCCACCTTGAACACTCCTTTTGGAATTGGAAAGTCAGGGAACGTGTTTTCCAATAAATAAATACTGTACATACAAAACAAACAAACAAACCACACACAAAAAGCACCCACCAAAAAACCTGAGCAGGCTGTTGAGATCAGAAGGCTCATAATGGTGCCTCCTGGAATGCAGGGATAACACCTCCTACTAAAGGGCAGGCTGTGACTCTCTTTCCTAGATACAGAATATGAATAGTGAAGCAAGGTGTCCCTGGCATTTTGGCTGCCCACCCCGGGGGTTGTCTCTATGGTTAGGCTGGCCCTGAGAGACCTCGACAGATTTACCTCGACAAATCACACAAATCTCATGAGAAATGTGTGATTAACTTTAACTAGATAAGGGGCAAATTCAGCAGAAACAAATTTAGCTGGGACATCTGGTGCAATCAACATGTATGGACACGAGAGCAGAAGTGCCTGTCTGTATCAGCTGCACATGAAACATGCAGTGGATAAAATGTACAACTGGGTGACGACTGTCTGGCTTCCACACTCTATCCCGCATTCTCAGCGTTCATAGGTGTGTTCAAAGAGCAGAGAGAAGCTCAAAGGCACTTTACAGCTGTGACATGGGAAACACGTCAACTCTCAACGCCGAAACCAGCGGCGGCGGCGGCAGCAGCTTTGCTTCTCGCAGACTCGGCGGACGCACTATTCTGGTTCTATGAGGGCGGAAGGACCTCTGCTGTTCACACGGGCGCACTGCAGCTTCGACAAGTACTGGCAACTCCTGCCATGGTCAGGAAGAGGGCATCCTCTCCCCAGTCAAAGGAATGAAGCCGAAGCTGTACCGCGGGCTACCATTTCCTTAGCATCAAAAGAACCTCGAGATTTTCTCCCAGGATTAAAATCCTCCACCTCGTGGACGTATTTATCTGTCTATAGCGCACACTCACTACATTTCGCCAAGCCCCTACCGAGGACGGCACGCTCTTCTCTTGAGATTAAAGCGAAGTGTAAACAAACGTCCTCCTGCACAAAAGGTACCCGTCCGCAAGACAACAACTCCCAAGCCCACTACAGCCATCACCATCACTACCCATTCGAACCAGCAATCTCTTTGGGGCAGGCGGGGCTTGGGCGTAGAGGCGGGGCTTGTGACATCACATCCTGCTCGGGCCTTGTTGTGGGCTTTCTTTGAAAAGGAAAAATATCCTTTTACTGCAAACAGGGTTCACAACAGTATTTGCATTTTCCAAAAAGGAGGGAAGGGTGGGTGGGGGTGCAATTTGATCTGCCTTTTCTGTGGCCGGTGGGTGGCTGGGGTGGCTGGTTGGGGTGGAGGATTGGAACAAAGAGGCTCTCCTTGCCTCTCCCCCCCAGCACCAGCATATTTGCAACAAAGAAGAACGTCTAGTGGGGGGAGGCAGGCAGGAAGGAAGAAAGGAAGGAAGGGATGCAGCATTAATCTTCCCCTTTAGGACTCGTGGCTGGAATAAATTCCGGGGGAGCCAGAAGGAGGAGACGCCAGCAACAAAGGATCTGGGCAGAGATGTGAGCAGCCTTGGGGAGTCCCGTGTGGGGCTTGGAGGCAGGGGGTGCGGCGACCCGGGGAAGGAGAGGTGGCCTGACAGCTTGCCAGGGGGAGGCGGCTAGTCCGCTGGCAGAGCCCGGTGCCCAGATTCTGCCCCCGGCTCCGGATCTGCGGCCTGGGGTAGCCTAGAGGCGGATGCACGTCCCGGAAAGGAAGATGCTGGTTTGGGAGAGAAGTTGGGCGATGCAGCAGGCCCGGGAGGGAGGCGGACGCGGGCCGGGAGAAAGAGGGTTGTGTAGACTAGAGACTGCCGGGCAAGCAGGTGTTGTTGATGCGATGTACCGTTATAAGCGGATTTCGGCGCTCTCGTTATGTCATGCTGTATTGAGAACACTTTATACGGCTGCTGTTGTGCCTTGATGTCCTGTCGTTTGACTGTCCTGGGCTGTCGCTATAGTCTGTGCTGCTAAATGTGGCAAGGCTGGCTGCATTCTGGTTAATTGTGGGTGCCAGAGTTGCTTTCAACTTTAGGAGTGGAAGGATTCGTGCCGTGGAGCTTTCTGGGGTGTTTTGGGTGTGTGTCTGTTGTTGGTTGTTGTTGTTGGTGGTGGTGGTGGTGGTGGTGGGACTTCTACTTAAGTATACTAGCTCCATAGATTTCCATCTGCCCCGGGAAGGTGCTAAGGATTTGTAGAGCAAACCAGAGGTCTAGGGCCTGAGGGCTTGGGTGATGCTGCTGGGAAGAAACGGTGGGTTGGTGTGGAGCTGTCTAGATTTCCCCTCTCCCTATCATAACATGACCAGGGTTTGTTACTTCTCTCATTTGAAATGGATGGTTGATACACCACACTAGAGTGACCAGAGGCAAAGGAGGACAGTAGGATTTCCACAGTTAGGTACTCCAGGGAGCTCTGTCAGATGCAGCTTGTCCAGGTAGCCACACCTGCTGTGGTTCTCTCATCTGCATGGGGGTATTAAAGAGACAGGAGCCCTTTCCTTCTTTGCACCCTATTGCCCTGACACATGCGGTGTGGTAGACACTGAAGCTTGGTGCAAGGACAGTTGATGCTGAGCATATGTTTCTTTCTGTCTCTCAGCATCCCTTGGAGGTCTGCCTCCTTGTTTGCTTCTTTAAGGGGGAAGTCCGCAGCAGCTGGAGGATGGTATTTATTCAGGAAGTGCTGAATGTTGGGCTAGGCACTGCATGTGGTTGCTGTGGGACATGGACAGCAAAGTGTGGTATGCAGTTAAGTATGGATGGGAGGGTTGGATGGGAAGCAGGAAGAATAGGGCCACATGGGAAGGGAGACTAGCCTGAACCTAGCTTTATATCTCATACTTCTTCCTTTCCCTTGTGGGTAGCCCACTCTGCACTTGAGGGAATTATGTTCCGGTTCATGAGAGATGGAGAACCAGAGGATCCAATGTTTGTGATGTGAGTACAGCCCTCCAAATTCCCTTGCCTCTTGAGAGGGAAGGAGCCAAGCAAGAGACTTGTTTGCTGGTTAGGGTTGGTGTGGGCTGCTTGGAGATCTAACTCTCATGTGCATCTCCTCCTCCTTCAGGGACCCTCTTGCCATTCATCATCAGCACGTGAACCGTGTGCTCTCAGGTGGCTTTGGTTACACCCCCTTCCTCAGCATTGGCAATGGCACCGTACCTGGAACTCGCCAGGCTAGCCGAAGAATGCAGGTAATGGAAGCCGGAGGGCTGTGAATAGGTCTGTTTTCTCTTTGGTATAAATGGGAGCAAGGAAACACAGGTGTGAGGGCTGCTGGCCCTCGGTCTAACCATCCTGCCACCAAAATAAGATCTTTAGCTTGTGTGACTGGTTCCACTCCTGGTCACTGAACCCTCTGTCTCTCAAAAACAATATCAAAACTCAGTAGTGTGGTAAATAAAATGGGCAGGTAGGCGTGAGGTGGGACTAAAACAACAGACAAAGACACCAGTGAAATAGTATAAAAACAAGAACAGGTTTACTAGAATAAAAGGTTGCAAGAATTTTTTTTTTTTAACCAAGTACAGGAACAAATAATGAAAAGTTTAGTTGGCAAGAGTACAAAATTCAAAATACAAAACAGGCTTGCTAGCCTTCTCTTTCAAGGCCTAGCAGGTTCCAGTAGGACCAGCTCCCTCACTGCTGCCTTCCCTAGCAGTTTCAGCCCAACCTGACCCTGCTGGTGTTCCAGCCTTCTGGCTCACACAACACTCAGCAGCACTCTATCTCTCTGACAGAACTCTTTCCCCACAGCGCCTCTCCTCCTGGCTGTTCAGCCCTCCCTTTTATCCAGTTCCAATCAGGGAGTTGCTTCCCTCAGGCAGCCAGAACCTTCCGTCTCTGCCTTGAGACAACCAGTCATAACACTTTGTAACTTTCCCTCCAAAACTCTGCAGCAGACAACTTTTACCTCAGACTTGGCTGTAAGAGGTTGCTACCTTTTAACCCCTGCAGAGCCTGGAGGGGACACAGAACTGAAGAAAAACAAACCATAAAACATAATGGGAAGGAGGCATTCCTTCACAGCAGCAACAGGTGATGCTTGCATTGGTCTCATATTCCTGTGTCATCTTTCAGAAGAAATTTAATGCTTTTGTGTGGCTGGAAGAACTCTCAGGGTATCCCCAAAATATGTATTAATATGGCCAAAGGAGACTTGCGAGATGTTGTGCTTCCCATTGTGGAAAGTAAGAAGACATATAGGAGTTGCAATGTTATTTGTTGGTTTTTTAAAAAATATTTAATAATAAATACATCTTCAGAGAGGTTCATGATAACATAAAATTCAAAAGTGTGCATGACCCATAAACTTACTCTAAAATAAGGCAAACAAGAAACAGCAAATAACTTCTTGTATTTTAAATGGTCAGGAGAATAAAACCATTTTAATTTGATGTCTCAGGATAGTAAAGTTGAGACCACCCAGAACTAGGGGTGTGCACGAAATGCATTTTGCATTGCGTTCTGAGTTTGGAACTGAATGCAACATGCGTGAAATGTTCTGCAGGAACCACCAGTCAAACCAGTTGTTCCGATGAGATGATCCTGTTCTGCCAGACCATTCTGAGTGCCATTTTGGCCTCCGTGCATGTACATCAGCCATTTGCTGTGCATGCACAGAGGCCAGAAAGAGTGCCATTTTGGAATACAAAATGGCACTCAGAATGATCAGAACATTCCGACTCAGAATGGGGTCGTTCTGTTCCAAGCTCAGTACAGGGCTCCTTTTTAGGCTGTTCTGTTCCGAGCTCGGAACATTTGAAATGTCCCATTTCAGAACGTTCTGCACATCTCTACCCAGAACTGTCAGAGTGTTGCACAAATTAGACATCACCAACCACCCCCTGACCTCTGAAGGTGGAGGTGTCTAGAGCAGTTACAACACAAGAACTACCTTGTTGGATCAGCCGCTATGCCTCTAGAAAGCCCATGTGCAAGAGATGAGGCCAGTGGCCTTCCCTTGTTTGACCCCAACATCTGCGGTATTCAGAAGTTTAATCACAGTTGATTTTGGAGATTCCATTTAGCTATTTTCCATGAAGTTGTGCATTCCTTTTAAAAACCGTCTAAGTTTTAATGGATATTGCCATGTCTTGTATGAATATATTTTGCAAACTTGATTTATAAAATGAGATCTAAGGGTGGGTCATGATAGAGGCTTATAACCTCTATCAGAGCCAGCGTGGTGTAGTGGTTAGAATGCTGGACTAGGACCGGTAAGACCCGAGTTCAAATCCCCATTCAGCCATGATACTGGCTGGGTGACTTTGAGCCAGTCACTTATCTCTCAGCCTAACCTACCTCACAGGGTTGTTGTGAAGAGAAACTTAAGTATGTAGTACACCGCTCAGGGCTCCTTGGAGGAAGAGCAGGATATAAAATGTAAATAAAAAAATAACGTTATGCATGGTTGTGTATAGTGAGAAGTTTTCCTCTCATAATATGGAGGCATCTAATGAAACTGTTTGGCAGGAGATTAAGAGGAGACAAAAAGAGGTACTACTTCACACATTAGTTGTGTGATTTATGGAACTTGCTGTTGCAGGACATGGTGAAAGCCACTAATTTTGATGGTTTCCATAGGGAATTAGTCAAATTCATGGAAGAAAGTTATATCCAGGGCTACTAGTCTGATAGCTATGCTACCTCTGAAGAGCAGCTGTTGTGGAACAATGGCAAGAGAGGGGTATTGTCTTCATCTCCTGCTTGTGGGCTCTCCAGGGGCATCTGGTGGGCCACTGTGGGAAACAAGATGCTAGACTAGATAGGCCCTTGGTTTGATCCAGTACTGCTCTTATGCTCTGAAGTTAATTATCTGATGTGTGAAGAATTCCTTCCTTTCTTTTGTCTATCTTCAACCTACTGCCAGCCAACTTAACTTAGTGACTGAATTCTGGTATTAATTGGGGGCAGTGGGGGACTTCACAACACTCATCAAGCTTTATCATTGTCCTGTGTAATAATCATTTTTTCTAAACCAAAATGCCCCAATTGCTAAGCATTTTTCCCTGCAATTTCATTGCAGGGAAAGTGCTCCAAGCTCTTGAGCATTTTAGTTGCCCTTCTCTGTACCTTTTTCCAGTGCTACAGTACAATTTCTGAGATAAGGCAGCCAGCATTGGACATAATTCAAATGTGGTTAAACCACAGGTATAGATTCTTTTCTCTCTCACTTCCTTTTGTAGTAATTTCTGACATCTTGAATATATGAAGATGCCTTTACCAAGTCAGATAATGGCTCCACCTAGCCCAGTATTGGTCACATTGGTGGCTCTGCAAAGTCTTTCCCACTCCTCCTTCCTAAAGTCCTTTTAACTGGGATCTGAACCTGGGACTTCTGTATGCAAAACGTATGCCATACCACTGAGATCTTGAAAATCTCTCCTCAACAGTGTCCCCTCTAAGATGTGTTCGTGCACTCAAGTTTTTTGATGTCCACTCCAGTTAATTTTAGATGCCACTTGGGTTGAATCAAGAAGGCCTCATTCTGAATGTATGTGCGTGCACTGCCTTGATATTGCCACGATACTGCCACCCAGAACAAAACTCATTCTGCACATGGATGAAAAAAAGTAGAGGGAATACTGCTCCTCACTACTGTAGCATGCTGACAATGCAATCCTAAGCATGTTTACTTGGAAGTAAATCCCAGTGTGTTTCATGGGATTTACTCCTCTTTGTGTAATAGGATTGCAGCCCTAATTGATGCTTTAACGGTGCTTTCCAGTTTGACCTCAGCCAGGGCGTGTCTTGGGAAGCTGTATCCAATTCACTCCATCTGTGTTTACATAAAATCCAGATTTTTGTTCTTGGTCCTATTCTGCAACAATTTGTGCTTACCTTCTTTTTCTGTTGCTTATTCATCCAGTTTAGAGAGATCTCGGAACTTTTCACAGTCTGTTTGGGATTTCATCATCCTGAATAACTTGGCTTCATCTGCAAAGCTGTCTGTTTCACTTCCTGGAGGAGAGGGGGAGGAGAGAATAGTTAACTTCCCTCCATTGCAAAAACTGTTCTGTTTCTCCCTTCCTGTTTTTTATCCATTTGCCAGTGTAGACAACTACCTATCCGCTTATCACACATTGCTAAGTTCTTTGGGAGCTTTTTATGATAGACTTTTGTCAACAGCTTTTTCAAAGTCCAAGTCTGTAATATCAACTGGATTTCCCCTTTCAGGGTTGTAAACATTCAAAAGAATTCTAAAAAGTTGAAGCAAGCCTTCTTTGCAGATGCCATACAGATTCTTCTTCAGCAAGACTTGTTCTTCTCTGAGAAGTAATAATGCTTTCCACCAATTTTGCATGGGGCAAAAGTTATGTCAGGCTTTTAACTTCCTGGAATCCTCTAGATTCTCTTTAAAAATTGGTATTGCATTAGCTACTTTCCAGTCCTCTGTTGAAGTGGTTGATTTTAGTGATAGGTTACATAGTTAACTATCAACAAATTTTGTTTTTTTAAACATTCTTCCAGCTCTAGTACATTGTTACTTAATGTCTCAATTGGTTATAAAACTTTACCCTTTGTATTTTAACGTAGTTTTTCAAATGCTCTCCCTAAAATTAATGATTCAGGGGCATATGTGTGTATCTCAACATATTCTGCAGTGAAAACTGGTCCTAGGATTCATTTAGCTACCATGATATTTCTCTGTCTTTCTTCAGCTCACCTCTATCTTTTTCTCCCAGTCATACAGTAACTTTGCCTGCCTTCCTGCTTCTATTGTATTTAAATGGTTTTCTAAACAACTTTTAGCTATTTGTTTCTCACTTATTTGTTTTTCCTATTAATTGACATATGTTCTGCCAGCATTTGACCACAATCTAACAAAGTTTAAGCCTATGTATCTCATTGAACTCACAGTGTTCCCTGTAACAGAGAATCTCAGATGTTGCAGACTACAACTTCCAGCATGCCCAGCCAAAGACCATTGCAGTTGAGCATCCTGGAAGTTATAATAATTCCCTGTTACAGAACACTGCTTACATATCTGTGGTTGATTGGGGCCTTTTTGCTTCTTCATTTAGCCAAGATGTCTTAAAAGCCTTCTTCCCCTTTTTTATAGTCTTCTTGACTTTGACCACCCAGAACAAAACTCATTCTGCTGGTATCTTTGGGGGACTTGTTTGTGACCTTTCTAATCTGCAAGTTATATTTGATTTGTGCTTTCTATGTGGCTTTAGTTAATGCATAGTTACTTGGCTGTAAGGCCCATTGAACTTGATAGTAGGGATGTGCACGGTCTGAAGGCTGGGGAAGGGGATAACTTTAAGGGCGGGTGGGAGGGTGCTCTTATCCCTCCCACCATGTTTCTCCCACCGGTGCTGTATATTCAGATGGTCTGGCAGGGTGGCAGCGTACCTCCCTGCCACCCTGTTGCTTCCTTGGACTGGTAGTTTCCGGTGTGCACGTCATATGACATGCACGCACAGCGGGATCTTCTGGTCACTTCCAATCTGAGGAAGCAACGGGGTGGCAGGGAGGTATGCTCCTGCCCCGTTGCCATTTGAATTTACAGAGCTGGTGGGGAAAACGTGGCGGGAGGGGTAAGAGCACCCTCCCCCACCCTTAAAGTTACCCACTACTCCGCCTTCAAACTGGCTTGAATGCCAGTCCATGGAACTGGTTTGACGCTCCTAGAATGGAGCACTGAACGGTTCTGTGCACATCCCTACTTGATGCTTGGGAATAGGTTTGCATAGATTTATAGTGAAAAGTTTTGCCTCTTTAATGCAAATCTGGGTCATGATAATCAATTGGAGGATAGTTGATGTCATAGGATATCTTTTGCTTTCTTCAGTCTCTTAGCAGAATACTGAACCCTTTTGTCCTTTCTGTGCTCCAGAACATGGGCATGTTAGATAAGATGTTTATTGCAGAAGGATAAATTCTAATTACTTTTTGTGCTTCCATCCTTTTATAGGCAGGAACTGTTTCACCCTTTGGGATGCTAGGAATGGTAAGCTCTAATATTTGTCTCTCTGCATATACCTCCCTCCTTAAGTGCTGTTCTCAAGTTCTTCTCCTCTGGGTAACATCCCAGATTTCTTCTGTTGTGGAGTAGAAATTACTTTATTCTGAAATGATTAAAATAATGAGGACTGAAAATTCCCTCATGGGAAGGGAGAATCTAATGGCTTACACTCTAGTTCTGAGAGGAGAGCTGCCATGATAACAGGGAGTAGGAGTTTCCTTTTTACTGTCTCTTTCACGACAAAGGTATATGCTTCTCAGGATAAATAATTTAAGATTTGAACGTTAGGATTCAGGGATTTGAACTTTGCTGTTTTGAGAGACTTCTGGGGTGCAGAGCAGGGCAGCTGTGAGAAAAGGGCAGGTTGCTTGGTCTGATAATTAGAGCATCTAATTAGGTTAATCGGAGGGTGGGGGTGGGGTGTAATCAGCTCTCTTGTCTTAAAGGCACGTGCCAGATCCAACTGGCACTTGGGAAAACCATCACAAACATAAGCAGGGAGGGAAGAGATTCTCAGGGGTCCACAAATGTTGACCAGGCATATTAGCCAAGTTCCTGCAGGGAACTTGGGAGAGGGAAATCCCCAATGCTGTGCTGTGGAGCAGGCAGAAGCAGCAAGTTTTTCAAGCAGAATACACAGAAATAGGGAGAGAGGAGGAGGGGTGTCCTTTGTGATATAGAGCACAGGGGCCCTTGGAGCTAGCTAGTGGAATTGTAGGGGACTGGAAATACTTTTGACCATGGATATTTAGTTGCAGCTGCTTGGTGCCAGAGTTCTGAATAAACGGAATATGGTGCAGGTCTTGTGGTGACTTTGATATTCCTGTAATGAGGATAAGGGATCATGAATGTAAATGTGGATTTTTGCAAAAACTTCAATTGGGATCAGCATTTCAAACATTTCTCCCTACTTGTTGCCATTCAGTGGGGTGCTCCCCCACCGTCTCCATCCACTAGGAGGCAGGTTCTTTCAAAGAAAGACTGGACTGAGAGTTGGACTAAGAGGCATCTCTCACTTCATTCCTAGAGCCAGTCTGTCTTCTCCCCAGTTATTAGATGCAGGTTCTTGGATTAGTTACCATTGTAATGTATTTTTTTTTATTTAGGATTTCTCCCACTATTCTTTCACTGCATGTCTGTGTCAGGGCCATCCCTAGTGGGATGCGGGGCTGGGAGCGAATCGTCATGTGCGGGGCCCCCTTAACATTTCATATCATTACAGAATTATACTGATTGCTGACATACAGTGTAAATAGTGTGAGTGAGGTTTTTGGACGCATCCAACCAACTTGGATATACAATGCATTTCTAAAGAAATAAAAACAAAAAACACAACACATGCTTCACAGTTCTCAGGCCTTCTGGGTTGCAAATCGACTCAAGCATAGTGCATTCATAAATAAATAAATACATATTATATATTGTTTGTTCCAGAAGTATTTGTAATTTTCTGCCATGAAACAAGCCACTTATAGGACTTTTTGGATGGGTGTTCTTGTGTTTTGTTTTGTTTTAAAAACAACTTGTCCAATCCACTTCAATTTTAATATACATATTCCTCCCACCCTGCCCTACATTTCTGCTCAGTACCAAAGCCCTATGGCAAGCCAATCTCTAAATATTCAAGGGCAGAGGGAGATAACTCCATTACTAAGGCTGGGCAGAGGGTCTGCAGAGAGCTCTGGTGCTGGACACCCTGCCTGCCTGCCTGCCTGCTTGCTTCTTTCCTGAGCTTCAGGCTTCAGGGAGGCCTTTAATGGAGATCTCTCTGGAAGCCCTGCCCACCCGCCAAACAGCTGAGAAGCAGGGGGAGAGGGAGCTCTAGCAGTTTGCGTGGGAGTCTTTCAGGCTGCACACAGACACAAAAGATTGGCTCTGGCTGGGCTGTGGGGAAAGATAAATGGCTGGGACTGGGAGAGAGAGGGCAGGCTGCACCCCACCCTAAGGATGGCCCTGGTCTGTGTGTAAGGTAACAATCTTAGTTCGCTTTGGTTCGCTATAAATGGGGAACAAAGCCCAGTGTGCTTTAGTGAGAGTGCTTGAACTTAGAGCAGGGAGACCTGGTTCAAATCTCTACCCAGCCATAAAGCTCTTGGGCTGACCTGGGGCCATTCGCTATCTCTGGGGCCATTCGCACAGGATGATTGAGGATAAAAGGCTGTGTAGGGACGGTACCGTATATATTGCTGTGAAGAAGCAGTCCTCCAGTGGATAAGGCCACTAGCTAGATTCCTCTTTTGTCTGTTCTGGTACCTCAGACTGGTGGTGACGGGGTTTACCCTTGCCCTCCTCCTCCTCCTCAGTGTGTCTCCGCCTGTCAGCCTTGCTGTTCTCCAGGAGCCAAGGCTGCCCCTCTAGACATGTCCGTTTCATCCCCAGCAACTTCCTGCTCTGAGCTAAAATAACCCCATACACCCACAGTAGGCTCTCAGGATACTATTATTTTATTTTATTTATTTATTTTATTACATTTTATATCCTGCTTTTCCTCCAAGGAGCCCAGAGCGGTACTACATACTTAAGTTTCTCCTCACAACAACAACCCTGTGAACTAGGTTAGAAGAGAGAAGTGACTGGCCCAGAGTCACCCAGCAAGTATCATGGCTGAATGGGGATTTGAACTCGGGTCTCCCCGGTCCTAGTCCAGCACTCTAACCACTACACCACGCTGGCTCCATGAGACTGAATCCTGCCTCTGTGAATCTTCTCCCCACTGGGGAGCCCAATGTAGCCACTAGTTTCTGTGGCTGCAGCCAGCCCTGAAGCATTGGGTAGAAGGCCACATCCTAGTGTGCTTCTGAATTGCATTTTCTGTGACCTTTTGGGATTGCCTGTCTGTTCATCTTCACCACAGGTAAGCTCCAGCCTTGGGTGTTGGAGTTCTGGGGGCTCATTCCCAACAATTGCCATGAGCACCTTGGAGGAAAGACTCTATACAAATGTGTTTTCTAAATGGGGAAGTGCTGTTATTTGGTTTTAATCCAAAATTAGTGTGCCTTCAGGTTTGGGGTATAGGGTATACATGAAACAGTTTTGTGCACTCATGAAAGCTTGACAACAGTCAAGCCTTTGTCGGGGGGATGGGCTGGAAGTCTAGGTTGTCTTGCTAAATTGCCATTTTGAGGTGTGTCTCTGCTGACTGTTCACTCTCTTCTCGACTCTCCATTTAGGCAGGTGGTTTTATGGACATGTTTGGCATGATGAATGACATGATTGGGAACATGGTAAGATCACTTTCTTTACATCACTCTTGCCCAATACCTCTGTTTTTCAGTATGCCCTCTAGGGCTGGCCCCCATTAGAGGGATGGTGGTGCTTTTAGGATTCTACTTCATCAGGCCAGAAGGAAGGGACTTGCAGGAGGTGGGAAGACAGTCTTTCCCCTCTTTGACAAGAAATGTGATTGTTGTCAAAGGAGAAGACTTGCACTCCTCTTTATTAAGGGCAGGACAATCCTCCAGGATGGTGATTCAATACCCCATGTTTTTGTTATGTTATATAAGGTAACATACAGATTTAAAAAACCAGCCTTTTAGCTATGGAGTACTTTATGGTGAGGGTCAGCTTCTTAAGTGGGGGCTTTGAGGTGTAGGAAAGCTGAATAGCCTCTGCCTGGACCAGCATCTGATGGGGTTGCAACCTGCAACAGAAATGCACGATTTTGCCCGAAGCTGGCTGGCTGTGCCATCTGTACTTCTGCCTTGAACAGAAACTCTTAACTGTTTGTGTTTACAGAGTTGTATGACATCTAAGCAGTGGAGACAGTATAACCATAGGTGTGCTTTTGCTGCCTTAGCGGCCAGATTTCCACCACTTCACAGCCATCCAGCACAGAAAGGCTTATGCCCAGGGCTCTGTGTGTGTGTGTGTGTGTGTGTGTGTGTGTGTGTGTGTGTGTGTAGCAATTCCACCAGAGTGCACAGGCAAGAGGTGAGGGGGCATGCCCTCTGTCCTGCTGTTTCTCCCCTGCAACTGGTACTCAGAGGCATCCTGCCTCTGAGGCTGGAGGTAGCCTATAGTCACCAGATTAGTAACCATTGATAGACCTGTTCTCCATGAATTTGTCTAAGCCCCTTTTAAAACCATCCAAGCTAGTGGCCATCACCACATAGATCATGTGCTGTGTGAAAAAGTACTTACTTTTTATTGGCCCCAAACTTCCTGGCCTTCAGTTTCATGGGATGACCCCTAGTTCTAGTGTTGTGAGAGAGGGAGATTTGTAAGGGCATAATAATTATTTATTTATTTATTTATTTATTTGATTTATATACCGCCCTTCTGAAATGGCTCAGGGCGGTTTACAATTAAAACAAAAAACATTAAAAACAAAACAGAGATACAAATATAAATACCAATTTAAAACAACTTAAAAAACAAACTATCAAAACAATTAAAACCCTGAAAACCAGGTGAACATTAAAACAATTAAAACTGATTAAAAATCCTGAAAGGCCAGGCCAAACAGATAGGTTTTAAGGGCTCTCTTGAAGGACAGTAAGGAATGAAGATTATGAATTTCCGTTGGGAGTGCATTCCACAGTCCAGGAGCAGCTACAGAGAAGGCCCGCCTCTGAGTCGCCACCAAACGAACCGGTGACAACTGGAGACGGACCTCCCCAGATGACCTTAACGTGCGGTGGGGATCATGTAAAAGAAGGCGCTCTCTAAGGTATCTTGGACCAAAACCATTCAGGGCTTTAAAGGTAATAACCAGCACTTTGTATTTTGCCCGGAAACATATTGGCAGCCAGTGTAACTGTTTTAAAACAAGCATTATATGGTCTCTCCGGGTTGCCCCAGAGACCAATCTGGCTGCTGCATTCTGAACTAACTGAAGTTTCCAGACTACGAACAAAGGCAGCCCCATGTAGAGCGCATTGCAATAGTCAAGCCGGGAGGTTACCAGCTGATGCACCACTGTTTTGAGGTCATCCTCTTTGAGGAATGGGCGCAGCTGTCGAATCGGCCGGAGCTGATAGAAAGCACTCCTGGCCATGGTCTCCACCTGAGATACCAGGGTGAGGCCTGGGTCCAGGAGTACTCCCAAGCTACGCACCTGCTCCTTCTGGGGGAATGTAACCCCATCCAGCACAGGGAGATCTAACTCACCCCTCAGATTCTGAGCCCCCACAATGAGCACCTCCGTCTTGCTTGGATTCAGCTTCAATTTGTTCTCCCTCATCCAGCCCATTACTGCCTGTAGGCAGGCATTTAGAGAATGAGTGCCATTTCCTGGGGATGAAAAGGAGAAGTAGATTTGGGTGTCATCAACATACTGATAACACCCAGCACCAAACCACCTGATGACCTCACCCAGCGGTTTCATGTAGATGTTAAAAAGCATTGGTGACAGAATGGAGCCCTGAGGGACTCCATATAACAGCTCCCGTTTTGAGGAGCAACTGTCACCAAGCTCCACCATCTGGAATCTACCCGAGAGATAGGAACTGAACCACTGCAAAGCAGTGCCCCCTATCCCCAACTCCCCCAGGCGATCTAGAAGGATACCATGGTTGATGGTATCGAACGCCGCCGAGAGATCCAGAAGAACCAGGAGAGTCACACTCCCTCTGTCGATTCCCCGGTACAGGTCATCCATCAGGCCGACCAAGGCTGTCTCAACTCCATAGCCCGTTCTAAAGCCACTTTGAAATGGGTCTAGATAATCAGTTTCCTCCAAGACTGCCTGGAGCTGGTTAGCCACCACCCTCTCGATTACCTTGCCCAACCAAGGGAGATTGGAGATTGGCCTGTAGCTGTCCATCGCTAAGGGGTCCAAGGAAGGCTTCTTTAAGAGTGGTCTAATCATTGCCTCCTTCAGGCAGGGGGGCACCCTACCCTCCCTCAGCGATGCATTTACGATATTAATTAGGCCATCTCCAACAATCTCCCTGCTAGATAGAAGCAGCCAAGTCGGGCAAGGATCCAGAGAACAGGTGGTAGGCCGCACCACCCCAAGCAGCTTGTCCACATCCTCAGGAGTCACAGATTGAAACTGATCCAATCTAATACTGCAAGAAGGATTGCTGGACACCTCCTCCATAGACCTTGCAGAAATAGTGGAGTCCAAGTCAGCCCAAATACAGGAGATCTTATTCGCAAAGAACCCATTAAAGGCATCACAGCAGATCAACCCCGGGGACTGATTGGAAGTAGAAGGAGGAGAAACCAAACTCCTCACAACCCGGGATAGCTCCGCCGAGCGTGAACCTGCAGCCGCAATGCGTGCAGACCAGAATCTCTTTTTCGCTGCGCACACTGCCACCGCATAAGCCTTCAAATGGGTCACGTGCTGAATCCTGTCAGATTCGAACCGAGTTCTCCTCCACTTGCGCTCTAGTCGCCTACCCAACCGCTTCAGCCCCCGCAGCTCCTCAGTATACCAAGGGGCCCTTTTTGCAACAGGTCGGAAGGGACGCTTAGGAGCAATCGTGTCTACTGCCCTGTTAGTGTTACTGCCCTGTTAGTGTTAGTGTTTTTTATTTTCAACCCCCTTCCTAATTATCCCTAGCATGAATTTTGCCTTTTTCACATCTGTCGTGCACTGTCGACACTTTCAACGAGCTGTCCACCATGACCCCAAGATCTCTCCTGGTCAGTCACCAACAGCTCAGAGCCCATCAGAGTATATGTGAAGTTGGGGTTTTTTGCCCCAATGTGCATCACTTTACACTTGCTTCCATTGAACCGCATTTGCTATTTTGTTGCCCACTTGCCCAGTTTGGAGAGATCCTTTTGGAGCTCCTCACCATCTTAATTGGATTTCACTACCCTAAAGAGTTTAATGTTATCTGCAAATCTGGCCACTTTGCTGCTTACCCCAACTTCTAGATCATTTCTGAACAAGTTAAAGAGCACTGGTCCCAGTACAGATCCCTGGGGGACCCCACTTCTTAATTCCTTCCATTGCGAAAATTTTCCATTTTCTGTTTCCTGTCCTTCAACCAGTTACTAATCCATACATGAACCTGTCCCCTTATCCCACGACTACAAAGTTTTCTCAAGAGCCTTTGGTGAGGAATTTTGTCAAAAGCTTTTTGGAAGTATATTGTGTCAACTGAATCACCTTTCTCCGCATGCCTTTTGACACTCTCAAAGAACTCCAAAAGGTTAGTGAGGCAAGAATTGCCCTTGCAGAAGCCATGCTAGTTCTCCTTCAGCAAGGCCTGTTCTTCTGTATGTTTAACAATTTTGTCTCTAAGGATGCTTTTCATCAGTTTACCCAGCACAGAAGTTAAACTAACTGGCCTGTAGTTTCCCAGATCCCCCCTGGATCCCATTTTGAAAATGGGAGTTAGATTAGCTACTTTCCAGTCCCCTTGTACAGAGCTTGATTGTAGAGACAAGTTACATATTTTTGCTAGGAGATCAGTTCCTTCAGAACTCTTGGATGGATCCCATCTGGCACTGGCGATTTTGTTAATTTTTAGGTTTTCAGACCATTTAGAACATCCTCTCTCATCACCTCAAATTGGTCCAGAGTGGGTATATGATCAGTATCCTCCACTGTGAAGAAAGATGCAAAGAACTCATTCAGCTTCTCTGCAGTCTCTTATCCTCCTTAATGATCCCTTTCATGCTCTCATCGTCTAAGAGTCCAACCACCTCCCTGGCAGGTTTTCTGCTTCCGATGTATTTGAAGAAGTTTTTGTTATTCCCCTTGACACTTCTAGCTATATGCTCCTCAAATTCTTTTTGCATCCCTTATTGTCTCCTTCCATTTTTCTTGCCAGAGGTTGGTTTTTTCCCCCTGGAGGAAGTCTTCTTTCCTTTTTATAGCGTCCCTGACTCTACTAGTTAGCCACACTGGTGTCCTCCTGAACTTGATGGTTCCTTTCCTCCTTCTTGACATACATTCCAACTGAATTTCTATTATTGTGATTTTAAGTAGATTCCATGCTTTTTGGAATAATTTGACCCTCCTGACTTGCCCTTTCAGCTTCTTTTTTTAGCAATTCCCTCATTTTTGAGAAGTTTCCACAGTCATTTAGCATGTCTAGAAATTCGGCCTCTGTCAATACCTGCACATGAATTTGCCCAGTCTATGTGAAGGTAATTGAAGTCCCCCATTATTACAGTTCTGTCTCTCTTTAATGCCTCTCTGATTTGCTTATCCGGGTCACTCTCAGTGTTTTGATCAGGAGGGTGATAGCATGCCCTTAGTAACACACTTCCTTTCAGTCCTTGTATTGTCACCCATAATGATTCTGTGGAGGACTCCAATCCTCATAGGTTTTCTAGCTTGTTGGATTCTATCCCTTCTTTAATATACAGTGCTACTGCATCCCCAGTCCTTCCTTCCCTGTCCTTTCTGTAGAGTTTGTATCCAGGAATAACGATGTCTCACCAGTGCTCACCATTCCAGGTTTCTGTCATGCCCACTATATCTCTGTTTTCATTAGCAACTAAGCACCCCCAACTCAGCCATCCTGACTCTGAAGCTTCTGGCATTGGTATATAAACACCTATATGCCGAGTCTCCTACCTGGTGTTGGCATGCGCTATCTCCCATTTGACCTTTTTGACCGTCTGTCATGTGCTTCCATCTGCTCGACTCTTGGTTCTACTCTGTCCCCTTCTGACTTATCTGAAACATTTACACCCTCACACCTTAGGGGATTTTGCTGGCCGAACCAGATACCACCCACTTCTTGTTGGCAATCCCCCAGACGTCATTTTAAAAGCTGCTCTGCGACCTTTTTAATGTTAAGTACAAGCAGTCTGGTTCCATCTTGGCTCCCATGGAGCCTGTCCCTTTTGTACAGGCTTTGCTTTCCCCAAAATGAATCCCAGTGTCTAACCAATCTAAACCCCTCCTCCTGGCACCACTGTTTCATCCACGCATTGAGACCTCTCAGCTCCGCCTGTCTCGCTGGCCCTGCGCTTGGAACAGGTAGCATTTCAGAGAACACTACTCTGGGATGTTTGGACTTCAGTATGCTATCTAGTCGCCTAAATTTGGCTTCCAGGACATCCCAACTGCATTCCCAACATCTTTGGTGCCCACGTGCACCACGACATAAGCACCTTTCTTATGAGGCAAGACTACAACACCTGGGGCTTTTTAGTTTAGAAAAAAAGACAACTGCGGGGAGACATGATAGAGGTCTATAAGGTCATGCATGGTGTGGAGAAAGTGGAGAGAGAGAGATTCTTTTCCCTCTCACACAACACTAGAACCAGGGGTCACTCCATGAAATTGATTGCCAGGAGGTCTAGGACCAACAAACGGAAGTACTTTTTCACACAACGTGTGATCCACTTGTGGAACTCTCTGCCACAGGATGTGGTGACAGCCAACAACCTGGATGTCTTTAAGAGGGGTTTGGATGACTTCATGGAGGAGAGGTCTATCAATGGCTACTAGTTGGAGGGCTGTGGGCCACCTCCAGCTTCAAGGGCAGGGTGCCTCTGAGTACCAGTTGTAGGGGAGTAACAGCAGGAGAGAGGGCACGCCCTCAACTCCTGTCTGTGGCTTCCAGCGGCATCTGGTGGGCCACTGTGTGAAACAGGATGCTGGACTAGATGGGCTTCCTTGGGCCTGATCCAGCAGGGCTGTTCTTAGGTTCTTATGACAGCTGACTCCTCCCCAGCACTGCCTGTCTAGATGCTGGGTGGCGCCCACAATCTAGGGGAGCATTCCCATCTGAGGTCTTGATGGGGACCTCAGGAAGACTTAATGTCCTCCTTCCCTGAGACCTTCATTCCCCCTGACAGCAGAGTTGCTGTCATTCTGGGAGCGGGATGCCCATATCACACCCCGAGGGTCTCATCCACACACCTCTCTGCAGGGTTTGCAGAGACAACGCTTTTAGCCTCTAGTGGGTGAATACAGTAAGATTGCTTACTTCCTTTGCTCTTTCACACGCTTCTAGGAACACATGACAAGTAGCACCAACTGCCAGACGTTTACCTCCTCAACTGTCATATCCTACTCAAACCTGGGGGATGCCCCCAAAGTCTATCAGGAGACCTCAGAGACGCGCTCTGCACCTGGCGGGGTAAGAGACGGTCCGACAGAGCAGAACAGGAAATAGACCCCGGGGTAGCTGGTTTCACTGGGTGTGCAAATGCTTTGGGCTCAACAAGGACCGACAGAAATAGTCCAGACTGTCTTGAGATGGGGCTTATTTCTTGGAATGGGGTGATGTAGAGCAATGGACAGTGACTATTCAGGTTAAATACTATGAAGTTTGAGGCAGATTTGTAGGTTTCTGGTCAGGCAAAACTGAAGAGTCTTTGGGAAGACATAGGAACACACTGTATATCAAGTCAGACCATTGGTCCACCTAGCTCGGTATCGTCTACACTGACTGGCAGCAACTCTCCACAAAGTTTCAGGCAGGAGGGCTCTCCCAGCCCTACCTGGAGATGCCAGGGAGGGAACCTGGGACCTTCTGCATGCCAAGCAGCTGCTGTACTAATGAGCTGCAGCCCCATCCCCTGAGGGATGTTACAGCAGACAGCACTTGCGTGTGGTCACCCATCCAATGGTGAGTGAACCCTGTCTAGCAAAGGGAGCAACTCATGCTTGCTACTGCAAGATCTGGCTTAATCAAGCAGCCTTTTTACCCAACCCTAGTGATGACTTGTTCTCCTACCCCTAGATCCGGGAAACAAGACGAACAGTGCGAGACTCGGACAGTGGCCTGGAACAGATGTCAATTGGGCACCACATCCGGGAACGTGCACACATCATGCAGCGTTCACGCAATCACCGCACGGGTGACCAGGAGGAGAGGCAAGACTACATCAACCTGGACGAGAGTGAGTGTTCCCTACAGCCCCTCCCTTTCCTTGGGGCAGTCCACCCCAACTCACCCACTCAGTTGCCTCCTCCCCCTTCCTGCTTTCAGGTGATGCAGCTGCATTCGATGATGAGTGGAGGCGAGAGACATCCCGCTTCCGGACGCAGAGAGGGCTGGATTACCGGCGTCACGAGGGGAGCAATGGCCGTAGGGCTGAGGGGACTCGTCTTGCTATTCAGGGACCCGAGGAGTCTCCAACCAGACAGTCGCGCCGGTACGACTGGTGAATCCAGAGCAGACTTAAGGGGGGGTGTGATGCAGTCACCCCCAAATCTACCTTCATGATCTTGTAAGTCTTAACAGTTGCTCCTTGCATGCACACTGTGCCTGGTGCATACTTCCCCAGCCTCTTGTTTTCTCCCTACACTTCTCCGATGAAGCAATAGAGTCTTGTGACTCCTTAAAGGCTAATACATATATTGTGAACTATGGTCCATGGAAGTCATGAATAGGCAGGACACCGGCGTTAATGGAAGGACGACTGCTCTTTGGGGTGGAGAGGAGGAGGCGGTTTGTATGGAAAAACTTCTTTAAAAACTAATAAAGCATTTTTTAAAAAAAAAAACACCCACCATGGGATACATGATTCATCTGGTAGCTCCTACTGTAGTTCTGTTTCTGAAACCAAGCAGGCTGCGGATTATGTGAGGAATGTGCATGGACTGTTCTTTGCAATTCAGACCAAAATGCTGGCTCGGCTTGGTCAACCGAGCCAGCTCGAACTGGTTCGGCGGTTCAAGGGCCTATGCTTGTAAAGGGGAATCCTTGAAAAGGCTTCTAAAGGGCCCGGGCGGTGCGGGGGAGACACGCAAAAGGGCACCTTTAAAAGTAGATGGAAGGGGCTTACCAGTCTGGCTGTGGTAGTGGTGCCGCCACTCCTCGAAGGCCCCCCTGGCCCAGACCCAGTGTGCAAGCGGCGCTCCACCCCCCCAGTAGCCTGCGTACGGCGGCACAGGCCTAGAACTGACCTGGCCTCCACACATGCAGAGGTTCCAGTGGCTGAAGATACTTAGCTGTATTCAAAACGGGATTTAGTAGGAGCTGACTGAGTTCTCACGGGTGGAGGTGGGGACGTATGCCTGGGTAGTGCCACTTCAGAATGCAGGTGAAGGTACATGTGATGGAATGCTTCTCCATACATACAAACAAACCAACCCCTTCACACAGAAGAGAGATGGCAGGGAGAAGAATTCTAGCATACCTTCTTCCTGATATGCTAACTGTGTGCAGGAATTCCTTTTTTTAAAAAGTTCCATCATGTGAGCCCTACCTCCAGCCTGGAATAACACAGTCTTGCACATTTCCTGCCCCAGTCTCTCAGGAATTTTGCCCTGGATCTGCCATTTTTCTTGTTCCCTCTTCCCTCTTGCATTTCCTTGCTGTTCACTTTCTGATTTCTGTTTCTCTCTCCTCTTCCCACCTTTCTGCTCAGGTACAGACAGTGAAACTCTGATGGCGAAGCCCCTGCAGAAATCACCTGGACCTTCCTCAAGTTGAATACTAGCCTCCTGCCCCTCTTAAGAATTAAATTAAGTGACTAACGCTCTGCACAGTTGCCCTCCTTGCATAGAGCAACTGGCCAAGGGGAATATGAGGGACTTTGTCCATGAATGAGTGACACACCCCTTTTACTTTGTTCTTTTTCCTCTAACTCCTCCCTGCCCGTCCTTGAGCTCCCCTACCTGCTCCCTCCCCTTAGTGTTTTTTGGGGGATGCAGGAGTGATCTCCTTGAGTTCTTGCCATCCCCTCTGTATCTCCTGCTCCAAGTTTGGCTGGTTCTGGAATTTGTATTTAATACACCCACCCAAGTGGCAACCGTGTAAGAAAATCGGTTGACCTGCTATTAGTTTCAAGCACTTGGAAAATAACTTTTAGTCACCTTTGCTCTTGGCTTGCCTGCCTGCCTGCCTGCCTGCCCTGGAAATGGGGTATGTATAAAAGGGTGCAAAGAATCGGGTGAGGTGTGGACAAACCAAACAGGCCCTACCTCTCCCCCCAATCCAGTTGGCTCCCCATCTTATCAAATTTGATTTTGTGAAACTTGTAACTAGATGTTCTGAGTTGAATAAAGAAATGGAACCTGTAAAGCAAATGGAGTTGGCTTCTGTCTCAATCTTTGCCTGTCTTTGAGCTCTTGGATCCAGAGAGACACTTGGCTTTGTGCAGTGCTGTTTGCTTAGAACCCCTGGCCTCAAAGTCTGTGCCTTCCCTCCTGAACCAGTCAGCCTGACAAGCTGTGTGTGTGGTTAGTTTTATTAAAAATCTTTCCCCTTTCTTCCTAACATGCGAGGCTATTTGCAAGATGGAAACCTTAACAGAACAAACGTAGCTCTAAATCCCCTGGCACTGCCATTGTAACCTTGATCAGAATGAAAGCTGCCTGGTTCTCCGCCACACCAGGTGTACTTGTGAGGAATACTGAAACTGCTGGTAAGACCTTGTTGGGCATTGGAGAGAGAGAGAGGCTCTGTACAGCTCTACCTTAAACATTGACCTCCTGTCATGATCTTCATATATGTTTATTAAAAGGCATCAAGCTTAACCCCCAGCAAAGAATCTCCCGCACAAAATGCAAAAGTAGCTCTGGCAGGCATATATTGCTTCAGTGATGGCACTTAGCAAGCAGGGATCAAGCAATATTGATCAGAACAGCCAATAGATTCTTCTAAGCAAAGGTCACTGGCTCTTTCCCCTCCTGCCTTTGACCATGTCCACCGTTTCCTAGAGCAGCGCATGGCTCTTATACGGCTTACTGCTGGGCTTTCCGCTGGCTTGCTCTAATCCTGCTTCAGGTAACTGAGCTGCAGGGTTGGGGGCAGATTTCAAAGCATCAGACAGGGAAGCCTGCTGTGCCTCAAGAGCCCAAGAAGGGTTCATCGTCTCCATATATGGCTGAATCCTTAAGGCTAGAGGTTTGGTATGGTAGGTGCATCATGTCTCCACAAGGCAACTCTGCTTAGCTTTATACATGTTCTGTCCTGGCTGGCCATCTTGAGTGAGGCCACATTCACCAAGGTCTCCACATAAGGGTGGTGCTGGTAGTAGTGGGGGAGGTTTGCTGAGTCCAACACACAGGTAATGTAGATGCTGGAGGGGGACGTGATGAAGACTCCACAGTAATAGTGTGGAAGTCTGAATGAGGAGGAGGAGGCCGTGCAGGCATTGGAGGAGGCAGAGAATGAGATGCCCATGAAAAGGAAGACTCCGAGAAGGAGAAAGAGTCTGTTTTGGGTGGTTGCCAGACTCTGGAAAATAGAGCTGGTGCAATGGAAGGCTTGGCTCCTGGAGTTTCTTCCAACTGCTGCAGGATCCGAGACTTGATATCCTGACTCAAAGAGGAGCCAGCTGAACTCAGGAAGCTGCTGACAGTATTGATGCAGTGGCGGTAACCAGCAGCAAAATCCCGGCTGTCTTGAGAAGGAGAAACGGCAGCAGCTGGAGGGGAGGCAAAGTCAGGCATGTTAGCTTTCCTGATGCTGTAACCAAGTGGCATCTGGAATGCTGGCACTTCGGCATCTTTTGTGTGCCTCCCATGGCCTTGTGCCAAGGGAGAAAGACTTAGGAAAAAGTGTCCATTACCTTGCTGCTTCAGCCTGTGGAGCTGCTCTACGGTCATCTCCAGAATCTCCGCTTTCTCCAGCCGTGACAAAACTCTAGTGTTCTGTGGAAGTCAAATGAGAAACTACAATGCTTTACTTAGGTATGTATTCATTCATTTATAGGCACATCTAAATGGAACTCTTGGAAAGGTTCAAAATGGACTTGTTCCACTTCCCAATTCTACATTATATGTGCACAGAGTTGTGTTGTGTTACATGGGTTCCCTTCCCAGTTCTTGGCAGGGCATATTGCACAACCAGGCCAGCTAAGAATCCATTCTGGTTGGGCAGTACTGGTTGCGTTTCAAAGCAGGGGAAAGATGCATTTACTTACTTTACCTGTGTGTGCCCTGTGCTTAAAAAAATAAAAATCTGAGCCCTAGCAATCCAAATTTTGCATCAAGAAAAGCTAAATTCTACAAACTTCAAAGCGGTATGCAAATTTATATTTTGCTTGTTTGCATGACTGAGAGTGACAGTGTGGTGTAGGGGTTAGAGTTTAGACAAGGAATGGAGAGATCTGGATTTAAATCTCAACAGCTCAGCCATGAAGTTTACTAGGACCTAAGAGATGTGAAGCCCCATCTCTAGGCCTAACCCTAATGCTTGGGGATGTTATGAGGATAATGTAAGGGAGGAAGAGAACTTTGTAGCCTGAACTTCTTGGAGGAAGGGCAGGATAGAAATGAATTCAATAGTAAAAACAAACTGCATAACAGATTACAATCTTGCATAACTTACTCCTGTTTCACTCATAGAAGTGAGGAACTGCATAGGGTGCTAAACTCTCAATCTCAGCAGTAGAAATCTTTTTGGACACCACCTGCCTCTGAAGATTCCAGCAGACGTTAGTCACACGCACTCAAGCATAGGCACATCCCTGTCCTTCCTGAATGACATGCCTATGTACCATCTAGGCTTCTCTTTAGTACTAATGTGTCCTAACTGCACTGGAAGCTGCTGTTCAGATAGGTCCTTGCAAGAATCTTCTACCACAATAAAAATGCCTTTGTTGCAATCAATTAACACAGCTAATTTTTTGGATTTTGTTGTCGCTAACATGCTCCTCCAAGGACAGGATGTGTGTTCGATGTTGGAACCCTGCTGCATTGGGAAGAACATGCTTTCAGCATCCTTCCACTTTGTAAATAATCAGAGCTTCACAGATCTAAGGGACGGCTGAGGGAATTGTTCTTGAAGGGACCTGTCTTCTCCCTACCCTGGGGGCCGGTGCATTTACCTGTTGATCTGGGGTCTGCTGAAGTAGCTTCCTCAACTGTTCCAGGCTGGCATTGATGCGTGCCCTCCGGCGTTTCTCAATCAGTGGCTTGACAGACTGGTAGGAGCAAGAGGAAAAAAATGTGATTTATCAATAAGGAATCAAAGAGGCCAGAAATGAGTCCAACAGGATCAGAAACCTTTCTAGACAAAACTGGCTCAATTGCCCTCCTGAGTATCTCTCACAATTGTACTTTTCTTTCAGCATCTTTAAAAGCTAGGGCTTCATTTCAGCCAGAGCTTAGGCTCAGAATTTATTTTTAATGCAAGCTTTCATAACAGGAACATTATACAGAAGTAGTGAAGTCAAAAATGACTTCAAGCGTGCATGGAATATCTTTTCTTTCCCACTGAATTAATCACAGCATTTAGCTGTATTTATAAAATCTCAGGTGAAATGATAGAAAACGTCTTCTATTTCAGGCCAAGGTGTGAAGAGAAATTGTATTATTGAATTAAGGCCTGGCCCTTGTGCATAGGACAACCCTGAGCACATGCTAGATGAGCAGGGCCTGGCTTTGGGAGGAGACCAGTCACTTTACTTTCTACCCAGTTTCCCCCTATGTTGCTTTGCTTATGGATAACTGGCAACCTTGGTGAATTGCATTTTCCTTGGCAGTGCTTACAAGCCTATCACTCCACTTTCTTTACTGGAATTTGGTAGGAGAATGGAAAACTGGGACCTCCCGCCCCATGCCTCACACGACACCACTGGGGCTGGAGAGGGCATCCAGGAGAACTATACTGAGAGGCCTACACACAATTGGTGTGTAGAGCGGGGAGGGGTTAGGTGGGGAGAGCGAGTCAAGCGCACTCTCTCCACACATGAGCAGCTAGCCCAGCCTGGGTGGCAGAACTGGCCACCCACACGGTTACCGGCTCCATCATGGAGCCGCTAGGGGCGGCTGGGATTGGGGAAGTCCCAGAAGTCCCAAGATGCCCTGCATGAGTGCGCGGGGCATTATGGGGAGACTCATATGATGCCGGGAGGCTTGTTGTTGCTGCCTCCTGGTTGGAGGTCTCCTCGTGAGTTGCTGCAGTGCGGAGCGACAATGGTACCACAGCAACATAATTTTTTTTTTAAAAAAAAAAATTGCATGCACTTTAGCAAAATTCAGAATGAGAGTTAAAAAAATAAAACAAAATGGCAAAATTCCTGTTCAGAGAAGGGGCACTGAGGTCCATTGTAAAGGAACCCCACTGGAATTTGGGCGGTTTCACTCACTTGCCCCTGCTCCAGTGCAGTGTCTGGTAGTTGCTGCCACCACTCTCTGCTTCCAGAGAGATCTCAGGTTTGGGTCTGAACCAACCTTTGGAGGATCCCCTCGGTCTCTGCAGAGCAGGAGCTGGGCTTAGTTCACCCCTTCAGTTAAGTTCCCTTTAAGTAGTTCAACCAAGCGGTCAGCTCATGGGAAACCGCAACTCCAGAGTCTCTGAGCAACGCACATGAGAGGCGAAATGGTTCTCTCTGAGAGATTACTTTATTAATCTACATTGCAGGAACCAAGGTGGGGAAGGGGAGCAGGAAGGCATTAGGAAAATAAAGCAAAAGTCATTTCTAACTCCTAACGCATTCTAAAGTCTACAGCAAAACATTTGCGTATCTTGGTGAAGGATGGTCCAGCCAGTAGATGGAAAATAGCTGACCTTTAACACAGGCAACACACAACTTGTAAAGAGTTTCTTAGGTAAAGCACTCGGAAAAGCGGTGAGCCCCTTCCACCAATCAGAGGTAGGCCATGAGTGCTCAGGTTGACAGCTCCTCAGCCAATGAGGTGGCGAGATGCCCTGGCACATGTCTGTAGTTCAAAGGGTTTTCCATTACCATTCTCACTGGGTAGGTGGGGTTCAAAGTGTCCATTTCTCCTGTGCTAGACAGGATTAGGGGATTGGTTTTTGGCAGGTCCAGCAGATGCTGTGGACATGATGCTCTCGCTTCACAATTATGGAAGCTAACTCCCATCATGCACTTGGTTCCTTGACATCCAGAGTAAAAGCAGTGGGACCAGAAAATATGGTCAGGCCATTGCCCACTGTGTCACCATCTGCCTCACCGACTACTTCTTCCGCCATGTATGTGCTTTGCCAGACCACACTGGACAGACTAGTATTGCAGTTACATTCAAAGTCAGGGAAAGGGCCACAAATCGAGCACAAATCCCACGTAAATCCTGTGCTATTTCTTCCCTTGCCCTGAGTGCCCTACTTCCCAACATTTCACAAGTGAAAACCGTGACTTGGGTATTTTCAGTACGTTTTCTCACACTAAGCCCAAGGACTCCCCACACCCCCGACACGCACACACACATACACACACACACCCCAGTGTCACACATTGCTCTTTCTCAGATGGCACATTTTGTGTTCCTTTAGCTGCAATGGCTTCTGTAGCAGGAGGTGTTAAAACAGGAGGAAGTGAAGCTCCAAGCTGATGCTCTGGGCTGCCCTTTAGAAACAGCATACCCTGAACGGATTGCTATAATAAGGTAATGGAATAAGACATGCTTGACACACACACCAAAAGATGTTAAGTATGCCCATGATAATATTATTTTTTCATTACTGAACAGCCGTTTAAGGAATCCCCTTTTCTTCACATCTTGTCCATTTAATGCGGACTCTCTCTCTTTTCTCTTTGTGTTCGCAAACTGAACTCAACTGTTTCTTATGAATATTTCATCGCACAATGGAGCTGTTTGTGTTTATTACGCAATGGCCACAATGCAAATACATTCCACATGATGTTGTCAGATCTAGAAAGACAGTTGTAGGGGATGGAGGTGAAGCACTGGCCATTATGGCCACTTGTGTGCATTTATCCACATGTGCACTGTATCCAGAGGTGCAACTAGGTAATTTGTGGACCCTGGACCTAATGCGCTTACCGGGGGGGTGGGCCCTGCAAAACAAGCATCCTCTCCAAATATATGTATATATACACATACACAAGCACAAACACCCCTTAACAGTTTGAGCCCTGAATACCTGAGGGACCTCCTGCTCCCAAGGGTTGCTGCCCACTTGACAGGGTCATCTGAGGGGGCTCTGCTCCGGATGCTGACCATGAGGGAGGCTCAGTTGCCATCTATGCAGGACAGGGCCTTCTCTGTTGCTGCCCCCAGACAGACTCTGGAATGCTCTCCCGGTGGCTATTTGCTCCTCCATCACAGTTT
Source organism: Hemicordylus capensis (assembly GCF_027244095.1). NCBI lineage: Eukaryota > Metazoa > Chordata > Lepidosauria > Squamata > Cordylidae > Hemicordylus > Hemicordylus capensis. Next base: position 164,418,627 of record NC_069658.1, read on the forward strand.
TTAGAAAGCATTTGAAATTTTGGCTTTTTACCCAGGCTTTTATATGATTGTCCCTACTGCTGCTTCTTTGTATTTTGTATGGTTATTTTATGCTTGTATTTTAAATCTTTTTTGTCAGATCTCTGTTTTTTACATTTTCGCTTATATTTTAATTGAGTAATTTTTATAGTCTTGTTTTGATATTTGTGTGACGCACCTTGGGATTGTTTTAATGAAAGGTGGTATATAAATTTAACAATCAATCAATATCACCACAACCCACAAGTATGGCCCAGAGTGCATTTTGGGTGGCGGGGAGGGGGGGAGGAACACTACACATCCCCCAAAAGATCCATACATTATCTTGATCATTCACCACAAGTCTACATATCTGTACCAGAGTGCATTTGCCAAGAAAAAAAGCACCAGTGGATTCACACAACTTCTTGGCTATTCACAAACTAACTGGGACACAACATGTGTCCCAAGCTCCACAGTTCAAGACAAAACCAACTTGGACATATAGATATAGTTCATTTGTAAGGAAAATAAATTAAAACCACACATGCTCCTTGCTTCACACAGTTCTCATGCAGACCTTTTGAGTCACAAACCAAGTTGAGCATAGTGCATTTGTAAAAGAAAAATAATCTTTTTTTAAAAATTCAGATGTAACAGTTCAACTTTCACCAGGTGTGAAATACTTTGTGAATAGAGATAACTCTGACAGCTTGACTGCAGTAGGGGAAAAATTATTTTAAAAATCACAGGATTGGTTTATTTTCTTGAAATAAAAATAAACAGAGTGCTGACATCTTGTGTCACATGTATGCCCAATTTCAGAAAACCAAGCCCAGACATTCTAGAAATGGAAAGAGTTGGGCAAAGTGTGTGTGTGGGGGGGGGGTGCATGTTGAACTTTTTTATGAAGGCAAAGGGCCAATATCCTTCACATGGGGATGGAATGATGCTCTAAGGGGAGGAGGGGCTTCAGTTCCAGAAGTTTTTGTAATTTTCTACCAAGCCACTTATGGGTCGTCTTTGCAGTTTTTTAAAATCAAAAATCGTTAAAAATAAACAGATTGACCAATCTGCTTCAAAACCAATACACAGAGTTCTGATAACCTGTCCTACATCTGTGCCAAATTTCAGAACTCTAGACCAAGCCATTCCAGAAATGTAAAAGGGAACATCATGGGGCCCTCCAGGAGGGTAGGCACACCAACTCGGGCCCCCAGGTCTGTGCCTAATGGCACCCCTGATTGGATCCATCCCACAACCTTAGATAGGTGTAAGTTCTATAGAGCATGGGAAAAGAGCTGAAATCTGAAGAACCCAGGCACATGTTATGCACACTAGCAAGCTGATGAGAAGACATCTCCCCAAAAGGCAAACCAGGGGCAGTGTTATGCCAGGAACAGGTACCAGGAAAGAGGGATTGTCCCTGGGAAATGGGAACATATACACTCCTTTCTCCCCATGACACCGCTTCACCTGAGGGAACTTTGCTTACAGCAATCAGGGCTCCATGCATGATACCATTCATGCAGCCCTGGGGCTGGACACCTTCAGCCTCAGAGGCAGGATGCCTCTCAATACCAGTTGCAGGGGAGCAACAACAGGAGAGAAGGCATGCTCTCACTTCTTGCCTGCAGGCATCCCAGAGGCATCTGGTGGGCCACTGTGTGAACCACGATGCTGGTCTAGATAGGCCTCGGGCCTGATCCAGCAGGGCTGTTCTTTCCTTCCTTTCAAGGACCTAATTACAATAGTGACAGATACTGCTGGTTGTATGCAGGCCTGTATCAATACCTTGTGCCAAACTGTTTATAGGCTCTCACACACTACTTCCCCACCTCCTGCTCCTCAGAAATGCTAAGGGCCAAACAACATATGATGTCAAATGTCCAGTTTGCTTCTGCATGCTCCCCCCCCCCAACTTCTAGCAGCCACAGCGGGCCTGATCCATATTAGGGCTGTGGCAGATAAAAAGTTAGTTTCCCCACTCCACCCCATGCTGCAGCCTTGATCCCAACAAACCTCTCCCTGGCGGCTTCTATTTAAGGTAGAAATAGCAAGTGCACGGGGCCAAACAAAATATGTAAATAAATGTGTAGTTTGGCCCTCATCTAACGAGAAACATTTAACTTTCCAGACTTGAAGGGAGAAGTAGATAAGGCTAGAGAGACTATACACGGGGCATAACTACATCAACAATATGATTTAATAATTTTTCTATTTTCCCTGAGGGGAGAGGCTATCATGAATCTTTAACAAAGAACTCTCAGTACATTTACCAAATGACAATACATTGAATTATTTAGGAGAAGCCATGACTATCTATCTATCTATCTATCTATCTATCTATCTATCTATCTATCTATCTATCTATTGAATATCTGTTCGTCTGTCTGTTCCCTATACATTCCCACACCCTTTGAGATATCGGGCTATGAAATGGCACTTTTTCTCCAGGAAGCGCTAATCTAACAATTGGAATCAGGGGGAGGAGCAGGATGGACCAGACTTCTGCTCTGGATTTAGCATGTTTGCCCACCTCGGAAGACTGGTCTAACTGATTTCCAATTGGTAGTCCAGCTCTCCTTGAAAAAAAGTGCCATTTTGAGACCTATTTTCCCCAGAAAAACAGGACTCAAAATGGTGGTCGATTAACTCAAATCAATTTGAGTGATTGGAGATTGATTTGTCGAGGCAGCTGGCTTGGATCAATTTGAGTTTTTGTAATTCGATTCAAGCTCAAATCGAATCACAAAAATTGATTCATGAACACCCCAATGGCAAAATCCATGGTATTTTGTGAGCATGTTATCCTTCCCCTGTCCTGTCCCAACGCATCTGTTTCTCCCTCCCCCCTCCTGGCCCAACCCATTGGAGAGGAGAGCTGGTCTTGTGGTAGAAGCCTGACTTGTCCCCATAGCTAAGCAGGGTCTGCCCTGGTTGCATATGAATGGGAGACTTGATGTGTGAGCACTGCAAGATATTCCCCTCAGGGGATGAAGCCGCTCTGGAAAGAGCATCTAGGTTCCAAGTTCCCTCCCTGGCATCCCCATGATAGGGCTGAGAGAGATTCCTGCCTGCAACCTTGGAGAAGCCACTGCCAGTCTGTGTAGACAATACTGAGCTAGATGGACCTATGGTCTGACTCAGTATATGGCAGCTTCCTATGTCCCTATACCACATATGTAGGGAATTTGAGATACTGTCATTTTCTTGTCATTTTTTCAAAATATATTTACTGATACAAAAATCAGCCCTGCTGCAGTTGAATGCAGAAGTGCATTCTCAATAAGGATGACTCTTGCATGCATGATGCAGCTTCTCTGACTGAGTTTACTCAGGCTCAGATAGGTTTACACCAAGAGCTATAAACCTGTAAGCTTACTTGTATTTATACCTGACTCAGCTTTCCTCTTCTTGTTCTTGCCTGCAAAAGATGCTGTACAGCTGGAAAGCCTGCTGCTATCGGGTGACAACACAATTGTCCAATACAAATTATCACCTGAACAATTCACTCTGCCTTTCCTCCTTTGCTTGTCTTCCTCACCGTTGAAATTCAGATTCTAAGCTCCGTTGGGCAGGGACCGATCTTTTCTGTATGTAAAGTTCCACGTACATGGATGACTGGCAGATGGGCAATAGAAGAAAAGAAAGACTGCATTCCAGTGCCTTATGTTATGTGGTCTGTTTGGCTCTGGGGAACTGTTTTTGTAGTTCCAGTTTGCAACATTCAAAAACATCCATATAAATCCCACAAACAATCGAAAGAACAAAACTGGAGAAAAATGAAAGCAAACTAAACGAGATCCAGACTGTTATGTGCCTTGGTTATGACATAGGAGCATGAAACGGTGCTGAGAAAGCTTTGAGGTCAGGGTCACTAATTCTGGGATCCACGTCCTTGTTTAGCCTCCATCTGTTTTGCCATGTGCCTATGCTTATGGTGAGTATGATTATTATTACAACACAGTACATTATGAAGCCATCAATCAAGTACATTATTCTCTTGAGTCTGCAAATCAGTCTGGAAAATTATGAACAAAATATAGGTATATCCCAACATGCAAACAGGTGGCAACATGTAAAGGCATCCGTAATAGCCTGTGTGTGTCAGAGTCATTAGCATATTGCGGCCCATGTATTACCTGTCAGGGGGATATACATATTCATGAACAATTGTCTGTATTAACTTGCTGATTGTTAATTCCATAAGATGGTCCATGAGTCACTAATACTAAATCTAGCTGAATATATTTAAAAGTCTTTCCCTGAATGAACGGAGGCACACACTCAAGGTCACAATTTGGATTAGTTATGCCTTAACACCCTTTAATCATCCTGCTGTACTGGCAATCTGGGTTTTACTCTTAAAGGCATGCTGAGGGAAAGTAGAGCCAAGAAATGCTATATATTCTGGATTAATCACCACAGAGTCAGGGGTGTAGATATAACTGAACCAGGAGTGGGGACAAATATCCCTGGGCCCCTGACCGGTGGGGGGGGGCGGCAGGGGGGGGAGACTCGTCAGCTGGGTGGCAGCTTGCTTTTTGCTCTCTTCCTGCTCCTGCTCCTGCTCCTGCCTCTCCCAAGCAGAAGATAGTGAGGGCCCATCTTGATTTTTTGTCCCGGGGCACACCTCAGCCTTGCTATGAGGTTGTTTATAGTGTTTTGTTATATCTCATATTCCCCCAACAAGGGGTGTAGCTAGGGGAGAGGGCCCATGTTCGCCCCTCTCCCTGGTGGCCTCTTGGAGTGAGGGAGATAATGACTAACATAGGGAGGGATGGAGCTGGGGGGCCTTCAGGAGCTGGGGGGGGCGTGTTCTTCAACCCATCTGCTAAATTATAGCTACACCCCTGCTCCCCACAACTCTGTTTCTCACTCTGCCCCTGATTTCTGCATTTCAGGCCACAAGACACAGAGTGACCCCCGCAGTGCTGAAGGACTCTTATCCTATCCAAAACACTTGCAAGTCCTTGTGATGTGACTTGCCCCCCTCATATTATGCTGGGGCGATAATTAATCAAATAAATAGATAAATAGATATCATGCCTCTCTATCTACCACAGTCCTTGGTTGCTGCTGGGAGCATGGAATGAGGATATGCAGACATGCAACTTGATTGGTGAGGGGCAGTGTTCCCTCTAACAGGGATTCCCAGATGTTGTTGACTACAACCCCCACAATCCTCAAAGGCGATTGCAGCTGGGGATGCTGGGAGTTGTAGTCAACAACATCTGGAAATCCCTGTTAGAGGGAACACGGGTGAGGTGGAGTCATATGGCGAGGGCTTGCAAGCATGACTGTCGTGAAAGGGATCCCTCACTGGGCTGTCTTTAGGGAGCTGTACACAGAACACAGGCCCTTCAGGTATGTGGCATTGGTATAATGGTGGCTGGTTGGTTGGTGCTGCACCAACAGCTGCAGATGACAGTCGTCACCTAGTTCTTCATTGAGGCCTGCCATAATCTTGTGCTTTGCTTTTAATTAGCATAAACTGAATCCAAGGTAGAGAAAGTAATTAGAAACAAGCCATGTCAGAGGCAGTGCTTAGCTCAAAGCAAAACTACCCGACAAAAATCTGTCAAATGCCTGTAAGAGTTTATTCCAGTAATCCATGAGGTGATACGATGTGTAACTTCCTTTGTCTGAATAAGTGAAATTAGGGTTCATTTGAAGCACAGGAGAGAAGCACTTCCAGATTTTGCCCAAGTCATGGGCAAAAAGGCACACACCTCTCCACAAAGAAACGGATGGTCTGAGGGAGTATAACTTGCTGGCTCTTCCTCATTCAGGAGCTGTCGTTTCTCCCCTAACCAGGGCTTGAAAGCTGCGGACAAATGGAAGTGGCTGGACAGACTGAAACTGCCCACTGATGCAGGCTCACATCCCTTGGGGGCTATCTTGGACCATGCCTTGCCTTTTGACCAGCAGGTTTCTGTGGGCTCTAGAATAGCCTTTTCTCAGTTGACATCTACTACATAAGCTGTGCCCCTCTTGCAAGACAGGGATCTCACCCCTCTTCATCTCCATCCTTTTGTCCCTTCCAGGCAGTGGCGACTTGTCCCAAGGAGCTAAACGAAGTGCAGCTGCCTCTGGTACCGAGCAGCCGGATTGCGCTGTTTCTCCCATCCTACCCTGTCCCAGCATTAGTGAGAGTCGCACTGCCTGCAGGCTGGCCATTCATCAGGTAGAGCTGTGCAGGCCCACACAGCTCTGCTTGATGAATGGCCAGCCTGCAGGTGGTGCAGCTCTTATTAATGCCAGGGCAGGGCCGGATGGGAGAAACTGGGGCGGATAGGCTGCCCAGTACCAGAGGCAGTTGCACCTCATTTGGCGCCCTACGAGCTCATTAGGACAAGCCGCTAGGGCCTTTAGGTTTGGCTACTGTAATGTGTTTTATGTGGGGCTGCCCTTGAAGAGGACTTAGAAACTGCTGATTTGTTGTAGCACTTCCAACCATCTGAGGCCTCTTCAAGGGCAGCCCCATGTCAGCGGCATTACAGTCCAAGAGGGAAATATGTGCAGCCTTTACATCACCAGCCACACTGCCTGCCAGCTGGCCCTGGGCCCAATTCAAGCCTGACCTGCCTCAAAGATCGTCGCCTCTCCCTCTATTTACCCACCCCGCTTCCCATCTTTCTTTGTCAAACCAGGCCCTGCTGCCATCCCATCAATGCACAGGACATGAACTTTTGCCACTAGAAGCGGAACCCTCACAGCTGTGGTTTTCCAAAGGCCGTGGAAGGATCCCCCTCTGTAGCTTTGGTTTAGCAAGAGCGGCAACACCTTGCTTTCCCATCTGGTTTTGGGGAGCTGGATTTTTTTAACAGGCTGACGGACGCGGTTAAAGTTGTTTCGCTGCAATTTACCTGATTGTTTTAGATCAGCGCTGCTCAATTTTGGCCCTCCTGCAGATGCTGGCCTACAACTCCCATAATCCCTGGCTTCTGGCCACTGTGGCTGGGGATTTTGGGAGTTGTAGTCCAAAAACAGCTGGGGGGCCTAAGTTGATCAGGCCTGTTTTAGATGATGGGTGTTTGATTCTCTTCCATCACTGCAAGCATCTTTGAATCATGTGCTGGGAAAGCAGCATATCAGTGTTTACACTAAATAAATACATGAGAATTTAGCAGAATGTTAAAAGATTTCTCCCTTGCTCTCCCATATAGGATAATGAGGAGCTGCAAGAACAATTTTGGGCGATGGAAGTATGAAGAATTGCCCCAGGATACTTCTTTCCCAGAGCTCTGGGGGGAAGCGGGGAAGGTCAGAATGAGAGTGGTGGTGGAAATGGAACCCTGAAGCCCAGCACCAGTCGGGGAGGGAGATCTGCATTACATTAATAGCTTTAGCGTGGAGCTGTACATCAGAAGGAAAGGGCCTCTGCAGGGCTGACGAGGATTTGGACCTCTTCATACAACAGGCAGTATTCTTTAATTTTGAACTTTGACTGGGGAGAGGGAGGTGTGGGGAGGGAGGGGGATGCTCTGAACTGAAGCAATTCCTGCAGAATTAATTCCTTACAGGGATATATCTTTAGGGCACAATTCTAAGCACGTTTATTCGGAAGGAAGCCCTATTGAGTTCAGTGGCACTCAGAATGGGTCTCTCTGTCAGCTCCAAGGTGCCTGCAAATCGCTTGGGCATCTTGTTGAATGGATTGGATGGAGATGTCCCGCCTGCCCTGCATCCCAAAGTAATTTGCAGGGTGTTTTGTATTACTCTGTACTGCTCCAGGTTAGACAGATTACTAACAAAACTACTGAGAAGATCAGCACTGAGAACTACTGTTAAAAGGCCTAGAAGAAAGTAGGTGCAAAACAAAACAAAATAGAATGGGCAACCATTTGGGTATAACTGGTGTTTTTTTTTTTAAAAACCCACAGAATAAACTGTGCTAGGGACAGGACTCCGAGTTTGGCCTGGGAGCCCAGCGGGGAGAAAGCCTTGTTTCCTTACCTTTCGGTAGAGGCTGCTGGGATTTTTTGAGTTCCTTGCAGAAGGTCCGAGCTTGTGCAAGCACTTTGACCCTGCCTGGGCCAGGTCCATCGGGCTGCCCCTTAAGGCGACTGGGGAGCAGGAGAGATCCTCGGGGCCTCTCATACTGCGGACCACCCTTCAGTTGTTCAGCTGAAGCAAAAACAAGGCTGGCTTGTTTTGTTTTGGATTTTCAGATATGTCCTCAGTTCTCCCTTTCTCTCCATTCGTCTGCTGCTGCGCTCTAGAAAAGTGATTCACACCCTCCTTCCTCATCCCAAGGTGTGTGAGCAACTCCTCCCCCTGCCAGTGGGAATGCCGACTCCTTAAGCAGCCGCTTTCCTCACCCCACCCCAGAGGCCAATTTGCATCTCTCTGCCTCTCTGGTGGGTTTGGAGGGAAGTAGGTACTATGGACAGCTCAGCAGGAGCTTAGAAACAAAAGCAGTCATGGGTGTGTTTTGAAAAAACACTGTGGGACTTCTCCCCCGTGGAGCTTAAAAAGGCATAAGCTTCTATTTCATATGAAGTATGCTCTTCCCCTTCAGCCTTTGACACAACCGTTTAATCCTCATGCCAAAACTTAAGGCTAAAAGCCAGCGTGGTGTAGTGGTTAGAGTGCTGGACTAGGACCCGGGAGACCCGAGTTCAAATCCCCATTCAGCCATGATACTAGCTGGGTGACTCTGGGCCAGTCACTTCTCTCTCAGCCTAACCTACTTCACAGGGTTGTTGTGAAAGAGAAACTCAAGTATGTGGTACACCGCTCTGGGCTTCTTGGAGAAAGAGCGGGATATAAAATGTAATAAATAAATAAATACATGTAACTCAACTGACTGCTAACCCTGACTAACTGAGCCAAGAGGCACCCTTTTAAAGCAGTGTTTCTCTTTAGCAGGAGGAGAGCAACTGGCCCTGTCTATCCCCAACACAGCATCCTTCCAGGGGCTGTTGCTGATGTCTATCATATGTTTCTATTTTAGATTGTGAGCCCTTTGGGGACCAGGAGCCATTTTATTTATTTATATCCATGTAAACCGCTTTGGGAACTTTGTTGAAAAGTAGTATATAAATATTCATCATATTTGTATTTGTAATGCACAGACACCCTGTTTACCCTCCACAAAAGGGAAGCCTTTCTATGGCTTCCCCCTTGTTGCATGTTAGATTGTAAGTTCCTCAGAGGCAGGGACATGTCCTTTTTCTATTACTCTGTAAAGCACTATGCATATTGATGGAGGAGGAGTGCACTCCCAGGGCTAAGCTAAATGGGTTTTAAACTAAATGGGCTTTCTCCAAGACACTCCCATATGCTCCAAATGTCCCTATTCACCATGAACAACCTCTGTTTTCTGGGACCCATGCTTTGTCAATCACTCTCCTTGTTTTGCTTCTGGGGAAGATATGGGTGGGGGCTGTATAAAACATGTGGTAGGTTGCACAGGAGTGCAAAACACCCAAATATTTCTCCAACCTCCTGTAACTGCCTATCCATACAATAAACGTTGCTGCCTGTGTTCTGAGTTGCAACTGTTCTGTAACAAGTACAGTCAGATCCACCGTATGCTTAAACATCCTACTGACAATTCCCAGGGTTTGGAGTGCTTTAGGGAAGCTATTGAATGAGAGTCCTATCTGCTTCAGAAGCCAGGCTATTGCAAGGCACTTCAGCAATGTGCCATAGCAAAGGGGGTAATCCTTGATGTGAGAATAGGGATATCTGAGGGTGTCCATGTCCGTGCTTTCATGTGTGAGATGTTGGAGGCTATGCTCTCCTTTGTTGACACCAGGAGCTTGCCCAGACGGTAGGCTTTACCACAGATTTACTGAGAGGCTTTTCTGCAAGTTCAAAGTTGCCCAAAAAAACCGACGTAATTTTTTACTCTGGATGTAAATCATCTGTAGGAGATGTGAACTAAAAGCCGGGTATGAAAAACTTCCAAGAAAGTGCAACACAGCAACACAGATCCCACAATGGTGCTCAACAACCAGATGAAATCTCCATGGTTCAGATGACCAAATGCTGGTGAGATAACAACAATGGATGGATCAATGGATGGATGGATGGATGGCACCTTCATGCCTGGCTGCCAGAAACAGGATGCAGGACTAGGTGGCCTGATTCAGCAGCAGTTCTACTGATGTTCTTAAACAGCTTTGAAGTTTCCCTGCATTTGGGCTAGATGAACATTCTGAAGGTCTTCTGAACTGTCTTCTGCATGTGCCCTACATGCCTCCTTTTTGAGGGAAGACTTAGAAAGCATGCCCATTTATGTGGTTTGAGACTGCAATCCTAAAAATTCCACAAGAATTCACCTTCAAGAAACTTAATCAAGATACTGACATGTCTAAATTAAAGATACCCCACTTCCATCCCCTGATTGTCTGTGTTCCCTTTTTTTGTTCCAATCTCTACAAACCTAAAAAAAGTCCCATGTTTTTAAACTTAAAGGCTGCTTCTCCTCTCCCCTCACACCTTAATCCACCTCCTGCAGATGCTTTTCCCCATCCCCTGCAGAGACAGACTGGAATTTCACAGCCCTTGCATAATAGCTCCTAATGTTCCATCTCAGAGGAAGTGCATGTCTCTAATTTGCAGTGAGAGCCAGGGGAGGAGTGGGGAGCATTTTCCAAAAGAACCTCACAGTGGTGGTGGTGGGGAGATTTTATTTACTATGTATGTATTTAATAGCTTTAGCCCACAATGCTTCTTCCAATGAAGTTTGTCAATAGAGGAAGCTACATTCCTTCAGCAATAATATATAGCACCTTTTGAGCATTTATGTACATCATCTCAGCAGTTACAAGAGTCTTATAAGGTAATTATTATCGCCATATTGTGGATGCTGAGATACTAGATGGCCTTAGGTAAGCCACTGTATGTATGCTGCAGAAAAGAATTGAACCCAGATCTCTCAAGCTCACATTTTTAGCCACTACCCTACCCCATCTCTGTGAGGGAGCACACAAACCCAACAAGAAATGATAGCAGGTGCACACTGGAGAGATGCTACTAAAATGTCTTGACTAGTGAGCTAGAGGTTGCCGGTTCGAATCCCCGCTGGTGTGTTTCCCAGACTATGGGAATAGAGGAAGCTATGGGAAACACCTATATTGGGCAGCAGCAATATAGGAAGATGCTGAAAGGCATCATCTCATACTGCGCGGGAGGTGGCAATGGTAAACCCTTCCTGTATTCAACCAAACGAAAACCACAGGGCTCTGTGGTCACCAGGACACCGACTCAACAGCACACTTTACCTGTTACTAAAATGAACTGTGTGTGTCCTCTGCTCCTGCATCCAGAGCCATTCTTCAAACTGCAACAATAGCTTTGAGGATGAAGCAACTCACTGTTCCAGGGAGCTTTATGTGCCTCTTGATTATTCTCAAGGGACTCTGACACAATCCCCACATGTCATCCAGAACATCACAGCTCTTTGGAAGGGTTCAGCAGAGCAAAGCTGACAGCTCTAGGGCCAATTCACACAATCGGATGGGCTTGTTGGGACTGGCTCGAGTAGATGCGTGCAGCATTCCACTGGTGGCCGAACTCACAATGCAGCCCTTATTTACTTCAGATCTGGCAACTGTATGGACTCTGAGTGGCACTGCGTGATGCAACTGGGCTGCTTCAACCCATGCCAGTATTTCACAAATCCAATTAACATGCATTAACAACTCTCCAAGTTGCATGAATTGGGCCCCAGAGAGTCCTTTTAATTTGAAATGTTGAAGGGGACTCAAGAGAAATTATACTTGATTGGTGAAAAAAGCAAGTTGCTGAGGGACACAGGGTGGTGCCTGCACCTCTTCAGAGAGGGCTGTTGAAAAGGCAATGGAATGAGGATCATGATCCAAATATGGAGCCATCCTGCTTGCCAGACATCAATTCTCAGTAAAGTCTTCAGGTCAGGAAACTGTGTCTCTTTGTACTTCACCGGTACTTTTATTAAGTCTCTACAAATTACATTTGTCTACACTACTAGTTGACTGGGGTTTGGGGCAGAGAGATTAAATTCAACTAATGGATAATTCCCCAGCAGTTGCTACACTGAAAATGTTTGTGAGTCAGAAGGGCACATTTCCCAGTAGAACTTCAGAGTGAACTTAAGCTGCCTTTTACTGAGTCAAGGGCTTTGGTGCATCTAGCTCAGCATTGTCTGCCTAAGGCAAGGTGCCCAATTCTGCCTTGTGGGGGCCAGCGCCTCCTCACATGTCCTCCTACAGACTCAAACCAGCCTTTTCAAAACCAGTCTTTGCAAACTCTGAAAATGGCATGAAGGCCTCCTCTCTCCTCATGCTTCTTGCAAGCTTTACACTGAGTGCGAGGAGACGCTCTCCTTGCAAAGCTTGCTCAGAGAAGAGCTGCTCTGAATGGCCGTAGCACAGGGCATCACGCTGCCCTGCCGGTGCCCTAGTAATCAGCTGCTTGAGGTGATCGCCTCCCCTTGCCTCATGAAAGGGCCGCCCCTGTTGTCTACACTGATTGACAGCAGCAATCCAGGGTTTCAGACGGATATTTCCTCCCTATCTGGAAATTGTGTTGTCGAGTCGGTGTCGACTCCTAGTGACCACAGAGCCATGTGGTTTTCTTGGTAGAATACAGGAGTGGTTTACCATTTCCTTTCAACATCTTCCTATATCGCTTCTGCTCGATATAGGAGTTTCCCATATTCTGGGAAACATGCCAGCAGGGATTTGAACCAACAGCCTCCTGCTCTCTAGGCAGGCTGCTTCCCCGCGAAGCAAATGCTTCGTTACTGAGCTACAGCCCTTCCCTTTCTAGCTAGGCATGCATGTGTGTATAGTATTTAATTTTGAGGCTCTACACAAAATCCGTGTGTAGAGCCTGGGAGGGTTCTGTGGGGAGAGTGGGCTTAGCCCACTCTCCCTGCAGACGAGCAGCTGCTCGTTGCTGGGCGGCTGGATCAGCCGCCCACACAACTACTGGCTCTGTCACAGAGCCGGTAGGGGCTGCAGGCATCGGGGGCCGCCCGGCTCCTGGAAGTTCCAGGATGCCCCGTGTGAGTGCACGAGGCATCCTGGAGAGACCCCCGACACCGGGAGGCTCATTTTAGCCTCCTGGCGGAAGTCTCCTCACGTCACCACGAGTGACGCCGTGGTGACTCATGATTGGGAAAACGGGGTTAACAGAGTGCTTGATCCGCTAACTCCATGGGGGGGTGTCTTTGGCCGGCTAGCCGCCAAAGAACCACCGGGCTCACCCGCGAGCCAGGTGGTTCTCAAGATGAGGGGAAACCGGGCACGGTCCCCCCCCCCCGCCATCCTGAGAATAGCCTCCCTGTCTCTCAGTTTGACACTAACAAATTACAGGATGTGGCCCTGAATACAGAATTAAGCTTCCTGAGAATCTCAGTTTTCTTTTTAAAGCGATGTCTAGCTTTTATAGCAGTGGAAAAACTATGGCTGACAGCAATGCAGGCAATGAGGCTGTTGAAATCTCCCAAGCCTCCAAAGCCTGACCAAATAACATTTCTAGTACACTTCAGTGCTCTTCACCCCACAACTATGGAAATGGGAATCATGCACAACTGTACCGACTGCATATTAAATTATGCAAAGTACGCAATTCTGCATATTTTTCTTAATTTGTATAAGATATACAGGTCACAGGAAATTTTATTTAAGCATGAAGAATATGCATAGAAATCAGTTTTGCTGCCCTCTTGCTTGCATTAGCTGACATGGCATGCAGCCTACCACCTCCATAAGGATCCACTGTAGGGCTCTTCCAAACTTCAGAGGAAGCACAGACGCTGCCCTGAGACGACGACTCAGGAAGCTGTGTTTCTGCATGTTTCCCCATTGTACCAAGCGGGGAAACCTGAGGAAATGCAGCTTCTGCAATTACAGTTTCAGGGTGGTGGTGGAGCTTCCCTTGAAATCCAGAAGAGCCTGCAGTCGATCATTATTGAAGCAGTATACTGCGCATCATGTCCGTCAGTAAATCCCCAATATGCAACGTTTTGGCCGTAGCTCAGTGGTAGAGTATCTGCCTTAAATGCAGAAGTTCCCAGGTTCAGTCCCTGGCATCTTCAGGTAGGGATGGGAGATACTCTTGCCTGAAACGAAGAGTCTCTGCCAGTCAGGGTAGACAATATTCAGCTAATGGGCCAATGGTCTGACTCAGTCTCTGTCCTATGTTCCTATCTTGTCTGTGTTAGAACTGAGAATTCTAAAGCAGGGTTTCTTAACCTTGGACCCCCCAGAATTCTTGGACTACAAATCCCAGAATCCCCAGCCACATAGGCCTGTCTGGGGATTCTGGGAGTTGTAGTCCAACAACATCTGGGGGCCCAAGGTTAAGAAACCCTGTTCTAAAGCATTGATTGTAGTGCCACAGTAACCTCTTCTGGCCACTGGAGGCATGAGGAGTTACGTTGATAAGTCTCTCTTGGTCAGTTAAGAGTCAGAACTGTTCAGTTGTTGCGGAAGGTTAGTGCCTGTTTGTGTACGTTGTACACAGGGGTGCAGCTATAATTGAGTGGATGGGTTCAAAGAACCCGGGCCTCCAAGCTTCTGAGGGCCGCCCAGATCCACCCCTCCCTATTTTCTTCATTATCTCCCTCACTCTGAGGGGCCACCAGGGAGAGAGGTGAACACGGGCCCCCTCTCCCCTAGCTATGCCCCTGGTTCTATGTCTCTCAGTATGTGATGTTTTAGTTCCTAAATACATCTTTATTTGTTTTTTGAACTCAGCCTAATGTCTCCAGCTAATCTCTTGGGCTGAACTGCTTTACCACCAGAGCATACTCTGTAGTGTTTCTCCTCACACGCCTCAACGGTCTGTACTCGGAAGAGTACATGAACACATGAAGCTGCCTTATGCTGAGTCAGACTGTTGGTCCATCTAGCTTAAGTATTGTCTATACCAGGCCTGTTCAACTCCAGCCCTCCTACAGATGTTGGCCTACAACTCCCATAATCCCTGGCTATGGGTCACTGTGGCTGGGAATTATGGGAGCTGTAGTCCAAAAACATCTGAAGGGCCAAAGTTGAACAGCCTCCGTCTATACTGACTGACTGATAGCAGTTCTCTGGGGTCTAGGGCAGGGGTTTTTCCACAGCCCAACATGGAGGTGGCCAGGGATTGACGCTGCGGCCTTCTGCATGCATAGCATATACACAGAACATGATTCTCCACTTGGTTTGAGCTTGTATTTGCCACCATTCTGCTCTTCCACAATGGTGTTCATGAATGATTATGCGTTCCTCCCAAGAGATTATTTATTATTATTATTATTATTATTATTATTGAAGCAATCTAGAAAGATGGTGGCAGACTGATAAGCATTCTTACATGGTCCAGGTCCCCAAAACACCTCTGACACCTGGACACTGTGGGACAAGGAAGCAGAGGTCATATTTGTAAAGCAGAGATCAGATCTGTAAGAAAGCAACATGTAGATAAGATAACTTAAAGGCAAATGCACTGCAGAAAATCAAAACCAAACCAGAATGAAGGAAGGAAAGCTGTGTTGTAACCTTGTCTAAGAAGAGTTTACTGAAGCTCACGGCTCTGTTCTGGGTATGCCTCTGCCAGGTCCCACACTGGCCTGATTCCCACCCCCACCCGTTTGCTCACAGCTGATAGCAAAGAGGGTTAAAAATGAAGAGAAATTTCAAATTAAAATCAACAGCTCCAGTAATAATGTTCAGCACTTATCTTGCTCTTTCTATTTTCCAAGTGATTTACAAATGTTAACTAATTAATTAATCTCCAACATTCTCCTTATCTATAAAATTCAAAATCATGCTTGGGAAGATAAAATCCTTGGCGTTTGGGTGAAAGGCAGTAAGAACCCACTAAACCTGCTGCCTGTGAAATGCAATTAGGCAATGAAGCAGAGATGGCTTCCCAGGCACAGTCATGCTGATACATTCTCCGTCGTGCTTTAAGTTGCAAGTTCCAGAGAAGACAGCCCTTCTCCCAGTGAAACAACTGGGCACGTTCAGCTTCTATTAAAATAAATTGTTTGAACAAGGTTTCTGGTCCCTTGTACGGGGGGGGGAGGGGGAAATGTGCAGGCAGAATTCGACTCAATTGATCCATAACACCTTCTGGTGTTTTAGCCAATGAGTGCAAAGCCAATGGGATTGGACACACTCTTATCACTTTTTATTATAGCTCAATTGCATTTTATTTAAAGTGTAATAAATGCAATCTCTGTCATTTTAAACTGTAAGGGCCAAATCTCTTACAGATTTATTTTCTGCATTTTCTGAGAGCAGCACTGAGGGAGGAGGCACTGAATCCTTTCTGCTTGTGCCCTTATCCTGATCTAAATCTAAAGTGGCTATTTGTCCATGGGGGGAAACGTACAGGTACTGCTATGGCACCTAAATGTTTTACCCCTACTCCACAAGGTAAATAGCAGCTTCAGGGGAGAAATTTAAATGGGGAAAACAGTGCAGGGGGGAATTATTACATCCCTTCCTTGGTGCTGCTTCCCTGACCAATCCAGGGGACCAATTCACAGGCAGCCTCTTTGAACCTTAAAAAAGGGGGTGGGGGAGAGAACCAATCATCTACGTCCCATCAACTCATCCAGCTTGGCCCACTGCTGCTTAAGTTTTTGCTGTTTTGCACTGACTTGCAGTGGCTCCTCCACCACCTTAGGACTCCCACCCCTGCAATGTTTCTGGCTCCAAGCCTGGACATCTTAATAAACAGGATGAAATAAGCTCTTGTGTGAGGAGGAATCATATACTGGCAAAGATAAATTTGCCTTGGTGAAGGTGACAGGATAGTTTTCAACCCTCTTCCAAGCATACCCTGCTACAATCTTTCCACTTGTTATGCCTCTGTTTCTCTTGAAGAATGGGAGGGATTGTGAAAGGTAATGTCTGGGTTATCACACTGCAGCAATGTCCTATTTCCATGTCTGATGCCCTCAGATCTTTCCCTCCCCACATCCCTTGGGATTCTTGGATAAAAAAGATTCAGAGTGGCTGTGAAGTGATCTCCATCCTTCCCTTTTGTGGATCTGAAAAAGCCCATTTGGTCTCCATCCTGCAGATTCCTGCTGCTTCTCTGCATGCCTTAGGACTACAGCTACCATTCTCCTCTCCTTCGTCAGATGATCATCCTCTCCCCTTCCCTCCCTCCGTTTTCACACTGGCTCTGCCTTTCAAAGGAAGGAAGGTGACACAGAATTTTGGCAGGTGCTCAGGGATTAGGTGGTATCAGACCACCATTAGCACCTCTTTCTCATATGTTACTTTTCACCATGTCTTAGCCCTGGCCATTCCCCTGCCCCACCGCAACCTGGTCTTGAAGGAAGGGGGTAAAAAAATGTACAGGAACTCATATGCCTCTTTGTTGTAGAAAAATATTTGATTGATTATTAAATGGGGGAAAGCCACAAATTTCCCCCGCCAACAACTGCAATACAAACATTTGAGGAGAGTCGTAATTGCAGCTGGGAAGGGAGAATAAATTATTGTTTTGGTTTGTTTACAATATGACATCAGTGCACATGGCACTCTACAGAATAAGTCTCATAATGGTTGGCAGTATGACAAATCAATGTGCAGGCCTCAGAAAGAGAAAAGAAAAAGAAAGAAAGCATACCCACCCACAGAGGGAAAGAAGGGGTCTCAGGAACTTTCTGTTTTGTTCCTGATGAGGCCACAGTAGGCATGGACACTAATAGGTTGTTTTGTTTATTCTCCAGAATCTTTATCGCAGTTTTTTTCTCTCCTTTCGCTTCCCTCTCTTTCTTCTATATTGCGTCCCCCCCACCCCGCTTTCCTCTTTCCTTTCTCCCCTGACCCTTTCCCTTTAATACCAGGGCCCTCTAGGGACAAACATCTCAAAAAGAAACTGGAAAGGGACTACAGCTAAAAGGCTACCAAAACAAAACAAAACAAAACAAAACAAAACAAAACAAAACAAAAAAACAGTTTCCAGGGAACCCAAGGCCTAGAGTTTTGTAGAAGGCTTCCTCCTGCACATAAGCCTTATTTAGACATCATGTTGTACCTGCATTCAGACGAGTGTTCAACACTCATACAATCTTCTAGCCCTATTCACATGCTATGCTTAGCACTCATACAAGTGTACAGTGTACACAGGTACATATCCGTATGTTATGTTGAATGCAGGCACATCAGTACATTTCCTGTCTGTACCATGCATCTGAGGGCCCTGTACCTAGATTCACTTTTTGAATGAATGCAGGTGTAGTCATCCACATAGAAATGTGTACAGACATCTGAACACAGGTACAACACAATACAAGAGCTCAAATGGCATGGATGGGGGAGGACCATGCTCTGCTACAAATACAAAAAGGACCATGGAGAATCAGCGGACTCATCCAGTTACCTTGTTAAGGTCAGATGTTTGTTCATGGTTGTGATTATATCAGCTTGTACTCATAGTTATCCAGTCAACCAAAAGCATGAAACAATACAAGGCTAGAGTGGCATGGGGAGGGGGAGAGACTGGGGAGAGGAATGGCTGATCACAAATACAGTGCCCCTAAGAAGCGGAGCATGTCAAGAGCTATGTGGATGGAGAAAACCAGGGAAACCAAAAAGCTCAGGGAGCAATTGCTCCTGGCCTGAACAAACCGGTGGTCTAGGGAGCCAGACTTGCTAAATGATTCAGATGTCCAGGTGTTCTGACTCAGGACCTTCTAGCTCCATAGAACTGGTGCAGGAAGGCAGTCATAGTCCTATGGAGCTAAAGAGGACAAATACTAGCTGTTCCAAAGTGTGAAGTAGCAAAACAGAAGGGACTCAAAGGCTAAAGTGGCAGGTGTCCAAAGCTTCTGTTGAAAGGCCTCCTAGGCCCTCCAGAGGTTTTCAGCATGTGCTCATGGAAACACCGATATCCCGTGGAAGCTTATCAGAGGGTCCTCCATCTAATGCTGGTGGGCAGATTCAGTAGATTATTAGCCTGCAGGCAGGGCCTTGTTAATTTTATAATTGCACAGAGCCTAGTCATTTCAATTTGTTTTGTTATTCAACTTTTAAACATCTTTCCACAAACCACTCCAAGAGGTCTCCACAAAAATATACCAAAACACATTCTGAACAAAATTAACTTTGTAAGTAAATATATTAGTTACAACATAAAGATGCCCTATAATTCAACCTTAAAGTAAGAAGTTATATAGATTTGCCTAATAAAAGCACAGGATACTTATTTATTACCATAAATCCTTCCCACTTAGACTCAACAATTTTATCTCAACTATGTTAAACTATCCATGCCTCAGCGGTAACCACAGATGTGCTTTTTCTTTACCAAATACTACAAGTAATATTTCTCATAGCTTGTTCACTTATTTATTTTTTTAATGTATTTTTCTTTTCCAGATTCTCATAAATGCTAGAGTAAAACTTTTCCATCCTTGACAAGCAAGCATGGAGATTCAAGTCTTGCTATAGTACCACCACTCTGGAAGTATAGTCTAATTTCTGCCCCCCAACAGAGCTGATGTTAATAACACATGTATCCTCAGCTTGAGTCCAGCAGGGCCTAAACTATCTGCTGAGTGCTGGATTAGATTCGCAGAGGACCTGCTGGATCCAACATACATCTGCATTGTGTCCGCCTAGTTTCATCCATCCTGCCCAATAGTTTTTGCCCCCTCATAGGTGAATTGTCAGCACGTTATGACACTGCTGCAGCACCGAATTACATCTTTTGAAGAAGTTAACTCCCCGTTCCAAAGTCATTAAAAAAAACAAAACAACAACAACATTACTTCAAGCTGGTAGGTTGTGGTCTCCTCCCCTCCCTTTCTTTTGCTTCCCTCCCACCCTCATTTGCATGAAAGCAAGGAAAACAGTGTTTCGGGTTCCCCCTTTCCCAAGTGGTGGGAAGCTCAGGACAGATTTTGGAGGGTCACCTTCCTGTAGAAGTATTAATGCCTCTGTTTAGTATTCATATGGCTGTGCTTTCCACTGCAAATCTAAGTTCATGTATTTTATATAACTTATAAGGATAGACAAGTAGTCCAGTTTCCCATCTGTCCCCAGCATCATTCCCAATTCCCATGACCTCTCTCTAACACAAACCTCAGCTGCTTTTTCCCATGTGACCCAATGAGACACAGGCCAAGGGCGCTTTAGCTCCCCCCTCTATAGTGTGAACAGCAACAGTCTTTGGCAGAGCCTTCTTCTTGCACATCTCAACAGCTGCCTCCCATAAATGTGCCAATATTATATGGAGAGTGCTCAGTAAAAGCCTTCTTTGCTGTTCATGCTGGAGAGGAGCAGGTTAAGGAGGCAGCCTTTGACTTGTGAATCAGCTAGGAGGCATGTAAGTCACTGTGTAGACCCAAACTCATGAATGAATGAATGATCTAGCCTCTAGGCTCAACTTTTCAATTCTGAATAGGGCCTCAGGCCATGGTCTGTGGAGGGTTCTGGCAGTACACCCAAGGCATTTTAGTGCCAAAGGCAAGAGATCCAATTAGCACTCCCCCAATGGTAGTAATTTTTTTAAAAATAAAGTTTACATTTTTATTGCCCTTTAATGGGCTATAACTATAATAAGGAGCCAGCGTGGTGTAGTGGTTAGAGTGCTGGACTAGGACCGGGGAGACCTGAGTTCGAATCCCCATTCAGCCATGATACTAGCTGGGTGACTCTGGGCCAGTCACTTCTCTCTCAGCCTAACCTACTTCACAGGGTTGTTGTGAGGAGAAACCCAAGTTTCTCCACTCTGGGCTCCTTGGAGGAAGAGCGGGATATAAATGTAAAAATAAATAAAAAATAAATATAACTTCTGCTAGCTCCTTCACCCTGCCCCATAGCAGTAGGACCAGGCTTTCCTGCCTGTCACTCTTAGGGCTTTTCCACACAATGACTTATTTCGTATCTTTTAAAGCTCCCACCATATGTAACGTCAGGCTCTCCTGTGAGCTCCAGATGCCTGTGTCTGGTTCTCAAGAAACTGGTCTCTCCATGCCAGTTCCAACGAGATACAGAACACCGCCCTTGTGCTATTTTTTTCAGCGACTCCTGCTGGTCAGTGCTTCCTTTCCTGTCTCCTCTCATTATCTATTTAAAATGGTTGTGAAGAACGGAAAAGTAAATGCTGGCTAGCAGGCAGCACGCCAAACACTGTGGCAGGACGGTACTCCATGTCTAGCTGGAGCACCCAAACTTGCAAAGAGGGATAACAAGCATCTTCAAAACCCAATGCAAACACCTGGCTGGAGCCTGCAGGAGTGGTAGTCACTGAGCAAGGGAGGAGCTTTAAAAGATACAGAATAAAACCACCATGTGAGAAAGCCCTTAGAGCACTACCCTGAAGTGTTTGCTCCTCCTCAGTGCATATCCAGGTAACTTTAAAGTGGGAGATTGGGAAATGAACCCTCTTAGCAAGGGCAGTATTTCAGAAAGGTGTGATTGGGGGATGGGAGAAGTTTCAGCTTGGAGGGATTAATTCTCAGCAAGGGTTAGGCCCACTCTTGGATATATTTGAAACAATTGCAAAAAACCTTCCAAAAATGCCACATATCAATAGTCACATTCTAGTCACATTCTGTCTGTCCACTACACTGGCTGTCCCAGGTGTCATGTGCCTTAGAGCAGGGGCTCTCGATCTTTCCCCCCTTGCAGACGACTTGGAAATTGCTTGGGGTCTTGTTAGGTCACTTTATAAATGGTTTATTGTTTGTTCTTGGGCACCTTTACAGAGTGACTGCAAAACAGAAGTGCTTCACCAGTCTGCAGCAGCCACATATTGCTGTGGACCACTGGTGTTCTGTGGGCCACCGTTTGATCATCTCTGTCCTATTACTTCTATGAATATGTATAAACGTATAAACGTATAGCATGTGTGTGTTTATGTTATATAACATAAACACATACTTTTCAACCAAAGTTCTTAAAACAATTTATCCAGAAATAAATAATAAATAAAAAGGTGCCCTATCTCCAAAGGGCTCACAATCTAAAAATAAACTTAAAGTAGATGTCAGCAACTGACATCTGGAGGGATGCTGTACTCTGGATGGAAAGGGGGCCCATTGCTGTCTCCTTGTGAAACGTAAGAGAATCACTAAAGTTATGGAAGGGAACGCCGACGTCTACATTCTGAGGGAAAGAACAGATTTTTGCCCTGCTTCTCCTGTACATCAAACAACAGCTGAAGTTTAGTGAAATTTCTGATGATTGGCCCCACCAAGGAAGTAAATGTTTTCCTCACCATGTAATAAATCAATCGGGGCCTACATTTTAAAAGCAAAGGGCCTGTGCTTTTTGGACACTCACCCAGTACTTTGGCCCATTGACAATGTATAACAAAAGCCACCCTTTAGTTAGCCCAATATAAAAGTGCTCCTGAGGAGCAGTCACACATTAAGGGAGCTTTTCATCAATAGTTGCCAACAATAGGAAGCAATAAAATGGGCAGATCCTACAAGCAAGAGATTTTTTAAATCACAGTTACTTTTGCTGAATAGGACTTCGTGAGTAAACATTACAGGAGTATCTTTACCAAGGAGAAGGAGGAGCATTGCTGGATTTCATTATAGCACTATATTAAAAGTGCTGCACGGAACCTCCATTTTAATTCCACTTCCTGCTCATTGTCAAGTGAGGAAGCAGCCATAATCTGAAGTATCAGCCATGAGACTGGCTGGGTGACTCTGGGCCAGTCACTTCTCTCTCAGCCTAACCTACTTCACAGGGTTGTTGCGAGGAGAAAGTATGTGTGAGAAAGTACTCCCAAAGTATGGAGTACACCGCTCTGGGCTCCTTGGAGGAACAGCGGGATATAAAATGTAATAAATAAATAAAAATAGTGAGGGAGGAAATGGTAGCATCTTGACTCGCTACAAACCAAACAAGTGTGGGATGTTTCACTCTAGACTGGACCATTGCTGGCCCACATAGCTGAAGGAACAAGTGCTGTATGCAGAAGCATCCTGGCGGAAAAAGGTACCTACCTTTCCTTAGGACACTTGCAAGGAAAGTAGCGCTATTGTGGTTTAGAACCCAAGTAGGAATACAGGGTTCTGCCATCTAGAGCAGGGGTCCTTAAAACCATCTTCTTCAGGGACCCCTTTTCACACCAACTCCTCTGCCAAGGAATCCAACGTCGCATGTTGCTGAAAACTCTGCACTGCAGCATGTTCTAGGATACATCTTTGTTTTCTGAAGGGGCACTGGGCCTCACTTCTGAGCCACTTGCATGGAAAAATGTGAACTGCCCCATAGCTATTGCTCTCTTGCAGCTGTGTGTTGCATAAGACCGATTCTGCTGGTTAGGCTGTTTTTCAGGAAAGCTTGTCTGCTTGAATCCATCTTCTCATTTAGCATCTCCTAATAAGTTTCTGAAGAACCCTAAGACTCCCAGAACGCAGTCTGAAAACCACTAGCTCAGAGACATGCCTTCTGCTGAGAATACAGCCATCACAGCTCCCCTGGCCCCTGAAACTCCTACTGGTTCATCTATTTAAATAAGCACTATTTGGGCTGTTCAACCAACGTATTTAAAAAAGCTACTCGATATGGTGATGAGGGACAGTGTTTCTGTCATCAAGCTTGGCTATGAGCAGATTAGAAAATCAGCTCTTAACAACAATTTGAAAGGAGTTAGTTAAACCCCCAAATCCTTGAAAGACTACAGCTACTTGGAGCTTAGATACAGTGCATACTGAGCAGCTTGGCCACCACTCTTTGATTAACAGCCCGTCATTTAACTCTGCAACTGTCATAAGCCTCAAGATGGTTAGAAGAATTTTTTTTTCCCTAACAGAGGACAAAATGGGAATGGAGCTTAAATGCAGCACAGCACAGCCGGAACAATACAGGGAGAGGAGGCTTTTCTTTTAAAATAAAATGGTTTGAGAGAGAGTGAAAGCCTGGAAGATGGGAAGAAAATGCAAATGCAGCCCTTTCAAGACAGAAAGGTGAAGCAGCCACCTCAGGCAGCAGATTCTGGGCACTATTAAAGACAACTGAGTAGGAGAGAGGAGAGACCTGGTTCATGGAGCACAATCCTCCAGGACATTCTCCCACAACAGCCCCAGGAAGGGAACTATGAGCGTGCGGCACAGTGGCTCTCTTTTGAGCACTAAAGAACAGTAAACATGAAGAAAGCAGAGCCCAAGTATCTTTCTTCATTTCCTGATGATGGCAGAGGAGAGGAGAGAACTGCTGCAGTTGGCTGCCCTGCACCCCAAAGAGGACCCACAGCCTTTCAAGAAAGTGACTTTAAGAATTACATTTATTGCAAATGTCTCAGGTTAAGTGGGTCAAAATCTCAAGAAGTCCCTGGAGAGGGAACAATTACAGTCTTGTCTTCTTGCATTCCACTTAGGGGTGGAGACTGCCTTGGTCGGCCTGATGGATGATCTCCAATTGGCAATTGACAGGGGAAGTGTGACGCTGTTGGTCCTCTTGGATCTCTCGGCGGCTTTCGATACTATCGACCATAGTATCCTTCTGGAACGTCTGAGGGGTTGGGGGTGGGAGGCACTGTTTTACAGTGGTTCCGCTCCTACCTCTCAGACAGATCCCAGATGGTGTCGATTGGAGATTGTTGCTCTTCAAAATCCGAGCTTAAGTATGGCGTCCCTCAAGGCTCCATACTTTCTCCAATGCTTTTTAACATCTACATGAAACCGCTGGGAGAGAACATCAGGAGATTTGGAGCCAGGTGTTACCAGTACGCTGATGACACCCAGATCTACTTCTCCATCTCAACTTCTTCAGGAACTGGCATGTCCTCCCTAAATGCCTGCCTGGAAGCAGTAATGGGCTGAAGAATAAATTGAAGCTGAATCCAGATAAGATGGAGGTACTTATTGTGCAGGGTCAGAACTCTAGAGATGATTTTGATCTACCTGTTCTAGATGAGGTCACACTTCCTCAAAAATAACAGGTTCGCAGTCTGAGAGTACTTCTGGATCCACACCTCTCCCTGGTTTCTCAGGTTGAGGTGGTGGCCAGGGGTGTTTTCTATCAGCTT
The DNA here is from genome assembly GCF_027244095.1 of Hemicordylus capensis. Classification (NCBI taxonomy): domain Eukaryota; kingdom Metazoa; phylum Chordata; class Lepidosauria; order Squamata; family Cordylidae; genus Hemicordylus; species Hemicordylus capensis. The sequence continues at coordinate 164,443,569 of NC_069658.1, forward strand.
CGGCTGATACGCCAGCTGCGCCTGTTTCTCGAGAGCAATGACCTCAAAACTGTGGTACATTTGTTGGTAACCTCCAGACTTGACTTCTGTAAATGCACTCTACGTGGAGCTGCCTTTGTATGTAGTCCGAAAACTTCTGTTGGTTCAGAAAGGCAGCCAGGTTGGTATCTGAGTCATCTCTGAGAGACCACATTACTCCTCTGTTGATGGAGCTACACAGGCTGCCAATAGGTTTCCGGGTAAAATACAAAGTGTTCGTTATAACTTATAAAGCCCTAAATGGCTTAGGCCCTGGGTATTTAAGAGAGCACCTTCTTCACTATGAGCCCGACCACCCATTGAGGTCACTTGAGGAGGTCCGTCTCCAGTTGCCACCAACTCATTTGGTGGCTACACAGAGATGGGCCTTCTCAGTTGCTGTCCCAAGATTGTGGAATGCACTCCCTACCGAGATACGAGCCTCCCCATCTCTGGCAATTAAAAAAAAAAAAACAACTTCTGAAAACACATCTCTTCAACCCAGCTTTCTAGGCTTTTTAAAACTTGTTTTTAAGTTGTTCTGGCTATTTAACTGTTGTTTTATGACGTTTTGTTAATTATTGTTTTATGCTGTTTTATAATGTGTTTTAATTGTTAATTGATTTTCTTTTTATTATTTATTTTTACATTTTATATCCCGCTCTTCCTCCAAAGAGCCCAGAGTGGTGTACTACTATTTTAATGGTGTTTTAATGTGTAAAAACTCTGAGCCTTTTGGAAGGGCGGTATAAAAATTTAATAATAAAAAAATAAAAATAAAGTACCTTCTCCAGCAGACAGGCATCTGCCCCCACAGTGACCCATGTGTGTTCCTGCATAGAAATACACATTTGGTCCCCCTCCTATTAGGCAACACCAAGCCCTTGCATGGTCACAAGTTATTTGGTGCATCTGCAGCAGGGGAAGATCCATGAGTATCCATAGGAGGGGTTTTTTTTTGGGGGGGGGGAGAGCATATTCATACAATAGTTAAACAGAAAGCTAAAATGTTACTCATGCAGTAGATTGCTGAAGCCAGGGGACAACTGTTCTCCCTGCAGTTGCTCACATAGGCAAAGCCTTTCTTTGATGTATTCCATGTGTAAGGGCAGCTGTGCCAGTTTTGGCCATGGCTAAAAAGACCCCCAGGCTCTTTGTGTAATTTGGGGTGCCATGTAATAGGGATGGAAAAGCAGCAAAAAAACCATTCTAAATGAATCAATAGAAGTACAGGTCATAGGAGTTTAGGTCAAGTGAGCCTGCCTGTTCAAGAGGAGGTATGAATGAGAGATTTTCAGATCTGTGCCAGAGAAGGAGTTTATGTAGGAGCTGTTGCTCTACAGACCTGATGCTCACAGTTTCTCTTGCCAAAAGGGAAGGGGGGCCTGAATAGCAGACTGAATTGATTCATTGATGCCAGTGTTAATGATCAGATGTTGAAACGCTTGAGTATAAACACACCCAGCAGCTCCCCTGCTTCCCCCCAATGCCAGACAAGACAAAGCTATTGGCACACTGGTATGTTTGCCTGACTGTGGGAAACCCCTATATAGGAAGATGCTGATAGGCATCCTCTCATACTGCGAGGGAGATGGCAATGGCAAATGCATCCTGTATTCTACCAAAGACAACCACAGGGCTCTGTGGTCACCAGGAGTCGACACCAACTCAACAGCACACTTTACTATGAGTGTGATTTCCTGCAGGCTTGAGAGCAGGTGCTCGGAAGTGTCCATTTTAGGAGTAGTTACTTATTTAGTTATATTTATATACCACCTGCTGTGTATCTCTAGGTGGTATACACAATTTAACACAAATATGACAGTAAAAACAATTTCATAGAATAAGAAATTAGCCTTGCTTTCCACTTTAAAATCACTACATTCCCTCTCCTCCTTTTGGTGTCTTAATTCTCCTTCCCCACTTCTGGTTCTATTAGACTAAGACTATGGTCAGGGCCTCTCATATTTTAACTGGAACACTTTATATTGTTACATCAGCATCTCACCCGACCTTCACAAAATGCCATTTGGCACAGAGAAAGGTTATTCTAATTTGTCCACCCCAAGAGACAAGCTTGATTGAAAGAGGAATCACATGCCTGAACAGAGATTTGAACTCAGGGTCATCGTATCTCCTAAAGCACACTAACTCTACCTGGAATTAGTGTGTCATAGAAAGCCGATGGCTATGAAAAGGAACACTTACATTCCTGGAAGCAGGACTGACTTTTACTGTGCTACTCCTGAACATCGAACAGTTGAACCTCAGTGAGATCTCTGCTAACCAGTTACATCCAGAATACAGATGCATGCTTCTCTTCCACTTTAATAAATCAGTGGATGTCAATGTTTTGGCAAGTGCACATGTAAAGGCCACAATATGAGACAAGTACCTGCAATAGTGCTTACTCAGTTGCTGATGGCATAGCATCATTCTGCACCAAATATAAGGCAGTAACAGAATGCTAGAGAGGGAGGGAGAGGCTTAACTCCTATACCAAAGCCACACACTGCTCCTTCCTATGTTTTTGGCAATTTCGCATTTCCCACATAATTTTTTAAAAGATGAACACAATTAAAAACATGCAGTTTCCTTCATCAATTCTCTTTTCTTGCCACTATCCTCCCTCCTGGAATGCCTAATTTCCCTTTTTTGTCTGTAATGCCTATAGTGCCCCCCCACTCCAGGAAAAGGGGACACATCCATATACCAGTTGGACAGTAAGCAGAGAGGAAATAGCAAATATTTAGCCCCAAAGGAGGTCTAGACTGCTAGATTCTTAATATATTTTAGTGCAGCATTTCCCAACCTTTATCATCCCAAGGCACACTTCTGGCACTCATTTTGTAGGTTGTCATCTTTATTATATCAGCATCTGAAAAAAAAAGCAAGGCTCAGCTCTCTCCGTTCCCTAGTCTTTCAAGCAGATTGGAGAGGACTGCCATGCCATCTCATCGGTTGGCTCCGCCCTGCTGCCTGCCCACAAAGAAGAGGCGCCTCTACTGCTGTAGGCTGAACCCTAGGCACTGGCCAAAGCACTCCACAGGAGAATGAAGTGACACCAACGAAAAGACCGTTCCTGTAGATATGTCCATAGATTTATTTTTAAATCGCTTTATATATTTATACTATTTTTAAAAACAATCCTCCCAACACACGCACACGCCCCTCCCCTCTGCCGATCCCGGCAAACGCAAACAATTGAGATGTCAAGCTGTGTCCCAGAGCAAACATCCAAGGGTCCACCCACAGATCTAAAGTGGCTATTTGGTGCCAGATCCATTTCCACCCAGGCTTCCATAATATTCTTTTGGTGCAAGAGTAATTGAAACAGAGGTTATTTTATGGCTCTTTAAAATGCACCCCACAAGACAACAGGGGTGGTGGTGGGGAGACAAAGAGAAAGACAAGGCAGAGAAAAAAACTGGCAACATGAGAAACAGAAAAGTTGTGGGAAAGATTGCTAGATAGCGAGAGAGAGAGAGAGAGAGAGAGAGAGAGAGAGAGAGAGAGAGAGAGAGAGAGAGAACGCAGCGGAACATACAAGGAGGAGTGGGGAGAAGGAGAGAGAGGGAGGGAGGGAGGGAGAGAGAGATGCACAGAAAGACATCCAGCTGGGAGAAGAAAGCACCACACGTGGGACACCTGCTCGTCCTCCCCAGCCACACAGGAGTCCTGCTAGTTTGATTTAGACCAGATCTTTGCGCTGCCTCGGAGCCTGCGGAGAAGGAAAATGTCTCAGAATGAGCACCAGCAGGCACTATCTGCCTTATGCCCAAACTAGAGGCTTTTATAGACTCTACAGGTTAGCAGATTAGCACCGCTCCCAGGTCAGGAGCTGAGCTGTAGGTGAAACACCAGGGCTCTGCTCTTCTGCCCCATCTGCAGAGAGGCAACGGTCAGACTTGACTGGGACTCCACCTCACCCTTTGCCCTTGGAAGCCTTTTTGCTGGCCTGGCGCTGGTTGGTACCCGGAGCAGGCTCTCGGAGTTCTGACAGATGCTGCTCAGGATCCTGGGAAGTGGCTGCTGCAGCCGCTGCTGTCGTCACCTTAATTGTCTTCTTCAGATTTGCCACCTGCTGGGGCAAAAAGATGGGGAGAGAGAACAAGAGGAACAAAATTAAAGTGCCGAAGACAGATTTCATTATACTGGAGAAAAATTCACAGATATGGATCATAACAATACAGGAAAGAGATTTCACCAGGCATCGCAGCAAGCAAAGAGCCAAGGATTTCTCTTGATGACCTGCCACTCCAAGGTTCTGGGTTTAATGCTTTAATAGCCCCAGACTCACACAAGTGTTGCCTACACTTCTGATAACTGAGGCACATTTATTTTCTCATTGGAAATTGGAGATGCTGCCTTGCACCAGAAGAGTGTTACTTTTTGGGGTGCTAGGGTCTCTCCTCACAGAAGCATCTCCCTCACCCACATGTCTTTATGCATGTCTGTTATAGGGATGCCTCCTGATTGGAAGGAGACCAGCCCAGAGCATCTGCTCATGCAGAGTTGGAGCAAGCAGCTTTGAATAATTCTGCAGAATGTCTGCCTCAGGAGTAACTGAATATTCAAAACACATCCAGGACACGACTACCCAGCTCCAGTGGAAGCAGGGCCTAAGAAGGACATCATGCAGATTCACAGTGTACCCTTTGTGGGTGGGTATGCTGGGACTACCTTCTCTCACATGGACCTGCCTGTCAGTTGATATCTGCCATAGAAGCCCTTCTCCAGGTGCCTTTTATGGCTGGGCAAGCAGCTACTGGAGAAAGGGCCTCATCAGGAGTGGCACCCAAGTTGTACAACTCCCTCTCTAAACGTGTGTGCTTGGATCTTTCTTTGCTATGCTTTAGGTGCCAGGCAATATTTGTCCTGCTCCTGCAACTCTAATAGCTTTTAACAATATTGGGATCATTTTGGGGTTTTTTCTGTTTTTTTGCTGCTTACCAATATTTTACTTGGGCTTTAAAAAAAACAAAAAAACAGCTGGTTTTATTTTAATCTGCTGCTTTTGTGTGTGTTGTTGCCGTTCTCTATGTTTGTGGCTTTAATTTCAATATTGTAAGCCACTTTGAGGCCACCTGGCAATAAGGTGACAAAAACATCTAATAAGGTGAATGACGGCATCTAAGTCATCTCCCCAATAGAAAGTAAGAGTGTGTGTGTATTGCAAACTATGCACTTGATTAGGAATGTGGAGAAGTTTACTGGATTCCTAGTTGTATTATGTGCAGAGGCACAACTCAATGCTACATGCTTTAACTGTCAGAATAGTTTGGAACACACATACTCTGCATTGTGACCCAGCGAAAAAAAGCTGAAAGTCAGAAAATGCCACTTAATGTTCCAGGAGTATAAATATAATACTCCTGAGGACATGAGGGACAGGTGGGAGGCTGCTAGTTAAGATATGAGAGACAATGTTTTTCAAATGCACCCTCACTTCTGGAGTCAGAGGTGAGGCTCTGGTGCAGCCCTATAGGCTCACCTCACTCTCGATCTGCTGCTTCAGACCCAGCTGTTGCTCCTTGTGTTGATTGGCTCGGCTAACTTGTTCCTCAATGCTTGAAAGGACAACCTCACAGCCCTGGCACCTGAAAATAATAGACAAGAAAGGTGAAACAGGCAGGACAGAGGCCCACAGAAGAGTCAAGTAAAATCCAAACAAACGCTAGACAGGAGAAGCTCAAGAAGTACCAGGCTTGGAGAACAGGAAGAAACACACATCAAGGAAGGGGAAGATGAACACAATATGTTTGCACAGAAACAATAGTGAAGAAAGAAGTGGATAAGACACCAAGAGTCATCCTGGGAGAATGCTGAATTGCAGACTGCTTACACAGACACAGAAGCCTTGATGACAACACAGGATGAAACATACAAGATCGCAAACAAACATGCGCATGGATGCATCATCAAAAGATCTTGGCTGCATTATTCTGCAACACTGCACAACACAGAAAAAGAATTCAGCTTCCAAAGAAACTTGGTTTTCAGTTGTAAAAAGAAAAAAGCAAGTTCCTAGCCCTTGTGTTGCAAAGATCTTAAAAGATGAAGGCAATGCCTGATGAAATCTCAGTAGGTAGCAGAGGAAGAGGAAATATTTTCTGTGGTCCAAAGTTGGGTGCTCAGTGTCCTGTATGTTCTTTGCCCCTTTGTTAAGTCTAACAAACACAGAATAAAGTCATGCAAAGTTGTAAAGAGATAGACATGCACAATAAGAGCAATTATAGAGATTTGCCTCATTTGCAGAGTTTGCACAGATCACAGAATTCTCTTTTTGTGGCACAGAATTCTGATGCTTACAATGCAGAATGTACACTATGTTCTGATCCTGGAGCCATTTGTGAAGAAATAACAGAAGAGGATTTTCAAGGACTAATGGTACAGCAGGGAAATAACTTGCCTAGCGAGCAAGAGGTTGCCGATTTGAATCCCTGCTGGTATGTTTCCCAAACTATGGGAAACACCTATATCGGGCAGCAGAGATCGAGGAAGGTGCTTAAAGGCATCATCTCGTACTGTGTGGGAGATAGCAACAGTAAACCCTTCCTGTATTCTGCCAAAGAAAACCACATGGCTCTGTGGACAGCAGGAGTAGACACCGATTCAACGGCACAACTTTACATTTAAGGTGTGGTGAACAGCCTCTTAGCCAGTCTCACAATGAATGACAGAATTAAACATGGTACTGATCAGGGGGCTGATGGTGAAAACAGCAGCTTCAGTTTCTCCCTGCTCGCCATATAAAATAAATGCAAGGCATAAAGGCCATTCTCACGACCAAGCCTACCTGGGCTCCTACCCAGGTAGGGCTGGTCGTGAGAACTGCCAGGATTAATTCCAATTCCGGTGCTCCTCTACTGGGTAGCCTTGGTTTTGTACACAGGCTAGGAGTGAAGTGGGATGTGTGCACAAGCGCTCTTCTACCTTACCTCAGCCATCAGTTTGAGCTTCCACAGAGCCAGGTGGAAGGAGCATCCTGGCAGTGGGGAATCCTCCAATCCACTGTGTCCCTCGCATGGTGCAGTGTGGGATACAGGAGGATGAAGTCTAGTTCCCCCTTCCCCACCGCTACCTTATAAATACGACAAATATTTATATACACTTTTCAACAAAAGTTTCCAAAAGTGGTTTACATAGAAATAAATAAATAAAATGGCTCCCTATCCACTGTTGACTCTAAGGCGTATGCGTGCTCACAAGTTTTTGTGTGTCCACTCAGTTCATTTTAGATCCCGCTCAGGTTGAATAGGGAAGGCCCCACTCTGAATGCATGTGCACGCACACTGCCTTGATACTGCCACCCAGAACAAAATTCATTCCGCACACAGATGAAAAAAATTAGAGGGACCACTGTCCCTGTCCCCAAAGGGCTCACAGTTTAAAAAGAAATGTAAGACAGACACCATCAACAGCCATTGGAGGGATGCTGAGCTGGGAATGGACAGGGCGTTACTCTCCGGCTGGTAAATAAAGAGAATGATCACTGGGATCACTCACGATCCAATCATGTGGGTGCACCATGTAGCAGAGCCTGGGAGTGGCGAGGGTCGTAGTGTCCTGCCTTCCCCCACCCTCAGGTGGTTGTGGGGAAAACCTTATAATTTTGTGCAACCTCCTACAGGAACCAATAGCATGGAAAACACAGTTGCTGCTTTCTGCATCAGTCTTATGACCAGCTAACAGTCAGTTTCTCTCACAGAAAAGACTCAGGCACAACATACCACATGTGTAACATGATGTGTGTGAGAGGGCGATTCTCTGCTATTCTTGGGCCTGTGCTCCCTACCCGCAGATGCAACCTGAGAGAGTCTCCTTACCACTCCTGAAGGGTGCGGGTGATGGCGCTGAGCTCCTCCCTGCGGATATCCCGCCCAATGCTGTAATCCACCTCTAGGCGCTGGTTGCGCTGGTCCAGGCTTCCACGCAATACATCTGCATACACTGCCTCAATAACCAAGTCTTCTAGTTGGCGCACATTCTTAAGCTGAAGTTGCTCCAGGAGCACTGAGTAAGGGATGCACTGTAGGGACACAAGTCAGTGTGAGGGGCAGCCCCCAGAAAAGTGAGGGGAACAGGCCACAAAGGCATATGCATACTACCTTGAGTTTGGAAGCTAGTGTGACGACCGAGAGATGGCGCAGTTTGTTCTTCTGAGCCTCTGTTAAAGGAGGCAGATTCCCAGCTTCAGCTGCTCTCGGGAGATAGAAAAAAACAGCTGTCATCACAGCACGTTAGATGCCCTTAAATCCCTGCTTCCAGTGGTGGGCCAAGATCCACCCACTCTGCAATACACCAAAGTTCTTTCACATTTTTCATGCCCACTTCCTTTCTTTGGGTCAGACACTCAACCCTCAACTGCTAAGGTTGCTTCTCTTCTCAGACACAACTTCATTTACATCATTATGAAATTTACATGAAGACACACAGACAAATCTTTCCAGGCAGCTAGTGATCCCACACAGTCTCTTTCACCCTTTGGGATTCAAACCCTGCAAGTACAGACATCATACCAGCAAGCCATAAGTCAATGTATTTTCTGCTTTTAACTTTCTTCCTCAAGAACAAGGATACATGCCACACAAACCCATCATACTTCAAGACATAATCCAAGAGTGGTAGAAAAAGCAGCCATTACAAGCGAAGGGAGGACACAAAGAGCAGAGCAGAGGATGGAACAGAACCTAGAGCTTGGAAGCTCTTGGTCAACCTCCAGCATACTCAGTTTCATACTCTGGGATACGACGTTTGTGCATTCTGCCCCTGTTCTTGCTCTTCTGTGCCTTCCCTCTCTAGCCATTTCTCCCTCTCTTGACTTGAGTTTCCTAAAGACAAGAGGAAACATACCCAGGTAATCTGTATACGTCCCATAGGCAAACACTGTGAGCAGATGGAAGACAGAGGAAAACTCGCTGTCAGCTAGCTGTAGGGAAGTGGGGAGTGGAGGAGGGGGGAAAAAACACATACACCAACATTCAGCATAAGCAGCAGAAAAATAGGGGGGGAAATCCTATCTACTTGCAAATTCCTTCCCAATTTGCTCCAAAAACAGTCTGGCCACATTTTAAAGTAAATTAAATAAATAAATAATAAAATGTTTTACCCTTGCCGCAGGATTCTCAACAGTCTTGGGGGCAATAAGTTGTAGGCCCCTCCAATGAGCTGCACCCATCCTAGTTCTATTTCCTAGGCCTAGGAAAGCCAGCATCTGGGCTCAGCTGTACCACTTCAGACTGCTTACAACTCCCATCATGTGAACAGACTGGGAGTTCACATGGTGGAATGCTCCTCCACACAATAAAAGGTCCCCTGCACAGGGGAAGCGAGGAAGAAGAGTTCTATCCAAGCCTTCTCTTCAGCATGTCACCCCAACCCAACACAGTCTGAAGTGGTACAGTCCAGGCACAGGTTTACCACCTGAATGAGAACAAAGCCACAGGGTGCATTAGTTATACACAATGCTTTGATGGCAGAGATGTTGCATTCTACAGATGCACGAATGGCAGCATTCTGTACATGGGAAAAGGCATTTCTTTTCTCAGATAGCATATTTATTATTGTGACAGGTTTGGGGGAATATCATAAGCACTCTACTGGAAATTATTGATGACACAATGGGGCTATTCTCACGATTAGCAAAAATCGGGCTAGGAGACCCTAGCCCGATTTTTGCTGATCGTAAGAACCACCGGGCTCAGCTGCAAGCCCGGTGGTTCTTGAGTGGCTAACCCACTCAAGTAGCCTGCCCCTTAGCCCGGGTTTGCGGAGCAAGCGCTCTGCAAACCCGGGCTATTGGATCATGAGTAGCCATGGCGCGGCTCCACGGCTACTCACGAGCAGACCCCCGAAGGGGAGGCAAAAAGCCACCTCCTGACTCCGGGGGTCTCACCAGCAAGCAGGCTCCGTCATGGAGCTGGCAATCGTGTGGGCGGCCAATACGGCCGCCCAGGGCTCCTTCAGAGATCATCTGTGGGGAGAGTGGGCTTAGCCCGCTCTCCCCACAGTTTCTCCAAAAGCAGGTCTCACGGATCGTGAGACCCGCCTCAATGAGTGACCAGAAACACAAGCTTCTCCTCACATTCTGTGAAGCTTTTGTTTTAAAAATCCTTTCAAGATTAGGTGCTTCAGAAGCATGGGAATGGGGGTGTGTGGGGGGCAGGGGGGGAGTCTATTCCTGGTTCTGTTGGTATAATAACCCCACCCCTACTCCTTTAGCCGAGTCCATGTAGTAACACTCTCTCAAAAGAAAACATATATGAGGAAATAAAGGAAAGCAATCATGTACAGAGTGCCTTTGCCTCAGCACTGAGAAATTACAACCTGTATCTACACACTTGTCATTAAGAAGAGGCACATCCATGCAACCCCAGCAGAAAAAATCTTTTAAAATTAAACATTACCCCAAACTCCCTTGATAGCATTCTGAGAACAGAGCCCCCTCCCTAATTTTCTTTTAAAATTCTAACCTTCAGAACTTCAGATACATCCTGTGCTGATTTTCCATGCTCAGCTATTAATACAGGTGGCCCTCAATGTCTGTGGTTTCAGCAACTGTGGTTTTGTGTATCCACGGATGGGTCTTAGAAACCCCATTTCATTAGCCATGGTACTAAAAATAGGCAGTTTTCTCCTATCCACAGTTCCTGGGCCACCAGAGGTGACTTTCATGGTCACTTCTGGTCCAGAGGCAGCATGGAGCCATTTTGTGGCTCATGTTTGCTTAAAAAAGAGCCCACAAAAATCAACCAAAAAATATTAATCAGGCATCATCTCATACTGTGCAGGAGGAGGCAATGGTAAATCCCTCCTGTATTCTATCAAAGACAACCACAGGGCTCTGTGGTCGCCTGGAGTCGACACCGACTCGACAGCACACTTTACCTTTACTAAGTCAGTGCTGAAAGAGGTGGTCTTGCAGAACTGAGTCACCAATTAACAGAGACAGGAGAAGCTACTCAGACACAGGACAGAGGGGCTTTAAGCTCTCCATATATCTGGAGCAATACAATGTTCTCAGAGCCCTCACCCTCAGAGTTTCAGGGCTCACCTCTCGAACATTGGGCATGTCAAGCAGCTCCCCAAAGACATAAATGCCAGGTGCTTCCAGCACTTGATGGATGAGACTGGCCAGGGCAGCTCCACGGGCCGATTTTGCCAGCAGCAGGAACTGCTCCTGGTTTTGCCCAGTCACCTTCACCTCGGCTGCCATGCTGTCTCTGAATCAGTCTCGTCCAGGGCCAGGCTGCAGCCCCCGCAACCTAAAGGAATAAACAAAGCATGACGACAGCTGGCGCTTTTCTTCACACATGTTCCCGAAAGCAACCAAGCCCTGTTAAACTTGCACATTCACCACACACAGAGTTGTTAGACTGTTGGGACACACTTTTGACAATACTTCAGAGCAGCCAACCCCTGCCATACCTGCTCACACAGTCGAAAGAGACTGATGAGAGTCATCAACCGAATGGGTCAATAATTCAACCCCCACCACCCTCCCTCTGGGCGGTAACTCTTCCTCACAACTAAAAGCAAGGAAGGCTTCAATCCTAAGCAGACTCACTGAGGAGAGAATCAAGTCCTGCTGGGCTCTGAACAGACACGGTAAAGAACACACGGGGAGAGCTGTCTGTGTGAACAGGGCCTGGGAAGGGAGAGAGCGGGGCGAGGGAAGGAGCAACGGAGGAGAGCGTTCCAAAGCGGGGAGAAGAGCCAGAGAGCAGTGCAGAGGCTGTGGGGCCGGGGGTGGGGGGCACGCCAAGGCCAGAGGAGGAAACAGCAGCGCCTCTTGCCGCGTGGGGCGAGGGGGGCACGCTCAACTCACGGTCCGGAGCGGGGGGGCGCCGCCTCTACCCCACTGCAAGCGTAACCTGACACACCAACAACTTTCGGCGGTTTCCCCAGCAGCGCCAGCGCCGGCCGCTCCTCCCCGCCGGGCTTCCCCCACCCCACTACCTGAGGGCCTCCCCTGCTTTGCAGGCAGTGGCTGCCGCGGAGACCTCCCGACCCTGGCCCAGAGAAGGACCACTTCCGGGTTCGTGACGCCACAGCTGCCCTTCAGGCCCCGCCTCCTTACCCTCCCATTGGCCAGTTCTCCGTTGACGGACAGTCCTCCCGGCAAGAGTTTTCTGGGGTGCTGCTGGGGAGTTCAGGGCTTCTGCTTTTGAACCCCCAGTGGGGAAGGGCCGCGCCAAGCTGTCGTCCCGTGCCATGCAGCAGGGCGCACACCCCCCACTGATGTTGGGGTTGCAAAGGGGGCTACTGTCTTTTAAAAAACTGCAATGTTAGTTTTCTCACCTCCAGGGAGTCGCTGGTTATTACTTAAGAATATTATTACTTATTATTATTATTATTATTATTATTATTATTATTATTATTATTATTATTATTATTATTATTACTTAACAATATTAATAATATTATTACTTAAGTAATAATAATACTTATTATTACTTAAACTGCTTATTTGCTTAGATCCACTTCAGCCCAACTGCAGGCCTGGCTATGGGACAGAAACCACTTTGGTCATCCTGGAGGATGACCTGCTCCGAGAGGTAAGGAAAGAAGCATGTGCGACCCTGCTGATCTTCTTGGACCTTTTCGAGACTAGGCTATTTGGATTGTGTGTGGGAAGCCCCCTACTGCTCCTACCTGAGTGGCCATGTCCAGAAGTTGGTGCTGGGAGGGTTACTGCTTAACCCCTTGGCAATTATGCTTTGGGGTTCCACATGGTTCCATTCTTTCCCCCGTGCTGTTTAACAGCTACATGAAACTGCTGTAAGAGAGGGCATCTGGAGATTTGGACCGTGGTGATTTCAGTATGCAGATGACATCCAGCGCTGCCTTTCATTTCATTAACTTTCATATATAAATATTTATAGCAATCATTTGCATCAACTTCTCCCAGGGAGGTAGCAGAAAGCCTGAACTGGTGTTTGGAGACAGTTCTGGTCTGGATGAGGGAGAGCAAACTGATACTTAATCAAGACAAGACAGGGATGATATTAGTTGGAAATTATGTCAATCTGAATAGTGAGTCCAGTGTTATCCCTGGATCTCCTGCTAACTGAGCAAAGAGGCACCTTTTTAAAGTGGCGATTCTCTTTATTTAGCAAGGGGAGAGCAACTGGCCCTACCCATTCCCAGAAAAGCATCTCTCCAGTGACTGTTATTGGTGTCTAATGTTGCTTTGTTTATTGTGAGCCCTTTGGGTACAGGGAGCCATTTTTATTTATTTTATTTTATTTATTTTATTTATATCTATGTAAACCACTTTGGGAACTTTTGCTGAAAAGCGGTATATAAATATTTATCATATTCATATTTCCAGGTATCAGCAGTTGCCAGGGGTGCCTTTTATCAGCTCTGGCCAATTTGCTAACTTCAGTCCTATCTGAAGAAACCAGATTTAATTTCAATTGTCCATACACTGGCAATGTCAAGACTACTGAGATGTGGTCTTTGTGGAGCTGCCCTTGAAAAACTTCAGTTGGTTCAAAATGCAGCTGCCAGGTTGTTGACATTACAAGTATGAGGCATTTAGAACACATCATATATGGCTTGTATCAATTACACTGGCTTCTAATCTCTTTTCAAGCCCAATTAAAGATGCTAGTTGTGACTTTTAAAGCTCTGTATGGCCTGGGACCAAATTATTTTAAGGACTGCCTGTTCCAGTATGATAATCATCTCAGGCCCTGTTCTCTGGCCCATCACTTACTCAGATACATAAATACTTACTAACTATTACTATTTATATACCACTTTTCAAGAAAGTTTCCAAAGCAGCTGGAAACTGGCATGGACCACAGACAGGGTCATTTCTGTGATGGTGCCACAACTGTAGAGTTATTTGCTCAGGGAAATACACTGACCTCCTACCCTTGCTGTTTCCAAATGGGCTATCAAAACATTTTCATTCTGCTTGGCTTTTAGATATATTATGCTGATATTATTTTCACAGGTATCGCTGGATTGTATAGTGCTATCTTGTTGTTTGTTGTCTTCTCTTTTAATTTGGATTTTAAAAAATGTTTTCTTTTAAGCTACAAACCCCCTAAGTGGTTTGAAACTACAAACCCCCTAAATATGCCCTTTAGGAAAGCTGTGTGTGTGTGTGTGTGTGTGTGTGTGTGAAATTGAATTAGCTTTCTCTCTTTCATTATCTTTTCATTCACCCAGTCTTCCACTTTTCTGTCTTTGAATAGGAAGCACAAAGTGAATTACACTCTAAAAACAGCATACATATACCGTATTTTACGGACTATAAGGCGCTACAGACTATAAGACGCACCTTAATTTTAATCCAGTTTTTCAGAGTTTTAACATATTAAACTGTTAAAACATATAAGATGCTCCTGAATTTTGGCGGATATTTTTCGAGGAAAAAAGTGAGTCTTATAGTCCATAAAATACGGTAATATAGTCAGGTTTAATGTTATATTATACATATAATATAGTCAGGTTTAATTGGTGATTAACCTTTACAACATTATATCGTTTCAATGCCATTAAACTCAGTGGCTGACATTCTGGTTAACAAAGTGCATTAGGAGGGTCTGCAGGGAAGTGCTAGGAGCCCCCCCCCCATTCCTCCAGACCTCTTGGACTCACGCTATTGCACAAGAGTGCTAATATTTCTATGTGCTGCTCAGCCCCAGCAGTGCTCTTGCAGAGCAGAAACACATCACTGAAGGTCAGTGACATGTTTCTGCTCTTACCGAGTACTTCTGGAGCGCAGGCAGCACTTGGAAGTATTCGGGCTCTTGCTCAACAGTGTGCATGCTAGAGGAGTTATGTGCGGAATCCTGGTGCGCTTCCTCAGACCCTCTTAATGTGCATGCTTCATTAGACAGGATGTCAGCCAACAGTATTATCAGCTCAATCCATCACTCAGCAATCACATTCCCATTTATTTCTAAAAGCCCACCTTAATAATTTCATCTTTATCTTCTTCCTTAAAATAAGGAGGGATGAGCTCTAGGGAGGATAATTCCATAAATGTGGTGCCACTGCTTTAAATGTCCTGACTGATCCTCACTGGCTGATGGAACTTGGAATAAGACATTATCACACATTCGTGGATGTAGGGGGACTGATTATGGGACTAGTATAAATCCAATAGAATCCAATGGGATTTATTTCTGAACAAACACACTTAGGATTATATGGCATGTTTCCAAAAATGCTAGCACTTTAGTCTGAGTGTGGGAATGTGTAGAGAACCTTTTCCTTAGCGGAACAAAGGTGTATGGGGGTTGTTGTTAAAAACAGGATCTAAGAATGAAGTGCTTTTGAATCTGAGCGTGTGCAAAGTATTTCATTTCAGGCAGGAAATGGGATGTTGTTTTTATTCAATGTGAGGGCCTTTGATTATGTGCAGAGTGTGCTACTCACCAACACATATGTTCAAAGGCACCCTGCCCTTAAGAGTGGGGAGAGCTGGTCTTGTGGTAGCAAGCATGACTTGTCCCCATAGCTAAGCAGGGTCTGCCCTGGTTGTACCTGAATGGGAGACCTGATGTGTGAGCACTGCAAGATATTCCCTCAGGGGATGGAGCCACTCTGGGAAGAGCAGAAGGTTCCAAGTTCCCTCCCTGGCTTCTCCAAGATAGGGCTGAGAGAGATTCCTGCCTGCAACCTTGGAGAAGCCGCTGCCAGTCTGTGAAGACAATACTGAGCTAGATAGACCAATGGTCTGACTCAGTATATGGCAGTTTCCTATGTTCCCATGATTGGCTTTTAAAAGAAGAAAAATCTGCTTCCTGCTTGGAAGCAGATTTTTAACAAGTTGTTTTAGTTGCACCTCAAAAACTCACATATTCGCCATTTTGGATTGGGGTGGTTAACATCATCACAAACTACAGCACTGAGGTTTTCCCATGTGCTCTACAGCAGTGTTTCTCAAACTTTTTGGAGTCAAGGACCGCTAAATTCTTCGTGCAGAGTTTCAAGGACCGCTACATTCTTCATGCGCAGTTTCCCGGACCAGCAGTTAGTAAAGGGGTTTCAAGTCTGTCTATCTGTCTGTCTGTCTGTCTATCTATCAGACTTCTATACTGCCCAAAACTTGCATCTCTGGGCAGTTTAGAATGAAAATAATATAAGCATTAAAATAATTAAATTTGGAATCTTTTGCAAACATTGAATATTAGGGGTTCTTAACCTTGGGTCCCTCAGTTAAACTCCCATAACCTCCAACAACAATGGCATTTGGCCATTATGGCTCAGGATTATGGGAGTAGAAGTCCACCAACGTCTGGGTACCCAAGGTTGAGAACCCCTGAATCTAAAAGCCTGGGTGAACAAATTTGTCTCCAGTATGTCTGGAGTGGAGGTGCTTGTGATTACTCAATGGAGAGGGATGCTGGGCCATTGGAAAAATTCAAAAGCTACATGGGGCCAATGAAAACAACATACAAGCAAGCCCCACTGATGCAAGAGGGAAACAGTGTTCCCTCTCAAGGCGCCTCGACCACAACAGGCAGGTTTCAATCAACCAACCTTGGCTTGAAACTGGGTTTCAATCAACCAACCTTGGGCTGCAAACAATGAGCATGCAAGAACCAGCAGCCCTTCAAGTGGCGCCCACTGCCATACTTTTTCCTCCATGCCCCGGCATCGCATACAGTTTGAAGCTGTAAAGATAGGGAATAAGATAGCTATAGGAAGATCTCAGCAGCACGTGGAGGCAAGGCACAAGAAGGGTCCCATGCCTCCGTGATACTCTTCCTCTTCTGTGCCATGTGCAAAATTGAGGAAGTGAGTGCCTTGATTTCAGTGGGGGGGGGGGTTGACTCCCAGTCAGGGACCGGCACTCAACCCTTCGGGGACCGGCAGCGGTCCAGGGACCGGTGGTTGAGAAACACTGCTCTACAGCTGTAGCAAACTTGGTTCAAATTGGTTAAGCAGTTCATAAGTTAGCCCACTTGTGCCTCAAAAGCTTACATGTCAGCCATCTTGAATTGCGATGGATGACATCATCACAGTCTTTGCCATTGAGGAGTCCCTATGTGTCCCTACAGCTGTAGCAAATTTGATTCAAATCAGTTAAGCGGTACACAAGTTAGCTCACTTGCGCTTCAAAGGTTTATGGTTCTGCCTTCTTGAATCAGGGTGGATGACATCATCACAAATTACACCACTGAGGTGTCCCTGTGTGTCACTCACTACAGCTGTAACTAATTTGGCTCAAATCAGTTAGACAGTCCACAAGTTAGCCCACTTGCACCTCAAACGTTCACACTTCCACCATCTTGGATTGGGGTCGACTACATCATCACAAATGACACCACTGAGGTGTCTCTACAGCTGCAGCAAATTTGGTTCAAATTGGTTAAGCGGTTCACAAGTTAGCCCACTTGCACCTCAAAAGTTTACGAAGCCACCATCTTGAATTGGTGTGGATATCATAACAAACTATGCTATTGAATGTCCCTGTGTGTCACTCACTGCAACAGTACCCAATTTGGTTCAAATTAGTTAGGCAGTCCACAAATTAGCCTGCTTGCTCCTCAGATGTTCACACGGCCACCATCTTGAACTAGAGTAGATGACATCATCACACAACACACTGTTAGGGCATCCCTATGTGTCCCTACAGCTGTAGAAAATTTGGTTCAAATTGGTTAGATGGTTCACAACCCACTTGTGCCTCCAAAGTTTACGCATCCGCCATCTTGGATTGGGGTGGATGACATCATCACAAACTTCACCGTGGAGGTGTCCCTATGTGTCCCTACAACTGTACCTGATTTGATTCAGATTGGTCCAGGCATTACGAAGTTGATGGGGGGGGGACACACGGACGGACACACACGGACACACACACAGAATGCCAAGTGATCTCATAAGCCTACTGGAAGATTGGCTAAAAAATCAGGGTGAAGACACTCTGAGCAGGCCCTCTCAGAGGTTCAGAGAGACCCGGGCTAATTCCCACTTTTGAGGCCCCTTATCATAATAAAAATTAAAAATGGCACATGAAAACTAAGGCACTAAAAAAAGAGTGAAACATAATTTAACTATTTTTTTTTTCATTTAACAAATACTTTTCTAGCCTTTTTCTGTGCAAATCCACTAATTACTGAGGAAAATTCCATCTTCTGTGCAATGTCACAGTTGATATTAAGCATGGCAAGCCCATTCAAATGCTTGTCCCATAGCTGAATGGTGATAGTTCTTTACCTGCTTCAGCAGCATGTTGAAGATGCATTCACCCAAAGCCACTGCTGCTGGCAAAAGTGGTCTCTTTTACCAAATCGCATATCTTATTTGCTTACATTTGCAGCTGTAAGCAGAGAGTGTGTGTAACATTTTGGTCCAATAAGGATGCATGTAAAAAAATAAGTTGCAGAAAATTAACAAGTGTCTAAATCTGAGGGGGCCCCTTGAGCTTGAGGCCCAAGCTAAATGGCTCTCTTGGACCCTCTCTGATTGGCCCTGCCTCTGAGCATCTGCAGAGCGCTCCCTTACCTACCTCACTGACCACACCTTTTGTTTGTTTATAACATCCTCTTGTTCTGATAATTGGCCAGGAAGATGAAATTCTGGCCTGTTGCCAGCTCCAACTCCTCTTGGCAAAACACTCTCCATGGTCTGTAGCTCCATCTTAAGAGGTCTTTCCAGATGCAGGGGCAACTCCTCCATGAGGTGAACTGAAGCAATCACTTCAGGTGGTACCTTTGGGGGCTTTTGAGGGGTGGCAGAATGTGTCCCTGCCCCCATCTGTGGGCCTGCTGCTGCTCAGGCACCACTGCTGGTGTCACCGTGAACGGGAGCTAGCACTGGCCCCGATCCACTCCTGCCTCTCACACCTAGGCACTGCCCTTGGCAGGGTTGATGCTGCCACCTTCGGCTGTTTTCATCCTGTACACTCAGCAGCAGTGAGAAGGCATCTTGGAGCAGGCAGCTGCTCTATGAAAGGCGGCAGCAGAAGCTCTGGCTGGCTCATACGGTACTCCCCTCCCCTTCCTTCCAGCATCTGGAGAAGCTTGATGCTGGAGCAACAGGGACACAGGGGAAGTGAGCTGGGAAGCAAGAGAGAGGGAAAGGGCTGCTGTGCCAACAACAGCTCTTCCCTGCCTTCTCTTCCCAGCACAGAGGGGAAGCCAGTCGGTGGTGCTGATGGAGAAATGCAGACTATCCTCTGCTCTATGCTGGGAATAGAGAGAGCAGTGTGTGTGTGTGTGTGTGTGTGTGTGTGTGTGTGTGTGTGTGTGTGTGTGTATAGGGGAGGGGCTGCTGTGCCAACAGCAGCTCTTTCCCTCCTTTCCCCTCTTCCCAGCACACAGAGGAAAGGACAGCTGAGGGCTGGTGGCACCTGGGTCAGCCAAGGATGTGGAGTGGAGCTGCATGACAGTGTTGCCTCCAACCTGGGAGTGGGCCAGCAGGGAGGCAGGGGCAGCTTGTCGGCATTGCCTCAAGCAGCAAACCTCAACAGGCTGGCGCTGTCCAGATGGAGGATTTTTGTGGGGGGGGGGAGGTTCAGGTGGCTCACCCAAGAGGGAATTATTATTCTTGGATTGGACGCCCAACCCTCGCAGTTCCTGTGCTAGTTCATCCTGCTGTGTTCTGTCTGTACCAAGACAGACATTGGGAGCTGCAGTCTCTCTGACTTCCCTCCCACTTCATCCCTCCCACTTCCACCACTCTCTTCATCCCTCCCTAACTCTCGGTCCCCACTATCGGTCCTGCTCCCGACTATCTAACTCTATCTAACTCCCTAACTCTCTTCTCTCTTCATCTCTCCTGCTTCCACCACTCTCTAAGGTGTTTGACGTGCAGCAGGGCTGTAGTGGAGGGGGGACATGCAGGGGCTTCTCTGGCTGTTAAGAACATAAGAACAGCCCTGCCAGATCAGGCTCAAGCAGGGGTGTCGCTGTAAATGAGTGAATGGGTTCAAAGAACCCTGGGCCCCCAGCTCCTGAGGGCTCCCGCCCGCCAGCGCCATCCCTCCTTATTTTCTTAATAATCTCCCTCACTCTGAGGGGCTGCTGGAGAGGGGCAAACATGAGCCCCCTCTCCCCTAGCTAGGCCCCTGGGCCCAAGGCCCATCTAGTGAAGCATCCTGTTTCACACAGTGGTTCCATCAGATGCCGCTGGAAGCCTACAGGCAGGAGATGAGGGCATGCCCTCTCCTGTTGTCTCCTGGTGGGCATGGCCATGGGGGCTGCCAAGGAAAGCGCCTGCAACACTTCTGAATTGGCAACTAGGGCACTGGTGCACACGTGCACAAAGCAACACATTTTGCTTTTTTTTAACTGAAATGTTGTTCCACAATACCACACAACACACATACTTATGTCAAAACCTCTGCTCACAGAGCTTGGATGGAAAGGAATCAAGTTTCTCCTTGTTGCACTTGGTTGCTGATCTCTGATAAGTTACTTCCCGAGAATCGCGGAATCGTTTCCCTTTCCTTCTGCCCAGTTGTCCCCTTCCATAGACTTAGCTGCAATCCTATCCCCACTTTCCTGTGAGTAAGTCTAATTGAAGTTAATGGGACTTACTTCTGAGTAAGCAGGCAGCAGTTATGCTGCTGTGACCACAGTTTCATCCCTTTCATTTTTTCAGTCTTAATGGCTGCCCTTTCAGTCACCGGTTGCAAGGAGAATAAGCATCGAAGTGTAAATACTGAATATTGTTTTGAAAAGTAAATGCCTGTGAGGGGAGCAGAGAGAGAGGATGAGGAGGTAGCGCATTAGGTGGTGCAACCGGAAGAAGGCATGGGGGCTATTTATTACACTTGTCTGTCCTCAGCTAGGGTTGCCAACATTTCATTGCCAGAATGAGGGACACAAGTTTGTGGGGGCTGGCTGTGGGGGCTGGCTGGGGTGCATACGGTGGTAATCAAGAGCCTGAGTATAATTGACGTATATGTAATTGATTTATATGTTATTGAATAAATGAGGGACAAATGAGGGACAAACGCTGTCCCTATAGGGACCATCATTTCATCCCTGGAATGAGGGACATCCTGCGTAATGAGGGACAGTTGGCAACCCTAGTCAGCACCTCTTTCCCTGATGCTTTGGTTATAGGCTAGAATGGGAAATCACTAAAATGCTTATAGTTACTTTATTTCTTGTCAGAATATGATGAGAACCAGATGCATGGTAGGCCTTTGTAAGGCCATTATAGTATTTCCAGCCCGTTAATTAAGTCAAAGGTTTTTGATCCAGGCACACTTAATGTTTTGAAACTATTTAAATCTCTCCAATCTGATCACCGCTATCTTGGAGGAGTAGGAGTAAACAATGTAGCAAACACACCTTTGAAGTGGCTAAGATTGTCTCCTAATTCTTGGCAACATTGAATCACGAGCAACAACAATCATTTGAGCCAGTGTGGTGTAGTGGCTAGAGTGCTGGACTAGGACCGGGGAGACCTGAGTTCAAATCCCCATTCAGCCATGATACTTGCTGGGTGACTCTGGGCCAGTCACTTCTCTCTCAGCCTAACCTACTTCACAGGGTTGTTGTGAAAGAGAAGCTCAAGTATGTAGTACACCGCTCTGGGCTCCTTGGAGGAAGAGCAGGATATAAAATGTAAACAAATAAATAAATAAATAAAATTTTGAGGCAGAGGTGCACCAAGGTAATTCTGGAGCCCCGACCTCAAGGCCTTTGGAGCTCCTCCCCCTCCCTCACTGCAAGTTAAGTATCATCCCCCTACATACTCACACTCAGACACACACTGTAACACACAGCATTTTTAACACATGGATTCTACAGGGCACAAACAGAAAATGAACTCACAAGAATGTAAGACTATACAACAGGTCTATTTATGCAAATCGGCATTCGCAGAAACATTTCAACATGCAACTTGACATATTCCCATCCCACATATTTCTTTCCCCATCCCCCCCTCCAAAGCAGAGGTCACGCTCGCCCACCCATCACAATGCAGGCCGGGGGTGTGATGCAGTGGCCACACCACCCGGGACAGACTAAAGAGGATTGGGGGGCCCCCAGAGGGTGTGGAGTCCCTGGACTTCGGCCCCAAAGTCCAGGGCTAAGAGCGCCTCTGTTTGGAGGGGCACAACAGAGAGAAGGAGGGAGGGAGGACTAAGTAGGGGGAGGGAGTGAAAGCTTATTTCCCTAAAGGCTGAAGAGAGCAAGACTGCACAAAAACAGCAGTACAAACTAAAACAACAGTAAAGGGGGTGAATGAGCATCAGATCGATCAACTGGGCTGGGGGGAAGGGATGGACTGCAGAAAGCAAGAACTGGAAGAAACATGTAGAACATGGGGGGCATGGGGGAACAGTCTATATGTCATCACCTACGCAGGGAACCACTCTTCCTTCTGTTGCACTATGGCTGTCTACACCACTTTCTCCTTGTGCAAAATTTTGCACTGCACATTCAAGTTAGAGAAAAAGAACTATGGGAGGCCCCTATTTTTCCACAGCCACCTGTGGAAAAATGCTCAGTGGGGAAATGCTCGACCACCAAGCAGAAGGTTGCCAGTTTGAATCCCCGCTGCTACCGATATCGGGCAGCAGCGATAAAGGAAGATGCTGAAAGACATCATCTCATACTGCGCGGGAGGAGGCCATGGTAAACCCCTCCTGTATTCTACCAAAAGAAAACCACAAGGCTCTGTGGGCGCCAGGAGTCGAAATCGACTTGATGGCACACTTTACCTTATGTTTTTCACAAACTGGATAGCTAATCATGAACAAAAAAGCCAGCAACCTATGGGGGCTGGGCCCTTAGGAACATCGCCTGTAGGAATCAGTGGGGAAAACAGAACATATCACCATCTGGAAGAACCAAGGACTGCATTTCTGTAACCACCCTGCCAACGAACTTGCCACGGATCTTGCACTATTTAAATGTAGGACTCATCCTATCCCTAGGGCTCAGGGAACATAATATTCTAAAACACATGGAAGTATAAAAGAGAATAAAATTACCCTTTAATTACACAACATGATTTCAGGATTATAGAAATCCCCAAGTAAGTAATCTTTGTAGCTATAGCTACATTTGCACACACCTATCATTATTCCTAATTCTACTCCTCTGGTGACTTCAGTGTTATGCCTTAACAGTGAAGTACCTCAACTCACAGTTCCATAGAGAGGTGCAGTGTAGTCATACACGTCTTTACTAAGATGTAAAGCTCAATGAGTGCAATGGGACTTTTCCTCCTTATTAAGGCTGTGATCCTAAGCATGATTTAAAAACAACAACACAAATACAACTGAAGACAGTGGGACTTACTTCCACATAAGCATAGATGTAAATGTATATTATTGTATAAGGCAGGGGTTCTCAAATATGGGTCCCCAGATCCATTGACTATATCACCCCCCAGCAGTGGCCTTTGGCCATTGTGGCTGTGGATGATGGTAGGAACATAGGAACTTATACTGAGTCAGACCATAGGTGCATCTAGCTCAGTATTGTCTACACAGACTGGCAGCAGCTTCTCCAAGGTTGCAGGCAGGAATCTCTCTCAGCCCTATCTTGGAGATGCTGCCAAGGAGGGAACCTGGAACCTAGAGATGCTCTTCCCAGAGTGGCCCCATCCCCTGAGGGGAATATCTTACAGTGCTCACCTGTGGTCCCCCATTCAAATGCAACCAGAGCGGACCCTGCTTAGCTAAAGGGACAAGTCATGCTTGCTACCACAAGACCAGCTCTCCTCTCCTCTGTAGTAGTCCAACACCATCAGGGGACCCAAGTTTGAGAACCCCTGGTATAAGGGACAGTATAAGGGTCAATAAAATGGTACATTAAAGGTGCAGTTTGGCCTTGCATGTATAAAAAAGAAACATGGAGGGCCAGCCTACACATTTAACATACCATGTTCTTTGACTCTAAATATGTAGAGGCTTACGCTCCATTCACACGTAACGCGAAACTGGATTTTAAGGGGCCAGAGGTTGCCAAACCTGTACATCTGAATGACGGGAACTCCAGTTCTACAAGGAGAACGACCCGAGTTTTCTTCTCTAATCTCCAGTTTGAACCCTCAAGTTGTAGTGAGTTTTGCTGCTCCAAACCAAAGTTTGCCACAGCCTACATTACATGCAAATGTGGAACTGCAGGCTTGGCTGTCTGGAACTGGAGTTGATGAAAGAAGCTCCTCCCTCTCTCTGGCTATGATTGGCTTTGCAGGCTGTCCTTCATGCGAGAAAGAAGCCCGCACAGCCAGTTCCCCCTCCTCTCTGAAGTCTCCATGACTGCAGAGAGCTTGCTCTCCATTAAGTCTGAATTTGGACAGGAGAGCGGAGTGGGGTGGGCAGCAGAACTGCAGGTCTATGGAACCCACGGTTCCAAATTACATGTGAATGTGGCCTTAGTGTTCAAATAACAGAAGGGTAGAAAGAGAAATGGCCCAGTGGGTAAAATGACTTGATTAGCAAGCCAGAGGTTGCCGGTTCGAATCCCTGCTGGTATGTTTCCCAGACTATGGGAAGCACCTATATCGAGCAGCAGCGATATAGGAAAATGCTGAAAGGCATGATCTCATACTGCACGGTAGATGGCAATGGTAAACCCCTCCTGTATTCTACCAAAGACAGCCACAGGGCTCTGTGGTCACCAGGAGTCGACACCAACTCAATGGCACACTTTTTAGAAAGAGAGAGAAAGTAAAGTTGAGGGCACTTCTAAAGTAAAACAAGGGACCTCCTAAGAGTAAAAGGGTTTTTTATCTTTCTTTAATACTTTTAAGAAGATCCTTTTTCTTCACCCTTTCTCCCATCTTGCCCTTTGTGCCTGGAATTCCCTCATTAAACACCCATGGGATACTGCCTCTCTTGCTTCCTTCATATCTCCCCTTTAAAAACCCACCTTTTCCATTAAGCTTTTGACACAACCACTTAGTCCTGATTCCCTCCTGAAAAGAAGCCTAAGTACCTGTAACTGAAAATAAGACCTGTTCTCCCCCCTGCTCACCCACAGGAGACCCATCTTCCTTCTTTCCCTCTATTGCTTCCTCTCTGTCAGGTTAGATTGCATGCTTCTTGGGGGTAAGGCCCTGTCTTTTTAAATTGTGTCGCATAGTGGCTAAGAATCGGAGCTGCAGATCAGGACTTCCCCGGATTGAATCCTGCCTCTGCCATGAATGAACGGTGGCCTTCAGCTCCCTAGCTGCAAAATGGGGATAATAACACTTATTGGCCCGTGTGTTTAAAGGATTACATCGAGATTATGAAGCTGTTCACACGAGCAGCCCTACCCTGGGTTGGGTAGGGCTGCTTGTGTGAAGCGCTGGGACCGAGGCCGATCCTGGTGCTAGCTCCCCAGTAGCCCGGGATTTTTACCCAGACTTTTACTCAGGACCGGGGTCGTATGTGACACAGAGCCAGGTGCCTAGAGTGCCAAGCTTGAAGGGAAATCCTTCAATGCACCACACTCATCATGTGGTGCATTGTGGGGTTCTGTTGCCAGATTTGGCATATTTTCAGCCAAATATTGGGTTACGGCCCATTTGACCCACGAGTATACCCATTACGGTTCTGACGCATTTCTCTGGCCTCCAGAATGCTGTGCGGCTTGTGGTAGTGCCCGCTGTGTGGGAACATGTGCCGCGCAACTCGGATCATCCCTGCAGCATCTGGGGGAAAGGTAGGTACTATCCTGCTTTCCCCCCCACCCCGCCCTCCCTGGCCCAGCAAAAAGGTCACATGAATGACCTTCCGAAGTGTGAAACTGAGCACCTTGTCCACATCCCTAGGCACCAATAACTGAAACTCTTCCAGCAAAACTGGACCAGGTGGTACTCTGGACACCACTCCCAATGACACTGCATCAAGTGTAGAGTCCAATGGTAAAGTCCAGCTCATGGTGAATGCGAGCGACTTCACTCTCATAGGGCTGTGCAAATGTGCCCCAGCGTGCTACCGAGGGTTCTAACACATTTGCCCAGGGCCAGATTTCAAGAGGCCCCGCACCACCCGGCAAAGCCCTGCTGGATGACATTGAGAGGATACAATGGTGGACAGGGGGCGGGGGTGTTCCTTCTGTTCCATCACTGCCACAGAATAGGTTCGATAATGAGCTCTAACCTATGTTTGCTCTGACCCACCCTTTCCTTCATTTATGCTCCAGCCATCTCCCAGCTTGCTTCATGGCCCTCAGCTCAGGTGTATACCAAGGAGCTGCATGGGCTCTGCTTCGTGGCAGAGGGCACTTGGGAGTGATCATCTCAGCTGCCCAAGCCATTTTTCCATTCCAGAGAGCAACTAGAGCTTTGACAGGAGTGCCTGCAATACCAGCTGGAAAATCCCCCAGAGCCCTCAGGAATCCATTGGAGTCCATCAGTCATAGGAACATAGGAAACTGCCATATACCGAGTCAGACCATTGGTCTATCTAGCTCAGTATTGTCTTCACAGACTGGCAGCAGCTTCTCCAGGGTTGTAGGCAGGAATCTCTCTCAGCCCTATCTTGGAGATGCTGCCAGGGAGGGAACGTGAAACCTTCTGCTCTTCCCAGAGCGGCTTCATCCCCTGAGGGGAATGAAGGGGAATATATTGCAGTGCTCACACATCAAGTCTCCCATTCAGATGCAACCAGGGCAGACCCTAATTAGCTATGGGGACAAGTCATGCTTGCTACCACAAGACTAGCTCTCTTGCTACCACAAGACCAGTCTTCGGGGCCAGACCATTTTAATAGGTCCCCAACCCTCGCAAAGTGGTGTAGCCGCTGAAACTCTAAACCTCAGAAGGAAGAGCTTTGACCATGACAAGGGCACTGAGGACTCCCCCACTTTCAAATCACCATCCTCCTGCTCAGTCGAAGAAACCGGATCCAGAGTGTGCCCCAGTTCCTGTGCTGGGCCACCAACATGTTGGGGGCAGCCGCATGGTTGCCATGGCAGCAGCCATGTCATCCTGAGCCACCCCAGACAAGGCAGCCTCAGCATGGATGTTGAAGTCACCCAGAACAATCTTTCTGGGCGTCCTCAACAGCAAATCCAAGACCACCTCTGTGAGCTCAGGCAAGGGGACAGTTGGGCAGAGGGGTGGGTGGTACACCAACAGAATCCCCACTCTGTCCCAACACCAGATACAAACACTCTGAACTGGCACTCACTTGGACAGGGGGCCTAGAGAGGAAAAAAGAGCTTTTTATAAATTGCAGCAACCCCCACCCTCACCGGCTCTCCAGCCTATGCTGATGCTGCACTACCCAGACGAACACAGCTGGGAATGACAAATGTCTCCCAGCTCCCCCACCTAGGTGTTCATAATACAAACCAGGTCAGCCCCTTCCTCCGCAGTTAAACTGTGGATGGCAGAGATTTTATTCTGGACTGCCCTGGCATTAAACATCAGCACCAGCAGGCCAAGCTGGTAAGGCAGCCAGGAACCCTCCCATTAAAGGAACAACCAGAAAGAGGGATAAGAATGAGATGTCGAACCACTCTTCCCCTCTTCCGATGTAATAAACGAGGCCCCACACCATACCTTCTCCTACCCATACTAATTGAAGTACCCCCAGTTCTCCCCAGGTTCACATCCTCACTCTGGCACATAATTAAGCAGCTAAAGCTATTCCCAGAAAGGAGAATCGGGCCCCTTTGGTGGCGGCCCTGCCAGCGGCAAGCTCGCCACCCAGGGCAGCGGTGCACTTTTCTACGGCTGGCCCAGGAAATGATGCAGGACCCACCAGAGACTGCTGAGTCAGCACTCTGGGCCCTCCTGGGAGCTGCAGTCTAGTCGCTCATCTGCAGCCATCAACATTTTTTAAAGACTCATCAACCTTCCCTTAAGAATCCATTTCTAGCCACTATGCCCATTAGCAAGCAATCATGCTATTCAAGACATTCACTTCACTTGACATAACTCTCAGTAAAAGGTAAAGTTGTGCCAAGTCGGCTGTCGACTCCTGGCGACCACAGAGCCCTGTGGTTGTCTTTGGTAGAATACAGGAGGGATCTACGATTGCCATCTCCCACGTAGTATGAGATGAAGCCTTTCAGCATCTTCCTATATCCCTGCTGCCCAAGATAGGAGTTTCCCATCGTCTTGGAAACATGCCAGCAGGGATTCAACCTCTGGCTTGCTAATCAAGTCATTTCCCCACTGCGCCATTAGGTGGCTTAGCCCACTGCGCATAACAGTAAGTTTATTCACATTGAAAACACAGATAAGAAGTTTCTTCAAATACCTGCATACTTGTGCATAGTGGATTGTGAGCCTTTTGGGGACAGGGATTCATCTTTGTTTGTTTGTTTTTGTCATTTCTTTATGTAAACCACTTTGGACATTTTTGTTGAAAAGTGGTATATAAATACTTGTTGTTGTTGTTCTGCTATAGGCAGCAGAAAATGAAGTTCAGAACACACTAACCTATATAAAGGATCAGCATCCTTCAAATAAAATTAAGAACAAACAAACCCAAAAGCTATGAGAGAATCATAGCTCAGAGATGGGCCAACACAAACTTAAATTAGTTTAGTTGTTATAAGACATATATGGAACTAATTTTAATCAATCTGGATTTAAGGCAGAGTTAGACTGCAGTTGTAAATCCACTTATTGTAGAACTGTTCCCCTGGAATTAATATTGCTTTCACTTTGTAGGGTTAGCACAAAGAAGCTTCTCTGATGGTCCAGTCAAATACTGGGAGGAATATCTGTGCACATCAAACTGTGATATGGGGGATATTCAACAACTAGAGTAGACTCCAGATGATGAACTACAACTCCCATCATCCCCAACTACAATATTGTGGCTGGGAATGATGGGAGTTGTAGTTCAGCAACATCTGGAGTACCACAGGTTGGGAACCCCTGGTTCCCAGTATGGTGCAGTGGTTAAAGTGTTTGACTAGGACCGGGGACACCCAAGTTCAGATCCCCATTCAGCCATTAAACTTACTGAGTGACTCTGGGTCAGTCACTTATCTCTCAGTCTAACCGTCCTCACAGGGTTGTTATGAAGATCAACATAGAAATATGCATTGCTCAGAGTTATTTGGAGGAAAAGCAGGATATTTATTATTATTGTGAACAAACCCTTTGGGGGACACATGAAAAAAACCTCTGCAATTGTACTTTCCAGCCCCTACCTGGTTTCCCCACAGGCATTCCCTCTCCCGCTTTTATATAGGGTACAATCGATACTTCATATAGCATACAAGTAATACAGGGAATAGGAAAGTTTCTTGCACAGGTCTCGTTGAAATGAATGGAGCTGCACAAGTGCACGCTTGTTCATTGTAATGAGCCCATGAAGGAGAATTTCCCTGTGGATTCTGCCCCATTAGTCAAATATGGTCACAGTCTCCCATTCTGCCCCGCTTAGGGCCCGACTGCATGTGACAGTAAACACGTCTTTAGAAGATGCTCTTAATGCAGAATTGAATTGGAATTTTCTGTCTTAGCTGAGACGTGGGGTGGTGGGGTGTGTTTGGGGGCGGGGGTGGAATCTAGCCCAGGAATGTGATGCATGACAAGGAGAGGGTTAATACTCTGCATGATTTTCATCCCCAAAATTGCTCCCCCCAGCAGTAATTTGCCTTTGAATAGGCAATTTGCTGCAAACATCATTGCCTCTCTCTGTGTGTGTATCTGTACATGTGGCATACCACTAGTACTACAGAACACATGAGTTCAGATTTAACGATATTCTTAGTTAAATTCAGCATCCATGGCAAATAATCTGGCCGGTTCTTTCTCTTCCCTACTCCAGAGTGGTAACTGTTTTCATCCGTTGTAGCAAAAATAAGAAAGAGTCTTGTGGTACCTCAAAGACTATCAGGTATATTGTGTCGTAAGTTATAAAGAGCACACCGTATGTAAGGCCAAAAAGCCATATACACTGCAAGAGGTGGCAGTATGTGTGTCACATTTTCATGCAGAGCACAAATAAATAAAATATCCAATCAAAGAAGTCGAAGAAAATTCAACAACATGAATACAAGATTCAATCAGAGCGGATGTGACCCCACTCCCAAGTAGGTGCTACCGATGATGAAATGGCATAGCAAGAAGAACAGTGCAAGTAAACAAGTAAAGAGTGGCCATTCCCTTCCATAGTAAACTAGCCACTCTAAGCCTCAACTGAATCCAAGTTCCATATGTCACATCTGCTAATGAATTCTAGTTTCTCTCTGGAGTCTGACTATGCATGGCAACTTTAAAGTCTGCTTACACAGTATCCTGGGGAATTAAAATAATCTCCACTGGTTTCTGGGTGTTACCATTTTGATGTCCTTACTGGCCTGGCCTTCCAAGGTTTTACATAGTTTTAAAACGTTGCCTTGATTTCCAGGGTTTTTAGCGGCTTAATTGGTTTTATTGTGTTTTAATAGTTTGATTTTAATTGTTAATTTGTTTTAATTGTTTTTATCATGCTGTAATCATGCTGAGCCATTTTCGAAGGGCGGTATACAAATCTGATAAATCAATCAATCAATCAATCAATCCAGAATACTGTGCTGAAATGGAACATTTCTCTCAGTTATCATACAACTCTCAATAAGGTCATTCACATGACCATTGCAGCTGGGCAGAGAGGGTGCAAGCTTCAGTAGGGCTGCTCATGTGAATAGCCTTAGTAATTCTTCAGGTAAGTTCCCTAACAAACCAGTCATTTTGAAAAAGAAATTAACATGACACAAACACACGTAGTCCAAGTTTAGAATGCCGGACCTTTCCAAGAGGCTACACTTGGCTGCTTTTTAATTAAATTTCTAGAGAAGGACTCCACGTGCAACTTGGTGAGGTGAATAGCGGTTTGATAGTGGGCTTTAACAATATGCCTGAGAACTGAACTTTGGCATTGCCATCTGTCTGAGTTCCACTGTGGATTCTTAAATAGCTTCTTGTGCTGGGTCAGTGTGTTGCAGAGTCTGTGTGGTGGAGAGTGTGTTGGCTGGGCTTGACTGGGCAGACCTTCATTTTCATTGCTGCTCAGCCATGATGAAGTTCACCAGGTGGTTTTGAGCAAATCATCATTCTGCAGCCCACTCTACCTCACAAGCTTCTCTGAGGATACTATAGGATACTCCCCGATAAAACAGCCTGAAGGAAAGCATGAAGCCATCAAATGTGATGGATAGGTAATATCAGACAATATCTTATTGCTCCCCTCATACTTTGACTGAAAGGCAATACCTGGGTGAAAAGGAGTCAGTCTGCAGCAGTGACCGTGAAGTCTTTTTAAGGACTTCTCAGCTGAACACAAGTCATTGTGTGATACTACCTCAAGTCCTCTCTCAGTGACAATAGCACAAGTATCTCAGCTTCATATAATGAATGGGGGGATTGCTTTGCTACAGGGCAGTTTGCCTTGCTCTGAAGAGATAGTCATGCTGCTGTTTTCACACACAGGCCTACGCTGGATAAAACCAGAATAACTATTTCCATGTAAACAAGCCCCAGATGGCTTGTGCATCTTCAGTGCAGGAACAGCCAGCTCTGCTCCGTACCTGATAATGTGGCGAGCCTCTGTTGTACTTCTGTTACAACAAAAGCCCATTAAGCAAAATACTTCAGGAAGCATGAAATACGTTTTTTTATCAGTGGGTGTGTCTGTCTGTCTGTGTGTGTGTGAGTGAGAGGGGGGGGGCGGGGGGGGGGAGTTTTGGTACCTGAAGTAGAAAATCCAAATGACACTACAGCCCACTAATTAACAGGAGACACAATACACAGGGACAATCTCCTGCACAACCTCCAAATGAACTGAATGAGAACTATGCACAAGCATCATGCTCCCATGTGATTATCTGGCTGTCTGACATCTGTCTGCCTTCCATTCAGCCACACATAATCTCCAACCCATTAATATAGCCCTGCAGAAGCAACAGGTCTCTTCTTTTGGTCTGACTGAAGTGACATTACACCTGTACCCTCCTCCCCATTCCAGATGGATATGCAAAATCACTGTTTTAATTTAATTTATGGATTTTACACCCAACTTACATCTACACTCCCTAGGATGTGGGAGTTCACTAAGCAAAACTCCAGTCTTTGTTTTTCTCTCACCTCCATTCTCTCTCTCTCTCTCTCTCCCCCCCCCCCCCACCCCCAAGCCTGCTTCTTCTGCTGTCTTCATCTCAGGTTTTATCTCTGCATTGATCCAGGGCTCTCACATTCTCTGACACGCTTGCTGCTTTTCATTAGTCAGATAAAGCCAAGCAGTTTCAACATTCATTTCAGCCTGCCTCTGCCCTTCTCCCCTGACTGGCTGCCTCTGCTTACTGCTGTCTTTTCACCTATAGCCCTTTCCTGGCCACATTAAACCCTTGGCCTCCCCTTTTGCTCCCCAATCTCCTTTTCGTAGCTGCTCAGTATGATTGTTGTTTATTCCAGATTAATTAATACTGTATTCTTGCTCTCATGTGACCACTAATACAATAATCACTGCCACATTCCTTATAGGCTGGAATAATTCCTGGGAGGGGGAATAACTCATTTACCACATGTTGAGCATCCAGTTTTGTGATGGGGGCGGGGGCGCAATCCCAAGGTCCTGTTACACTGTGGAGCTGCTGCACCAATGCCAATGTACTATAACTACAATTACATGCCGTCCCAACACCAAAACAGAAAGCAAAACCATAGATGGGGGTGGGGGGAACTTACCTACCATGACAATGACAGCCACTCCCACCGCAACCTTGGCAACTCAGCTGCCATCTATCAGTCACAAGGTCACCCACTGGCACTCCCACCGCACCCATGCAGAGGAGGCACCAATCAGCATGCAGCAATGGCGGGGACCCGCTGCTGACACCACAGAACCCTCTCCTGCACATATTCTCTCCACACACGGTACACCAGCACACTGCCAAGGATAAAGAACATCGCCTCTCCCCGCCCATATGATGATGAATGTATATGATGGATATTTATATACCATTTTTCAACAGAAATTCCCAAAGTGGTTTACATAGATAGATAGATAGATAGACACAAATTTATTTATTTATTTATTTATTTATTTATTTATTTATTTAGTCAGGCAGGTGTTATTGACTGGTTTGTTTTATCCAGACATTGAGTCCTTCCCAAGGACCTGGGATGGCTGAATTTTATTGTCAATGTTGTTGCTGTTGTTATAGATATCGTCACAGAATATAGGCTGTTGACATCTTTATTATTATTATTATTATTATTATTATTATTACATTTATATCCCGCTTTTCCTCCAAGGAGCCCAGAGCGGTGTACTACATACTTGAGTTTCTCCTCACACAACAACCCTGTGAAGTAGGTTAGGCTGAGAGAGAAGTGACTGGCCCAGAGTCACCCAGCTAGTATCATGGCTGAATGGGGATTCGAACTTGGGTCTCCCCGGTCCTAGTCCAGCACTCTAACCACTACACCACTGCAGGGAGGACCCCTTGGAGAAGGGTTCGAGACTGTCAGTGATTCCATGCCCATTGGGCCGGTTCAGGCAATACTTTACTGGCCTATGGAATTAGAAAGGGGATGCATTGGGAGCAATCCATCAGTCTTGCATGAGCTGCCCACAGAACAATTTGTTATGGGGCAGCTAACAAATAAAGTTTATCCATTCATTTATTTTATTTATTATTATTAGATGTGCCAACACCCTCCTAGGAAGTCAATTTATTGAGTAGCGATGAGCTGCTTGTCAGGAGAGGGGTGTTGTCACATTTTCCATGCTAGATGCCCCAGAAGGTGCACTGTTGGTGTGTCCTCTTTCTAATCATGTGGACTGGAAAGGTAGCATCGGAACCAGCCCATTATGTAGTTCATAACACTGCAAGTAGTGTTTGGGTTGGTGTCTGTGTGAGGGGGACATGCAGGGTTGTTGCCAGTTCTGACTGAAGTTATTCCTGGAGATGGTTTTCTCTCCCAAGATTTTCTTCAATCTTTTTCACAATACCAAGCTATTAAAGTCTCCAGAATTGCTTTTCATTCTTTCCTGGAGATCGATGGGGATTCCTGGAGACTCCAGGCCGGTCTCGGAGAGTTGGCAACCCTAGACACACATTTGGCAGGGCAAAGGGATGGGAACTAGGTGGACAAAGAAGAGCACACACTGCTTTCTAGATGGTGAGTCTTTTGGAGATAGGAAGGCAATCATACAACCACTTCCACAGCATAGAGAGTGGGGATAGGGGATCAGGAATTTTTGCCTGTGTAATCCACTTTGTGGTTTTTGTTTGTTTATAGCTGGGAAGTGGTATATAAATTATTATTGATGTTGTTGTTGTTTTTTACACAGTCAGACAAGTGTTATTGACTGGTTTGTTTTATCCAGACATCGAGTCCTTCCCAAGGACCTGGGATGCCAGAATTTTATTATCAATATTGTTGTTGTTATTATTATAGAATATAGGCTGTTCCCAGTAAATTTGCTTTTTGTAATTGGCTGATGGTGATTTCTGTCGCCCCTATGGTGTTGAGGTGCTTTTCAAGGTTTTTTGGAATTGCACCCAGGGCGCCAATTACCACTGGGATTATTTTGGTCTTTTTCTGCCACAGCCTTTCAATTTCAATTTGTACATCTTTGTATTTTGTGATTTTTTTCTATTTATTTTTCTTCTATTCTGCTATCATCTGGTATTGCTATGTCAGTTATTTTAAATGGTTTTCTTTCTTCTCGACTACAGTTATATCTGGTGTATTGTGTGGCAGATGTTTGTCTGTTTGTAGTCGCAAGTCCCATAATATTTTTGCATCTTCATTTTCTACAATGTTTTCAATTTTATGGTCCCACCAATTTTATAGGATACAGGTAGCTTGTAGTGATGTGCACGGACCGGTCCGGAGGCCATTCTACAGGCCTCTGGACCGGTCCGAGCATGGGCGGTTCGTGGTTCGGGCGTACTGGGGTGGGGGTTCCTTTAAGGGTGGAGGGAGGGTGTACTTACCCCTCCTGCCACTTCAATTTTATGGTCCCCCTCCGGCGCACCTTTTTTTGTTAGCAATTGGGGCGGCAGGATACCTTCCTGCCACCCCTTCCCGGATGCAAAAGGCTTCAAGAAGCTTTTTGCGCCTGTGCATGTCACGCGCACGTCACACGCACATCATGTCTCCGCGACGTGTGCATGCGCGTGTGGCTGCGCACGCGCATGTCACGGAGACGTGACGTGCACATGCGGAAAAGGCTTCCTGACGCCTTTTGCAGCCGAGAGGGGGAAGGGACGGCAGGGAGGTATCCTGCCGCCCCAGTTGCTCACAAAAAAAAGACGCGCCGGAGGGAGAAAAGCGGCAGGAGGGGTAAGTACACCCTCACCCAACCCTTAAAGGAACCCCCACACCACTCGGACCGCAGCTCTGCGGTTCCGTGCACATCTCTAGTAGCTTGTATTTTTTGCAGATGTTCCAGTGTATCATCCCTGCTACCTTGTCATGCCTTTGTTTGTAGTCAGTCTGTACAATCTTTTTACAACAGCTGATTAGGTGGTCCACCATTTCATCTGCTTCTTTACAAAGGTGGCACTTGCTGTCTGTTGTTGATTTTATGATTTTTGCTCTTATTACATTTGTGCTTAGTGCCTGTTCTTGTGCAGCCAATATTAAACCCTCCATTTCTTTCTTCAAGTTGCCATTCTTAAGCCATTGCCAGGTCTTGGTGATGTTTGATTTTCCACTTATATTGTGCAAATATTGACCATGCAGTGGCTTATTTTTCCATTTTTCTGCTCGGTTCTTGACTTGTTCTTTCTTGTACGCCTGCTTTGTTTGATTGGTGTTGAATAGTTTCTCGTTATGGACCATTTGAAGTGCATCTTCTTCACTGTCCTTGATATATTCTTCAAGGCCTCTTTTCTCCTCTCTACTGTTTGCTGGACTTGCAGCATTCCTCATCCACCTGAGCTGCGAGGGAGCTATAGCCTATCGACATCACTGCGGGGGTGCAGAGCATGATTGATGGTCATGATTTTCCTGGACTTACGATCTAGCATCTCTAGCTCTGCCTGGGTCCAGTCTATTATTCCTGCAGTATTCACTTCCAATTTTTCTTTTAACTTCAGTGTGTGCGATATTATCAGCCTGGAGAATAATAAATATTATTATTATTATTTCTTGTTTACACAGTCAGACAGGTGTTTATTGACTGGTTTGTTTTATCCAGACATTGAGTCCTTCCCAAGGACCTGGGATGCCAGAATTTTATTGTCAATGGTTATAGATATAGTCACAGAATATAGGCTGTTCCCAGTAAAGCTGCTTTTTGTAATTGGCTGATGGTGATTTCTGTGGCCCCTATGGTGTTGAGGTGCTCTTCAAGGTCTTTTGGAACTGCACCCAGGGCGCCAATTACCACTGGGATTATTTGGGTCTTCTTCTGCCACAGCCTTTCAAGTTCAATTTGTAGATCTTTGTATTTGGTGATTTTTTTCTATTTCTTTTTCTTCTATTCTGCTATCCCCTGGTATTGCTATGTTGATTATTTTGACTTGTTTTTCTTTCTTCTCAACTACAGTTATATCTGGTGTATTGTGTGGCAGATGTTTGTCTGTTTGTAGTCGGAAGTCCCATAATATTTTTACATCTTCATTTTCTTCAACTTTTTCAATTTCATGGTCCCAGCAACTTTTGGCTACAGGTAGCTTGTATTTTTTGCAGATGTTCCAGTGTATCATCCCTGCTACCTTGTCATGTCTTTGTTTGTAGTCAGTCTGTGCGATCTTCCTACAACAGCTGATCAGGTGGTCCACTGTTTCATCCGCTTCTTTACAAAGGCAGCACTTGCTGTTTGTTATGGATTTTTCTACTTTTGCTCTTATTGCATTTGTTCTTAGTGCCTGTTCTTGTGCAGCCGGTATTAAACCCTCTTTTTCTTTCTTCAAGTTGCCATTCTTAAGCCATTGCCAGGTCTTGGTGATGTCTGATTTTCCACTTATATTGTGCAAATATTGACCATGCAGGGGCTTATTTCTCCATTTTTCTGCTCGGTTCTTGACTTGTTCTTTCTTGTAGGCCTGTTTTGTTTCATTGGTGTTGAATAGTTTCGCATTCTTGACCATTTGAAGTGCATCTTCTTCACTGTCCCTTATATATTCTTCAAGGCCTCTTTTCTCCTCCTCTACTGTTTGATGGACTTGCAGCATTCCTCTTCCACCTGAGGTGCGAGGGAGGTAGAGCCTATCTACATCACTGCAAGGGTGCAGAGCATGATTGATGGTCATGATTTTCCTGGTCTTACGATCTAGCGTCTCTAGCTCTGCCTGGGTCCAGTCTATTATTCCTGCAGTGTATCTAATAACAGGTATAGCCCAGGTGTTTATGGCTTGTATGATGTTCCCGCCATTGAGTTTGAACTTGAGGATTTTTCTGACTCTCCTGATGTATTCACTTCCAATTTTTCTTTTAACTTCAGTGTGTGCGATGTTATCAGCCTGGAGAATACCCAAGTATTTGTAAGGTTCAATCCATGCAACACTTAGATTTGTTTTTCTTCTCTTGCAGTTTTCTAAAATTATTTTGTCAATCAGCAGCTGGTCTTTTGTGCCTCTGGTGTCTAAAAGACCAGCTATTATTATTATTATTATTATTATTATTATTATTATTATTATTTTACACAGTCAGACAGGTGCTATTGACTGGTTTGTTTTATCCAGACATCGAGTTCTTCCCAAGGACCTGGGGTGCCAGAATTTTATTGTCAATGTTGTTGCTGTTGTTATAGATATAGTCGCAGAATAGAGGCTGTTCCCAGTAAAGCTGCTTTTTGTAATAGGCTGGTGGTGATTTCTGTGGCCCCTATGGTGTTGAGGAGCTCTTCACGGTCTTTTGGAACTGCACCCAGGGCACCAATTACCACTGGGATTATTTTGGTCTTTTTCTGCCACAGCCTTTCAATTTCAATTTGTAGATCTTTGTATTTGGTGATTTCTTCTATTTCTTCAACTTTTTCAATTTTATGGTCCCACCAATTTATGGTCCCAGCAGGTGTAGCCCAGGTGTTTATGGCTTGTATGGTGTTCCCGCCATTGAGTTTGGATTTGAGGATTTTTCTAACTCTCCTGATGTATTCACTTCCAATTTTTCTTTTAACTTCAGTGTGTGTGATGTTATCAGCCTGGAGAATGCCCAAGTATTTGTAAGGTTCTTTCTCTTCGAGGTTCTTGATCTTGCTTCCATTGGGCAGTTCTATTCCTTCTGTTTTTCTTATTTTCCCTCTGTTCATTATTAATGCAGCACACTTGTCTAGTCCAAACTCCATTGCTATATTGCTATTGAATATACGGACAGTGTTTAGCATTGATTCAATTTCTGACTGGGTCTTTCCATACAACTTCAGATCGTCCATGTACAGCAGATGGTTGATTTGACTTGATGTTTTAGATGTTTGGTATCTGAGGCCTGTTCTGTTTAGTATTTGTGAAAGTGGGGTCATGGTGATTACAAACAACAGAGGGGATAGTGAGAACCCTTGGAAAATACCTCTTCTAATGCTAACCTGTCCAAGTCTCTCGCCATTGATTGTTAACTGTGTGCTTCACATACTCATTTAAAAGCAATGAGAATAAATATCTGAATGTTTTTGCTGACACCAGTTGTTTCTAAACATTTTAGTATCCATGTGTGAGGCAATGAGTTGAAGGCCTTCTTGTAGTCAATCCATGCAACACTTAGATTTGTTTTTCTCCTCTTGCAATTTTCTAAAATCATTTTGTCAATCAGCAGCTGGTCTTTTGTGCCTCTGGTGTTCGGGCAGTTTCCTTTCTGTTCAACTGGAAGTTGCTTATTAGTGAATAAATGTTGCATTACTTCATCTGCTTTTATTCCAGTAAATAATGTGCACATGGTTGGCAGGCAGGTTATCGGTCTATAATTACCTGGAACTGCACCTTTTGCTGGGTCTTTCATGATGAGATGAGTTTTCCCACTTGTTAACCAATATTACCTCCTTGCAAAATGTGATTGAACTGTTTTGATAATTGTTTATGAAAGCTTGTTAGGTGTTTAAGCCAAAAGCCATGCAGTTCATTGTCACCTGGTGCAGTCCAATTTTTAATTTTCTTTGCTCTTTCACTTATTAATTCTGGTGTTATTATTAGATCTTGCATTTGTTGGTTACATTTTTTGACCTCTTTCACCCAGCCTGCTTGTTTATTATAATCTATTGGATTGTCCCATAATTTCCCCCAGAATTGCACTGTTTCTTCTTTATTTGGTGTTTCTACGTTTCTTGCAGTTTCTCCTTCTATGCTTTGGTAGAAACATTTCTGATTCGACTGGAATTGGAGGTTCTGCCTGTGTTGTGTGTAATTCTGGCTTCATATTTGCTAATCTTCTTTGACACTGCTTTGCTGCTTTTATTTGCTGCTTTATTATTTCCAGGACTTCTCTAATTTTCCTTGAATCTAGATGGTATTTTTGGATCGGATACTGTTTGGTGTTTTCATTCGTCAGCTTCTTGTCTTTCATATCTTTCAATTTACTAGCATCTGATCTAAGCCTGCTGATTTTATTTTCTAATCTAATCTTCCATTTAAGTGATGTACTACTTCATTTTTTACAAGTCCACTGATCTTATATCCGAGCTCTTGTGTTGTTATTGTTGCTGCACTGTACATTAGTTGGTTTGTTTCTTGCAAATTATGGGTTGTTATTTCTGCAAGTGCAGCATTGACATCTTTTAATCCCTGAGCAAGTTGTTTTTTGGCAGCTGTTTTTAGAGCTGGAAGTCGAACCCTGGTGGTGCTCAGTTATTTTTTGCTTTAGTTCTTGTTGCTTTTCTGTTAAACGGCATTGGGGTTTTTGAGGTGAAGGCAAAGGGGTGGTTGCCTTGTTTTGATTTTGAAACAGTTCAGCAACAGTGGCATCCTCGATTTCCAACACCTCCTCCACCTGTGCCTGAGCAACTTCTTCAGTTGGTGGTAATTCTTCTTCCATATCTTGAGCTTGTGTTGCTCTTTGCAGTTCTTCCAGCTCAACTTCTGTGAATACTTTCCTTCTTTATAATAATAATTTCTTAATAATAATAAGTGGTTGTGGGGCTTGTGTGCTCTGAGGAAGATGAGAGCTATGCCAGAGGTCCAACCATACTGGACAGGTCTCACCAGAGGAGCCAGACAAAGAGTGCCTCTCCCATCAACAATATGGTGAGACGTAACTTTAATAAATCTATACCGGATCGGTCGTCGCCCAGGTCAACAAGGACTGCGCCAAGTGCTTGAGTCCCTGGACATCTGGTGGCAAGTGGGCAACAGGACTCAGGATCTTCAGTTGAGCAACCAGGGCTGCAAACAGCAAAGTTACTGGAAGAAACGTCACTTAACCGGAAAAAAATATATGAAAAATGCCAACAAGGAAATAATGATCTGCTATTACAAGTCTAGTCCAACTAGAAGAGGTTATTTTTAAAAAAGTACCAAATTTGGAAAGAGAAGCATCCAGATACAGAAATAACAGAACAAAGGCTAGCAGACCAGAGAAGATTCATAATAAGAAATAAAGTATTCACAGAAGTTGAGCTGGAAGAACTGCAAAGAGCAACACAAGCTCAAGATATGGAAGAAGAATTACCACCAACTGAAGAAGTTGCTCAGGCGCAGGTGGAGGAGGTGTTGGAAATCGAGGATGCCACTGTTGCTGAACTGTTTCAAAATCAAAACAAGGCAACCTCCCCTTTGCCTTCACCTCAAAAACCCAAATGCCCTTTAACAGAAAAGCAACAAGAACTAAAGCAAAAAATAACTGAGCACATGAACCAAACAACCACCAGGGTTCGACTTCCAGCACTAAAAACAGCTGCCAAAAAACAACTTGCTCAGGGATTAAAATATGTCAATGCTGCACTTGCAGAAATAACAACCAAGAATTTGCAAGAAACAAACCAACTAATGTTCAGTGCAGCAACAATAACAACACAAGAGCTCGGATATAAGATCACTGGACCTGTAAAAAAAGAAAGTAGCACATCACCTAAATGGAAGATTAGATTAGAAAATAAAATCTCCAGGCTTAGATCAGATGCTAGTAAATTGAAAGATATGAAAGACAAGAAGCTGAAGAATGAAAACACCAAACAGTATCTGATCCAAAAATACCATCTAGATTCAAGGAAAATTAGAGAAGTCCTGGAAATAATAAAGCAGCAAATAACAGCAGTGTCAAAGAAGATTAGCAGGTATGAAGCCAGAACTACACAACACAGGCAGAATCTCCAATTCCAGTCGAATCAGAGACGTTTCTACCAAAGCATAGAAGGAGAAACTGCAAGAAATGTAGAAACACCAAATAAAGAAGAAACAGTGCAATTCTGGGGGAAATAATGGGACAATCCAATAGATTATAATAAACAAGCAGGCTAGATGAAAGAGGTCAAAAAATGTAACCAACAAATGTAAGATCTAATAATAACACCAGAATTAATAAGTGAAAGAGCAAGAAAATTAAAAATTGGACTGCACCAGGTGACGATGAACTGCATGGCTTTTGGCTTAAACACCTAACAAGCCTTCATAAACAACTATCAAAACAGTTCAATCACATTTTGCAAGGAGGTGATATTGAACAATGGCTAACAAGTGGGAAAACTGATCTCATCATGAAAGACCCAGCAAAAGGTGCAGTTCCAGGTAATTATAGACCAATAACCTGTCTGCTAACCATGTTCAAATTATTAACCGGAATAATAGCAGATGAAGTGATGCAACACGTATTAACTAACAAACAGCGGCCAGTTGAACAGAAAGGAAACTGCCCGAACACCAGAGGCACAAAAGACCAGCTGCTCATTGACAAAATGATTTTAGAAAATTGCAAGAGGAGAAAAACAAATCTAAGTGTTGCATGGATTGACTACAAGAAAGCCTTCAACTCATTGCCTCACACATGGATACTAAAATGTTTAGAAACAACTGGTGTCAGCAAAAACATTCAGATATTTATTTAAAAAGCAATGAGCATGTGGAGTACACAGTTACCAATCTACGGCAAGACACTTGGACAGGATAGCATTAGAAGAGGCATTTTCCAAGGGGACTCACTATCCCCTCTGTTATTTGTAATCACCATGACCCCACTTTCACAAATACTCAACAAAACAGGCCTCAGATACCAAACATCTAAAACATCAAGTCAAATCAACCATCTGCTGTACATGGACGATCTGAAGTTGTATGCAAAGTCCCAGTCAGAAATCTAATCACTGCTAAACACTGTCCGTATATTCAGTAGCGATATAGCAATGGAGTTTGGACTAGACAAGTGTGCTGCATTAATAATGAACAGGGGGAAAATAAGAAAAACAGAAGGAATAGAACTGCCCAATGGAAGCAAGATCAAGAACCTCGAAGAGAAAGAACCTTACAAATACTTGGGCATTCTCCAGGCTGATAACATCACACACACTGAAGTTAAAAGAAAAATTGGAAGTGAATACATCAGGAGAGTTAGAAAAATCCTCAAGTCCAAACTCAATGGCGGGAACACCATACAAGCCATAAACACCTGGGCTACACCTGTTATCAGATACACTGCAGGAATAATAGACTGGACCCAGGCAGAGCTTGAGACGCTAGACCGTCAGACCAGGAAAATCATGACCATCAATCATGCTCTGCACCCCCGCAGTGATGTCGATAGGCTATACCTCCCTCGCAGCTCAGGTGGAAGAGGAATGCCACAAGTCCATCAAACAGTAGAGGAGGAAAAAAGAGGCCTTGAAGAATATATCAAGGACAGTGAAGAAGATGCACTTCAAATGGTCAATAACGAGAAACTATTCAACACCAATGAAACAAAGCAGGCGTACAAGAAAGAACAAGTCAAGAACCGAGCAGAAAAATGGAAAAATAAGCCCCTGCATGGTCAATATTTGCACAATATAAGTGGAAAATCAGACATCACCAAGACCTGGCAATGGTTTAAGAATGGCAACTTGAAGAAAGAAAAAGAGGGTTTAATACTAGCTGCACAAGAACAGACACTAAGAACAAATGCAATAAGAGCAAAAGTAGAAAAGTCAACAACAAACAGCAAGTGCCGCCTTTGTAAAGAAGCAGATGAAACAGTGGACCACCTAATCAGCTGTTGTAAAAAGATCGCACAGACAGACTACAAACAAAGGCATGACAAAGTAGCAGGGATGATACACTGGAACATCTTCAAAAAATACAAGATACCTCTAGCCAAACATTAGTGGGACCATGAAATTGAAAAAGTTGAAGAAAATGAAGATGTAAAAATATTATGGGACTTCCGACTACAAACAGACAAACATCTGCCACACAATACACCAGATATAACTGTAGTCAAGAAGAAAGAAAAACAAGTCAAAATAATCGACA
The DNA here is from genome assembly GCF_027244095.1 of Hemicordylus capensis. Taxonomy (NCBI): domain Eukaryota; kingdom Metazoa; phylum Chordata; class Lepidosauria; order Squamata; family Cordylidae; genus Hemicordylus; species Hemicordylus capensis. The sequence goes on from NC_069658.1 coordinate 164,486,795, forward strand.
TAGCAATACCAGGGGATAGCAGAATAGAAGAAAAAGAAATAGAAAAAAATCACCAAATACAAAGATCTACAAATTGAAATTGAAAGGCTGTGGCAGAAAAAGACCAAAATAATCCCAGTGGTAATTGGCGCCCTGGGTGCAGTTCCAAAAGACCGTGAAGAGCACCTCAACACCATAGGGGCCACAGAAATCACCACCAGCCAATTACAAAAAGCAGCTTTACTGGGAACAGCCTATATTCTGCGATGATATCTATAACAATTGGCAATAAAATTCAGCCATCCCAGGTCCTTGGGAAGGACTCGATGTCTGGATAAAACAAACCAGTCAATAACACCCGTCTGACTGTGCAAACAAGAAATAATAATAATAATAATAATAATAATAATAATAATAATAATAATAAGAAGAAGAAGAAGAAGAAGAAGAAGAAGAAGAAGAAGTAGCAGCAGCAGCAGCAGCCAGTATGGAAGGGGCAACTTCTTCTCCCCTACCACCAACACACAAGCTAATTTGCATGTAGAACAATCCCTCAGGATTTTTCTATGCAGGTTTCGCTGAAATTAATAGGAGTATTTGAATATTCTTGAGCAGTTCTCATGCATTTCAGTGTGATTTGTGCAGGAGAACGTCTCAGTGTTTCATGATCCATGGGTCCATTTCCCACTCTGCCACCTTCTATTAATACTTCAGATCTTCCGCCTGATACAACCAGCTCTCATGGCTTCATTTTAGGAGAGTCTCTGAACCCAATCTTAAGGCAAAGACCAACATAGTGAAAAACAGAGCTAACTGAAAAATCTTTCACCTGCCAGGAAAGTCTGGTTTCCCTCTGGCTTTACAAATGATGTGACCGGTTGCACCCCACAACATCAAATGGTATCTATTTTTCTTCTCACCCCAGCTACCTATCGTACCCGTGGACCATGCTTCAGGTGGAATGCCCTTTTTCTTACCTATACACTATCCCATGTGAAAGAAAGCAACTGGGGTGGTTGAAAGAAAAGCATCTGGGGTGGTGCTAAGCAGCCCTCCCCACACCATTTATCTGCTTGAGCCTGCAGTCTCTTGAGGCTGCTTTTGTTTTTAGAATAAGACAGAAAGGTGTGCCACTGTCTAATTTGGGCCTTAGAGGTAGAGCACACCTTTCATGTGGGATCACCGTGAAAGCGGGTGATGTCAATTATGAAAGAAAGGCCTTGGCTGTACTTCAGGGGCTAGCATGCTGGTTCCTCTAGATTAGCAGTAACCTAGAAGACTGCATTTTTCCATGTCATTTCGCTATAAAACCGGCTCTCTGCATTATTCCCTGATCTCATTCAACTGTCTAAGTGTCTCCTCGGCTGTGTTATAACTGGACACCAAGTGTGGTGAGGTTAGCATCGCTAGCTTGCCTTGCAGCCTGCTGAAGATGTTGCATTTCCCTTTTAAAATCACAGGGCTGTGGGAGAGGCTGCTGCTGCTGCTGCTGCTCCTCTTCTGCTCTTCCATTGGTCCCCTCCCCCTCCCCCTCTTCCATTTGCCAGAGCAAGCAAGGCTTCAGTTTCTACCCCACAGCAAGTGGAGTGGGAGGGTGGCAGAAGAGAGAGGGATGGGACAGGAGAAGCTGCTGCTACCTCTGGCTTCTGTAGAGAAACACCACATCTTGCAACTATCTGTGGTGATTTTATTGAGGCGAGGCACTGAGTGTGGCATCTCCTCTCTATGGAGGTAAGAGAACTTTCCTTAATTCTTATGTGCCTCAAAAGGCACTAGATTGGGGGCAAATGGGTCCACACCAGGCGGTGGATGTCAGGCTGCTCAAGGACAGACAGGGCTTCTGTATGTTGCATATTGGAATATCCAGCGACTACCAGGAGGAGAGGAAATTTGCACCCAGAGGTGCACCCGAGTCATTTTGGAGCCTGGACCGAAAGGCCTTTGGAGGCCTCCCTCCCCTGCAAATTAAGCATCAGCATGCTCCGCTGGGCAACCACACCACCCAGGACAGACTAAAGAGGATTTGGGGGGGCCCAGGGACTGTGGAAGCCCTGGACTTCGGCCCCAAAGTCCAGGGGTAAGAGAACCTCTGTTTGCACCAGCTCAAATTCTTTCTCCTACACAACTATTAGCCACCTAATGGCGCAGCGGAGAAGCCACCTGCCTAGAGAGCAGGAGGTGGTTGGTTCGAATCCCCGCTTGTGTGTCTCCCAGAGGATGAGAAACTCCTATACTGGGCAGCAGCGATATAGGAAGGTGCTGAAAGGCATCATCTCCTACTGTGTGGGGGAAGGCAATGGTAAACCCCTCCTGTATTCTACCAAGAAAACCACATGGCTTTGTGGGCGCCAGGAGTCAACACTGACTCGAGGGCACAATCTTTCCTTTACACAACTATTAAAGGTACAGCTTCCTTGTCCTCTTTTGCAGTTGCTTGCTTTGAGGCCTGCTGAGAGGTCAGAGGTCTGACACCCAAGAGACACCAAGGAAACATACAACTTGGTCATATTGGTCTGCAGATCATCAGGGCTAGCTGGAACCCAGTTATGCTGAAGGGAGGGTCATATAGCAAGGGACAACTCTTTCCCCCCTGAATACACTTAAACAATAAAGAAGAGGACTCTGCTGCTTGGGGCCATTTCAGAGCTCTTGCTTGCCAGTGAATCGAAGGACCAAAGTAGAATGCTGGCAGCAGATCTGTGTGTTTAAACCTGGATTTGCCATAATTGCACAGACACAAAAGTGGGGAGTGGAAGTTCCAGTTTTAAGAGCAAATGGGGCACCTTGGTGAGAAGGCCTCCATGACATCATTTTTCCGGGCTCCAATACCAGAAGTGAGCACTGGCTGGGAGAAAAGCACTTTGGGAGAGGGACTCCAGAAACATAAGCAATAGTTGTAGGGAAGTTTCTGTACTCCTCACTCATGGGCTCCTTTTGTTCCTTACATGGCACCCTCACCTTCCTCCTTGCTACATGACTGGCAGATCCACTACTGCTAATACAAATATTTATATACCACTTTTCAACCATTCTGTTGGCAGCATTTTTGCCAAGGTTGAACAGGTTACACTTTCACTGCAGTTTTTTTAAGCCACATGACCACACATCTAAAAGTATATGTATTCCATTTCTTTTAGTGTGTTCTTAAGTTTTATAAATGGCCATGGGTGCACGTGGAGTGATAGGAAAGAGACTGTGTATCCTCTCCCTGTACGGATTACAAAGGAGATGGCCATGAATCTTCATAAAGAGAGCACTATTGTGAGATGAGCAGCCAAAACAGAGTAGTCTTGTAGTGCCATGCAGCTGGTAACCACAAAGAATGCTGAAGGAATATAGAGAGGTATGTACGGGAAAACATGCACATTGTTGATGTGTCTGCAGAAAAATGTTGAGCCCATGAGAATTCAAAAGAAAAAAAGTGCATCTGAACAGGGATGGTGTTGTGGTTTTTGGTGCCCTGGGCAAGTATGACTTTGTGTCCTCCCCTCGCCAAGAAGTGTGGAGCCCTGCACATGACTAGTGGTCAGTAGGGATGTGCGAACCGGTTCGAATTCGAACCAGGGTGGTTCGAAGGTTTGAATTCGAACTGAACCAGCCATCAGGTTCGAGCTGCAGGTTAGAATTTGAACCAAACTAGGGGATTTGAAATATTCTAGTGCAGAGTGTGCGCTAGACCACCACTCACTCTGGGCCACCCCAGCACCCCACAAGTGGCTTTAAGGTTTTTCTCCATAGCGAAGAATGGAGGTTTCAGCAGCCCCATAACTGCACTTGGGGGGTGCTGGGGTGGCTCAGAGCGAGGGTGCCAACCACCTCCATGGGTTGCTAACCCATGGGGTACTGGGTTTTGTTGTTTCTGAAGTGTTCTGATTGTAGATTCTTTGGTAGCATATAAGATTTTCAATGACAAACCATGAATCCACTCTCATCTGCTAACCTTAAAGACACATAAACTTCAAAAATCACTTAAAAATCAGCCCTTTGCCCAATTCCTTTCAAATAATTCTGATAGCTACCTGCCCCCCCCTTGGGCACTACCACCCACCACACTCTGCTCTTGAACACCCCTCCCCCCACCGACGTGAAGCGCTAAAGATTTGCTGACACCTCCATGCTTCTTTATGGAGAAAAACCTTGCAGTCACATAAACTTCAAAAATCATTTAAAAATCAGCCTTTTGCCCCATTCCTTTCAAATAATTCTGATAGCTTCCTTGCCCACCTTGGGAACTAGCACCCACCACATTCCGCTCTAGGACACCCCTTTCTCCCCAACGTGAAGCTATACATTTGCTGCAATCCTCATTATTCTCTATGAGGAATTCCAAAATACTTTTAAAATTCACCAATAATCAGAGGACTGTCCTATTGCCTTGAAACTTTGTGGATAGTAGGCATCCCTGGTTGTCTACCACCCACCCCACTTTTGTGCCCCTAGGTGCTCCATAATAGGGGATATGGTCTGGTTCTGGCCCCATTATACACTATGAGAAAAATAATTAAAAATATTTCAAATATTCTTTAAAAATCATAGGGGTGTCCAATTGCTTCAGGGTTTGCATGGTTGTTGGCACCCATGGGTGCTCCACAATAAGAAATAATGGGCTGGTTCGAGTCCCATTATACCCTATGAGGGGAAAAATAATTTTCAAAAAGTCATATAAAATCATACGAGTGTCCGATTGCTTTGGGGTTTGGGTGACAGGTACCCCTGGGTGCCAGCTACCATCCTACCAATTTTTGGATGCCCGAACCAGTTCAAAAAGGTTCAAAAAGGTTTGAATTCGAACCAAACCAGGGGGAGGTTCGAGCAAAACCAAAACCGAACCACCCCCTCCTGGTTCGAACCTGGTTCGAATTTGAACCAAACTGGGCAAACCGGTTTTGTGCACATCCCTAGTGGCCAGGGGAGTCACACAAGCACAGGAGTGAGCCTCTCCTTCTCCTCCATCGCCCCCAGGCCCTAAGCTGCCACACAGCTTGCCCCCTCGGCAGCCCAATATAGTTACTTGCTACAAAATGAGATCTTGAATTTCTTCACACATGACCTGACTGAGCTCACAGGGCTGCCACTGCTGCCTTTGCTGGGGTTTATGATTGCCATGCAGTGGGTAAAATGACTTGACTAGCAAGCCAGAGGTTGCCGGTTTGAATCCCCACCGGTATGTTTCCCAGACTAGGGGAAGCACCTATATCGGGCAGCAGCAATATAGGAAGATGCTGAAAGGCATCATCTCATACTGAGTGGGAGATGGCAATGGTAAACCCCTCCTGTATTCTACCAAAGACAACCACAGGGTTCTGTGGTCACAAGGATTCGACAGCCGACTCAACTTACCACCACTACCTCCTCCTTTATGGTCTCCTCGGCCTCTTCATCCACCTGCCACCACGTTGTCAGGAAAGGAGTTTAGCAGGGTGGCTTCCATGACAATTGCGCCCAGAGGATGGGGCCTCTCTGCAGTAAGCCGCAACACCTCTGCAGGGGTGCTCCCAGCCAGGCTAGGAGCCAAGGCACAGCCTTCACTCACCTCCCATTCTCCCCCATGGTCTCCATCACAGTCTGTGCTGCGCTGTTGGCACCAGTGCCCCTTATAACTTGGGGCTCTAGATGGTCACCTATATCGCCTCTATGGACAGGCCAGCCTTGCATCTGAAGACTGAAAAGTATAGCAAGAACAGCAAGACTCGTCTCTCGTACACATCCAGAGGTTCCGTGATTAGCCAGTTATTAGTAAAGCACACTTCTGAGCATGTAAAACATGCCTGTTGGGGGCAGGATCTGTCTGCTAGTGTGGAGTGGAGGAAGCTGATGAGCACAACTTCACAACTGGAAACAAATATGTCTGTGACAGAGGCTGCCCCCTCAGGGCAGGAGAAACTGCACCAGCTTCTCAACAAATATATATCCTAAGAATGAAAATTCTCTTCAGGGCTGAAAGTGAGAAGAGTATTAGTTTACCGCGATCATCCCTTATCCCTGACACCACATCACTCTTCTTTCATCTCAAATTCTCTGACTCCTTAGGGCCATTCTGTGCATTGCACAGCAACAAAGCTTGTTTGCCACCAACTCGGGGTCAGCTTCAGGGACCCCGCAGCAAACCGTCCTCTGTGGGCCCCCCTCCTCCCTGGGACTCCTTAAGGCTTGTGCTGAGGCTCACCTTAGTGGATGAGATGGGAGAGAGGAGGAATGATGGAGTTGCTCTCTTGGTGGAGAGAGTCCCTTCACTGCAATCGCACAATGGATCTGGGCACGAAGAAGATGGTCTTGGGGATTGGCAGTGGGTCCTTTTGAGGCCCCAGGGTCCTCGACAGTTGCCCAGCAATGGCAGCCTCTGACGGCAGCCTTGCACCAAATGTACACTCAACAGGGACATGCAACCAACCCTAGCTTTCTGACAAGTTATCTGTATGATATACGTATTTTCAGAGGTGCACTTAGGTAATTTTGGTGCCTGGACCTAAAGGCCTTTGGAAGCCCACCCCCGCACCACTGCAGTTTAAGCATCATCCCCCTACACAAACACCCCCCATGACAAACAGAGTATTTTTAAGACATGGTTTCTGAGGGCACAAACAGCAACTGAAACTCACTAGAATGTAAGAATATAAAACAGGTATATTTATGCAACATATACATTAGTAGAAACATCTCAACATACAGCTTAACATATTCCACATATCTCTTTCCCCACTCCTCTGTCTCTAAAGCACCCGGCACAGGCCATGATCACATTCAGCCTCCCGGTGCAGTGCAGGCCAGCAGTGACCACACCACCCAGGACAGACTAAAGAGGATTTGGGGGCCTGTGGGGGTGTGGAGACACTGGGCTTTGGCCCCAAAATCCAGGGGTAAGGGCGCCACTGCGGATTTTCACATGCCTGTTTGCCCCCATTCAATTTGTTTACATTTGTAGATATTTAAAACACCTTAGGTGTACACCTAAAAGAATTGTAATGCATGAATTAAAGAGGCCCTGAAGACCACATCCACTCTCAGTGGCAAACGGGCTCCCTCGTGCTAACATTCCTCACCATCCCCCCTGCATAAGAATATTTAAGGAAAGTGTTTTTTGCTCACTCCCCCCTCCCCCCACACACAATTTCCAGAATCTTTGGCTTTTTCCTCCTGAAGGGATTCTCAATCTTTGTATTATTTGGATCCTTGCTCTTTCACTGACCTTTTACCTGGTTGAATTTCCTTCTCAACTCTGTGCTTTTCCAAATTATAATAAAGACACTCAGAACTTAAAAAGGTCAGCAGCAGAAGGCTTAGCAGCTGCAGCCCCTTGAACATCCCCTAAAAATAAAGAGGTCAAACACCATCAAAAGACTGTCCTATATCTTGACGTGCATGAGATAACATAAAGCAGTGTGTTTTGGAAGTGATGGTGGTCCCTGGCTCATCAGATGCAGAGAGAGAGAGAGAGAGAGAGAGAGAGAGAGAGAGAATATCTTTGAAGCTGACTAGAGAAAGAGCCAAGCACATTCTACGGATTAGCAGAGTGTGATTTTTCAAGATGATTTGTACATGTCCCAAGAGCGTTTGAGTTGAAAAGGCTGGAGAAAGGGAGAGAAATCTGGATAATCCACAACATAAAATAGTATGTATTTGTGAAGCTGAAAGGCTCAGCCATACACACCTCATATGCAAATAAGAGTGCTGACAGTATAACAGAGACAACCACATAAAATACCCAACAGCCATACATAATACACATAGAATTCCTCATATTCATGTAGCCTATGATTCTTCTCACATGCAGAAAAGGTGAGTGTGGTACAGGATATTGAATTCATCTTCCTGAGAATTCCAGTTTTCATTTTTTAAAGCAAATTTTAAGATTTCATAGTTGTGAGATAGCTTTGGAATTACATAAAATAAATATATAACAAAAACAAACCCTGATGCCAGCACTGGGGTGGGGAAGAGAAGTGAATTTCTCAGCATTCACATCACAAGCAATCAGAATGGCTGCACTATCTGGGCAAAGAATAATATTTCCTGCAATACCATGTACTAAAGCCCACAATATTCTGGTATCAGAAGCTCTTCATTCAGGGAGGGCAGCTGGATCCCACACATATGAGTAACAATTGCACATGGAAGACTATGCATTCATTGCATGAAAAGAATAAAAGTGTGGGGTGGATCCTAAAGATGTACAGAATTTTTGCTTACAGCTTACATAGGATGCCAAGACAATACCCCACCTAGACAAGAGCCAGAAAGAGACTTGGCTTTAACAGTGTAATAGACTCTTCTGCCTTCAGACCATTCCATAAGTCTGTTCTCATGCTGTTGTTTTTCTGCTGTAGATGTGGGGAAAGGTTACGACTCTGATTAGGGTTCATATGACATATGAAGGATCAGTTGGCAGGGGAAGCGCTGTCACTTCCCCCACCTCTCCTACAGGCACGGTCCTTTCATGAGGCAAGGTGAGGTTGGTTGCCTCGGGTGGCAGATGATTGAAGGCGGCTCCCTGCTACTGCCATCAGAGCAACTCTTGGGGGCTGATTTGATCCTGGCAAGCTTTGCAGGGAGTGCCTCTTCTCACACGCTCCGCAAAGCTTGCAAGCAGCAGAAGGAGAGAAGAGGAAACTGCTGGCAACCTTCCTTCCGCCCCGTCACCACCCCACTTTCAAAGTTTGCAAGGGTTTTGAAAGATAGCTTGCCCCCACCAGGGTCATGGGGCAAAGCAAAATTTGGCACTTCACCTCAGTACTGAGCCAACTCTGCCCTTCTCAGAGCAACTTCTCTATGGCCTAGTTATTTCACAGAGATAGTAAGCCTGTGGTCTGGGCTGCAGACTGTAGGTGGAGGAGTCACGTGACCAAATGCTCTTCTGCACAGAACCATTCCTTAAGAACAGAAGAACCGCCCGGCTGGATCAGGCCCAAGGAAGCCCATCTCGTGCAGCATCCTGTTTCACACAGTGGCCCACCAGATGCCGCTGGAAGCCTACAGGCAGGAGTTGAGGGCATGCCCTCTCTCCTGCTGTTACTCCGCTTGCAACTGATACTTAGAGGCATCCTGCCTCAGAGGCTGGAGGTGGACTATAGTAGCCTCCGACTAGTAGCCACTGACAGACCTCTCCTCCATGAAGTTATCCAGACCCCTCATTCCAGGTTGTCGGCTGTCACCACATCTTGGTGGCAAAGAAATAAGAACAGCCCTGCTGGATCCTTACACACAGAAAACTGTCATGTCAGAAAGAAGACCAGACTCAGAACCTCAAGAGATCGAGTCACAGGCCTCTGGCCATGTAGTTTGGCCATATTGTTTTTGATGTCGTAAAGGCACAGCATTGGTGCACAATTATTTATTATTTACTTAGACATCTATATCCTGCCATGTGGTACAACAGTGGCCTCATTTAAGGTTGGCGTGCCTTGTGGTAACTTTCATGACTGTGTACATCCGAAACTGAGACCCCAAATATGGATGTTTTTAAATTCAGCTTTCTAGAACATCTGTTTGTTTTTTATTTTAAAAATCTGTGAAGATACAAAATTGTAGGCATAATGCATATCTGCGCTCCCTGTGTAGAGGGGAAAGACAAGGAACACACAGGGGGAGGACAGGGAATGAGGAGCAGAGTGATGGCTGTGCAGAGAAGGCTGGAATGGAAAGGGGTTTCCAGCACAGGCAGGTCCCTCTTCCTTCTTGCTCCTGCAGAGGCGCTTTTCCCCCCTGGACTTCGGGTCCAAAGTCCAGGGCCGCCACAGTCCCTGGGGCCCCCCAAATCCTCTTTAGTCTGTCCCAGGTAGTGCTATTACTGGCCAAGCATGATGATACTTAATTTGGGGGGGGGGGCTTCCAAAGGCCTTTAGGTCCAGACTCCAAAGTTACCTACGTGCACCTCTGGCTCCAGGCTACAGTCACTAATTCACTCCCACAGCTCACCTCTGCTTGGGGCTGTCATGTCCATATAGGTGACCTAGGTGGTCACCTAGAGCACTAAGTTTTAGGGGGCACAAATGCCACTGTGCCAGCGCCCCAGCTGTCCTAAAACAGCAGCAACCAGAAAATGACACCACCACCCCATCATGTTTCCTGGTAGCCCTAGCAGACCAGGCAAGAGGGGATGAGGGGTGAGACTGTGAGGCGGCCATGAGCTCCCGCAGTGGCATACCTGGAGGAGACCTTGGGCAGGTGGAGGTGCCGAGCGGCCTGGCTGGGAGCACCCCTGCAGAGGTGCCATGGCTCAGGAGAAGTCCCACCCCTGGGAGTGCTTGCCATGGGAACATAGAACATTTCTCCAAGGTTGCAGGCAGGAATCTCTCTCAGCCCTATCTTGGAGAAGCCAGGGAGGGAACTTGGAACCTTCTGCTCTTCCCAGAGCGGCTTCATCCCCGGAGGGGAATATCTGACAGTGCTCACACTTCTAGTCTCCCATCCATATGCAACCAGAGTAGATCCTGCTTAGCTAAGAGGACAAGTCATGCTTGCTACCACAAGATCAGCTCTCCTCTGCCAGGCCCTTCCTGTCTTGTGCCAACCTCCTGGCACTCATCTCCTTTCTGCAGGGTTGAAGAGGCATACCAGGACCCTCGTAGCTGCCCATGTTGGGGGCTTGTGACCCAAGGTGCAGTGGGGTAAATTTGGAAAGAGCTGAGGCTGCTGAGGGGACAAGGTACAGGTTTGCTCAGGGCTTGAAGACTGCTCCAGTCCAAGGTAAGTGCCTGAACTGGCTTCCGCCTCTTCACAAGTAAGCCTATTGGGAGATAGGCCTCAGGCTGCTGGGCCCAAGCCTGGGATGGTCCCAATAGCCAACCCCTGAAACTTCCTGCCAGGATACTATGTTGTGCTGAACTTATTTCATGACATTTATATCCTGCCTTCTGTCATGGAACTGAAGGCAGCACACATGGGAGTCCCAGATGGCCCTTCATCCAGGCACTGATTAGGGCCAAACCTGCTTAGCTTTAGTAAGAGTAACTCTTTTATGTGCTCTTTAGACCAAGGGTCCCCAAATGTTGTTGGACTTAAAGTCTCATAATCTCCAGTCAGTTTGTCCCTATTCTTCCTACCTACTTCCAGGTAAGGAACTTACAGTTGATTCCCAGCCCAAGGCTGTTAGTCTCCCTTTCTCCCCACAGTAATTGCTCACTCACTCAGACCTCACTTTGAAGCTTCCAGGGAAGAACTCAACTCTAACTCACTCCTCCCCTACTCTTCGAGGCTGTTGCCCAATAAACCCTACTGGTGGCATAACAAGGATGCCAGCGGCTCCTCCCCAGGTTGTTGCCAGCGGCCCCTGCCATCCCAGCCATGCCCCCTGCATCTGACGTCAGATGCAGGAGGCATGGCAGTGCTAGCAAATTGGGCTATTTGGAAGTAAAATCCAGCCAGCGCTGCGCTCCCAGCATGGCCAGGTTGACTTCTCCCTATTGCAAAGCTAGGGGGAGGTGTTCCGGGCTGCAGCCCCTGGGACATTGTGGCCCGGGTTCTTTGAACCTGTTTCCACAGTGAATGCTACACCCATGCACCCTGCCCCTCAGCCTGGATTGGGCCACAGGGATTTGATTCTCCCAGCTTTTCTTCCTTATGTGGAGAAGCCACTAGTCCTGAATCTAAATATTTTATTGCCATATAGTGGAGTGGAGGGGTGTGTATTCTGGAGAGTGGACCAGAACAAAGGTGTCCCTTCTTCCTGGTTTGTTCCCCTTCTGGAACTTCTCCTTCCAACTTGTGAAGGAGAGTTTTTTAATCTCATGGTACACATCACCCTGACACTAACTCCCTCCCCTCCAGGACAATATGTTAAGGGCTAGTTCCATCCTTCCTGCTCCATCTTCATTTTTTTCTTCCCAACACCCTCAGCACTCCATGGCTCAGCTGCTCAAATATTCTGTAGGTCCTTGAAGTCACTGGGCATAGGTCCCTCATCCATGCAGGCCATTTCTGAGTTTTAAACATTTTTCTTTTAATTTACAATCTAATATTTCTGCGTAACCAGGAATCTCCCTGCCTTCACACCCCATATGCACATCATGACTTTGTTCATGAGTGGGTCTACTTTGCATCTAGACTGATAGGCATAGGACCATCCAAGTTTGGTGCTAGAGGGAATGATGTCTTTAAGGCTCAGATTTGCCACCAGATGCAGACTCATCAGGGAGATGCAGCAGACCTATGCTCTCTGCTATGATAAATGGTTTGAAAACAGAATTTTATCACATTTATATACTTCACATGTATAGGTGGACATTTAGAGTATTTTAAGAGTGTACAACCAAAGAAATATAATGTGTAAAGCAGCACTGAGGAATGAATTCCAGAGGGGTAGCCATGTTAGTCTATAATAGCAGCAACAACAACAGAGTCCTGTGATACCTTAAAGACTAACATTTATTTTGGCATAACTTTAGGACCTGGCCTGTTAACCTTCACAGACCCTGGCCACTTTATTGTTGCTTGGAAGGCATAGTGCTAATTGACATCTCCATAATGAAGCAAGCAACAGTGGGGCTGTTATATACCCCTGCTGGCTGAGACACACATTATACAACTGCAGTTCCTGTAGGAGTTGCTTGGATGTGTGTGACTCCAAGATACAACAGCCTTTACTCAAAGAATTACTCCCCTGCCAAGCCCTTACTCTGCCTCAATTATTTATCACATTCTTACACATAATGCAAAGAGGGGGCAGAAAAGGAGACCCCCAAGTGGCCTAGATTGGCAGTTGTTTCACTTTTGCAGTGATGTGAAGTGTAACAAATCCTGTAATGTAACAGCTGTGGCTTGGTGCTAGTGAGTAAAAATTAATTAGCTGCCCATCCTCAGAAAAGAGAAACGTCATGTGACATTGTTACTGACTGCATAGCGCTAAGGCTGTGTGCTTTCTGTGCTTCTATTCAGGTGCAGCGGGGGGAGGCATGGAAACAGCAGCAAAACCATCACTGTAGGGGCAGATTGCCACTGAGGAGGGGGATTTTCAGCACCAAAACAGTGCAGAGGGGTGTGTTTGAAACACACACACACACACACCCCACACTCCCATCTAGAACAGGGGTCTCTCTGACTAATTTCTAAAGATAAAAGAGCCATTTTGGGGCATGAAACCTAAAGACAGCTTTAATGTCACATGTTGTTTGGCTTTCAACTTCCTGAGACTCTCAGCTTTCATTTTCAAATAAGTGAGTTTGCCGTCCTGGTGGTTTTGCTGTCTGGGGTGGGGTGGGGGTGGGGGTGGGGATGTCATGCTTTGTGAATCTCAGAAGCTAAAGGGGTGGCAAAATAAAATTGCCAGAGAACAGGGGTGGTGATCAAAGTTTCAGCATCCTGCATAGCTCTTTGCCCCTCCACATGTGTAGCAGAAGACAGTAGGCTTGTTCACACAACCATTTGGGTGTGGGGTGGAGAACAGGCGAGCTCCTCCTCCATCAATAGCACACAAACAGCACCTTGATTTGGGCCAGCAGACCCAAAAACCAGACTATCAAGGCAACTGCTGGCTCTGTTGTTGAACTCTGTCACTGCAAGCCCTACCCCTTCATGGAAAGTCCTCCAAGGTTGCCTCTGCCTTCCCAGCATGCTTTGCAGTGTCAGCAGACTGGAAAGCTTAATGACATCAGCAGCTGTCCTCCCATTGGTCACCAAGGAGCTGCTACAGCTTCAAAGCTGTCAAAGCTTCTAGATCATAGAGTGTGCTTTGCGGGCGAGCTCATCCATTGACGGCAGCCACTGTAGCCACCTCTGTCTATGGTTGCTGTGCAGAGGTGGTTGGGCAGAGTGCTGTTTCACCAGATAGAAGAGGCACATCAGTTCTCACATCCAGAGAATCAAGGTAGGAGCTTGGGCTGGATGGATCTGCATGGGTTCTGATTATAAAACCAGGGCAGCCCACCTCCTACCCTAATTTTAATGGTCGTTTGAACCAGCCTATTTTGTACAATAACCAAAATATGCAAATTTGTTTAAGTTATTATTAATTATTATTATTATTATTATTATTATTAATTTGATTTCTATACTGCCCTTCCAAAAATGGCTCAGGGCGGTTTACAAAGAGAAATAAAACAAATAAGATGGCTCCCTGTCCCCAAAGGGCTCACATTCTAAAAAGAAACATAGAACACACACCAGCAACAGTCACTGGAAGTACTGTGCTGGGGGTGGATAGGGCCAGTTACTCTCCCCCTGCTAAATAAAGAGAATCACCATGGTAAAAGGTGCCTCTTTGCCAGGTTAGCAGGGGTTGCATATAACATACACATCATAGTTGCATATAACATACACATCACAGAATTAAACTTTGTGCAAAATTTAGGACAGACTAAGTGTTGCACTGTACACATGGCCTAGCATATAGCATGATTTTAAACCTTTGTCATACTGTTGTCATCCACAAAAATATATTTTCTAAGCATTCCCAATATACAACTAAGGCACATTCCCATGAACACAAGCAAACAGCTTTAGAGACCCCTGTTGGGGTTATTCAGAAGGATGTGCCTTGATTCTGGACTGTTTGCACATCTCATAAGATTAGGAGCACGTAATGTTTCCCACTGTCCTTTTAGCATTCCGATGGCAATATCCCAGAGTTATTCTTGATTCCCCTTCCTACTGTGTAAACAGCCATTCTCTCTGTAGTAGACAGAGGCACTGTGCACCAGAATTGTAGAGGCTAAGAGACTTGAGTTATGAATTGTGAAGTCCCTGGTTTGAATGTTGAACTTGCTAGGTGACTTCAGCCAAGCCATTCTCTCTCAGCCCCCTCTCGTCTTCAGTATGGGGATAATAATACTGATTTACCTTATTCTGGCCACCTTGAAGGAGCCAGTTGTGTGACTGTTCCCCAAAAACCCACTCAGGACCTGAAGGATTGTAACCACTATTAGCTGGCTGCCAATATCTCATCATCATTATTATTTATTTATACAGTCAGACAGGTGTTATTGACTGGTTTGTTTTATCCAGACATCCAAGGACCTGGGATGGCTGAATTTTATGGTCAATGTTGTTGCTGTTGTTATAGATATCGTCGCAGAATATAGGCTGTTCCCAGTAAAGCTGCTTTTTGTAATTAGCTGATGGTGATTTCTGTGGCCCCTATGGTGTTGAGGTGCTCTTCAAGGTCTTTTGGAACTGCACCCAGGGTGCCAATTACTACTGGGATTATTTTGGTCATCTTCTGCCACAGCCTTTCAATTTCAATTTGTAGATCTTTGTATTTTGTGATTTTTTCTATTTCTTTTTCTTCTATTCTGCTTTCCCCTGGTATTGCTATGTCGATTATTTTAATTTGTTTTTCTTTCTTCTTGACTACAGTTATATCTGGTGTATTGTGTGGCAGATGTTTGTCTGTTTGTAGTCAGAAGTCCCATAATATTTTTACATCTTCATTTTCTTCAACTTTTTCAATTTTATGGTCCCACCAGTTTTTGGCTACAGGTAGCTTGTATTTTTGCAGATGTTCCAGTGTATAATCCCTGCTACCTTGTCATGCCTTTGTAGTCAGTCTGTGTGATCTTATTATTTATTTTATTTTATTTTATTCAATTTCTATACCGCCCTTCCAAAAATGGCTCAGGGTGGTTTACACAGAAAAATAAATAAATAAGATGGATTTCATTTACGGTGAAAGGTGCTCAGATGATGGTGATTGTTCAACTCCAAGCATTCTTGGATGAAATGGATGGTCTGCATTAATCCAGTTTTCAGTCTGGTTGACCTTGTGTTAGGAAATGGGCAGAGGGAGCGCAACTCTACTGATTTTCCTGGACCTCTCAGTGGCTTTCAGTATTAACGATCTTAACTCTCTGAATAGTCTATCTGGGTAGGGGATGCTTTTTTAATAATGGTTCAGCTCCTACCTAGAGGGTTGATTCAGAGGTGGTGCTGCAAGACTACGACTTGGCCCTGTGGCATCAATAGTAGGGGACCTCACAACGTTCTGTCTTGACACAGCTGGCACAAGCTCTACATCCAGGGCCTGAGCCGGTGACACAGCTGGTGACATCGCCTCTTGACTCTTCCTCCTCCATCCTCTCAGTGGTGCACAACATGCTCTGTTCTTCCCACCCCACCCTGGCTCTTCTGCCCCACAGGCTCCCCCCCACCCACACACACAGTTCTTTCCTTCCCTCCTGCAGTACTAGAGCCACTCTTCCCTCCTTCCCACCCCAATGTGGCTGTGACCCTCTCCCTTGCCTCACCAAGTGGAGGCACACCAGCCACCACCCTCCTCTATTCACCTCTGCCTTTTCAGTTGAGTGCTACTCTAGCCCAGTATTCCATTCCTCCTCCACCTTTCTTCTGCCCCCTTCCATTGACCTTTGAAAAACCAGAGGAGGGGATGGATGAGAAGGATGGTGGAGGTTGCCTGCTCCCTCCTCCTACCTCGTTGGTTGCTAGACAGAGGCGCACTTAGCCATGGACCACAAGGATTTGGTCTGTGGCCTCCTGTCATCTGGGGGGCCTCCAAATGTTCTGGGGGGCCTCCCAAGAGACCCACTGCTGCCCCACGCCCGCCAAGCAAATCAAATCTTTTTTTAAAATCTTTTTTAAAAGCGCTGCTGTGCAGTGGGGACGGGGGGCTGCCAGCATGCATAGAGGCCCCAGGTGGGCCGAAAATGGTCTAATCTGTCATTTGGGAGGCACTCAGGCTCAGAGAAGGAGCTCTTGCCACCACTTCCCTCCCCTGAGTGCCCACACATCTGCTGGCAGCTCCCGTCCCCACCACACAGCGACGCTTTAAAAAATGTTTTTTTTAAAAAAGATTTGACTTGCCCCCCCACCCAGCTCTCAAGTGGGGGCGGGGGAGGCAGGAGGCCTCCCAAGCCCTTCAAGTCTGGACTCCAAAATTACCTAGGTGTGCCCCTGTGGCTAGCCCATGAATGAAAATTGGGAGCACACACAGCTCCTGAAACTGGACAGGATACTTTTCCTACCCAGTTTTGATCATGTGAACTGCTTTTGTGGGGAGATTTGTTTCTTGCACCTCTTCCATAGCCCCCTCGCTCAGTTTTTTTTTCCTTTTGTGGGAGGAAAGCAACCACAACCACACCTTCTGTTTTTTGTGTTTACCTCCCTTCTTCTCTGTTGCCATCCCTGACACCTCCTCCATCTCCTCATGTAGCCCAGCAGCCTGTGTTGCTGGACACAAATTGCAGGGATGCCAGGGCAAAGGTGCCAAAGACAGCCCCAGCAACTCCTCCTGGGCCTCAAGAGAGCTTGCATGTGGCTGGGGCTGCTGCCCTAAGAGAGAGCCTCCCCCCACAACACTGCAGGTCAGCCAGGGCTGGGGGCACTGCCCCAAGACAGCTCATGACGCCCCAGCAATCTCACCTCTTTCCAAGTCCATGCACCTCGTAATGGAAAGCACTTTTTACTCAGGGGTAAATACCACTGAAATTGATTAGGTTTACTCACAAGTAAGTATGCAGCCCTACGCACACACAACTGAGAATAAGCACCGTCATACCCAGTGGGACTTACTTCTGAGCAAATATGTTAGAATCAGGTTGTATGCATGCATAGGATCACAGCCTTAAACTGCAATACTGAACACACTTACTAGGGATTAAGTCTATTGAACTCTGTGCGACTTGCATCTGAGTAAATATGCATAAGATTCAAGCTTCAGAGCATTTAAAGACCATAATTCAGTTTGCAAATATCCCTTCCACTCTGGCCTTTGTAGTTTCATGTTACTGCTTTGGCACCTGAGGACTTTTTCATGGAGAGCTTCCTAGCAGTTTTTCTTCTCTGGAGAGAAACTCCTCTGGGTATAGCAACCAGTGGTAACACAGCTAGTTCTATACAACATTCATGCACAAATGTACCACACAGCAACAAGCAAATGTTCAAGGATGGTCAGCAACATCTCCAGAATGTTACAGACCTCTTTGGTTCCACCTATAAACAGCCCTCAGTTTCACCATGTACAGAGGACAAAGCACAGGAACTTAATTCCAATGGAAGTGGTTGGAGAGTCCATAGCAATGCTGTGGCCAAGCCTGTACCTATCTACCCAGTTTTTCTGCATTTCAATGGGACTTGTGCAGGAGAACTTCCTAGTGGATGGGTCCACTGTCGTCGTCTTCTGTCTTCTACTCTGTCACCCTTAATGGAGCTCAAAAATGTACCACCTGAGGCAGCAACTTCACATTGCCTAATGGCAGGGCAGCCTCTGCACATACAAATGCTCTTTCTTGCTCATTTACACATACACTCAGAGCACTGCCACAGATGGGCCACTTAGACAAAGACAGACCCACAATTGTACACCAGTCGATGAGGCATGCAGCACTGGAAGACATAAAATCTAGGGAATGTGCATCTATTATAGATAGGTTTGCTCTCAGGTGTACCCTCAACAGGAAGCTGCAGCTATTCACAGTTCTCTGAACTAGCTGAACCAGGTGCAGACCATCTGTGCTTGTAGGCCCCACCTCCCCCCCAAGCCCACCTGCCAGTCGCCGCTTTCTCCTGCCTGCCCGTCGCCGCTCCGCCCCCGGCCACTGCTTTCTCCCTCCTGCCCGCCCACCCGCCGCGGCTTTTTTCTCCCGTCCGCCCACCTGCCACTGCTGGGTTTTTCTCCCTCCCTCCGTCCGCCCCCCCACCCCCGCCGCTTTTCTCTCCCCCCCATCCGCCTGCCTCTGCCGCTTTTCTCCCCCCCCCCATCCGCTCACCTGCCTGCCTGCCCACCCGCCCCCGCTTTCTTCCCCCTCTCCTCCTCCCTCGGCCGGGCCTCTTGCTGGAACTCTCACAGCGTGTCATGAGAGTTCTGCCGCCAAATCCTGGGCACGCATGCCGGCTAAGAGAATTAAATAAATAGAAGATGATCAACAACTAGCCATTGGGAGGCAAATAGGAGCTGATGATGAATTTTCAGCATGAGAATGGCAGGAGGGAGGATGAGGCTCCCTTCTCCACAGGGATGCAGATCCACTCTAAGCATCTGAGGATCTCCACCCAAAGTGCTTTTTGATTCACCAAAGCAGATTTTCCCTAAAGTTGTCTCCCCCCCACCATTCAAGTGGGGGGTTGTTCCTCAAGCTTTCCCTCTGTTTGCACCCCTGCTGCCCTGGTTGCCCAGTCCAGGAATCCTCCAAGCCCAGGATTCCAACCCATTTTAAATATTTCGTGTAGTTTGGAATAGAAATATAGAAACAGAAATATAGTAGAAATATTTTGCATAATAAACATGTTCGCAAACACATGTTCACCACATTCTCAGGTTTCGCTTTGGAATGTAAAATCATCCAACAGATGTCCATCTGGGGAAACTGTAAACTAAATGGTCCAGATTAAATTGTGATCCAGAGCATACACTGACGCCCTGGCCCCTGAACTCCAACGAATCCCAAACACATATCCACTCTAACCTAATGAAAAACCGAAGAATTCCTCCCAAACATAGGCACGCGGGCACGCACACGACGAGGAATTCACACTTCTAGCCACGCTTCCCCTCTCATTCGCCCCTCCCGCGTTGGCTGCTTGCATTTGACGGAGGGGGTCACGGTGGAGGAGAAGATTTGATATGGAAGAACTGAAGGGGGCGGGGGAGATCCCCTGGGGAAGAAAGAACCCCCTGGAAAGAAGCTTGTGAGATTTCAGCAAGGAGACGACTAGAATGGAGGAGAGAGGGGGATTTGCAGAAGCGGGGGGGGGGGGCTAATGTGGTTAGGGCGCGGGGTGGGGGGAGATGGATTTGTTGTTGTGCAAAAGAATCAGAACGGCGGGACCAAACTGCAGAAAGAGAGAGAGAGACAGGAGGAGCAGCCATGGGAGAGTCAAGTCCAGCCAGGCAGGAGGATTCTCAGGGATGATGGACGGCAGGGAAGGCTCTCTCCTGCCTCGCCGAGCGCCGCTTCATCCCGGTCCTCCCTTTCTCCCTGTGTGTGTCTGCGCGGGGGGCGGGCGGTCAGCTCAAGCCTCTCTCCTCCTTCCCTTCCCTCTCTCGCTCCCTGCGGGCAGGCTTGGCTGGAGACCGAACTGAGGCAGCTTCAGCCACAGGTGCTGCCTGGCATGTCCCTTGGAAACGCCTCGCTCCATAGCAACGCCAGAGGAACAGGCTGGGCTGGAAGGAAGAGAGGGATGTGGAAGGAGGACGCAGGGAAAGAAATCTGCAGGGACAGCGGGGTGGTGGGGGGAACCACATGAACACACATTGCTCCCTCCCGCCGCGAGGTTCCCGAACTCGGGCTTCTCGAGGGGAAAACATACGTACCCCCTGCCCTAGATGGAAGGAGCGCTTCCCTTTCATCCCACAAGCGGAGGGGAAACCTCTCCGGCTGAGGGGACTGGGTGGCAGGCAAAGAGAAAAACACTCTGCACATTCTCAGAGGCATTCTCGGAAGGCCCGTCATCTTGAAAAACAAAGCCAGTTCCTTCGGAGGCGGAGGAGCTCTTGCAATGCCCCAACAAGGGCACGGATCCACCCACCCCACTCTTTGGCGCCAGGGAAGCTCCAAGCACGGGGCTGAGGCGCGGGGCGTCCTTTGCTGCCGCTGGGTTTCATTTCCTCTGCGAAGGGGCCGGAACACACACACACACACACACACCCCTCCCCCAGGGCGCATCCCCCCCCCCGCCCCGCCTGGGTAGCCCCACCCCATGCCCCGAGAGGGCATCCCTCGCTCGCTCCAGCCCTCGTTATTCCCTCGCTGGCTGCCTGCAAAAGCAGCCGCTGCTCTGCCGCCGTTCGAGGGGGCGGCCTCTGGTGGCGTGTAGCCGAGAAGGGGGCAGCCAGCAGGCGGGGGGTTAACAGCGCCGCCGAGCGAGACAGACGGACGGGCGGGCAGACGGACAAGACAGCCGCGCGGCGAGAGAGCCCAGGCGAGGCTGGAGCAGCCCGCAGCAGCAGGAACAGCCACCGCCGCTCTAGCCGCCCTGTCGGGCCATGGAAGACGACGCCAGCTGGGCGGAGAGCTGCGGCAGCCTGACTCGCCCCAGCCCGGCGGGGTCCCTCGCCCCTGCCTCGCCCTCCTCCTCGGCCGCCAGGAAGGTGAGTTGTGGCTGGCTGGCTCGCCCGCCGCCCCGCGCTTGGAGAGGGAGCCGGCTGAGCCTGCTCGCTCGCCTTCGCCCGCCTTCGCCCGCCGTGTCCTTCGCCGACTCTGCTGCTGCCCGTCTGCCTCCCGTGCCGCGCCGTCCTCCGTCTTCGGCTCTCCTGCAGCGGGCATGAGGGGGCCGCCGCCGCCCCTCTGTCGGGTCAATACGAGGGCTCGCTGGTCCTGGGGCTGGGGAAGCAGCAGCAGCACCATTGGCGAGGTGGGTGGGTCGGGCCGTGCTCAGGCGTGTCGGAGGGGCGCATGCCCGGTGGGGAGGGGAGTGGGCTTGCACCCTTGGCTGGTTGGACCGGCGGGAGGACGCTGCTGCTTCTGGGGCGGCTCTCTGAAAGACGTGTGAGCACTGGAGAGCCGGCATCTCCGAGTCTGTCCGATCTGAGCGGGAGCTCTCTTTTTTGAACGGGGCGCGGGGTGGGGGGGGGGGGTGGCGGGGCTCGTCTAAGAACTCCTTGGTCCCGTAGGGCGTGCTTGTAGAAGAGGAGATGGCAGAGAAGGAAGGTCTGGCTGTTGCTGCCGCCGCCGCCGCCGCCCCAGATCAGCTCTCCATTTTCAGCACGAGGGCTCGTCGTCTTGGGGCTGGAACCGCATCACTTCCACGGCGGGAGGGAGCAAGTGTATGGGGAGTGCTCAGGGAGCGGTGTGGGGCGGTGGAGCGGAGCCATGGCGGGGCGTGTGGTCTTTGGCGCTTGCTGGGCTCGGGAGGGATGTTCTGTTCTGTTCTGTGCAGTGTGTGCGTGCGTATGTGTGTGAGACAGAGATCAAATAGGTTTCCTTCAGTCACGGGAAACATGTCCCTTAAAAGGAGGACAATTTGACATTTCTCTGCGGGGCTTGTACTTCAGCCTAGTCTTGCCCTTCCTAGCAGCCCTTCTGCAGCCTCCCGAGTCCCTTCAGTCTCTCTGTTTTGAAACTCTCCCTCCCAAGACCTGTTGTGCCCAAGAACAACTATGGTGAGACAGAAGACTTCAAAACAAACAGGCACAGGGGTGGTGGCCGGGCGATTACTTGAGCCCCCTGCAGGTTGGCTGAGGAGGGTTCTGGGCGAAGGGAGGGGTCTGAGACCAGCCACTAGACAGAGCAACAGTGAGTGCGCCACACGGTTCCCCACATGTGTGGTGGAGAGCCCATGAGAAGCCCAAAAGCTTGTGACACGACACACCGGTCAGAATTGAGCTACCCAGCAACTTCATTGCTCCAGTTTAGCAGCCCCTCCCTGGGCCATAGGAAAATGCACTTGGCTCACAAGATTTGCAGCATGATCTTAAGTATGCTTACTCAGAAATAAATCCCACTCAGCTCAATAGGACTTACTCTCCCAAGGACGTGTGTACAGGACTGCAGCTTCCTTCTTCCAGCCTTTGGAAGAGCATAGCTGCCTTTCTTCCTGGATGTGAGTGTTAAGACCTGAGGCTATCTGATGTATGGGTAGGTACCTAGCAGGGAGCGAGGTGAACCTCTGTCAGCCTGTGAAGATCCTGCTGCTTTTTCCAGCTCCTGGCCATCAGCAGTACCAACAGACCATCAGTCTCACTTCACAGCCTCAGCTAGCAAATGCTGTTGGATTTCTGTAAACAGTACATTAGCCACTACCAAGATGAAGTCACAGCCCAGCTCTTGAACACAGCAGATACACTTGGGGTAGCACTAGCATTTGTATTTCAGTCTCACTTTTCAGTCTCTCTCCACCCCCCACCCTCTCCTCTGTAAAAGAACATAAAAACTACCTCTCTGGATCAAACCAAGGGTCCATCTTCAAAGGTGGCCAACAGTTTGCCTGGAAAATTCACAAGAAAGGGCATGATGTAATCATGTTTGCCTGCAACACTCAGAGAGGTACACTCCTCCTAATCATGGAGGCTCCCTTTGGCTTCTCTTGGCTAGGCCTATCTTCTATGAATTCGTCTATTCCCCCCGCCTTTTTTGGGGGGGGGGTAAAGGAACACAATACAACAACACTGAAGCTGGAAGGCCATCACTTCATGTTGTGATAATGAATTTGTAGATTAATTATGTGTTGCGTGATGATGTACTTTCTTTTGCCAGTTCTGAATCTCCTGCCAATCAATTTTGTTGGGAGACTCTAAGTTCTAGTACTGTATGAGAAAAGGAGCAAAATTATTCTCTATTTACTCCCACACCATTCATAATGTTGTGCATCCCTCTCTTGGGCATCCTTTCCCTCTACTCCTTTCCCCGCTCCATAGCAGGTTCTACCACAGCAAGACCTTAGCCATGCACTTCAGCTGCTGGCTTCTAATACTCCCACTCCTCTTGATTAAGGGTAACCGTCTATTCATCTCAGGTCTTAGCCAGTGTGTGATTCAAAACAATGATGCAGAATCCCACCCGCCTCCTCTAGTCTACGGGGCCTCTGCCCACGTTGTTATATTTATATGACTATTGAACTAGGATACATGCACCTGAAGAAGAAGAAAAAAGAGGAGGGGCCACAGAAATTTAACTCAGAAGATTTCTGTCTGAGCGTACAGCAAATCTTGACCATTTTTCTTTGGATCTGGAAGCCAGCCCAAAAAAATTGAGAGCCAGGCAGTGGACACCTGACAAAATTATTGGATTTAGTGACAGACATTGTAGAGGGTGAGAGTAAATGGGCTTCCCCTTACCCCCTTTACAAGTAGCATACTTATAACAGAAACAGAGCTGCCAGGGACAAATAAATAATTTATTAAATAACTCGTTCTTCTGCATATCCTAGGTGCCCTGGTTAAATTTCTAGGCATCATGGCTCCCTGACACCTAGGGTTTGTCAAGCCCTAGCTTAGAGTAAGTGAGAGCCATTTGGGTAGAAAATCCAAATGGTGCTCTCCCCACGATTTTACATGATAAATCATTAACAGGGACACTCTCTGCATGACCCATTGCTACGGAAATGAATGGGAGCTGTGCAAGGAGTGCTCCTTTTCATTTCAACAATGGAGCTTGTGTGGGAGAGCATCTTGTGAGCTCATTGTGCCTTGTGAACTAGATCCATTTCCCATTTTGCCACCCGTATAATGGCAGCAAAATTCTGCCCCTGCTGTAGCTACAACATTTTGTCCCCTAGTAGGGTTGTCTCTGAAAGTAGTTCTGCTGGGCTGAATAACACAATACTGATTTAAATGTTCAAAATGTCAAATGCCAATCCCAATGCACTTCTCAGTCAATTCTTCCAGTTTATACCACCCTCAAGTATTTTGTAAAATGTACCTTTTCTTTCACAGCTGAATTTGTTTACTCACATTGCACTTCAGTGTGCCTTTACCCATTAGATTAAAGATCTGTTTACAGTTGGAAAGACACAGAGATACTGGGAGCATAGACAGAAACATAGGGGACTTGTAGATAAATATTGTTATGTCAGGGAACAGTCAACTGTGGGATTAATAAGGGAAAGTGACACCTCACTGATCTATCCGAATTCTCAGAGGATGTCAGGCACCATGTAGAACAGGGCGACCCACTTGATTTAGTGCAATTGGATTTCCAGAAGCTTTTGACAAAGCCTTTCATCAAAGGCTCTTAAGAAAACAAAATCATCCTGGAATAAGAGGGACAAACTTTTTGTGAATCAGTAATGAGTTTTTAAAAGAAGGGGATTCAAGCAGCTGTGTGTGTTTTTAAAAAATGTTTTGCTGGCACAAGCCCTGACTGTTTTTTAGTCAGCTATACCATTAGGGAGGGCAAGGCCACTTGCCTCTGACGGCAAAATTTCCAAGTAGCTTAGAGGGAAGCAAATAGTCAATTATTTGGTTTGCTATGATATTTTTAATCCCCATATGGGGAACTGTTTGGATTTTCTGCGTCAGGCATCAAAATGTCTTCTGTGTTTTGTTGGGGCTTATGCCATGTTGAGGACTAGGGTGATGATGTGGTAGGAATAAATAGTCAGTTTTCATATCGGACAGGTCAATAGGCAGGTGGGAGCAAGGATCTGTATCAGCATGTGTTAAACACATTCAGTACTGACCTCAAAAAAGGAGGAGGGGGATGCTGAGGTGGAAACGTTTACAACCGACAACGTTTTAAAGTCCAAAGCAGATTGCTGTCTTTTGAAAGGTCATTACACAACTGGGTGACTTCAGCAATAAAATGGCAGATGAAATTCAGTGCTGCGAAGTCATAGTAATACATGCCAGGGGAGGGGGGAGAGCGAGGGTCCTTCTTATAAGTATTCCAGTGAAAGCAGAGCACATATTTTAATGTCACTGTGTGAATCAAGGATGCATTTGCACTTCAAGTGGCGTGTCCAATGCTGATCTACCTCCACCCGCAATCTTGGACTAATGTGGCAGAAGGAGGAGGGGGGAAGGTGCTGAGAAAGTCAGCACACATGATCAGATAGATGGAAATGTTTTCCATAAGACCTGAGGCTAAAAAGATTTCCTGTTGAGCTAGATGACAGGAAAGAGGTGCAACAGAGATGTACAAAATAATGAATGTTGTAGAGAAAGTTAGCAGGGAGCAGTTGTTAATTTTACCTTAGCTCATCATACAAGAACAACTGAGCACCTGAGGAAGCTCAGGCAGGGGGCGTCTTAAACACTCCTTGAGTGCAGTCCAGTTTGATGCACGAGGTAAATTTTGCCATAGAATCTTGTGATGGCAGATATAAAACTGGGGTGGTGGGGGTGCGGGGTGTTCTGTCTTTTTAAGAGAAGAAATTCCTGGAGAAATGACTGTCAGTAGCGATTAGCCAAGATGGCTGGGGAAGAGAAACTTATGCTCAGGGTATTTCTAAAATCACAAACAGCTAGAAGCTATGAGTAAGTGGCAGGAATTGGGTCACTGCTCAGTTGCCTCTTCGTTTTCTCTGAAGCATCAGGTAGATGTCAAGTGTCCTGCTCCAAGAGGGTGGACCTCTGATTTAAGCAAATATATCAATCCTTTCATTCCTACTTCTTTTCCTTCGTAAACAAGTCACCTCCCAATCAATGTTCTCTCTACTCTTTTTCATCTGTGTGTGGAATGAGTTTTGTTCTGGGCAGCAGTATCAAGGCAGTGTGTGCACACCTGCAGTCAGAGTGGGGTCTTCCCAATTCAACCTGAGCGGGATCTAAAATTAACTGGAGCGGACATCAAAAAACTTGTGAGCACGTGCACGTGTGCACGCCTTAGAGGGAACGCTGCTCCCAATATATTTTTGGAAACTGGGAGGATACAAGGAGCAGTCCTATGCAAAGTCAAATCAGTAGTCCACCTGGCTCTTAATGCTGTTTAACTAGACTGGCAGATGCTGGGGATCATAACACCACTCATCCTAATGCTTAGCATTTTACATGATACACTTGACTGTTCAAAGCACTTCATAAACATAACCTTGTTCTTACAACAACAATACAGAGTAAGGTAAAGTGTGCCGTCGAGTCGGTGTCGACTCCTGGCAACCACAGAGCCCTGTGGTTGTCTTTTGGTATAACACAGGAGGGGTTTACCATTGCCATCTCCCGCACAGTCTGAGATGATGCCTTTCAGCATCTTCATATATCGCCGCTGCCCGATATAGGTGTTTCCCATAGTTTGGGAAACATACCAGCGGGGATTCAAACCAGCAACCTCTGGCTTGGTAGTCAAGTTAGCATTATTATTCCTGTATTGCAGATACTGGGGATGAATCTTGCCTAAGGCCATTCTTTTCCATCAGGATCAAAAGGGGCCTGTCCCTGAACAGTAGGTGCTAGGGAGTATCAACAGGAGGAAGCAGATGTCCTCTTTTCCCTGATACTGGATAGGACTTTGGCCTGACCCAACAGGGGTTTTCTGATGTTCTTAAGGCCATCAAGTGAGCTCATGGTGAAGGCAAGTTTCAAACCACGGACCTTTCTGCATCAGGGCTCACTCTCTTAGCCATTATGCTTCACTAGTTTCCAGTCTCTGGTTTCATATATATGAAAAGCAATGCATGTACTCTGCTACTTATATAAGGCCCCTTCCCCTCTCTAGAAGGTAGGGTTACCCAGTCTAGATGGTGGGGGACAGTCGATGTACCAGCACCAAAAAGGTAGTAGAGGACACGCTTCACCAAAAAGTCTCCACTTTGCATAAAATTTGCATATGTTTATTGGTATTATATATGCATATTTTGATAAAAAATTGGATAATTTGAGAATAAATACAGCTTCTTAGAGTTGTGCAAACAGGTTTGATAGTTCAGGGTTCAGCCTGACCCAGATCAACACACGCTCCGCTGGCCATTAGGAGGGGTTGTGAGTCATTTTTATGATTTTCTTTGTACTTACCCCCACAGAGGTTCTCCCCGCCCCCCCATGCACGGTCTCCCACGTGTGACTACAAACATCTATATACAGCTTTTCAACAGGTTTCACAGTGGCTTATTATTTATAAATAAATAATAAGATGCTCCCCTGTCCCCAAAGGGCTCACAGTCTAAAATGAAATGCAAGGTAACACTAGCTGTATAGGAGTTGTATAGGGCCATTTGCGCTCTCCATGATAAATAGAAGAGATTCTAGAAGAGAAGGCACCACTAAAAGGTGCCTTTTTACAGTGAGCAGGGAAGCTGCTAATTGTGTAAAGTTAGTTAACTAACTCGGGGCGGAGGCATCATTGAGCGAACGGGTTCAAAGAACCCAGGCCGCTGCCCCTCAGGGGCCATGCCTCGCACCTGCCTCAGATGGGGGTGTGCTGGCGGAATGAGCCCGGACCGCCACTGGCCTCTCTCTGCACCTGAACGGAGAACTAACTTCTCACTGCCATTGCCACCTCCACCACATGAAGGAAGTAAGCAGCACCTGCCACGCCCACCTATCTGCGCTCCTGCATCACATGGCTCTACAACCTGCCACTGAAGCAGAACCTCCCCTCTGGCTTCCTCATTGGATGGATGGTCAGTAGGAAGGGGAAGGAGACAGAGAAGCTGCTCGTGAGAGCAAAGTGTTCTGAGCAAACAAAATGTGCCAGCGGCTCCCCAGTAGGGGTGTGCATGGACTGGTTCATGGTGGACCAGTTTGATCACCAACCAGTTCTACACATCCCTACTCCCCAGAACTTCAGATACACACAACTCTACTCCCCAGAACTTCAGATGCAAAAAAGTTGTTTGGTCCCCCAAATAGCCTCTATTCCTCCTAATGGGGGAAAAAAAAGTCATTTGATCCCCAAAATAGTTGCATGTCCTCTGTAAAAGTCCCTAGTGGGCAACCCTACTAGAAGGTACAGCCCCAACCTCTCCTTAATCTGGGGACCACAAAGGGACCAAGCACATCTTATTTCACTGGTCCACTGAAGCAAGACGATTAAACTGAGTGAGCTAATGAATTAAATACCTTGCCTGCAGACATGCTTCTCAGCCAAGGATTCCCCCGCCCCACCCTCACAACTTTCCCCTAAATGTCTTCCAGTTGTTTTTGAGCAAAACATGAGCCCCATAATGAACTCATGAAATTAATTGCCACAAATTGTGGAGAAAGCCACTAGCTCAGATGGCTTTTAGGAAGAGGTTGACAAATTGATGGAGCAGGATAGGTAGCTCAATAGAACCTTCGTTGAGTCAATTCCTAGAGCAGCCAAAGTAGCCTTGTAGCCAGGCAAGAGAATGGGGGGGATGAAAAGAAAGATTAACATGCCTGTTAAAAGGAATCTCACTCTCCATTCCCCTTAATCCACAGACTCTCACACATAGCACTGGGATGGCTGTCTCTGCATGTAAGAATTTCTACACATTGAGCCACCAGCTTGCTGGAAGTTGGTTCAGGATTTTGGGAGCAGGTCCTGGAAGGAGAGCTGGTCTTGTGTAGCAAGCATGACTTGTCCCCTTAGCTAAGCAGGGTCTGCCCTGGTTGCATATGAATGGGAGACTGTAAGATATTCCCCTTAGGGGGATGGAGCTGCTCTGGGAAGAGCATCTAGGTGCCAAGTTCCTTCCCTGGCTTCTCCAGGATAGGGCTGAGAGAGATTCCTGCCTGCAACCTTGAAGAAGCTGCTGCCAATCTGTGTAGACAATACTGAGCTAGATAGACCAATGGTCTGACTCAGTATATGGCAGCTAAGCTTCCTAATGTATAGTAAAGTTTGGAGGTTGACATCTCTGGAGGACATACATTAAGGAAATCCATTGGAAGGAAATCACACAAGAAGGAACTTGTGGGAGCTATGTGAAACAGAATGCTGGACTAGATAGGCCCTGGGCCTGATCTAACACGGCTGTTCTTGTTCTCCACTGATCTCCAGCCCCTACACCCCCTATCCTGAGGTAGATCTTTCTGACTCGTTCGGAAATATGACCTCTGATTTCCAATTTGAATATAGTTTTCCTTGGTTTTTGCCCACTGAATATGATAGATACGATTTGATTTGAAAATGATTGTGTAGAGCTAGCTATTATCTGTGTGTCCTTGACACTGTTTTGCAAGCTTTTTGTTTTATACTGAGTAAGGTAGGAAGAAGGGGAGTTCTGCACCACATTTTAGACGCTTGGAGTGAAG
This sequence comes from Hemicordylus capensis, assembly GCF_027244095.1. Taxonomy (NCBI): domain Eukaryota; kingdom Metazoa; phylum Chordata; class Lepidosauria; order Squamata; family Cordylidae; genus Hemicordylus; species Hemicordylus capensis. The sequence continues at coordinate 164,516,247 of NC_069658.1, forward strand.
GAAATACTTTTGACTGCAATAAGACCTTGGGTTCCAAACACAGCAGGATTAAGACTCCTGTGCTCTTGGAAGTCAGATTCCAAGATGTACAGCTCCAGTAAAGTGTCAGCACTCCTCCTTTGAAGAACCCTGGTCAGGTGGGTTGTACATTCACACTGGTATCTCTGAGTGCAGTGGAGCCTGTGCTTCTGGATACATTCCAGTCCAAGGCAGGTTTGGGAATGGCTGCTCATTGCTGAGTATATACAACTCACAATTGATTTAAATTAGTTCCTTGTCAAAAGACAAAAGCAGGGAGTTAAAAAAAATAGCTAACATGCATATATCAAGAACAAAGTGTACCACCAAGTATTATCCAATGTACTTTACTTCTTTGACAGGGTGATCAGTCTAGGTGAGAGTTGATGCGGTCAGTGAACTACAATTTGCCTTTAGGAAGGCCTTCCAGGAAGTTTCACATGATATCATCAAGCTAAATAAATTTAGCCTAGGTCATCAGTTGGTTGAAAACTCATCATACCCAGGGAACAGTGAGCTCACTGATAAATGGAAAATGGGACAAGGAGTGGAGGTTGTGTGAGTGCTTGTCCTCAGGCTTCTTTAGTATTTTCATCAACAATGTGGTCTTCTTTTGTTTTTAAAAAGGTGGGTTTTAGTTAACTAGAGGTCGGGCTGTGTGTATTTCATAAATCTGGGTTGAAATGTAGTGTTATGCACAGAATTCAGCTTCTTGTTTACAGAACCCGTGTGTTGAGGACTGAGCTAAATTCCCCATTTTGTGTTATGTTATAAAATAGTTGCACAGGGGGAAAGATAGATATATAGATTTCATCTGTCTGTCTATCTATCTATCTACAAAAGGATGTCCAAAACAAGCAGTTAAAGTAGGGGAAAGATCAAATGAAAACCTACCTTCCTGGTTGCCTATTTGAGAGGGAGGGGGAATCGTTAGTGGGGAGAAAAAGGCAGAGTTTTAAGAGATTGGGGCAAATAGTGTTGGAGGTTGCCAGAATCAGAGCTGGAAGAAGTGCTGGAGAAGAAAGACAGCTGAATAAAAGAGCTGCTGATGGTGAGATTGACTATTAGGGTTCAGCTGAATAGGCTATCTGGATGCACTTATCCCATTTTATTTTGTCTTTTGCTCTCATGGTGGTTGTCCATTTGCAATAGAATTATTTCAACAACTGTTGGTTTACTCTTTTTTTCTTCAAGTAAAATTATATATTTAATTCAGATCTCACGTGGTCTCTATGTTGTGTTCCCCACTCCATGCTTATTTGCCTTACCACTTGGTGGCAGTGGTAAAACCTCTCTAATCACAGGGCTGGGTAATATCGTACCAGGCTGTGATACCATGTTCATACTTTTTACTTTTAAAAAGCAAGTTTCTAGCCCTCATGGTTATGCAGATAGACATCAGAGTATATGGAAATGGCTGATAAAATCTCAGAAGAGCAGTTGGATAAAATTTTCAGGGGACTGGGCTTTAGTTTTCTGCTAGACCTCTTTGCCCTTCCCCATGATGATAGTGATTAAGAGATGCAGAATAAATTAGGCAAAGTGAGCAAATTATGAAAAATTGCATCATATATACAGAAAGAACAATAGGTCCTGTGGCTCTGTCAAAACCAACACTTTTATTATGCACAAGGTTTTTAAAAGAGTAGGCACAGCTCTGAGTAAAGAAAAGCATATAATTTCATGCTCTGTTCCTAAGAAGACATTTTATTTGTGTATTAAAACACTTCTATCCTGCCTTTCTGCCCATCAAGGACATTCAAGGAGGCTCACAATCCACAAAATGAAATACAAATAGAACACAGTAGTAACTATCTATAAAAACAATCAACCAAAACACAGCAGAGGAAATAAAACAAAACTATTTAGGACTAGAGGTGCACCTGGGTAATTTTGGAGCCTAGACCTACAGGCCTTTGGAGCCATCCCCCTACACACACACACACACACACACACACACCCCGTGATACACGTAGCATTTTTTAACATGTGAGTTCTTTGGGGCACAAACAGCAACTGGACTCACAAGAATGTAAGAATATAATAAAGGTATATTTATGTAAATATGCATTAGTAGAAACATTTCAACATGCAACTTAACATATCCCCATCCCACATATTTCTTTCCCCACTCCCCGCTGCCACCGCTCTCTAAAGCAGAGGTCATGCTCATCCACCTGGCACAGGTCACAGTCACACTTAGCTGCCCCACACAGCGTGGGACAGCAGTACGACCACACCACCTGGGACAAAATTAAGAGCATTTGCGGGCCTCCAGGGGGTGTGGAAGTCTTGGACTTCAGCTCGGAAGTCGAGGGCTTAGAGTGCCTCTGCTTAGGACACTCAGCTGCTGCTCAAGTCAAATGCTCACTTGTGTTTTGACCTGGTGTCTTAAAGCAAGCAAAGAGGGGTCCAGGTGTGCCTCCCAGGGCAACAAAACTGGGTGTCACTACCCAAAAGGCCTCTCATGTGTACCCATCCAACACACTTCTGATGATGGTCGTGTAGGGGAAGAATGGCAGTTCAGTCCCCAAATAGAAGAGCAAAACCAGTTTGGTGAGAAAGCAGCAAAGCAAGAGGTCTTGAGACAGTTCTTTAGTACTGAAGAACTACAAGGATTTATTTAGAAGATACAAAAGGTTAGGAAATCTGGGCTTAAGGCTGAAAGGGGAGCAAACAGCCATCTCAGCCATCATCTTTGCCTCTCATTTGCTGGAGAGACGAAAATGGAGACTAACACTGGAAGAACAAAGAGGGGAGGAGTCCAGCAATTTTATCCATGACCCTAACCACCCCACCCCCAAGTGGTCACTATGAGACATTGCAGCTGAGATGTGATACTGCCAGGGTCCTAGCTCCAACAGGTGGGACATGGAGGAGGACCCATCTGAGGATCTCCTCATGCAGGTCAGTTCATATTGACTGACTGACTGACTGAATCTGCATATGGATGATGAAAACAATAGCTTTGAAGCAAGAAGCATACTATTTAAACAGATGCTGGTTAAATAGTATGAGGTGTGCAAGAGAGCAACAATCAAGGATGTGGTGTGCAGGACTTCTGCCGATAGGACAAAGGAACTGAGCGTGTTTGATCCAGACAGGAGAAAGCTGAGGGGAAAACGTATGTACAATTTTCAAACATCTTAAAGGTGTGTAACTTAGAATCTGTAAGCAGTATGAAAATCAATTCCCTGAGGTCAGTAGAGGTCAATGAGCTTAAACTGAAGTGGGAAAGGATTGGATAAGGGAGAGTTTTCTAACCATCAAAACCAGTTTGTAAACTATTATTGTTAACTGGGACTACGCGTTGGGCTCATATTACCCCAACACTGCATGACTGTAGCGGCTGGTGAGGGTGCCGCTGGAGGGCGGTGGCAGTGGCGAGAGGCACCTTTACGAGTAAATGAATTGGTGCTTACCTCAGCTCTTGCCGCACCTGAACGCTGCTTGGAGAAGCAGCGTGCCTCCCAGCACCCCCTGTGGCAGGGGGTCGCCTTCGCCACTCACCTGGCCACGGGCCCCCCGCTGGGCTCCGCAGAGGCCAGGTGAGTGGTGGAGCACCACAAGGTAGCAAGGGTGAGTTTAGATCAGTGTAGAGTAGGCATGGCTTGGAGATAATGAGCAATGCCAGTCTTTAAAACTACCAATAAAGTAAGAAGCATTGAATAAGCAATAAACTCAACTTCATCATATGCTGCAATGGATTGAAGAACTGAAGTGAGGAAGAGAGACAATGTGACATCACCTGGAGATAACATCAAGAGTTGTTGTAAGAGTTATAGCCAGAAAATGTACATAAAGTGTTTTGAACACTTGAAAATGCTATAGAAATGCTAAATGTTGTTCTGTTTCTATCCTCGTACTGGCCTAGTACTGCATTTTGTTATAAGGAAGATACTAACGGTAAAAAGAGAACACTGAGAAAAGCTCAAACTACAGTCCCAGATCCCCAGCTTATCCCATGCTTGTACCAACCAGACTACACCCAGGGACCTTGGAAGGGGACAATGTGCAATGCCTCGTGCCTTCTTGCAAGCTCAAGAAAGCCCCTTAGCTCACCCTCGGAAGTCTTTCTTTTTAAAATGGGTGTCCCTGCTATGTGTGGGAGGGGGAAAACTGCATTAGCAGATGCAGGAAGGGTTTTTTTCCCCCTCACTGAACCTTGTTTAAATATTTAGCAAGAAACGGCCTATAAATATCCCTACAAAGCATTAACTATGAGGTATGTGCGTCTTCCTTTTGATGGTTGTTGCTTTCTACCACCCACCACCCTAAGGCTGGATTGGAAGGAGATTTTTCTCATCCTAAAAGGAAGGGAGGCAATTTACATGTACAGATTATAGTCTGGGGGGAACGGAAGGATTTTTATTTCCCCCTTCATGGGGAAAAATGTTGCGGAAGGCAAGAAAATATAATGTATACGGCTTCAGTGGCAGTGCAGAATTACTCAGGCTTTGCATGAACAGAAGGCGAGATAGCAAAACTGTTCCTGGACTGTACCACTTCAGACTGTCAATAGGGGTCCTGGACTAAATGCTGCTTTATATTACAAAAGTCCACTAGATTCAGTGTGAAGATTCCAATCTAGCCTCCCCGCTGTGGCTGACATGCTAGTTTTCTACCTGCAGAGACTTATTTCTATAATATATTGTTTATATTGTAAACAAGGACATTCCAGTATATAATGTCATGGTTGCTAGAGCATCTGATAGAAGTACTAGAGGAGGGAAAGGAGCAGTCGCAACTGGAAGAAACCGAAATACCTGGAACAGAAAGAGTGTTATATTGTACTTTAAGGAAAGTGATGAGGTGTCTACAGAGGGCAGTATTCTACTATTAGTGTGGAGGGTGAAACTTGGCAGGCAGTGTTAGGATTAACTGGCTGGGTGATAAAATGAGGATTGCAATGAAATTGAGAGTGGGGACTTCAGCTCCTGTGGGTGTGAGTGCAGGTACACCATCTGATTAGAAGCTAGCGGTGCACAACTCAAATGCCCCAGTGGGCTGGAACCAATCATGTTTGGGTTTGCAGGGGCCAAGGGCAATTTTAAGCACACTAATTTTTACATTGAGAATAGTTATTAAAAATATTAATGCAAGTGAGGGGGCAGAGGGTTGGAGCTGAGGGGAAAGAGGGCAAGGGGCATCGGGTCTCAAGTGACTAGCTGCATTGAGATGCTGCTGGTGGTCAGCAGAACAGACCAAGAGCTCTTCTTGGCTCCTGCTGTTGTTGCAGAATATTCCTACCTGCGAGCCAGCAAAAAAAAAAAAAAAGAAAAAAAGAGGGGGAAAAGGCCCCACGAGCCAGATCTGGCTCCCAGTCCTTACGTTATGCTGGCCTGTTATAAGCACATGACCAATCAAAGCTGAAAGTGCAAACCAACTCAGTTGAAAAGCATTGCATGATTTGAGGTGGGTGGAAAGTTCTATCTGTGGCAGGTCCTTCCTTCCTGCACGCAAGTTACTGCTTGATGCTGCAATGAACAGACGTGTGAGAAGAATGAGCTCTTGAAAAGACTGCTCTCAGATGAATCAAGGTAAGGGATGAGTTGTAGAGTAAGTTCACTTGGAAATATGGTGGGAGGGAGATGGTGTTCAGCTCTTCTGGATGGGGATCAAGTTATGGGAGGCTCCTAGATGCAGTCTTGTTACTAGAGGCCCCAGTGATCTCCATGGCACAAAGCATATGTACTGGCTGAGACAGGTGCACCTGCTGCAACCTCTTCTGGACAGAGATAGCCTGACCACAGTCATTCCATGTTCTGGAAACTTCCAGGCTCGACTTCTGCAATGTGTTGTATGTGAGGCTGGCTGTGAAGGCTGCTTCCAAACTGAAGTTAGTCTAAGAACATAAGAACAGCCCTGCTGGATCAGGCCCAAGGCCCATCTAGTCCAGCATCCTGTTTCATCTCGCCAACCAGATGCCCCTGGGAAGCCCACAGGCAAGAGCTTAGGGCATGCCCTCACTCCTACTGCTACTCCCTGCAACTGGCATCTTGCCTCTGAGGCTGGAGGTGGCCTATAGCCCTCAGCCTAGTAGCCATTAATAAACTTGTCCTCCATGAATTCATCTAAGCCCTTCTTAAAGCCATCCAGGCTGTTTTCTGTCACTACATCTTGTGGCAGAGAATTCCATAGGTTAATTACACATTGTGTGGAAAAAGTACTTCCTTTTGTCAGTCCTAAACTTCTTGGCAATTAATTTCATGGGATGACCCATGGTTCTAGTGTTATGCAAAAGGGAGAAACATTTCTCTCTATCAACTTTCCCCACACCATGCATGATTTTATAGGCCTCTGTCATGTCTTCCTTCAGTCTTTTTTTCTAAACTAGAATGCCCCAGGTGTTGTAGCCTTCACTCGTAAGGAATGTACTCTAGGGCCCTGATAATCTTGGTTACCTTCTTCTGAGCCTTTTCCAGTTCTACAATGTCCTTCTTGATATATGGTGGCCAGAACTGTACACAGTACTCTGTAATATTAATAATATCACAGTATTAGTCATATTAGCAGTTTTATATTCACTCCCTTTCCTAATGATTCCAAGCATGGAATTGACCTTTTTCACAGCTGCCGCACATTGAGTCAACATTTTCAAACAGGTTTGTCTACCATGATTCCAAGATCCCTCTCCTGGTCAGTCACTGACATCTCGGACCCCATCAGTGTATACATGAAGTTGGGTTTTTTTGCCCCAATATGCATCACTTTACACTTGCTAACATTGAATGGAATTTGCCATTTTGTTGCCCACTCCCCCAGTTTGGAGTGACCCTTTTGGAGCGCCTCACAATCTGTTTGGGATTTCACTAACTAAATAGTTTGGTTTCATCTGCAAATTTGGCCACCTCGCTGCTTACCTCAACTTCTAAATCATTGATGAACAAGCTAAAGAGCACTGGTCCCAGTACAGATCCCTGGGGGACCCCACTTCTTACCTCCCTCCATTTAGAGAACAGTCAATTTATACATACCCTCTGTTTCTTGTCCTTCAACCAGTACCCATCCACACATGAACCTGTCCCCTTATTCCATGACTGCTAAGTTTTCTCAAGTCTTTGATGAGGAATTTTGTCATAGGAACATAGGAAGCTGCCATATACTGAGTCAGACCATAGGTCCATCTCGCTCAGTATTGTCTACACAGACTGGCAGCGGCTTCTCCAAGGTTGCAGGCAGGAGTCTCTCTCAGCCCTATCCTGGAGATGCCAGGGAAGGAACTTGGAGCCTAGATGCTCTTCCCAGAGCGGCTCCATCCCCTGAGGGGAATATCTTACAGCGCTCACACTTCTAGTCTCCCATTCATATGCAACCAGGGCGGATCCTGCTTAGCTTAAGGGGACAAGTCATGCTTGCTACCACAAGACCAGCTCTCTTCACAAGACCAGCTCTCTTCGAAAGCTTTGTCGAAGGTTTGATGAGGAGCTCTGTTGAAAATCCAGGTATACTATGTCAACTGGATCACCTTTATCCACACACCTGTTGACACTCTCAAAGAACTCCAAAAGGTTTGTGAGGCAAGATTTACCTTTGCAGAAGCCATGCTGGTTCTCCTTCAGCAGGGCCTGTCCTTCCATATGCTTAACAATGTTATCCTTGCGAATGGTTTCCATCAATTGCCTGGAATAGACGTTAAGCTAACCGGCCTGTAATTTCCTGGATCCCCCTAGATCGCTTTTTGAATGTTGGTGTTACATTGTCTACTCTCCAGACCTCCAGCACAGAGCCCGATTGTAGGAATAAATTATACATCTTTGCAAGGAGGTCGGCAATTTCACATTTGAGTTGTTTAAGGACTTGGGTGGATGCCATCTGGCCCTGGTGATTTGTTAATTTTTAATTTTTCCTGACAGTTTAGAACGTCGTCATCTCATCACCTCTATCTGACTCAGTTCTTTAGCCTCTGTCCCTGAGACGCTCAGTTCCGACACCGATATATACTCAGGATCCACTGCCATGAAGACAGATGCAAATAACTCATTTAGCTTCTCTGCAACCTCCATATCCTCCCGAATAGTCTCTTTAACTCCCTCATCATCTAATGGACCAACTGCCTCCCGGGCAGATTTCCTGCTTCTAATGTATTTAAAGAAGTTTTTGTTCTTCTCTTTTATTCTTTTAGCTAAATGTTCCTCATACTCTTTTTTTGCTTCCCTTATTGTCTCCTTGCATTTCTTTTCCCAGAGTTTGTGTTCTTTTCTTTCTGTTCATTTGGGCAGGCTTTCCAACTTCTGAAGGAAGGCTTCTTCCCCTTTATAGCTTCCTTGACTTTACTTGTTAGATATGCTGGCATCCTTTTGGACTTGGGGGTATCTTTCCTCCTTTTTGTTATACATTCTAACTGGGCTTCTAGTGTTGTGGTTTTAAATAAATTCCATGCATTCTGGAGAGAAGTGACTCTCCTGATTTTTTCCCTTTCAGCTTTCTTTTCACTGAACTCCTCATTTTAGAGAAGTTTCCTTTTCTGAAATTCAAAGTGTCTGTGTTAGACTTCCTTGGTGATTCTTTCCCCACATGTATGCTGAATTTGATTGCACTATGGTCACTGTTCCTTAAAGGGTCGATGACACTGACATCACGCACCAGGTCCTGGGTGCCACTCAGGATTAAGTCCAAGGTCACCTTCTCTCTGGTTGGTTCCAAGACCAAATGTTCTAGGGCACAGTTGTTCAGCAGATTAGAAATTTGGCATCTTTGTCGTTACTTGAATGGGAATTTACCCAGTCTATGTGTGGGCAGTCGAAGTCACCCATTATTACACCCATCTGTCTCTCCTTGACGCCTCCCTGATTTCCCTCTGCAGCTCCCAGTCACTGTCAGTGTTTTGATACGGAGGGTGATAGCATGTCCATAGTACCACATTTCCCTTCAGGCCTTGTATTGTCACCCAAAGTGTTTCTGTGGAGGACTCCAGTCTTCCTAGGTCTTCTAGCTTGTTAGACTATATCCCTTCTTTAACATAACAGTGCTTCTCCACCTCCAAGGCATCCCTCCCTGTCCTTTCTATAGAGTCTATATCCAGGGACAAGAAGTCCCACTGGTTCTCACTGGTGCACCATGTTTCCGTTATGCTTACTATATCTCCATTTTCATTCGCATTCCAGCTCGCCCATCTTGGGTTGGAGGCTTCTGGGATTGGCATATAAGCACCTATACGCTGAATCTCTTACCTGATATGTGCTATCTTTCTTATGGCCATTTGATCTCTTTGACCAGCTAGCACAGCCACTGGGACTAGTTGTTGGAAACGCAACTTGCTGGTGCTTAAAGAGCTACACTTACCCTCAACCTGTTTCCAAGCACAATTAAAGTGCTGGTGTGTGTTTTTAAAGCCTATATGGCTTGGGACCTGGATACCATAAAGATGGTCTGCTCCCATGACAACCTGCTAGTGCACTGAGTGAGATTCTCTTCAGAAGCCCCCAACATCTGAAGTGAGGCAGGTCACTGGGGAAATGGCCATCTCAGTTACGGCATTCCATTAGGAGAATTTGCTCCCTGGCAGACTTGTATGATGCCCATACACATGGTTGTCTTTCTGGCACCAGGAGAAGACTTTTTATTGCCCAAGCATTTTAAGCTGCTCTTTAAATTGTTCTAACCACTGTTGCTACTGTTTGGACTGTATTATGTAATGTGATGTTATTGCTGTTCTACAGTTTTTGTAGATTTCCCTGAAAACATTGCTGAAGCAATCCATAAAACTATTGTTGTAATTTTTCAGTGGCAGAAGAAACTGGGTTTAACTGGAAGCTTGTCAAGACAGAGTTGTAAAGCTGGCAGAATTGATTATGGAATTACAGAGTGAGGCTTCTGCTTTAATAACTGGTGTTCCAGCTGTCATAGAGATGGTATCAGAAAAGGGAAAACAAGCATAAAGAAACAATATTTTCATCATTAATAGCATATGATTCTTCCCAGGGGTGCTTTAGCCTTCTAGCTGTTTTTGGACTGCAACTCCCATTATCTCCAGCCACAGTGACCAATATGGGAGCTGTGCGCCAGAATCTACAGGAAGGCTGAAGCCGTCTTCTAAATACTGCCCATCATGATGGGTCTGAAAAAGAAAAACCATCAAAAACAGATGTAAAGTAATTCTCTAGAAACAATGCATTAACTCTCTTCCTCCAGATCCTATCTCAAATCCCACCTCTTCCAGCAAGGCCCTTCCTAAACCCCATCCCACTCTCACAGCATTCATAGCATGTTAGAGTTGGAAGGGACCTTGGAGTTCTTCCAGTCCAACCCTCTGCTCACCTCCAACAGTGATGAAATCTAATGGTGTCAAAATGCACCTGTTCACATTTGCCGTTTTCTTAGCCTTGCTTGGCCTTTTCTATTCTTCTCTCTTTTGTTCTCTCCCCACTGGCTGATCCAACAAGGAGGAGCTCTGTGTAGGAGGCTTCCATCAATGCCACCAATGTGGATGGCAGTTGTGCACAATGGGATCAGTGTTCCCTCTAACAGGGATTCCCAGATATTGTTGACTACAACTCCCACAATCCCCAGCCAAAGGCCATTACAGCTGGGGATGCTGGGAATTGTAGTGAACAACATCTGGGAATCCCTGTTAGAGGGAAGACTGAATAGGATGTGCTTCTGCATCCTTACTGTGGGGCTCATCCAGCCCCACTGAACTAGCAGCATGTGTCTTTTGGTGTAGATAACAATGCACTTCCCCAGAAGGCAATAGCTCTTGCCTGTGACTAGAGCTGGATCAGGGCTACTGTTTATATTGTATATGCTACGAGGAAGGCTGCAGGAAGCTGTCTTTCTTTCCTCCTTGTGCTGCAAAGCACCGTCTACACACTGATACGAGTCTTGCCCCCAAATGGCATGTTTGTTGCAGTTTTGAGCATTTTGCAGAAGGCCGTTGTGCAAGGGTCATATGGCCTTGCAGGGGAGTACCACCTGTGACCTTATTAGCAGAGCAGCACACTCTGCCCCTGTTCTTGTGCCATTAAAGTTTTATGTTAATGCAGTTTTTTTAGTTCTGTAGAGGCCGAGTGTATTCCCCTGCTGTGCCACTCAAACTGGCTGGCGCTCATATATCCCTTAAATTAAACTGAAAAATCAGCAAAGCTACCTCTCTCCTAACAGCAGTGTCCTGCCTTGCTAAGTTTGGTGACAGGTTTCCCCGCTCCCTGCCTATTTATTTAGGGCTGGATCCAAGCACTTGGTTGCATGCAGTTCTGTCTGTGCACCTACAACAGGGCTAGCTAAGACATTTTGGTACCCAAAGCACAGGGGTGGCTCCTATGAGGCAGGGTGAGGCAACAGCTCCAGGCAGCACCTTGAACCTGGGGGGGGGGAGCAGCGAGCATGGGCATGATGCCCCACTCCTACCATATGTGGTCATCGCCTCACCTGCCTGCTGCCGCCGCCGCCGCCACCACCACCACCACTCCCAGCCCTTTGCTACCCTCCCTTTCCTCACTTGTTTATCTTCCAGGTGGCTGCTTAACATTCCGGCCATTTACACTGGAGACTGGCTGAGCAGCCCAGCTGTCCCGAAGGTTAAGCAGCTGCCCAGGAGATGCACACCTTAGGGAAGAAGGGACAGAGAGCACAGAACCGGATGCTTCCTCTTGCCCTCTTCTCTCCCTCCCACCCCCACACCTTCCGTTTACAAGCACTATAGTTGGAAGGTGTTGGGGGGACGGAGGGAGAGAAAGGAAATGCCCAGCTCTACTCTCTCCATCACTTCCCTCTCCACCTCCCTCACTTAATAGCCCTGCTGCCCTAACCATTACCCCTAACCCTAACCCACACCCCTTACCTGGCTGTTCCTACTCTACTGGAACAGCCAGGTAACTACTCTGCTGAGTTGGTGGCGACCCAGAACTCTAATGTGCCCAGCAAGGGCAATGACCATGGAGGAGGAAGAGGGATTTCTGCCTGAAGAGTTGGGCTAGAGTGGTGTCACCCATAGAGCTGGGCTGGTAAGAGTGGTGCTAGCAGCTCTGTGGAGCTGCTAGCTGCTGCAGAGGTGAGAAAGTGGAGGGATGGCTCTAGATCTTCTGCTCCCCACAAATTTGCCACTTTAACTAACTTGCTTTACCTTGCTACAGGGGCAGGCCCTGATGTACAGCTCTGAAAATGTGGGGGTGGGGTGGGGGTGGGGAGGTAGCACTGGCTGACATTCTAACTAAAGAAAAGTCTATGCACTGTGGAAGGCTTCCCGAGTTCTGCAGCAGGGAGGTGGGTGGGGGTGTAATATTCTCTAATCTCAGTTTCCTCTAGAAATGCCCAGCACCACTGGAAAAGATGCCCCTGAGGGTCACTCAGCCCTCAAGAACATATTTTTGAGTGGCACAGGGCATTTCCAAAGGAAGCAGAGATTGAAGGAAATCACATACACAACCCCATCCTCCATAGCTACAATAGCTCTCTCAATTGTGGGAGCATCTGCTTGGCGTTTGGACACTTTCTTAGTTAGGGTGTGTGTGTGGGGTGGGGTGGGGTGGGGTGGGGTTGGGTGCTAGGAGAGGACTGTAAGACATATTCTTAGAGGGGGTTTCCCAACAATACGTGCTCCATCTCTCCAGGACTGGAGCACAGATTTATTATTATTTCTTGTTTACACAGTCAGACGGGTGTTTATTGACTGGTTTGTTTTATCCAGACATCGAGTCCTTCCCAAGGACCTGGGATGGCTGAATTTTATTGCCAATTGTTATACATATCGTCGCAGAATATAGGCTGTTCCCAGTAAAGATGCTTTTTGTAATTGGCTGGTGGTGATTTCTGTGGCCCCTATGGTGTTGAGGTGCTCTTCACAGTCTTTTGGAACTGCACCCAGGGCGCCAATTACCACTGGGATTATTTTGGTCTTCTTCTGCCACCGCCTTTCAATTTCAATTTGTAGATCTTTGTATTTGGTGATTTTTTCTATTTCTTTTTCTTCTATTCTGCTATCCCCTGGTATTGCTATGTCGATTATTTTGACTTGTTTTTCTTTCTTCTTGACTACAGTTATATCTGGTGTATTGTGTGGCAGATGTTTGTCTGTTTGTAGTTGGAAGTCCCATAATATTTTTACATCTTCATTTTCTTCAACTTTTTCAGTTTTATGGTCCCACTAATTTTTGGCTACAGGTAGCTTGTATTTTTTGCAGATGTTCCAGTGTATCATCCCTGCTACCTTGTCATGCTTGTTTGTAGTCAGTCTGTGCGATCTTTTTACAACAGCTGATTAGGTGGTCCACTGTTTCATCTGCTTCTTTACAAAGGCGGCACTTGCTGTTTGTTGTGGATTTTTCGATTTTTGCTCTTATTACATTTGTTCTTAGTGCCTGTTCTTGTGCAGCCAGTATTAAACCCTCTGTTTCTTTCTTCAAGTAACCATTCTTAAGCCATTGCCAGGTCTTGGTGATGTCTGATTTTCCACTTATATTGTGCAAATATTGACCATGCAGGGGCTTATTTTTCCATTTTTCTGCTCGGTTCTTGACTTGTTCTTTCTTGTACGCCTGCTTTGTTTCATTGGTGTTGAATAGTTTCTCGTTATTGACCATTTGAAGTGCATCTTCTTCACTGTCCTTGATATATTCTTCAAGGCCTCTTTTTTCCTCCTCTACTGTTTGATGGACTTGTGGCATTCCTCTTCCACCTGAGCTGCGAGGGAGGTAGAGCCTATCGACATCACTGCGGGGGTGCAGAGCATGATTGATGGTCATGATTTTCCTGGTCTGACGGTCTAGCGTCTCAAGCTCTGCCTGGGTCCAGTCTATTATTCCTGCAGTGTATCTGATAACAGGTGTAGCCCAGGTGTTTATGGCTTGTATGGTGTTCCCGCCATTGAGTTTGGACTTGAGGATTTTTCTAACTCTCCTGATGTATTCACTTCCAATTTTTCTTTTAACTTCAGTGTGTGTGATGTTATCAGCCTGGAGAATGCCCAAGTATTTGTAAGGTTCTTTCTCTTCGAGGTTCTTGATCTTGCTTCCATTGGGCAGTTCTATTCCTTCTGTTTTTCTTATTTTCCCCCTGTTCATTATTAATGCAGCACACTTGTCTAGTCCAAACTCCATTGCTATATCGCTACTGAATATACGGACAGTGTTTAGCAGTGATTAGATTTCTGACTGGGACTTTGCATACAACTTCAGATCGTCCATGTACAGCAGATGGTTGATTTGACTTGATGTTTTAGATGTTTGGTATCTGAGGCCTGTTTTGTTGAGTATTTGTGAAAGTGGGGTCATGGTGATTACAAATAACAGAGGGGATAGTGAGTCCCCTTGGAAAATGCCTCTTCTAATGCTATCCTGTCCAAGTGTCTTGCCGTAGATTGGTAACTGTGTACTCCACATGCTCATTGCTTTTTTAATAAATATCTGAATGTTTTTGCTGACACCAGTTGTTTCTAAACATTTTAGTATCCATGTGTGAGGCAATGAGTTGAAGGCTTTCTTGTAGTCAATCCATGTAACACTTAGATTTGTTTTTCTCCTCTTGCAATTTTCTAAAATCATTTTGTCAATGAGCAGCTGGTCTTTTGTGCCTCTGGTGTTCGGGCAGTTTCCTTTCTGTTCAACTGGCCGCTGTTTGTTAGTTAATACGTGTTGCATCACTTCATCTGCTATTATTCCGGTTAATAATTTGAACATGGTTAGCAGACAGGTTATTGGTCTATAATTACCTGGAACTGCACCTTTTGCTGGGTCTTTCATGATGAGATCAGTTTTCCCACTTGTTAGCCATTGTTCAATATCACCTCCTTGCAAAATGTGATTGAACTGTTTTGATAGTTGTTTATGAAGGCTTGTTAGGTGTTTAAGCCAAAAGCCATGCAGTTCATCGTCACCTGGTGCAGTCCAATTTTTAATTTTCTTTGCTCTTTCACTTATTAATTCTGGTGTTATTATTAGATCTTACATTTGTTGGTTACATTTTTTGACCTCTTTCATCTAGCCTGCTTGTTTATTATAATCTATTGGATTGTCCCATTATTTCCCCCAGAATTGCACTGTTTCTTCTTTATTTGGTGTTTCTACATTTCTTGCAGTTTCTCCTTCTATGCTTTGGTAGAAACGTCTCTGATTCGACTGGAATTAGAGATTCTGCCTGTGTTGTGTAGTTCTGGCTTCATACCTGCTAATCTTCTTTGACACTGCTGTTATTTGCTGCTTTATTATTTCCAGGACTTCTCTAATTTTCCTTGAATCTAGATGGTATTTTTGGATCAGATACTGTTTGGTGTTTTCATTCTTCAGCTTCTTGTCTTTCATATCTTTAAATTTACTAGCATCTGATCTAAGCCTGGAGATTTTATTTTCTAATCTAATCTTCCATTTAGGTGATGTGCTACTTTCTTTTTTTACAGGTCCAGTGATCTTATATCCGAGCTCTTGTGTTGTTATTGTTGCTGCACTGAACATTAGTTGGTTTGTTTCTTGCAAATTCTTGGTTGTTATTTCTGCAAGTGCAGCATTGACATATTTTAATCCCTGAGCAAGTTGTTTTTTGGCAGCTGTTTTTAGTGCTGGAAGTCGAACCCTGGTGGTTGTTTGGTTCATGTGCTCAGTTATTTTTTGCTTTAGTTCTTGTTGCTTTTCTGTTAAAGGGCATTTGGGTTTTTGAGGTGAAGGCAAAGGGGAGGTTGCCTTGTTTTGATTTTGAAACAGTTCAGCAACAGTGGCATCCTCGATTTCCAACACCTCCTCCACCTGCGCCTGAGCAACTTCTTCAGTTGGTGGTAATTCTTCTTCCATATCTTGAGCTTGTGTTGCTCTTTGCAGTTCTTCCAGCTCAACTTCTGTGAATACTTTATTTCTTATTATGAATCTTCTCTGGTCTGCTAGCCTTTGTTCTGTTATTTCTGTATCTGGATGCTTCTCTTTCCAAATTTGGTACATTTTTTTAAAATAACCTCTTCTAGTTGGACTAGACTTGTAATAGCAGATCATTATTTCCTTGTTGGCATTTTTCATATTTTTTTTCTGGTTAAGTGACGTTTCTTCCAGTAACTTTGCTGTTTGCAGCCCTGGTTGCTCAACTGAAGATCCTGAGTCCTGTTGCCCACTTGCCACCAGATGTCCAGGGACTCAAGCACTTGGCGCAGTCCTTGTTGACCTGGGCGACGACCGATCCGGTATAGATTTATTAAAGTTACGTCTCACCATATTGTTGATGGGAGAGGCACTCTTTGTCTGGCTCCTCTGGTGAGACCTGTCCAGTATGGTTGGACCTCTGGCATAGCTCTCATCTTCCTCAGAGCACACAAGCCCCACAACCACTTATTATTATTAAGAAATTATTATTATAAAGAAAGAAAGTATTCACAGAAGTTGAGCTGGAAGAACTGCAAAGAGCAACACAAGCTCAAGATATGGAAGAAGAATTAACACCAACTGAAGAAGTTGCTCAGGCACAGGTGGAGGAGGTGTTGGAAATCGAGGATGCCACTGTTGCTGAACTGTTTCAAAATCAAAACAAGGCAACCACCCCTTTGCCTTCACCTCAAAAACCCCAATGCCGTTTAACAGAAAAGCAACAAGAACTAAAGCAAAAAATAACTGAGCACCACCAGGGTTCGACTTCCAGCTCTAAAAACAGCTGCCAAAAAACAACTTGCTCAGGGATTAAAAGATGTCAATGCTGCACTTGCAGAAATAACAACCCATAATTTGCAAGAAACAAACCAACTAATGTACAGTGCAGCAACAATAACAACACAAGAGCTCGGATATAAGAACAGTGGACTTGTAAAAAATGAAGTAGTACATCACTTAAATGGAAGATTAGATTAGAAAATAAAATCTCCAGGCTTAGATCAGATGCTAGTAAATTGAAAGATATGAAAGACAAGAAGCTGACGAATGAAAACACCAAACAGTATCAGATCCAAAAATACCATCTAGATTCAAGGAAAATTAGAGAAGTCCTGGAAATAATAAAGCAGCAAATAAAAGCAGCAAAGCAGTGTCAAAGAAGATTAGCAAATATGAAGCCAGAATTACACACAACACAGGCAGAACCTCCAATTCCAGTCGAATCAGAAATGTTTCTACCAAAGCATAGAAGGAGAAACTGCAAGAAACGTAGAAACACCAAATAAAGAAGAAACAGTGCAATTCTGGGGGAAATTATGGGACAATCCAATAGATTATAATAAACAAGCAGGCTGGGTGAAAGAGGTCAAAAAATGTAACCAACAAATGCAAGATCTAATAATAACACCAGAATTAATAAGTGAAAGAGCAAAGAAAATTAAAAATTGGACTGCACCAGGTGACAATGAACTGCATGGCTTTTGGCTTAAACACCTAACAAGCTTTCATAAACAATTATCAAAACAGTTCAATCACATTTTGCAAGGAGGTAATATTGGTTAACAAGTGGGAAAACTCATCTCATCATGAAAGACCCAGCAAAAGGTGCAGTTCCAAGTAATTATAGACTGATAACCTGCCTGCCAACCATGTGCACATTGTTGATGGGAGATCTTATATCCGAGCTCTTGTGTTGTTATTGTTGCTGCACTGAACATTAGTTGGTTTGTTTCTTGAAAATTCTTGGTTGTTATTTCTGCAAGTGCAGCATTGACATATTTTAATGCCTGAGCAAGTTGTTTTTTGGCAGCTGTTTTTAGTGCTGGAAGTCGAACCCTGGTGGTTGTTTGGTTCATGTGCTCAGTTATTTTTTGCTTTAGTTCTTGTTGCTTTTCTGTTAAAGGGCATTTGGGTTTTTGAGGTGAAGGCAAAGGGGAGGTTGCCTTGTTTTGATTTTGAAACAGTTCAGCAACAGTGGCATCCTCGATTTCCAACACCTCCTCCACCTGCGCCTGAGCAACTTCTTCAATTGGTGGTAATTCTTCTTCCATATCTTGAGCTTGTGTTGCTCTTTGCAGTTCTTCCAGCTCAACTTCTGTGAATACTTTATTTCTTATTATGAATCTTCTCTGGTCTGCTAGCCTTTGTTCTGTTATTTCTGTATCTGGATGCTTCTCTTTCCAAATTTGGCACATTTTTTAAAAATAACCTCTTCTAGTTGGACTAGACTTGTAATAGCAGATCATTATTTCCTTGTTGGCATTTTTCATATATATTTTTTCGGTTAAGCGACGTTTCTTCCAGTAACCCTGCAGTCTCCAGCCCTGGTTGCTCAACTGAAGATGATGATGATGATGATCCCAGAAAGGACGGTATTGAAGGAGCTGGTGCTGGTCGAGGAGGAAGCAGAGGACCGGCGTCCTTGGGCAGGTTTTGCAGAGTGGTGGCTGTGCCACTGCTCAGCAAAGAGCTGCTCCAATGGGAGCAGAAGGAAATGGGGTGTGGTGAGGGTAATCTTGCTGCTCCTGTGGTGCCCCAACAATCCATTGCTTGAGGAGATGGTCTTAACTTGGGAGGCCCACCCCTGCTTTTCCCTCCAACATACTGTATGATATACTGTATCTACACTACTAGTGCTGGATCAGTACTAAAGTAAAGTGTGCAGTCAAGTTGATTTCGACTCCTTGTGCCCACAGAGCCCTGTGGTTTTCTTTTGGTAGTATACAGGAGGGGTTTACCATTGCCTCCTTCCGCATAATGTGAGATGATGCCTTTCAACATCTTCCTCTATCACTGCTGGATATAGCATGAGTGACCATGAAAAATATAATCCTTTATGAAACCTTTCAGGAAGTAATATTATTATTATTTTACATTTTATATCCCGCTCTTCCTCCAAGGAGCCCAGAGCAGTGTACTACATACTTAAGTTTCTCCTCACAACAACCCTGTGAAGTAGGTTAGGCTGAGAGAGAAGTGACTGGCCCAGTGTCAGCCAGCAAGTCTCATGGCTGAACGGGGATTTGAACTTGGGTCTCCCCGGTCCTAGTCCAGCACTCTAGCCACTATAGCATGCTGGCTCTCCTATCCTGGATAATACCTATCCTGGTTGTAAGAGTATTATGAAAGTGTTGGGAGTATGCAGTTGGTTCTTTGCCATGAAGAAATTTGCTGATAAATAAATTAAAAAGAATTTGAAAGCGAGCTGTGAGGCAGATAAAATGGTCTGAAAGCAAGTTGTATGAGAGAAGGCCAAAATAAATGGGTATGGTTCATCTAGAGGAAATTAAGGAGGGATATTTAAATATTTAAGAGGATGTAAGAAAGAAGTGGGAGAACAAATGTTCACCCTGTTCACTGATGCAGTGGGTTTAAATAAGAGGCAGGTACAATTTTAGGCTAAACATTGGGGAAGAGAGCCTGAGTTAAAGCAATGGAAAATAACTGCCCAGGGACAATGAAGAATCTCCATACTTGATGAAGGAACTTCAAAAGATTATTGATAAGCATCTTTCAGGGATTGTTCATCACTCATAAGAATAGCTGGCATTTATATAGCACATTTCAAGTGTTTCATGCTTCATGCAGCCATGCACTATCTTGGTAATCCTCACCACAGCCCTGTAAGTAGGCCAGCGTTAGACTGGGATAATGAATGTGTTGTAGTTATCTAGAGCAGCAACCCTGCGTCGCCTTCTCCTCCTTTTACCCTGTAACACTGAGTAGTGCATTAGGTGTGCTATGATGTCATTGTGGTGCACGTTTTGCTATTCCTACTCCACTTTGGCTGCTGTTCAAGGGATGGATGGAAGAAGCAAGACATTTGCAGTGGGTTTTGCATTGCTAATCTTTACTAGGGAGAGAGGAGGAGGACATGTGAGCAGGGGTGTTAAAGGTAAAGTGTGCCGTGGAGTCGGTGTCAGAATGGGTGTCGACTCCTGGCACCCACAGAGCCCTGTGGCTGTCTTTGGTAGAATACAGGAGGGGTTTACCATTGCCATCTCCCACACAGTATGAGATTATGCCTTTCAACATTATCATTACTATTATCATTATTATTATTATTATTATTACATTATTTCTTGCTCTTCCTCCAAGGAGCCCAGAGCGGTGTACTACATACTTAAGTTTCTCTTTCACAACAACCCTGTGAAGTAGGCTAGGCTGAGAGAGAAGTGACTGGCCCAGAGTCACCCAGCTAGTTTCATGGCTGAATGGGGATTTGAACTCGGGTTTCCCTGGTCCTAGTCCAGCATTCTAACCACTACACCACACTGGCTCTCTTACTAGATACTTAAAAGATCTAGGCCCTAGGCCCACAGGCCCCCTTTTGATTATTAAACTCAGTCATACCTTTCCAAGAATAATTACATATGATTAAAAAAAAAATTCCTAGTATTATAATAGTATTCCTAGCACAACACCTTTCAAAGCGGAAGCAGCAGAGAGCTAGGTGAGGCTAGAAGGAGTTCTCTGCCTCCACTGTTGCACTTCCTGTCTGGAAAAGGTCATGGAGGACGGAGGTGGCTCTGAGCAATTAGTTAGGGGCCAAGCCCCATGGGCCACCCCCTAATGACCTCCCATTTCCTGGATGTGGGGTTGCTGCTTTTGCCAGCAGCCACACACCAGCCATTATGTGTAGCTTCCACCTTATTTTATCCCTCACTTGGGCAGTTGGGAGTGGCGGCTGGGAGTGTGGCTAAGGCTGCCCAGTGAGTTCATGGCAAAGGTGAGAGCCGCACCGGGGAGAGACCGTCTCAGCCCACACCCTTAACCACTCTCAGCAGAGGTGTAGCGAGACCCCCAGGGGCCAGGGGACAAAATCTGGGCAGGGGGGCCCCCCATCATGCACGCAAAGTGTGTGAGCCCCAACACCTCAAGCCACGCCCCCTGTGCCTGACATAAGGTGCAAGGGGCGGGGCAACTAACATCTCCCTGCTGCTGCCCCTACCTCCTCCTCTGCCGGCGGCCACCTCCAACACCACTGCTGCCGCTGCTTCTTATCTTGGGGGATGAGCTGAGTGGGGCAGGCCACCCTCCATGGTGGCGGTGGTGGGCGCTGTGGCTGGCAGGCCTTTCTGGCCACCCTGTGCACCTGCACAGTTCAAAGATGGACACTGCATGCCCATGACCTCACGGGCATGCAACATCCATCGTTGAACTGTGCAGGCGCACAGTTTGGCTGAGGAGGCCTGCCAGCCACAGTGCCCGCTGCCGCCACCACAGGGGTTGTCCTGCCCTGCAGGGGTGGTGGCATTAGGGTGGGGCAACCAGCTTGGGGGCCCCTTGAGGGCTCCCTGACCCTCTGGGCCCAGGACATTTGTCCCTGCTTGCCCATGACTCTCCAAGTCACTGTTCTTCAAGTGAAGAGTTAGACTAGATTAGCTCTTAAACTCTTTTAAAATCTACAGCTGACAATGCCTCTGAGTCACAGCCGGACCCACATCGTCCCCAGCAAGTAGAAAGTCCTCTTTTTGTTCCTCCTCCTGCCAGCCATCACCACCAGCGAATCCTGCCACAAAGCCCACTGCTGTAGAATCTATTACTCTTGTCATTTTGCAGTTCAACCAACCAACCTGGCGCTTGCATTATTACCGTTCTCTCTATTCAGACCCAAAGAATCTGCTCTGGCAATGCGACACTCTCAGAGCCACACTGGATGTTACACCAGAGGCACATAACATAACTCTGACAGCCCTCTTGAAGCAGAAAAAGCCATTTCCACATCCCCCTCACCCTCTGCGGGGATCCCACTGTATGTTTGCAAAGATCTCAGTTTAAATACTATACATGTCTAATCAAAACTGAATCATATTCTATGAGATCATGTTCAAAAGATTAAAGTAATAAAAGGCTGCCATAAAAAAGCCGTTTAACATGTAGTAAAAACACACATCAGATTTACCAGAATATAAAGAGACGACTGAATTTATTTTCGAAGTCAAAAATACACTCTCTCTGCATCTTGTAGTTTTTATGAATATGACCATCTGTTCTAGTTACTTTTTATCTGTCAATTTATCTCCCCCCCCCACCTTCCCTCCCTCTTTTCTCTCACTTTCTCTCAGATATGTGATCATGCACAAGGTGGGGGTGGGGGGAGGAGGAAGGGAAGACTCTCCCAAAGCAGAAAGTTAACCAGCCAGTGTCTGTTTCTTGCTTCACCTAGAAGCTGCGGTTTGTCTAACAGCCCCAGTGAACGCGTCAGCAAAATGTTAGCACATTGATTTCTCTCCCTTAAGTTTCTTTCAGCTGAAGGACCTGTGTCAGCCGCCTTCATTGTCTAGCACATAAAGGAAGAGGCTTTCATAGGGCTCCACTTGGAGAGTAAATGTGAGAGATATTATATCCAGCCCCTGAAAAGGACTGCAAGGTTTGCAGCAGCCAATATCTCCCCATCTATGGATAAATGGAACCTGAGGCATCTTTCAGATGCAACGGCTGACATATCTTTGAAATCTTCGTCCATAATCCAAAGCCAGATAGCACTTTTATTAAAGTAGAAAATAAAGTTGTGCCGTTATGTTGGTGTCGACTCCTGGGCGCTTGCCAGGTTAGACCCTGCAATGGGGTCACGTCAGATCTCCCAAGTCTGCTTCCACACTTCCTGTGTTGTGACACCGCAGCCCCTACGTGGACAGCAGGGTGCCGTTCACATTGCCAATGCCTTGTCTTGAACTTAATCGCTGGGATATAGAGCTAGGACATCATATATCTGGCGTAAGAAAGTTGCAGTTTTTTCGGGTTGTTCGTTTCCACAAGACTGCTCCCCCTTCTGTTTACGTTTCGAAAGTGACTTGCCTGAATGGAGGCATTTTACTGCTGTTGAGCAGCTAGTCTAGAAAGTGCCCTGGCGACCACAGAGCCCTGTGGTTGTCTTTATTAGAATACAGAAGGGGTTGACCATGGCCATCTCCCGCACAGTATGAGATGAAGCCTTTCAGCATCTTCCTATATCGCTGCTGCCCGACATAGGTGTTTCCCATAACCTGGGAAACATACCAGCAGGGATTCGAACCAGCAACCCCTTGCTCCCTAGGCAAGTTAATTCCCCGCTGTGCCATTAGGTTTTACACAGCATGAGGTACATTTTATTAAGGTACTTTTATTAGGACCAACCAATGTCAGAAAGTAATATGCAAGCTTTCAAGTTCTCCAGAATGCTTCAGGCTATGTAAGGCGCCTGGAGATTCAGGCAGCAGGGCTCCCTGTTTCACCAGAGGAGCTTGCAGGCTAAAGCAATTACTGGCCTGATCTTTCTTGTACGGCAGTGCCACTTCTGTGCTGGCCGAAAATGGCATTGCTGCTTATCAACCCAGCAAGACCAGGAGCATTTCCAGACGGGGCTTTTAGCTCACTTCTCCTCCAGAATGGAGGGTGTTCACATATCGGCCAGGTTTACCCCAAAGTCCCTGCAAGTTATTGGGGAGCACTCCAGACATGATGCAGGTTTTTCATTGTGTGTTAGAGCGTATCCTGATTTATATCCGGGGTGGGGTGGGGAATCTGCTTTTTGTGTCATTTGTGGGGGGGCAAATTCAACTCTCGCAGTAAAGCCTCACAGTAAAGCCGCGTGAAAGCATGCTGTCTGGAAATGCCCCAGATGACCCAAGGAACCAATAAGGGCCTAGATGGCTCTATACAGCTCTGTATAGCAGATGTTCGAGTTCGAGTTCCTCAGACTGAGCAACTTGTCAGAGTAGCAACTCAGATGGTCCTACCTTACCAATCTGATACCTGTCTGCCAATTCATACTCTGCTGCCTATTCAGATCATCGGTGGAGGTCTGGTTATGGTTGTCATTGGCTTGTTTGGTGGTGACTCGGGACCTGGCCTTCTTTGTGGCCACCCCAGGGCTTTGGAATACACTCCCTGTCAAAATAAGAGCTTCCCCATCTCTGACTGCGTGTTTTTTAAAAGACCCTCAGGATGCACCTGGTTTCTCAGGCTTGTAGTTAAAATTATCCCATTTAATTGTTCTTATTTTATTTTGTTTGTTTGTCTGTTTGTTTATTAAATTTATACCCCGCCCAAACTTAAGTCTCTGGGCGGCTTTGATAAAATTGTTTTTTATTCTGTTTTTACATTTATTTTATTTTAAATTATGCACACTGCCTAGGAATAGGCATATCAGAGGGTATATAAAGATGATTAAAAATAGGATAAATACAATAACTAACCACAGCTTCAGCCTCTGGCCCCTTCGGACCCTTGCATTCCTGCTCCAGAGCTTGTCCTCAGACTGTTTGAACCACATCATCTGCCGTTGGTCCCCCTGCTAGTATTGGACCACGTGCTTTGGCCTGTCTCAGAGCTCAGCCAAGGCCTGATAGGCTGGAGAATAAGTGGGTGGAAGGGAAGAGAAAGCTGGGTGTGTGGTGGCAGCTCAGGACTCTTGGGTGCCTGAGATGGGGTGCTAAATGCTGCCTCATCTCACCTGCTGCCCCCTTCTGCCAACAATGCACTTGCCATACACACCTGTCCCACTCCAGTGTGGGATGAGCAGCTTCAGTGAGCATCCTTATTCCATGGGCGCTGTGTGTCTTATTGAAAGAAGGAGAGAGCAGAGATTCCTAGGCCAGGGTTTCCTAACCTTGGGCCCCCAAATGTTGTTCTGGGACTACAACTCCCAGAAGCCCCAGACATGGACTTTGTGGCTGCGGATTCTGGGAGTTGTAGTCCAACAACATCTGGGGGCCCAAGGTTAAGAATCCCTGGCCTAGGCCACTGTTTCCCTCTCCTCCTCCATTTCCTCTCCTGCTCCATCCATCTCCTTTCAATATGTAAACTTGCACTGGAAGAGAGAGGCTGAGGTGTGCATGTGCATATGACACAAACACGGCATGAGGAGGAGCAGGGCAGTGGTCACAGCAAGGGCGGGGAGGCGGGCGGCAGACAGGACAGGGGATAGGAAGTGGCAGCTACTACCACTCCCCAAATGACTGCTTGAGACAGCTACCTCATCACACCTTGTTATGGTATCAGCCCTGTGGGAAAGACCCAACATCTGTCGTTCCCAAAAACCTTGGATGGGGTGGAGAAGCAGTTCTGTGAATGCAATTCAATTAGCCTCACTGGGTGCTAAACCATTTTCAAGACTTTCTTTACCTATTGGCTCACGTAAAATTAATCTCCAGCTTTGCTAATGGAAAGGCTACCATGTTTCTCTTTACTTCTGTTCTGTGCCTTCTAAGGGCTCTATGTGTTTTGAGTAGTGCTAGAGACAGATCCAAGTCACTGCCATTACTAGCCATGTTTATTTCTTTGTCAGGGTAGTCCTCTTTCTATCCTAGAATCAGTGTGGTACCAAGTGAGGCCAAACAAACGACATCTGTTTAACTCCTCCTGCACCCCATGTCAAGTCTGTTATAAACTGCAGACATTGACACTTGTCCCCTATGGTCTACATATCTGGCCTGAAAGAATTCTAGAGATCTCAGAAGCTGCTTTGTGATATTTTAGTTGATCCCATTAAATAAATTATCCTGCTTTTGGCTTTTTTCTAATACACTGTCATGACCACCTACCATTATTGTGCATCTACAATGGGGGACCAGAGTTTGGGGAGATACTAATATTCCTAGTATTCCAGTCTGCAATTTTTTAGACTATGCAAACATATTCTGTCCCAAAAGTGTGTGTGTGTGTGTGTGTGTGTGTGTGTGTGTGTGTGTGTGTGTGTGTTTTTGAAGGAAAGGAGGAAGAAGAGAGAGAGCAGGGATATAGAGGGCAAGAGGGAATGTGGGAAAGCCATGTTAGCCAACCAGAAAGTAAACACTAAATATTTTATGGACACATTTTCCTCCCAAAATTCTTTAGCAGGCTTGGACTTTTTGAACTGATTCATTCCCTTTCACGATCTCCTGTATTTATCATTCTAATTTTATTCCTATGCTTTTTATTTCCTTGTCTCCATGCACAATGGAAGTGGTTCTTTATATTAAATGGATTACATGCCCCATGCTATAAATAACCACAGGAATTAAGATCCTGTGAACTTGTTTTACGGATAAGAATCAGAGGCAGCAAATGTTCTCCTCAGTGTCTCTGGGGAAACATCCCTGTTTTTGTGGAAGTGGCCCTCTCATATGTATGCATATTAGGACCATGACATGTTTTCTCTCTGCATCGGTCTGCAGTCTGCTTGTGTTCACAGCATATAGTGTGTTTACAAGAACTGAAGAGACTCGGAGGACTGTAATGGGAGTTGGTGGCCACTGGGCAGCCATTCATTAGGTGCACTGAAGGAACTTGGAAAAGCTTTAGGTGACATGCAACTTAACACTGCTTTTTTATTCCTGGTTTCAGTGAAGAATATGAGACGGATTTACTACTGAGTGGAGAAACGGTTGCCTCTTGATATGGAGACTAGTACCTGGTAGGTTCACAATGTTATTTTAGAAAACATGGCAGAGCAGGGACAGGAGTGGCCATGGCACCTCAGTGGCCACCTAGAGCAGCGTTTGGAAGCAGATGGAAACAATGTAGGGTGCACGTCCCAGCTGCTGCCACAGACCAAAGAAGCACAGAGGGCCCGGTGCTGCTGGGAGGCAATAGGCAAGGGATGATACTGGCAGTGGCCGGGGGTGAGTGAGCAAGCCAATGGGACTGGGACCGGCTTTAAGCATGGATATGGAGCCGCTCCTCAGCTCTCAAGGCTGTGTGGCAGGCATCTACACATCCATTTGCCAGCTCACCCGTGACACATGCCTCCAATCCTCGAGCTAGCAAGACACCCAGCAGCTCTCCTTCCCAGAACACTCATCTGCAGTGCCATTTTGAGAAGGTAAAAAACAGCAGGAATCCCTTTTGAGCAGTAGGAGAGCAGGGCTCCCACTGTTTCTTACCCTCTCCAGCTGTGTTCCCTCTAACAGAGATTCCCAGATGTGGTTGACTACAACTCCCATAATCCTCAAGCAAGAGCCATTGCAGCTGGGGATTCTGGGAGTTCTAGTCAACAACCTCTGGGAATCCCTGTCAGAGGGAACACTGCTCTCCATATCACCATGCAAATGAGAGAAGCCCTGCTTCCCTCCTAAGCCTTCTCCCTATGTACCAGGAAGATTTGGGAGAAGAAACGGGGTTGGTGGTGAGCACAAAAAATGGATGGCTAGTGAGATAATCCTAAACTTGTGAACCCCTGACATGAAGAGAAGGCTCCAGCAGAAACTGAAATGACAGGTGATGGAACCTAAGCAGGAAAACAGCAAACAAAAAATGCCACAGTTACTCACAGCTCCAGCTGCTCCCAGACAGAGCCTTGGTCAGGGCTGGGGGCTTAATACTGGATGAAGGGGCCTGCTCTTCTGCTCCATCTCCAGGACCTGCCCAAGGCATTTCTGTGCTGGAGGCAGAAAGCCCAAACAGCACCCCTCCCCCTTAATTGAACATGGGACGCAATGCACCAGGAAGCTACCCTATGCCAGTCTCGTCACAAAGAACAGAAGCTGCCTGGGACACTTTCCAGATTGCAAGCCTTACACCGCAAAAAGTGCTGTAACCTGCAACATTTTGTGGCGCCGAATCCAAACCGCATTAGAGATGCGTTGTAAGGGGGCAAGCCTCCTACAGTGGGCAAAAACAGCTATTTTTTGCAACGTCATAGGGCTGTGACGCAGCGATAAAATGTGAAAGAAGGCATTGGGAATAAGAATTCCTTACAATGCGGGGGCTGCGATGTCAAAACACAGGCGATACGGAAGCACACTTCAGGGACTCGTTGCGACACTGTGATAGCGGGCAGTCTGGGAAGCGCCCAGGAACACAACGGTCTCTGTGCAGTTCTTTCTCATTCCAATGATGCTTTTGGAGAAGAAGTCCCAGAGGATTGTGTCCCACCAGTCAGTTCTGTACACCATCTTTAAAGGCAGCCCAAACCCACAGCCTGAGGTAGAGGAGCTACTTTGCCTTGTGCTAGGGCTGGCTCTGCTCAGTTCTTTCCTGGCTTCCCCAAAAGGAGGGACTCTTCTGATGAGTAATATGCATACTTCTCTCTCTCTCTCTCTCTCTCTCTCTCTCTCTCTCTCTCTCTCTCTCTCCCCCTCTCCCCCTCCACAGTGTGATGCTTCCTCTGGTCTCCTGCTTCCGTCTGCTGCAGCTCTGGCCCTTTCTGCTTCTTGCCTCAGCAGTGCCACCACACAGCGCCTGGTCTCTTCGCTCCCGAGGTCTCCCGGCAGCACGGCCACTCTGCGGCCACCGCAGCCCCTCGGCCCCCAGATCTGTCTGCGCCTGGGACAAGAGCCCGCCTCCCGATAAAGGACCGCCCCCTTCCTCACTGCACCCGCGGTCCCTGGCTCACAAAGGGGCGGAGCTACGCAGTGCAGTGCGGCTGAGGCGTCAGGCCCAGGGGACCCGGCCTGCCACCCCCTCTGGCTTTGAGGATGGCCTCTCCTCCTCGCAGTACCCCTGGGCCATAGTTTGGGGTCCCACGATATCCGTGGAAGATGGAGGCGATGCCAACTCGGCCAACCCAGGTTTCCCGCCTCCGGGTTACACCTTTGTTTCCTCAAGCGGAATGGCGACGGTGCAACCCAATTCCCACTCGCTGCTGCACAATGAAGGGCTCAACCTACGGCAAACCCCGGCCACACTACGGCCCTTCCTCTTTGGGCCCCGGGGAGAAGGTAACACTCCTCTCTTCCCCCATTCCTTGAGCAGGGGGCTAAAGGTGCATTCCCCCCCCCTTCTGGCAAGGCTTCTGTGTTTCTTTTAACAGCCTGAGTGACAAGCAGAAATTCAGCAGGTGCAACTTTCCCCATCGCTGCAACTCCATGCCCCACCTGCTGGATTTCTGCTTCCCATGCATCTGCTAAAGGCGTGCGGGAGCCCAGCCAGGCAGCATGGCTTTAAGGTGTGTCCCTGATCCCCACAGAGCTGGTCAAGGGAGACTTGGTGTGTGAGCACTGCAAGATATTCCCCTCAGGGGATGGAGCCGCTCTGGGAAGAGCAGAAGGTTCCAAGTTCCCTCCCTGGCAGCATCTCCAAGATAGGGCTGAGACACATTCCTGCCTGCATCCTTGGAGAAGCCACTGCCAGTCTGTGAAGACAATACTGAGCTCGATAGACCAATGGTCTGACTCAGTATATGGCAGCTTCCTATGTTCCTGTGTATCATTCTCACTGTTTCTCTCTCTGTCTCTTCCAGGTGTGGACCCTCAGTTATATGTTACCATTACGATCTCTGTTATTATCGTTCTAGTTGCTATGGGGATAATACTCAAATTCTGGTGAGTAGACTTTAGGTAGGTGCAAAGGACCCTTCCATATTACATCTGAAATCAGGGGAGGTGCAGCAGAGTGTGGACATAGTACTGGGGGTATGCTACAGTACAGTCAAAGATAATGAATGCCTTAATAATCCAAGGATAGCCAACTTACATGTTCTTGGTGAGCTTTCTATTCCCCAGGCAGCGGTCCAGGAGGTGGAAATGTATTTTGTTGCACAAACTGCCCTTCTAACAGGCATAGAGAACACATACCGGCATAGAGAACACATACTATCAGGTATAGCGTTAGAGACAAATATATGCATTACATTATGTATTGCATACCAGATTTTTAAAAGAGGTTACAATATCTTTGTTTCTCACAGCTTAACTTCTGACATCTTAAACTTTTTGGGGAAATTTTATGTCACCTGTCGATGAAATCTGGGTAGGTCCACATAAAACTCAAAGGCCACCTTTGGTCTTCCCTGCCCTGACAAATGGAGGGATTACTACAGGGTCAAACAATTGACATCTTCAGTTGTACATTAACTCCTTTAGCTTGTCTAACACACTTTTCACATCTAATTCTATATGTACGATTAAGCCATTCTATGATTTTGGTCTGAGTACTGTGTATTGCACATATATCATCAGTACATTTGCACAATTTGTGTTACTTTTAACAACCTTATTAGAGTTATAAAAGTATGAAACGTCTATATTACATTTGAAAAGAGGTTTAATAGAACTCTTTTTAAATTGGTATTTGTTTTTGTTTTTTTAGCTGAGTATTATTCCTATCTTTCTGTGCATAAGCAAAGATATGACCGTATAGTTTTGAAATGTGCAACTTAAGGGTAAAAACAGGTGCTTGCAGAGAAGCACTACATTCAGTACAAGCATACTTTTCCTCTCTGAAGCTGAGCTCCGGAAAAAACCAATTCTGCAAGCTTGCATTGAAAGCCAGTTATAGGTAACGTCAATTGGTTATTGCTTGTGATATCACCCAGACACACTCCTCCCCATCTCTGGAGCGGTTTTCCACATTTTAAAAGAAAATCCTTTGACTACAGTGAAGGATGAATGGACAAACAGCTAAACATATGTGTGGTGTGTACATTAAAAGCATAAAATAAAAGGCAGACAGCCCAAACGAAGTATGGCTGGTAGAAAGGCAAGACTGCTGGATGGAGCACAGTTTGATGACAGAATGTACATTTGTCAGACAAACTCTGAAGCCAAGAAGAAACCACATTTACACAGCAGATGAATAACTCACATTTACACAGCAGATGACGAACTCACTGTAAAGTATTAAGGTGGTCTCAGCTTGCATACCATCAGGTCTTCCTAAGATGCCACGATAAGTTGTAGATGGTTTGGGTTACTTGGCAGTCATAGTGGAAATACTGTTGAAAGGATTGTTTCTCAGACATACTGGTTGCCATCCAAAGTAAATGCACCAGGCAGATGCATCTGTGCTGCAGAGAGCTTCCCCATGGCTGCTACATCCCCTGTTTCCCCGAAAGTAAGACCTACCCCGAAAGCAAGACCTAGCAGTAATTTCTGATGTACCGCTAATATGCCCTAGTGCATTTTGGGGGGCTAAAATTAATATAAGTCACTGTCTTATTTTCGGGGAAACACGGTCTGCAAGCACAGTGGCAGGGGGAGTGAATTTTGACACTTTGCTTTGGAAGTGCACTGTGTTACCTGAAAACATGGCCCTGAGGGCTGCACAGCATATTTTGGGGGGACACAGGGTGCTTCCAAAGCGAAGCTTCAAAATTGGTTCTCCCTTCCCATTGCTGCACTGTGCAGCTAGGAGAACTCTCCACAACATTCCTGGCGCATCTGTGCTCAGTTACTCTGGATATCAGCCACTGATTTTATTAATGTCTTTATTTTGTTATGATTTCAGAACATGATTTACATCTGCATTAAGTACTCATATGCCTTTGAAGTTGTCCTTACAATTTGTCATCTTCTCTGTCCGCAATGGACAGGCAAGAAAAAATATTCTTTTTCTGTACTGAAGCAATGCTCCCAGGTAGAAGATTGCACATTCATTCATTCATTGATCTGATCTGATCTGATTTGATTTCTATACCGCCCTTCCAAAAATGGCTCAGAGAAATACACAGAGAAATAACAAACAAATAAGATGGATCCCTGTCCCCAAAGGGCTCACAATCTAAAAAGAAGCATAAGACACCAGCAGCTGTCACTGGAGGTACTATGCTGGGG
This sequence comes from Hemicordylus capensis, assembly GCF_027244095.1. Lineage (NCBI taxonomy): Eukaryota > Metazoa > Chordata > Lepidosauria > Squamata > Cordylidae > Hemicordylus > Hemicordylus capensis. The sequence continues at coordinate 164,547,499 of NC_069658.1, forward strand.
GTGGATAGGGCCAGTTACTCCCCACCCCCGCGGCTAAATAAAGAGAAACATCACATTAAAAGGTGCCTCTTTGCCAAGGTAGCAGGGGTTAAACTAACTAGGGATGTGCAGAACTGGTTCTATTCGAACCCTGGTTTGACAGGTTCAAACTAGAACCAACCCGGCCTTCAAAAAATGGATTGCTGGTCTGAGTTCGAACCAAACCAACCCGGTTCTAAGGGAACCGGTTTGGAACCAGTTCGGCAGCTCAAGGAGTATGCTTGTAAAGGGGAATCTGGTGAGGAGGTCATGCAAATGCATGCACAGGTGCCAGATCCAGTCTGGAGCTTAGAGCGGCCAGCACGGGTGATAAGGTGCCCTCTTACCACTCCGCCACCTGGCTGCCATTAGTTTTTTAAAGGCAGGGTTCCCCCCTTTGCTTGCAAAGGGGAATCCTCACCAGATTCCCCTTTTACAAACATGCCCCTTGAATGGAATTGAACAAGTTCCGAACCAGTTTAACACTCGAACTGGCTCACATAACGGTGGTCCAGTTTGAATTCGGTTCCTTAAAACATCTGTGCCAGCTACCAGAATCTCTTTTTTCTTGGGGCGGGGGGGCGGGGGTGGTAAAAGCCGGAAAGTTTAGGTCAGTTGCCCCTGAGGTCAGCACAATCATTTTAACTTAATGCATATATTTGCCCAGTGCAGTCAACACAATCACACTGTGCATCATGTGAGTGCACACTGTGTGTTTCCTCCCTGACTGCTACGCTCCCCCAGGCCCCGGTGAGCAGAGGCAGACAGGGCAGAGAGCCACAGGGTAGCCTGCTCTCACACCCACTTCCTGTGCAATTCCTCCATCTCACCCTGGAGCCCAAGCACAGGCTCAGCCCTCCAGATCTGCCAGCACCACCAGCCATAAGAGCAAACAGAAATATTTTGCTTTATCTCAGCTCCTGCTCCAATCCAGCAGGCTCCACCCTGGCCCTGCCTGGGTACAAGACCTCTTGGAATCAAAATTGGCAATCTAGCTACACCAGGCAGAGGCTGTCCTGTAGCCAGGGGTCCCATCCCCCAGACTAGGGCCTGGATATTTCTACAGCACAGCAGGCTGAGGAGTTCCTGTTGGCAGTCAGACAGCACAAAGGATTGAATGTTTCTGGGAAAATGGCTGAGACACCAAGAGTTCCTAGTATGCCTGTGGAAGTGTGGAATTCTATGGCCACACATTTGGATCTGGCATTGGAAAGGAAGCGTGGACTTCTCTGCTGCCAAGGTGCTAGTTAGGAACTGCTGTGGGAAACCTCATGGTTCTGCTGTCAGTGCATATCCTATCAACCAGTTTAATGACCACAGGTGTTTCTGTTCTAGGGCAGGGTGGGACGATTTCAGTTTTGCATGGTCTACTTTTTTAAAAAAATGATATCCCTGCAGTCCACTAATATATTTTAAAATTTACAACATAAGAGTGCAAACTTAGGATCGCTTAACAGATAAGGCATAACTCATGTATGTTAAGTGATCCTGAGTGCACTCTTCCTTGAGAACGTAAAGACTAAGAAGTGCCAGATCAGACCAAGGAGCATGTAGTCCAGCATTATTGGCAATAATCTGAGCAACCAGCAGGTGCCCAGTGGGTCACTGCTGCTCTGTGAACTACCTGCTGCCCACTTCTCTTCTAGGGCACATGCCTCTCTGGGTGCATTCGAGTGGCGAAGGACTCTCCAAGAGTCTTTTCGTGAAACAAAACCCCCATATTTTGTTTTGAGAGCTGCAGCTGTTCTAGCTTCCCTCCAACAGTAGGGATACAATATCCCACCCTTATGTCATGGCAGGGAGGGGAGGTGGGCAATGATGGCCTTCTTTTAGACCTCTCTGCTGCTTTTTTTCCCTTCCCACAGGTGAGGGAGGGGGGAGCACAAGCCTGTTCAGCACTTCTTTTTTCAAGTGCTGAACAGGCTCGAACGCCGGCGTTTGAGCTGGCTCGACAAGCAGGGAAGGGAATCTTTAAGAAGTAGGTAAGGAGCTCCTTACCTGCCTCTTAAAAGTACCCCTCCCCTCCCCACCCCACCCCACAAGGGACTGCATGAACAGCTTGTGCACATCCCTAGGGAGAGATGGGCTCTCATGCTGAGGAAGGGATCCACAGTTTCCAAAGAACGAAATATGAGGAAGAGAAGAAGGCTTAGAAAAGGTTCCTGAAATAGTGAAGAACCTTCTGCAGCAAAAGGGGCGGTGCTGATAGAATTTGATCAATTGGGGTTTGTTAAAGGAATGGACTCAGAGGGCTTCACAAACCATCTTATGCTTCCATTGTGTAGTAGGAAAACGCTCAGCCTCTAAATTTAAAACATCATCAAATATACATTTAGGGGTCATAAAATGGCACAAGCATTGGTGGCTGTTATTATTAAAATGTATGGAATGCTTTTCTGTTAGAAATACTCAAAGCACTTAAAAACCAATAGAACAAATACAACAAACAAGGTAAAGGTCATCACTCTGTAGGCACAATAATACAAAAATAAAATCCAAGGAAAGCTCTCTAAAATGATGCTGCCACTTTGCTGAAGCTCAGCAAGTCCAGGTTTGGCTGGAGACCACCTAAGAATTCATGTAAGCTGCCTTGTGTTCCATAATAGAAGAAAGGTGGGATATAAGTGTAATGAAAAAAGTACAAAGATTTTGGGAAGTGGCTGTCCCTGGACAGGGAATTCAAAGAGCCAGAACAACTATTGTAATGGCCCTGCTCCAATTCCCTATCAATACCCATGGCTCACCTGTTACCTCTGGGAAGGAGGGGAACCAGAGCTTTCCCCCATATATTTCAGAGAATGATAATGAATGACTGGGAGAAGGGACTCCTTCAGGTGTGCAAGGCCCAGGATGTTCAGCTTTAAGATTGAAGGGGAATTTGTTGCTCTTCACCATTGACATCACAGGTACTGTCCAGTAGGTGCCCATGGCTCCCCTGTTACCAAATTCCACACGGCACCCACTACTGATGTTTGAACAGGGAAATAAAGTTCAGTAGTGTCTCACCTCATCATTGAGGTGATTCTCTGTTGACGGTACAGGTGGACATTTCATTTCCTCATCGATCGAAGTGGCCATTTGACTACTGGGGAAATGTGATTTCCCTATTACCTAGATTTCCTTAAAACAAGAAAATTACCTAGAAAGGTGTTTGGAACCCTGAAACAACTAAGTAATGAATGTGTGATAGACAGTGACTCTACCACCACCGCCACTCTCCCTGCAGCTGGGACCGCAACCAGAAACGCCGCCGCCACTCTAGCCAGCAAAGTGGACTGCGACAGCAGGGTAGCCAGCAGCCCTTAACAGACCTGTCACCTGCCTCCGTCAGCATCCTGGGGCCCTATGGAGATTCACAGGCTCCCACACCGGAGATGGCAGAAACTGGGCAGGGACTGGAGGGCACAGAGAAGCTAGAGGGATTAGGGAAGACCAGTGCCTTCCAGCTCAACAGGTAAGTGACACAGATACTAAGATATGTATATATGGGAGTGCCTTGGCTTGAAGAGTGGGAGAGGGAAAATAAAAACAGACCAGAGGAAATCAGTAGGATTTAGGCAGCCTAACTTTTTAAAATATTAAATTGTTGTGTTTTAAATTTCTTGTTTTAAAATTTCTTGTTTTTGTTTTTAATGTTTTACTTTTTTAAAAAAAAATCTTCTTGTAAACCGCCCAGAGACGTAAGTTTTGGGTGGTATAAAAATATGCTAAATAAATAAATAACTGTGTTGCCGGGTTATAGCCACAGTTGATGGATTTAATCAGTGAATCAGATTAACACTTTGAATCCTAATTTTTAGTACTGCTGCCATCCATTTGATACATACAGTCCAGACACCTTTGGAGGTAATGCTTCTTTTGCAGGAACATCACAATTTCCTGGCACCAGATATACTATGTATTTTCTACCTGGGGAAATGCAATTCTTCCTCTAGAGTATAAAGCTATTTTTCAACCACCATGTGAAATGTGGTTTGTGTGCATCACAAGCACCCTTTGGATTTTGTCCACCATATTAATGGTGGTAACACGATTTCCCTCTCCATGACTCTGACTTCTAAAGGTGTTTCCCCACCCCCACCCCCAGGGGCTGAAAAATCCCCTGCTATGATATCCTTCTGTAGGAGCATCCATCTTGCCTTCCACAAGAAAAGTACTGAACATGGCAAGGCTGCCAGCAAGACCCCTGGAGGGCAAGGAGGATGAGAACTTTTGTCTCACTGCATGTGAACTGTCATGTGCTCCCATGGCAAGTCTGCATTCAAAGTCATTAGCACAATATCTTGCCAAAAGTAACGGATATGGTGGAGGGTAGTCTTGCTCTGGGAGGAAGCAGAACTGTAGGGGAGAGCCATCTCTCCCACCTCCAGCCTGGATACAAATAATTTAAAACCACAAGTTTTGTGACATGAATGGGGCATTGCTAAGGGCAACGGAATAGTCTTGTGTTTACCATGTTTCCAACAAAAAAGATGGGTGCTCCCACACCAGAACAGTACAGCAGAGGTTTCTTGGGCTCTAACATTTCAAAAGAATAACGCCAGGGTCATGGAGGAGCAGATTTTGTTACTCATCAGCATTCCTATCATGGGCATAAAGTGTCCTCTCATGCCGTCAAGAACGGGAGCCAGGGTTGCAGCACCTTGGAGAGCTCCAAGTGAGCAACTTGCTCCAGCAAAGGCCAGAGCTGGAATGAGGTCTATTGAATACAGTACTTCCAGGCTCAGACTACAGAGACTTGCAGGCTCTGTCTCCTGCCTGGGGAGCAGAGATATTTAAAGGGGCACTCATCTGGCCTGGAGTCTAGCACTTCTCCTCTGCCCCATCAAGTCCCTTCTGGTTCTGGTCCATTGTCAGTGCAGGCTTGGGAGAGGGAGCATGAAGAACTTGGCATGGGAAAGGCTGGTTCAATGGGGGCTCGGGCTGAGTAAGTGCTGGGATTTCTGGCTCTGGGGTTTCTGGCTCTGGGGGGGGGCGTGGTCAGGTTCAGATTCCAGCTTCGTGTCAGGGCTTGGGGCTGAGGTTGGGGCTGACCCTTGCAGCCTGATTGTTCCTGCTTTCTCAGGCTCAGACTTTGTGCTACTGCTCAGGGAGGAGTCATGACCACGAGTCAACAGGTGCCTGTGAAATATGCACAACCACATTCTGGCCTCAACATTAGCTGAGTTCTCTGGATAAAGAATTACATTTTCTCAGGTGCTTGTGCATATATTAGAGAGAGAGAGAGAGCGAGCGTGCGCACCACACATCTGGTACTAGAAAAAAGTAGTTTCAGCAGTCTAACTGTATGCCAGATGGCAAACTATAGCAATCTTGGACTAATCAGTGGAGATCAAATGGGCAGGTCCAATTAAGACTGCAGATATTTATAAATTGGGGTGATTTTGGATTAATGTAATAGGAAATGATATTTAAAAGACTGAACAAGAAACTGCCATGTTTGCATATGCAGGTTGAAGTTCTCATAGCTTCAGTATCTCAGAGGCATCTGCACTGAAGTTTTGATCACATGCAAATATATTTAAATGTAATCAATCAGTCAATTTAAGGGCAGGCCATTAATCAGCGACAAATTATTTAGTCAGTTGACAGTCCTAAGAGCGATTTGTATGAAAGGCATTTTGAAGTGAAGTGTGCCAGGAGCGACCCTCAAGCGTGGAGGGTTTTGGGGGGAGTCTTGGGGAGACCTTGACCCCAAGGTCATGTACTCCATCCCAAAATGACGGGATCAGATGAAGCAGCCCTCCCATATGTTTCATATCTGTCTGTTCCCGGCTGCCCTCCTTTCTTTTCCAGGATCCCACTGGTCAACCTGTGACGGCACTGGAAGCAGCCGGCCTGGCTCCTTTGTGGCAAGACCAAATACTGAGTCTCCAGGAGAATCCCAGAGGACTGGCAGCCCTCCCTTTGCCCCCCGTCGTCCTGCAAGTGTGGTCCTGCCACAGCAGAAGTATTGTAGATCCCTTTTGTGTCCTGACTTTCCCTCATCATTGCAGACCCAGTGAAACTAAGGTCTGGGCTTTGACTGCTGCAGGGAGTGACTTGGGCAGTCTTGTGCAAACAGAGGGCTGGGAGGCAGGAGTAGTAGGGGACAAGAGCTGTTAGTGTCCTCAGCAGGGTTTTTTTTGGGGGGGAAACACAACGATTTCCCTCACACCTCCCCAAACACGTGTACAAGTGTGCACTTTGATCTTTGTGAGTAAGCATGCTTGATCCAGGGCTGCAACTCCAGCCTCTTTCTCCATCCTGTGATTTGAAGTGTCTTCCAAAGAGCCAGAGTTCAGCGTCACTTTTCCCTGCACCATGGAGACCCTTCTGGTTTTGTGGGGATGGACACCTATGGAGGGGGAGTGGGGGTGAAGGAGAACTAGACATCCTGCACTAGCAGCAAGCTGGGCACATCTCCGACTTATCTCTCACTCAGTCTTCCTTCTCACTAGTTGATTTTGTCCTGTTTTTGATCTCCCTTCCTGCATTTCCACACACTTCTTAGTGAATGAGTCAGTGCTGCATTTCTCCCTTCCTTGCTTCACTCTCATTTCTCACCCCAGATCTTCCACAGCTGCTTTTAGTCCCCTCTCGTATTATCTCCACCCTATACCCTAGCTAATGGGTACGTGCAGCTGTTCCCTGGTTGGTTACTTTTGTTCAGTCCAGTTTGGTCTCTATTCAGAGAGATTTTAATTGAAATATATTTTATTAAGCTTTTTTTAAAACACACACACACACACACACACACACACAAGAAAGTATGCATATTAGTTAATGCAAAAGAAAAGAAAAGCCTTAGCTCATAATAGCAGTTAGTACAATGAGAGAACTTGTTAGAAACTCACAGTCTTTAAAACACACCAGCTTTCTCCTCTTAACTTTTATTTTTGGATCTGGTGTTGATATCTGTTTCCTGCTTTTCCCAGTCACTAGTCGGCAGTAATTTTCTGTTTGAAGTTGCTGTCTCGTGACCACAATTACTGGGCTTCGCAATGGCCCAAATAAAGGGTGGCTTCACACGTCGCATGGCAAGTACGTGGCCAGCTCCCAGAGCATGTGCAGCCGCACCACTTCCAGTTCCAGGAAGGCTCCGTTGACATGGGGTGTGTTGTCTGAACCCACCACTGCTGGCACATTCTGCCCTTCTTACTGTTCCAAATCTGACAGCTGTAACCAAGATTTGAAGTCAGTCAGTCTTCATTATGGTCTTTGGCCAATATCAAAACATCTAAAACAAGTGTAAAATTTAAACATAGCCGTATTGATAACATATCTGTACACTGGATCAGGGGCGTAGCGAGGCTGGAGTGGGCCCAGAGACAAGATTTTAAAATGGGCCCCTCGCTGATACACACACACTCACACACACACTTCACAATATATAGTCATGTGACATGCCTCGGGGGGGGGCCAGGCAGCCGCCTCCCCTTGCCTAATGGTAGTTACGCCCCTGCACTGGATGTAACAGCAAGCAGAACACATCAAACTTGTATTGCAGAATGACAGAATTTTGCAACTCTATGTGTGATAGGCGGATTCACATCTGTTGACAAATATTTAACATAGAATTCGTCCAATCATCCAGGCAGGTTACGTTAAAAAAAGGGTCATTTAACCTTCACCTAAGACCTATATAAAAGACACACCGCAGAAGCACATGTGCAACTTACTCAATCTCCTCTCAGTTACAGGGGCCCTAACTCTGCTCAATTGGAATTCTGCTATATCTGCCAGCCAGTAGTTCTGAGAGGAGGGCATTCATATGGGCCCTTGAGAAGGCCCATCTATGTTTAGGGAAGGTGAGGAGGAATAGATAATCTGCTGGGCGGGTTCTCATCCCACCACTGAGCAGGTGGAATGACCTAGATGTCCTTGATAGGTCTTTCTGAAACTCAGTATCCCAGATCCTTTGTTTAATAAGTTCTTTGGCCCTGACCAATCCCACAGAGAGGATTGCCTCAGGTGAAAGACCGTAGGTACGGAGTTTCCTAACACAATTCTCCCACCAACCCGAGCAGTGCCTATCCAATAAAAACAAGGGAAGGAGACCAGAGGGCATTAAGTTGCTTCTTGCCCAGTTTATTAGTATTAGATACCAAGCTCTGCCCTCTATCGAGATAACACCCACTCCCAGTCTCAGAGTGGCATTAGAAATACATTTGGGGGTCAGAAACAATGCTCTTAAGAACCTGGCTTGGACCTGCTCCAGGAGGGAATAGTTAACATAGGGCCCCAGCTGTGCCCCATATAACATCTGAGCCACCAACGTCCCCTTAAATAAGTTGATGGCAGCTGGAATGAACATCCCTCCTTGCCGCCTGTGGAAGCTGAGAGTTGCTGACACACTTCTCTGTGCCGGAGCAGCAGCATATCTAATTGGGGAAGGCTATGCTGACATTGGGTGTGTCGTCTAAACCCACCAAGGTTGGCACATTCTACCCTTCTTACAGTTCCAAGTCTGACATCTGTAACCAAGATTTGAAGTCAGTTACAGATGTCGGTTTGAGAACCACCGACACCTCCAGCCTCAAAGGCAGTTTGCCTCTGAGTACCAGTTGCAGGGGAGTAACAGCAGGAGAGAGGGCATGCCCTCAACTCCTGCCTGTGGCTTCCAGCGGCATCTGGTGGGCCACTGTGTGAAACAGGATGCTGGACTAGATGGGCTTCCTTGGGCCTGATCCAGCAGGGCTGTTCTTATGTTCTTTACCATAAGTAGGATAGAATATGGTGACCTTGGTGGTGTTGGTTGACACACCCAATGTCAGCATGGCCTTTCCCATAAAGCATACAATTCCTTTACAACACCATTAGCATTAGTTTCTGAGATGTATTGTTTTAATTTCAGAATATTTGAGTAAAATTTGCTCTTGTTCCTAGGCAATTTGGAGCATATTAAAAACATTTTTTTAAAAAAGAAAGGTATTAAAAGGGATTGCAACCTTGGCTAGGTTGGGTTAGGTGAATCATAATCAAGAATTCTGCTAGTTTGAACTCCTGGTAGTAAGGGAGTACTCAATACAAGAAGAGTATTGAGGCTTTCCACTTTCCCTGAGCCAGAGAGATTGATAAGGGAACAGATTCTATTCCTTCCAGAACCTCAGATAACATAGTGATGAGACACTGTGTACAAAACCAAAGTTATGCGGTGGGTGGGGCGGGGGGATGATGATGAATGAACATTCAGGATTGATGTGTTAGACCATTCTTTTAAAATATAAGTTTTAAAAGTGTTATAAAATATAAATATATAAAATATAACACCGAGTGTTTCACTGGGAGATGAGCAGATGAGGAAGAGAGAGTTCCTATACTTTTGAAAAAGGTTATTTTGGCAGCTACTGCAGGTGAAATGCTCTCTTTACAATTAATTGAAGGGGCAGGAGCCCCACTGGCCACCTTTGCATTGGGCCACCCTCTCTAGAGAATCCATACTAAATATTTAAAATATTTATGATCTGCCTGCCTGCTCTTTCCAAAATGTTCAAGACAGTTTACACAGCAATCATGTCAATCACAATAAAATCCAAGCTTAAAATAAAAGCAGCAAAGATAACAAAAGCAATCAACTATTAAAAGTTCAAGGAAAGAAAACTGTTCTACTTGGCACCTAAAAGTTAAATATCTTAGTGTCAAGCAGATATTTATGGGGGACGGATTCCAAAATGCAGGTGCCTCCACTGAGAAGGCCCTGCCTCTTATTACCACCTGTATAACTTCTGAAGACACCCAGAGCATTGTAGATACAAAGAACTCTGTGGCAAGCAACAGTACAAGAGTCTTTTATAAAATATTTAAGACTTACACCCATGAAGGCTTAAACTATCTTAATGGGATGTTTGGGCTGCTCTTTTTTAAATTTAATAATGCTAGTGCTACTGGTAAGGTTGCTAGACTAGCCAAGAATTCTGTTCTACCTTTGCATTACTGTTAGAGTGGGCCTTAAAAATGGGCAGATGAGGTTACCCTTGTCAGCTAACATACAGAGCAAGGCTGCACTGGTGCAGGGAGAGAAGGCAACTTGAAGGAGATGTTGAGAAGGTGATTGAGAGTCACCCGGTGGGGTGTTTTCCAACTTTGGGCCCTTACAAAGGAGAGCAACACCAGGGGCAGGCCAGGAGGCAACTTGAAGGAGATGTTGAGAGGAACGCATTTATCCTGTCTAGCTTCCCAGCTCCTGCTCACTTCTGGGCTGGGAGAGCTGTCTGAGCTGTGGCCTCTCCCAGCCTCCCTCCTGGCAGCTTATAGATTGCTCTGCTCTTCCTGACTGCTCTAAAATTGAGCACCTGGGCCAACCACCTGTAGCCACTCCCCAAATTGGGCCAGCCTTTGGTGGAGGGACTGAGAGCTGGGGCAGGAGATCCTGAGTGCAGTATATTGTTACCTTATTATTGGTTGTGTCTGGTATAGGTATGTGCCGTGGGTTGTCCAGAAATGGGAAGATGGGGTAGCTCTGGGTCAGCCATTCCAGTGGTGGTGGGGAATCAGTGAAGGCATGTCATTGGTAGGGCAGCAGGCCATTACAGGGGAAAGGAAACCAGAAACCTAACAGCTGTTTCCCTTTCTAGCTGGCCTATCAGTTCATTGACTTTGGGGAGCAGTGCCAATCTCCCCCAGAGCTTCAACTTGCACTTTTTAATGCCAGGTCAGTCCAAAACAAACCAGAGGTCATCTATGATTTGATTTTGGATGAAGGAGCTGATCTCTAGTGATGTGCAAGAACCAGTTCAACGTTCTATTCCTAGAATGCCAAACCGGTTCGGAAACCAGCGTTCAAACTGGTTCGAATGAGGGAGCTCCTTTAAGGTGCGGGGAGGGTGTCCTTACCTCCCCCATGTGCGCGGGCCACTTCCGGTATTACGCTGACCAGGGTGGCAAGAGGGTATGCAGCTTCCCCACACCAGCGGTTTTTGAAGCAGCGCCAGAGGGGGAAGCATGGCAGGGGAGGTAAGGACACATCCCCATGCCATAAAAGATCCCCCCCATGCTTCCCAGGTGTGCACGGAACCAGTTCCATGCACACCCCTACTGACCTATGCATTACATAGACCTGGTTGGGGGAGGCTAGTGGTCCAGTCTGGTCCCAATGTCTCCCAGCATAAATCTCTGTGGTGGAGCACGTGAGAGAGTGAGGAGGTGGTATGGCTGTGGTCTATAATGACACTGTCTCCCTTAGCAGGGTCCCTGTCGGGGAATTGGCCCATATCAACTGTCTGTGCCTTGGCCTAGGGACCAAGAATAGATTGGGACTACTGTTTGTGTACAGATCGCCCCGTTGTTCAACAGAGTCCCTAACTGAGCTGATGGACCAGTCACCCAGGCTGGTGGTGGTGGGGAACTTCAATGTTCACTATGGAACCGGGTTGTCAGGGGCAGATCTGGAGTGCATAGCTACCATGATGACCATGGGTGTTTCCCAACTGGTCTCTGGACTGATGCATGCTGGTCACATGCTTAATCTGGTCTTTTACTTTGATCAGGGTGATGTTCCATGGGTGGGGGCTCCTGTTATTTCCCCATTGTCATGAACAGACCACTATCTGGTTAAGGTAGGACTTTCAACCACAACCCACCACTGCAGGGATGAAGGACCCATTAAGTTGGTCCGCCCGAGAAGGTCAGTGGATCCAACAGGACTCCAAGAAGCCTTGGAAGGATTTTGAGTTGGCTCTGCCAGTGATTCTGTCGATGCTCTGGTGCAAACTTGGAATAACTAACTCACTGAAGCCGTAGACATAATCGCTCCTAAGCGTCCTCTCCAACCTGCTTCAAAATTAGCCCCGTGGTATTTGGAAGAATTACGGGATCTGAAGCAGCAACAACTAGAGTGCAAATGGAGAAAGACGCGGCTCAAATCCAAGGTAGAGCATGTGGCGGCACATGCACAGATGCACGGAGGCCAGAATTGTGCTGCTGCTGCACGAGTGGTTTTCTAAAGAGGGATCACCTGCACTTGGGCTACACCAGGAGGGTGACTGGCAGCACTGGCAGCTGAGCTAGGCTGGTAAGCACTTTAAGCTATTTTCTCGCCATCCCCCTACCCCTTTACTTGTCAAGGGGAATCCTCACTGGAGTTCCCTTTACAAGTATAACTGCTCGAACTGCTGAACTGGTTTGGTCAAACGAACTGGACTGGCAGGTCGGTTTGACCGAACCAGTTCAGCGACACATGGTTTGGTTCGATTTTGATCCCAATTCGAACCGAACAATGATTTTTGGTTCATGCACACCCCTACCAGTAAGACTGAAACATACTGTCCTGACCCACAACAGAATTGTTGTCAGTTCTGCAGGATTACTAGTGATATTTTGGTCTCCATTTGTTTGTTTGATTTGTTTGTTCTAAATCTCTACTAACAGACTTGAGGGTATGATTCAGTGAAAGTTAAGTATGTTAAAGTATCTTTTATTTCAGTGAGATTTATTTTAATAATTTATATCCCATGTTTCTTATAAATGCCTAATGCTGACCTTGAAATAAGAGACTCAAGTGCTTAAGTTTGAATGAGTCATGCCCTGTGTTAGGAAGTCAAAGAGGAGAGAGAGGAATGTAAGAAATAATGTTAAGATTGCACAGCAAATAGAAAGTACCAAAAAATGCAGAAAAGAAATAGACTACATTAACGCCAAGAGGTTGAATGTAGAATGCTTACATGTCTGTTTAATTACATTATAGATGTTTAGCTTTGTCTTCAACTCTTTGTGACTTTACTTTCCCTGAAATGTATGTTTACAGCTAATGGGAATACTTCTGCACAACAAATTTCTGCCATTGGCGTGTTCTCTGACTAAACAAAAAACAAAAAAACTGTTCACATGCTGCTAAAATGGGGGCTGGCCCCATTTTAGTGTCTGAATTGGAAAATTCAGATGGCACCCTCCCTCTTACTAATAACTATGGGGCACCATCCACCAGGAGGCTTTTCAGACAGCAAGCCTTGTGGTTTACCAAGAGGCTTTACTACAAGTTCAAGGCATAATGGATTCTCCAGTACAAAAGGAGGACATTTTTTTTAACCCCGGACATCAATCAGGCTAGGTTCCAATGAAAACTCCAAATCATGTGTGAAGTGCTCTCTGAAATATCACATAGACTTCGGGGTAAATCTGGCCAATATGTGAACGCACGCCCATCCTCCCAAAGTAAAGTCACAGTAAAGTTGCCATCTGAGAAAGCCCCAGGGGATTTTCTTGTGTAGGCTCCATTAAGATCACTGGCAGCTGCCAAGAGCACAGTAGTCCCCATGTTAGGCCAGTCTGTAGTGGCCATGTACAAGTGTCATTTCTGGTTTTTAGCCAAGCCATTATTTTAACTACATTAGGTCAGCTACTCTCTTTTGCATTTAATGGATCATTTAGAGGCCATCGTTTTTAAAAGAACTGAAAACCATGAGCCTGAAGGAGGCTTCTTTGCTCATGATCTATACCAGGGATTCCCAACAGGGGGCACTAGTGCCCCAGAGGGTACTTGAAGGGCTCCTAGAAGGTACCCGGAGCCCTCCTGCCTTCCCACGTGGCAGCTGTGCCACTGAGGATTGCCAGCTTGAATCCAATGCATCCTCAGCCATGAAGGGGGGGGGAGGAGGGTGAAGACCCTCCTTCTCTGCTCCTGTTTGGCTGGATATGTGCTGAAGCTCAGCGTACCCCTCCCCTCAGCTTGACTGACAGGCTTCAGAAAATTAGCACTGAGTACTTGCATTGAAATTAACAGGACAAGTAAACTAGTCCCACTAATTTTCATAAGACTGCTGATGAGTAACTTCGTTTGATGAAGTCAGTGACTGCCATAGCCTGTTTCCCTAACTGTAACACTTAAATCAATGTGGACATATACACATATACCCATACTAAAAATCTTTATGGTGTACCTGAGCTGAAAGTTTACAGCAATAGGGGTACATTTCTTAAAACCCCCTGATCTACACATTCATTTCCTTTGACCTACAGTTGACTCTGGTCAAACAGATTCTGCAAGTTTTTAAAGCACTACAAAAAAATCTGCAAAACCTATGCACAGAGATAATAGCTGAATGAATGGGCACACTACAAGCAATGCAACTTCTGTGACACCCCCTTCAGCTCTCTGAAAAAGCTATCATCTGTCAGCAGCCTCACTGAACCTGAATTCTTTGGAATCTTGCATGGTAATTGTCACTTGTGTAGAGAAGAGGCAAACCCTCCAACATCATCCATTCAGTGACAGCAAACTGCTACTATTTAACACCCACTTTAAGTGGGTGGGTAAGACATTAAGAACAAATGCATAGCCACACAGAGACTTCCAAAGGGGGCACAATGAACGCACAGCTTATCCCTGCAGTATATATCAAGGTTTTGCATTCTGCATTTTCCATTGACAGCCCACACCACAGAGAGAGGTGGTGTGTGCAAACAGTGGGGAATGAATGCCAGCTGTGCAGTGTGTGTAGGACCTCTGACCTAGGGGACCAACAGAATTAAAGCTATCTAGCTTTGTGGGGTAGTGGGGTTGTTTGTTTTGTCCCCAAGGAAATGCTGCTGGTTTAGTACTAGCAGGCTAACCAGATAGAGAGTACAGGTCATGTGGATAAACCCTTAGAAGACCTGGAAGAATTTCTGTCCTCTCTTGAGCCACAGATATTGTCACCACAGTTCTGTGAAAACACAGGAAAAACCATAGAAGTAAGTGGTACTGGGTGAAGATTCAACTCCCTGAGAAATTTCAACGTTCATTTAAAACAAAAGGCAAGTTTCTAGTCCTTTATGAATGTGGAGATTTGCTTGAAATTGCATAGGCAATGCCTAGTGAAAAGTTAAGTTCTGTATTCATGCACTCCAAATTTTGCAGTGAGAAAAAGCTGAATTATGTTGCCTGACTATACCATCGATGTCGAGCAAATTGCATAATTCCTCTTATGTTTTGTAATTGTGCAATTTTCACGGTTTTGCACAATTCATTCTAGTTTTGCCAATCACAGGGAGGGGCAAGGAGTTACACAGGGTACTGAAGGTGCCCTTCTCCTACCAACTTTGGGAAACTTTATTTCATCACCCCCATGGCTTTTGACATTTCTACAGTCATTATCCACAGTTTCGGACATACGTTTTGCAGCTGTACAGCTACAAACTTGCTTTTTAAAAACAAAACAATAAGATTCTCAGGAAGCTGCTTCGGCATGCCGGGATACACAGCCCAAGGTCTGGCTCACTCTCATAAAAGGCCCCATGTGGTGGTGTGGTCATGCTGCAGCATGCAATCATGACCTTCCAATTATAACCCAAATTGGCAGAGAACAACACAGGACCACAAGTTGTGCAAGATTTGGTAGCAGGGCATTTAAATATTCATTCTATTCTTAACCGTTCTTAACAGCCGAGTTGAAGTGCTGAACCATGAGTATCTCTCGGTGGCTTCTGGGTTCCCTACCCCTTCCAAGTCTCTTATCAAATTACAGCCCTGTTTATAGGGGGGTGAGAGCACATATCTTCTTGTTTCCTGCTAGCTTTGTGCCCTTTCCCTTACTCTGTCATTACACACAGTTTCCTCCTTGCTTTCTAGTTCTTTCAACTCCCTCTCCCCAGTTTATGCACATTTTGGCCCCAAACCAGCAAAACTTAATTGTTCCTTGTCACTACTAAGTCCATTTGGCAGTTGATGGAACAAGCTAATTGCAACTAATGTCCCATTGTTTCACGGGATCTGGTTGCAACCATCTTTCCTTGGACTGAAGCTACAATTAAAAACCTCCCTTCTATCCCATCAGAACAAATAATCCATTGTTCCAGTTACCACAACCTTATTCTATATTGAGAAATGATCCAAGTTTAGAAAAAGGGAGGGGGGGTAGAAAAAGGATTTCAGGAAAGAGAAGAGATTAAGGCAAGGAAGTCAAACGTGGGAGGTTATCTGCAGGACAGCAAAGTCTTCTCCTGGCTTGCGTTAGATGGGCATTTCCGCCCCAGTCCATCTTGTTCTGGTTTCCAGCAGTACTTCTGTACTCCCTGCCCACTGTGGGCTACTTCACCCGTGACAAATTTCCTACACAAATATCACTTCCATGTAGGAAACGGATGTGTGTTCCAGTACTGAAGGTGAGCAGTCTGGTCTGGAGTATCAGCAGGAAGCTCAACAGTGCTGCCACCAATCTGGTGTGGAGTTCTGCCCAAAGCTTTAAGGTGTTGTTGTTTTTTAATGCCTTTTGAATGGCACCATTTTCTCTCTGGTTTGGAGTTAGAAATATAACCATGTGATATAAATATATTATGTCAGAATGAAATGCTCTCTTTAAATAGGAGGGTATAGCCAAATATGGGAGGGAGTGTGTGAAATGGGTGTGGTTAAAGAAGGGGTGGGGCTACAAGACTGAGGCCAAAGGTGCCTGAAAGAGGCTCCTTGCTCTTTTCCTGCCACTGAACAAACACCTGTTTTGCCGAGCCGTGAGAACCCACCACCACCTGAGGCTGCTCGTGGCGAAATAGATGGCTGTGCATTCCTAGCATGGGATGGGGCACGGGCTGTTTCCCTCATGGAAGTGGGATCTGTATAGAACATGCCATGTGTGCAGGGTTTCTGTGTCTTCTCTCTCTCTCCTGCTCCCCATGTGCACTGTATGATATATTTTTGTAGGATTCTCTTCTTATTGTGGTGAAATTCTTAAATTCTCGTGGGATGTAAGTTTCAACATTTTTAAAATAAAACTTTGCAAAAGACCCAAAGCAAAATGGCTGGTGTGTACATTGTTCTTTCACAGGGCACTTGTAAGACGCTGCTTAACATGTTGACCCATGCAAAGACAATATATAAAGCCCTTCCCTTGTGACTGGTTGCTCCCGAGCATCATTGCTTTCCTCTGGCACATATAGAGGGTATTCTCACGATCAGTGAAGAGCGGGCTAAGGGAGCTTAGCCCACTTTCCATGGATCGTGGGAACCACCGGGCTTGCAGGCAAGCCCGGTTTCCCCACAGTGGGTAACCTGCTAAAATACCCCTCCCCTTAAACGGGGTTAGTGGAGTGAGCGCTCCGCTAACCCCATTTTTTTGATCGTGTATTGCTGCTGCGTGGCTCCACACCACGGCAACACACGGGGAGACTCCTGGGCTCAGGGGTCTCTCTCCAGCATGCCCCATGCGCTTGTGCGGGGCGTCCTGGAACTTCTGGGGGCCACGCAGCCCCCGATCCCCTCAGCCCCATGATGGAGCCGGCAGTCATGTGGGCAGCCGATCTGGCCGCCCAGGGCTGCAATAGAGATCGTCTGTGGGGAGAGCGGGCTAAGCTTGCTCACTGATCATGAGACTCGCCTCACAGAGTCCCCTCAGCAGAGATCTTCCCCTTTCTTGGGGAAGAGCCAGAGCTCAGTGGTAGAGCACAAGCTTTGCATGCAGAACGTCCCATACTCCATCTCTGGCACTTCCAAGGGTTGGGACAGACACTTTCTGAGACCTAGAGAGCCACTGCCTGTCAGTGTAGACCAGGGCTACTCAACTCGGGCCCTCCTGCAACAGCTGGACTACAACTCCTATCATCCCTATTGGTCACTGTGGCTGGGGGTGATGGGAGCTGTAGTCCAACCACAGCTGTAGGGCTGAAGTTGTGGCACCCTGGTGTGGGCGATGCTGAGCTAGGTGGAGGACCAATGGTCTGATGCCGTATAAGGCAGCTTCATAGGAGACCCTCACCTTACTATACTGGAAACTTCCACAGGTCTGGCCCAGGACATATTGGTACTGGAGGTGGAAACTCTAAAGGGCAATCCCCCTTGCTCCCAATTAACAGGAGACATGGCCCACACTGAGAAGTTCTCCTGCACAAGCCTCACGGAAGTAAACATGCCATTCATTTCAGTGGGCCTTGCACGAGAGGACTTCCGGGCGGGTTGTGCTTCACCATAGGTCAGATCTAACCCTCCGCTCCTCTTAGTCGCATAATCCTCCACCCAAAGGGGCTGCCTCCTCTCATCTCACAGTAGGGCTGCCTCTGAATTTCCATGCTCAAATCTATAATTGTCCCTTTGCCTGTAACATACAATTTCCCATCTTAAAAATCTTGGAATTTTCAACATTTTAATTTCAGGCTGCAGCGGGGAGGGAGGAGGGAGGACAGAAATAACTGGAAGAAAAGGAAGAGTGAGGCAGGGAGCAGAAAGCTCCCTCGCTCGCTCCATTCCCCACGGCTGCCTCCACACTTTCTATTTCAGGCTCCTCTTCAGACTCCGCTTCTGTCCATGCTGCTGCCGCCAGAGCTGCCGGCTTCCAGGGTTGCTCTGCAATCGCCCACCCTCCGCGCCGAAACTCCCCCACATCATCAAACCTGGCAGGCAATGATGGGGAAAGGAGGGAGATTCTGGAAACACAGCCAAGCATGGCAGTGGCGCCGCTTAGGAGTTCAGCTCTTCGGAGGAATGGACTGGAGGGAGGGGGCTGGGTTGATTAGCCCATAATATTGGCTGAAATCAGGCACTCTGGGGAAAGCTGTATTCAGGGAGTTTCACAGTTCTGTAGGCTCCCTCAGAAAAGAAATCATCACAACTCTGAACAGGCTGGTACAAAGAAAGGCACCACAATTGGAAGTTATTTTCAGACCCTACAGTTTTCTGCTCGGCATTCGGCGGAATATCACGCCATGGTATTCTGACTGAATGTGTGCCATTATGCTCACAAGAAATATGGGGCAGCGATGTGGCAGCTGGGAGTGGGCAGCGGAGTTCTAAAAAAAGTGAGGCGCAAACTCCAAACACAGAGGAAAGTGTTCCCTGGATTTTCAGATATGGTCACTGCTCAGGTGAAGCCAGTTGTGAGCAGGCGTGCGGCTGTCTGAAAGCACACAACCTCTCTGCAGTGCAGGATCCTGTGCAGGAGTATGCCGGAGCAGGCCTGGGTGTGGGCCTTTCTCCTGGGGAGGCACCTCCGCTTCCCCTCACCTTTGCACCACTCCTGACAGACTCTGGACCAAATTCTGACTAAGCCTTGTTTTGATTTTAGAGCACCTTGCATGTTTATCTGCTCCAGTGTTGGTTTGGCACTTGGGGTGATTAAAGACGTTTTTACACTTTAAAAACACACACACACACACACACACACTTACTTGAAAAGCTGCGCTGAGAAGCGAATGGCGAGGTGGCCTCATGCTTGACACAAAGGCCAGGGGATCGATGCTGTGCAAATCTGGCTTCTGTTGAAAACTGTTTTCCCCTGAGCTGGATCTGAGGGAGGAGATTACATACATGCCCCCCAAGTGTAGGGAAGGCACTTCCACATCAGGCTCACCGCTACTTCAAGGAGGTCTCTGTACATGCCAGGTCTGACTCATCTACACGATTTGTGCTCCACAGAAACTAGGAAGACCTGCAAGCCAACCACTTGACCTACTCCTGTTTAATGCTGAAGAAGGTTGCTAAACTGGAAGCGTGCTGAACAGGAAGGTCATGACAAAAGAATGTTTCTTTAAGACAGTCACAGTGCAGAGGTTTGGCAGAGGGAGGGACAGTGGTTAGAGTGCTGGACTAGGACCAGGGAGACCCGAGTTCAAATCCCCATTCAGCCATGATACTAGCTGGGTGACTCTGGGCCAGTCACTTCTCTCTCAGCCTAACCTACTTCACAGGGTTGTTGTGAGCAGAAACTTAAGTATGTAGTACACTGCTCTGGGCTCTTTGGAGGAAGAGTGGGATATAAATGTAAATAATAACAATAACAACAAACCAGTTCAGTCACATTTTGCAAGGAGGTGATATTGAACAATGGCTAACTGGGAAAACTCATCTCATAATGAAAGACCCAGCAAAAGGTGCAGTTCCAAGTAATTCTAGACCGATAACCTGCCTGCCAACCATGTTCAAATTATTAACTGGAATAATAGCAGATGAAGTAATGCAACACTTATTAACTAACAAACAGCTTCCAAGTGAACAGAAAGGAAATTCCCCGAACACCAGAGGCACAAAAGACCAGCTGCTGATTGTCAAAATGATTTTAGAAAACTGCAAGAGAAGAAAAACAAATCTAAGTGTTGCATGGATTGACTACAAGAAAGCCTTCAACTCATTGCCTCACACATGGATACTAAAATGTTTAGAAACAACTGGTGTCAGCAAAAACATTCAGATATTTATTTAAAAAGCAATGAGCACGTGGAGTACACAGTTAATCAATGGCGAGACACTTGGACAGGTTAGCATTAGAAGAGGCATTTTCCAAGGGGACTCACTATCCCCTCTGTTGTTTGTAATCGCCATGATTCTGCTTTCACAAATACTAAACAGAACAGGCCTCGGATACGAAACATCTAAAACATCAAGTCAAATCAACCATCTGCTGTACATGGACGATCTGAAGTTGTATGGAAAGTCCCAGTCAGAAATCGAATCACTGCTAAACACTGTCCGTATATTCAGTAGCGATGTAGCAGTGGAGTTTGGACTAGACAAGTGTGCTGCATAAAAAATGAACAGAGGAAAAATAACAAAAACAGAAGGAACAGAACTGCCCAATGGAAGCAACATCAAGAACCTGGAAAAGAAAGAACTTTACAAATATTATTGTTTTAGTGGTTTGTTTTAATTGTAAACCGCCCTAAGCCATTTTGTAAGGGCGGTATACAAATCAAATCAAATCAAATCAAATAAATACTTGGGCATTCTCCAGGCTGATAACATTGCACACACTGAAGTTAAAAGAAGAATTGGAAGCAAATACATCAGGAGATTTAGAAAAATCCTCAAGTCCAAACTCAATGGCGGGAACACCATACAAGCCATCAACACCTGGGCTATACCTGTTATCAGATACACTGCAGGAATAATAGACTGGACCCAGGCAGAGCTAGAGATGCTAGATTGTAAGACCAGGAATATCATGACCATCAATCATGCTCTGCACCCCCGCAGTGATGTTGATAGGCTATACCTCCCTTGCAGCTCAGGTGGAAGAGGAATGCTGCAAGTCCCTCAAACAGTAGAGGAGGAGAAAAGAATATATCAAGGACCTTGAAGAATATATCAAGGACAATGAAGAAGATGCACTTCAAATGGTCAATAACGAGAAACTATTCAACACCAATGAAACAAAGCAGGCCTCCAAGAAAGAACAAGTCAAGAACCGAGCAGAACAATGGAAAAATAAGCCACTGCATGGTCAATATTTGCACAATATAAGTGGAAAATCAGACATCACCAAGACCTGGCAATGGCTTAAGAATGGTTACTTGAAGAAAGAAACAGAGGGTTTAATACTGGCTGCACAAGAACAGGCACTAAGAACAAATGCAATAAGAGCAAAAGTAGAAAAGTCAACAACAAAGAGCAAGTGCCGCCTTTGTAAAGAAGCAGATGAAACAGTGGACCACCTAATCAGCTGTTGTAAAAAGATCGTACAGACTGACTACAAACAAAGGCATGACAAGGTAGCAGGGATGATACACTGGAACATCTGCAAAAAATACAAGCTACCTGTAGCCAAAAATTGGTGGGACCATAACATTGAAAAAGTTGTAGAAAATGAAGATGCAAAAATATTATGGGACTTCTGACTACAAACAGACAAACATCTGCCACACAATACACCAGATATCACTGTAGTTGAGAAGAAAGAAAAACAAGTCAAAATAATTGACACAGCAATACTAGGGGATAGCAGAATAGTAGAAAAAGAAATAGAAAAAATCACAAAATACAAAGATCTACAAATTGAAATTGAAAGGCTGTGGCAGAAGAAGACCAAAATAATCCCAGTGGTAATTGGCGCCCTGGGTGCAGCTCCAAAAGACCTTGAAGAGCAAGTCAACACCATAGGGGCCACAGAAACCACCATCAGCCAATTACAAAAAGCAACTTTACTGGGAACAGCCTATATTCTGCAACGATATCTATAACAGCAACAACACTGACAATAAAATTCAGCCATCCCAGGTCCTTGGAAGGACTCGATGTCTGGATAAAACAAACCAGTCAATAACACCTATCTGACTGTGTAAATAAATAAATAAATACATACATAAAATAAAATAAAATAGTGTTCCAGCTCTTAGAAAAGGTAAAGTGTACCATCAAGTCAATTTTGACTCACAGAGCCCTGTGGCTGTCTTTGGTAGAATACAGGAGGGGTTTACCATTGCCATCTCCCGTGCAGTGTGCGATGATGACTTTCAGCATCTTCCTATATCGCTGCTGCCCAACATAGGTGTTTCCCATAGTCTGGGAAACATACCCAGTGGGGATTTGAACCAGCTCCTAGTATGGAGGGGAAATATCACCATGAAGGGAAAGAAAGAAACCGGAGAGAAGTGCTCCATGAGTCGGAAAGCCACAGAAACAAGTGCTTCCCTCCATCTGGAAGTACCCAAATATCTCTGGGCAGTGACTCTGCTGATGGCAACCTGATGGGACCGGATATCTATGGACCCCAGTTTTATAGGTCTCTACAGGATCCCCACTGGGACAAACTTCCAAACAACAAAACCTAAAAGATACTGGACAGAATACAACCACCTCCAGGACTAGGCAGTTTTGTCTAGCCAATTATTGGTGGTCCTTTAGGCAGCTAGCTAAAAGAGCTCTCTTTAGAAAAGCAGTCATATCCTCAGGGGGCTGATATTGACACTGATGTTGTTATCCAGGCTTCTGGGCTCTTATATGGCTGTGTAGTCCGCTGCTTGGTCATTTTCTTTTAATGTGTAGTTTTTAGTAACTGGTTTTATTATTTTATTGGTTCTAACTGCTGAGGGAATCTATAATGGTTTGATTTGGCAGGATAGAAATTTTAATATAAATGTATGAAATAAATTTGGTAACTCTAGGATTTAAAAGGGTCAAATGTAGGCATGCCATTTCACATTCAGGGGGCAAAGAGATTTCAGTGGTAGGGGAAGATTCAAAGCAAGCAAATTTCAAATGCCTGCTCTTTGACCTATTCAATATTGCATTGCAAAAAAACAAACAAAAAAACCAACCAGTATGCTGAAGATGCACTTAAGATGCATTTGATGCACTTACTTGTTTATACCTCATAATGACCAGACATACAGATGTCCTTGAGGAAACTTCCTATGTGGTCTGAAGCCCTTGGCTGGAGGGCAGATGCCATCCATGGATGTCGCCGCCTTTCTCATGTTCGTTTAAAA
Organism: Hemicordylus capensis; assembly: GCF_027244095.1. Lineage (NCBI taxonomy): Eukaryota > Metazoa > Chordata > Lepidosauria > Squamata > Cordylidae > Hemicordylus > Hemicordylus capensis. Next base: position 164,570,599 of record NC_069658.1, read on the forward strand.
ACTGAACATGAGAGGAAAAGGAGCTAGCAGGTAGCAATACTACATAGAGGGATGAGGAGATGACTTCTGATCACAGCTTCTGACATCGTCACAGTCTTGCAATCTCACCTCTGAATTATGACTCACGTGAATCCTATCTCAAGGACACATGAAATTTCACACTGAGATCTGCGAGAGACCGAGAGAAAAAGCCAGCCAGCAAGCATGCATAGAGACCAGTTTGTAATGCTCAACTGTTTTGATACAGGCAACGAAAGAAAACAGGGAGGACCACCAGTGTCAAAAGATGGAGCCAAAGCCCAGAAGGCAGAGCATCTTCTTTTGCGTGGAGAAGAAGATGCAGGTTCAATGAAGAGATGCAGGAGAAGAGATGCAGGTTCAATCCCTGGCATCTCTGGAAGGGCAGGGAAAGACACTTTCTTGAAATCTTGGAGAGCTGCTACCGCCAGTCAGTGTAGACAACAATACTAAGCTAGATCCTAGGTGGGACAATCCATGGTCTAACTCTGTATAAGGGCAGTGCACGTGTATCAGGACAAGCAGTTTGGGGACTATGAGCAGAGTGCCCTCAGTAAGAAGCCAGGGGCGAAGTCTCTTATTCACGACGAAGAAGAAGCAGCCCCACATGGACATTCATGGTGCGATGTAATTAATACGCTCACTCCAGCTTCAAGACTGCACTGCAAATACCTCCGGATATTGTCATTTGCTCTCCTTATCTGCAGGGCCGCCTGCTGCAGAGATAATGCAGAGTAGTACTATTAGCGATGTACTGGTAAATATTCTGGGAAAGGGGTTGAAAAGGGCTTTCACCTTCTACTTGTCATTTACAATTTCAACGAACGGCACAGTCTTTTATAACATCTCTGCACTGGGAAACAGGAGAAGCAGACAGAGTGTTAAAGATGCCAAGCACAGTTGCATGTAAATGAAATACAATAAAGCAGAGCTAATATGGACACACTGACTCATTTGGGCAACAAACTCAATCTCATTATAAATTGCATTTGGCGGGGGGGAACAAAATAAAGAGACGACCATGCTTAAGACCTGGGAATTGCTACAATTAGGGCTGCTTGTTCCACCTCCCTTCTGCCCCCTTTGGCATTCGATAGGCTCTTTAATTACATGATCACATTCTATTTCTCCGAAGAACCCTGCCTGCCTCATTCAGGACCAAGATGGATGGAAGTGATTTAATGGTTAGCTCTTCAATATTCTTTCTTACACTCATCATTATATACCTCGCCCCAGGCCTTATTTATCACACACCATGCAATGCCTGCACTGAATACAAACCAATTCATTTCATCACATTTATTTCCATGGTACCAATCCCCGTAGAGTCTATGCTTTTCACAGCATGTGCTTCAATCATAACAATGCCACATTGGGTGAAGATGGCATGAAGGAGGACCCTCAGCTCACGGGAATGTTTTTGCTCTCTCTCTCTCTCATGTCCCATCAGGAGCCACAGCAGGGTAAGTTTTTCTTATGCTCCAGGTGTCTCTCAGAGGGACAATCAGGAGTCTCTGGAGATTCCTGAAACCACTGACTCTCTTGACAATGTCTGGCAAGATCACACAAAGGCTGTTGGGATTTTGAAGCGCCACAGTCTTTCAATATGGTTTGCAGTATCTGTTATGTCTTGAGGATCTCCTTGAGGATCTCTGTGTTAATAATTTTATTCTATGTAATGTACCTCCAATCGTAGCTCCCTCACTCCCATGTAAGATCTCTGCATCTTGGTCACTGCTAAGTCATTTAATAGGCATTTGATGTACATTTAGTGTATATGTGTATATATATATATTACATATGTGCAGTGTATTTAATGTATATGTAGCTGTGCTTTGCCTATTTGATGCTGTCTCTGCTCTCCCTTTACATTCTGGCTAACCAGCACAGAGGTTTCATAAAGTTACTTAAGGAACAGTGCCTATGCAATTCATTGCAACTTGAAATTTTAAGTGAAGGAGACAAAATTCTTGCCAGCCCTTTTTAGGGTTTACAAGGGGATTTAATACATCAGGGAATAGACAGGTGACAAATTCCCAAGTCTGGAGGAAAGAAGGATTACAGGCGGTGTAGAATAATAGAGAGAATAAAACAGCATCAATATTATAGCACTGGGTAGACCAGGAGTAGAAACCAAGCAAGGCTGGATCTTGCAAATGAACCTGCTTTGTCCAGTGCTTTGTAGGTGACCATCTTCTAGTGCAGCCAATACATGGTTGCTCATTTGTTGTGTGAGATCCAGACATTTTTTCATCAAGCAAGAACTTCATCTGCTTCGTGTTTACACCAGTTCCCAACCCCAGAGTCTCTCAAAATCCTGCCATCAGAACAGTGTTGTGGCAGAGAGGGAGAGTTTTTCAAATATGTACAAGCATTTCAAATCACAAGAAAGCAAAGGGAGAAGCCACAAGCAAATAGGCACAATGGGAGAGAGGATCAAGTGAGAACAAGGCAAACTGAAAAATACTTCCCTTGCACACTTAAGATATATTTTCCTTATCGACTGAGGGAAATTTCCTCATTAAGAAGAATGATTAAGACTGGCAACCTTTTAAAAACAAACAGCAGCTGCAGGGGGCCCGATCCAGGTTAGAATGGTGGCACCAGGAGGTTTTTCACACCTGGCTTTTCGTTTGCGTCTCCTCCAGAATGGAGGGTGTGCATTCACATATCGGCCAAATTTATCCTGAAGTCCATGCGAGCTATTGGGGAGCACTTCACACACAATCTGGGTTTTTCATCATGTGTTAGAGTTTAGCTTGATTTATATCCAGGGTTAAAATATCCACTTTTTGCATCTTTTTGTAGGGAGGCAACTTCAAACTTGCAGTAAAGCCTTGCAGAAAACCCATGTGATGTCTGGGAAAGCTCCTGGATGCTTTCCACGTTACCCGCTCAACAGCGGTAAAATGCTTCTGTGTGGGCAGAAAGCACTGAAAACGCAAATAAAGGATGTTGCACATAGCCACCAGCAGGGGGAGCAGTCTTGTAAAAACTCCACAATGGGGAAATACAGCTATTTATTTGCACTGCATATGCAACATTATAGGACTATAATGCAGCAATAAAATCCAACGTGAGGCATAGGAAATGTGAACTGCCCCTGGCTGTCAGTGCAGGGACTGTGGTGTCACAACACGGGAGGTACGGAAGTACATATTGCAGATCGAAGTGCCACTGTGGTAAGGGTTAATCTGGAAAGCACACTAGGGGTTAACCTTTTCTCTTGTGCTTTTTCCCTGCCCAAAATCCTCCTCGCTTTTTTTTTAACCCCTAGAGTGGCTCTCTGCAGCTGTTCCAGAGGCAAATTGAAGCTGCGGGGGATGGGGTGGAAAACAATGCAGAGGGAAAGGGTTAGATTCACATGGTCCAGGTATGGATTAGGTCCCTTGCAGCTGCTTTCTGACAAAGAGAGAAGCTGCCAGTGTTAAACATGCCTCCTAAAAAGACATTGAGACGGTTCTCATGAACAGCCAAGCCAGGGGTTGGCTGCCCGTGAGAACCGCTGAGATCCAGGCAGTCCTGTGGCACCAAACCCTGTGCCGAAGCCTGGCTCTTAGCTGAGGTTAAGGAACCCGGCGGCCAGGATTGTGGGTCCGCGTGAGCTACTTGCCGCTCGCGCTGACACAGAGACAGGCACCGAGAGACCTAGAGCGCCCGTCCCCACCCTCGGCATGCGGTGCACTGGGGGATACCCGGAGGCTGGGCTAATAAGGAGTCCTGGCCTCAGAGTGGTCCGCCCTGCTCCGCACTGCACGGAGCGGCAGGGATCTTGTGGGAGCACACTCAGCACTCCCACCAAGTAAAGAATGATTGTGTCTGGGGGGAGGCAAGGTTTGCGAAGCCTTCTCCCCACCCGCCCAGCAGGTTGTGTGAATGGCCCCCTGGGCGTCGTATCTGCTTGGCGATGGAATGCAAATGTCCCTGCACCCAGAGGATCAGGGGGCCCACAAGGGCCCTGCTGCCCCACCCGCCGCCATTTCCCATTTACCCTTGGTGGTGGCGGCGGCGGGTGGGCTTCTCCCCCTCCCCGGCCTCTCCCCCCTCCCCAGCTGGTTCCCCTGCCAGAGTGTGGGCCTCCCCATTCCCTGGCTGCTGCACCAGCTTCTCTCGCGGTTGTGCATGGGCCTCCCCATTGAGTAAGGAGAGCATCGCATGCCATGACATCATGGCATAGAGCCCCCAAAACAACTTTGTCCCCAGGCCACCGGGAGTCTCCCTACACCGATAGGAACCATAGGAACCATAGGAAACTGCCATATACTGAGTTAGACCATTGGTCTATCTAGCTCAGTATTGTCTACACAGACTGGCAGCGGCTTCTCCAAGGTTGCAGGCAGGACTCTCTCTCAGCCCTATCTTGGAGATGCTGCCAAGGAGGGAACCTGGAACCTTCTGCTCTTCCCAGACCGGCTCCATCCCGAGGGGAATATCTGACAGGGCTCACACTTCTAGTCTCCCATTCAAATGCAACCAGGGCAGACCCTGCTTAGCTATGGGGACAAGTCATACTTGCTACCACAAGACCAGCTCTCCTCTCCCCCTGAATGGCCCCATTCAATGCATTATGTAATGAGTAGTTTGGCCTCAGATAGCAATCTAGTTTTATTAGTTGCACTGCTGTTGCACACAGGGTAGACCTCCTGTGTCTACCCAGAGGTCACCTAGCCACTGTACGTACCTGCTCCAAGATCCAGCACAAGCTGCTTCAGAGTCCTTCATGGTCCTTCAGAGTCCTCCATGGCCTTGCCTCTCCCTCTCTCTCCACTCTCACATTCTGCCCATAACCTTTTCTCCTTCAGCTCTACCACCCTCAGTCATTCAAGACTCCTGCTCCCTCAGAAGACTCTGATGTTTCTCACATACTGTCCCCCATATGCTTAGCTGTCCTCCTGCCAACTGAGCAAAGAGGCACCTTTCAAAGTGTTGATTCTCTTATATTTAGCAGGGGGAGAGCAACTGGCCCTATCCAGCCCTAGCATAGCATCACTCCAGGGGCTGTTGTTGGTGTTTAGCTTATATCTCTTTTTTTAGATTGTGAGCTTTTTGTGGATAGGAGACTATCATTTATTGCTTTATTTTTCTATGTAAACCACTTTGGAAACTTTGTTGAAAAGCGGAGGAGGAGGAGGAGGAGGAGAAGAAGAAGAAGAACAAGAACAACAACAACAACAACATAAGAACAGCCCTGCTGGATCAGGCCCAAGGCCCATCTAGTCCAGCATCCTGTTTCGCACAGTGGCCCACCAGATGCTGCCGGAAGCCACAGACAGGAGTTGAGGGCGTGCCCTCTCCCCTGCCATTACTCCCCTGCAACCGGTACTCAGAGGTACCCCACCCTTGAGGCTGGAGGTGGCCCACAGCCCTCCGACTAGTAGCCATTGATAGACCTCTCCTCCATGAAGTCATCCAAACCCCTCTTAAAGCCATCCAGGTTGTTGGCTGTCACCACATCCTGTGGCAGAGAGTTCCACAAGTGGATCACACGTTGTGTGAAAAAGTACTTCTGTTTGTTGGTCCTAGGCCTCCTGGCAATCAATTCCTGGTCCTAGACCTCCTGGCAATCAATTTCATGGAGTGACCCCTGGTTCTAGTGTTGTGTGAGAGGGGGAAAAATCTCTCTCTCTCCAAGAAGAAGAAGAAGAAGAAGAAGAAGAAGAAGAAGAAGAAGAAGAAGGACTAATTAGCTCCCCCATCACCTGTCTGATGCCTTCTCACTTATGTCCTTCAGATCCCTCCTCAAAACCCATGACGTTTTTGTGACACTTTACGTACAACCCCCTAGGCTCTATACCATACTGCAGACCTGCTCAACTCCACCCCCTGCAGCTGTTGTTGTTGTTGTTAATAATAATAATATTATTATTATTAATAATAATTCGATTTCTATACCGCCCTTCCAAAAATGGCTCAGGGCGGTTTACAAAGAGAAATAATAAATAAATAAGATGGCTCCCTGTCCCCAAAGGGCTCACAATCTAAAAGAAACATAAGATGATAGACACCAGCAACAGTCACTGGAGGTACTGTGCTAGGGGTGGATAGGGCTAGTTACTCTTCCCCCTGCTAAATAAAGAGAATCACGATGGTAAAAGGTGCCTCTTTGCCCAGTGGACTTTTTGGACTACAACTCCCATAATCCCCAGCCACAGTGGCCAATTGCCAGGGATTATGGGAGTTGTAGGCCAATATCTGCAGGAGGGCTGAAATTGAGCAGCCCTGCCCAAGTACATGTACATAGATAATTGCATATTCTCCCACTGTTTCCCCTGCCGCCAAACCCTTCCTCTGTTTTTCCTCTTATTTCTGTTTCTAGGCTGTGAGCCCTGTGGGGCAGGGACCTATCCTTTCACTTCTTGTATCCATGTACATAGATACCCCTATATAAACAGTAATATTCCGCTCCATGGTCAAATTCTAGAAGAAAAAAAGTTATGCAAAGACTTCTGACTTCACTTTACTGAATAAAGGGATGGCTGTTTTGCACTATGCCTTCTTGCAGAGTTGAATTATTTACAGACAGGGGAATCAGTGCAGACTGACTCTAAACATTTCTGGCAATGTAGAATAGGTTTGTGGGGTGCAATCCAGGGGAGGCAGATGTTTCATGGCAGCAGGACATCCCTAAACACGCAAGGGATGTTAAGCAGAAAGCTTTAAATAGGACTCTTTGCTTTTTCTCTCCCGCCGTTAAGATGGAACAAAATCCACGAGTGAAACTATTTTGATGGTTAGTGCTGGACCAGAGGCAACGAGATACATACAAACATTTATGTGTCGGGTGGTCCACACCATCAGAATAGAGGACACGGATCACCAGAAAAGAGGATCGCCTTTGCATATGTTGTGTGTGTATACGTGTAAATTTAGAAACGTTATAATTTGACAATAAATGCAACTCACCACCACGAGAAAGCCTATGACCAGGTGACCCATGGCTTCATTCTAAGTGTGGCCTCCTGAATTCCCCCCTCCTTTGCCATCTCTTGGAGTTCTTTGCTGCCAAGTCATTAATCTACACTAGAGACATTAATCTACACTAGAGACACACATATCAGGCAGTATATAAATACTAGCTGATCCCGCCCCCCACCAAGTCTCCCCACCCCTGCTATTTTTTGCTTGCCACCTCTCATCACATTCTTCCCAGCCGCCCCTCTTCTTCTCCCCGCCACCCGCAGACGCTGCATCCGCCCGCCTGCCAGGCCCACTTGCCATTCGTGGCCGCTTCGGCTGGCCGCCATTTGCCACTCCGACCACCCACCTGTCAGTCATGGCCGCCTGTCTACTAGGCCCGCTCGCAGGCCGTGCCCGATGCAGCCACTCCGCCCGCCCACCCCAGCGCGCCCACCGGTCGCAGCCGCTCTGGCTGCCCGCTCGCCGGTTGCGGCCCACCTGCATTCGTGGCCACCAGTTTGCTGAGCCCACTCGCCAGTGGCAGCCAGCCCACTGCTCCTTCCCGCCCCACGGCCCTCGCGAAAGCTGCCACACATGGGATTAGCGAAGGGTGTGCCTAAGACAATTAAATATGTCGGTGATAGACAAACAAACAAATAGAGCCAGTGTGGTGTAGTGGCTAGCGTGCTGGACTAGGACCAAGGAGACCCGAGTTCAAATCCCCACTCAGCCATGATACTAGCTGGGTGACTCTGGGCCCGTCACTTCTCTCTCAGCCTAACCTACTTCACAGGCTTGTTGTGAAAGAGAAACTCAAGTATGTAGTACACTGCTCTGGGCTCCTTGGAGGAAGAGTGGGATATAAAATGTAATAATAATGATAAAATTCAGCCATCCCAGGTCCTTGGGAAGGACTCGATATCTGGATAAAACAAACCAGTCAATAACACCTGTCTGACTGTGTAAACAACAACAATAATAAATAAACTCCAAACTCACTTTTCCTTGGAAGTATATGCAACTGAGATCAATGTGACTCTTCCCAAGCCGATGGGAATAAGTGGGAGGGAAGGGAAGGGTTGCATATAAGGGAAACTTTCCACAGATACGGTTTTCTCCTATCACAATGCTGCAGTAAGAAGCAAATCTGCATCTGCTGGAATGCTCCTTTCTCTTGAACTCCTGCAGCTCAGTCCTATTCCCCACTGGTTTCAATGAGACCAACTCCCAAGTATACATGGGATGATGACACAGCCTCCAAGACAGATAACCCCTCTCCAGACAATGGCAGCCCTTCCCCACAAAGGGTGTTTGTGCTGCTCCTGAACACAGGAAGCAACAGCCAGAAGCAGAAATAGAGAGTTTGTTTGTTTGTTTATCGTTCGCTTTCTATACCACTTTTCATTAAAACAATCTCCAAGCGGTTTACAATATAATTAAAACAATACATAATTAAAATACAAAAGTACAGATCATATAAATATAATATCTCTATTTAAAACTTTAATAACCCATTAAAAACAATAATACATAAAACAGAAAGCAGTAGTAGTAAAAATAATACTTGCATTGAAAAGCCTGGGTGAAGAGCCACGCCTTGACTTGCTTCCTGAAAACTGTCAAGGAGACTGAGGAGGTGAAGCCAGCTGGGAGAGCATTCCAAAGCCTGGGGGCCATGACTGAGAAGGCCTTGTCTTGAGAATCGCCAGACAGGACTGTGGGCTGGGAATATTTGGTAGCCAGCAATTCATCTGCACCCTTTCTAGGTGCAACAGGCTAACCCTCTTCTTGCCTGAAATCGACTAGCCTGCCAGCCAGAGAAGTCTGAGCTGCCAGCAGACACTCTTCCCTCCTGACTTGTCTTTGCAACCAGGTGGAAAGTTGCTGGTCCCATCTCCAGAGCCAATGGCTGCCACTCAACCAGCAAGCTCAGAGATGGCTATGTCAGGGCAATTTCCCAGACTGGGAAACAAAGAAACAATGCCAGCTTCAATGCTGACACTCCTAGTCTCCCATTCATATGCAACCAGGGCAGACCCTGCTTAGCTAAGGGGACAAGTCATGCTTGCTACCACAAGACCACCTCTCCATTGGTGATGGAAGGTGGCCAAAATATAAAATAAAACAAATAAATAAATACAATGTCAGGTGTTACTCCTGTACGGTCAAGCATCAGGAAGACAGAACAAAGATGAACCTAGGAAGCTGTCTTATATGAAGTCAGACCATTGGTCCATCTAGCTTAGTATTGTCTACACCACAGCCGCTCAACTTCACCCCTCCTGCAGATGTTGGCTTACAATTCCCATAATCCCTAGATATTGGCTACTGTGGCTGAGTATTATGGGAGTTGCTTGACTAACAAGCAGAAGGTTGCCAGTTTGAATCCCCGCTGGTGGAAACTCCTATACTGGGCAGCAGCGATGTAGGAAGGTGCTGAAAGGCATCATCTCATACTGCACGGGAGGAGGCAATGGTCAACCCCTCCTGTATTCTACCAAAGACAACCACAGGGCTCTGTGGGTGCCAGGAGTCGACACTGACTCGAGGGCACAACTTTACCTTTACTTTAGTTCAAACACAGCTGGGAGGGGGGCCAAAGTTGAGCAGACCTGGTCTACACATCTGGCAGCGGCTTTTCCAAGGCTGCAGGCAGGAGTCTCTCTCAGTACTATCTTGGAGATGCCAGAGAGGGAACTTGGAACCTTCTGCATGCAAGCAGGCAGGTGCTCTTCCCAGAGCGGCCGCATCTCCTAAGGGGGGTATCTTACAGTGTTCGTATGTCTCCAATTCAAATGCAAACCAGGGTAGGCACAGGGTAGCATGTCTACACACATAGCAGATCTCTTTGTTACTCAGACTGAGTGTTTGTATAGTGGTCAGTGAATGCTGGTAGACCCATGCTGGCCTATTGGTGCAAGGAGGTTTTCTTAGCTGGTGTGACTAGTCTCCCTGCACTGCCCCTGTTGAACACAGGCAGGCTGAAGTGCATGACCTGAATCCTTGTGTGTCATTCCCCAGGTCAAGAGACCCACCCCAGACTCTGACAAGCAGGTGCATGAGCCGAGGACTACATAGGAACATAGGAAGCTGCCATATACTGAGTTAGACCATTGGTCTATCTAGCTCAGTATTGTCTTCCCAGACTGGCAGCAGCTTCTCCAAGGTTGCAGGCAGGACTCTCTCTCAGCCCTATCTTGGAGAAGCCAGGGAGGGAACTTGGAACCTTCTGCTCTTCCCAGAGCTGTTCCATCCCCTGAGGGGAATATCTTATAGTACTCACACTTCTAGTCTCCCTTTCATATGCAACCAGTGCAGACCCTGCTTAGCTAAGGGGACACGTCATGCTTGCTACCACAAGACCAGCTCTCCTCTCCTTTAACTATGTTAACTGTTGCTCGGGCAAAGTAAAGTCCTGCCTAGATTTAGTATGTATAACTTAGCCAACTCAGGAGGAACCAATGTGTTACCTGAGGGCTAGGGGTGGAGCCAAATTGCCTTCTTCCTCCATTTTGTAATCTCAAACAAATCATCACCAGAGGCAGGACATAGACCATGAGAGGCTCCCAGTTCACATGTTGGTCAAACCTGACAACTGTTGGAAGTTAAAGGACTTTGCGCTGTCTCTTGTCTCAGACAGTGGAGGACAGACTAGTAAGTCAGAGGGCTAGAGGGTCAAGACATTGATCATCCCTTCTCCACTGCTCTGACACTATCCCTTTGAAATGTAGATTGGTACTCTTAGGGATTAACTTCCTTCCTCTCCTCTCTTCCCTACCTGCCCTTCTACATTGCAACATGCAAGCAAGCCTCTCTCCCTGCACCATGTGTGCAGAGAAGATGCAGAATCCATCTGCATCCAGCTAGATAGATAGATTAGAGATCCTAACTCCTCACTTTCCTATCTAGAATGGAGTTCCTTAATAAATGCCTTATATATTGATTTGAAACTATGAATTGGCTCCAAGTTACTTTACTCTCAGCATACACGCATGCCTAACTAAATCCGCTGTGTTGTGCCTCTGTGCACTCTGCTGTAATGAGAAAGGGATTCTCTCACCACAGAGAATTTCCAACAACAACAACGTCAAAGCCACAAGGTACTTCTTCCTTCATTTGGCCAGAAGGTCAAATATGGCCAAAATTGCTGGAGGGAGAGATCAGGTCTGCAGTCTTGCAGGAAGAAACCAGAGAAGCCTGGGTCTTCCTCTGTTTAGCTGTGGAGATCAGATTTGCATCTCACTTGGATCCTGCCCCCTCTCCTGTTAAGTCTTCACACTGGAAAAGAAATGTCACCTCTAAGGCTGATCTATCAAGCGCAGGAATAAATTACATTAGATGAAGAGCAAAAGTGATGAGAATTCATGAATATTCAGGAGGCAATTCAACAACCCCAATTAATAAGGAAATTAATTACTAGAGTGATTGTAGCTGCCAATTTCTTTTCTTTAAAGTTCTTTATGTTCATTTTCTTTAAATGCACCAACAATTGCTTCCACGTGATCCATTTCACTAGAGGGCTGCAGGAGAAACCAAGTCCCACAATCCTTTTCCTGTGTGGCTGGTGTCGCATCCTTTGTAAATATGAGTTTGGAGGGTATGTAGGGGGTGATTCAGATGAACACACACACCCTTATCTATCTATCTATCTATCTATCTATCTATCTATCTATCTATCTATCTATCTATCTATCTATCTGATATACTGCCTGACTCCAAAGTCTCTAGGTGGTTTATTTGTTTATTTAATTGATATGCCCTTAATTTATGCAATTAAGGGATGCCCCAAAGCGCATGGGGATGTCCTCTGGTGACATTGGGCAGGCACGGTCCTGGGTTGTCCCCAGGCTTATCATATGTGCCAGGCAGTATTCATCTGAACTGGCCCAATGTCTGAGTAGGACTCCAGAGCACTGCCAGTGGACAGCCACATATGTCACCTCCGTGACCAGTTCTTTCTGCTTGCCTTTTTCCTCCTTCAGCTCTGGCGTGGTCTTCTGCCTTCTCCTCTTCAGCTTTCTTCCTAAGTCCCCTGACCCTCACCAGGTCTTCCACACAGTCTGTCCTTAGCCCCCTCTCACAGCTCTTCCCTCCCCACAGAACATTCCAGACCTCGATGCAGTCAGTCAGTTTTATTACAGCCGTTGGCCAGCCAAGAGATAAAAATCGAAGCAACAAATATAACTAATAAACACAAATAGTAACTGATAATAACACACAGTAAAACAGTTTACAAGTATCCAAAATAGATGACCTGAAAAACAATAAAACAGCTCCTAAAATTGGGACCTTAATTGAGACCTTAATCTCATAGCAATATTAAAAAAAAAATTGCTACCACTTTTGTAATCTCACAGCTTGTATCCGCAAGGCAATATTGTGTATGTATATATATAAAAAGCTCACACCTTCCAGGAAATCTAACTAACTGGGGGGAAATAAGTTCTTCTCTGACACCTCGATACAAAGAATAATATAATAGAACATGGGTAACAGTTTCCAGGAGGCCAGAGCCACAGGGGCAGAAAACCATAGCTGAAGAATCCTCAGGGAACCTCCTTTCCAAAAGCGAGGAGGGCAGCACATTTAAGCAGGCCCGAGCAAACGCAACCCGAAACTTGGAAAAGTGAAGCGTTTTTAAATAATTACCTCTATGCAATCTCCTGGGGGACTGTGTCCAGCCACATGCTCATTGGTTCCACCACTGATGACCGTTGACATTACATTCTAGTCATGACTAGAATGCTGGACAGCTATCAGACTCTACGAGGAGGAGACTCTGCAGCAAACCCAGCCCTCTCATCTTCCCTTCGCTCACACTTACATGGCTCCCTAGCCAAAGGGGCCAACCTTAGGGGCGGATGAGCTGGGCAGTCAACCAGGGTGCCTACAGGGACGCTGAGCTGAGCTTGGCAGCTCACTGTTGGTTGTGTCTTCTGTCTGTAGTGAACAGGGTGCAGGGGGAAGCAGTTCCTCTGACCTTTTTTCAAGTTCTACAGGTTCTCTGGGTATTAAATATAAAAATGAACTTCCACCAGTTACCTTTAAAGTATGTTTTTCCCCCCAGTTTCCAGTGTGATATTTCAGTGTCCTAGATATGAAGCAACAACTCAATAGTTTATAAACTACCCACAGAGGTGGGTGGGTGCTGGGCACTCCTTGCCCAGGGCACTATTATTTATCCTAGGGCTGGTTCTGCGCAACCTTATCAAACATTTCAATAAAGGTCTCCCTCTATAAACAGTTCCCAGACTTATATATACACAATGTAACTGTTAGGCCTATTCCCAGGCCTTTAACCTTCTAAACAAACCAACTAACAAACAAATAACTCTCTCTCTCTTTCTCTCTCTGTTTGGACCTCACTCACCCACTCACTCACTCATTCACTGACTTGAACTTCCCAGATAGAAACATGCTGTTTTGTGGGTAGGTTTCAGACCTTGCCCACACTTCCAGAAAATTCAAAACCCCCGGAAGAAGTCATTAATTTTCCAGAAAATGCAGCAAAACTCTCATTGGAAGAACATGGGAAATGATACCTTCTAACAGACTTTGGCTGTTTTTTCGGGTACTTTTACAGAGAGGAAGTCTCAACTTTCACAGAATGGTGAAGAAACAAACAAGCTATATTTGTTCAGTTCACTGTATTTCAATCTGTGTCAGATTTCCACAAAAATCGCTTATGAAATTGAAACACACACAAAAGAGTGCTGGAGATATGAATACAGTTTTCTAAACACATACACTCTTCTGGACATCAACTACCAGTGAGTGAAGGCAAGAGTGCGTGGTCATTTTGTGATACAGGAGGAATGCTCACAAATTGCAAGTCCCCTTTTACTAGTAAACAATATACTTTTAACACACACAAAGCAGCAGAGTTCTTCACAGACAGTGCCAGACAAGGTTTAAGTTAGTCTGTTGAGGATTTTCCTTGGCATTATTAAATATTTTATTGTATGGCTGTGAGATTTAGCAGCCTGAAGGTTAGGTTAATTTCACATGATGAGGTTAACACATGTACTGCAAAAAAAGATTCAGTTTCATGAGCATATTACGAATTGAGGCTCTCCTACGGAGTTTGTGACTGAAACAGGATGCGAACTGTGAGCTGCCTGCCTCACAATTTACATTCTTAATGCTCATCTTGTATTTGTTTGTTTCAGTGATAGTTCATTTCATATCATTAGCAACACTTCAAATACCCTTATCCCAGATTACAAGCAAATATTCTTAAATAAAACCATTACACTCATAAAAAGTTGAACAAATGTACAACATCTTTGAAGGGATGTGCCTTGTTTTGCCCAATATGAAAAAAGCTGCCAGTTCTGGGGAAAGATCTATCACATCTCAATTTTCCTTCTCTCACAGGGAAGGTGCTCTGACCCCTGTTCATTTTGGCTGCCCTTTTCTATATCTTATCCAGCTCTATATTGCCCTTTTTGCATTGAGGTGTGACCAGAATGCACACAGTAGCCCAAATGTGGCTGCACCAAGGAATTGATATTAGGATATTTTTATACTGAGCCTTTTATTTTCAGTCCCAGGTGAATGGGAAAATAGGGACATGTTGGCAGGTATGGAACTGCAGGTTACATAATTAGCCACCATTACTGCAAACTCATGGGGTTAAATTAAAAAAAAATTAGCCAGACGAAGCACCACTGAAATCAATGAAAGAAGTTAGTCATGACTAAGGGAAGTCCCATTAATTTCAATGAGAGTTAGTCATTAGTAACTTCCTTTGCATATAACTCACAGCATTTAGATTTCCATTTATTTAGAGTTGGAATGTTAGACTTGAACTTCTTCCAAAATTTGGCATAATTTATCCTGACAGCTGAGCTGCCACCTCTTACAAATACACTCTCTTCCAGAGGTGCACTTAGGTGATTTTGGAGCCTGGACCTAAAGGCCTTTGGAGGCCCTCCCCCTCACTGGAGCGCCCCCACCCACCCACTGCTGCAAGTTAAGCATCATGCCCCTACACACACACACACACACACACACACACCATGACAAACACAGCATTTTTAGCATGTGGGTTCTTGAGGGCACAAACAGCAACTGAACTCATAAGAATGTAAGAATATAAAACAAGTATATTCATGCAAATATGCATTAGCAGGAACATTTCAACACACAACTTAACATATTTCCATCCCACATATTTCTTTCCCCACTCCCTACTCTGTCTCTAAAGCACCTGGCACAGGTCATTTTCACACTCGGCTGACCAGCACAGTGCAGACCAGTGGCGACCACACCACCCAGGACAGACTAAGGAGGATTGGGCGGGGGGTGAGAGGGACGGGTGGAGACCCTGGACTTTGGCCCCAAAGGCCAGGGGCAAGAGCACCACAGCTCTCCTCAAGCACCTTTGTGATGAGATACAACTTGGGAAGAGGGCAGCAGGTTTCCACCCACAAAACCCTACAGGGCTGAAGGTCTGTATCTTGTCCATGGCCAAGACTGTAGTCAGAGGTGATCTTTCCCACTGACCTTTGGGATCCAGTCCATGGCCTCCTGTCTCTGAGGGGGGCCTCCAAATGTTCTGGGGGGCCTCCCCAGAGGCCTGCCGCCACCCCGTGCCCACGTGCATTGATCCAAGCTGTTACATTATTTGACATTCTTTTGATTTTAAGGAAAGTGCATTTGTTGGGAGGAGAATTTGTTTGTGTGAGCTGGTACAGCCAGGCATAAGACAAAACCTGCCTTATCCAATAAAGCTTCCAGTGCCAACTATTCTCACCACAGAGATGGCAAGGAATAGAGGAGCAATGCTACCCCTTGCATCCATAGCAAATAATGGCTTTCAGTATGTCATAGAAGTTTGGGATCTGTGGGTTATTAAGGATTCTAGTCTATCTAGCTTGAAGGCTCCGATGGTGACTTGAAACAGAACGGAAGTAGTCTTGCGGTTACCTTTAGCAACCAAAGAACGCATCCTAGTGTATCAACAACGCAGTGGCGGAGAAATTGCGGTGACCATGGAGGAGTCTGCGCCGGGGACGACATCGGAGGGCACCTTCTGCCTGCAGCGGATCCTTCCATGTTCATTCCTTTGCTTGCCCCAAGGCAGCACCAGAAGGGAAAACGTCACTGCTGCCTCCACATCAGCAAGTGAACAGTGGAGGGAGGGGATGGGGAAATGCCCACCTGGGTTTTAAGGGAGGAAGCAGGTCTTGTCATCCTGGAAGGAGAAACAACTTCTAATGTCAGGCTGCTTGCAACACGAATTAATGACGAAAATGGCAAAGACCGGCATGGCAGGGCAGTGGCAGGCTTTATTTTTTAATAAAAAATTTAAGGGGGGCCTCCAAAGCCCTTCAGGCCCGGGCTCCAAAATGACCTAGGTGCGCCACTGACTGTGGCACTAGTGGGTGGGAGGTGGGAGTGGTCCCAGAAGCTGATTGTTCTCCTGACTCCTCTGCCACTGCTTCTGTGATCGTAGGCCAGGCATTCAGGCTGCATAAAGTGGAAGGTGGAATGGCCCTGAAACTCCACCCAGTGAACACAAGGGAGGTGTGGCTGGATGAAAAAGAAGGGGGCTGGGCAAAATAACAGGCATACATGGGGCATTCGTGACTTGGACAATTCCCTGAATAGGGCCGTTGGTCCATGTGCCAGCCACTCCGACTGGCTGGAATGCAACGCAACACTTCCTTAGGTATGTGCATGCAGCTCTTCCCAGCCCTTTCTTCTGGGAGTCTGCCGCGAGTGATCAAACCTGGAACTGGCTGCTTGTTCACCGTTTGCTCATATCCATGTAGGTACAGCTCCACGTGGGGACTTCCAAGAACTGAGCTGTCTAACTGGAAGCCCTCCTATGAGTGGGGCAGGGGAGGGGAGAGAATGGGGCATATCATGAGCAAGGCCTCATGTGTTGATCATCTATCAGTTTCTAAGGCTGGGGAGTTAATGTGTTGCTCTGTGGAGTGAGAGACCTGTGTTATAGTCCTGCTGCTTCTCCCTTTCACATCAGATTATAGCCTTATTCACATAGTCGATGCACATATAGGCTGCATCCACACGTAACACAGAACTGGAGTTGAATGGGCCAGAGGTTTCGTAAGCATTGCATCCAAATGCGTGGAAATGCAGTTTGATGCGGTGACGAACCTGAAGTTTCAGATTTCTAACTCCAATCTGAACCCGTGGGTTGTAGTGAGTTTCATCGCCGTAACCCGAAGTTGGATGCATCAGATTCCCAGGCGTTGTTGACTACAACTCCCAGAACCCCCAAGCAAAAGCCATTGCAGCTGGGGATTTTGGGAGTCGTAGTCAACAACATCTGGGAACCCCTGTTATTGGGAACACTGGTTGCGTCCGGATGTGGATCCGCAGGTTGCATCCCCTTCAACCGGAGTTGAGGGAGGAAGCTCCTCCCTCAACTCCATACGTGATTGGCTGTGCGAGCTGTCCTTCAGACAGGAAGGAAGCCCACACAGCAAGCTCCCTGTCCCCTCTGCAGTCTCCTTTACTGCAGAGAGATCGCTCACCATTACAAGAGAGCGGGAGGCAGAGAAGCGGAACTGTGGGTCCATTGGACCCGTGGTTCCACGTTACGTGCGAATGCCACCATCATCTGTGTACAGTAATCTACAAATCTGTATGCAATACAGCTATTCACACACCATGTTGCACACAGATACAGTAGTACAATCCCAATCTGTACCCTTCATTTGCGGGACCCCGTATCCAGGTTCACTTTTTAAATGAACACAAATACAGCTATTCACACAAAAACATGCATATTTATACAGATACCTGTATGCATGTACAGTATAATGTCTGCATAGGGCTATTACTGCTTTGCCTTGTGGAAGCTGCATTTCCTTTAAGCCAACATTCCTCATTGTATCATTGGTCCCTGAGCAGTTCTTGAGCCCTGTGCAGTACTTCTAGTGGACAGCTCAATGAAAATGCAGACTTATTGTGCAGTTTCCTCACGGTGGTTCTGATTACAGCACAGGTCTGGAGCTCAATCCAGCCTGGCTCTTCTTTTTAGCCTGCTTTCCAGTAGGCTTATGAGATCACCTGGCATTCAGTATGTGTGTCCGTGTGTCCCCACCCCCCACCCAATCAGCTTCACAACTTCTGGCAAAATGGCAGCCAGAAATAACACTGGAAGTCATTTCCAGCCACCCAGGAACCGCAGATAGGTAAAATTTTCCTACTTTTAAAACCACGGATAACAAGGTTCGTCTATATTGCCCAACTACAGATACATGAAACTGCAGGTGCTGGGACCATGGATAATGAGGGCCATCTCTTAGAGATGTGCACGAAGCAGTTTTTGCATTCTGTTTCAAACGCAAAACAAAATGCAAAATGGCCTAAGCATTCTGTTGAATGCTTAGCAGTCGAACCGACTATTTCAACGGAACAAACATTTCAGCCATAGGGAACAATGGGGAATTCAAAACACCCCATTGTTTCCCATGGGTAGCTCCTAAGGACACCAAAGTGCATTGGGTGGTAGCCCATGTTGGGTGCTACCTACCACCCAGCCCACAAAAGAAATGGGCAAGCAGGTGATTTTAAATATGTTTTGACTTTCCCCCCAAACCCCCATTGGATTCTATGGGGATTTGGGGGAAACCCTAATAAGATTCTATGGGGGTTGGGAGAAAAGGTTAAAAATATGTTTAAAATCACCCACCAGCCTATTTCTTTTGCGGGTTGGGTGGCAGGTAGCACCCATCATGCACTACCACACAACCCACTTTGGTGTCTCTAGGAGCTACCCATGGGGAACAATGGGCTGTTTCAAGTTTCCCCACTGTTCCCTATGGCCAGAACAAGCTGTACTCACAGAGTGCACACACAAGTTTTGCACTGCAATTTGCAATGCATTTTGCAACCCTGCCTTGAAAAACACTGCAGAAGCACACAGTAAAAAGGAATCTGTCCCTCCCAACACAGAACACACATTTCAAACACAGTCCAAAAATGGCCAAAAAAGAATCACTGACCCAGAATCCACTGCTAGACACAATGCCTGTGCTGCCGTAACATCATTGGCACAAGTTGCTCTCTTACACACAATTATGACTCCTTACATTACTTCCTAGATTGCAACAGCTGCCACAGCAGCATCCTTACTTAGCAGTAAGCATTGCCCTAAGCTCATCTAGAGCAAATTCAGCCACATTTTGACTGAGTACACCTTGCAATGCAGATTGCAGAGCAGACAAGAGTATTAAGTGAAGCACAAGTTAGTCTCAAGACCAGACATGGAGCTCATCACAGCAATCACCAAGAAATATTACACAGAGACACAGAGAGAGGCCACTGTCCATTTCTCACCACAACATAATTTCACAAATGAAACAAACCACAACTCAAGCACCCAAGTTCTGCCTTTGTCAGTCTGAGATCCAGCAAAAACTGATAGTTATAGCAGCAATAGCACCGCATATTACACTCAGTGCTGTGAAAAGAAAAACACAAAATCAAACCTCTCTGGATTCCTGCCTCCTCTCCTGATGTATCCTCTTCAAGAGAGGCAGAGGCACACTATAAGGGCACTTTCTCTGCACCTCCCAGTCCCTTTGAATACATTTTGAATATGAAATCCCCTCCTTTTGTGTCCCCCCCACTCCTCACTCCCCTCAGTAAATGGGGGCACAGTTGACCATGAAAACGCTTTATTGGTATGCTAGCAAGCCAATGGCACAGTGGAGAAATGACTTGATTAGCAAGCCTGAGGTTGCCAGTTTGAATCCCTGCTGGTATGTTTCCCAGACTATGGGAAACACCTATATTGGGCAGCAGTGATATAGGAAGATGCTGAAAGGCATCTGTGGTCGCCAGGAATCAACACCAACTCGACAGCACACTTTACCTTTAACTTTAACAAGACAACCAAGAAGCAAGGAGATTGCAAGCCAATCGAAAGCCAGTGCCAGAAAACCAATCAGCAAGAGAAAAACAGGCCTCCAAAATGGCACTCGGAACGTCAAAACATTTCAACTCGAAACGCGGTTGTTTTATTCCGAGCTCGAAACAGGCCCCAAACAGAAGGACATTCTGTTTCAAGCTCAAAACACTCAAAACAGGCCATTTAGAGTTGAAACGTTCTGCACATCCCTACCACCTGTACTTTTAAATACAACTATAAAATGCTTTCTATTTAGATTATAATATAACACAAGTGTCTTCCCTTCCTCTTTTATCCAAAATCTTTGAAATACTGGAGGAGAGAAAATAATCCAGTTATGTTAAGAAATTATGTCCTTTGGGAATCGACATCCCCACTACAAATTCCTGAGAAAAATGGCTTTAACAACAACAAACAGAATATAAGATCCTTCTATATCTCACAGACTAGCAAGAGTGTTGTTATTGTATACTTCTTTGTGGAGAGTCAGGACAGATGTAGATTTCTCCAGAAAGGTGACTTCTTAGTCACTAGTATGATGTTGTCTCTGTCCTGCAGAGATGAGTGGCGGTCAATGTCTCTGGGGCTAGGAGCAGAATGGGCTGCAGCTGTGCCCCCCACTTCCTGCCCCCCTCTGGCTGCCTCTTTCTTTCTTCTTGCCCCACCCCAGTTCTAACTTGAACCAGGGGACCTGCATGGGCAGGTCATTCACCAGGTTGAGCCCCTTGGCATTGCCATTTGCTGGATATCCCAACCTGGCAAATGACCATCCCACACGGCTCAATCCGGCGAATGACGTGCCCACAAGGCTCAAGCCAGGGTGAGTTGAGAGAGAGAGAGAGAGAGAGAGAGAGAGAGAGAGAGAGAGAGATGCAGCTGTGGCCCATCTTGTGCCACCCTGCCCTGCCCTGCTCTCCACACACACATCCATACACACACACACACTCAAGCCCCAGCTGCCACTGGCAGAGATGATTCTTCTAAAGGTTGAATATATTAAAGTAAAACCTCTTTCACACTTTAAACCAACTGATGATATGAGTCCCTGTCTATTTAGGGACCCTCTTTGGCTTCTCTTCTCAGATGTCCTTACCTGTTATTTTCTCTTTCCCATTGTCCTCTCACCACCATTCTATACTCTTTCCCCTCGGGTAGAATCCAGCAAGCTGGTTTACATACCACTTTACATGAATGCTATTAAAACATCCTCTGGTGTGGGGGGGGAGGGTTTGTGTGTTCCATCTTGTAGTATAAATGCAGGATCGGTAAATCTTTCACACAAGTTCCAAGCACGATTGTAAAGGAACCCCACTGGAGTTTGGGCAGTTTTATTCCCCTGTGCAGTGTCTGGTAGTCACTGCCACCACTCTCTGCTTCTAGAAAGAACTCAAGTTTGGGTCTGAACCAACCTTTGGAGGATCCCCTCGGTCTTCGCAGAGCAGGAGCTGGGCTTAGTTCACCCCTTCAGTTAAGTTCCCTTTAAGTAGCTCAACCGAGCGGTCAGCTTGTGAGAAGCTGCAACTCCAGAGCCTCTGAACAACACACGCAAGAGGTGAGATTGTTTTTGTTAAGGGTTTATTAATCTACATGAACCAAGGTGGGGAAGGGGTAAAATGTGCCGTCAAATGTGCCGTCAAGTTGATTTTGACTCCTGGCGACCACAGAGCCCTGTGGTTATCTTTGGTAGAATGCAGGAGGAGCAGGTAGGCATCAGGAAAATAAAGCAACAGTCATTTCTAACACATTCTAAAGTCTAAAGCACAGCACTTACAAATCTTGGTGAAGGATGGTCCAGCCAGTAGATGGAAAAAAGCTGACCTTTAACACAGGCAACACACAACTTGTAAAGAGTTTCTTAGGTAAAGCCCCTGGAAGGGCAGTAAGTCCCTTCCACCAATCAGAGCCTTGTATTCAATTCAGTATCTTTTATGTTTTGTTGATCAGAAGTTTGTCCCAGTGTGGATCCTATAGAAAGTGTGGTGGTGGAGTCAGAAAGAAAAGGGGAGGGAAAGAAGGAGAAAAAAAGGAGGAGTTGTTGCTGAATAAGTTCTTCCTTCACTTTTTAAAAGATTACTTTGTGTTTGTGAGGGAAGCAGCTATAAAACACAGAGGTAGGCCACAGCTCCTCAGCCAATGAGGAGGTGAGATGCCCTGGTGGGTAAAAGCAACTGTGAGGCTGGCACCTGTCCGTAGTTCAAAGGGTTTTCCATTACCATCCTCACTGGGTAGGTGGGGTGCAAAGTGTCCTTTTCTCCTGTGCTAGACAGGATTAGGGGATTGGCGGGTGGCAGGTCCATCAGATGCTGTGATGCTCTTGCTTCACAGTGATGGAGGCTTTCTCCCATCATAGGAACATAGGAAGCTGCCATATACTGAGTCAGACCATAGGTCCATCTAGCTCAGTATTGTCTTCTACACAAACTGGCGACAGCTTCTCCAAGGTTAGAGGCAGGAATTTCTCCCAGCCCTATCTTGGAGAAGCCATGGAGGGAACTTGGAATTGGATGCTCTTAGGAACATAGGAACAGAGGAAGCTGCCATATATTGAGTCAGAACATTGGTCTATCTAGCTCAGTATTGTCTTCACAGACTGACTGCGGCTGCTCCAAGGTTGCAGGCAGGAATCTCTCTCAGCCCTATCCTGGAGAAGCCAGGGAGGGAACTTGGAACTTAGATGCTCTTCCCAGAGCGGCTTCATCCCCTGAGGGGAATATCTTCCGTGCTCACACTTCTAGTCTCCCATTCAGATGCAACCAGGACAGACTCTGCTTAGCTATGGAGAGAAGTCATGCTTGCTACCACAAGACCAGCTCTCCTCTTCCCATAGCGGCAGCTCCATCCTCTAAGGGAAATATCTTACCGTGCTCACACATGCAGTCTCCCATTCATATGCGATCAGGGTGGACCCTGCTTAACTAAGGGGACAAGTCATGCTTGCTACCACAAGACCAGCTCTCCTCATGCACCATGTGGATGACCACATGGCCATCATGTCTCATCACATGGCACATGTGACCATCATGCATGCAGCTCCTTGACAATAACCTTAATCACCATATAGATGCTCCTGCAAGCTTCCATGCTCCTTTCTAGTGCAATCTTGCCCTTTGTACACACATTGAGCAGGGACCTCAAGCAACGTTCACAGTGCCACCTGCCAACCAGCACTTGCATTCAGATAAGAACCCTCCTTTTCCCACAGTTGCCACCAAAAATAGTAATGAAAAGGGGTGGATTCTTCTTGGAACTGTGAAGCAGGTTCAATAGAGCTGCAAAATAGCATGAAGTCCCCGCTCAGCATGTGTAGACGGTCAGAGGGATGGGGCTGTAGCTCAGAGGTAGAACATCTGCCTTGCATGCAGAAGGTCCCAGGTTCAGTCTCTGGCCACATCTCCGGGTAGGGCTGGGAAAGGCTCCTGCCTGAAACCTTGGAGAGCTGCTGCCAGTCAGTGTAGACAATGCTGCAGTAGATGGATGAATGGTCTGGCTCAGTACAAGGCAGCTTCCTATATCCTTAAGACCATGCTTGGAAGGAGCACGGAAGCTTGCAGGAACATTCGTGCAGTGAATAAGATCACGCCTGAGAGCTGTGTGAAAGATTTGCTGGTCCCACACTTTATTGCTGTTTGGAGAGATTGCAACAAATCCAACAGAAAGTTGCTATGCATGCTCACTGGACTTGAGCATGCTAGTGATTTCATTGACCTGAAATCATGAATCACAGCTGTTGCTAGAAATGTGCTGCACTTGGAGGAATTTCGCCAATATGCTATGGTCTCTCTTGTCCCATTATTGCCCCACATTAATGGCCAAACTGTTATGTTAATGCTGTTATTGGCCCCAACATGCTGGATTTTTTTCTTCTGTAAATAGCAGCTGTGGCAGGAGGGGGTAGGCACTCTGAATATTCAACATTCGTTCTTCTGATTCAGTTATTGCATGAAAGTAGACTAGATGGAAGTTATTTATCAGTATTAAATATCAGTGCAAATATCATTTGTACACAGTGTTGCTAGACATGCAAAGATTCTAAAAGGCTTTCTGTTCTTTTATACACAAATATATGAAAATTCAGGGTTGCACAATGCAGCTGTTGCCTTGAGCAGCACAAGATGCAGTTCCTCGTATGGCCAGCAAGTCTCAAGCAAGAGAATGACTGAGAGAGGAGAACAGGTTGGAAGGCTGGACATGAGGGTGAGCTTTCTCTGCTTTACTGCTGGTTGATGCCCCAACCAGAGGAGGTTTATTATGCAGAGGAGAGTTCTACTTGCATATCACTCCCACCACCTCAGCAGCTGTAGAGTAAAAAGGAAAGAACTTCCTTTCCTTTCTTTCCAACTCAGTTTGTCTAAAGATCAAATGACACATTAATAACAAGCTGGCAGGGTTTTGGCACACTAGACAAAGTTTGACTTTGGTGCCCTCACCCACCAGCTAAGAAGTGCAGAACCCCAACTTTAACTCAATGAATTAATCATTATGATCTTTGACCAGCATAAGGCAAGAAAATATAACATTGGCAGCTGTTGAAGGCTACTAAAATTGAGGGAGTATGAACTGTAAGAAGGCTATAAAATTGCTAAATGGTTAGAACCTATAAGGTTTATAAAGGCTGCATTACAATCTTTGGCCGTGTAGCAACCAGCCCCTTCTCTCCCCTAAATAATTAACCAGAAGTGAACCCTGTCCTGACTGACAGGCTGGTGAACTCCAGGGATCAGCCAATCAGCACACCAGGTAGGTGGGACCAAGACAGCCATTGGAGAAGAAGAAGAGTTTCTTTATTAGAAGAAGCTAGGCTGGAGGTGAAGCAGCTGAGCACATGTGGCCAAGGAGGAAGGCTTCAAGGAGATCTCTGCAGTTCCTTGAAAGCCAGGAGGGTAGGAAACTTGAATCCTCTACTATGGTTTGGTGAGTTCAAGAAGGAAGCTAAAGCTTTGGCTTCTGGAAGTTAGTCTACGGAAAAGTTTGTTTAGTCAAACTGTGCATTAGACTTTCAATTTTCTTTTGTGTGCATTATGTATATCCCTGAAACTGTTCTAGGATTGTTTACCTGTAATGTAACTAAGCTAAGAAACGCTAGCCTGCACCCATCCATCCAGGGTGTTGCAAAAAACTCTGTAAGCTTTTTTGTAAGGTACTTTTGTATTTTTCTACATCCCTGTTCCTTGCAACTGGGGTGCTTTTTCAAGTATTCTTGTAACCACTGAGTATTTTTACCTGTAACTAAAAGCTGAGGGAGCCTCAGACCGAAGCAGTCTGTAGCATTTGAATAAAGTTTTTTTTCCTCTCCCCCCCCCCTTTGTTTTACAAGCCTCTCTGAGTAGATTTTTGACTCAAGAAATGGGGGGCTGGAAGGGGATCTCATTTTGGTGCACACAGGCCTCAGATGGTCAGCAGTCTACCAGTTTTCTCACCACGTGGAAGCTTGCACGTGGAGGATTTTTGAGTATTTTTCCCATAGCAAAAGAAGGAGAGTTTCCCTGGGATTTCCACCCCAAGCCCAGGGAGGGTCAAACTTTGAGATAAAGAGGAGCGGTGGCGGCAACTATTTTTGAAACTACAAGAGATACAGGAATGTTTAGGGAAAAGCCTTGCTAGGGAAGCGCAAGAGGGATGATTCAGCATTTTTCTTCCCCTCACGTGCGCTTGCAAAGGCTTGTAATCCGCTACAGGCCATCATAAGGCAACTGGAGCACAGAAACTGTAAGCACCATGAATCAGCAGTTACAGTATAACACTATAGGAGACTAAAAGGTTTACCAATTAAAAGAGATTAAACTGTATAGGTTAAAACTGTTAAAATAGTGTGATAACTAAAATCTATAAGTAAAAAGGCCATAGAGTTTAAAAGGTTATTGTAACATCAAAATTGAAAACTATAAAATTGTAAAAAGTTCCATAGATTATAGGCGGGGCTCTCTGTGCTGCACCAGGTCTAGGTATTATTTACTGGCGGCCAGAGTCCAGCAAATTTTGCATACAGCTGCACAGAACTTGGCAATTTGTGTGTTGTAGAAGGGTTGAGAGTAATATGGAGGTTTAGAATTAATCAGGGTGGCCAGGTAACCTAGCCAGTTGTGGGAGAATGATGGTATTGTGGGAGTCTCTGTAGAATGGGAAATGAAGAAGGACATGATCTGTAGTTTTGACTTGCCTGGTGTTGCATGGGCCCAGGCGTTCCGGGAAAGGGATCTGCCTGTATCTTCCATCCAGTACAGCCAAGGGGTGGGCACCAAAGCGGGCCAAGGTGAAGGCTCTTCTGTGACCATTGGAGAACCTCAAGCTGCGTTAAGGTAAGCAGCAAGGGTTGCTATCTATCTTAGACTTTCTGAGATAAGAAAGTCTTCTTGGCCTTTTGGCTAAGATCAAGTATAGCATCCGACTTTAACTTGAGCTGTACAAGCTGTTCATTCACCGGGTTGAATGACCAGCCCACGCAGATGGCCAGCAAATGACTAACCTGCACTGGTTTGGGGAGACAGCTGAGGAGCTCAAAGCCTGCCCAACGCCTGCCCTTCCTCTATTGCCGCTGCCTCCCGCCCCTCAGCAGTGCAGGCCCTGCCATCTTCAGGGGCAACTAAACTCCCTGAGAGGCAGCTTTTAACAGCACTGTGAGGATTTCCCTTCACAACTAATCAGGCCCCAAGTGCAGCCAACCCTACCATCACACGCAGCACTTACTTCCTGTCAGAGGCGCTCTTAGCCCTGGACTTCTGGGCCAAAGTCCAGGGCTTCCACAGCCCCTGGGGGCCCCCAAATTCTTTTTAATCTGTCCTGAGTGGTGTGGTCACCTGGACGAGCATGATGGTCCAGGCTTCAAAATTCCCTAGGTGCACCTCTGCTTCCTGTCTTGGTTCAAGGCACTGGAGAAACCAGGATGGAGGTTCCTGCCCAGGGGTGCTTTTCCCACTGGGCAGAAGTCCAGGGCCTCCAGTCCACACCCCCTGGGGCCTCCCAAATCCTCTTTAGGCTGTCCCAGGTGGTGTGGTTGCCACGCCGCTGCCCCGAGCAGTAGTGCATGACCTCTGCTTTAGAGACAGATGGTGGTGTCAGGGAATAAATACATAGGATAGAAATAGGTTAAAATGTTTCTGCTCATGCATATTTGCATAAATATACCTGTTTTATATTCTTGCATTCTTGTGAGTTCAGTTGCTGTTTGTGCTCTCAGGATCCCACGTGTTAAAAATACTGTGTGTGTTACGGGGTGTGTGTGTGTGTGTGTGTGTGTGTGTGCGGGTTATGCTTAATTTGCAGTGGTGGTGGTGGGGGCTCTAAGGGCCTTTAGGTCCAGGCTCCAAAATTACCTAGGTGCACCTCTGCTCCTGACTGAGCAGCTGTAGCAGTAACAGAGTGGAGCAAGTGTAATGCACCACTCAGAAGTTTGTGGAATATAGGCCTGGAATATAGGCCTGTGTCTGATTTCATTTTATATTAAGAAATGAAATCACACCTGAACTCTGGGTGAACTGCCTGCTCTGCAAAGGGAGAGGCGCATTCCAGCATTGCATTGTGAACTGGATACTTAAGAAAACACAAAGGGCCGGGCCTGTGCTAATCAATATGCTAAAATGTAACTCACTATCAGATAACGTCTGTGCAAGAAATCTATGCTAATCATTGTCAATGATGGCCCTGCTATGCCCACAGGGGATCGTTCAGTTGCTGTCTATAGAAATTCCACCCTAGGAGAACACCTGTAGATTTAGTCTTTCTACTAACACTTGCTCCTCCTCCCGCTCCCTTCCAAGTGCACAGTTTGCAGAAGATGAGATTCAGATTTCTCTGAACTGGCCAATATCCTGAATAATTAAAAGACATTGTCCAGAAAGTAACAGCTTTGTCACCCCTTCTGGGGAACCCAGGAAAAGATGAGATTTGAATAGATCTCTGAACAGATCAAAGGAAAATACATGAGGCGACTAGACAGAGAGTGAGCAGTCTTGTGCCTACGGGCATACACCCTACATGTCTGTGACTTCTACTGCGCAGTGAGAAGTCAAGACTCCCCAGTAGGGATGTGCATGGTCCGGAGCGGTCTGGACCAGCACCGAAGGGGGGTCTCCCTTTAAGGGCAGGGAGGGTTTACTTACCCCTCCCGCCGCTTTGCCCCCTCCAGCGCCCGTGTTTCCTGTAGAAATTGGGGCGGCAGGATACCTCCCCGCCGCCCCTTCTGGCTGCTCAATGCCGCCCGCCTCCAGGACGGGGTGGGCGCGCGGGCGGCTTCACTTTGCAATGCTGCTGAGGGACTCACGGTTTACTGCTGCCAATACAATGGTATTAAACCGGAACAGAAGCCGGCACAGCACCGAGCCGGCCTCTGCTCCGGCGCCTCACCGCCCGGCGGCTCCCCCATCCTGAGCCGCCGCCGCCGCCCAGCAGCCACTGAAAAAAGCTCCAGAGAGGACGCGCCGTCGCCGACGCACCGCGCCCAGGCAACCCTCACTTCCGGCCAACATGCGACTTCCCCCCCACATACAGAGTGGCTGCCTTCATGCTGCCACTCTGTATGTGGGGGGGAAGTCGCATGGAAGCCGGAAGTGAGGGTTGCCTGGGCGCCGCGGCATGTCGGCGACAGCGCGTCCTCTCTGGAGCTTTTTTCAGTGGCTGCTGGGCGGCGGCGCACCCACCCCGCGCGCGCACCCACCCCGTCCTGGAGGTGGGTGGCATTGAGCAGCCAGAAGGGGCGGCGGGGAAGTATCCTGCCGCCCCAATTTCTACAGGAAATACGGGCGCTGGAGGGGGCAAAGCGGTGGGAGGGGTAAGTAAACCCTCCCCGCCCTTAAAGCTACCCCCCTCCACCCGAACTGAACTGGCCAGGTCCGGAAAGTTCGGAAGCCTTTACAATGGCCTCCGAACCGGTTTGGACTCATCACTACTCCCCAGCCATGGTGCTCCAGCTCTCAGCCATGATCTGAAGCAACTGCAACAACTCCTGTCTCCAGCCAAGCGCCTCACTCCTTCAGCTGACGAGATTCACCGTTCTCAAGTCTCTGGTCCTGGGTAAATATGCTGCTCCTACAAGCCTGGAATTCCTTCATCCCTTCCCCTTCTCCTGCTCCCTTCCCCTTGTCCCCCTACTAATTCCTGAATCTCCCCCCAAACCATGCCAGCCCTCAGCCTACCTCCCCCGCCTCTTTTTCTGCCTGTATCTGAATTGTATTAGGCTTTAGGAAGATTTAATGTACACACATATGTTAGGCACATTACACTACACCTTGAATCGGAAACATGTTTTTAATGTGGATTATTTTATCCTAATGAGCAACTCTTTATAATAACGCCCATTGAACTTTCTGAGTGTGTCTCTCTCTATCTCTGTTTGCACGCCCAGATCCTACGTGGTCATCATCTCCAAGAACCAACTCAGTTTGTGTATGATGTGGCTTTGCCTCTTTCCCTCTGAGCATGTACAGAGTGCGAAACCAGGTATAGTTCACAACACGAGGCAGGGCGAGCACAAAGCATGCTGAGTGGGGAGGAGGAGGAAGAGGAAAGCCGCTAGGAGGCAGGCCTTGCCCACTCAGACTTCCAGCCAGGGACCTGTTGCACTCACCCCCACCCCCACCCCCTGCAAACTGGGCTAAATGGCAGTCTGGAGGATTGGTCTGGATTGTGATCATGGCAAGGGGAGATAGATAGATAGATAGATAGATAGATAGATAGATAGAGTTTATTATGGTCATAGACCAGCAAAAGGGAGAGGGATTTATTTATTCATTCATTCACCCATCCATCCATCCATCCATCCATCCATCCATCCATCCATCATCAAATGTGTACACTGCCCCAGACTTTTAGCCTTGGGGCAGTTTACAGCAACATAAAACAGGTATTTATGATGATTGTGATGAAATGGGGGTTTACTCTATGCTTTCCTAGGATCTACCCTAAGTAGAAAGATTGCTCTGATCCCAAACTAGGAGCACACCGTACCTTCGAGGTAGGCTGCCACCAGTTGAAGACTGATCTAAAGCCACTGACCAGGCTTAGAGATGGCTTCAACAATCTAGAACTGTCTGGCTTGGGACGTACAGGCACTGTACAGCTGGAGTCCAAATCACCCAGCTCTAAATAACAATACATTATTCAGGAAATAACTCAAGATTAGTGAATGGCCTTACGAGTCACATGGGGAAGAGTCTTGCAAGTAACCCTCCAGAACCTGTTAAAATCAGACTGAAGCCACTATAACTTTATTATTTATATAACAAGGGTTGCACACAGAATAAGGAATTGGGGAAAATAGAGGAAACTGGTAGTAAATAAAGGCACACAGGAATTCAAAAGAAAATACAAAAACATTAACTAACTAACTAGTGCTGAGTTTTACCTTAATCTAGCAGTAGGCAGGTCTTTGGCTGAGAAAGTATTAATCTCTACAGCTTCTCTTTTCCTGGACGCTAGTAGCAGCTGGTGATATGATGCCTGGTTGCTTTAAACTTTTGCCGCTGTTATGGTGCCAGTCCAGATGGGAGGAAAGTTTTCATTGATGCCAATGGGAGGCTTCCTCCTGGGTCAAATTGCCGTCAGAGGAACAATCTGGATTGGGGCCCCCACATAGCTGCCATTCAGCTCAGAATTGGACAGGTTCAGACATTAGGCAGAACCGTTGTTTATTGTAACTAAGGTTTATTTGCCAGACCTGGATTGGCACCATAGTTAATCACCATATCTTGCTTTGTTTCACCATATAATGTTCAGCTTCTGCCTTCTTACTTCCCATAACCTAGACTTGCCTCTCTTTATGCAAGAACACTGAAAGGGCAGAGCTACTGAAACATACAGATTAAACCATGACTGCCGGTTCAGACATCACATAAGTCCATGGTTAGGACAAACAAACTAATTTTAGATCTTGGGTTCGGATTATTGCTTGACTGCCTGAAATAAACCAAGGTTGTTGACTGGCATAGGTTCAGGCATACAAACTAGCCACAATTAGATGAAATAAATCGCGATTCCATATGATGTCTGAACTTGCTCAGTATGTCAAGGTCAAGCATGTTATTAGTGTGACATGTGGTTTGGTCCTAAATGGATTGCAGGCTGCTTTCCTCCTCCGGTAGTTCTGCTGGGGAGGAGTGGAGTGGAAAAGGCACTTTCACCCTTCAATACAGCAGGTAGGGTGGAGAAAAGGAAGTAGGAGGAGAGAGTAAATAAAAGGGAATTAGGGGAAAATCTGCACCTCAGTATTAAACTTTGGAACAAAAGTCAAGAAACTTGAGACTTCAGGGATTCCAAACTGATAATCTGGTAACACTACTTTCAATTTCTAATCCAAATCTTCACCACACATTTAAACCAGTTTGTTACTCATTTCCTTTCACCAGGCTGGGAACTCTGGAAACTGTAGTTCTGTGGGAGAACAGCTAGGGAATGGGATCTCTAACAAAGATTTTCTCAGCAGCACCCTCACCAAATTACAATTCCCAAGTTGCTTTTGAGAGCCATGACAGTCAAAGTGGTATAAAACTAATATAAATTTATGGTGCAGATATGCCCCCAAGGGGATTTTTCAGAAAATATATGTGACAAAGAGGTATCATCTTGTTCACAGGATTTTTTCCTGAAAAAAATCACAAAGATGAGAAATTCTGGCCTAAAGTTTTCCAAATATATTCTTCTATGGGAATAACTCCAAGTACAGTCCCTTTAATTATTACATTGACTGGCCCAATGATATAGCAAAATAGGTGGAGTTTGTCCTCAAAAGTGCTCCTGTGAATATCTTAACACATTTCTCTTTTAAATCAATTTTAAGCAACATTTTATGTTTAAACCTTCCCAGTATCTTTTATGAGAATGATCCTAGATGATGTGCTTCAATTATATAACATGCAGCTATAAAGACACTGATAAATGTCTACATTTTTACCCTTTCTTGGTGAAACTTATTCATACTCAGCCTCATTGTTTATTAGTCTGCAAATGTTAAACCAACGAGCTCTATTACATTAATCAGCTGATTCTGAGCAGCAGATTTTCAATGATAAAACTTGTATCGATTCAAATAATCAATTCAGCTGAAGATTTTTTCTTTCACTACATATATTAATACTATATACAGGGGCTCTCGTGGTTATTTTGTGCAGTTAAAACATATCAGTGGTTTTCTTTTAAGCTGAAATGTATGTAATTGTATTCTGTTATGCATTTGTTATAGTGAAAGCTGACAGCTCTGGAATATTGATGACAGCTATGGAAATAAGCCCATGGGAAAATTCCTTCTTAATACCCATCATTCTTGTGCTCAGAAAGGGCCATTTCCTTTGCAATTTTTCTCCCATCTAAATA
The DNA here is from genome assembly GCF_027244095.1 of Hemicordylus capensis. Taxonomy (NCBI): domain Eukaryota; kingdom Metazoa; phylum Chordata; class Lepidosauria; order Squamata; family Cordylidae; genus Hemicordylus; species Hemicordylus capensis. The sequence continues at coordinate 164,602,706 of NC_069658.1, forward strand.
TTGATAGATCATTATTCATACAAAAATATCTAATCTCTCTCTCTCTCCCTCCCTCTCTTTTTGGTTTCTTCATTCCTGTTTGCCTCACTTGTCACAAGATAAACATGCATTTTATTAAAAAGCATTTGCCTCTATCATTTTCTCCTTCAGATTTCATTGACTGTGCGCACACACTGATTATTATAAAAGAAAAGCAAGCAAAATGTCAACACTACCTTCCCTACCTCATTCATTACACTGAAGACTTCCATTACCCCTTCATTTGTCTTTTATGTAAAACACACCATCAACTTCTTTTCATCCTTGCTTATTGTGGCTATTTGCCCCTGCTTCATAGAATTTAATTCAAACGTACAGAAAGGTTGCTTTTTCATACCTGTAACATTTCCTGAATGTACGCAAAAATTATATACACACTTACCCACAATCACTTTCCGACATTATTATTAATAATAATAATTATTATTTACATTTTATATCCCGCTGTTCCTCCAAGGAGCCCAGAGTGGTGTACTACATACTTAGGTTTCTCCTCACAACAACCCTGTGAAGTAGGTTAGGCTGAGAGAGAGGTGACTGGCCCAGAATCACCCAGCAAGTCTCATGGCTGAATGGGGATTTGAACTCGGGTCTCCTAGGTCCTAGTCCAGCACTCTAACCACTACACCACGACATGGAGCTCAGGATGACATGCACAGGCTCCCCCCACCACACACACACACACACACACACACACACACACACACACACACACACTTAATCCTCACAGCACTTCATGAGATTAGTTAGGCTGAGAGAGAATGGATTATATCCTAAGGTTTTCTTCCTCCGGAGGACTAGCCCAAAGTCACCCAGTGGGCTTCATAGCTGAACAGGGATTTTAAGGTGAGTCTCTGGTCCAAGTTATCATCTCTAGAGAAAGTAGAGATGTACAAAAGCAGAGGTGACCCTGCTAAGTAGGCAGGCAGTGAGCTTGAGTTGCCATTAAGGGGGAGCAAGATAATTGCCTTCCTGGATCCGACTAAGGGTTCTGCTCTTCCAGCCTTCTGTCTCCAACAGTGAGTGGTGTTATCTTGCAAGCTTATAGGCAGGGCATAATATGATGGTTGGCATGACACTGCCCTGAAACAGTGACTCAACTTCCAGAGGCGGGCATCAGAGAACTCATGTCCCTATGGCCATATAAATGCATCCTCAGAAGAACAAGGTACTGTTGTCCCCTATTCTGAAGAGACCCTTTGGCCAATCTCAAACAAGGGCAAGCAGCTTAGAGCCCATGCTCATACTGCCTGAATCCTCCAGGCCAAAAGCCCTTGAGGAACTACCACATAGCCCTTCCAAAGCGCCACAGTTCCCACCACATCTTTTCAAAAATGACTACCAACTTGTCAGGAGCCTACTGAATGACAACGAAATGCAAGACTCCGCACTAAGTGCTTCCTCTCAAGAATCTGCACTTCATAGAAGAGGCAAAGCCTGGTGAGCCGAGCTCCTCATTTGGGCATATCCTCTATAATAATATGGTAGAGTGTGATCCCGTGCCGCCCGTGTCTTTCTCGCCCGTTCTGGGCATGCGCTCCGCGCATGCCCAGAATGGGCGAGAAAGATACGGCCGCCCAGACACGGCGGCCATGATGAGCGGGGAGAAGCGGCGGCCGAGGAGAAGCGGCCGCCGCAAAGCCGGGCGGGGGAAAGAGGCAGAGGGGGAAGCTGGCCAAGGCGGCGGCGAAGCCGCGGCCTCGAGCCACAGCCGGACGGGGGGAGGCCGACATGTGGGAACCAGGAGGGGGCCAGAAGGGGAAGTCGCCGGAGGTGAGCCGGCAGCCACTTCGGCAGCAGACACGAGCCGGCGGCCGCAGCGCCAACGGAGGCCAGCCAGGGAGGCGGAAAGCCAGAAAGGGGAGGCCGGCGGTGGGGGGGCCTTGCCCGGCCGGGGAGACCAGCCGTTGCATGGAGGCTGGCGGTGGCGGGAGGAGGAATGACGACAGGGGGCCCGGAGTGCACAACTCCCCTAGCGCCCGTTAATTTAACGGGCCAAAAATAACTAGTTTCCATATATTTTCTGAAGAAAATCTTCTTGGCTTTTATGCTCTCCTTGATTCTGTCTGTCAACCATGTAAGCATCATCTTGGACTTGATGGTACGTTTCCTAATTTGTGGTATACAGTATATTCTAGTTTTTCATCTTTTTCTCCCTGTCAACATCATCAGGACAAGGCATAACCTCCCTAAATGCCTGCCTGGAGGCAGTGATGGGCTGGATGAGAGGTAACAGGCTGAGGCTGAATCCAGATAAGACGGAGGTATTTATTGTGCAGGGTTGGAATTTGGGAGATGATTTTGATCTGCCAGTTCTGGATGGGGTCACACTTCCCCAGAAGGAACAGGTACACAGTCTGAGGGTACTTCTAGATACAAACGTCTCCCTGGTGTCCCAGGTTGAGGCAGTGACCAGAGGTGCCTTTTATCAGCTTCAGCTGATACGCCAGCTGAGTCCATTTCTTGAGATAAATGACCTCAGAACAGTAGTACATCTGCTGGTCACCTCCAGACTTGATTATTGCAATGTGCTCTATGTGGGGCTGCCTTTGTACGTAGTCCGGAAACTGCAGTTGGTCCAGAATGCGGCAGCCAGGTTGGTCTCCGGGTCAACTAGGAGAGACTATATCACTCCTATCTTAAAAGATCTACGCTGGTTGCCGATAAGTTTCCAGGCAAAATGCAAGGTCTTGGTAATAACCTATAAAACTCTAAACAGCTGGGGCCTTGGGTATTTAAGAGAATGCCTTCTTCACTATGAACCACACCACCCACTGAGATCATCTGGAGAGGTTCATCTGCAGTTGCCACCAGCTCATCTGGTGGCTACTCAGGGACAGGCCTTCTCTGTTGCTGCCTCGAGGCTTTGGAACACACTTCCTACTGAAATAAGAGCCTCCCCATCTCTTACAACTTTTAAAAATGCAGTCACGATGCATTTGTTCACCCAGGCTTTTAATTAGATATTGTTTTAATTGTGTTTTTAATAGTTTTAACATTTTACATTTTAATTTTTGTAATGTTTTAACCTTTTTATCTGTTTTTATTGTTCTGTTCTAAACCGCCCAGAGACTTGCATTTTGGGCGGTGTATAAATGTAATAAAATTAAATAAATAAATAAATAAATAAATAAAGTTGTGTGTCTATCACTGTAGCTTTAAATAACCCCAAGTGTTTTGGAGGGATTTGATCCTCTTGAGTTTCTCTTCCTATTTACTAGCCCTTCATTTTTTAGAGTAATTGCAGAATAGGGATGGGGTAGCTAGCTGAGCTAAATACCCACAAACACATATCAAAAAGTGAATTGTTCTCAGAACATAGGCCCTGGTCAAAGTAACCCTGCTGAAAGAAATTCCAAGAGGGATGGATGATTCATCACCCAGAGTCTCTCCAAACCAAATACTGGCCCATAACCCAGTTAGAGAGCTCAGGAGGGTAGATTTCATCTTCTTTTGTTTTTCCCCCTTCTCGATCACTGGTCTACGTGGCCAGAAAGGGACCCAGGGACCCTGCAGATGGGAAGACGTTGAAAGACTGCTGACATGTGAAGCTAAAAACTGGAGGAAAGCTGCAGAAGATAGAATCTCTACACAAAAAGGTAGTTCTTGTGGAACTACCTGCTGGAAGTAAGTCAATACGATGTAAATGGGTCTTCTTCTTAAGACAGAACAGATTGTAAGTCCACAAGTGGAAATTTGTTTTTCTCTGGAGGAGGAGCCATCAGTCGGACTAACCACAAGCAGTCAATTGTTGCACTTTCATCCACAGAAGCAGAGTACATATCAGCTGGCCAAGAATGTCCAGAAGCCACATGGCTGCATGAGTTACTGTTAGACTTTGGAATTGATGAGCCAAAGCCAACTGAGATGTCTGAGGACAACCAAAGGTGCATCCAACTCTCCCTGACAAAAAGGACTATGAGCTGTTTCTCATGAGCAGTGAGAAATGGCAATAGGGTTTGCAGGGAGGAAACCCCGAAGAGCTTACAGACTGCAGATGAGCAGTTTCCTTTCCTTGGGCAGGCAGCGGATTGCCCGACCAGATGAGTACCGGCTGCTGCCAGTAGCTCTGAGCCGGGTCACCCCATCCCCTGGAGCTCCGTGTGAGTGCACAGTGCATTAAGGGGATCCCCCCCCCCCAAGAGCGCCGCAGTCAGTCAGGCGTGGCTGACATATGATTTTTTTTTTAATGAGGTGAGGAGAGCACTCGCTCTCCACCGCTCCTGCAGCCGTTTCTTTTTTCGACCTCTGGGAGCTTTGGGGGTTATACCCCCGGCACCACTGGCTGCGCCACTGTCTGAAAGGGCAACAGCCCCTTTCTTGGAAAGGTCAGGTACGACTTGGAGAGCTGCCTGGGAGCCAGGGGGAAGTGCTGAAACAATCATGGGGGCCGAGATGGGAAAGGTTTGCACAGAAGAGGCTGTGGTTACCAGCGACCCAGAGGGAGACGTGATGACTAGGCCAGGACCTGCAGTGAAAGAAAAGGGAAAGATCAGAAATCAGATAGCCATTCACCTTCCAAGATCCTTGGGGAAGGAAAAAACACCCCTTAAAATCCTGAGCCACATAAAAACAGATCAGTCCATGAATTCTGGGAAAAGAGGATTGGAACACTGGGAGGCATTTGGGTAGAGAGCACAGAGATTTTATGGTACAGCAGCATCCAAGCCTACATACTTGGCTAGAACTTCCTTCTTTTGTGAGACATTGATTAATTATGTTGAGCAGAGGAGAGTTGGTCTTGTGGTAGCAAGCATGACTTGTCCCCTTAGCTAAGTAGGGTCAGCCCTGGTTGCATATGAAAGGGAGACTTGATGTGTGAGCACTGGAAGATATTCCCCTCAGGGGATGGAGCCGCTCTGGGAAGAGCAGAAGGTTTCAAGTTCCCTCCCTGGCTTCTCCAAGATAGGACAAGATTTTAAGGAATGGGAGCTGGTCTTGTGGTAGCAAGCATGACTTGTCCCCTTAGCTAAGCAGGGTCAGCCCTGGTTGCATATGAAAGGGAGACTAAAAAAAACTTACACTAAAAGTGTAAGCACTGTAAGAGATTCCCCTCAGGGGATGGAGCCACTCTGGGAAGAGCAGAAGGTTCCAAGTTCCCTCCCTGGCTTCTCCAAGATAGAGCTGAGAGAGATTCCTGCCTGCAACCTTGGAAAAGCCGCCTCAGTCTTGGTACCCATCAAACTCCAGGTAGGCTGCAAGTGCAGGGATTTGCAGAAGGTTTCAAGTTCCCTCCTGGGCTTCTCTGAGATAGGGCTGAGAGAGATTCCTGCCTGCAGCCTTGGAGAAGCCGCTGCCAGTCTGTGAAGACAATACTGAGCTAGATAGACCAATGATCTGACTCGGTATATGGCAGCTTCCTATGTCCTGGAAACAAGGATACCCCAGACCCTCTTTCCTTGAGATGTACCCCTCCACTGACACTCCCTATGGCACTCTCCAAAGCCTCTCACCTGTTGTCATGAGCCCAGCAGACTGCACAGGCACTACAGTGATGTTCTGCGTCACAGATGCCTGGCTGTGTGGGGTGAGCTGTTCTGGCTTGGTGTCAGAATCCATAGAGATGTTGGTGGGCAGAGCCACAGAAGTGGGTACTGTCAGCAGCGTAGGATAGTGCGGGGGAGCCAGGCCACAGCCCTTCTCCGAGGGCAACAGTTGCTCCTTCATCTTGTTAATGAACATACTGTTGTCAATCTAGAGTGAGAGCATAAGAAAGAGTGTTTTTAGAATACTAGGCAGGGCAAAACACTGTATGAAGCATGTTAGGAGCTAGATAATCCTCACCTGTCCTGAGACGGTGGGCACTGCTGTCCAGAAATACAGAGAGGAGTTGAAGTGAGATTCTTCCATTCTAGCTGAAGAAAGACAGACACAAAGCTTGATGTCAGATCCCAAGAACCTTTATATAGTATGACTGAGACAGAGCCCCTTTCTTATTTTAAACCAGTTCCAGTTCTACTGCGGAGATTCCATCAGCCTAGAAAACAATGCTCTCTGACGTACCAAAGCTTTGGAAGCCCAAACTATCCGCAGAATTCCCCACTCATCCTGTAGCAGAAAAAAGGTGGGCTGTGCATGCAAAGTCAAGATTTGCACAGAAAGGCAAGAGCATTTTATTCCTAAACTGTCAACAAATACAGAAATGTGTATATTTCTTTTTCCTCCCCCTCAAATTGTCAAATTGCTAAACAGGTGCCAGATGATGCAAAAAAATGTTCCAAGCTGCAACATTACAAAAATCTGAGCCTCCATTAAAACAAACAAACAAACAAACAAGCCAACAAACCGTTGAGCTGCTACAGAACTTTTGATGAGGTGACTTCAGAAGGGCACAGTGAACAGATAAAGGACCCTGGTTTCATCATGCTGAAGTCCACAACATCAGTGAATACTGGGAGACTGCGAGAGCAATTTGAACAGTTTGTGATTTTGTAAACTTTTGAAATTTTTGAATTTTCTTATTAATGTTATTAATTGTTATTGTTTGTTAATCTGGTCTGTGACCGCAATAAACATACTACTACAGATGGTGCCAAACTATTTAGGGATGATACCAAACTATCTGGAGATTTCACAATCTTCAAAACATCTCTCTCCAAAACTGGGTGATTGGGCGACAAAATGGCAAATGTGGTTCAATTTGTAAAGTGTAAAGTGATGCACATGGGGACGAAAAACCCCAGCTTCAAGTATACACTGATGGGATCTGAGCTGTCGGTGACTGACCAGGAGAGGGATCTTGGGGTCGTGGTGGACAGCTCATTGAAAGTGTCAATTCAATGTGCAACAGCTGTGAAAAAGGCCAATTCCATGCTAGGGATCATCTGGAAGGGGGTTGATAATAAAACTGCTAATATGATAATGCCCTTATACAAAATGATGGTGCAGCCACACCTGGAGTACTGTGTACAATTCTGGTCACCACATCTAAAAAAGGACATTGTAAAACTGGAAAAGGTGCAGAAGAGGGCAACCAAGATGATCAGGGGCCTAGAACACCTTTCTTATGAAGCAAGGCTACAACACCTGAGGCTTTTTAGTTTAGAAAAGAAACAACTGCGGGGAGACATGATAGAGGTCTATAAAATCATGCATGATGTGGAGAAAGTGGATAGAGAGGAGTTTTTTTTCCGTCACATAATACTAGAACCAGGGGTCATCCCATGAAATTGATTGCCAGGAAATTTAAGACTAGTAAACGGAGGTACTTTTTCACACAATGCATAATCAACTTGTGGAATTCTCTGCCACAAGATGTGGTGCTAGCCAACAACCTGGATGGCTTTAAGAGGGGTTTGGATAACTTCATGGAAGAAAGGTCTATCAACAGCTACTAGTCGGAGGGCTATAGGCCACCTCCAGCCTCAGAGGCAGGATGCCTCTGAGTACCAGTTGCAGGGGAGTAACAGCTGGAGAGAGGGCATGCCCTCAATTCCTGCCTGTGGCTTCCAGCTGCAACTGGTGGGCCACTGTGTGGAACAGTATGCTGGGCTAGATGAGCCTTGGGCCTGATCCAGCAGGGCTGTTCTTAAGTTCTAGATCCCAGAAGGCCTAGACCCCTAGAGTTCACTCTCTGCTATTGGAAAAGCTGAAAAGATGCTTGGAGTAGACTAGGAGAAAAAGCTTGCTATAGAGAGAGGCTGGACTTAGTAATCTGATGCCCAGATAAGCCCCACTGAGGCTTACTCATCTTAATTGAGTAAGGCATGAACATGTAATAAGTCTGACAAGATGCTTCATTGGCTACAATGGTTCAGGAAGTCGATCAGTGCTCAATTATGCAGGCCTCAGGGAAATGCTAATTGTATGGCAGGAGCAAACAGAATGTTGTATGCAAGGAATTGAATAAGAACATACCAAAATGTGTGTGTTTTGTTAAAGAGCTTTGGAGGGGAAATTTCTTTATCTGCCTCAGCTACAGTGGAAGTGCACAGGTAAGGGAGCACTGCTAATACTGTCTGAAAACATGGATTAAGAGTTATAAATAAAACAGTTTGTCTAGGAGATCCATCAGAGTTAGATTAAGATGCATCATGCCTCATGGCTAGCTACATAAAGGAAGAGGAAGGGGAGAAGAAAGAAATCTGTCCCTCAGGTGAGAGACTGAAACTTGAGACTATGAGTCTAACAAAGGGGAATCAGAGCAGAGAAAGCAGGGTCAGAGGGGGAATGCCCTTACTGGCTATCTCTACCCCTAAAGCCCCTAGTGGCCAATAGGGTTTGCCTGTTGTTGGTGCTAAGAGTTGATGCCATCAGGAGCTGCATCTTTAAAACCCCTCATGCACCAATCTATGACTCCCATCTTCTCAAAGAACCTGGAAACAGTCTCTTGGTAGTGCCAAGATCTTGGTAGATCAGTCCATCTATTACCATGTCTTGAGTTGGAGAGTACTTTAGCGTAACTAGCCCACTCTCATGTGCCTCTCAAACATAGTGCTGCTTTATGTGCTTTGTTGGAATGCATGCAAAACCAGACTAAGGAAACCCAGCCTGGTGTTGCGTTTGTGTGTGTACCACCAGGTATGTACCATGTGTGTACCACCTGATCCCGGCGGCACGGCAGCGGTAAACCCGCTTGTGGAGCCTCCCTCCAAAAGGTTTACAAACCTCCTTTACAAACTGAACCACATTTGCCATTTTGTCAACCACTCACCCAGTTTGGACAGATCCTTTTGGAGCTCCCCAGAATCTGTTTTGGATTTCACTAACTAAATAGTTTGGTGTCATCTGCAAATTAAAACTAAATAGTTTGGTGTCATCCCTCCTATATTCTACCAAAGGCAATCACAGGGCTCTGTGGTTGCCAGGAGTCGAAACTGACTGGACAGCACACTTTATTTAGTCCAGAGCCTGATTGTAGGAATAAGATATATTTTTGCAAGGAGGTTGGCAATTTCATATTTGAGTTCTTTAATGACTCTTGGATAGATGCCGTCTGGCCCTGGCGATTTGCTAGTTTTCATTTTTTCCAGACGGTTTAGAATCTATTCGGCAGTTTGCTTCCCCCCCCCCCCATTTAGATATGGCATTGGGGGCAATTTACCATCACGGTGGTCTCTGCTATTATGTTCACCTCACTCCTTTCCATATATTTTCCCATGCAGTCATCCCCCAGCCTGCATTACCTCAGCACATACAGGAATGGAAACACGCATTTGCCAAGGTAACATATATCACCCTTGGAATAATGCAGGTGCTGGGGCAGAAGTCACAATTCCACATTTTTATGCTGGAAATGTCACCACATTCCTCTGTAGTAGCAAAAATAACGAAGAGTTCCACATCTAAGAGACATAACCCACCAACGACTAAGACATTTATCATGGCATGATCTTTCATTGTCAAAATGGAGAGGGGGGGGGAACCACGTATGCATTCAAGTGCAGTGCTTTTGCCCTCATTGGCTGGAAAACTGCAAGGTGTGAGTAGGTTTGCTTTTTACTGAACAGCTATACAGAAATACTGCCGGCGTGTTTGCTCTTACGTCTCCTTAACCAAAGGGACTAGAAACTTACTTTAAAAAAAAAAGACAATTAAGAGCTGGGGGAAAGAGTCTGGAACCCTAACTGAAGCCAACAACCGCCAAGACCTCCTTGTGGCTAAAGCCCCGTAGTGTGTCGCCAGTCCTCCCGTGTGCTCTGTGTTGGGGAAGGAGAAGACCTGCTGTCTCCCTAAAAGGTAACCAAAAATCAATCACTCTTCAACTGATTTACTCTAGAGTTATTAATGGGGGGCGGGGGGGGGCGTGACGTAGCAGAGGAGGGAGGAGGAAGACAGAGGGAGCGCCGCGCGTGATCTGGCCCATGCCGCCGCCGAAGCATCTGTCGCGCGCTCGCAATTGTCGTCCTTCCGGCGCGGTGGCGTCTTTCTCCGCGCGCTGCTGAGTTCCAGTCCCTCTCGCTTTTCGAAATCTCAGAGTTAGCCGCCAAGCGCGGCGCTTCCGGTGAATGATAGGAATCGTCACCCGGAGCCCCGGAAGTGGTCGCTCAGGCCCCGCCCCCTGAACTGGGAAGTGGCTGCGTGCTCCCTTTTCCGGTGAGGAGGAGGCTGCTGTTGCCGCCACTCGGGCCAGAGCCGGGGGGTCGTCTCCGGGGGCCGGGAGGGACTGGACGATGGGCAGCGGGCGGGGGAACATGAGCGGCTTTCTTCGTCAAGGGGCGGTTCCGGGGTTAAGTCACCCGGAAGCGGAAGACAAGGGCTGTCTCCTGTCCGCCTGGCTGTCCGGGGGAGCGGCGGCGGCGGCGGCGGGAGGAGCAGGCGGCGGTGGAGGCTCCGGGGCCGCCCCCTCCCAGCTGGTGGCCCGTGCGCCGCTGGACTGCGTATCGGCCCGGCCGCTGTTCCCCGCCTCGGCCCGGACGGGGCGGAGAGCGAGGGGCCGCGGGCGGGGTCAGTGCGAGCGAGCGAAGGGTCGCGGCGGGATCTTGGTCGGGGAGGGGGCCCATCTGATCATAGCCTAGCGGGTTGGGGCTCTGGCTTCTTCCCGCTCCCAATCCTTAACGCTCTTGGTAATTGTGATGACTAAAATATTTCTATATCCTGCTTCCCCAGTGCGATCCTGCCTCAAGATGTGGTGATCGCGTTCGCACGGGCTGTACAAATTCTTGGAGACTGGATCTACCAGTGGCCATGTTAACTGTGTCAAGCTCCATGTTCAGAGTTGGCATCCTTCTGAATGCCAGCTGTTGGGGCAACACTTAACACTGGGTGGATCTTGCTTTTGTGCCCTGCTTGAAGCTTCTCTGGAGCTTATGGCTGCACGAGATGGACCCACGTTCTGATCCAGCAGGGTTGCTTCTGTGGTCTCAAATGGGTTGGAGGGCCAAACTGCACAGATTCCCAGGAATATCTGTTTGTTTTTTTTCCACTGAATTGTGTGCCTTCTTGGCACAATATCAATGTTAAGTGTGGTAGGCAGTATTGTGGACTGCACTGGAGATGCTGCAGGGAAGACAGGGCACAAAGTTCCAGGAAATGAGTGGATTTTCCAGCAGACAGGTCTCTTATTCTTCTCCACTCCTGCTCACTTGCTGTGTGTGGACTGCTCCAACTTTTTTTATATTAGTGATGTTTGATAGACATGATTAGGATCATAATGTAAGGTTCAAAGGTTAACACTTTACCTTCCACAAAGTTGCACGAGGACTGTGTTGGTGTGTTCTTATCTTCAGCTATGCAACTCTTATGGTAGAGTCTGATTTTTACAAAAAGAATGGATCTTGTCTGGATTTTTCAGGTTGTGAGTCTTAGTTTGGAAACTGTGGATCACAAGCTGCTTCCAGTCTGTGTAGACAATACTGAGCTAGATGGACCAATGGTCTGACTCAGTATATGGCAGCTTCCTATGTTCTTCAGCTAGTAGCTAACTTCTATCCACTGGCATTTGAGTGTAATACAGTCCTAGTGAGTATATTGTCCCATCTCAGGAGCTTGTTACATTGCCTGTTTGAACTGGGTACTTGGTGCCTGAAGCATGCCTAATGGGTTTTGGCTAGTTTTACCTGTCAGAGAAATCCAGAGTGGTTGTTTGTTAATGGCTCTGTTGCTCCCTTGTTATAGGTAGTAGTATGTCTGACAAGTCAGAACCCTTTTTGTTCAGTGTCGGAAATGGGAGGTTAATGGAATTTGAATTAAGTCATTTGTATAATATAACTTTGCTTGTATATTTGGTGCTGGCTGCAACTCTATGTCCTCATCCATATTGTGCCTAGACTGAGTCAGATCTGTCAGCCCCTGAGTCAGATCTGTCAGCCCATGAAATGCGAACTTTGAAACAGGAGATGGTTTGTGTGTTGTGGTATTTTTGTTGCAAATTGTTTGTGAATGAACTGTTCTGTATGTGTGTATGTACTTGGCTTTGGGAATTAGTTTTGCATAAGGATAATTGACAATTCTTGGCAATATAATGTATTGGTTATATATATATTGCTAATATGTGAAAATATTTTAATATTTTGGCTTTGTTTGCTAGTAGTAATGACAGTGAGAAAAACTGTGTCTTCAAAAGTCTATGGCTGGCTGGAAAAAAAAATAGGGTTAGCATGGCACTAATCTGAGCATCATTCCTCTAGAGATCTGTGGTCTGATCCTGGCTGAAGGGGCTTGACTGTCAATAGGGAAGCTGGACCCTGAACTGCAATGTTCTGTTATGATGTGTGGTGAAAGGTTTTGTTCCTAATGGTGATGAAGAACTAAGGTCTGTCATGTCTAGTTTGGGCTGAACAGGGAGATGATTGACCATATGAACAATGTGTAAGACAGCTTTGTTGCATCCTGACAAGCTGAAACAAACAGGAGACCTGCTCTCGCAGTCTCCCAGTATTCACTGATGTTGTGGACTTCAGCATGATGAAACCAGGGTCCTTTATCTAAGTCACCTCATCAAAAGTTCTGTAGCAGCTCAACGGTTTGTTTGCTTGTTTGTTTGTTTGTTTTAATGGAGGCTCAGATTTTTGTAATGTTGCAGCTTGGAACATTTTTTTGCATCATCTGGCACCTGTTTGCAATTTGACAATTTGAGGGGGAGGAAAAAGAAATATACACATTTCTGTATTTGTTGACAGTTTAGGAATAAAATGCTCTTGCCTTTCTGTGCAAATCTTGACTTTGCATGCACAGCCCACCTTTTTTCTGCTACAGGATGAGTGGGGAATTCTGCGGATAGTTTGGGCTTCCAAAGCTTTGGTACGTCAGAGAGCATTGTTTTCTAGGCTGATGGAATCTCTGCAGTAGAACTGGAACTGGTTTAAAATAAGAAAGGGGCTCTGTCTCAGTCATACTATATAAAGGTTCTTGGGATCTGACATCAAGCTTTGTGTCTGTCTTTCCTCAGCTAGAATGGAAGAATCTCACTTCAACTCCTCTCCGTATTTCTGGCCAGCAGTGCCCACCGTCTCAGGACAGGTGAGGATTATCTAGCTCCTAACATGCTTCATACAGTGTTTTGCCCTGCCTAGTATTCTAAAAACACTCTTTCTTATGCTCTCACTCTAGATTGACAACAGTATGTTCATTAACAAGATGAAGGAGCAACTGTTGCCCTCGGAGAAGGGCTGTGGCCTGGCTCCCCCGCACTATCCTACGCTGCTGACAGTACCCACTTCTGTGGCTCTGCCCACCAACATCTCTATGGATTCTGACACCAAGCCAGAACAGCTCACCCCACACAGCCAGGCATCTGTGACGCAGAACATCACTGTAGTGCCTGTGCAGTCTGCTGGGCTCATGACAACAGGTGAGAGGCTTTGGAGAGTGCCATAGGGAGTGTCAGTGGAGGGGTACATCTCAAGGAAAGAGGGTCTGGGGTATCCTTGTTTCCAGGACATAGGAAGCTGCCATATACCGAGTCAGATCATTGGTCTATCTAGCTCAGTATTGTCTTCACAGACTGGCAGCGGCTTCTCCAAGGCTGCAGGCAGGAATCTCTCTCAGCCCTATCTCAGAGAAGCCCAGGAGGGAACTTGAAACCTTCTGCAAATCCCTGCACTTGCAGCCTACCTGGAGTTTGATGGGTACCAAGACTGAGGCGGCTTTTCCAAGGTTGCAGGCAAGAATCTCTCTCAGCCCTATCTTGGAGAAGCCAGGGAGGGAACTTGGAACCTTCTGCTCTTCCCAGAGTGGCTCCATCCCCTGAGGGGAATCTCTTACAGTGCTTACACTTTTAGTGTAAGTTTTTTTAGTCTCCCTTTCATATGCAACCAGGGCTGACCCTGCTTAGCTAAGGGGACAAGTCATGCTTGCTACCACAAGACCAGCTCCCATTCCTTAAAATCTTGTCCTATCTTGGAGAAGCCAGGGAGGGAACTTGAAACCTTCTGCTCTTCCCAGAGCGGCTCCATCCCCTGAGGGGAATCTCTTCCAGTGCTCACACATCAAGTCTCCCTTTCATATGCAACCAGGGCTGACCCTGCTTAGCTAAGGGGACAAGTCATGCTTGCTACCACAAGACCAACTCTCCTCTGCTCAACATAATTAATCAATGTCTCACAAAAGAAGGAAGTTCTAGCCAAGTATGTAGGCTTGGATGCTGCTGTACCATAAAATCTCTGTGCTCTCTACCCAAATGCCTCCCAGTGTTCCAATCCTCTTTTCCCAGAATTCGTGGACTGATCTGTTTTTATGTGGCTCAGAATTTTAAGGGGTGTTTTTTCCTTCCCCAAGGATCTTGGAAGGTGAATGGCTATCTGATTTCTGATCTTTCCCTTTTCTTTCACTGCAGGTCCTGGCCTAGTCATCACGTCTCCCTCTGGGTCGCTGGTAACCACAGCCTCTTCTGTGCAAACCTTTCCCATCTCGGCACCCATGATTGTTTCAGCACTTCCCCCTGGCTCCCAGGCAGCTCTCCAAGTTGTACCTGACCTTTCCAAGAAAGGGGCTGTTGCCCTTTCAGACAGTGGCGCAGCCAGTGGTGCCGGGGGTATAACCCCCAAAGCTCCCAGAGGTCGAAAAAAGAAACGGCTGCAGGAATCTGGCCTACCGGAGATTAGTGATCCTTTTGTGTTATCAAACGAAGATGACGAAGACCAGCACAAGGATGGCAAGACATACAGGTGGGAATATGGCAAATGAGATGGGGGAGCTAGCAGTGGCTCTGAGTTGTAGGGGAACCAGTCTGAGCTGCTGTATGGTAGTCTGTTTCACTGGACCTCTTTGGTTCTGCTTTAATCACAGCCAGGTAAGGAGCAAAGGTGTACAGTTGCAGTAGAGGTAGAGGATTTGTCTGTCTAGCCTTGAGCTGGATATGCTGCTCAGTCGAAAAGAAGGTGGAATCTAAACACTGTTCAGTGCAACGCTCCAATTTCCAGCTAAATTCATGGCATTACTAGTAACAGAGCCACACAGCTGTACACCACGCACAGCTTGGTGGGCAGCTTTTCCTACCTAGCATGTTTCGTCCCATCAGTAGTGCTCTAGCTGAATGAGATACGGTCCTGCTGTTCCAGCAAGAGGAGGATTCTGACCTAGCCTAGGTTGGTGTTCTCCTTACCAGTCCAAGGTTTCTGGACAAGCTGCTCGCCTCTTGTTCCCCGGATTTTGTTTAAGTGTTCATTGTTCATTAGCCAGTAGATTGATGCGAGCTAGTGGAAGGAATCAAGGGTTGTAATTTAATCCTGAGGATGTCTAATTCAGCTTGCCAGAACTTGGTTAAAACCAGCAGAGACTAATTGATCACACCTTCATTGGCCTGGGGTAGGTCCTGAATGTTTGATCCTAAGTGCTTACAGTTGCAGTATATCGGCATAGCTGTCCTTGGTCTGATTGTACTTTAATTCTTCTGAGGAATGCATTTCCTCAGGTGACACGGTTCCAGTAGTTCTTTATGTAATGCTCTGTAGTGTGACGTGGCTGAACAGGTTGGGCTCATGAGGGAGCACTTGTCTGTACTTCAGGGTTCTCGTCCAATTAAGCAAGACGTGCACAGTGAACTTTAATTTTACTGATGAATATGCCAACATCTTCATGGGGTAAGGCAGTTTTGTTTTGTGATATGGGATCGCTACGTGGTGGTGGTGGTGAGTGAATTCTTAATCCTGTTGATTTTGCCGGTACTATTGTTCTCGTGACTGAATTCAAAGCAGGCTTTTGCTCCCAGCATTAGCCTTTTATTTCCATGGATTTATTACCTGTAGCTGTTGTAGTTTGCTTCTTTGCACTGTCAGCCCCCCGTCCCAATTTTTTTAAAATTGAAGATGGCACTCAGAAGGCATTCCAAATGAAAATCACTGGGTGTTTGTACTCTGTGTCTGCAGTCCAGCAAATCTATATGTGCAATGGGTGGAGAGTATTATGCATGTCATTGCTTTTGAAACTTCCACGGTAGCTGCTGAGGAGGCAAGCTGCTTTTTAGGTTAAAGTAAAAGAGGATTGCCTCTTCAATATGTGGTAAACACTAAATAAACCTCTGCCTCTTCAGCATCTGTATTGTCAGAGGCTTCACTTCAATAAACTGAACTGGCTGGATAAGTGTGGCATTTGTATCGAGAATATTCCCACTGCTCAGTAGGAACAAAGGTGTTGGAATGTTTGTAGTCCTGTTTCTGTGAGAAGAGAAAGTTGCCAGTCCTTCTGGGTTTAAAATGTGCACAGGAAATGAGCAGGGAGAAGAGCAGTTTTGTAAGGCAGGCTGAAGACTGGCATGGAAGGGGTAGAGAACCTAGAGGCAACATAGCTGAAGGGAGAGTACAGAGTTGGCAATGGACTAAAGCAGGAACCTGAGGGAAGGGTTGGTGAAGGAGAAGCAGACCTGCTGAAAGAGGCAAAGGAGAAAGTAAGGCCTTAGGGAAGGGAGAGGCAGCAAAAGAAATGGACAGGCAACTGATGTTTGGAGAGTCAAGGGACTGCGGGCCACGAAGAAAACGGGGCATAGCGCTTCTAGATCCTGCTAGTTCTGTTGTACCTTTAACACTTGGAAAGAAGGTGAATTCTGCAAGCTGTGTGTGGTGTTGCTACTGAGGCATTATAACCTGGCAATGCAATGGGGGCATTGAGGGCCAAGAAGCAACGATGGTGGGTTGAATTACGTAGTGATCTGCAGCGGTAAAGAAATGTTGGCTCAGTTTATCAGCCAGACAAAATATTTTACTCATCAAGCTGTGTTGGTACATTGCTCATCAGGACTTTTTTCACTTGTCAGGCATCATTTTTCACTTGCCACAGACTAGTAGGCTAGTGGATTTCTGCAGCCCTGGTAATCTGAACTAACCTACCAGTTCTTTGCTTGCAGTATTGTAGCTGTCCTCAACTTGGGGACTACCTGCAAATGCTTTGAGACTGCAGGTAGTCCTTGTTAGTCCTTGGGCCACAGTCTGAACTACTACTGTCTTAGGGAAGTGAAGACTCAAAAGTGTGTTTCTCTCATATACCGGGCTAGTTGCTGCACGCTTGTGATCTTTTAGATTTGTTGGATTTGGACCCTGTCTGTACCAGTAAGTACCCAATTTATCGACAGAACTCTAGCAGGAGGTTACCGGAAATCAGCCCCAGAACTTTGAGATTTGCATGATGTATTGACTAATATAGACTCCAAAGCTCAGGCTTTCCGGTTTATGCTCTAATAATTCATAGAAAACTCTCACTTGCACATTGCTGCTGATATTCAAAAGGGTGGTTGTTCCTGAATATTCATTCAAGAGTGGTACTTCCACTAGATATAGTGAGCAGTGATTCAGGGAGTGGTAGATGCACTATGCAGAATAATATCCATAGACCCAGGGACTTCGGCTGCCTACATTTGTTTAGGCAGCAAAGTGTTGTTGTTGTTGTTCCATGTGCAGCACCAGCAACCATGTATATATTGCTGTGCTTACAAAGAATAGAGGACAGGTCTCTGCCCTGAGTTGGTTACTATTTAGATATTGACAGTGGAGGAAAGGAAGGGAAATTATTTGTCTAAAAGACAGCAGCTTCCATCCCTTCTAATTCAGTCAGCTGTAGGACTTGAGTCCAGGTCCCCCACTCCGAAATGCCGCTTCAGAAAGGTGCATTCCTAGGGTGCCCCTTTATAACTAAGCCTAGCGTGATAGGCCAGCTTCTCCTGGAGCTATTTTGCTAGCTGGGGATGAGGCACAGCCCTGGCTCTGCATGCCTTTGGCCTCTGGTTCCGTCTCTAGTCTCAGGAAGCCACGTAGGGACAGGCTGGTTTCGATGGACAAATGGTCTGACCCTGTGCCAAGTTATTCCTTTGATGTGTGTATGCCCTGGATTCCCTACTGCTCCGTTGTTCCCATCGGGGGCCATTCTTCTTAGTTTCCCTCTCATTACCCAGGGAGCCCTCGGACTTGCATCACACCGCATGAGGCAAGGGCTCCTGGTTCTAGCTCTCATGTCTCTTGAGGCTCTCCTGTGTTCTGCTGCCACCATCCCTCCTCCAGGCTTCTTAAAGAAGTGCTGCTGTTTCTTTCCCCTCATGGGGGGGGGGGGGACAGAGAGATGGGGATTTATTTGTGTTGTCGGGCAAATGTGGCTGTCTTCCCAGAGACGTCTGCCTGCCTCCTTTTGTGTTGGGATGTTCAGCCCTACTCCTTCCGTTCGGCTACTGTTGGGTATCCAGTGTGGATAGACGCACCCCTCTATGGGAAATGTGTCCCAAGTCTGTCATGAGGGTGGGGCTGGGTCTGTGCATCCACAGCTGCCCTAGGCACAGTCACAGCTCTAGAAGCGAAGGCTGATCTTGAACACTAACTGTGAGCTGTACCATCGTACAGCACCATCTGGGATCCCATTGCTGCTAGTCAATCCTCTGCTTCCTGCATGGTTCCAGGTGGAGGGCTGCCTCTACATGTAAGAGCTGGATGGATGCCTGCCTTGAGGAGCGAAGGGATCGATAGTCGCAGGGACTGAGTGCTTGTTCACAGTATGTAACAAAATGTGTGTGTTCCCCGCCCCCTCCCCATTTCATGTGGTCTGATTCCCAAGCTGTCTGAGAGTTCACCAGTTGGGGGAAGGAACTGCAACTTGTCAGTTACTCCGCTTTTCCATTGGAGCTTATTGGGGACTGGATTCCAGTCATTCATGCTTATTATGTATAATCTCTTTGGAGTTTATTACCAGGGCTCAACAAATCCCAGGCACTAGCTTGCCATGGCACCTGGAAATGTAAGCACAATGCCCAGACCAGGTGATGGATGTGAGCCGGAAGTGGCAAGCAAGACGGGAATGGGTTGTTCCTTCCTGCTCCTGCTTGTATCCATCCATCCATCCATAGGCTGGCTCAGGGAGGCAATGGACAGACACAAGCAAGAGGAAGAGGGAGCAAGCAAGGCAGGGGGTCTGCCCTCCATGAAGCGGAGAGCATTGTTTGGGGCGGTGGAGGAGGAGTGAGCAGTATCTCCCCCCCCCCCCACCATGAAGCAGAGGGTGCTGCTGGGGGATAAGCCGCCCCACCAGAGCAGAGATTTATTTTTTATTTTATTTTAAAAATTATTTTTATTTATTATTTATTTATTTACATTTATATCCCGCTCTTCCTCCAAGGAGTCCAGAGCAGTGTACTACATACTTAAGTTCGTCCTCATAACAACCCTGTGAAGTAGGTTAGGCTGAGAGAGAAGTGACTGGCCCAGAGTCACCCAGCTAGTCTCATGGCTGAATGGGGATTTGAACTCAGGTCTCCCTGCTCCTAGTCCAGCACACTAACCACTACACCACGCTGGCTCCTTTGCTAGTTGTCTAGACGCCATGCTGGCATGTGCACAAAAATGTAATGGACACACACAAAGCGACGAACTACAGGAAGTCCTCAGACTTACGACAAAGTTGGTCCCTGAAAACTGTCTTAAGTCCCAGCGTCTTGACTCAGAACCTGTCTTCTCATAGAAGACAATGTTATAAAGAGGGGTTTGGTTCCTGAACCAAGGCCAAATAGCCTATTTCCCCCCTGCTGCTGTCCAAGCTGGTGGTGTGCCGTGCGGACATGCAGCAGAGAAGTTAATGGTGGATGATCAGAAACGGCTCGCCTCACTCAGTCCCTTCCTGGCTCCTTCTCGCTTTTCTGGGGAAGGAAGAGAAGCAACTGGGCAGCTCACATCCATTTCCTCTTCTTCCTGGACAACAGTTAGACAAGGAAGGAGGGAGGGCAGGCAGACAGGAAACAACATGGAGGCTGGGAATGGGACAGGCTCTTTCCAGGCTCTTTCAGCACCGAACCATTTCAGATGAGATCCAGACCGATTGGGCACCACGGGGAGCGGGAGGGCGAGCGGGAGCTTTAAGAAAAAGGAGAGCAAGTCCTTGCCTGGTCTCCGCTGCCACATGCAGCTTTCTGCTGCGGCTGCACTTGTCCCAAGTACCCCGCAATGCACCAGGATGCACATGGCTGACCACACCAATGGCACAATGTGGTATTGCTGACCACACCAATGGCACATGTGTGGACACCATGTGCATGCTGGTTCCACATGGAGGTCAGTGGTCCCTCTAATTTTTTTCATCTCTGTGCGGAATGAGTTTTGTTCTGGGCGGCAGTACCAAGGCACTGTGTGCGCACATGGATTCAGAGTGGGGTCTTCCCAATTCAACCTGAGCGGGATCTAAAATTAACTGAGCGGACATCAGAAAACTTGTGAGTGTGCGCACGCCTTAGAGGGAGCAGTGGTGGGGTCACTGGGGGCAAGTGCCACTGCAGAAGGAAGCTGCATGCAGCAGCGGAGCGCAGGTAAGGGCCTGCTCTCCTTTTTCTTAAAGATCCTGCTCGCCTTCCGCCTCCCCGTGGTGCCGAACCAGTGCATGAACCTCAGTCGGTGCCCATCCCTAGCTCTTTCCTTCTCTTTGGCACAGTACAGCATCTGAGCCTGAGGAGGTGTCAGAACAGCAACAGCAGGGGCAGCGTCTTGGATAGGTGAGTCAACCAATCCCTCTGCAGATTTACATGCAGCTGCTGCCACCTCCAGGACTGCCAGTCTCAATGAAGTGAGGCTGCCACTTCTTCTAGTGCAGGCAACAGCAGCTCTCCAACGGAGCCTCCCCTCCATGGAATAAGATGACAGTTTGCAAACTTAAGTGCCATTTGTCTTAACTAAGAGCATCTCTCTGTTCACTCAGGCTTTTTAAATGTTTTTAAAATTGACTTTTAAAAACAAGTTTTTTAATTGTTTTGTACTTATTTTGGAGTGTGTGTGTGTGTGTGTGTGTGTGTGTGTGTGTGTGTGATATGTGTTTTTATTGGATGTTCTGATGTTGTGTTGTGAGCCACCCAGAGAACAACTTGTTATGGAGCAGCTAACAAATAAAGTTGTTGTTGTTGGTTGTTCACACAGTCAGACAGGTGTTATTGACTGGTTTGTTTTATCCAGACATCGAGTCCTTCCCAAGGACCTGGGATTGACTTATTGTCAATGTTGTTGTTGTTGTTGTTGTTTTTAAATATGATCGCAAAATGTAAGTTGTTCCCAGTAAAGTTGCTTTTTGTAATTGGCTGATGGTAATTTCCGTGACCCCTATGGTGTTGAGGTGCTCTTCAAGGTGTTTTGGAATTGCACCTAGGGTGCCAAGTACTACTGGGATTAGTTTGGTCTTCTTCTGCCACAACCTTTCAATTTCGATTTGAAGATCTTTATATTTTGTTGTTTGTTCTATTTCTTTTTCTTCTATTCTGCTGTCACCTGGTATTGCTATATCAATTATTTTGACTTGTTTTTTCTTTCTTCTCGACTACAGTTATGTCTGGTGTATTGTGTAGCAGATGTTTATCTGTTTGTAGTCAGAAGTCCCATAATATTTTTACATCTTCATTTTCTACAACTTTTTCAGTTTTGTGGTCTCATCAATCTTTGGCTGCTGCTGCTGCTTCTTGTTGTTTTTGCTGTCGTTGTCAAGGACTTCCTGTAATGAAAATAATGGACATACATGACTCGGGAAGAAAGGGAGGGAAGGTTATATCTGTTTAAGCTAGGTGTCTGCAGTCCTGAATCTGGCTCCTAGATCCAAAGAAAATTTGTTGAGGCTTGCCTTGTCAAGTGAAGAATTCAGGCCTCTTGTTACCATTTTTTGCTGTTGGTGTGATAGTACAGTGGTCTTCGCTGTTTTTCAAGTGAGGGCCACTTTGGGGAGGGGAAAACCCTTGGTGAGAGCCACCTCCCACTGTGCTGAGCTCTGCACTAGACTGCACTTCTCTCAGTGCTGGGAGGGCCCTTTGAGTAAGACCGGGCTACAGTTCTCAGCACTCTGTGCAGGGGCTCCAGAGGGCTTGGTTTTCCTTAAAGGGAGCCCCGAGCGATGGACAAAATGAAGTACTACCCAGTGAGAATGGTCATCTCCACATGGTGCCCCGGGGCGGTGGGGCTGTGCAAAGTATTAAGCTTGGTCTGAAGCTTCATACAAATCCAATGAACAGTTAATCAGGGAGGTACGTTTAGGGTTAATAGGGGATGCCACTGGCCCTCATTCCTCACAATGAAGTACACTGTTCTCAGGTGGCACATCTGACATGCTTCTTGGAGTGTTTCCTCGAGAAGGGAAGGAAGGCTGGTGGGTGGGTGGGATGGTTGACCCCCTTTGGTCCCTGCCCATGATGGTGCCCCTCACTGGCTTGTTCATGTTGGATGCTTGCCCTTGCAGCCCTGTTGCAGGTGGAGTGCTGGCTGCCCTAGTCATGCCTAGAGGTTTGAGATGGGCTACCTGTCAAGTTGTGGTGTCCAGCTTTCAGATGCATTGTGGGTTTGAGTGTAATACCACCCACCAATGTCAGCTTAAGTAAAGAGCAAATGTGGTTCTAAGTCATCTTAATGTTCTTAGAGGGTGGCTTTTACCAAGGGCTCCATTCAGAGGGCTCTTCAGGAGCACTAGTGATCGTTCCTGTCCCAATTAATGAGTTCAGTACACAGACAGCTGGACTGTGCTTCCGAGCATCCCCTCCCGATGAATCTCCCTCCTGGTGCAGTGTGGAGAGGGCCACTCCCAGGGTGGCCATTGCCATGCAGTTCCTCACACTTCCAGCCAAGGGGGCTTTTCTACAGGGGCGTGCAGGCATGGTGGGAAGCTGCGTGAGGGCCTCTGGGAACTGTAGTTCCTCCCAGCACTATCCTCATGGTGATGGGGGCCTCTGGGAGGAGCTACAGTTCCAAGAGGCCTCTGTGCTCCCTCTCAGCATCCCTGCACACTCCATTTCCTTCAGAAGAGGGGGGCCCTGCAGGGGAGCTGTGCGGAGAAGGCCCTTCTTGGGAGTGGCTGCATCCACATGGCACCAGAAGGCCCTGCAGATTCATCACGGTTGAACACTCTTGATGCACAGCTCTACTGAACAGAGAGCGGCAGATTCCAAATATGTCTTCACATCGGTGTATAGGCTTACGTAGGGTGTATAGCGCAGGTGTAGTGTAGTGGTTAAAAGCATATGTTCTGAGCTGGGAAATCCCCAGTTCAAATCTCAGTTTAAGGATAACTTCTTGGCTTCCTCTCTGAAATATGCAGCTAATACTGGCCTACTAGTCATAAGAATTATCCGTGTGAATGCTTTGAGCACTAGATCTTGAAAATGATGCTACAGCAGTCCCACAATATAGTGTGTGTGTGTGTGTGTGTGTGTGTGAGAGAGAGAGAGGGGGGGGAGACTTCTCTTGCAGCTCTCATTCTGTCTTTGCAAGTGTGTGGTGTGAATTATAGCTATGCTGGTTGAGTGTGCTTCCACTCTCCCCTGATAGAAAGCCATGGATTCTGGCTTTAAATGGCTTACTAGCATCTAAGAAGCTGCCTTACCCTGAATAAGACCATTGGTTCACCTAGTCCACTGCTTAGTGAAGAGATTCCCCAGCCATACTGGGCATTGAGTTTGGGCCCTTGTGTATGCAGGGCATGTGCTCTACCGTTGATCTATGCTCCTTCCCAGAGGGAGGTGTGCTTTTTATAAGTATTTCAGCCCAGTTGATCTGTAGAATTTACCAGAGGCATGTTCATATTTTTATAACATAAGTTATAGATTATCCCTTCAACTTATTCTTTCTCTCTCTCTCTCTCTCTCTCTCTCTCTCTCTCTCTCTCTCTCTCTCTCTCTCTCTCTCCCTCCCCCCCACCCCATTTTGTGTCCTCATCCATAATTGTTTTATCCCACCCTTTCCTATGTTTGTGTGCCCATGTGTTGGTTGGATACAGAATTCCAGATTTAGAACACCTTGATGCTGTGTGTGTACTTTGACAGAGCCTGTTAACTGTGTTAAACTTTCTGTTCATATTTGGCCATCTTCAGTACTAGGTCCATGAGCTAGAGAAGTCTCCTCTTGCTAGGTAATCCAGGGACTACAGAGAACTGATGATGATGGCTTTGTCTTCATGTTCATGGTTAGCTCTACTTCTGGTTCTCCGGCCATCTCCTGCCTCCAGGTCCCTGTGATGTCAGCAGTCTTGGTGCTGATTTTAAATCAGTGCTGCATGCTGATCTGTTTTCTGCCAAGTGGCACTGACTGGCCTTTCATGCAAGAGAGTTTGGCTGAGGTTTGCAGAATGAGTGCAAAATGGTTTCTGTGCCAAGGAAAGGGGAGCACAGGGAGAAGAGCTACCTATCTGCAGATTGTTATTGTTTCTGACATAAAAGACCTGGAACCAATTCTTTTTTAAACTGTGTATATGTGATAGTGCAGGATTAATGCTTTCCGTTTCTCCTTGGTAATTCCAAAGGAACACCCAGGGGCGTAACTACCATTAGGCAAGGGGAGACAGTTGTCTTGGGGCCCCACTGCCTCAAGGGGCCCCCCAGAGGCATGTCACATGACTCCCCACCCACCTGTGTTGCATCCCCTATGAATTATGTTGAGCCTCTTGGAGATCGGCAGTAGCAGAGAGTAAAAAAACCAGATTCAATGTGAACTAGCTATTCACCATATTCATAATGGGGATGTGAGTGTGAGTGCACTATATATTGTGAAGTGTGTGTATATATCAGCGAGGGGCCAATTTTAAAATCTTGTCTCTGGGCCCACTCCAACCTTGCTACGCTCCTGGGAACACCATTTTCCATTACTCCCACTGTCATCGTTTCTCTTCCAGTTGTGATGAGGATACAGTAATACATTGCTGGGATTCTACACAGTGAGCCTGCCCACTTCAGTCTTTGGCCTGATTGTGACAGCCTTTCTATAAACTTTTGAGAACTGCACAAAACTTTTCTGAAAATTGAGGAAAGAAACTTGGCAGCTGTAAGACAAACCTTTGTGTAATGGTTAAGAAGAAATTGAGTTGGGGTAGGAGAGAAATCTTCCTCTGTTTCAAAGCTGCTACTTCTGGTCTTCCAACTTTCCCCTTCTGAGGAATGCCTGTGCAAAATTTCCTATAGGCCAGCTTCATTTAAGTGGTATTGCTAGGGTTTGTTGTAAGGGTTAGAAGGGAAAATGAGTTAACAGCTTAGCTATGGCAAGAATTCTCCATCTCTAGTAAATCCAGCTTTGAGGTCTTTACACTGAAACCTGGAGATTGAGTGGCTTTTCATATGTGTGCAGTGTCTTCATTTTTCTTTTTTTTTAAAAAGGGTTTTGCTTTATCGAAACCAGCTGTTGAGTTCTACCAGACACCACAGAAGATTCTTAAAGTTAATCCTAGGAACTCAGAGCCAGCCTGATGTGCTGGTGGCACTCAACTATTTTCTGAAAAAGCTGCAGCCATCCTTAAATGTGGGAAGCCCTGCATGGGAATTGTCAGCAGATCGATTTTAATGTTGCAACTATCCAAAAGCAATCTTGTTGGCAGAGAACGTTACAGAATGTTGTCTTTCTAATAATCCCATACTGTATGCACCTACTAGCCTCACTCACATGGTATCTGAAGTGATCTGGAGGAAGTAAAGAGAAAAGGTATAATGTATCACCCTTTGTAATTATTGAGAAGAAAAAACTTTTTCCACATGGGAGGAGGAAGGATTTAGAATGGAGACATGCAGCTGGTGTGAAGGAGGAGATAGTAAAGGGGAGATGGAAACTGTAGTGAAAACCTGTATTCAGGGCTGTGTTTGATGAGGAAAAAATTGAGGCACTGCACCAAGAAAAAGCTGAAATCAGTTTAAATTACGAAAATACGAGCTTTCTCTTTATACCCAATGCTGCAGTGATGTGCATAATTCTGGGTTTGATCATCATGGGATGTGGCAAAGACATTGAAGCTTTGCCTCGAAACGCTCCTCATTTGGCCATCTTCTGCTTCTGAAATTTCAGTAAGAACTGGCCACACACTATACCATATAGTGGTATAACTATACCATAAGAGCTAGGAACTTGTGTGTTTTTTAAACTGAGTCTCCACTGGATTCTGCTCCTACAGAATTGTACATAGCCCTGCCTATATTTATCCTTCTGTTAAATAAGTAATGGATATCTGTTGAAATATCAAGTGAAGGGCTTTCAATAAACCAGAATCTCTTCCCACATAACATAAGGTAAAGATATATTATGTGGAAAGAGATCCTGTTCCACAGCCTGTGGGCAAAACCCAATAGAGAATGGAATATAGGACAACTGGTTTGATGGAGAGCAGGGCAGTAGTGTGGAAATCCAGATAAGAGTGGCAAAATAAATGTAGGATAGCTACACTTTTATGTGTTTCCCCTTGGGTACACAGGGCTGGCTGGACCATTAGTTTGATGAGGGCAATAAATTTGCACTTGCCCGGAGGTAGATTTCTCTACAATTATTTGGTTAGGGGCTAGGATGATGTGGCAGGGGTTGCCTGCCTTGAAATTAGATGCAGATGGATAGGGATTCCAAGACACTGCAGCGGAGGAGGAGGAAGAAATTCTTCTCCTGCTATGCATTTCTCCCAAGGAAAAGGTCAGTGGGAAGGCTCCTTCTGGTCTGTACCATATTTTCCATTAAACCAACACATCCTCAATTTTCCTTAAATGAAGCAGAGACCAGTAAACCAAAGTTCCTGCCTTTGTAGTGATTTCTGGAGCTTGGTGTGCTGAGAATGTGTTTTCAAGGGCTGTAGAATTTTGGAGATACTTGGGGGCATGGGAAACTGGCTTGACCCTATATATGTGCGTATATGTATGTGTGTTTTCTGCAAAGCCAGAGTTTTAGGATGCTCTGTCACTGATTGAGAAATTCTCCTGCCTTAAGTGTAACTCAGATTTCCGTCTTTGGTCTGGCTTCACAATCTCTCTGGTCTGTCATGTTGGCCTGTGTGTCTGGTAGAGCATTTCATGCAGTCATACCTGCATCAAAGCTGGAATGGCAGATCTCTTCCCCCACCCTGCCCAGTTCTTCTCTTGACCTCTGGTGGTACTTCATATGTTTCCAATAGATTACTCATCAGAGTTGCTCATTAGAGAAGGCAAGCAAGGCAACAGTTTGACTGCCTTTGGGAAAGTGCTAACTGGGTTCAGAGAAGAGAGAAGTGGAGTCAAAACCTCCTTGGCTATCCATGCAAGTTCTCAAATTCCTTATTGACCAGGCAGGCACCCAGGGTGGAAGCCTGACCACAACAGCACATCACACACGCTTATATTGTGCTAAGTGGATGGCCTTTCAGATATCCTGACAGTGTACAATACTTGATCATATTAGTGAAGTGCTAGAAAAAAATCTGCTGCACAGAACACACAAAAAGACAGGCCCTGCCAATAGGCTTAGACTCTAATCTAGACAGAAATAAAACACAGAACTGGAGGAGAAGGCCAAAAACAATTGGACATTGGCTAGCTGAAACAAAGGCATCACTGCTGGTAAGGGGTTACATGTGAAAACACACATGCATGAAATGGAGCCAGGCTTTGACAAACAGCAAAAACTCAGAAGAATGTTGAGACCAAGAAGGAGACAAGAGAGGAAACATAAGCAGAAACTAATAAATGAATAAATTGGGGAAATGCCAGACTTTCAGGGAATGCTACCAGTATGCTGCCTGCCACAGTGACTATTAGTGTGGCTCCACCCTCTTCAGCAGAAACGCTACCCATGTGGTGTTCTTGACTGGACCCCTTTCCTCATCATCCTTCACCTACAAAGAGCAGCCGCTAGTGGCAGTACAGTGAGGTGCTTTTTTAAAAAGTTGGTCCTATGGTAGGTAAAGGTAAAGTTGTGTCATCAAGTTGGTGTCGACTCCTAGTGCCCACAGAGCCCTGTGGTTTTCTTTGGTAGAATACAGGAGGGGTTTACCATTGCCATCTCTTGTGCAGTATGAGACGATGCCTTTCAGCATCTTCTTATATTGCTGCTGCCCGACATAGGAGTTTCCCATAGTCTGGGAAACATACCAGCTGGGATTTGAACCAGCTCCCTAGACAAATAACTTCCCCATTGTGCCATTAGGTGGCTTACTTGTCAGTAGAGGCCATGCAAATAAAATCCATTTCCACTTTAACAGCCTTTTAACTTTCTAATTCATGTTCTGCTTCCACTAAGTGATGAGTTTGTCAAGAACAGACAAGAGCAGGACTGCTCAACTTTGGTCCTCCTGTAGATGTTGGCCTACATAATCCCTGGCTATTGGCTGCTGTGGCTGGGGATTATGGGAGTTGTAGTGCAAAAGCAGCTGGGGGGGCGGCGGCTAAGTTGAGCAGGCCTGGACAAGAGGTTCTTCTGACTTACGTGGAAGTTAGGATCTGTTCCACCACTTCCTCCCTGGAGGACCCCTGTTTATTGTGGAGTAACTGCCTGCCTCCTAAAAGCAGAATAGGAGAGGGAGGAACTCTGGGATATGTTCACATGACTTCACTGAATGTGATCTTCCTTGTGCAGAATGTGCTCCTACATATGAAAGTTATTTGAAGGCATGGCCTTAGGCAGGCTCCTCTCTCTCTCTCTCTCTCTCTCTCTCTCTCTCTCTCTCTCTCTCTCTCTTTCTTTCTCTCTCGTCCCCTAACTGGCAATATGATAATACTAATTTACTGGTAAGATTGTTGTGTGGGGATTATGACGTGATATTGTACATGAAGCACTTTGAAGCGCTTACATGTTCTGGCAATGGGAAATGCATTTCCACCTGAATACTCATGCAGGGATACTGAAATTTTGCCTTTTTGTTCATATCATCTGAGAGGGTCAGTATGTGCATATTCAGAGCAGCTAACCTGATTGTGGGTAGCGAACGATGAATGACAAACTGGATTATTCATAATTACCTAGAACACATGGTTTGCTTTCGGTAAGGCAGGCAGGTATTCTGGCAGTGCAGTGTAGCCAGGCCATGAGGACTTGCACTCATAGGCTTCCCTGGCAGGGACTAAGGCAGTGGTCCTCAAACCAGGAGCCTCCAGATGTTGCTGAACTGCAGCTCCCATCAGGAGTTGTAGTTCAGCAACATCTGAAGGCTCCTGGTTTGGAAACCACTGGACTAAAGGCCTCTTCCTTAACCATCAACACATTCCCCTCTTGTGCGTTCTGACCAGGAGCATCCTGCTTAGGGCTGTGTGTACTCATTTTAAAAATAAGGTATAAATCTATGCCCAGGCATTCCCACTTGTTCACCAAAGCTGCAATCTGTTACTCGTGTAAGCAGTGCAAATGGAACAGGTTGTATAATTTTTATTTTTTGTATCACCCTTTCTGGCTTTGCTGGTCAGGGGAAAGACAATGAGCTGTTCAGGGCACTAAAGCCCGCACTCTTGCTCACTGGCTGCTGTGCTCAGCCCCTCGTGGCTTCTGAGGTCTCAACAGGCATTGCCCACCTGGTATCAAATACATGTTCATAACCATAAGGCTTGGGTCCAGGGTGCTTCAGAGAGCGCCTTCTTTGTCATGAACCCTGTCGCGTATTAAGGTCATCTGCAGAGGTCTGGTTACGGTTGCCACCGGCTCGTTTGGTGGCAACTCGGGACTGGGCTTCTCTGTGGCTGCCCCGGGGCTTTGGGTTCTGCTCCCTGTCAAAATAAGAGCATCTCCATCAGTGTTCCCTCTAAGATGTGCACGTGCTCACAAGTTTTTTTGATGTCCGCTCAGTCAGTTTCGGATCCCGCTCAGGTTTAATCAGGAAGGCCGCATTCTGAATGCACATGCGCAGACACTGCCTTGATACTGCCGCCCAGAACAAAACTCATTCTGCAGAGAGATGGGGGAAATTAGAGAGACATAAGAACGGCCCTGCTGGATCAGGCCCAAGGCCCATCTAGTCCAGCGTTCTGTTTCATACAGTGGCCCACCAGATGCTGTTGGAAGCCACAGGCAGGAGTTGAGGGCGTGCCCTCTCTCCTGCCATTATTCCCCTGCAACTGCTACTCGGAGGCATCCTGCCTTTGAGGCTGGAGGTGGCCCACAGTCCTCCAACAACTGATCTTTGTCTCCGATTGCTTTTAGGAAGTCCCTCAAGACACACCTGTTTTCTCAGGCTTTTAACTGAAATTTTAAAAGGTCTTTTATCCCATGAAGTCATTAGCTTCTTATTCTGTGAAATGGTTTTGGCTGGTTTTTTACTTTTATATTTGCTGAGTTAAGAGATACACACATCAGGTGGTGTATAAACATGATAAATGAAATAAATAATGAATGAGAGTGAATGCAGAGTAGGCAACCTTGGCTGTCCAGCTGTTGCTGAGCTCCCATCCTCCCCAGCCGCAATAAATTCTTGTTCAGGGTGATGCAAGTTGTAGTTCAGCAGCTGGAGAGCCAAGGTTGCCTACCCCCTGCTAGAGGCTGGTTTAAAAAAAAGCCAAGATCATCAGGAAGCTGGACTTGGCACCCAGTTTCTCACTCTGCAGTCTTCCTGCATTCATGCTGTATGTACAATCCTTAACCTGTTATGCTCTCAGGTGCCTCATACAGATTTTGAGCTGGGAGAGTCTAGTTGACGAAACCTTGCCGCACACAACAGTTGCCTAGTATTGCACGTTCACATTCTAAATCAAATTTAGTACTAAATAGTGGCACAGTGAATGTCTCTTCATTAGGAAAAAGCCTGCAAGGTCAGCAACTCCAGCTCCCCTGCATGCTTGTTAAACTATGCAAAGTTAGAGGAAACCGAGACTCTGGGGTTGGCAGCCGTGTTCCCTCTAAAAGGGATTCCCAGGTGGTGTTGACTACAACTCCCATAACCCTCGGCCAAAGGCCATTGTAGCTGGGGATGCTGGGAGTTGTAGTGAAATACATCTGGGAATCCCTGCTAAAGGAAACGCTGGTTGGCAGTCTCCAGTGGAGTTGGCCCTTGATCTTTGTGTTTGGTGACCAACTGCCCAATAGGTAGGCTACTTAGGAACCACTCTGAAATTTACCAAATTCATGACCTCTGCTGGTGAAACAGCATCCAGCTTTGAGAGCATATGGGATGAAAGGAAGAGGGGGAAATAACTTCAAATAACTCAGAACATTTTAATTTTCTATAGGCAAGAGTTCCAGAAGTGTGTCTTGACTAGATTTCGATCAAACCAACTTGGTTCTTCCATGTGTGTGTGTGTGTGTGTGTGTGTGTGTGTACACGTACACGTCTCATGCATTTGTACAGAATTTGATATAGTGATGTTTGGCCTTGAACTGGGGAACACCCAGGTTCCTGAAATCGCCCACTTCAGTTATCAGCTCACCCAGTTTATAATCTCTAAGACATAAGGCAGTGAGTGATCTTCACAGGGGCCACTTTGGCAAAACAAAAACAAAAAAAACCAACAACCCTTCAGTGCAGAGCCATTTCCCATTGTGCTGACCTCCACCTGGTTTTCTTAGTGCTCAGAGGGCTGTTTAAGAGAGATTGAATCCCCTTTTAGGAGCTGTAGGAAGAAAGTACTGGGAAGAGTTTCACTTCCCACCATTCTGTGCATACCTTTTAAGGGGGCCCAGTTTTCCTTAAAGGACCAGAGTTCCCTCTTAACAGGAATTACCAGATGTTAACTACAACTCCCAGAATCCCCAGCTGCAATGGCTTCTGCTTGGGGATTCTGGGAGTTGTAGTCAACATCATCTGGGAATCCCTGTTAGAGGGAACACTGTAAAGGACGCACACCCATTGGCTGGGGAAAGTGCAGCAGTGCATGGTGGGAATGGTTGCCTCCACATCATGTCAGGGGAGCTGTGCAGAGCATTGAGGTTCACACAAGCCCAATAAACAATTAAGGAGGCATACTTGGACTTCATGGGGGCTGCCGGTGGCCCCCTGGCCTTACAGTGAAGAACCTTCGCATAATGTATCAGTGCATAGTGATCTTAAAATAATTGTTTGCAAGGTGAAGACTGGCTAACCTCTGCAGCAGATATTTCTCCATATTTCCCCTGAAACTCCATATACCATCTCTTTTCCCACCTATTGATGTGTTACAGTCTGTTATCTAGAAGTCTCTCAGAATAGTGTCCAGTAATGCATTGCGGAACCCAAAGGCTGCCTTGAAAACTGGGGACAGGTCAGCCTAATCTCTTCATTTTCCCCTGCATTTGTCCTGTATTTACCAGCCCATCACTGATGAAGTCTTCCAGGGTCCTGTCTTCGATTTATCCCCCAATAAACCGATTGATCTAAAGCCAAGCTCTGGGAAAGGAACCATTTGCAAAGGAACCAGATGACCACCCATGTTGCCATTTACCTGAAGTGCGGTCCCTTGATCCTTGGCCCCTGCTTCCTGGGCAAGGGTAGAGGGTTGAGCGGATGAGAGCGGACCCGTGCTGATAATGTGGAAATGTTTGTACAGGACTGGAAACAGGCTGGAGGTGGGCTCCTTGGTTAAGGAAGGTAGAAGGTGGGTGGACATTGTGACACGGTAGGCTGCAATTTCCAGATCAAGTGGTGATTGAGGTAGAATTGACACTGACTTCTAGGAAGCAGAAAGCTCTTACTAATGTCTCTCTCGTCACGGTTTCTTCCTTTATCGCTTATCTGTGTGCTGGAGAATCTGTAGCTGCCCCAGCCTATTTTTTGTGTGTATTCTACCAAAGACAACCGCAGGGCTCCGTGGTTGCCAGGAGTCGACACCGACTCAGCCGCACGCTTTACCTTTATCTATGTCACATGTCAGTGCCTCGTCAGTTTTAGGAGCTGGGCGTGAATCCTAGAATTTGTGGGCTCAATGTTCTGCAGAGAGGATGGCTGCCATCCCTCAAGTGGTCGACTCCCTCTGCCGGTGGAGTTGGTGGGGGAAGGGGGCTGGCTGCCTGGCTGTCCTTGTGTCATGGTGCTGCCCTCTCCTCCTGGTCTCAGGTGCCGGATGTGTTCCCTGACCTTCTTCTCCAAGTCAGAGATGCAGATCCACTCCAAGTCCCACACGGAGGCAAAGCCGCACAAGTGCCCGCACTGCTCCAAGAGCTTCGCTAACAGTTCCTACCTGGCCCAGCACATACGCATCCACTCAGGGGCCAAGCCCTACACCTGCAGCTACTGCCAGAAGGCGTTCCGCCAGCTCTCCCACCTACAGCAGCACACACGGTAAGAGCCACGGGGGCTGGGGGGGGCGGGGCATCCACACTGCATGCTGCCAGCCTC
Organism: Hemicordylus capensis; assembly: GCF_027244095.1. NCBI lineage: Eukaryota > Metazoa > Chordata > Lepidosauria > Squamata > Cordylidae > Hemicordylus > Hemicordylus capensis. Next base: position 164,635,553 of record NC_069658.1, read on the forward strand.
TCGGCATGATGCGAGTGCCCTCAGGGAGACGGCTCAGGGCAGAGCGCTGCCATTGAGAGCAGGTGGCGTCTACCCTTGCCAAGGCAAGTTAGGGCAGCCGGTGCTACGTTCTGGGGCTGTGTAGCTGCGGAAGGCAGGGCTTGGTGTGATCCGTAGGAAGCCGAACTCTTTAGGTGCGGGACTGGCAGCCTCCTCACTCCACCTCCACGCAGTGCCCTCCCCCCCCCTCCGACTCCAGCCCTGGGCTTCCCACACACACACTTCTGCCACCACATGGCTCTTCTCTCTGGCCCAAGTTGGCCGTGGCCTCCCCCTCCCCCCCGGGGGGAGCTCAGGGCAAGAGCCCCACTTGGGTGGCCTCCACTGTAGCCAGACAGCATGATGCCGCTCCTCATGTTGCCACTGCCGGCCAGCTGGCGGTCCTGTCCAACTGCTGCCCCTGCTCCTCCTCCTCCTCCTCCTCTTCGGCAGGATCCACTCCAAGCTCCACACGGCGATTGTCAAGCCGCACAAGTGCCCTCACTGCTCCAAGAGCTTCGCCAACACGTCCTACCTGGCCCAGCACCTCCGCATCCACTCGGGGGTCAAACCCTACACGTGCCGTTACTGCCAGAAGGCGTTCCGCCAGCTCTCCCACCTACAGCAGCACACACGGTAAGGGCCAAGGAGGCTGGGGGCCCAGCCTGGCCCCCCGTGCCGTCAGCATGCACCTTTTTGGAGCACGCACGCCAAGCATGCAGGGGGTGGGGGTGGGGAGGGGGTTGCAACCAGCCGTGTCCACTGCCCCCCCCAGTGAGGATGGAGTGGGGGCTGCAGAGCAGACACAAACCGGGCCAGGGCAGAGGTGAATCCTTTTCACCCCACCCAGGGGTCCCAGAGAGAGAGAGAAGGGGATGGACCTGGGCCACGGGGCTCTCAACCAGTGGGGAAGTGGAGGGGTGGCGAGAGGTGGAGAGAAGAGTGTGTGGAAGCTTCCGTCGGTGTCGCCGGGGGTAGGGAGGCACGCAGTTGTCCTGGCAGAGATGTCGGCCGGCTTTTGGGTTGAGGGGAGTGTTGCTGCTACGAAGACAGAAAGCAGAGGAGCTGCACTGTGGGCTCATGCTTTGGCACTGTGGAGAGCCGAGTCATGGAATCCGCCGACTCTGGCTCGGGGTGGGGGCAGAGCCCTTGGTCTCCCGTCACGGGCCCTGGCAATGCCACAGGAGGTGGCCACCATCACTCTGAGCTTGGCTTTTGCCCCCCCCCCCGAACGGCTTGTCCCTCTCCCCTCCTTCTTGCATGACTTTGCGTGCTCTCCCTCTTAGCGAGCTCAGCTAAGCTGGAGGAGGCAAGCAGTGGCATGTGGGCTCATCAAGGAGACGGTCCCCCTGGTGGACGGTGGCACACTTGCTTGTCTGGCTCAGCTGTAGGGCTGCTTGGGGGGCATCTGGGAGTGGGATTTTGTTCTCAGGTTTCTTCTGCTAAACTTCTGGGTGGTTGTGTTTTTTTTTTACTCTTTTCTGTGGTAGGATTCATACAGGAGACCGGCCCTACAAATGCGCTCACCCTGGGTGTGAGAAGGCTTTCACACAGCTCTCCAACTTGCAGGTAAGGCTGTAAACGTGCCCCATGCTGCTCTCAGAGGTGGGGGAACGTCCTCTGCTTCCACCCCAGAACAGACTGACCAACCAAGGGGTTGTGGTTGGAAAGCAGCAGTGCGGTGGGGGGAGGGGGTGGCTATTTATTACTACACCATTGCGGGATGAGCCTCTACATCACAGCACCCTTTGTGTCCTAATCTGGATGGTTGTGCCAAAGAGAGGAGGTTGCCGAACAGAATTCTGGGAGAATGTGATCAGGAGTGTGCAGGGGGTCTTGTGTAAGGACCAGGTGAGCAAGACTTGGAACAAGTTTGAAGATCCTGGAAGGTTTTTCTTTTTAGGTCACTCAAAGGGGAACAAATCCTAGCTTCATGTTATTATCCTAGTAGTATTGCATCTTTATTGTGTATGAAGTATTCACTAGACAACAGCAACAAAATATGTATTACCTAATAAATAAAGATGGCTCCCTGTCCCCAAAGGGCTCACAATCTAGAAAGAAACATGAGACAGACACCAGCCACAGTCACTGGAGGTCCTGTGCCGGGGGTTGGATAGGGCCAGTTACTCCTCCCCTGCTCAATAAAGAGAATCACCACATTAAAAAGGTGCCTCTTTGCCCAGTTTGCAAGGGTGACACTAGAATGAATAGAACAGACCAGTGTTGTCCTGCCACAGGCTCACCATTCTGAAACCTGAAGCAGCCTGAATTACTTCAAGGGTAAAATAGAGATCCCTGAAGTCCGTGCAGCTGTTAGGAGCCCCTCCTACATGCAAGCACCCTTTATCTGTGGTGTGGTTGGGCTTGGTGTATAATCTCTGAAGGACTGGCAATGGCTAGGAAAAGGCTGTGTCCCAGTAGGGAAGAAACATCTCAGCAGAATTTAGATGACTCTCTAGCATGTATGGTGAATCAGGGCAAACCTGTGTGGTGCTCAAGTCAGAGCAGCTGTTACTGTTGGTGAACCAAGGGAGAAAATCTGCTACCTTAAATTGGTACATAATTATATTGTTGTAGAAATATGGATGTATTGCAAAGTTGTGCTAATTTTAAATGCAGTTGGGTTTGCGTGAGGATTTTGCTAAGCCTAACAAGCTTTTTGGGTAGGCAGTTTTCTGCATCCTGTTCTGCAGATCAACCTGAAATATAATGTGAGTTTGGGAGCCAAGAAGCAGAGGAGGGTGGAATAGTTCCATCAGTTACAGTCCTGGCACGGATAGCCCTCAGCAGCACCCTTTAGGGATGTGCGTGGAACCGGCGGGGGGCGGGGTCGAAGGGGGGGGCATAACTTTTAAGGGTGGGGGAGGGTACCTTTACTCCTCACTCTGCGTTTCCCCTGCTGGTGCTCTATTTTAAAAGTGTCCGTCTGGGTGGCAGCATACCTCCCTGCCGCCCGAGTGTCCTCCTAGGCCGGAAGTAAAAGGAAGTACCCAGCGTGTTTGTACATGCTCACGTGTGCCGGGTACTTCATTTTACTTCTGGCAAGGAGGATACCAAGGTGGTAGGGAGGTACGCTGCCACCCTGACGGACACTTTTAAATGGAGTGCCGGCAGGAGAAATGTGGCAGGAGGGGTAAGGGCACCCTCCCCCGCCTTTAAAGGTATTCCTCCCACCTCGAACCGGTTCCATTCACATCCCTAGCAGTCTCTAGCCCTTGTTTTGTGACAATAATCTGCTCACTCTAGAAGCACTTGCTTTCCTCTGAGAGATTAGAGGTCTGCGATTGGTCTGCTAGTGTCAACTCCATACTTTGGGCATCTCCCTGTAAGACTACTGCAAGGTGGTGTATGTGGGGCTGCCTCTGAAGTCTTCTTGGAAGCTGCAGTTAGTCTAAAATGGCGCCACTAAGCTGGTTGTTGGGTGCCCATCTTCCTGATGCGGTAAGAGCTGCACCGGCTCCCAGTCTGTGTCTGGGCACACTTTGAAGTGTTGGTGCTTAAAGCCCTACATGGCTGGACTTGGGTACCATACAGAGGGTCTGATGCTGTTAGCCCACTGAGATTCTCCACATCTTGGGAGAGAACCTTCTTGGTTGTGGTGTCCTGTTTGTGGAATTCTTTCCCCATGAAGGCTCATGTGATGCCACTTTGCCTGGTGCCAGAAAGGCCACAAAGACCTTCTTTATTTTTCAGGCCTTTTAACCTGATGAGATCTGTTCATTCTGCTATTTCTGTCCTGCTGTTTAGGGATTCCCAGGTTTGACTACAGTTCCCATCATCCCCAGCCAGAGGCCATTGTAGCCGGGAGTGGTGGGAGTTGTAGTCAACAGCTGGGAATCCCCACAACACAGGTTGTGTTGATGTATTTGTGTTATACCTCTTTGTGTGAACCACCCTGAAAATACTTAGTGGAAGGTGGCATAGGGATGCCTTAAGATGATTGTGCAGTGTCCGGAGTGGGGGACGTAGCCGATGAGGACTAGAAGCACTCTTGCTTGTTTTGGCCACTGGGGAATAGAGAGGCAGGGCTATCTCCATCTCAAGAAGCCTTTAACAACCCACCCATGAAGCTCAGGGGGCATCTCCTGCCTGGGTTTACCCTGAGATTGGTTCTTGGCACACGAAGGCTGTGGGCACAAGGGGGGGGGGGTCTTTGGGATTGGCAGTGGGCCCTCAGCAGCTGTCCAGCTAGGCTGACTCCTGGTGCTGGCCCAGGGAGGGTTCTGTACGTAGGGTGCCTCATGACCCAAATACAGCAGTTCATGTGGGGTTAAGGGGTCTGTTGGCTTCATGGTTTTTGATTTACAATGAACTGGCCGCTTAGTTAAAAACACCTCATTGTCAAGTTGTACAAAGAAGCATAAGCCTTTGGTTCCAGAGTATTACGGGTTCAGTGTGTTAAACTAAGTGCAGATTTACAGTCCCAAATGTGTAGGTTCTTGGAGGACCTTTGCAGCATGAAGTCTAGAGTGGTTAGTTCCTGGTCTTTGAATCATGACTAATACTGCACAGAGAGAGAGTCTGAAAAGGGGCACGGGTCGATCTGGCTGCAATTCACTCCCCTTTCTCCCTCATTTTTCCAGTCCCACAGACGGCAGCACAACAAAGACAAACCTTTCAAGTGCCATAACTGCCACCGTGCGTACACAGATGCCGCCTCGTTGGAGGTTCACCTGGCCACCCACACGGTGAAGCATGCCAAGATCTACAACTGCTCCATGTGCAATCGGGCCTACACCTCGGTAAGAACCTCCCTGGCTTGGCGGAGAGGCAGCTGGAGGAGTAGTTGGGTGCTGCTGGATCAGAGCCGTACTCCAGAGGCAGATTCTTCACTCGCTCCCTCCCTCCCTCCCTGGGTCTGCTGTTGGAATGAAGGAGCCGTTGCTGTGTCCCTCTGGCTGACTTTGCCTTCCCTTTCCCTTCTGTCCCAGGAGACCTACCTGATGAAGCACATGCGGAAACACAACATCCCTGACCCCCAGCAGCAGGTGGCTGTGGTCCAGGCGCAAGTGCAAGCGCAGGTCCAGGCTCAAGCCCAGGCGGCAGCGCAGCAGCAGCAGCAGCAGCAACAGCAGCAGCACTTCCAGTCGCAGGCGGGTGGGGCGGCAGGGGGCCCATCTGGAGACAACCCTCCCAACCCCCCGCCCCAATGTTCCTTTGACCTTACCCCTTACAAGACTTCAGAGCATCATAAAGACATCTGTCTCACAGTGAGCACTAGCACCATCCAAGTGGAACACCTATCCAGTTCCTAGAGACCTTGGCGTAGGGGAGTGGAAAACGTCTTGTGCATAATGGATGCCCAAGGGCATTTCTTGTGTGATGACCTCTCTCATGCAACAACCTCTGGCCTTGTCGACTACAGCTTCCCTTTTGGGGGAGGGGGGGTTATATCCCTTAAGTGGCCACCTCTTGGCTTGACCATTAGTGCCTCAAGAGGTACAGCAGCATGCCCTAAATGTGTTGGGGTGGGGGAGCTCCCTTCTTGTGAGGAGTCCTCTGCTTCAACGAGTACCTTTGGCATATCCAGTGAAAGCTCCCATGGTCTCCTTGTATTAGGCAAAAGGAGCACCTTCGGATACCTAGCAAGCCGATGAGAAACAAAGGAAAGCTCGTGGGTGGGAGGGGCTTCACCGTTGACTAGTTCCAGGTGAATGCGAGTGCATAGCAGTCTCCTGAATGTTTCCCTTGGGGTGGGTGTGGAGTGGAGAACATTTGCTCTCTGTCCCGCCTCCTCATGAGGGGGGGGAGGACTTGCTTCCTGCTCCATCCAGTTCTAGCCACCCATCTACCCATCTTGCACAAACCCATGAGGATGGGGAAGCGAGGGGTATTGCTGGGGCCTGAGATGTGCCTGGACTTGTGAGTGAGCCTCACCGAGCGCTGCAGATGACGACGTGGGGGCTAGCTGTCCTTGTCAAGCGCAGGAGGAATTTGGGGCAGGCTGCCACTCACACCATTCTGTAGCTCAAGCTCCGCTGCAATTAGAAGCCCGCTGCAGGCAGAAAGAGACAGTCTGAACCAAAAAAAGCAGTGGGTGGTAAGAGTGCCAAAAGGATCATGGTCCTCACCCCCAGAGAGAAGGACCAAGGGGACGGTCTGATCTTCCTCCCCCCAATATCACACGCTGCCACACCAGGCTAGGAGACCTTTTTGAGGGGGGCAGTGGGAAAGGGAACTGTTGAGCTGCTCCTCTCAACGTATCATCCAGATGCTTCCTTCACTCTCCTCATTGCCAAGACAGCCTGAACTCCAGAGGGGGCTGTCGTGGCGACCGTTGGGCGGCAGTTGCCAGAGGAATCTTCCCGAAGTGGACAGTGACGAAGAGGCGGCAATGGAAGTAGCCACCCTGCACAGAGAGAGACCAATGAGATTGGGGGCAATCCCCAAGACTAGACTCAAGCCCCCTCCCCCAATGAATTTATATATATATATACATAAATATATATAGATATCTATTCACCCCCCCCAACCCCACCCAGCCTGCTCTGTCCTTGCTGTAACTGTTTCTATCTGTGTTTTATAAAATGCATTATTCTTGCACACTTTTATTTTCAATCCTTGGTTTTTACCCCTCTTGCTCATTTGCATTTTTCATCTTCAAGTTATTTCCCTGTTTTCTTTTCTCCTCCCCCCCCCACCCCGCCTCTTTTTAATCTTGTGGTTTCCAACGCTATCATTCAGTGTTCTGATTATCACTTGGATCACAGAGGCAGAAAACAAGGCAGGAGAAAGTGAATTGGGATTTACACCAAAAGATGCAGAGCCCTAGTGGGCATATACATGCCAAGGGTGGGAGGGGGTGTTGGGAAGAACTGTGACTCTTTAAACTATTGGTGCATAAGAATAAACTGCTTCAGATGCCTTTCTCTGTGGACAAAGGTGCTGGCAATTCTTGGCAGAAGCTGTGTGTCCAGGGCCAGCATGTGGGAATTGCATGTTCATCCCCTCTCCCCATCAGAGAGTGAGCCTAACAGGAATGTTGCCGGCTGCCTTCTATGCAAACTGTGGTGTTTCTGTGGCACAAAGTGGCTGCTGTGTGAAGACAAGTTCATCAGTGACCTTGGAAACTGGCACACACTTTGGTTAGACCAGGACTGATGGACATTCTCCACTCACCCACCACCTACATAGAACCCCATTGTGATCAAAAGGACCAGGTGCATGGGCATTTCAAGATGGCTCAGTTGCAGGGAGAGAGAGAAGTGTGTGGCTCGCTGGCTTTCTGGGTCAGGTATGGGTATGATTACAATGTGTTCTAGCACTTCAAGGACTGAGTATGTGTGTGCGGGGGGGGGCATAATCCTGCACTTGCTTCCTTTCAGGGCATGAATTACTTGAACCTTGGGTAGTTCGAGGGCAGTGTTCATTGTTGCAAGCATTGTAGGTGCTAGTGGAGTTCTGTCCTTCCCCCGCCCAGCTGTGCATCAGGCAGAAATGGAATGGTTGGAATTGAGCTGTTGCTTGAGAATTGTGTGACAGCTGTGATCTTGAGTGGTAACTAAAATTGTCCGCTAATGATCATCCACTGTATTGGCACAACAGTGGTATATTCCCTACGACTCCTTGTATGCACTTGGCAGTAGGCCCTTCTGTTTCTGAGAAACGGTGGTGGTGGTATGTGCCAGAAACGGGAGCAAAGGCCTCCCTTTCTCCTTCAAGACATGATGATAGCTGGATCAGCCGTGACCAATGCAGTAGTGGTGGTCTTTCCGTGACAGGTCAGTGGCAAATCCCACGTTGTGTGCTGGCAGTAAGGTTTGCATTGGAACTAAAACCAATATATGAGAACACCATTGATGCTTTTGGCATACATCTAGTTTCTTCCCTTTTGATTATGGCCTATGGTGAAACAGGTATTTGGACCGGCAAAACCCGTTTGGCCACACAGGAGCAGAGAAATGTGTGTACCAGAAGCATCGGTGGTGCTCATTCTGCTTTCAGGTCTCCAAAATATTATCATCTATGCATCACTTCTGCACAGGGAGTAAGGAAAATGTGTATAGTGACTTGTGGGGTGGACACAAAGGAGGGAGGGGAGTGTGAGGATACATGCCCTCATGTGCACTCAACGTTATGGGGTTTGTCAGGACTGAGACCTTGCAGACTCTAAAGATGTCTTACCTGGATGAAATGCAAACAGCCATATCTCACGCTAATCTTCACTGCAGACGTTATTTGGGGGGTGGGGGTGGGGGAAGCAGTGCTCCAAGCATAGGAGCATGCAGGACCCTTAATGCAGTATGAACCTGGGAGTGAGAATGGTGGGGTTTTTGCACATGTTGGGAAGCTAGAGAGCATCACAGAGCTCCCAGTATTGAAGCCTGAGTGTAAGTACAAGAGTTCCATCTGTTAGTCCTGTGGGAGTGCTGCAGTCTGTCGGGCTGAGAAGGAGTGGACTATAAGAATCATTCTTGTGTTTGGGGACACCCTTTTCCTTTGCTGGTACTCCTCCCCCGCCTCCATTTCTCCTGCCCCCTCTGAAGCTTTTTGCTCAGCTTTCCCGCTTCTAAGCTACACCAAACAGGAAAACGATTTGAGAGAAATGAAAGTGAGAAAACACAGGTCCCTTTATGCTGAATACAAAAGTACTTCTCCATAGATGGAGTCAAGGTTAGGGTAGCCAATGAAAACCTACCAAGTTAAGAAATGCCACATGTTGAAGGCACTGGGCAATTTTTGTGTTACTGGATATTTTTCCGTCTTCATTGAAGAGAAGTGTGCCAGTGGAATTTGGGTTGCTGAATATTAAGGCGACTATTTCCTGTTTGCTCATACCTTTGAAACTACCACGTTGGTTCAGCGTGAGTTACTTTCAGCTGCTCCAAGAAGCTTTCATGTTGCATTTTCCCAGGAGGAGAGAGGGGTATTTTAAATTTCCAACCTTAATATTGCATTAGAACTTTTTGTATTTAATTTCATTACTTTTTTTATAAAAAAGAAAGAAAGAATAAACTCCAGAAGCCCACTTAACCCTTATAGAGCTGTGTTTGTGTGTGGTTGAACTTTCTTTAACAACTAACCGTGGTTGGGTGGGGCGCTACAACTGAAGCAATGTCTTGTCTCGGTGTAGTCTGGAAGTGGAAAGACTTGACAAATTATGCTGTTTGGGCCCACGTATGTCCCTGAGCATCAGAACAGGTGTGTGCGTGTGCGCGTCTTCATACTGTTCCAGAGTATGACAAGGTAGGCAGTGACTTTCACCTGCCCTCTGCACTTCGTATGGATACTGAAATAGATGTTCCTCTGTTTTTTTTCTCCTGCACTGAGCATGTATCTAGGTTCTTTCCTCCACCCCTTTCAATCAAGTTTCTCCTGCCCAGTCACCACAGAAGTACTGGTTTATCCAGTTGGGTCATTGGCATTTGTCTTTAGCCCTGCTCAAACATTATGGTGTACAACTGTCTGTACACTTGTACATGTTTGTGTGAATGACTGTATCTGTGTTTGTTTTTGAAATGAACCTGGATACAGGCCCCTCCGATGCATGGTACAGATAGGAGATGTCCTGCTGTCCCTGTGTTCAATTTTTTTTTGGTTCTTTATTACAGTCCAAGACCAGAGAAGAGCAACAATGTGAATAATAGTACCTGTATACACTCATACAAGTCTCAGTAGGGCTTTTATTTTCCTAAGAAATACTCAGGTTTCCATGTACCCTGTGTTAATTAAGATTCTGCATCTAGGCAACCCAAACTGCCAAGCAAAAGTGAATTCTGTAACTTGGAGAAGGGGCAGAAACCTCTAGAGGGTACCAAAATCTTGCTCCCAGACACTAGAAATTTGTTCAGCTACCCCTCTGACCTCTGACGCTTCAGCAAGCCTTGGCCACATATTTTCAAGCATTTTCTCTACCTTTGCAGTGTGAAAAGTATGTTTCAGGAGAGCTGAAGTTCTGTATCCAGCACCGTGTTCTACATCTCCCCACCCCCAGAGGAGTGGGCCATAGTTTGGTAGGATCTAGTCACAGATTCAATCCCTGGCATTTCTAGGTAGGGCTATAAAGGACCCCTGCCTGAGACCTTGGAAAGCTGCTGTTGGACAGTAGAGACAGTACCAAGTCATTGGGCCAGTGGTCTGACTCTGTACAAGGCAGCTTTGTGTATTTGTATTTTCCTGCTCAAGTGAGAAGTAGAGTGTGCCATCAAGTTGCTGTTGAGACTCATGGAGACCACAGAGCCCTGTGGTTGTCTTTGGTAGAATACAGGAGGGGTTGACCATTGTCAGCTTCCACGCAGCAGGAGATGATGCCTTTCCGCATCTCCATATACACTGCTACCTAATATAGGCGTTTCCCATTGTCAGCGACACACACCATCAGGGATTTGAACTGGCAGCCTCTGGCTTGCTAGTCAAGTCATTTCCCTGCTGCCGCTAAGCCATGAGAACCAAACCTAAAATGTGTGGTGTAGGCTAGGACCACCCCCCATCTAAACTCTGTTCTGCTCCTTCCTTGCCACTGAAGATGTGCCTTGCTTCTCCTACTCAGTCAAGAAGCAGGACTTGTGTAAATTAGCAAGGCTTTAAGAGCCTTGTGAAGGAAATCCCTCCCAGTGTTTTGCCTGCTGAAGAAACTGGAGCTCACTCCGCCTCTGGCCCTTCTTCAAGCAGAACTGGAAAAAAGAGAGCAGCTTGCTCTCCCTCAGCAAGAACCGTTTCCCCCTTCTCCGTGCAAGGCCTTCCTAGTCTTTCTTTTTAAAAAGCTGTTTTAGTACTCCCAGCTGGCATTCTACTTCCATTTGTGTGCATATATTCCCACTGGGCCAAGCCCCTGAAAATCCCTTGGGGGGGGGGGAGGCGCAGTAAGACAAGCACCCTTCTGCATCTAAAAAGCCCTCCTTGGCCCAGAAGCTGTGCTGTCTTCCAGATGGCACTGCTGGTCCAAAGCCTCTAGAGGGCGCTGATGGGCCGCTTCCAGCCAGCCCACAACCCCTCCCTGCTCCCCCTTTTAAGCTGTAGGATTCAACTTGGCAGAGTTCAGAATGTCTAGGTGTAGAGGGTTTTTTTTGGGGGGGGGGGGGGGGAGGTACAGCAGTCTCTGGTCTCCCTTGCTGGAACAGTTTCTTGATATGAGAGCTTCTCCGGAGGAAGAGGCCTTAGTAGTCTCCTAGAGCAACAGGATCATTCACAGGGTGAATGGATTTCTTACAGGATCTGCATAGGGCTCTTCATGGTCCTACAAGGAGCTATTTCATGAGCCTCAGGTCACTGGCTGACTACTTATTTGAGATGTTTTGGTCTTTGGGTCCCCATGACTTTGGACCTCAGTCTATAAGGACCTATGTGCCACCTTCACCCACATCAGCTTCAAAGACTATATGCAAGTTAAAAAAAACAAGCGACCAAGCGTTACCTTATTGGTACCAAAGCCTATAGTTGAATACAGCCTCCTGGCAACAGAGGGTTATCTTGGCCTGGGGCAGAAGCCCGGGGGGAGTGGCACTTTGCCCACTACGGCGCCTGCCACTGCCACTTCTTCTGCCTACGGGCTGTTTCTGCTGCCAGCAAGGCCTATCACTGCTAAATGTGCCATGAAAATTAGAGGCTTCACTGGCTGCAGCAAAAGCAACCAGCAGGCAGACGAGGTGGGGATGGGAGTAGCAAGCAGGCCTATGGGGTGGGGGTGGCAGTAGCCAGGTTTCACCTAGGCCACTAAAACTCCTTGGGCCAGCCCTGCCTGACTTCAAGAATGTCCTCTCGGCACAGTTTCCATATGACAACATGGTAATCCTTCCTCAGATGGTGCAAAAAAGGATGCCCTCTTCCCCTGGGATACAAGAGCCACCTGTATCCCTTCAGGCCTACCTCAAATGGCATATGCTCTGACAACTGTCCTGTCAAACCAGGATAATAGACATTTAGGATCTCACCTGAAACCCTTGTGGTTCCTTTGAAGCATCCCACATTTCTCAGTGCCCCAACAATACAGAGGTTCTGCACAAGGTCTCATAGGCCCTTCATATACACCCCTCCTAGCCTTCAAAATTAATTCCCTTACCTTGCAAAACCATATGGGCACTGCGGCCCTGACAGTGCCATCATCCTGACAGGGCAACCTCCTCCTACAAGTCACAGGCAATTTTCTCTATTCTGCTGTCTCTCCTCTCCTCTCCTCTCCTCAGAAAGACAGAATGGCACAGCCTTGACATCCACTGGGCCTCTGTATCTCTTCAAGTACGCCATGCCTCTTGGATGAAAGACAGCCTGTTCCTTGTCTTCACCCCTCCACAATAAGATAAGGTCTCTAAGCACATGACCAGATGGATCATGGCATGTGTGAGCCCACCAGCTTCCTGTCCCTGGTGCCAGACTAGTCCCTCTCACCAGGAAGCTGCAAGCTCCATGGCCCTCAGTACCTTCCTCCATCTCCAAGAGATCTGTAGAGCAGCTTCATAGTCCTAAATGTCAATGATACCGACCTTATAAGCGCCATATGTTTGCTGCCAGAAAGGCCTCTCAGCAGCAGTGTCTTGTTTATTTATTTAAAATATTTATACCCCACCCCTCCAGTACACTACTGCTCGGGGTGGCTTACAACAAAACATCCTGCAAAACATCTCCCACCTCTATAGGGGCAGTGACATATCCCAGGCCTTCTGGACTGTTATTTCACATCTTACCTGGGATGCCCCCTCTCCACTACCAACAAAAAAAAGGAACATTGGTATTCTCTACTTGTGAAGGTTTCTTCTTGGTGGAATAGAGAGCATCAATCCCTGCCCAGTAGTCCAGGGCTGCTCCTAGGGTGGAACATGATGGGGCTAGTTCACAATCGAAAGGTGGAGAAACCACCAGTTAAGATTCCAGGGCTGTGTCTGCTCCCCAGAATCAACCATGTGGGCAGTGAAAACGTTGAGTTGAGGATTGGGAAGTGATTGTGTGAGGAGTCAGTCATGGTTGGCGTGGGCAGCTGACCACCTCTACCCTAGACCAAATCTAGGATTACTGATTGCAGTTTGAAGCCTTTTCTGGGAAGAGCAGAAGCCGCTTGCAGAGGTGAGCAAGCTTTTCTAAACAGAACAACGTCTAGCCTTTCCCCTCTTCAAACTAACTAACAGGAGGAGGGGAGATTTTGAGGGGCTGGTTTCTCTTTAAGGGATAAGTCCTAGTCAGGGTGTGTGTGTGTTATTTGCCAGGGCTAACAAACCCCAGTGTTTTTGTTTGTCCCTGCCTGAAGGTGGGGGAGTCAGCTAGGGCTGTGGGAGGTCCCACATTCCTTTGACCCACATCCTGTGTCTCAGCTGGAAGCCTAAGCAGCCTGAGGAGGTGAGCAAGCTATTCTAAACAGAATAACAACTAGCCTTTCCCCCCTTCAAACTAACTAACAGGAGGAGGGGAGATTTTGAGGGGCTGGTTTTTCTCCCTCACATAACACTAGAACCAGGAGTCATCCCATGAAATTGATTGCCAGGAAATCTAGGAAGTACTTTTTCACACCATGCATAATCAACTTGTGGAATTCTCTGCCACAAGATGTGGTGACAGCCAACAACATGGATGGCTTTAAGAGGGGTTTGGATAACTTCATGGAGGAGAGGTCTATCATCGGCTACTAGCTGGAGGGCTATAGGCCACCTCCAGCCTCAAAGGCAGGATGCCTCTGAGTACCAGTTGCAGGGAAGAAACAGCAGGAGGGAGGGCATGCCCTCAAGTAGGGATGTGCATGAACCAGTCCGAAGGCCATGCAGGAGGCCTGCGAACCAGTTCGCCTTGGTCCTGGTTCGAAGTTCAACGCTGGCGGTGGGGGTGTCTCCCTTTAAGGGCAAGGGGGTTGCACTTACCCCACCCACCACTTTTCCCTCGCAGGCGCTGTGTTTTTTAAAAAGGTTTTCGGGGCAGCAACATTCCTCCCTGCCGCCCCTGCCCCCATTGTTGCCTGAAAATACAGGAAGTACAGGCTGCGCATGCGCCCACTGCCACCTGCGCATTCCAGCTGCATGTTGCAGAATGCTGCCGCCCCAAAAACCTTTTTAAAAAACAGATCGCTGGCAGGGGGAAAGCGGCAGGAGGGGTAAGTGCAACCCCCCTGCCGGCATCGAAACGCACCTCTGTGGTTCCATGCACATCCCTACCCTCAACTCCTGCCTGTAGGCTTCCAGAGGCATCTGGTGGGCCACTGTGTGAAACAGGATGCTGGACAAGATGGGCCTTGGGCCTGATCCAGCAGGGCTGTTCTTATGATGTCAACTGGTGTATGGTGTTATGATGTACCAACCATCTACACTCGATTCCTCACACACAATCATTTCCTGGTCCACCACCTGATATTTTCACTGCCCACATGGTTTATTTTCAGGAGTTCACATACCTCTGGAACCCCCTGCTTTTGATGGTGAGAACCAGCCTAATGTGTGTGCTAGTTGACAGGGGCAAACAACACTGCTGACTCTACTCCTTCTTGTCTTGACGCATATGTATGTACATCTATTCTGATCTTCCTTTCTAGAGGAAGTTTTGCTCATACTTGAGTCTCTGCAAGAATATGCAGAGGGATCTCCTCCACTAAGCTCTTAAAACCATGCTCATTTACATAAATATTACCTCTAGAGCAAGTGGGAGAAGATAACCCATTCTGGTGAGTTGGCAGCAACTGTAACCGGACCTCTCCATTTGATCTCAATAGGCAGCAGGGCTCATGAAAGAGAAAGCGCTCTCTTAAGTACTCTGGACTCAAGCCATTATGGGCTTTATAGGTAATAACCAGCAGTTTGTATTTCATTCAGAAACACAGAAGCAGCCAGTGCAGTTCTTTTAGAATCGGTGTTATATGGTTCCTTCGGGTAAACCTAGAGACCAATCTGGCTGTCACATTCTGAACCCAATTGTCGTTTCTAAACTACGTACAAAAGCAGCCCCATGTAGAGTGCATTATAATAGTCAAGCCTAGAGGTTACCAGCATATGTACCACTGTTTTAAAGTCATTTGTCTCCAGAAATGGGCGTATCTGGCATACCAGCTGAAGCTGATAAAAAGCACTCCTTGTCAGAGCCTGTCTGTCCAGTGTCCAAGTCAAGGTCGAAGGCAGCCCCTTAAAGTCCTCTCCGGTCTGCAAGAAAACACAAGAGAACACCCTACTGGAAGTATAAGGTTCAGACAGTCTCCCCCGCAAACTCAGTCCACTCACCAGATAGCATGGTTCCAGAGCAAAAGGAGCACAACCGTTCCAGCTAGGGCTGCTGTCAGGACTCGGTCAGGTTAGCAGAGTAGCAGCAGAAAAAGCCTGGGTCTCTAGAGGCCAACACAAAGCAGGGGTTTCCTCTGAGTCGGAGGCTCAGCTGTAGCAGGCTCAAAGAGACCTGTTGCTTCCAGCATCTAGCTGCAGCCTTCGGGCTTGATTTATAGCCGGACTTAATTGTTCTCCACCTTTGGCCAGATGACACATATTCAGGATTTATCTGGTTTGCAAAGCCACCGTCTGCTTCTCCTGAGTTCTTCTACCTGTTGTTTGCGTCTAATCAGTCTCCTCTTGCAAGAATGCAAAGGTGCCTCCAAGTTCTGCTCTCCATTCCCTGTCTCTGCTACCTCTGATGGTCCCGGTTGTCCTGAAGCTTCAGCTGGACCTGCCTCAGGTATCTGCTGTAGGCTGACAGCTGGGCTCTGCCCTTCAGGTTCCCCTGCAGCTGCTGGCGGACTGCCAGCTTCCCCTTCCTCTTTGCTATCTGAGGACAGGGGCATGACACTCCTGGCCACTGCCTCACTGCCTTGGTTATCTTCGACATAACCAAACAGAACGAAAATTCTTAGGAACTTAGTATTGACTATTAAGGACTTCTCTGTTTTGTTATACCATATTTACCCAAATACAAGATGACTCCGAATTTATGATGACTCCCTGATTTCTAACATTAAAGAATTAGCGGGGGGAGGGCTAGTCTTGGATTCAGTACTCTCTGCTCCAGCAATATATTAGGGAGCAAGTATAAAGTATCCCATTTAAAATTCACTTCAAAGCCTGTTTAACTGCTAAAAAGTTTATATACTCCCATTTTTCAGCACTTTAAATAATGCTTCCTGTTCCAAATGTTTTCATTTTGAATCTCTGAAGGGAAGGAGTTCCATTTTCCAAATAGTTGTAGATTTTAGAGGCTGCGCATTATTCTGGGGCATATTGTAGGGTAAGAGGGGGGGAAATAAATGCTGCAATGGAACATTCTCAAGTTACTGACAGGGTGGGCCTGTTGGAATCTGTGCCACAGGTGTGTGGCTGGGTAGGGACAGAAATTAGTTTAATCTCCCAGTTGAAAAGAATGGGCCAGGTTCTTCTTGTGTTTGAATTATAGCCCCCAGAATGTTGTTATGGCAACTCTCCACAGCTGCTGCATCATCTTGACGGCAACTGGGGGAGGCAGATGATGGGGTCAGGAAAAGGGATTGGTATGGCAAACAGAGGAGAGTTGGAATGGCAGAACGTTGCTCACCCACGTAGAGAAAGATAAGAGCAGCCGCGAAGCACACAATAGCTTATGAGGAGGAGGAGAAGAAGAAGAAAGTAAATGCAGAATAAACAGGTGCACAATAATTGTACTCTGGTTGGGCAGTACGAGTGAGTTTCTCTCCCGATGGCACTTGTCTCCTTTAAACCAAGGTAATTCCTTTATTTTTAGGGTTCACTTAGTCCCAGCACATCTATGCAGAGGAGGGTAAGAAAAAAATGATGCTCCCACCACCCCACCCGCCACTGTGGCAATTTTGCTCTTAGCAATTTGGCAAAACTGATATTCAGCAGGCTGAAAGGGGCAAGGAAGCAAGAGTCTGCTCCTCCCAAGTATACCGAGTGTAGGGCGGGGTGTGGCAGTGGCTACTGCGACTGCCGCCGCCGCCACCTCCTGTACCCTTCTTTTCCTACACAATTTGCACCCTTGTCATCTTCCTGTATTGCCATATTTTGTCTTCCCTACACATTTTGCTGCTCATCTCTTTTACACATCCTTCTTAGATCCAACGCCCTCCCTCCTCTTCATCAACACTCCCCCCGCTTATTTGTGTTGGAAGTGAAGGACTATGCGCTGTCTCTTGTCTCAATGACATAGGAAGACAGACTAGTGAGTCAGAGGGCTAGAGAGGTCAACACACTGGTCATCTTTTTTCTCTACTGCTCTGACACTATCCCTTTGATATGCAGATTACTAATCTCAGGGACTTCCTTCCTTCCTGCCACTTCCTCTTCTCCTTCTCTTCCCTTCCTTCTCCCTTGCAACATGCAAGCTCCTCTCTCCCTGCACCATGTGTGCAGAGATGCAGAATCCATCTCCATCTAGCTAGATAGATTAGAGATCCTATCTCTTTACTTTACTATCTAGAATGGAGTTCTATAATAAATACTCCTTATATTGATTTGAAACTATGAACTGGCTCCAAGTTATTTTACTCTCAGCATACATGCATGCCTAACCAAATTCTGCTGTGTTGTGCCTTTGTGCACTCTGCTATAATGAAAAAGGGTTTCTCTTACCAGAGAGAATTTCCAACAATTTGTTCCCATTGTTCTCTCCCATTTTTAACCTTTCTCCTCCTATACCCCTCTTTCCTCCATTTTCTTTGAGGCAGGACTTAGCCTGAGCCAGGGCTTTTCAGAACACAGCTCCAGACAGCCTCCTGTGGTGCAAACAGGCAATTTTGGAGCCTGGACCTAATGGCCTTTTGCCCCCTCCCTTTGGAAAAATGAGCATCATCCCCCTATGCACACACACCATGACACATGTGTGTTTTAACGGGTGGGTTCTTGAGGGCTCAAACAGCAACTGAACTCAAGAATGCAAGGATGTAAACCAAGTATATTTTTGCAGATTTTGCATTAGCTGGAACATTTCAACATGTAACTTAACATTATTCCAACCCCACATATTTCTTTCCCCACTCCCCCAATCTCTAAAGGATCCAATTTTCCTTCAGAGGAGGGTTGCCTCGACCTCCTGCTCCTAGACAGGGCCAATCAAGAGCTTTGGTTTACGTCAGGAGGGAGGGACAATCCCCTCAGGCTCCAGTTCTTCGCCCTGTCTCTCTCCAGCAGGACCATTTCTATTGCTCTTCCTTTCCTGCATTTCTGCTTTCTCCTCGGCCTTATCGGCAATAGCGATAGGAGGTGCAAGGGGGAGAAGACAAAGAGCAGTTTTTCCTCTTGCGGCTTCCTTGTTCCCTATTTGGGGATGGAGCATTTCCGCGAAGAGAGAGAGGTCTCTCCCTCTCTCTCAGAGGATTCGATAGCACACTCTGTGTGCCAGGCCTATTGGGCTGCGGCCTCCGCCCCCGCGCTCAACACTCGGGCCCAAGGCTTGGCAAAGGCCATCAAACGGGACAAGAAGCGGGTGAAAGCCTCTTCGGCGGCCCGTTCGCCTGACGGCGGCTCTCCACCCTGCTCGTCCGCTCAGGGAGCCATCTTCCAGGAGGGTGGGGGTGATCCTTCCGCTCCTCTCCTCCAGTGAGAATCGGAGGCCGAGGAAATTCACTCAGGTGAGCCCGCCGAGGGTCAGCAGGGGGGATCCAGGCCGGGGGACCCCTTTTCTGCCCCTCCACCCAAGCGCGTGTGCGCCGCTTCCCAAGCCGCCACAGCCGCTACTGCCCCAGAGCCGGGTGACAACCAGGCGGAGGATGAGGAGGAGATTCCGCCGCGTTTTGCAGCACTCCTCAGGTGAGTTGTGGCTGAAGAGCTACAGAAGCTGCCTTGGTTTGCTCCACCCACTGCAGCACAGCTCCCTGCTCCCACTCAACTGCCGGCAGTCCCTTGTGGGTTCCCCGCTCAGCCGCTTCCTGCCAAATCTCTGGCGGTGGCCATTTTGTCTGCGGTCCAGACCGCGCCGGCTCCAATACACCCAGCGGGTCCGGCTGCGCCCCGAGATGGTGGACACCGCCCCCTTGTCCCCTTGCCACCCAGTCCCACCTTTACCGGCTGTGGCTGCTTCCCGCTCCGTTCCCCACGGGCTCCCTGACCTGTCGGAGGACTCAGAGTCTGACAGGGAGGAGGGGGAACTTTCCAGTGATGAGGGGGAACCTTCCCCCGCCATCAGGCCACCTATCGTCTGTTTCCACAGACCGATTACCAAGTGCTTGTTTACAAGGTTAGGAAGACACTGCGCTTGGGAGGGGGTGCAGCCCATTCCAGAGGGTACTGATGGGGATCCATCTGTGCTTCCATCTCTAAGATCCCAGGAAGTCAATGTCCCCTGCCCTCAACTGTTCCTGGGTGTTTTCCAGGCTGAATGGGACAAGCCCATCGAGGGCAAAGAGCCCCCTCCCGCTGTCAAGCGCATGTACAATTCAAGCACCACGCTGACGGGTAAGCTTAAGGTGCCTCTTGTCGATGCAGAGGTTGCCACCCTGGTTACGGGGGCGGTGCTCCCTAAGGAAGGAGAGGATACGTTAAAGAACGTGGAAGACAAAAAATGCGATGCCGCTCTGCACAGGTCGCACGAGGCTAATGCCCTCTCGATCAGGGCCTCTGTCGCTAACTCCATCTTTGCGCGGGCTGCAGTTTTGTGGGTGCAGGAACTCACACCTATGGTCTCACTTGAGCTACCCGCCCTTCAGCAGGGCCTTAATAAGCTTGGTAAGGCGGTCAGTTTCATGGCGGATTCATCCCTAGATGCCGCTCAATTGTCCGCCAGGGCGTTGGCCTCTGATGTGACCATTAGGTGCCACTTGTGGCTGAAGAATTGAAGGGTTGACCAGAAATCTCGTGCAAACCTCGCCAACGCCGCCTTTAAGGGGGGCAAGCTATTTGGCGAAGCACTGGAACCCGTCTTGGTTCAGACTAAGGACAACAAGAAGGCTATGCCTTCCTCGGTCGCCTCTCAGCATCAGGAACGTAGGGGCTTATCCTCTCCTGCGACTGGGTTCAAGGGGTTCAGGTCCTCCTCTCGCTACAGGCAGAACAGGCCCGATAGGTCCAACTGGCATAGACCGCAGTCCTCCTTTAAGGACAACTCCTTTCAAAAGCCCCAACATTCTGGACAGTCTGCCAAGCCAGGGTTCAAGCGTAACCAGGCCCAATGACTCTCCTCGGGGTCCCCTTCCCCCGGATCGAGATCTCCACACTGTGGGGGGCAGACTGGGGAAATTTGCATGCATCTGGGCACAGACTTGTTCTGATGCCTGGATCTTACAAACAGTCTCCTCAGGGTACTCTCTGGAGTTTGTAGCGCAACATCTGGATCGCTTTCTCCCCTCCCCCCAATCCCACAGAAAGTCCAAACACCGTCTGATGTGGGAGGCCATCCACCACTTACAGGCCATTCAGGCGATCGAGCCTGTTCCCTCAGGAGAACAGGGGCAAGGGGTATATTCTATCCTATTCCTGGTCCCCAAAAAGAACAGGGAATGGAGGGCGATTCTGGACCTCAAGTTCGTGAACAAGTTCCTGCGGAGGAGGGGGTTTCGCATGGAGACCCTCCGATCAGTCCTGATGGCCCTCCAGCAAGGGGACTTCCTAGCTTCGGTGGACCTGAAGGAGGCCTACCTCCATGTCCCCATTCACGAACAGGACCGACGCTTCCTGAGGTTCGCTTATTGCTCTCATCACTTCTAGTACCAAGTGCTCCCCTTCGGTCTTTCGACTGCACCTCGAGTGTTCACCAAGATCATGGTGGCACTCGTGGCGCACTTGAGGACCAGGGGCGTACACCTGTACCCGTACTTGGACGACCTTTTGATCAGGTCTCCCCCCTCCCCAGGGGTCACTGGGACGTCCAGTTGACCCTCTCTGTGCTGGAGGCTCACGGGTTCATTGTCAACAGACCCAAGAGTTCTCTGTTCCCTCGGACCAGGGTTCTCCACTTGGGTGCAAAGATCGATACAGTCCAGGGGACCGTCTGCTTGACTCAGGAGCGCAGGGGTTCCTTAATTGCGTTGTGCCAGGCAATGCTAGCTCTCCCCCACTCCAACATCCTGTCCCTGTCCAAGTTGCAGGGCTGCATGGTGTCCACACTGGGCATAGTGCCGTGGAGCCGGTTCCATTCTCGTCCACTCCAGTGGTTCCTCCTCCGATACCAGGACCAGGTAATGGACCAGTCCAGGAGGCCGGTCACCCTTCCGCCCCGGGTAGTCCGGTCCCTACGATGGTGGGTGTCCCCAGCCACATCAAGGGGAGTCAAATTCCTTCCAGTGGAGCGGGTCCAGGTGACCACAGACGCCAGCCTCCTGGGGTGGGGCGGTCACTGCCTTCAGTACGTGGCGCAGGGCTGTTGGTCCGAAGACGAGCACTCCAAATCCATCAATTGGCTGGAGTTGTGGGCAATTCGCCTGGCGCTCTTGGAATTTCTTCCAATAGTCCAGGGTCGTCACGTCCTGGTGCGTACAGACAACGCCACAGCCAAAGCCCATGTCATTCGCCAGGGCAGCACGAGGTCCAAGGCTCTGATGCACGAAGCCTCCCTTCTTCTGACCTGGGCGGAACTACACCTGCTGTCCCTGGAAGCGGACCACGTCAGCGGAGTACTAAACGTGGTGGCGGACTGGCTGAGCCGCTCCCAGTTAGATCCAGTGGAGTGGTCGCTGGACCCTCTGGCCTTCCAGCGAATAGTCCAGAGATTCGGCCAGCCGGTCATGGACGCATTCGCAAAGCAGGAAAACGCCAAGGTGAAGCGCTACCTCTCCAGGTACCACTCCCCCGGAGCGAAGGGCGTTGATGCCCTGTCCTTCCCGTGGCCCCAGGGACTGATTTATGCCTTCCCACCATTCGCAGTCAACCCTCAGACCATCCGAAGGGTTCGGACGTTGAGAGCGGAGGTTGTCCTTGTGGCTCCTCACTGGCCTCACAGACCATGGTTTTCAGACCTGGTGGAGTTGTCCAGCGAACCGCCGCTTCCACTGGGCTCCCATCATCAGCTTCTCCGTCAGGGTCCAGTATTCCACCCGGATCCGGAGTGGCTCAATGTCTTCGCATGGAGGTTGAGCGGGAAGACCTAGCAGCTTGTGGTTACCCATCTTCTGTTCAGGACACGATTCTGGCTTCCAGGAGGCTGTCTACAGTCCGAGTATATCAGTCTACCTGGAAGACCTTTGCCAGATGGTGCAGAGCTCAGGGAGTGTTGCCCAGGTCGGCATCTGTGCCCTTTGTCCTGGGTTTCCTTCAGAACGGCCTAGATAAGCGGCTTCGCCCTAATATGCTGCGCTGCCAGGTTTTTGCCATTTCCTCAGCCCTACCGCTAGATGGACCTCCGTTGGCTCAGCATCCTCATGTGCAAAGGTTCCTCAGGGGTGTTTCTATACTTAATCCCCCCACCGTCCATAGGTTCCCCACCTGGGATCTCAGGTTGGTGCTACGGGCCCTTACCAAAGCCCCGTTTGAACCTCTGCGGTCTGTCCCCTTGCGGCTCCTTTCCTTTAAGGTTTTGTTCCTGGTCACTATCACATCCGCTAGGAGGGTTTGGATCTACGTGCCTTGTCCATGCGAAAAGAGCTATGCCTAGTCTACCCGGACTACGTCCTGTTGCGTACAGACCCTTCCTTCCTCCCTAAAGTGAACTCAGTGTTCCATAGGGCCCAGGAGATCATGTTGCCATCATTCTGCCCAAGTCCTTCTTCACCTAGGGAACGTGAATGGCACAAGTTGGATGTGCGCAGGGCACTGAGGATTTATTTGAGACGCACTAAGCCTTTTCAGGTTTCAGATTCCCTTTTTGTTTCATTCCTGGAGGGATCATTGGGGAAGCACGTTTCAACTTCCACTTTGTCACGCTGGATTTGCGAGTGCATTACGTTAGCCTATGAGGGTTCCGCTACCCCGGTCCCAGAAGGGATTACAGCCCATTCCACTAGAAGTGTGGCTTCCACTGCTGCGTTTTCCACCTTAGCTCCCCTGGTCAATATTTGTCACGCTGCCACATGGGCTTCTATTTCCACCTTTGTGAGGCATTATAAAATTCACAATTGGACCTCAGCAGATGCGGCATTTGGGAGAAGAGTGTTGCAGCAGGTGGTTTCCCCTTGAGCCAGACCTCACAGCTCCCGCCCGGTATCTCAGGGGCTATGGTAGGTCCCATCCTAGCTGTGGATGCAACCCTCCTCTGAAGGAAAATGAAGTGTTGGCACTTACCTGAAAGATCATTTTCTTCAGAGGTATGGGTTGCATCCGCACCCACCTGCTTGTTCGTCTGGGCTGTTTATCCTACTGTCCTGATATCCGACGCCCCATCTGTCTCCTATATTTCTGTGGGGTGGTTTCGCTCTGGAGGTGGTTGGTTCCCCCTTGCAGGGTGTTAGTTAGTCTGGGATCCTCCTCCCAGAATTTTGAACTTGCCGAGTTTTCTGCTGTTCTCACTCTACCTGGCGCTTGTGTTGTTTCTGCTGGGTTCTGTTTGAGATTTAACTCCCTTTCTAACCCCATGAGAACAACTTCACAAAAAGCACTCAGTTGGTTTATCTCTTGTCATCGTCATTGGCTTCCTCTGGACCAGTTAGTGCAATAGTGACTGTGCAACCCAGGCACTTGAGGCACACGCTGGTACATGTGTGCGCAAGTGCTCACAGCATAGGCGTGTGCTGCCTAGCTGGGCAGGACAGTAGCTGCTGTTTGCTCTGCAGCCAACTTCTCTTGCCTAGTCCACTGCTGCACATGTGCCAACTCTGACCAAGCCTGGCTGGAGGGAGGTATTGGGCAGCCTGGCCATCGTATGAGTTGCACTGGTGCGCTCAGCCACCCGGCAAGACGTGGCCGCAGCAGCCCCACATCTCCGCAGCCGCAGCAGCCCCACAACTCCACTGCTGCACAAGCGGCTGACGAGCAGCGGAATTTGGGTTGCCCCCATGGCCTGCAGGGGACCAGACTACCTCCTGGAAGTCTGGTGGGAAGGCACCCCTGTTAGGGCCCAAATCTGGAAGATCTGCAGAGGGCTTTTCACTCGGCACTGAGTAATCTCACCCAGCAGCTACTTATTGGCAGAAGGACTCCCCAGACAGAAGCTATGGCAGCCAGACAGCATGAGGAGAGCGAGAGAGATCAAACTGTGCCAGACAAAGAGAGTTCTCTTGGTGGCACATGCAGACGTCTGGCTTTTAAAACTTAACACCCCCCTCAGAAAAAGTCTGCTCTTGCACACGTCCATTAGAAGAACCTTGCTTGATTTCGTCTAGAGATCCTCATATAAGCCACTCTGAGCTATCCAAAGGAAGAGCACATTCTAAATCAATAAAACTGCATGATGTACACATCATGCATGGTATAATGGGGCCTAGCTGCCACCATGCATCATTCCCCTCTCAATCTGCATTAGGTAGAAATGTGCTTTCTGCCAGACATTTACCTGTCACTAGGCTTCTGCTTGTAGATTAAGCTCTGGAAATGTGTGGTTAGCCATTTCCAGCACCATGGGCACAATCCATTCAAATTTAAGCACTTTGAAGTGCCATTTGCTTCAGTGGGAGGGAGCACTCGGCACAATGGGGCTTCAAATGCTTAAATTGGCTGGATTGTGCCCCATGTAAGCATGTGTGTGTATTCAGATTTGTAAAGTGATCCCCAAAGTACCAAACATTCGGTTATAACAAGCCTGTAATTTTCACTACATGAGCCGTAGCCAGATTTTGGTTGGCGCCCAAGTGCTAACAAATGGTTGCAAAGCACCACCTGCTGGAAGCAATAGATATAGCACTTGTCCCTGGCAAATCACTGTCCCTGTTTCTCTTTTTGGAAAGATTTGGTGAGTGCCTTTTAAAGTGTTGTCTTAAGCTGCACACAAACGCAATAGCTTCCTTTCCATTCTTCCATAAGTGCATATCCATCTAGCAAATGTTGCTGACTGTGTTTTGAGCTGCAGCTCTCCTACAAAAGGTACAGCCAGATCCACTGTGTAATGGAACGCCTGCAAGTGCACGCATTTGTGTGCACATGGCTGGCTTCCTGATATCTATTTCAGAAGCCAGTGCAAAATAGGCAGTTACATAGTGCATGAATACACTTCATTAAGCAGGATAGAAGCAGCTTCAATAATATGTAATTGTAGTGGGGTCTACACTTTCGTACAAGAATAGGGGCAATACAGATTCACAAGAGTATCCCTATTTTCATTTGTGAAATGATAAGAGTATGTATATCAGAACGTACAAGGGTGTCATACTGGGATCCCATGTTCCCCCAGCAGTAATGTCAAAAATGCAATTAAGGTCAGTAGAAGAAAGAGGAGCAGTGTAGCAAGGACAGAGCCCTCCACAAATTCCCAAGCAATGTGTGTGAGTTGCAGCTATCTTAGAACAACCGGATCCAATTTGAGATTAAACACCACCCAACCATCTATATTAACCGAGCACAGAATTCACCAATCAGAATGTGGGGACATCAGAACATAGACATGATATTGTGGATCTCCTCGCCTCTCCCATACACAATGCCCTAGCAGGCCACCAGGAAGAGTCCACAGTCTAGAACTTATCCCATCACAAGCCTCCATACGGCAAAGGTTATGACAGAAGGCAGCAGCTTGATAAACTTTATTACAGTCTTTGACCAGTACAGAAGCATGGAGAAAGGAACAATGTCACACCCATGCAACAATATAGCAACAACATAGTTTTAAGACTATACAGTGACATAGTAAATTATTCCACTACATTAGTCATTAGGTGTTGCTGTATATTCATTGCTATTAAACAGAATTTAGCCATGTTATAAGTAATGCTGGCTTGATGGTATGACAAGAGAAATGAGATATATACTTCATCTCCTCTGCCTGGTATGTCCTTAATCAAGGGTAAAATTAACAACTCACATGATAACACATGCAAGCGGTCTTCTATTGGCTTAAACTTACTAGCCGTCCCCAAGGGTTAGGCTCACTAACTTTGGTGGATGATTTCTGTTCCACTTGGAGGAGGAATATACATGACACCCTGGGTAATTGTGGCCTCTTGGAGCAATATATACTATCATTAAATTATGATCAGGCAAAAAAGATCATTACACAGAGGGTAAGAGACATAGAAAAGCAGAGTGATCTTAGCCTGATTGCTTCCAGATATAATTATCTCAGCTTTTCAACTTACCCGAGGCCAGCTGCGTACCTTACACATTTGCCTACACGCAGGCTGAGAAGGGTCTTCTCTCAGGCCCGTTTTAATGTCCTCCCTTCAACTGCGTTGGAGGGCAGATTTCGAGGGAACCCCTTGGAGGAACGTATGTGCCCATGTGGAGCTGCTGAGGTGGAAACATTAACCCATACTTTGGTTAACTGCCCTTTCTATGATATTGCCCGTTCCATTCAGATCGCCCCCTATCGAAAGAAACATTTGGATTGGTCTGAGGAACATTTTATTGTTTATTTTTAGGAGATGGGCATGAAGAAGTTACCCATAGGATTGCTTGCTTTTGCTCGGAGGCATGTAAAATAAGGTGTCTGCAAACTGGTTTTTAAATTTTTCCCTATGTTATTGTATTGTACTGTATTGCTCTTTGCTGTAGTGTTTATTTGGTCATTGACCGTAAATAAATGAGTTCAAGTTCAACAACTCACGCGAGTCCCTATACAAATTGCAGTATAATAAAACATGACCCACAGCCTCGATGGCCTTTGCAGCACATGGGCAGTAGCGTTCAGAACAGGAGACCTGACCATGTCTACCATGTAGAACCGCCGAGGTCAATACGTCAAAGTGGGCCAGTGCAAATGCTCTGCGGTACTTAAGCGTAATTAGGGCTTGGCAATAATCAGCTGGCTTTAGTACTAAAGGCAAATCTCCATATTTTAAGTTGTTTGGGGGCCCTACTTATCTTCCGTTGCCATTCCATATCTAATATTCTTTGGCTCGCACAAAATAAGCTGCTGAGCTTTCTTAAATAGATGCTTGTATATCCTGGCAGCCTAAACACAGTTGGAGTCACACACAAAAGTGGGGGGAAGCAATCCTTATGCCTGGGCCAGGCAAGAAAGAAGAGTGGCCATTCCAGCTGCCGCCAACAGCATGGTGGCCCAGAGGTTAGAGGCTGGCTGGCAGGGCCCACAGGCAACAGGTCCGTGGGAGAAGGGTTGAGCTCTACTGCTGTAGCAAGGATTCCACACACATCATGTGCACATAACTGCCCACACACAGCACACCATCCTGATTCAGTTATCTCCCAAAATGCCCTTGGGCAAAGCAGCACCTTTGAAATGGTTGGTTCTCTTGTTTAGCAGAGAGGGGAGCAAGTGTCCCTCATCATTCATCCCAGCATAGTGTTCATCTCAGTAGCTGTTGCTAGTGTCTCTGTTGAGGGGTGTGAGGAGAAACATCAAAGTCCGCACACAGCAGAGTATGCTCTGGTGGTAAAGAAGTTCAGCCCAAGCAGAGGCGTAACTAGGGAAAACGGCGCCCGGGGCAAGCACTGAAATGGCGCCCCCCCCGCGCCCCCCGTCCCCCCAACATACTACATTATACTTAGGTTTTTCCTCACAAGCGCCCGCCGCCGCCAAGCCAGGCCACTGACTGGCTGCCAGGCACCAGCAAAGCAATGGGGGTGTGTGCGGGCGGCGCGGAAGGGACCGCTCATGGGGGAGGGGGCACTGACGCACTCCCTTGACTGCTGCAGCGCTGCTGCACTGAGCAGGAAACATTTGTATTAACAATTTTAAAAAAAAATTAAAAAAAAGTTTTTTTGTCATGGCGGCGCCCCCCACGTGACCAGAAAAGATGGCGCCCGGGGCATGTGCCCCCCCGCCCCCCCTATAGTTACGCCTCTGAGCCCAAGAGATTGATTGAGTGTGTGTGTGTGTGTGTGTGTGTGTGTTAGAGAGGGTGTGTGTGATACACACACTGAACATCAGTGAAGTGTGTGTGTGTGCGTGTACGTACACACACCACACACACACACTCTCCCCCCCACCCCCATCAAGGGATGGATCCACTCTGGGTTCCAAGTCCCCTCCCTGGCTTCTCCAAGATAGGGCTGAGAGAGATTCCTGCCTGCAACCTTGCAGAAGTCACTACCAGTCTGTGTAGACAATACTGAGCTAGATAGGCCAATGGTCGGACTAGGAATATGGCAGCTTCCTATGTTCCTATGTGTGTGTGTATACACACAAACTTCACTGAACAATGTTCAACCTGTTCTAGATGGGGTTGCACTCCCCCTGAAGGACCAGGTTTGCAGTATGATCGATTGCAGCTCATTGATCCAGCATTGTCACTAGAGGCTTAAGTGGCCTCTGTGGCTTGAAGCACCTTTTATCAGCTTCAGCTGATATCCCAACTGTGACCTTACCTGGACAGAGATAGCTTGGCCACAGTTCCTCTCTGGTAACCTCTTGCTTAGATTACTGCAATGCGTTGTACGTGGGGCTGCTTTTGAAAATGGTCCGGAAACTCCAGCTGGTGCAAAATAGGCCTACAAGATTGTTAATTGGGACCAGGCGTTTTGATATCACGCCAGTGCTTCATCAGTTGCACGGGCTCCCGGTTCATTTCCAGGCCCAATTCAAAGTGCTGGTTTTGACCTTTAAAGCCCTAAATGGCTTGGGACCGGGTTACCTGAAAGAGTGCCTTTCCCCATATGTCCCAACCGCAAACCCCTGACACCCCCCTTAAAGTATGTTAAACCATACTGTTTAGTAGACAGTGGAGATAACGTCAATGCAATGGCATCTTAGGCATCAACCAACCAATTGATGCCAATTTGGCATCAACCAAATGGCATCAACCAACAACAGCCCTATATGAGATTTTCTTTCTTTCTTTTATACTTCAGCGGATCCAGTTCGGCCTACTTTGTATCTCGTGTTATGGAGGAGAGCATGGGTGTTGGAGCTATTCTCTCCTTCCTGCGCCTTTCACTAAAGCAGCCAGCTCAAGAGACTGAGGGGGCTGCAGCCTGCGTCGCATTGCCCTGGCAACCCTATGAACCTGAGGTGGTGAGTCCGATTGTTCAGCTTCCACAGAACTGTGCTGGCATTTGGAATCCTCCGCCTCACCCCAAGCACAGACACGACACACACATTCTCCCCCCACCCACCCACCCTGAAAAGGCACACACATACCATCTGGTACTCCAATTTCCATCTCAATAGCTTCCTCCCCTCTACCCCTCTCTCTATTCACTCCTTTCATGCTCTTCTTAGCCTCTCTTTATCCCGCATCTCTAAAAGCAGCAGCTGGTCAGCCTGAAATAAAGCCCCCTTTTCAAAATTCCCTCCTGGCTCTCTTCCCCACACTTCATTGGTGTACAGGACACCCTTGTACAAGCCACCACCCCCCTCACGTACCCCCCCCACTCCCTCAAAAAGACAAAAAGAATCTTATGGCTGTTCATTGGGCCGCTACTGTTTGTGAGGGGGAAGAGGAGGGAGAAACAGGATTTGCAGACAATGTGACAGCTGTATCGGGGATGTCCTATAAATTCAAGGGAGGGATGAAGGAGGGAAATTTGAAAATATTCTCAGAGAAACAAGATGAGCCTCGAGAGAGCAGGTAGTGAAGCTTCACTGACAAGAACACGAGTGCTGAGAAGGTGCAGCTGGAGGAGGCCGCAGCTGGAACAGCCAAAACGTCTGGTCTACAAAAAGGTAAGCAAAAAACCCTCCTTTGCAGGAGAAACAGTATTTGGACCGGAAAGGGCAACCCAGATGGGTCATCTGCAGAGGTGGCCTTACTGTGAGGATGGAGTAGAAGCTGCGCAAGACGGGTACCCTTAGGAGACGTTCCTGCTGGATTGTGCCCCCTGTTCATTGCTGGGAGAGGAGGGGATGCTATTTAGATTCCCATACATCAAAATATCTTAGAACAGCTTTGGTCAACTGCTCCCCTGGTCTTTGTCTCTCTTTCCCCATTGTTCCTGCTCACCGTGAGAAGCGGCTTCCCAGTGAAGTCTTCTATTAATGCAGAAATTCCTCACCCCGACAGATCATCAAGCCACTAATGGAAAAAAAGCGACGGGATCGCATTGCCTGCTGCCTGAACCAACTGAAGACTCTGCTTATAGACAACAATAGCCAGAGTAACAAGGTAAGGACCACACTCGAGTCTCCTCTTTACCATGTAATGTCTCCCACTGGGAAGAGAGGACATCCACGGTTAACCTTCAGTCTGCATCCAACACTGCAGATTGAACTGGTTTAACAATATCTCCAATCCCAGCTGGTTTTTCACACCGGGCTTTTTGCTCGCATCTCCTCCAGAATGAAGGTGTGCATTCACATATCGGTCAAGTTTACCCCAAAGTCCCTGCAAGTTATCGGGAAGCACTTCACACAAAATGCAGGGTTTTCACTGCGCATTAGGGTGTAGCCTGATTTATATTCAGGGCTTTAAAAATCTACTTTTTCCATTGGATTTTTTTGGGCAACTTTGAACTTGCAGAAAAGCTTCACAGTAAACCCGCAGGGTCTGTAGTTCTGTGAGTGAGGTAAAGGATGCAGAACTGAATGCTCAGCACCAAACTATAATTCCCATGCCCGAAAAGCCATGACAGTTAAACTGGTGCAGCACTTATATGGGTTTGTAGTGCAGATATCTCTTTATTGGTTTCCCTTCTCCTTCTCCTGTTCTGCCAGCCAGCACCTACACGAGATGGTCTTAATATTTCCATCCTGGGAATGACTAATCCTGTTCCATAAAGGCCTGGCTACCTGTGCAGTGAAATGCAGCCCCCAGGGGACACTCCCATTTGAAGCCTGCTGGACTTCAGGACATGCTGGTCACCACCTCTGCCTTGTGAGATATGTGAGAGATGGAGGGACGTGGGGAGACTCATTTGGCTCCTGCTGCCTCCCAGCAACCGAATTATAGTTTGGAAGGACTGAAGGAGAATTACAGTAGAATAAATTAGCAGTATAGCTGATCTCTTTCCATTTAGCTTGCAAGTGACTATGATGTCCCTCTGTCCCTTGATCCAATTCTGAGCTTCTAACATGAACAAGTAAGCAATGATTTGATCCAATGTGGCAGTTTCCCAGCCTTACCAATGCACAGGCATTCTTTTAAAAGTTCCACCTCCTAACCCTCAGTCATCCAGAGTCACAGCTCACGCACAGGAGCTAGAAGACAAGCCCCTTGCTGCTGCTGCTGCTGCTGCCTTCCTTCCTTCGTGGAATGATTAATGTTTATACTTCCTGTGAGTAGCTGGAAGAGCCAGACAAAACAACAATGGGGAGACACTCAGAAGAGGAACCAAAAATCATAGAGAACTTCTCAAAGTGCCTAAAAAAGGATGATTCATTTTATTGAGTAGATGTTTCACTGCAACAAAGAAGTATTTTATATTAAATGTTTGTTGATAGCTCCTAATAAAGGAGGACAAACCCAAAATGTGTTGGGTCAATAAAAGAACAATTTTTAAACACTTTGTGTTCTCTCATTTTTGTTAACTGGAAGATCACATCTCCTTTACTCTTGGGACATATCTGCACTAGAAACTTTGGTTTAACCTTCATGACTTTCCCAGAGAACATTGGGAACTGTCATTATTGCAAGTGTTCGAAACATTTCTCATGAGAGATCCTAAGCCTCTTCATAAAACTATTTCTCCAGGGTGCCCTAAGTTGGAAGCTATGAACACTAAAGTGGTTCATATTTATAGTGTAGCCATGCCTCCAGCTCACTGGATTGACTTTTGCCTGCAATTATCAACAGTCCTTGCTTAATATGAGCATCTCACGTTGCCATGATTCCTAAGTTTGTTCTCTTTCCTCCTGCAGTATGTGCATGTGTGCGTGTATGCCTGCACACACACCGAATCAGAATCCAGCCAATCTGAACTAATTTATTTTTTTCTCCCATAAGCCACTTCCTAATTCTCGCATGGACAAGGCAGCTCTTCTGGAAATGACTGTGCAGAGGATCCAAGCATTGCAACTAGCAGGTATAGGTGAGAAAGGTTTTCACTGATAACAACATGAGATGCCCGTGTGGGATTTGGTTACCTGTTTTCCTAGTTCTCCTGAGAGATTTGCTCTGCTGTCACTTCTGATGTGGCCAGTATTTTCGTTTGCCTTTCCACAATCAATTTGATTTTGGATATCAGGAAGTGTAAAGAAATTTGTTTATTACAGAATGTATACACTATTTCACTCTTGAATGTTCTCAGAGTGGCTGGCAATCAAAATAATCACACACACACACATATAGATAGATAGATATATGGAGACAGCACAAGTAAAAGCATTCAGACAGGAGAATGAAACCAGAATAAATGAATGTTTTTTAAAAGGCCTGGGAAAATAAGAAGGTATTTGCCAGGTACCAAAAAGACAACTTAGGCACCTAGTGAGCCTCCCTGGAGAGCACATTACAAAGGCAGAAAGCTACCACAAAAATGACTGCCCTTCCAGTCCCCACTTGCTTCCAGTGTGGAGTAGTCTCAAATTCAGAAGTGCAGATACTCTGCATGACAGCCCACCTAGCCATGTCCCATAGATATACGAACCCCCATGACTACTCCTCCACTTAGATAGAAGCAATAAAGGGGGGTGGGGGGCAGGTTCTGTTACAAGTCAAGGATAGTTTCCTAATCCTACAGAGCTCAAACCTAATGTGGTTATTCACCTGGAAGAGCAGTCTGGATTATCATCGGCAATATGTGGTGGATACTCCTTGTAACAGAAGTCAGGAAGAATGGGAATCAGTTGTAATCCAATATTCAGTTATGTAACCAACTGCTGCAGCATATTATTTCCATTTAGACAGCAAGGGGATTTCCCAGGAGGTAAACAATCACCAGGGCTGCATCCTTGCTTGCTTCACTCAGAAAGCAAAGATGACCAGAGAAAGGCCCCCAGCGAAGCTCACAAGGTGTGGGCAGACACATGTGAGGAAAGATGGTATCCAGGTCCCAAACTATTTAGGGCTGTGAAAGTAAGCACCAACACTTTGAACTGTGCTCAGAAACAGACCATCAGCCAGTGCTGCCGTTACAACCCTCTCTGGCATAATGTGTTCCCTAAAGCTACTCCTAGTAAGTGAGGAGGGCTTACAGTTGGTGCATCAGCCTCAACTGGTGACAGGTGCTATATGCTTGGGTGTCCAGCAGTGTTCCCTCTAATTTTTTTCATCTGTGTGTGGAATG
This sequence comes from Hemicordylus capensis, assembly GCF_027244095.1. NCBI lineage: Eukaryota > Metazoa > Chordata > Lepidosauria > Squamata > Cordylidae > Hemicordylus > Hemicordylus capensis. The sequence goes on from NC_069658.1 coordinate 164,668,531, forward strand.
AGTTTTGTTCTGGGCGGCAGTATCAAGGCTGTGTGTATGCATGCAGAGTGTGTTTGCATTCAGAGTGAGGCCTTCTTGATTCAACTCGAGTAGGATCTAAAATTAACTGAGCAGACATTTTAAAAACCTGTGAGTGCATGTGCATGCCTTGTTACTTGGTGTCCAGTAACAAAGCTGGACTGATCAGCACCCCAGCTTGCAGGATTGATCCTTCAGGAGGAGTGCAACCCTATCCAGAACAGATGAATTTTTGCTGAGGTGAAAAGGACTCCAAGTCCTGACCAAATAGCATTGCCTCTGAAGACTATGTACTTGAAGCACATTAGGCACTTTAGGGTATTTTAATAGAAATAGGTGCTTAGCACCTTGAATGTTGTTGACTACAACTCCCATAAGCCTCAGCCAAAGGCCACTGCAGCTGAGGATGCTGCGAGTTCTAGAGCTGTTGCCAGTCTGTGTAGACAGTACTGAACTTGATGGACCAAGGGTCCGACTCCGTAGAATGCAGCTTCCTATATCCCAGAACTGGAATACAAGTAACTAAAGGCCCATTCAAAAGCTGGCCTGGATCACAGAATGGATTAACTAAAAAAACCCACACTGACCATCTAAAGAAGAATATATATAAATATGGACATTTAAAATTGTTGAGCTGAAAAGGCCACGGCTCAGCTACAGTTAGGTGTGTCAGGTGGCAACTCTAAGTGGGTTGTGAGTGAGTGGGAATGGGCTCAACAAAACAAGAGAGGGTTGGGGTTGCCATCCTTCCTACAGCAGGTGAAGACCATAACCCAGCTGCATTCTGAGATTTGCTTAATCTTTCGCACATTTACTTTTGCTCATTTTCAAAGGTTTAGCCTTTGAAAAGACAGAGCTTTCTCATTTAATTAATGAATCAATCCAATAAGACCAGGTCAAAATCCATCTTAATCCTGGGCAAGCTTGAGTTAGAGCCGGCCTACACAAACCTGTGCCTCACCCAGATGAATTCAACCCACCACCAGTCACGTATGATGGCCTGCCAGGTGCTGGGCAACCCCACTCCCACTCCAGTGGCAGCAGTCTCAAGCAGGCAGCAAAAAGAGGAGATCTACCAAGTCTCTGGGGGGCTCTCATAGATGCCCTTTGCAAAAGCAGGCACAGAAAGTCAACTCTCCAAGTGCACACCCGTGGTTTCTCCTCCCCATCCCACTCTGTTGTGTGGTACCACCATTACTCACCTGCAGTTCAGCTTACCTGGAGAGCTCACAGCAGCAGGTGGTGGAAGGGTAGAGTTCAACAGGGCAATAGAAGGAATAGGCTAGGAGTACCTGTGGTTACCTAGTGTCCCACTGCACTGAAAGATGTACAAGTTCCCTCCAACCAACATATCTGCTCTTCACCATCCAATGCTGCTGCTGGCTCAGGAAGAAACAAATCGTTTGCCCAACATGGAGATGCTGCCAATTTAGATACGAGGAGGCTACAACAGCAGAAGAAATAATGCACAGCTTTTGCTCCTGTTCCATACAGATTTGCAAGTTGGGTGAATGCTTGATTTGGCTTGGTTCTTCCTTAAGATTTGTGGCAGTGCTCTTTGTATGTGTTCTTTCTCCCCCACAGTGGCAGAGGACAGGGGCTTCCACACAGGATACTCGTACTGCGCCTCTCTTGTTCAAGCCTTCCTCATCTCAGAGACACAGCGGCATCCAGAAGCTCCTAGTCAATCACATGCAGCATTCCATCCCACCTGTGAGAGCACCTCACGGGCAACACCTCCACCAGCATCTATACCAGAAAAGGTCTTCAGCTGGAGTGAAAAGTGTCTAGCTTTTCCTGACCCCAGAGGTTGTGGAAGATCTGCCCCTTCTGCCAGCCTGAGCAGAGCAGGGCCTCAAATCTTCTGGCGACCTTGGTCCACCTGAGTTCTTCTTTACCCAGAGATAAAGAGGGTGCAGGAAGCATCCTGCATCTCCACTGGAGCTTCTAATTTATTTGGCTTTAGGAAATACTTTCATAAAATGGTGTCTGGATTTTTTGCTCCATGGAGGAAAGTATTTGTCCTCTTTTAACAGAACAATTCCCCATATCTTCTCATCATTTCTGTCCCTTAAGTAGGTTTTCCTTTACTTGTTTGTAGGCTCTGCTTCACACTGTACTTAGTGTCACTTGTGTATTTTAATAATAAATGTTGGGGGAAATGGAAAATGCTTGTAAATAAAAGTTCAAGATTTTAAAATGGTGTAAGAATTTTCAATAACTACAGTGTTTGATCCTCTCCCAAGTGGGTCGCGCAACTGCCTTAATCAAAACACAAGAATGCACCTTTTTGAAGAGTGTTGCATGTAGCATTGATGCAGAGAGCAGAGGAAGCACCAATGCCTCAAACTTTCCAACTGTCCTCATTTCCAGGAAAAGATGCATACTTGGAAATTTTAATTTTAAATATTGCTCGTCTTGAGTCAGTCATAAATCATCTTACAAGCCAAAGGAGGATGTGATCTCAAATGTGCCTAGCAACTATCTGACTTGATAATTGGTGTGGTATAGCGGCCTACAAGTGAGCTCTCAGATGGGAAATCTCCAGTTAAAATCTCACCACAACTAGTCTCAGCCCTACTTCCATTCTGTGTTAGGGGGATAATAGTGACCTTTCTTACAGAGATTGAAACAAATATGTGAACTATATAAAAACTTTGAATATTGTTACTGCAATGTTCAGCTGCAAACCTCAAGCCAGCTATAGTGCCAGATAAATCACACGGGCTTAAATGGGACACCAGAGCACCCACTGTGATGTAACATTTTACATCACTCAGAACGTACTGAGAATTATTCACCAAATACACACAGGACAATGTTTCCATGTTCACTTGTTCATACATGCATTTGTGGATGTGTGAACTGACTCCACTATGGTGAGGGAATGTTTATTAGTTATTATATTAGGAAAGTTCTATTTGTGAAGCTTCACCCACAAGGTCTAATATCACAAGCAAGTCGCATGTGTGAAGTTAACTGACCCTAAGGAAAACCCAGCTCACAACATTATTGTATATAGGAACATAGAGAATTTGTCTGCAAGAGTCTTTCCATAAATGGTTCATCGGAACGCAGCCCAGAGGTTTATTTGGCTAAAACCGAAGGAGACGCTGATACTCTCCGTTTATAGCACAATCCTATGCATGTTGGTATTCATAGGAAAGGAAAGGTTGTGCCGTCCTGGCGACCATAGAGCCCTGTGGTTGTCTTTGGTAGAATACAGGAGGGGTTTACCATTGCCAGCTCCCGCACAGTAGGAGATGATGCCTTTCAGCACCTTCCTATATCGCTGCTGCCCGATATAGGAGTTTCCCATAGTCTGGGAAACATACCAGCGGAGATTCAAACCGGTAACCTCATGCTTGCTAGGCAAGTCATTTCCCGGCTGCACCATTAGGTGGCTATAGGTAGCTTCGTATTCAGATGCAAATACCGCTGGGTTCAGGTAAGCTTATTCCCAAGTAAGTGTGCACAAGGCTGCAGCCTGAGAAAATTGCTATTTTGTCAGACGTAGCACCTGCCCCCTCCGCCCCACCTCACAACGAGGTGCTTACTCCAAATGCCTCAAACCGCCTTTCATTTCAACCTCAGATTGCTGCTTCCTTTTGTTCTCAGAAAATGTTGGCACCTAGACTAGTAGAGTACCTCTGATTGCACTCTGATTGTGGGCAGAACACCTTTGCTTTCTGACAGGGAAGAAAATTTAAGTGCAAAGTACCTTTGAGCATATGTAGAGCCACGCTTCCAAAGGAGACTGTTCACATTTTTAAAAAGTCGGCTAGAGACTAGAGGAAAAAGAAGAACATCCGACTCTGACCCCTTCCAACGTTCTGACTTCTACATCAAAACGGATGGGGTTACACTCCCCCGGAAGGAGCAGGTGCGCATCTGGACCCAGGCCTCTCCCTGGTATCTCAGGTGGAGGCCATGGCCAGGAGCGCTCGCTTTCTATCAGCTCTGGCTGATTTGACAGCTGTGCCCATTCCTTGAAGAGGACGCCCTCAAAACAGTGGTGCATCAGCTGGTAACCTCCTGGCTTGACTATTGCAATGTGCTCTACGTGGGGCTGCCTTTGTACGTACTCTGGAAACTTCAGCTAGTTCAGAATGCGGCAGCCAGATTGGTCTCTGGGGCAACCCAGAGAGACCATATGATGCCTGTTTTGAAACAGTTGCACTGGCTGCCGATATGTTTCCGGACAAAATACAAAGTGCTGGTTATTACCTTTAAAGCCCTGAACGGCTTAGGCCCGAGATATCTTAGATAGCGCCTTCTTCTGCATGATCCCCACCGCATGTTAAGGTCATCTGGGGATGTCTGTCTCCAGTTACCACTGGTTTGTCTGGTGGCGACTCAGAGGCGGGCCTTCTCTGTAGCTGTTCAATGCGCTCCCAGCAGAAATTCGTAATCTTAATTCTTTACTGGCCTTCAGGAGTGCCCTTAAAACCTATCTGTTTGGCCTGGCCTTCCAGGGTTTTTAAATAGTTGTAATTGGTTTTGTTTTTGTAACCTCGTTTTCAGGGTTTTTTAATTGTTGTGAGTGTTTAATTGCTGTTTTATTTTGTTTTAATTGTTGTTTTACACTGTTTTATAATTTTTGTTTTGTTAACCATTTCAATGGTTTTGTTTTAATTGTAAACCGCCCTGCGCCATTTTTTATTTTATTTTTATTTCTATGTTTACATCCTGCTCTCCCTCCAAGGAGCCCAGGTTTCTCCTCACAACAACCCTGTGAAGTAGGTTAGGCTGAGAGAGAAGTGACTTTCCCAGAGTCACCCAGCTAGTTTCATGGCTGAATGGGGATTTGAACTCGGGTCTCCCCGGTCCTCGTCCAGCACTCTAGCCACTACACCACGCTGGCGGTATAAGGGCGGTCTAAAAATCGAAATAAATAAAGACATGGCCATACTGTGGCAGGAGGACAGCGACGTTCCAGCCACCCCCTCCCTGATCGTCCAAGCATTTCTCCGCAGTTTTTTAACACTTCCATCCATTCCGACCCGCACGAGGTCAGTAAAGCAGCACCGGAGGACAGAAGGAGAGCCAGGCAAGCAGCCTGGAGCCAGGGCGGAAGCGCCGCCGCAGAGAGAGGAAAATGGCTCTCACTAAGGGCGGAAGTGAAGCCTCGGAGGGCGTGGAAAGGGCGCCTGTGCGCTTGGCTGAAGCCCAAGATGGCGGCGGGGATGTACCTGGAGCACTACCTGGACAGTAAGGCTGGGCGCGGGATTCGGGCGTCGCGAGGTTCAGCCTAGGTAGCGTTCGCGGCTCTTAGGAAAGGAGAAGCTCTGAAAGCCAACAGTCATCTCGTATTAGTTGTTGCCCGTGGGGTGAGAGGAGAAGGGAGCTTGATATATTGACCCATCCACCCATTACACAGGCAGACCCCGGTTTGCCCCCGATTAATCACTCAGTAAGCAGCAGCAAACCACAGTTCTCTGATGATTGTACCTATACGATGCTCATTTGCAAATACCTGTAAGTCACGGGGCCCAGCCTCCCCCCCCCCCCGCAGTGTACACTGGAATGATCTGAGGATCTCTTTTAAAAAGAAAGTCAAATTGTGTTGAATGTAGACCTTGTCTTTAGTAATGTACAGATTTAAATTAGTCGCTCCCCTTCCCCCCCCCCTTTGAAGGAAGGAAAGTGGAGGCTTTGGAAGAGAATGGTTTGATCCTGTCATCAGTAAAATTTAAATTAAAAAACCTATGATTTTAAGGTGTGCCAAAATTCAAAATTCTACCTCCATCCCCACTGCAGTTTGGCTCAGCTCTAGTTAAAATTTTGCCGTGCTGCTGCATGCACATGCCCTCCTGAAGAGCCTCCTTGCCAAGTGTCTTCCATTTTGTTGAAAAGCAGTATATAAATTGTAGTAGTAATAGTACATGTGTGGCAAATGTGTGTGGGAAGGGTGTTGTGAGGCAGACACCCCCTATAAACTTAGGGGACAGACTTGCCTATTTCTTAGGTGTATGCCTAATAATGTAAAATGTGATTGAGGAAAACATGAGTTTGGAAACATGTGTATCATACAGGAAAGCTAGCCAGAGAGCCAGGATTGGCAGCAACTCTTAAGTTTGCTTCTATGTAGCACGTGAATGACCTTTCCTGCATATAACACAACTTCTTGAATTAGCCTGGCACAAAATTACCTCCATTACTGTATAGTTGTTGAGGAATAAATGTTGGCCACATTACAATACAGTAAGAAGCTATGAAAGATGGTGTTTTTCAAAAGGTGATGGCACAAACAAGATCAACTCTCTCACTCTGTCTTTAGGCATTGAGAACCTGCCATTTGAGCTGCAGAGAAACTTTCAGCTCATGCGAGACCTGGACCAGCGAACAGAAGGTGAGCCTTGGAGGCTGAACCAGGAGCAAGGCTCCAGATGATTTGGAGTGGTGACTGTGTTGTCTTTCTGGTGACGCTTTGGGGAGTCATGTACCTGGCCCTTCACATCCCTTTCTGTTAAACTCTAGTATTATGCAAGAGTGGTCTTCGCTATTATACTTTTCTCTATCTTTTGTTTCAGATCTCAAATCAGAGATTGATAAATTGGCCACAGAATATATCAGCAATGCTCGGACACTCTCTTCAGAGGAGAAACTGGGGCTTCTCAAGCAAATCCAGGAGGCCTATGGGAAGTGCAAGGAGTTTGGGGATGACAAAGTGCAGTTGGCTATGCAGACATATGAGATGGTATGAGGCACAGCAAGGGAGGAGGTGGACAGTGGAGTGAAGTGGGATTGGGTGGGTGGTTTTTTCCATTCATGAAAAAGTAACTGAGGAATTTGCTTTGAGGATCTTTAAATTACTTGATCCTTCCCTGTTAGCCTAGTAAACCCTTATTCTTGTAGATCAACCTCTTTGACCTTGTAGAGTTCTCAACCTGCCCCCTTTGTTTCCTATCTGATTGCTTGAGGCATCTTTCCTCAAATAATGCTCCTACCCACTGTTGTTTGTGCAGGTGGATAAGCACATCCGGCGGCTGGACACAGACCTTGCCCGGTTTGAAGCTGACCTGAAAGAGAAACAGATTGAGTCAAGTGACTATGACAGCTCATCTAGCAAAGGCAAAAAGAGTGAGTCTTGGTTTCTGTAGAAATGAGTGGAGTTGCAGGGTTAAAGGGAAGCGCTAGAAGTCCAGCAACTATGACTACAGAATTTTAGACTTCAGAGAGATCAATTGACCATGACGGAGAGAGACCTGCATTTAAATTTTCCTAGTGAGAGCCTGAGGCAGTGTTACTGATGGATGAGCCAAACTCCAGAAGAGAACATGGTGCAGCAGGTAGTGCTCGACTTGGTTGGGACATCTGAGTTCCACTCTCCACTCCATTATGATGCTCACTGGATAACTGTCAATGAGTTTTGAGCTTGCAGCCTAACATTATCTCTTCAGATCTGCTGTGGGGATAATTGGGGAGCACCTATGTACACTATCCTGAGCTCAGTCTCTGCTAAAGGAGTTAGGGCAGACCTTATCATGGCACCTGGAAATGTAAGCATGGTGCATGAGCCAGGTGATGGACAGATGCAAACAGGAGGCGACAAAACAAGGCAGGCTGATCCCTCCTCCACGCTTGTCCGGCTCAGGCAGAGATGGACAAATGTGAGCTGGAGGAGGAAAAAATAACCTGCCCCTGCTTTGCCTGCTGCCTTCTGCTTGTGTCTGTCCATTACCTCACTCAGGTAGGTGATGGCTGGGTGCAAACAGGAGGAGGAGGGAGCAAGCAAGAGAGGGAGTCTACCTGTCCCCCATGAAGTGGAGGGCATTGCTGGGGGTTAGGAGCAAGTCCCCGTCTCCCTTGGAGCAGAGGGTGTTGCTAGTGATGAGTGGCTAGTCCCACCTTCCGCCCGCCTCTGCTGGAGCAGAGGGTGCTGTGGGTGAGCGACAAGTCTGCCTCTCCATGGAGCTGAGGGTATTTCTGGGGGGCGGGGGGGGTGACAAATCCTGCCCCCCATGGATCAGAGGCTGTTATTGGCTGTCCAGATACCACAACACAGAAAACTAATGGAAACATGAGGGACACACATGCCAGTAGACTAGTGGACACACAGAAAATGAATATACTATGAACTAATGAAAATAATAGACGTGGACAAAACTATGGAGAGGAAAGAGAAAAGGTTAACTGTGTAAATTAGACATCTGAAATCATGAAGGCTGAAAACATGAATCTGACTCCCAAGCTTCTGGGCTAGCTCCGGGGGGTGGGAGTGCTTTTTATGGTCTATGTTAGAGATCTGTTCCCTCTTAAATGTGAAAGCTTGGTGTGCCGCCCCCCCCGCCTGAAATGCTCTGCCCTGCTTATGTGTTTCCATTGCCATGGTGGTGACATTGTTAATAAGCTAACGGCCCGCCCTCCCCAACAACACTTCTCTGCTAATGAACCCTACCACCGAGGTCAGATAACTGCTGTTAAACAAACCTTTGGGAGAAAACTGACAGATTTGTGGAAAGCTGACTCCTCCCTTAGTGATGATGGTGTAAATGTTTCAAGTGGTTTGAGTGGGGAATCAGATGGAATTTGGTCACATACAGAAACAAATTGTATCCTGAGGATACTATCCTCATAAAGATACCAAACAGATATTAGAAAAATTGTACCCACAAAAGGCCTAGGTGTCTGCATGCTGTAATGCTGGAAGCCTCCAAGTTAGCATGGGGTAATTGGAGTACTTGGTACTGAAGGAGAACATATAGTGGCAAGATCAGAAAGTGGGTGGTATATGGTTATGCATGGATGTAAACATACATAGGGAGGACAGTGAAGGGCAAATTGGGAATGGTGATGTTCTGTATGTGAATCGGCATAGAGCCCTCCCCTAGGGATGTGCACGGAACCGGTTTGGAGGCCCTTTATAGACCTCCGAACCGGTTTGAACAGCAGGTGGTTCTGGTTCGAAGGCGGGGTGTGTGTGCTCCTTTAAGGGCAGGGGAGAGTGCACTTACCCTTCTCGCCACTTTTCCCCTGCTGGCACTCTGTTTTTGGCAAAGTCCATGGGGTGGCAGCTTACCTCCCCATTGCCCCCGTTTACCAGATCTAACCGGAAGTATCTGATGCGCCATGGACTTTGTCAAAAACGGAGCGCCGGCGGGGGGAAGTGCACCCTCCCCCTCCCTTAGAGCAGCACCACCACCCCCGCCTTCAAGCCTCGCCCACTTGGTTCCATGTACATCCCTCCCCTCCCCCCAAAACTATGCATCTTAAGAGGAATACATTCTCCATGGTATCTCTATGGGTGGACATATCCCCAAAATTTTGTGCAGAGGACATATCGTTGCTGCCCCCACAAAAACCTCTGAGGGTGATGATGAAATAAATCAGGAAGGCAGCCAAAGGAGATAATATTCTAACAGATGGCCAGCTTCCCTCAGTGCCTTGGTAAATGTACTTTTAGGTTGCGACAGAGACAACATTTCTGATACGATAAATGACTATGCCTTAGAGCAGTTTGTCATGGAACCACAAGAGGGAAGGCAGTCCTTGACTTAGTACTGAATGGTACCCAGGATCTGGTGTGAGATGTAAGTGATGTTGAACTTCTTGGGAGAAGTGACCACAGTGCTATCAAGCTCAACATATGTGTTAGTGAAAGGTTTCCAAGCAATTCTGACATAGTGCCATTTTATTTCAAAAGAGGAAACTTTACAGAAAGGGGCTGGGGGATTGGTAGAACCTTTCAAGAGGAAATTGCTCAAGAGAGTTAAGGGGGAGAGTCAAATCTCTTCAGGCACCATCAGTGTTAGTTGAATCCACAACAGCAGAAGCTCAACCAAAATGTATACTACAGATTAGGAAAGCTGCAAACAACTCCATTGGGATGCTGGTTTGGTTAGTGAGCTAAGTCAAAGAAGCCATAAAAGACAAGGAGGCTTCCTTTAAAAACTGGAAGACTTGTCTGGTTAAGGAGAACAAACCGGAGCAGACATACTGGCAAAATAGATGTACGTTGACCAGAAGGCGAGAAAAAAACTTGATGAACACACTCCTGTAAACATAATAATAAGCATTTGTCAGGAACGAAAGCCTTTGTCCCAGAGCTAGCTCACATGAGGGAAAAGAAATGCCGAGTCATCCCTGGTGAGCTGCCTGACTGGGCTTCTCATAAAACTAGTCTGTGTTTCCAGTAGATTTAAAATGCTGCCACCAAGCACCCTAAAACTTGCAGAGAACTGAACCAGTGGATTGGGTGCTTTAATCCAAGGCCCCTCTGTAACTGGGTATTGGGCAAATACAAAAATCTGCTCCCCCTTGCTAATAGACAAGAATAAAACCAACTGTTCTCCCAGGCCTGCTGCCTGTACATGAAGTTAAACTGTTAATTTGGCCAGGCTCTCATTGAAACTCGTTTGCACCAAAGAAAAGCCACACACACCCGCCCACTTCCTCCTGCTTGGCCAATAACCACTCTTGGAGGCTTGAAAAAGGTAAAGAACAAAGAAAAAAACTTTTAAATAGGTTGTCATAAGCTTCAGTTTTAGGTTGCATTTAAGAACACTTAAATGGTTACAGAGTCCTTTTTATTTACTACAGACTGGTTCCGTCTGAGGCTTTTGGTTGGTCAGATAAACTTAATACTTAAGTTGGTTACAAGAGTATTTCAACAGCAACCCAACTAATACTGGGGCAGCATACAGTAAAATCTTAGTTACTTAGTTGCAAAGAATAGATATTTAGGCAAATGCAAGGCACACACACAAAGAAATATACATCCCTAACGCACAGTCTGACTGTGAGAATCAAGTTTCCTGCAATCCTGTCTTTCAAGGATCTACAGAGTTATTCCATGAGAGAAACCTCCATGCTGGCTCCTGCCATGAGGGAGCAAAAACTCCATGCCCCTCACTAAGCCTTACCTCACTAAGCCTTACCTCACTAAGCCTTACGCTTCTCCAGCCCAGATACCCTTCTTGTTCCCAGAATTCCCCACCCACTTGGTATACTTAATATTATTGTTGTTGTTGTTCAATTTCTATACCGCCCTTCCAAAAATGGCCCAGGGTGGTTTACACAGAGAAATAATAAATAAATAAGATGGATCCCTGTCCCCGAAGGGCTCACAATCTAAAAAGAAACACAAGATAGACACCAGCAACAGTCGCTGGAGGTACTGTGCTGTGGGTGGCTAGGGCCAGTTACTCTCCCCCTGCTAAATAAAGAGAATCACCACGTTATAAAGGTGCCTCTTTGCCATGTTAGCAGGAGGTAATTTGTCAATAAAATTGGTCTCCGTTCCAAAGGATTGGAAGGTAGACAACTTGACACTCATTGTTAAAAAAGAATCCAGAGTGATAGATGGGGAGAGCAATGAAATTACAGAACCCTTCACCTGATTTCTCACCCAGATAAATTGGTAGAACTAGAAGAATTAGCCTTGCTGAGGAAGAGTCAGCATAGCTTCTGCAAAGGGAAGTCCTGCATCATCAGCCTTTTAGCATTTTTTGAGGGTCAGCAAATGTATAGGTAATCCAGTAGACAATAGGGATTCCCAAAAAGCTTTTGACAGAATCCCTCAGCAAAGGCTCCCGACTGAGTAAACTTGGCAGTTTTGGGATAAGTCCTGTTATGGATCAGTTAAATGAAAGAATAAATAAACAATCAGTAAGGTCCCCCAAGAGTCTATTATTAGGACAGCTGCTTTTGTTCATAAATGGAGACAAGAGTGATATAGCCAGATTGGTGGATGATATCAAACTATTCAGGTTGGTGGGCTGTAAAAAGTCTCAAAAGAACCCCTCTAGACTGGCCAGCAATGAGTGGCACATGAGTTATAAGCTGAGGCAAAAAATCCTGACAGTGTCTGCACTGATGGAATATTAACTAGCTGTTACTAACCAGAAAAGAGATCTTGTTGTCATGATGGATATCACAATGGAAAAATCAAGTTTATATACTGCTGCGGCAGTGACCAAAAAGGGCAAATTTCATGCTAAGGTTTGAAAATACAACTGCCAATATACCTTAGTGGAGTTCTAATAAGAAAAAAGAAAGCAGGGACACAAGGACTCTGGCACAGCCGGTCAGTTTGACTGTAGATTCAGTCAGACACAAGAAGGTACTTCACACAATTATCTTAAGGAATTTGTGGCCATAAGATGTCATGATGGCAACCGGCTTGAAAAAGGGGATTAGACACTCATGAAGGATCCATCTATCAGCTGATATTCGCCATGATAGCTAACTGGAACCTCCACATTCAGATGCAGTATGCCACTTAATGCCAGTTGCTGGGGGACCCACAACAGGGAAGTACTGTTGCATTCATTCATGCTCAGCTTGGAGGCTCCCCAGAAACATCTGGTTGGCTGTTCTTGAAAATTATTTGCTTTGTGGGTTGTTCCAGCAGGCTTCTGATGTGCATTTGGAATAATGTATGCAGTGCAAAAATGCAATTTTGCTTCTCTTGGCTTAATTTATTCAGATTGCAAATGCATGGAATACAGACATCATGCAACAGTAACAAGAATTAAAAGTAAGGGTGGGTGGCAGGATTCTTTTATTTCCCCACTCAGTGGTTTCCAGTACTTCTGACCAAGGTGGGAGCTAACCAGAACATCAAATTAGACTTCTCTGGGGTGGATGGGGGCAGGGTGGATGATGCTGGGGGCCTTCCTTCTGAATGTTACCCACCAAGTAAGCTATGTATGCCCCAAAGAGAGAGACTTTATTTGCTCCCCTTGTTTTGCCTTGTGCACACAGAAGGCCGGGCCCAGAAAGAGAAGAAAGCTGCTCGTGCTCGCTCTAAGGGGAAGAACTCTGATGAAGAGGCACCAAAAACAGCCCAAAAGAAGCTGAAACTAGTTCGCACGTGAGTAATTGAGGAGAAGTGGCAGACACGAGCCATGAATCCATTTTGGTAGGTCCAGACTGATCTCCCCCAAGTTGAAGAGTGGAGTCAGAGTCAATCCCATTTTGCTTCATTTTAGTGCCAACCAGTACATACATGGTTGTGATGGTGCCTAGAAACTCTGGCAGGGCTGAAGGTCAGATTTCTTAGTAGAGGGGCTTTGTGAGAAGTGGCAAGTCCTTGGATGGGTCAGGATAATAGCTTCTGGGGTGAAGTGGGGCAGAGGGAAGAGTTTTCAACTGCAGGGATCTCTCCATGGGATCCGAGAGGGCTCTTTATCCATGACCATGCTAACTATGTTTTTCCTCTTAAAGCAGCACAGAGTACGGGATGCCTTCGGTTACCTTTGGAAACGTGCACCCATCTGATGTGCTGGATATGCCCGTGGATCCCAATGAGCCTACCTACTGCCTCTGCCATCAGGTCTCCTATGGGGAGATGATTGGTTGCGACAACCCCGATGTAAGAGATGGCCTTGGGAGCAGGGTGTGGGAAAGGAGGGAAGCTGTGCAAATAGGCTTGGCAGGGGTGTTTTTTTCCTTTGATTTGGGGCAGTGTAAACACTTGCAGATGTAAGAATTTAGAGCCTCTTATTAAATGTGTGTGTAGGTTATGCTTCCAAAAATTGAAGCTTTTAAAAAATGACATTAACATGAATTAGTAATTTAATGTATTACATATACAAAAAATACTTAAATCACACTTTGCTTTTGCTGTTCCGCATGCTTTATTTCTTTTAAATAAGCCCATGGATTTGGGGTTGCTAAGTGGTGGTGTGTTAACGCTGTGGGTAGCAGGGGGTGCCAGGCCTGAGCTAGTATTCATAACTTTGCTTGCAGTGCTGGTACTGCTTTTTAGCTGAGCTTCCTTTCTGCCCCTGTTACATGTTCAAGGAGCACAGTGTGCCCTAGTTTCTGTTCTCCTGGCTCACTTTGCAAGGTATCTTCCGGGAATGGTATGTCCCTTCCCCAAATGATCTCTACCTGCTTTGACAGTTCTGCCAGTCCTTCAGCTTCTCTTGTCGTTTTCTCCGCCCCACCCAAAGAAGCTGCCCATGGAGGCAGTATTCACTCAAAATGGCTCCCAGTGTTACAGTACCAGCAGCTATCCTGGTGCACATCCCAAACTTGCCGATCTTTCTTTACAGCTGCAAGCAATAGCACTCTGAAACATTGAGGTGCTTGTACTAGGGGTGTGCACGGACTGCTTGCAGCGGCTTGGTCTAAATTTGGACCAAGCCGCTGCTCCATGAACCAGTTTGTTGGACTGACCAGCTGGGCTGGTCGAACTGACAAACCAGCTTGAACCTGTTCGTTCCGGTTCACAATTGAACCGCCCAGTTTGTGGTGGACTGATTCAACCATGAAGCTGTCCATGCACACCCCTAGCTTATACACCTCGGTGGCTGCAGTTGCTGTAATGTCTGAAGCTGCTGTTGGGCACACCTACTGGAGAGGAGAAGCATCTATCTAATTTCTTGTCTGTAATCTCTCACAGTGTTGTCTCCAGTTGGAATGTTGCTCCTGCAACATTTCAACTGTTTCCCAAATGGGTGGTTGTGATTTGAGGTTCCATCCTCTCCAGGACTCCTTGTGTTGCTCTAGCAAGTAAGAACATAAGAACAACCCTGCTGGTTGAGGCCCAAGGCCCATCTAGTCTAGCATCCTGTTTCACACTGTGGCCCACCAGATATTTGTGTTCCTTTCTGTTCTCTTCATTTGGGCAGGCCTTCCAATTTTGGAAGGAAGTCTTCTTCCCTTTTATGACTTCCTTGACTTTACCTGTTAGCTATGCTGGCATCCTCCCGGTCTTGGTGGTACCTTTCCTCCTTTTTGGTATACATTCTAACTGGGCTTCAAGTATTGTGGTTTTAAGTAAATGTCATGCATTCTGGAGTGAAGTGACTCTCCTGATTTCACTTTCAGTTGTCTTTTCACCAAAGTCCTCATTTTAGAGAAGTTTCCTCTTCTGAAATTCAAAGTGTCTGTGCTAGACTTCCTTAGTGATTCTCTCCCCACATGTATGCTGAATTTGATCGCACTATGGTCACTGTTCCCTAAAGGGTCCATGACACTGACATCATTCACCAGGTCCTGGGTGCCACTCAGGATTCAGTCCAAGGTTGTGTTCTCACTGGTTGGTTCCATGACCAACTGTTCTAGGACACAGTCATTCAGCGTATCTAGAAATTTGACCTCTTTGTCATTACCTGAATGGGAATTTACTCAGTCTATGTGTAAGTAATTGAAGTCACACATTATTACTGCCCTGCCTCTCCTTGACGCCTCCCAGATTTCCTTCTGCTTCTCCCAGTCACTGTTAGTGTTTTGATACGGAAGGCAATAGCACGTCCCCAGTAGCACATTTCCTTTCAGGCCTTGTATTGTCACTCAAAGGGTTTCTGTGAAGGACTCCGGTCCTCTTAGGTTTTCTACCTTGTTAGATTCTATCCCTTCTTTAACATACAGTGCTACTCCATCTCTAAGGCTCCCCTTGCTATCCTTTCTATAGAGTTTATATCCAGGGATAAAGGTGTCCCACTGATTCTTACTGTTCCACCATGTTTCTGTTATGCCCACAATATCTATTTCTTTGTTAGCAACCAAGGACTGCAGCCCACCCATCTTGGCTTGGAGGCTTCTGGTATTGGCATATAAGCACCTATACACTGAATCTCTTACCTGATGTATGCTGTTTTTCTTTTGGCTCTTTGATCTCTTTGACCCGCTAGAACAGCCTTCTGTCTGCTCTTTATGTGGTTCTACTCTATCCCCTTCTGTTTTGTCTGAATCTTTTACACCCTTGCACCTTAAGGGATGGCATTTGCCAAACCGGATACTGCTCAGCTCCTGTTTGCTGTTCCCCAGGTGTCATTTTAAAAGTTGCTCTGCGACCTTTTTGATTTTAAGCTCCAGCAGTCTGGTTCCATCTTGGTTCAAGTGCAGCCCGTCCCTTTTGTACAGGCTTTGCTTGCCCTAAAATGTATCCCAGTGCCTGACAAATCTAAACCCCTCCTCCCGGCACCAGTGTCTCATCCATGCATTGAGACTCCTCAGCCCTGCCTGTCTTGCTGAATCTGCTTGTGGAACAGGTAGCATTTCTGAGAATGCCACCCTGGGGGTCCTGGACTTCAATATGCTACCTAGCAGCCTACATTTCCCTACATCATTGGTGCTAATGTGCACCACGACAGCTGGCTCCACCTCAGCACTGCCTAACTGCCTATCTAGACCCTGTGTGATTTCCACAGCCTTCGCATTAGGCAGGCAAGTCACCACTCAACAAGTGGGTTACAGACCCATCTCTTTATACCTCTGATTGAATTGCCCACTACAAGAAGGAGTAACCCCTGTGTGAGAGGATATGACCTTCCCCAAGACCTTCATTCTCCCTGACAGCAGAGGAGCTATCAACCTTGAAGTAGAATGCCTCTATCATGTCCCTGAAGGTCTTGCCTGCCTGCCTGCCTGCCTGCCTCTCTCTCTCTCTCTCTCTCTCTCTCTCAGCATCTCTAGATCCGCCACCTTCGTCTCAAGGGAACAAACTTGTTCCCTGAGAGCCAGGAGCTCTGCCCATGACTTCTGCCCATGGAGCAAATAGTCATACATGCGACACTCGGTGCAATACACTGGGATGTGGCCCCTCCCCTGCTGGCTTTCTATCTTCATAACTGGTTTTGTTGGCTGTTTACAGTATTTAGAGATTGTTTATTAGAAAGTTAGGTCTCCACTATAATGGTCAGCAATTTAACTGTTTAACTCTTCAAACTTCCTTTCTCAATAATATGAAGGAGGGAGTAGTACTTACCTTCTCTTTCCACTGGGCTCCTTGTGATCAAGGGGACTCATTTTAGGCTCCTCCGCACACTTCCCTGCTAAACTCAATGCAAAACCCCAATGCCCTGTTTGCTATCCCTGTTTGCTAAGCTCTCAGGCCTTCACCTCTGAGCAAACTGAGACACAGGAATGTGGCCCTTCGCACCAAGTGTGACTCACTACAGCCCTAGCTGACTCCTCCCTCTATCCTCCTCCAAGCAGGGAGAAACAACAACTAAGTGCCACAGAGCCCTGGCAAGAAACAAACACAGACACACACACTGGGACTTCTCCCTTAAAGAGAAACCAGCCCCTCAGACTCTCCCCTCCTCCTCTTAGTTTGTTTGAAGGGAAAAGGCTCGTTGTTGTTTTTGTTTAGAAAAGCTTGCTTACCTCCTGAATCTGCTTTTGCTCTTCTCAAAGTAGGCTTCAAACTGTAATTAGGGATGTGCCTGAACCAGTTCAGGACTTCCTTAGGGAAGCGCTGAACCGGTTTGGACACCAGCCTTTGAACCAGTTTGGCGGGGCGGGGGCGGTTCCTTTAAAAAGTGGACTTTACCTGCTCCTATTCTACACCCGGAAAAGTGGTGGAGGAGCGGGTGAGGTCCTGCTTTTTAAAGGCACCGACCCCCTCCCATGTCTGTACAAGCCATTCATGCACATCCCTACAAGTAATTATATAGCTCACAACAGACAGGAAGGGGAGCATAGTGCATAGGAAGCAGCCTTATACTGTCAGACCCTTGGTCCATCTAACTCAGCATTGTCTGCACAGACTGGCAGCAGCTTCTCCAAAGTCAGAGGAAGAAAATCTCTCTCAGTTCTATCTGGAGATGCCAGGGAGGGAACTTGGAACCTTCTGCATGCAAGCAGGCAGGTGCTTTTCCCAGAGCAGCCCCATCCCCTAAGGGGAATACCTTACAATCCTCACCTGTAGTCTCCCATTAAATGGAAACCAGGGCAGACCCTGCTTAGCAAATGGAACCATTCATGCTTGCTACTACAAGACCAGCTCTCCTCCCTGCTCCACCTCCAGCCATCCAAATGTTCCCGTTACCTGCTGTTTTACAGCTTTTCTGGTCCTACATATGCTGTTAGTTAATCCTCCTGGGTGCACCTTTAGAATGTGCGTCCTGGCACCCAGCTGATTGGCTGGGCCATGGCGAGCCAGTGGGTCGCAGTGGTGAGGCGGCAGGGGTCCAGCTGTGGCGGTTGCGAGGTGGCGGCGGGGCAAGGAGGCGACTGGGCTGCCAGGAAGAGGATACGGCACAGGAGGGGACGGGCCAGCTCTAAACCGCAGGCGAGGAGTGGGAGGGAAGGACCAGCCCGGGTGGGAAACGCCGACCCCAAATACCACACAGATGTTCTGTGTGGGGTTGGCTAGTTGTTGTTTTTTTTTTAAAGTTCATCTTTTAAAACCAAAACAACCATCTCATAACAGCTCTGTTAGGTAAAGTTTTTGTGCAAGTGGGCAGGATTGGTGCTTCATGCAGAACCTTTGTTTATCAGTCTGCATGCATGCCCAAGAAATCCCCCAACATTGTATCTGCACAGGAATCCTCAGCTCTTTATTGGGATGGTGCACTCAATACACTGCCTGGATTTTTTAGTACACCTCTTTAATGAAGTTCTTGTGTATGTGAGGCCTTGGGGCGGGGTAAAAGTTTTTGGAGAGACGAGAGTAAGGAGCTGTGCGGAGAAGGGAAGCCATACAATGGGCTAAAATTGATGATTGATCTTGTATGAGAATAGTGATGGCAGCTTACCAGGGAGATAGAGGGCCTGCATGTGGAGTTTTGAGAATCCTCAAAAACTCTAGCAAGGAAAAAGCTTTAAGGTGTTGCTAACTTGTGTTTCTATGCTCTTTATACCCTTCTCCAGTGCTCCATTGAGTGGTTCCATTTTGCTTGTGTGGGCTTGACAACAAAGCCAAGAGGGAAATGGTGAGTGATTGTTGACTCTCTGAGGAATGTGGGATGCCTTTATAGGGATCTTGCCTTTATAGGGTCTCTGGGTAGGCATTAGCCAGGACTACCAAAATCCATAAGTAGGTCTGTGTGGAGGATGGACATTTGCAAGGTTCCTGTACAAGGCCCTTCAGGATCACTGTCAGTGGTGGATGTCAGGTTTGGCTTTCATTACAACATTTCCCCCCAAATGCTGCATCTTACTTTCCCCCTCAAGGTGAATGGCAGCCATTCACCTGAATGGGGTGGGGGTGGGGGAGAAATAACAAGGTACTCTTGGTGGTGTACCATTGAGGTGGTGACCCCAGTGGCCCAGCTACTGAGAATCATTCTTGTTCTTATCTTCATGGCCCTGCCTCTTTAATTGCATAGTTCCATCTCAGTTTCTGTTTCTTGGTCACGCTAGAGCTTGACACGCTGTGTGCACGTGTGTGTGTGTACTTGTTTGCACACATTCTTGGTGTAATTGGAATACCTCATGAGGCTTTAGACATTTGTCCAGCCTTGGATTTTTGAATCTTGCTTTCTGGTGCCGGACTTGGTGGCTTTTTCAGTCTTCTGAGAATTACGGAATGAAGGAAAGAATGCATTTTGGGCCCTTCAGACGACACACACAGCATAAAGGGTGGCCTGCAGTCTCTTGCAAAGGCTCAGAAAGAGAGATAGCCTAGTTTGGTTCCATAGAGGCCTCAGGCCTGCTGCCTGGACTTCCAGTCCTATTTCTTTTCTTGTATAAGCCTCTTACTTCCAAGTGCTTTATGAATCCCACTCATTTTCTGCCATCTCTACTAAAATCCTAATTCTAAAAAATTAAAATTAAAAAAACCTTCACGGACTTTTAATTAAATTAATTTTAATTTTTAATTAATTAATTAAAGGGAATGTATAAACATACCCATCCCAAGATATTATTGGTACCTGAGATGGAAAATCCAAATGGCATCCCCACTTCTGCTAATTCACATAAAGCTCAATCCATCAGAAAGTCTTCCTGGAAGCAGCAGATCCAGTTGTGCAAAAGCATAGTGAATTGTAATCAGATTGTCTCTCACTGTGCTTCCCTTAGTGACATCCCAAATCTCTTGTATGCTGCCCTTGTAGTAACACCATTTCTGTGTGTAAATGTGCTCTACTGCTTAGTTTTGTTTGCTGGTTTCTTAATCTACAACTCTAGATAGTTTCCCTTTCCTAGGTGCCATTTCCTAATTAATGCTTTGCCTCATCTCCTTGCTCCAGGTTCTGTCCTCGTTGCTCCCAGGAGAGGAAGAAGAAATAAATTTATCGTTTCCTGAGATCCAGACACTGTTGCCAGAACACCCACCCCTGCCCCTGGGATTCAGCACTCTTCCCCCAGTTTCTGGGGCCTCATAGTTAGGGGGTCTCGCCCTGGGTGAGCAGAGCTACCTGTGAATGGTTTGTATCCTCTTGAGGGTTCTTGCGTGTTGGAAACATTCACTGCTTCCCAGTTCCTCTGGGAAGTTTCTCTGTGTGGACTGCCCTTGAGGGGGAGACTCCATGGGATGGAATAAGCCCTCTTCATCTCTACAGTCCTTTACCCTGCTTAGGTTCCAAAGCCTGTATCAGCTTAAAGGAACCCAGACTTTTTGGAGGGAGAAGGAATGAAATCCAAATAACTCATAGAAGAAACATGATCATCTCTCAAATTTCCTAATTTGTGTCCTGGGAGAGGAACAACCAAGCCTATCCAGTAGGCCATTTAAGAAGATGAGCCTTTCTTCTTTTCTTTTCTTCTCTTTTTAATTTCCTGTCTCCTACCACATTCCATTTTTCAAAGGGAGAGGAACTATTTAGAGCCAAATAGAATGTGTGTCTCCTTCACGGAGGAAACCCTCTGCCTGCTGAATGAAGTGTTCATGAATTCGTAGTCCATGCTTCTGTTAACAGAGGCAAGCCAGGGAATTCACTCCTCTCCTGGTACTGCTTGTTATGGGGGATTGAAACCCCATGTTGTAAAATATGGCATTAAATAAAATCAATTCAACCAACTTTGGAGTGATTCTCAGTTTGGGGTAGAGGGTGGGATTAACTGAAATGATTGTCAACAGCCAGTTTTCTGATGGCAGAAGAGGTGTTTGTGGTACTTCAAAATATTATTTCTAAGTTGCCATTAGGCACCTATAAGTTGTACTTTCTATTTTTCTACAAACATGTATGTATGCCACCTAGGGCCCTGTAGGAAACTACTCAAAACAGGAGAACAAAAGGGACATTCTATCACAGGAAGGGAAAAAGAAGTAGGTGGTGCAGGAAATGACGGGTTGGGGGTTAGAGCAGGCCAGGCAGAACATCAGGCAACTAGGAGCTAGAGCAGTAATCACTATTTTTCAAGTCGGGGCCACTTTGGTTAAAAAAACAACAATCCATCAATGTGAGAGCCATTTCCCACTGTGCTGAGCTCTGCAAAGCACTGTCCCTCTCTGTCCTGGGAAGGCCTTTAAGACAGTTGTAGTCCTCTCTTTAGGGCTCTATGGGAAAGCACCGGGACCCTGTGCACACCTTCCAAGATGGAGCAGGGCTCAAGAGGGCACTGTTTCCTTTCAAGGAGCCTCGCTGGCGCTGGGCACGGCACTGCACAGTGGGAACAGTCACCTCCATCAGGTGCACCAGGGGGACTGTGGAGAGGATGCAACTTGGGCTGAAGCTTTGTACAATCCCAATAATCAATTAGCCAGGGAGCCGTACTTGGGGTTGATGCGAGCCACCACTTACTAGAGGGTACTTGGAAGGAACTTGGATGGAGCTTTCAAAAGGATTGAACTGATGCCTTGAGAGGTGTTTGAGAGTAAAGAGGAAAGCACCCAGCAATGAAGGCAAATTCTTCCCATGCAGTTCTCAAGGAGTTAGTTCATCTGGGAACTGGAATTGAAGTAGGGGTGACTTTGATGTAGAAGAGGACTAACAAACAGTTTTTCCATTGCCTTTTTCTGCCATGTTGTAACCTGAATTGATTGTGCATGGAGTCTTCCAGCTTCTCATCTCATTTGTTTTGATGGCCCAAATACCACAAATTCCCTAGACAGGCCATATTCCTCTTCCCCTACCTCTGCTGTTAGAAAAATGCAATGTGTATCATTTTGTTTGTGCTGTCCAGCTGTTCTATCTTCCAGTTGCTATCAAACTGTCTTAACTTTCCTTAATAAACTCCTCTTGGTTTACTATAATTGGATATAGTGATGTGTGGGCTAGGGGTTGGCACCCAGAAGTGAATCTGTCTATATGCTTTGAGTGGGGGGCAAGAGTGGATAGTTGAGCCATCATCCAAATGCTTTTAGCCTCGCAAACAGAGATGGTGAAGTGTTTGTATAACTATTTCCAATGATCTATTTTAGTGCATTGGTGTGTTATTAAAGGGTACAAAGGAATACCCTGGCTGCTATTTTACACTTCTTTAAAATTGGAAGCCACCTGCTTTCTTCTAGTTTAAACTGATCTCTGGAAGGTGGCCAAATAAAAAGTAACTACTACTGTGTATGTCTTGGTAAGAGAGGAGAGTGCAAACTTGACAAAAGTTGGTCCTACTGGGGGGAAAACAGATCCCTTAAAACAATTTGCTATAGAATGGGAGTGGACTGTCTCCTCATGGAATGAGGCTAAGAGCCTGACAAAGGTATAAATGTATATCACGACACACAAACAGTCCTCTTTCTCTCTCTTTACTGCTGCTCTCCAGATTACCTCATGTCCTGCCTGAATTCCTCCCATTAATTGACATGAGGTTTGTCCTGTATAATACTCACTGAAGTGAATGGGAGCTACACCAAAGCATGTATGTTCTTGTGGAACTTGCACAGGAGAACCTCACAGTGGATTATGCCCAACGGTCAGGTCTGTGTACCAAAACCCACTGCCTGAGATAGGGCTGCCTCTTCCCCGCCACCCCGCTATAAGCATGCATTCAGCATTTCCCCCCAACCCTGTTCAGCCCACCGGGCTTCCTGTCCCTCTTCCCCTCCTGCTGTATCTCCAACTGTGAGATCATTGTGTTCTCATTCTAAGAACATCTGGCTCTGTGGGCCTTTGAAATGGATGGTGAGAAATTGAGACCCCTGAAGCAAAACAGGGGAAATGGCAGTGCTAAGGCTCAAGTCCCTGCCATGGGCCTTTCTGGTGGGTGAGTGACTGACCTGCTCTCTAGGCCAAGAGGAAACGTAGCCAGAGTGCTGCTTTCCAGTCAAGTGTGGCTTAGCCCCACGAGGCCTGTAACTGCCATTGCCCCTGACTGGCTTTGGCTACCTGTTCTAGGCGTGTGCTCCTATTCTTTCAAAACAAAATAAAGCCTAAGGGCCTCATCAGATTCTTTCAGGAGTCCCCAATGTGGCCCACTGATCTGAGCTCCATCACCTTCCTCACAAGTTAACTGAACCATCTTTAGGGCTAGAAAACCAGCTCTTCATAGAGCAATAGGGCATACCAGAAGTTGAACTGATTTTTTTTTTAATGTCAAAAATTAAAGTTATGGCCCATAGTAGGTAGCTGGGAAATAGAGAATTTGGCTCTTCTGCCCATTTTGTGTGTTTAGTTATTTATCAGTCCTCCTGCCTTTCTTTCATCATGGAACTGAAGGGATTCCCAGATGGTCAGCCACGCACGCACTGCCCAGTCCTAGACCTGCTTAGCTTCAGCAAGATGGCTGTATCATGTGTGCTCAGGCCATGCTCTGAGTCTGAGATCTCTGCATTAATTTGTTCTCTGGAAATGTTCTGCTATGGTTTATATCCAAGGCCTTTGGTGGAGCATGGCCATCTCCAAGGCCTTTGGAGAGTTATAAGACTGCCATCTGATAGAGGCTCTCTCCCTTAACAACTGCATGGCAGTTCAATAGATGTAAATTCTGCCCCTATTCCTATATTTCCATCTACATCTTTAATTTCTGCATCTGGAAAAACTGAAATGTGGAGGGAAAGAAAAAAACCTCTTATGAACTATATATTTTACCATGAGCAATGAAATTGTTAATTATGTTGTAAGGATGTTCATTGGTAAATAATGTTGATTTCTGTGAGTGAGAGAAAATTATACATTTCAGCAAGGTAGATGTAGAATGCGGCCTCAGTCCAGGGATATTCCAATGAAAATACCCTCCCAACTTTTTTGGGGCGGGGGGGGTCTCATGGGGGTGCAGATCATACATACACATAGGCTAGCATACACTTACCTGTATATTTCCTCCATAGTCAATTTGTTTTTGGACAGCCAATTTAAATTGGAAGATGGATCAAGGGAAGGGTTAAATCTGACCCCCACTTCCATCATACTAATCTTGCAGGGAGTCTTGCAGCTGCTCTTAATTTTTTAAACAAACCAGAACCCTGACCATTCATTTCCCATATCCCACCTAATTTGACCTTAAATCTGAAATGGAGCTTTTACTAAGTTCAAAATTCAGCTCACATGCAACTTTTCACATACAAAATCAAAACAGATTTTAATGTGCAAATCAGATGGCTCTAGACATATGAGACTGTGCCCCCAAAGGGCAAGTTTAATCCTCAGAATTTGAGTATTACAGAATTTAAGTATTAATCCAAAAGGTAACTGGAAGTTCGAGTCTAACATTCATGTGCAAGTAATGTTAAAGAGCCACTTTCTAAAGCAGTGTTTCTGCTGCAGTTTTATATATTTGATACATAGGACACAGAAGCCACCTAATGGCGCAGTGGGGAAATAACTTGCCTAGGGAGCAAGAGGTTGCTGGTTCGAATCCCTGCTGGTATGTAACACCTATATCAGGCAGCAACGATATAGGAACGTGCTGAAAGGCATCACAGGAACATAGGAAGCTGCCATATGCTGAGTCAGACCATTGATCTGTCTAGCTCAGTATTGTCTACCCAGACTGGCAGTGGTTTCTCCAAAGCTGCAGGCGGGAATCTTCCTCAGCTCTGTCTTGGAGATTCCAGGGAACGAACTTGGAACCTTCTGCTCTTCCCAGAACAGCTTCATCCTTTAAGGGGAATATCTTACAGGGCTCATCTCATACTGCGTGGGAGTTGGCAATGGTAAACCCCTCCTGTATTCTACCAAAGAAAACCACAGGGATCTGTGGTCGCCAGGAGTCAACACTGACTTGACGGTGCAACTTTACTTTACTTTATATATGACACAAACGTATGCACCCACCACAACTGAAGCTTATCCGCCCCGCCGGGGCCACCCACCCCAAGCTTTTGAATTTCTCTGTGGCTTCACAATTTCCAGAAACTACGTCTTTGTTTTGGCCGATAGATGGCCCCCTTGCACTTTCTGTTTAGAAAATCCTCCTGGTGGTGACTGGGGACGGGGACTGCGCTCTGCATTATTACAAGGGAGCCTAGAGGTGTCAGTGTCCAACATGGCTGAAAGGACAGCTTTTTTTGGGAAAAGAAGCAGACTGAAAACCAGAGGAGTTCAGCTGCTTCAGTCTTACATGCTTGCAGAAGGCTTGGTGGTGGTGAAGCGGGGTGGGCGGATACCTCTGCTTGAAGTTACCATTTTTGCTGTGGCGCCGTGGGCACTTTTCTGCTAGTGCCTTACAAATGGATCCATTGATTTGTCCGGTATGAGCGAAGCCATGAGCTTTTGTTATACGAAGGCCTGTTCACGAGTTCTTTCTGATTTTAATATTTGTACCTCCATGTGCTACTTTTCCTTCAGGCTATTCAATCTTCATGACACAGCCAATGCCGAGTACTTTGTCCTCACCCCCAGGCAGCCCCTTCACAGAGCATGAATACAACCTCTTTTTCTCTGCCTTGAAGCCCGCATGGAAGGCAAGAATCATTTGTCAGATCCGGCGTAGCAAAGGTTGCGAAGATCCTAGAATTGAGCAACTGGACCAGTACGAGAACCATGGCCAGATTCCAGAAGGTATGTGCAGATGGGTGCAGATTCCCTCTAGCTCCCTTTTATGGTGAGGGACTCTGCCTGCGCTTTCTCTTCATATATGTTTTTTCCCCCTCTTCACAGTCTTTCCAGGTTTTGAACAAAGTCCCATAATCGCCCCCAAGGCATTAGCCAAAATGTCTGTGCAGGTCTTAAGGTCTTCAACTTTTTCAAATCAAGGATTTGCTTTTAACCTGAATCTCCAGCATGGGACACAGTTTTTCCATTTTGTTTTTAATTTAGTAAAAATTGCCACCCCTCCCTATTTTCTTCATTATCTCCCTCACTCCAAGGGGCCTCCGGGGAGAGGTGAATACAGGCCCCATCTCTCCTAGTTATGCCCCTGGCCATGTGGTTGAGGGGGGTGGAGAGATCTCCAAACTGCACCAACTACAATTCCCAAAATTCCCTAAGGAGAAGAAATGGCTATTAAGCCAGTATGTTAGTAGTGTAGATAAACAAGTATAGAATTAGTCATAAATTTTACAGACAGACATGCCCTCATCCTATACTCAAAGGCTCTGTTCAGGGGCATGATCCACCAGGAAGTTGGACTGCACAAGGCTTGTACAAAATTTCCCAGTGGATTGTACCTCTGTATCCTTTATTTGATCCCATTTTTCTTTGACTCCCAATACCCTAGCTGTTACTATGTGCTTTTCAGCAGCCTTTTTTTTTGGCTGCGAGTTCCATCTCAGAATTGTATTAGTCTACAATAATAAAACTTGAAATTCTGAATAGTTTGTGTTTGGGAAGTAAAATGGTGTGTGATGACACACTTTGATATATAGTATCTTAGTGTGAAAGTGCGCCTTCTGGGTTTAAGGGAATTTACACCCCTAGACCACATGGAATGAGATGTTTTCCTTAGCAAATAGCAATTATTGGGTGGGTGGGATCTACAGGTGAAACTCGGAAAATTAGAATATCGTGCAAAAGTCCATTAATTTCAGTAATGCAAATTAAAAGATGAAACTGATATATGAGACAGACACATTACATGCAAAGCGAGATAAGTCAAGCCTTAATTTGTTATAATTGTGATGATCATGGCGTACAGCTCATGAAAACCCCAAATCCTCAATCTCAGAAAATTAGAATATTACATGGAACCAAGAAGACAAGGATTGAAGAATAGAACAATATCGGACCTCTGAAAAGTATAAGCATGCATATGTATTCAGTACTTAGTTTGGGCCCCTTTTGCAGCAATTACTGCCTCAATGCGGCGTGGCATGGATGCTATCAGCCTGTGGCACTGATGAGGTATTATGGAAGACCAGGATGCTTCATTAGCGGCCTTCAGCAATTCTGCATTGTTTGGTCTCATGTCTCTCATCCTTCTCTTGGCAATGCCCCATAGATTCTCTATGGGGTCAGGTCAGGCGAGTTTGCTGGCCAGTCAAGCACAGTACACTGTATACTTTTCAGAGGTCCGATATTGTTCTATTCTTCAATCCTTGTCTTCTTGGTTCCATGTAATATTCTAATTTTCTGAGATTGTGGATTTGGGGTTTTCATGAGCTGTATGTCATGATCATCACAATTATAACAAATTAAGGCTTGACTTATCTCGCTTTGCATGTAATGCGTCTGTCTCATATATCAGTTTCACCTTTTAATTTGCATTACTGAAATTAATGGACTTTTGCACGATATTCTAATTTTCCGAGTTTCACCTGTAGATCAGAAGCATGGCAGGGGGTAGATTAAAGCCCCTCCCCCCTTCTCACTACACTACCTATCTTCATATACCTGCTTTTTAACTTTAAGAAATACAAGCATGTGCTTGCAAAACACTTTGCTTCAGGGCTGCTCAGCTTTGTCCCTCCTGCAGATGTTGGCCTACAATTCCCATAATCCCTGGCTGCTGTTGTTGTTATTATTTCCATTTTATATCCCGCTCTTCCTTCAAGGAGCCCAGAGTGGTGTACTACATACTTAAGTGTCTCCTCACAGCAACCCTGTGAAGTAGGTTAGGCTGAGAGAGAAGTGACTGGCCCAGAGTAACCTAGCAAGTCTCATGGCTGAATGGGGATTTGAACTCTGGTCTCCCCGGTCCTAGTCCAGCACTCTAGCCACTACACCACGCTGGCAATTGACCCTCTGGCTGGGGATTATGGGAGCTGAGAAAATGCTTGACTAACAAGCAGAAGGTTGCCGGTTTGAATCCCTGCTGGTATGTTTCCCAGACTATGGAAAACACCTATACTGGGCAGCAGTGATTTAGGAAGGTGCTGGAAAGGCATCATCTCATACTGCGCGGTAGATGGCAATGGTAAACCCCTCCTGTATTCTACCAAAGACAACCACAGGGCTCTGTGGTCACCAGGAGGAGTCAAAATTGACTTGACAGCACACTTTACCTTACCTTAATTCAAAATCAGCTGGGTGGGGGCCTAAATTGAGCAGGCCTGCGCTACTTTGACCCTTAGTGAACATTTGAACGCAAGCGGCTGCTCACTCCCTTAGTATGACTACCTTGCTCAGTCCATGTAAAGCAGGAGTATTTATTTGCAGTGTGAGAAGATATGTCCTTTATGCTTTCTTTTAATGGTAAGGCTTTTTTCAACTTGTACTTCCAGGTCCTATCTGTGCTAACCTTCCCCAGACCCCACCTTTTGAGAACTTTTGTCAGTTTGCCCAGTTTCGATGTCTGAATCAGAAGTTCTACACCAAGGTGAGGATGAGAGCATTCCTGTGATGTCAGTGCTAGAGTAAAGGCAGCCAAGCACAAGGGAAGCTGAAGTTCAAGCCCTACCTTGGAACTGGCTGGTGTAAATCTACAGGAAGCCATAGTCAACCGCCCTGAGCCATTATCGGAAGGGCGGTATATAAATCGAATAAACAAACAAACAAACATTTATATGCCGCTTTTCAACAAAAGTTTCCAAAGCGAAATAATAAATAAATAAAGATGGTCCCCTCTCCCCAAAGGGCTCACAATCTAAAAGGAAACCTAAGACAGACACCAGCAACAGTCACTAGAGGGATGCTGTGCTGGGGACGGATAGGGCCAGTTACTCTCTCCCTGCTAAATAAAGAAAATCACCACGTTAAAAAAGGTGCCTCTTTGCCCAGTTAGCAGGGTTTATAAATAAATAAATAAATATCCACAGACCTCATAGCTAGAACCAGGATTGTTGAACTTTGGGCCCCCAGCTGTTTTGGCACTACAACTCCCATAATCTCCAGCCACAGTGGTCCATAGCCAGGGATTATGGGAACTGTAAGCCGACATCTGCAGGAGGGCAGAAGTTGAGCAGCCCTGAGCTGAACTAATGAAGGGACCTGGTTCCCAATTTCCTAGGGCAGAAGTGAAGAACTGTCCATAGAAATCAGTGGAGGAATCCAGTATTGTAATATACTTGTGTGATAGGCTGCTGACCATTTTCCTCAGAAATAGAAATAAAAAAACCAATAAAGAGAGGAGTTCATGCTCTTTCCGATTTGGTCTTATTTTGTGTGAAACATTGAAAAAAATATTTTTTGAGGTTTTAAACATTTAAAATTGCAACACATCAGCCTGCAATTCAATAGAGCACATCATCACTTCTACATGCCGTTGAGCATGGGGCTTGGGTTGGGATGGGGACTGAGGAAGACGTTTAAATATGGTTGCTGACATACTGCACAATCAAACATGAGTGGTTGGAGCAGTGCCCACACCGCTGCGTGTGTGTAAACAACGCTGACAGTGTTGCAGAACGGGGCTGTTCATCTTCAACTTGTGGGCGTTACACCCATTATTTTCAACTGCCCGCATTTCACTGCACAGTATGCATGCCACTGATCTTTGCTGCAGCTTGAGGGGTGTTTTGAATGGAGGATTTTTGGTTTAGAATTGAAATCAACCTCAGGCCCTACTCTAATCCTGCAACATTCAGTGGACATTGCAGAGCTGTCAGAAACCACTCTCTCAGCCTGACCCGTAACTTGCAATATGGAGATAATAGACTGTATTGGAACTGGAACTTGCATTGACAGGTCTATTTGTAAAATGTTTTAAAACTAAAAAAAAACCCACCCTTATATTTTTCCTACAAAATAAGACTGGAACAGGAACATATGGTACCTTTTGTTTCTAGTGAACATGCTGCTGTCCAATCACTGCTGTGAATATTCTCTACTTCTCCATTTATTTCTGTGGGCACCTCTCTCACCCTGGGGGGATTTATACATGGTTTCTCCGATGAGAACCTGGAAATTCCCTATGCAGACATTTAGATGTGTCACTCTGGTATGTTTAATAGTAGCAACTTTTGGGTGGAGGAAGGTGTTATGCATGCTAGTCTGTTCTGTTGCAACAAAAAATAACAGTGTCCTGTGGCACCCTAAAGACGAACACATTTAATGTTCCATGAATTTTTGTGCACTGCCATCCACTTCACAAGATGCATGAAGTGTTATCCTCTGTTGGCAGGTATGTATTTTGTATAGATTTATGCATTATTTCTCTGTGTAAACCGCCCTGAGCTATTTTTGGAAGGGTGGTATAGAAATTGAATTAATCATCATCATCATCATCATCATCACCATCAGCCAATTACAAAAAGCAGCTTTACTGGGAACAGCCTATATTCTGCGACGATATCTATAACAATTGTGGCATCCCAGGTCCTTGGGAAGGACTCGATGTCTGGATAAAACAAACCAGTCAATAACACCTGTCTGACTGTGTAAATAAGAAATAATAATAATAATTAGTACAGATATCAGCAACAACATTGATTATTATTATTATTATTATCATCATCATCAATGTTGTTGCTGATATCTATAACAGCAACAACATTGATAATAAAATTCAGCCATCCCAGGTCCTTGGGAAGGACTCGATGTCTGGATAAAACAAACCAGTCAATAACACCTGTCTGACTGTGTAAAATAATAATAATAGAGAGAAAATAGAGAGAAAATACTTTAAAGACTAGGGCCAAAAGGCCATAAAACGTAAGACACTTGTGCCAATTATATGTATAGCTTATAATATTACCACAGTGACAATTCACAACAGCCATAATTGATGATAACAGAATCTTTCTGGCCTTGCTAAGCGCATTAATATCAGTAGTGAGACAAGAAATTATCTCAATTCAAGCCCAAATGGACAAACTCAAACTTCCTGATCAGTTCTAATGCAGCGGTTTTGAAACGGGAGTCTCCCTTTGAAGTTCTTTTTCTGAAGAACGGGAGGGTTGCCAGCAATCCAGGAATCGGCATCAATCTGCAGATGTCTGTTGAAAGCGATCCTGAAGATTTAAATGGCTTGATACTGTGAAAAATATTTAGGAAAAAGTTGGGGGCGGGCAGGAATCGCCAGAAATAGTGTTGGCCTAGTAGAATGGGGAGTTTCAGGTCCACACCACTGTTCCCCAGAAGGCTGAAATGTTGCCTTTTAAATTTTTATTAGATTTTACAATAACTTTTACATTCATTTCCTAACTCTACGTGATTGAAATGTTCTTCGATTGGTCTAGGAATGTTACCACTTTGATCAGGCTCTGAGCTGAGAAGTCAATAAAAGTCATTGAGAAGGAAGATGGGGGGGTGGGGGCGGTTTGCAGGCAAGAGTGAGTGGAAGGGCAGAAAACTAGAATGCAATGCAAACCAGGCCAGACTCTAGCTGTTGCTTCAGCAAAGACCCAGGTCACACCCGAAAGTATTTATAGGTGCATCACATTAGGTCCTTCTGGACCTAATGGGTAGACTGGGGCCACGACCTGAAAGAGTAATGCCCTGCTATTCTTCCCTAATACTGCCATATATTCAAGAATGATGAAAATCAAGGGGGTGAGTCCTGGGGAAGTATATTTTCTTAGGAGTGGCTTGTCATTGCAACAGAGATCTTAGAATAAATGCCTGGGTAAGCAAAAGTTTTTCAGTCATGCTCTAACCAACATTTGTGATTTTAGACTGGAGATAGCCTAGTTTCTGAAGAGTGGGCTATTGATAGGGGAATCCTTGCTAGGATTGACAGACTGTAACCTGCAGAACCCAAATTAATTAAATGACGCCTCAAGAGATTCTGCAGTCACTACACCTCCTGCCTGTTCCTTCCACTTACCACAATTCTCTTTCACACCTACTGTGGCAAGCAAGCCCCAGAGCAGGCAGGGTGGGGTGGGAACATAGGAAGTTGCCATATACTGAGTCAGACCATTGGTCTATCTAGCTCAGTATTGTCTTCACAGACTGGCAGCGGCTTCTCCAAGGTTGCAGGCAGGAATCTCTCTCAGCCCTATCTTGGAGAAGCCAGGGAAGGAACTTGGAACCTTCTGCTCTTCCCAGAGTGGCTTCATCCCCTGAGGGGAACATCTCACAGTGCTCGCTCTTCTAGTCTCCCATTTATATGCAACCAGGGCAGACCCTGCTTAGCTAAGGGGACAAGTCATGCTTGCTACCACAAGACCAGCTCTCCTCCCCTGGGTGGATGGTGAGCAGAAGGACTGCAGCAGAAATGTGTGGGAAGAGTTGTGTTGTTAATGCTAAAAAGATACAGTCGGGTTGTCTGCGTTGCAACCTGACGACCCAAATTATTTATTGCCTGTGGTGTGCAAACTTGTTGCACTATAATTTCTGGCCAAACAGGTTTTGTTGATGTTTGTAGTGCTTCCAAAACTTGGACAAACTCATTCTCCCAGAAAGTGGCAGTGGAACAAAAGATATTGGTGGGTAGACCACAGGCACATGTGTTTCTAGCATACTACCTTCTCTTAAACACTTGTCTGTCTCCAGCCCGAGTCCGGAAAATACATACAATACTATATTTTGCAGTTCTGTTATCACAACCACATACGCTTGGAAGCAGAACTTCCTGTGGTAGGAGTCGATGACGATGAGGCATAGCTCTTGTCCTTGCCCCATGACTAAGAGAGGCGAAAAACCCTAAGAGTGGCAGAATAAGTAGTCTTCCTAATCAGACGTCAACTCCCAACATCCTATCATGCTTTACTGTAACTAAGAAATACACCCCAGGAGGGACTATGCAGATATGAGAGGGTTGATTTTCTGTGGCTGGAGTCATCAGGAGCCTAGAGCAGGTTTGGTCTCCCATTGCAATGATGTTCTTGAGTGCAGCCTCTTTTCTTTCTCCCATAGACATAAATTATGGCCTCTCACTCTGTTTGAGAGTAAGTAAAATGGCGCACTTGGAGACTTATTGCGATAAAGACAATCTGTCCTCCTCAGCAGTGCTTCTACATCGGTTCCTTTCACTTTAACATTGCTTGTTGGGAGAACTTCCCAGCAGATTGTGCCTAGTATATGAAATCAGTTTGGAGGAGGAGGAAAGGCAGTCAGATTTGCACATCTGGATTAGACATCACTTGCCTCAATTGCCATTTTAGACGAAAGCCCTTACTCATACCTCACACTACTCATAGATAAAAAGCTATTTATTAATTTAGAAACATGGACAAATACCAGGATTGTAACTCTTCAAGACCTCATGAATAAAAATGATGTTATTTCCATTTGAATAAATAAGTTTTCATTTTTAAATCAACGTTTACAACTCTGGCAATTGTTGACTAACAAGTTTGATTCAGATTAATATGCAAATGTCAAACCTCCACAGATGGATAGAAATATTTATAGAAAGAACTGGACGAAGAATACAGACATAATTTATCAAGCAATAAATTTTACCAGGCTTCTTCCTTAGATGGATTGAGAATAATCTGAATTCAAGAGGCTGGAGTGGATATCCAACCAGCTCATCTGAAATATGGATTGAAAACTACTCAGTTTGCTTAATTACATATTTGACTGAGATTAATACAGCAGAATTCTCTTCAGAGTATATTGGATGCAATCCCAATTACAACATTTGGCTGATTCCAACAAATATTGGTGATGTAGTAAGGGAAAGTCTAGACCAGGGATGCTCAACTTCGGCCCTCCTGCGGATGATGGCCTACAACTCCCATTACCTCTGGCTGTCGGTGACTGTGGCTGGGGATTCTGGGAGTTGTAGTCCCAAAACAGCTGTGGGACCTAAGTTGAACCGGCCTGGTCTAGACTGATATGCAGAACTTCCCCAACTTACAAATGGGTTGTGTTCCAAAACTTCATTGTATGGTTTCAAAAACCTGCCTAATGTGCTTGACCAGAGATGACAGTGGGACAAAAGAAAAGTGTATCTATGCT
The DNA here is from genome assembly GCF_027244095.1 of Hemicordylus capensis. Taxonomy (NCBI): domain Eukaryota; kingdom Metazoa; phylum Chordata; class Lepidosauria; order Squamata; family Cordylidae; genus Hemicordylus; species Hemicordylus capensis. The sequence goes on from NC_069658.1 coordinate 164,702,220, forward strand.
ATGGGAAGTGATGCTTCTCCCAAACTTCTTTCAGGCTCCTTAAAAAATGATAGCCCGTCTCCAGCCCAAACGGGGGGAAACGAACCAGAGATGGCATCCAGATAATTAGGAATGGACTGTTACAATACTGGAAACCTAGTTCTTACAATACTGGCAACCCCTGCTAACTGGGCAAAGAGGTGCCTTTTTAATGTGATGATTCTCTTTATTTAGCAGGGGGAGAGTAACTGGCCCTATCCTACCTCCAGTGACTGTTGCTGGTGTCTGTCTTGTGTTTCCTTTTAGATTATGAGCCCTTTGGGGACAGGGATCCATCTTGTTTGTTATTTCTCTATGTAAACTACTTTGGAAACATTTGTTGAAAAGCAGTATATAAATATTTGTTATTGTTGTTGTTCTGTGGGAAGTTGTAGGGTATAACAGCAGGGAGAGCACTTTTAGGGTAGTTATAGCCTGTGAAGAATAGAAACTTTAGTGACAAAGGCTTTGCGGGGGGATGGGCAGTATGGAAAGATGGGGGACATTGGGAATTCCTACTGGAGAGGATACCAGGTAAAGGACTAGAAGCAATGGGGAGAGATGACAGCTGCACACAGACAGTTAAGAGGTGTTTCTCTAAACTTTCCCCTTCTCTTCCTTGATCAGCGGATCCTGTGCAGTGAGCTGCCTCCTGCTGAAGAGATCAGTGTCCCAGAAAAGACATCCCATTTTCAGGGCCCAATAACGACAACAACAAAGAGACCTGAGACTTTCATCGTGAAGGCAGCAGGTACTGACATGCATCCACACCTCCATGGTCCATCTGACTTGCCTCTGTTTTCTGCCTGCCTTTGTTGCTTGCTGAGAAGCTTCTTGCAAGGTTGAGCTACAGCAAAGCCCTTCATTTTGGAGGCTGAAGGGACATGGCTGAACATGGGACCAGATCTGTCTGTTTAGAAAAGCTATTGCAAGAAGTCCTGACTGTATCTGGGCATGACTAGGTAGGAATGCATACGTTGAAAGCTGGACAGGCAACAGTCCTTCGGAGAATTGCAGGTTGTGTAATAAGGGCATCATTTTCAGTGGTGTAAATGCAAATTGATTTTGGCCAATTTAGGGTTGCCTTGGGGTTTGTGTTTCAGGGTTTTAGACTCCTTCCCAGGGTCTGCAGGATAAGCACTGCAATCTGAGTGAGAGGCCAGAACCCAAGGAGACTGCCTGAGAGCATTTGCTGTTTCCTTCATCAGCTGTATTTACCAGGCTTTGCCACTGAGGCACCAGGCACAGCCAGGATTGCCCCCCCCCCGTCTTCACTAGGCCCCACCCCCTGCCTCATGAGCTCCCAGGTTCTGCCTCTGAGTCTCAGGGTCATGGGATGACCCTTGATCTATGTCATCTCTGATGAAACAGGTTCTGCAGGTTTTTGAAACGCAGCATAAATCAGTGTGCAAAGCATGAATAATGATGCCTCTTCACACCACATCCAGTTCTCTGAAAAAAGGATTGTCTCTAGCAGGCAGTCAAGCCACTACACTTTTGGATTAATTCCAGTTCAGTGGTGACCAAAGTTGTAGTTTGTGGCAAAGAAGGTTGGCAACTATTATGACACTTAAACCAACTGCCCACTCCTGTCTCTGTAAGAAAAAGATAATTTAGTTTACGTTATGGTGCAGAATTGTGCATTAAGTAAGGTGATTAATCCTAGAGGGTTAAACAAACTAAATAGAGAAGGCTACAGTACGTGATGATAGTTGGAACACAGTGGATGGGAAATAGTTCTTATGTTGTTAATTTCAGGTTACTGCATAATGTTAAAAGATGGATAGCAAAATGTTAATCTTTTAAAATATTCTCTTGCTCACTTGAACACAACACAAACACACACACACACACACCCCACATGATGCAGGTTTCCAGCAGTGCACAGTGGACTCTGCACTACCTGTGGCCCTGAATACGCATCCCTACCTGTGCATGCCCAGCACAGACGTTACTGTCTGTCAGAGAATTCTATACATTCTTAAGTCAACGTTTAGACAGAAACGGGATCCACAACAACCTTAACAGCTATAGAAGCAACAGCATGGAGGGAGACCTTCTGCAGTGTACAGAAATGCCCTCCTCTCTTACCCACCCCCACCCCTTTTCCTAAACAGCTATGATGCTGTTTACCTTCACAAGCTGCAGCCAACTTGTCACATTTTGTCCGGCTGGCCCCTTCTCCGCCAGGGAAGAGGGCCAAATAGAGAAGCAGGGTGCAAAAGACTATTGTGTTTCTGATAAGAATAAAGATTCAGTCCAGCTCAGGGAAGAGGGATCTGTGTATGTAGATGCACCTTCTAGCATACTGTTAGGCCCAGGCTAGATACAGCATGCTGACACATCTATCTTCCCTCTCGCCATGTGTTTTTGGTAAACCAAAAGCAGCTTCAGGATGCTGTGAGTTTAAACAGAGGAACTGTGTGGCAGGGTGGGACTGCTTAAATCTCTGGGTTGTTTTTCTTCTCAAGATCACATCCTTCCCCCAGCTGATTTCCTCCCCCCGCCATGGGGAAAAGACCCATATATAGGGCAAAAGCACACAGAGAGTGTCTGTGTTTCTCCATGTGTTCATAGTTTGGAGTAATTGTGTATGGACGTTTGGTGGTGTGAAGGGCCTTCGCAAGGTCTGTGTGAAGAAGAATGAGGATGCAGAGAAAGCTGTGCACACAATGGACACATGTATGCTGAAGATAGATTACCATGAAAGAAAGAGTGGTGAAGTACAGTCCTATGCCTAACTGCTCTTTGTCTTGTCCTCCCTACAGCTCCAATCCAGGAGGACACCATGCTTCCGAAGCAAGCTTCCCCATCACCCCTTGACAATCGTCTCCGCTCCAACATTGATTCCATTTTGAAATACTCCTTTGCAGTCTCAGGCCAGGAGCCAGTGCCCAGGGAGCCAAAACTGGCTCCGCAGGGTCACTGGGGCATGTTCCAAACTCCCCCACAGGAAGTGGTGCCAATCCCCTTAACTCCCACCTCTGAAACAGAAATCCAAACAACTGAAACCACAGAAGGGCAAGAGGACCAGAACCTCCGGGAAAACATTCAGCGTTTGATTGGCACAGCATTGGAGCAGACCCAGGATGAGAAGAGCACCCAGGCTCCCAGTACCAGGAGAACAGATCTGAACGTCCAGCCAACAATCCCAGAGACCAGGGAGTCCAAGGGCAGGTAAGGGCAAAATCTATCTGGCAGTAAAGCAAAGTGGCTGAGCCCACCACCCCTGACACACAGATAAGTGCACAACTGAAGACCCATAGACAGTCTTATTCACAAGCCAACAACAGTGATGGACAGTTGTGGCTGGAGTGTTGAACTTGGTCTGAGGAGACTTGGGTTCACTCAGCCATGAAGCTCTCTGTAGATGCTGCGCCTTTTGCTGTTTCTTTCAGCCTAAACAATGGCACAGGGTTGTTGTGGGGATAAAACCCCATGCATGCCACCCTGGGCTTTTTGGAGGCAGGGTGGCATCCGAATGTGTCAGGCAGATGGAGGGAAACTGTCAGGCAGAATGGTCGCTAGCTCCTCCCTGCAAAATGCCAGTGAGGGGGTTATTATGACATACAATGTATTGCAAGTGGTAAGCAGTTGCAGAGAGACAAATGCCTGAATGTGCGAGGAGAGGAGAGCTGGTCTTGTGGTAGCAAGCATGACTTGTCCCCTTAGCTAAGCAAGGTCTGCCCTGGTTGCATATGGATGGGAGACTAGAAGTGTGAGCACTACAAGATATTCCCCTGAGGGGATGGAGCCGCTCTGGGAAGAGCAGAAGGTTTCAAGTTCCCTCCCTGGCATTTCCAAGATAGGGCTGAGAGAGATTCCTGCCTGCAACCTTGGAGAAGCCACTGCCAGTCTGTGAAGACAATACTGAGCTAGATAGACCAATGGTCTGTAGATAGACCAATACTCAGTATATGGCAGCTTCCTATGTCCCTATGTGCTGTAGGGAATGCCTTTGGTTATATCACAGCTGGAGGATTTCCAGGATGGGTTCACTTCAGGGTTGTAGCTACAATTGAACGAGGTGTGTGGGGGGGTTGGGGGAAGCGTGTTGACAGCTTGCTCTTTTCTCCCTGCCTTGAGCCACTCTGGAGAAGAAGTGGGGGCAGGCTCCCATCTCCACTCTTTGTCCCAGGGTCCAGCCTAAACTTGCCATGCTCCTGGTTCAGCTGTTAGCATCTAATCTCCTAGATGTGAGTGCTGGTGTTTTCCTTTGCTTCTGTATTTGCCAGGCCCTGCTTAGCACATTTTGCATCTAAGATGCTTTAAGTATGCGTGGAATGTATGAACACAGCACCTAAAGATGTGCTTGTGAGCATCCTATAGGTCCATTTGCCAGGGAGCTACGCTGGGCTGCAGGCGGCTCCCTGTTGAGTGCTGACACTTGCTGGCGCTCTTGGCTTGCTTCTGCATCGTGTGTGAAACCACTCTCGGAGCACTCAGGGATGTTTTGCTGGGTTTTAGGGGTAAGGGGTTTTAATGCTGTCAAATTTCAGTGTCGGAGCCTTCTCCTGTGCTGGTCTTGAATGGGTTCTTCTGTGATTTGTATTGTTCTGCTAACGGAGATTTGCACCACTGGTTCAGTGAGGCGGCTTCTGTCAGTCGAGGACCCCTTGGGCTCAACTTCCATCTTGAGCATTAGACAGAATTACGTTTAAAATGCCTTTGCCAAATGAGATAAGTGGGTTGGAAACGCTGAACGGAAATCCCACCAGACCAATATGCGACAGAGCCAGTCAGTGCAAAATGAGAGGCTGGGGGAGGCTGGCTAGGCTGCAGTCCAGCTGAGGAGGACTTAGGGGTAAGACCCGAACATTAGCCATGTTGAATTGGAACCACTTCCATCTACTCTGTCTCCAACCAAGGCACTCAGATGCTTCTGGAGGCTCACAAGCAAGGCATGAAATGGATGGCTGCCATTGGTCCCCAGCGATATCTGGTTCTTGGAGGTCGACTGGGATAGTGAATCTGGTGTCAGATTCTAGGACAAGGCCATCGCCTTCATACCCTGCTTGTGAGCTTCTGGAACCGCCTTGATGTTGAGCTTCTGGAACTGTTTTAATGAAAGGCGGTATATCAATTTAACAATAAATAAATAAAATTTGCTGCTGTTAGAAACCGAATGCTGGCCCCGAATCGGATTCAACAAGGCCATTCTTATGTTCATTGGCAAGATCATATGATGTAATAGTACCATGCTGTTGCGGCCTGGCTAATACTATGCTCAGTCTGGGTCATCATCACCAGAGGTTTCTGTCCTTCACCTCATCTTTCCTCCTGCACAGTATCAGAGCAGTATTTGACTGGACTATAGGGAAGAGGCTCCCCACACCACATATGGTCTCCCCCTTCCTTGGTCTCTCTGGTCTACTTGAGCCCCTTCCCTGCCAGCCCCCTTTGTCTCCTCTCCTTCATGCTGCCTCTGCGTTCTCAATGCACTTGTTTCAAATCCAGGCTTGTGTCCAGCCAGCCCCTTCCAATCTGTTTTCATCACCTCTTGGTCCACACTGCCATCTTGGAAGCATGTCGTGCTTGGAAAAATAGGGAGCATGTGCGTTTTTCGCTTCATATTTTGAGCTTGTAACCTGGAGAAGCTAGATGTCAACAGCTTGGTCAACAGCAAGAGATTTGCACAAGAGAACGTGGTTCGGGAATCCATTGCTCCCCCTTTCTATGGAATGTGTCTTTCCTGAAAGTTTTATCTGCTTTTATCAAATGTTGGTGCAAATGTTTTCAGAAAGGTGGGATTTTAAAAACCCATTAAAATAAATATACTCTTTAAGGGGCCCATCCGTCAAGAGTCCTTGATTAGCTCTCAAGGGCTATAGGGGGCCTCTATAGAGCCATACAAGCCTCTTTCTGGTCTGAGCCTTTGCAAGATCAATGGCTACTAGTCTGGTGGCTATAGGCCACCTCCAGCCTCAGACGCAAGGTGCTTCTCAATACCTCTTGCCCGTGGGCTTCCCAGCGGCATCTGTTGAGCCACTGTGTGAAACAAGATGCTAAACTGGATGGGCCTTGGGCCTGATCCAGCAGGGTGGTTCTGACGTTCATATAGAGGTACAAGAAAATATTTGATACAGCAAAACAGCTGCATTAAAAATGGTGGATGCAAGCAAGAAGGCAAAATGAGTATGCATGAAGGCCGGCATGTGCGCTCACAGCTCTCTTGTAGCCCCTCTTACGAGGCACCCAGCACAAACTAACCCCATAGACTTGACAAAGAAATACGTTTACCAAAGAAAGATGCCACTGCAGAGGCGGTCTTGTTCCTGGCCGAGGTCAACCTGACTTCCGATATATGGATACCAGTTTTTCCATGCCAGGAGCCTGTCCTGAGATAGAGGCAGTATTTTATGTGCCCAAGCAGTGAGACATTTGAGGAGTGCAACTCCAAGGCTTGGTTGCCTTTTGGTAAGACAGCACTGGAGACTTGTAGTGACTTTGCAACACGATGTGCAAACATACAAGCCTCTTGGAAGCCAGCAGTCTGCTACAAACCGGCCACAAACTTCTCCTGCTCCCCTAGCTGCACCTCCATGTTCAGCTCTTTCCTGCTCGAAGCTCTCAGCTTTCTCCCTCTACTTCACAGAACCATAAAAGTTGGAGGGAGCCCTGCAGGCCGTCTACTCTAACCCCTGGCTCAATGCAGGAAACCGTGAGCTAGAGCATCCCCCACATATGGCTGCCCAGCCTCTGCTTGAAGGCCTCCAGTGAGGGAGAGTCCACCCCTCCAGGTAACTGGTCCGTTGTCAAACCGCTCTTACCATTACGAAGTTCCTCCTAAGGTTCCGCAGAAATCTCTCCTCCTAGAGCTCCTGTTCTGCCCTCTTGGGCCGTAGCGAGTAATGATGTGCCCTGTGAGTCTCTCTGGATGGAGGGCTTTTTTCCCCGCTTTTTCTCTCTGGGTGTTCAGATTGAACTGCATGTGGGAGAGAAATGAAGGTGCGACACGGAGCCTTTCTTGTGGGTTTATTTTGTTTTATTCATGGTGCTGTTTCCATCCTGGGCTGGATGGAAATTGGGCAGATGTGGGTCCTGAGAATATTGTTATTATTATTTCTTGTTTACACAGTCAGACAGGTGTTATTGACTGGTTTGTTTTATCCAGACATCGAGTCCTTCCCAAGGACCTGGGATGCCAGAATTTTATTGTCAATGGTTATAGATATCGTCGCAGATATAGGCTGTTCCCAGTAAAGCTGCTTTTTGTAATTGGCTGATGGTGATTTCTGTGGCCCCTATGGTGTTGAGGTGCTCTTCAAGGTCTTTTGGAACTGCACCCAGGGCGCCAATTACCACTGGGATTATTTTAGTCTTCTTCTGCCACAGCCTTTCAATTTCAATTTGTAGATCTTTGTATTTGGTGATTTTTTCTATTTCTTTTTCTTCTATTCTGCTATCCCCTGGTATTGCTATGTCGATTATTTTGACTTGTTTTTCTTTCTTCTCGGCTACAGTGATATCTGGTGTATTGTGTGGCAGATGTTTGTCTGTTTGTAGTCGGAAGTCCCATAATATTTTTACATCTTCATTTTCTTCAACTTTTTCAGTTTTATGGTCCCACCAATTCTTGGCTACAGGTAGCTTGTATTTTTTGCAGATGTTCCAGTGTATCATCCCTGCTACCTTGTCATGCCTTTGTTTGTAGTCTGTCTGTGCAATCTTCTTACAACAGCTGATCAGGTGGTCCACTGTTTCATCTGCTTCTTTACAAAGGCGGCACTTGCTGTTTGTTGTGGATTTTTCGACTTTTGCTCTTATTGCATTTGTTCTTAGTGCCTGTTCTTGTGCAGCCAGTATTAAACCCTCTGTTTCTTTCTTCAAGTTGCCATTCTTAAGCCATTGCCAGGTCTTGGTGATGTCTGATTTTCCACTTATATTGTGTAAATATTGACCATGCAGGGGCTTATTTCTCCATTTTTCTGCTCGGTTCTTGACTTGTTCTTTCTTGGAGGCCTGTTTTGTTTCATTGGTGTTGAATAGTTTCGCGTTCTTGACCATTTGAAGTGCATCTTCTTCACTGTCCCTTATATTATATTATTATTATTATTATTATTATTATTATTATTACATTTATATCCTGCTCTTCCTCCAAGGAGCCCAGAGCAGTGTACTACTTTCACAACAACCCTGTGAAGTAGGTTAGGCTGAGAGAGAAGTGACAGGCCCAGAGTCACCCAGCTAGTTTCATGGCTGAATGGGGATTTGAACTTGGGTCTCCCCGGTCCTAGTCCAGCACTCTAACCACTACACTACGCTGGCTCACTATGCCCTGCCCTGTCCTTGGAGCTGCCTCACCCCGTCTCCGTGGCCACCTCGCTGGCTCCCCCCACCTCACCTCCCCTGCTGGCCAACCACTCCAGCGGCGGCGTTCCCCTGCGCTCTTACTGCCTGCTGCTGTGCTCCTTCAAGCTCTCTCCTTGCAGTGCACTGAGCTGCACATCCCCAGCGGTGTGGGGCACCGCACTCCCGCCGCCCACTGCCACTTTCCAGGCGCTCCAGGTTCTGACCCTGAGGGGGCTGGGAGTGAGGGCACACAGGCGCCCTGTGTCGTCAGGGCGCATGCACCCTTTTCATTCCCGGCCCTCTGGGATCGGAACTGGCTGCAGCGCAGCGTGCGGGTGGTAGGGGCTGCCACTGGTGGGGGGAGGCTGCCACTGCTGTCATCGTTGCTGCCACCAGGGTAGGAAGTGCAGCACCGTCACTGCCCAGAGAGGGCTGCCCATAGGAACCTGGGCTGCCCAAGCCCTCACTACGCCCTTGGTTCCATGGTACTAGAGGGCAGAAGGTTGCCAGTTGGTTGTCTGTACCTTCTCCTTCACCTCTCCTGGTCCCCACAGATACGGAGGCTATTCTCATCAGCAGCCTAACCCAGGCTAGGGCAGCCAGCCCAGCCGGCGTTAGTCTGCTCGTGTGGAGCACCAGGATCGCTCCTGAACCCGGCGCTTCCGCCCTGCCTAACCCCGGCTTTTTTACCCTGACCTTTAGCTAGGCTTAAGGGTGCGAGTGCACCTTGAACCGCCGTCACGCAGCGTGCCCACACAGAGCTCTGTGGCAAGATCACCCCTCTCCAGGGAAATCCCTCAAGGCCCCGCACACCTGGCACAGTGTTTGGAGAGATGCCGGAGGACTTCCTCCTCCGGCTCTGCTGCTCACTGCAGTGCCACTTGTGTGCCAGGTGAGCAGCAGAGGTTTGGGACCAGAGGCCCTTGTGTGGTGAGAGGCAGGTAGGAGCCTGCCTGCCTCCCCAGCCACCCTCCCCTTTGCCAGCATTTTTAGTCATGTGCACAACCTCACTATCTTTTTTTAATTTTTGAATTGAATTTAGTTGTTGAGCTTTCCAGTTTACCGGATTTCTACAGCTCTCCCCCACCCCCGTTCCCCATCTCTCTGAGGCTGGAATGGGAGAAAGCATGTTTGGATGTGGTTTTTAAGTGCCTCCCGATTATCTGGGCATTGTTGCTGATCATTTAATACAGTGATTCCCAACCACGAACCTCTGGGGGCTGCTTGCAAGGGTTACTCAGAGCCCTCTAGCCTCCCAGACTAGTGATTAGGATTCAGTTCTATTGCCTCCTAATCAGAAGGCTTCACGCTTACTGGCTTACATCCAAACTAAATTAATCACAAGTAGTGCCATTGACATTAGTGGAACAAGTTTATCTCAGTGGAAGTACTCATGAGTTACTTCATCTGGATATAAGTTAGTGACTGTAATAGTCTGTCTCATAACTAACATTTAAATATGTGTGTGTGTGTGTGTGTGTGTGTGTGTTTGTGTGTATATATATATATACACACGTGTGTATACAAACACTAAGAATCTCTTTGGGGTACCTGCACTGAAGGTTTTAGACAGAAGGGGTCAGGGGCGTAGCAAGGTTGGAGTAGGCCCAGAGACAAGATTTCAAAATGCCCCCTGCCCCCGCTCACTGAAGCTCAGCTTATAAAGAAAAGAAATCTTAAATGAGGCTAAATAGTGGTAACAAAAAGCATAGTAAAAATTATACACACACGCGCGCGCACACACACACACACACACACACACACCCCTATGTGCCATTGTAAATTGTGGATGATGCAAGGCGGGGTATAAATTTAACAATAAATAAATAAATAAATTTAATGGTACTAGAGAAAGACATGCTGTTCTGGTAGCTCCAGGTCTTAACACTCACATCAGTTTCGGAGGATGAGTACAACTGAAAGGAAGCCCGGGCGGGTGCGTGGCTGGGGGAGTCAGTCATGTGACCTGCCTCGGGGGGGCCCCCCAAGGCAGTGGGCCCCCAGACAACTGTCTCCCCTTGCCCGATTATAGTTACGCCCTTGGAAGGTGTACAAAAAGGTTGGGAAACCCCAACCTAGCAAATCAATTCCTGAAATCCCACTAAACTGTTTACCTTTCCTCTTGCCCAGTAGCCTCCCTGTAATGATTTGACTGCAGTGCTGTGCACACTTTACTAGAGGGAAGTCCCATTGAACTTAATGGGGCTTACTTCTGCATAGATATAAATACGTTATGTTTCCACCTTTTTTATGTTTCCAGTTTTTTAATGCTAAATTACCACTCTTGTGCCCTTTCAATTACGGGTGCGGGGCGGGGGGAGAATAAGTGATATGGCACAAATACTACTAATCTCTTTTGTTCCAAATTGAAAGACTTTGGAGGTGAACAATAGTGGAGGAGGAGGAGGATCAGTTAGCTGTTGCAGCCTGAGAAAAATGGCAAGGAGGCTGCTGCTGCTGCTGCTGCTGCTGCTGCTGCTGCTACTACTACTACTACTACTACTCTGTCCTCTCCCCAATTCTTCAGCAGTAGACTATAATGGGAGATCATACAAAGCTTGTTTGTTTCTTGTCAGAATGGGATGAAAAGTATGTGTATGACAGACTCTTGCAGGGTCGTGTTTCTTTCTGGATTTCAGTCAGAGAGGTACTTCTAAAAGTTTTAAAACTTGGCTTTTGTCATTTAAATCTCCAGAATCAAAGCAGTCAGGGTGGAAACAATGTTTCTAATGCCCCCCTTGGGCATGGTTTAAAGTGGCTCCTTGTTCTCTGCAACATTGAAGGGCTGAGGAGGGGCAATTGCTGGCTGTTATATAAAAACAAAAACCATCCGATTAGCGATCCTAATGAATGCCCAGCCCTATGCCCAAACTCAGGATTCTCCTGTTACCCTCTTCTTGGGAGCAAGTCCAGTGAGCTGCAGTGAGGCTGCATCTGAGTAAACATAAATGGGAGCAGACTTTTATTCTTATTTATTTTTTAACTGGCCTTAGTTTTTTTCTTTTTAAACCACCCCGCAGAATCCTACCCAACAACCAAAAGCTGGTTGGCAAAGTGGAAAGGTGCCCTCAGGTGTGGAAAGGGTGTATGCCCTTTCGAGCCAGCCCTCCCACATGTCATCGCTTCTGCCGAAAGTTGTGCTAAGGTCCATCTACACATTGGGTAACTGTGCCAGCTGTTCCCCTAGCACTTTCAAGTCAGAGGGGGAAAGTGTTTTAAACAGAAACGAGTGTTTAATGGTTTTTCACATGGATAGTCTAAAGAACAAGTGGGATCCAGAGGGCCTTGTCTGGATGCAAAATCCCTCATCACTATCAGTGTTCATGATGGAGTCAACCACTGTCTGGAAGTCCCCTATGGGACAATTCTTCAGGTATCTGAAGAGTACTATCATGTCCCCGCTTGGTCTTCTGTACTTCAGGCTAAACATATCCTGTTCCTTCAGCCTTTTCTCCTAAGTCTTCTTTTCTAGATTCCTGACCATCTTCATTGCCTTTCTCTGAACTCAATCCAATTTGTTTATGTCATTCTCAAAGTGGGGTGCCCAGAATTGGACACAGAATTCCAGTTGAAATCTGACTATTACTTCTTGTGGCTTGGAAACTATAGTTCGATTGATCCAGCCTAAAATCATATTGGCTTTTGTTGCAGCTGCATCACACTGCTGACTCACGTTCAGCTTGTGACTGACTGCAAGCGCAAGACCTTTTTCACACGTGCTACTGCCAAGTCAGTCATCCCCCATCTTATAGTTGTGCATTTGATTTTGTTTGTTTAGGCGCAGAACTTTGCATTTGTTTCTCTTGAATTTCATTTTGGTAGGATGGAAAACTGGGCTGAAACTATCGAGGTCATTTTGAATTGTATTCCTGTCTTCTGAGTTGGTCCCCAGATCCTTCTCCCCACCCCTCCTTTTTAAGATGGGGGCAACGTTGGCCTATCAGCAGTCTTGTGGCTTCTTACCCGTTCTCCAGGCTTCTCTCTGTGTCCATTCAAACGCTAAACTGCTCTTTCTCAGGACCAAATTAGGCGCAACATCAGAATTATATAACAAACTCCTGATCTTTCTTCTTCTTCAAAAAGTGTGTGTGTGTGTGTGTGATTGCGATTTTGTATTTGGTTTGTGCCAGTGGCAGGAGAGGAGTCTAACTCCATAGTGGCAGCTCCCATATCCTGTCAAGCTTGACTCTCATTCACACATAACAGCAGAGCACTAGTCTAATATTTGTGTACCTGAAATATTTATACCTGCCCCTCCAGCACACTCCTGCTCGGGGCGGCTCGCAACATTTATAAAATAGTTACAATGTAAAATCAGACTAATAAAATTAACCAAATTAAGCTAAAGAAGTTATAAATCCAAGCTAAAAGCACGATCAGAATTATAGATTTTAAAATTTCAAATTAAAAGTTGTCTTACGAAACTGAAATCTGATACCCCACCCTGCCGGTCAATTTCCTGTTCAGGGAACCATTCCCATTTACTGAGACATCTTAACACCCTTTGGTCAAGTATCTGACTCGCTCGCAATAATCAAGTCAATCTGACTCACTACAGAATTCATTAGAAGGGAAGTCCCTTCTGTATGTGTCTGGCACCAGCAGCTATAACCATAAGCAATGACTGTCAAGAGTGGTCTGTAGGTGTCAAATCACCTCATACTGCATATTCATTGCTAGTAGCTAATTTTCTGCAACATAACCTGTGTGTGTTTGGAAATGCCATAATGCTTGTATGAACGAAGGTTACAAATGAAAATGAAAACTGTGTTGAGGACAAATAATGTAGAGAGCTGTTACATTTTCTTCTGCTTCCCTGAAAGTATAGTCTGCTTCTTCTGTTAAGCTTTGCTGCTGCCACCTCACTGTGTACTACCTCATCCCCAGTTCTCATGCATCAACTCCCAGGTTGTCTGTTATAGAATTTAAGGTGTCTACTGGGCAGGAACCACACAGCTGCAGTATTTTGTGCAGTACGTAGCATGCCGTAGCTGCTAAATCAATGTGTAGGTAACCCTTACAATTGCTTCGCTTCCTTCCGCAGGGCAAATCTATGAAGTGAATGCTTTAAAAAAATACCTTATGTAAAGGTGAAGTGTTTCTTCCTATAGGAGCATAACATCTAAAAGCACTGACATCTATCCACTTTTCAGATCCTAGGCCATCCTATCTGGCTAACTCCCCAGTCATTCACCCTGTCTGTGAAGTGAGGGCAGAGTTACAGGGGATGTTTTGTGAGCAAACCTCAGCAGCCTTGAAAGAGAGAGAGAGAGAGAGATGGTGATTTAGAGCATAAAAATGTTGAAAAGCGAGATATTTAATGGTTTCCCACCTATTTTGTATTTCCCTGGCTCGTTATAAGAAGAGGGGGGAGAATTTGATGCAAAGCTACAATTTTCAGCAACAAATGCACATTTTCTATCATTTGTGAATTTTGTGAAATGTGAATTTTCAAATGATTAAAATGCATTAAAAGGGATTAAAAGGGCCCTCCTGCCCTTTGCCCCTCACTGTTTTTGTTTCTTTTCTTGTTTCACTAGCCTCTTAGCTCTTGAGAAGGACGAAGCTCTGGTGGTTCTCTGCTATGCTGTGCTGCAAAGTATTTGCATTTCCTCTGCTGTTAGCAAGGCCTGGAGAAAAATGGAGGCAGAAAACTTTGGCTTTGGGCACACGGTAAGTCTCAGTGCTGGATGCCTCCCAGAAGCAGAGTTCTCCTGAGGCAGAATTTGACAAACTTGGGTCCCACCTCACCCCATGTTCCCATGCCACTTTCTAGAATATCTCCTAATGAGACAACAGGGTCAGTTAGATTAGGTGGACTTTATTTTTTGGTCTAGTCCAAGAAAGAGGGGCACCTTGACGATGAGGATTGGCATCCAATCCAAGTTCAGTGCCTGCCCGTCCATCCCCTCAATAGGCCTTTCAGATGCCTCAGCATAGTCGGAAACAAATGGTTCCCGAAACCTGAGATGTATTCTGTTACTTCTCATTCCTTTGACACTCCCTAGGTGTGTGACAGCCTTGGTCGACGCCATGCAGACCTATGCTCTGAGTGTGCATTCTGCTCCCTGAAGACCGAGCAGTGCAAAGGGGTCTCCAACCTGAAACGTGTGAACTGTGAAGGTGGCACATTCACAAACTACATCAATTCTGAGATTCTGGCCCAGCACCGGGCCGTAGGCGCCATGGTAAGGTAAAGGTTAGGTCACCAAGTCACCAAATAATGATTTCTTTGTGGCTTAGCTCCCTGGTGTCAGACCCCCACTTTCCCTTTTAAATCATCAGGTTGTCCCTGCAAAGAAGGAAAGTAATGATAGGATGGCAGCGAATGACAAGCAGTGGCCAGATGATGTGTGTGGCCGCTTGGCCACCCATGGCTGTGACGATGACCATGTAGCTCTCTGGTTGTGGAAAGAATATTCCCATTTCGAAGGAGGTGATCTCCCAGGCCAGGTAAGGATTAACTGCATAGCTGCCCCTTCCTTGGTGTTTGTGTGACCTTCTCATCCCTTTCACTTCTGTCTGTCCTGTCATTCCTTTCAGATCTGTGACTCAACAAAAGTTGTGCACCCTAATTACTGTGCCTTCAAGAGCCACCAGTGTTTGCTCTACAGCCTCAGTGGAAGGAAGGTGAGGACAGGCCTTTCCCTCCGGGGACCCACAGCTCTCCAATCACACTACCTTTCATAGGGAGGTGGCCACCTGTCTGCATGCTCTGCTCCACGGTTTCCTTCCTCTTCAGAACTCAAGCTGAGAAGAGGAAGGAATGGTGCCTTTTCACATCCTAGCAGAAAATATAAGAATGGCTTTGGGCCATCAGACCCAATGTTTATTCAGTCCAGCATTCTGTACAGTATTACCAGACTATCCTAGGAAGCTCACAAGCAGGGTGTGATGGGGAGAGCCTTCCACTGTTGTTGATCTCCATCACCTGCATCCAGAAATATGCTGCTCTCAATAAGATCATTCCACTTTTAGCTGTTGTGTGGCAAATAGCTATTGGTACAGCTATCCACCATGAATTTGCCTCCTCCCTTTGTCAAAGCCAGGGGTCCCCACCACGTGCAAAGGCAATGCGTTCTATCACCAAGTATGCATTGTGTGAAAGATAATTATTTTTGTTGACCCTGAACCTGCTACAAATCAGTGTTACTGGATGGCTCTGACTAGCTATTGTTGTGATTATTGACAGTGGCCCACACGAGGCTCAGCACTTTAGAATGATAGTGCCGTGCTCCAGAGCTGCTGTGGACTTCAAAGGCAACCAGGGTGCTGTTTTGAAGCAATGATTGCAGAACCCAGCACTTCCACTGTCTCTCCCCCATCGCAAATGGGGAAGTCTGCAGAAAAGCTGCCAGGATTTCTGGAGACCCTTTCAGTGCCATTCCTAGTTTTTTAAACTTTTCTCATCCTCCTAAGCCACGTCTTTTCTAAACGATAAAGCTCCAACTTCTTACACCTTTCTTCAAAGGGAAGCTGTTCCACTCTAATAATTTTAAAGTTCCCCTTTTCTGCACCATTTCAAGCTATCAAATTGTATACAATGTAGGTGCGCCATAGATTTAACACATCAAGCTTACAAGGGGATCATCTGCCTACTCTGGAGCTGCCAGTGCTCCCACATCAGTGCTTTAGCACTAAATTAAAGAAGAGGTGGGAAGCAGGACAAGATAAGGGATTTTGCACATCAGTATCATAGATTCCTGCTAACTGAGCACCTCTTAAAGTGGTGATTCTCTTATATTTAGCAGCAGGAGAGCAACTGGCCCTATCCAACCCCAGCACAGCATCCATCCAGTGGTTGTTGCTGGTATCTGCCTTATGTTTTAGATTGTGAGCCCTTTGGGGACAGGGGACCATCTTATTAATGTATTATTTTTCTATGTAAACCGCTTTGAGAACTTTGGTTGAAGAGCGGTAAAGAAATAGTTGTAGTAGGGGTAGTAGAAGCAGTAGCAGCCTGCAGCAGCAACAGCACTGCTCCTCCTCCCACATTTATTTATTTATTTATTTATTTTTACATTTATATCCCGCTCTTCCTCCAAGGAGCCCAGAGCGGTGTACTACATACTTGAGTTTCTCCTCACAACAACCCTGTGAAGTAGGTTAGGCTGAGAGAGAAGTGACTGGCCCAGAGTCACCCAGCAAGTGTCATGGCTGAATGGGGATTTGAACTCGGGTCTCCCCGGTCCTAGTCCAGCACTCTAACCACTACACCACGCTGGCTCTCATGGGTAGCATCATCCACATACAGTCCAAGACACTTCATTTGTCCTGTGCAGACCAGCAAATAAGTACATTCTGTGAAGAGTGGCTAAATTAGGACATCCAAGGCCCCTAGAGATATACCAGTGCACCAGTATTTGGGAGGCTAGAAAATGTTGATGCAAGTTTAATGTATGACACTCTCCTAATACAGCCTACCTGGAGAAGAGGGGAGGGGCAAGCTGATGGCTGAGCCAGCATGTGATTCTCTGGAATGTGCACCTGTCATTTCAGTTGCAAAGCCAGGCAGACTGAGGGAAATGCTGTGAGCTCACTTTTTATATTACACCTCTCTTCACCCCTAGTCCTAGAAAGTACCCACAGCAGGCTGGAACCTTGAGTGGTGGGAACTGCATAACCTTTCCCGGCCAGCTGCTTTTCTTCCCAGAATCAAGCTTCTTGTGGCGAGGGGATAGTTTTGGTAAGACAATCCTCTGGCAGAGAAAGAAGCAGCAGCTCCAGATTCCAGTCTCTCATGAGTTCTCTTCCTTAAGGAGAGGAGAGCTAGGAGAGGAGAGCTGGTCTTGTGGTAGCAAGCATGAATTGTCCCCTTTGCTAAGCAGGGTCTGCCCTGGTTTACATTTGAATGGGAGACTATGTGTGTGTACACTGTAAGAGATTCCCCTCAGGGGATGGAGCCACTCTGGGAAGAGCATCTAAGTTCCAAGTTCCCTCCCTGGCTTCTCCAAGTTAGGGCTGAGAGAGATTCCCGCCTGCAACCTTGGAGAAGCTGCTGCCAGTCTGTGAAGACAATACTGAGCTAGATAGACCAATGGTCTGACTCAGTATATGGCAGCTTCCTGTGTTCCTTGGGAGAAATCCTCATCTGGAAAATGACATGGAAATACTCATAATGTGTCATTTGGCCTTTAAGCTGTTTTTCTGTCCTGGAGGCCCATGTAGAGGCTTTAGCACATCCATTTTCTCACAGAGACTTGATTTGCTGTCTACTTTAGTCTGCTTCCACACTCTTGCGCACTGCTGTGGCATTGCTTTTCCTAAAAAGCTGGAAGAATTAAAATGGTAGTTTCACATGGCACTTATTGTACTTTTATGTTCTCCATTATAAAATCTGGCAGTGCCCTTCCCCATGGCCAAGATGATGTCTACTCAAACATAAGTTCCTTTCAGCAAGGGAACTCCCACTTCTCCCTGCACCTGCCCCTTTAATTAGTAGCTTCCTCATGGCCCTTGTCTGTAAAGGGGCTGATTAGTTGTGCCTTGATCATTCATGACAGCAGCATCGTGAACTATCCCTTCATCTGTAGACCCTGGTTTCTAAGGATTTTGATCACTGGTTTCCTCTTTGCAGATTTGCACTTTGCCAGAGCAATGGCTCATTTCTTTATTTTACTGCAGTTGGGGCTCATGAGTGAACAAGAAGCGATGAAGTGTCTAAGAAGGGGGTGAGGAGGAAGCTACTTCTTAAAAGCACATTTGGCACAAAAAGACTCAATACTATTTTCCTGGTCTGCATTGGCTAGTTTGGGTGCTGCAACTATGTTTTAAGACACACACACACACCCCACACATCCCACACACACCGAAACAAAACAAACACCCTTCACAAACAGGAACTGAAAAACCAGACTCCACACACTGGAATGCAATGGGTTTGACCATGACATTTGGGTCCTCTACAAAACCAAGTGAACAAATGATGTGCATTGTAAGCTGAGCGGCTACTGTGATACAGCTAGAGTGTGCCCACAGCCTCATGTGCCCACATGAAAACTGGTCAGCTTACTCCTGTCCCTGTGGCTTAAATATCACACCAGGATTGGGTTGAAGAAAGGTGTTGGTTCAAGTAGTTCCTCCCCAAGAGAGCAATTTTTGATTGTTCAGGTGTCAAAGGCATTCTATTGGATATTGCGTGAGATATTGTTTTGTTTCCCTCCCCCCCACTCACTTCTCTGGTGGACAATGGCTCCTTTACAGTGCCCATCCAAAGCTTTTCTCAGCCCTGTTATTTTAATTTTAAAAAGAGAGAGAGAGAGAACAACACAGCTGCCCCTCTCTAGCTGGATCATGCTCTCAGGGCCAAACAATATGTTAACCTTCTTAACATGCTTGGCCCTGACATGCTTGATTTTTATTAGTCAATAGCAGCTGTGGGAGCCCTGATCTGGATCAGAATTATGGTGAGGGGGCCTTTAACCTTTTGTTCCTGCAATGGACAGTCCCCATATAATGAATATTTATATACTGCTTTTCAACAGAAATTCCATGCTGAGAGGGAATCCACCACTGGCACCCATGCAATGGACCCAATCCAGTTGCAGACTGTGATAGGGGCAAAGGAATACATTTTGCCACACCACAGTCCTAATCCAGATTGCACCCTTCCAGGGCTACTATTGAGAAGATTAAAAAAAAAAAACACGAGCATGTTATTAATGCAATGTGTAGTTTGGTCTCTTTTTGGAAGTCACTTCCAATCAGCTTCTTTGTCCCTCCATTCGCTCTGCCTCCAGTCCTTCCTTTCAGAGTATCCAGATTCTTCTGTATCCCCACTAACAGAATTCATCTGATCTTAGACTTTTAAAGGATGCCAGGTCCCACTTGGCCAGTCTGGGGGCAAAGAAGTCCTTCAGTAGAAGTCAAGGAATCAGCTCTGCTGTCTGTTGTTCTGACTCTTTCTCACTTCAACCTCAGGTACTGCGGCGACCCTGCCAGAAAAATGTTGCATACCATATGCTAAGCAAGAAGGACGGGGAAAAGGAAGTTCTGTTCTGGAAAAAGACATTCTTGACCAAATCGGAGGGGAAAGGGGATCAACACAAGGGCGCAGCTGTGGCAGGGACCATGTGGGAGGCAAAGAAATGGCGACGTTACTATCACTACTCTTAATTTGTGACTCTCTTCTCAAGAACGCCATTTGACCCAGTCTCTGTGGTTTAAGCATCCATTTCTTCTGTACTGTGCTTGATGTTAGACGGGATTTTGCTGTCCAATCTGCTTCAGAAGCACTGCAGTTAAGTGTGTCTCTTGAGCAACAACTGTCCTTCAATCTTTGGGGCTTCTCCGAGACTCTGCAACTATGAACGGAATCCACAAAAAGGCAGATAGTTGGTGAGGATCGCAGTTTCTCCCCAGTGGCCTTTGTACCTCATCCTCATCAGGGAATTCAATCCTGAACTATTGCAAAGTGATTTATATTATTGGTTATAAAGAGCCATTTCAATCCAGATTCTCTGTTCTGATCTTCATTTTTTGATAAGGATTCCATTGGCATCATTTGTGTATGCACACACACACACACACACACACACACACCTGTGCAGATTTCTGCCTCTAACAATTCCAAGTTATTTGACTAAAACATAAATTCTGTGGTCAGAATCTCACATTGGACAAATCTGTATGCTTGAAAAAGGTTGCCCAATTTGTTGTCTTGTTTCTTTGTTCAAAATTGTATTTCTCTTTAGATGCAGACTAAACCTTTGGCAGTCCTGTCCAAATTTCTCTATGTTTTAACTATTTAGTAGAAAGTACCCAAACTTTCTTTGCTTTTCTAAAATGATGAGAGCTAGAAACCTGTTTTGTTTGGTACGTGAAACCAAGGATTCTCAGCTTGCCATGGGTTCTCCCAGGGCCTGTTTCAGAAACCATATTTTGCAGTTCACTACATGAATTAAAATAAGTTCTTCCCCCACCCGCACAGGTGCTAATTCTGGGACCTAGTTGAGCTGCAGGTATAATTCAGTTCCCAAGCATTTTTTGTGTGACAGCTATGTTCCACCACAGCCTCTGTGCATTAATGACACTTCTGGATATATACCTAGGATATATACAGACATTGATCTAAGTGGTTGAGCTACTGTGAGACTTATACAATTGTACTCTATACCAGTGTTTCTCAAACTTTTTGGAGTCAAGGACCGCTAAATTCTTCGTGCAGAGTTTCAAGGACCGCTACATTCTTCATGCGCAGTTTCCCGGACCAGCAGTTAGTAAAGGGGTTTCAAGTCTGTCTATCTGTCTGTCTGTCTGTCTGTCTATCAGACTTCTATACTGCCCAAAACTTGCATCTCTGGGCAGTTTAGAATGAAAATAATATAAGCATTAAAATAATTAAATTTGGAATCTTTTGCAAACATTGGATATTAGGGGTTCTTAACCTTGGGTCCCTCAGTTAAACTCCCATAACCTCCAACAACAATGGCATTTGGCCATTATGGCTCGGGATTATGGGAGTAGAAGTCCACCAACGTCTGGGTACCCAAGGTTGAGAACCCCTGAATCTAAAAGCCTGGGTGAACAAATTTGTCTCCAGTATGTCTGGAGTGGAGGTGCTTGTGATTACTCAATGGAGAGGGGATGTTGGGCCATTAGAAAAATTCAAAAGCTACACGGGGCCAATGAAAACAACATACAAGCAAGCCCCACTGATGCAAGAGGGAAACAGTGTTCCCTCTCAAGGCGCCTCGACCACAACAGGCAGCTGGGTTTCAATCAACCAACCTTTGGCTGCAAACAATGAGCATGCAAGAACCAGCAGCCCTTCAAGTGGCGCCCACTGCCATACTTTTTCCTCCATGCCCCCGCATCGCATACAGTTTGAAGCTGTAAAGATAGGGAATAAGATAGCTGTAGGAAGATCTCAGCAGCACGTGGAGGCAAGGCACAAGAAGGGTCCCATGCCTCCGTGATACTCTTCCTCTTCTGTGCCATGTGCAAAATTGAGGAAGTGAGTGCCTTGATTTCAGTTGGGGGGGAGGGTTTGACTCCCAGTCAGGGACCGGCACTCAACCCTTCGGGGACCGGCAGCGGTCCAGGGACCGGTGGTTGAGAAACACTGCTCTATACAAACATAAAGTTCCCTGTCCAGGATAAGTTCAAATAAGTTCTACATTTTCTGAAGAAGCCAGCTGTCTGCTGATTGGCTGGGGTTTGCAATGGCTAAGTTCACTTGTCCAGTCCTATCCCCTGAGCAATTGGGGGGCTCTTTTAAATTTGAATTTCCTTTTAAAAATAAATAAAGCAATGAACAAAAGTGTACATGAATAAATGGACCTGCTGCATTAATTTTTTTTTTTTTTTAAGAAAGGTTCCTGACATTTGGGGTGAGCAAGAAAACAGACAGCTCTGGTCAGTATTTGAAACCATAAGAAATGCATCTGTTGAATGTGTTGTGAAGACCAGAGGAACCTGGGCTCACACCACAGCAGAATGGAGTGCTCGGTCCTGTTAAAACCTACATCTGCACCCACTCCTAAGATACACCAGTCCAGATTTCCCACACAGAAGATGCTCACATTCATGTGCATGTGCACGCGCACACACACCCTTCTTTAGTAAAGTTATTTTATTCCTAACAGGTAAAAGCTTAGCTGATGCCATGCCATGTGTTCAGTCCTGTGTCCAAAATACAATGCCAAGAAAAGGAAGAGAAACCAAACATCTTGGATTGTTGCTACATTTGCCAGAGAGATGCTACTACATGCATGCTCATGAGATGTGCACCTGTCAAGTGCTCAGGCCCATTTCTTTGGGTCTGGCAAGTGGGTTTCTCCCCTTGCGAACCACTCGCCTCCTGTCCTCTTGCTTCCACTCCACCATTTCCGTCAGTGTGGCTCCCCTGCCTTCTCCTATCGACAGCGGTGGACCTCCACCAGGTGCCGGCATTGCCTGCACTTGACTGCGCAGCACCAGCGGAACTTGCAGCTGCACCTCTCGACCACCTCCGCCTGGGCTGTGCGGAAGCCGCGCCCACAGCACAGGAGCTCGCAGCCATCCAGGGCAGGGGAGGTCCGGTTGCACTGGCGCCCCGAAGTGCCAAAGATCCCACCATGTGGATCCCAGTTGCAGAAATCGGGGCTGCTCACCAAGTAGACCAAGTCCTGAGTGGCATACGGTTTGAAGTGGGAACTCTTGGGCACTAGCAGCTTGCGGGAGCCCACCCGCTTCAGATGCACTTCGGTGGCACCTTCAAATTTCTCCTTCAGCAGGTTGCCCACTTTGCGAAATGGCGGCATGACCTTCCAGCAAGTGCGGACCTCGCAGGAGCCTGACACGCCGTGGCACTTGCACTCCACCTTCATGTGGGACAGAATGGCCTGGAAAGCAAAGCAAAGCACGAGTCCTGTGGCATGAGCAAGCTCAATGCGACACCAGCATTTATGGGCTGTAGCCCTCTTCCAGACCAGATGCAGGAAGCTCTCTCTTAAATTGGCAGGCATGGATAAAATGACTCATGGATAAAATGAGGGGTGGGAATTATTATTTTATTTTATTTTATTTTATTTTATTTTGATTTCTATACCGCCCTTCCAAAAATGGCTCAGGGCGGTTTACACAGAGAAATAACAAACAAATAAGATGGAACCCTGTCCCCAATGGGCTCACATTCTAAAAAGAAACATAAGATAGACACCAGCAACAGTCACTGGAGTTACTGTGCTGTGGATGGATAGGGCCAGTTACTCTCCCCCTGCTAAATAAAGAAATAAATGTTTACCATACAGGGGCGTATCTAGGGTGGGGCAGGCAGGGCACGTGCCCCGGGCGCCACTTGAAGGGGGCACCATTTTAAAAAATTAAAAAAATAATTAAAAATGGTCGCCGAAAACAAAATGGCCACCACGCATGCTCAAATGGCCTCTGTGAGGCCCTAGTCCATGCCAGACCTCACAGAGGCCATTTGAGCATGCGTGGTGCCCCCCATTTTGTTTTCAGAAGCCATTTTTAAAAAAAAATTTAATGGCCACCGCACATGCTCAAATGGTCCCTGCGAGGCTCTAGAGGCCAGCAGGGGGAGGGGGAACTTTTACAGACCCCCCCCCCCAGCCTTTAGGAAGCCCCCCAAAGGGGCTACAGGTATTTTTTTTTTAATTAATATAATATAAGTCACTGTACACATGTTTCGTTTGGCATGATGTACAGAGAATCAGGGTTTGTGAATACTGAGCTGAACCTTATGAGCTAGGATTGTATTCATTTGCTTCTTGTGATAAGTGAGTTAAATGTGATGTCTTAATAATATGGCTGTTAATGGTGAGTTTGTCTTTGAATCAGTGTGAAATCCATAGTATTAAGGCCCACTGGGAGTTTCTTGCTCTCTTTCTCTCATTTTAACTGTCTTTCTGAAATCCTAGAATATATTCCATGCAGTGAGTTTACTTTGCATATCCTTTAATTATTTTCAGAGTATCTGGGAAAAGTCAAATTCTCCATTTATTTTAAAAACTTATGTAATAGTGATAATGCAATGCATAATAGAGAATTAAACAGGCACTTCTGTTTAGTTTTCCAAGTACACCTCCACATAGTATTTGGGTATTTCATGAGCCCCAGCATACCCAAATTTGTAGTTTTCCAGCATTTTTTGGTCTGGCTACGTCCACTGCTAAATAGTTTTTGAAATATTGAAAGATTAATGTGCTTGACTTGTATTTTTCATCTGATATTATGGTAAAGTTATCTGAAAGATGGGTGTCAGATGTTTGGACAGGGGGCGCAATTTCAGTGCTTGCCGTAGGCGCTATTTTCCCTAGATACGCCTCTGTTACCATATCATAGTTCAGGGGTCCCAACCTTTTCTTAAAAAAAGTATACCCCTTCTGTTGCAAAACTTCAACTCAGGTAGCCAGTGAGAGAGTGAGTATGAGTATGAATATATGCATACACTCACAAGCTTTGCTTATCTCACCTGCCTTGCGATGAAGCACTTCACCTGATAGACCAGCTCAGTGGGTCCCTCCTTTAGAACTGCTATTGACTTTCTTACCTTTCTCCCAGCTTCATTGTTGTGCAAGTTCATTAGTGCTCTACTGGAAGACACTCCACGGCTCCGCTCTGGGGTGTCCACGAAGGCCTGAGAGAAGGTGATGCCATAGGACAAGTTATCAGAGCAGCCTGACCACTGGAACCCTGTTGGGTTAGGGAAGAAGAAGTCCATGAGCAGGGCTGGTTTTTCTTGATCCCCCCCCCCCAAATAAGATAAAACCAATATTCTGAAAAAGCTGAATTCTGCACCCTATAAAATTAGACAACTTTGCCTGTATTCTCTGATTTTGCTAAACATATTCCACAGTTTTATCATTCTGCACAATTTATTCTGGATTTTCTAGTCATGTCAAAGGGAAAGGAGTTACTTAGGACACTGAACTCCCAGCCCCTGGCTGAATAGGTCATTGAGCAAGCCCTTTGGCTTCTGAGATTGTACTAGATTTTACTGTGAGGGGAGGAAAGCTGGTCTTGTGGTAGCAAGCATGACTTGTCCCCATAGCTAAGCAGGGTCTGCCCTGGTTGCATATGAATGGGAGACTTGATGTGTGAGCACTGCAAGATATTCCCCTCAGGGGATGAAGCCGCTCTGGGAAGAGCATCTAAGTTCCAAGTTCCCTCCCTGGCTTCTCCAAGATAGGGCTGAGAGAGATTCCTGCCTGCAACCTTGGAGAAGCCGCTGCCAGTCTGTGAAGACAATACTGAGCTAGATAGACCAATGGTCTGACTCAGTATATGGCCGCTTCCTATGTTCCTACTTTTCTGATATTTTTTTTTAAACTAAACTTTACTCCTCGCACACTTTCAAACATATTTTTGTTTGAGGGGCTAGAAACTTGCTTTTTTTTTAAGCAAAAGCAAAGATTTTTAAGAAATGAAATTCTACAGCCAATATCACATTCTGCAGCCTTTCTGTATTCCTGTAAATCTGAAGCATGGAAGACACAGAACCTGAAAGACCCATGGTGTCTATACAGAGGTCAGGTAGGGACTTCTAACCCTCTGCTTCTTATGGCGAACAGGTCTCCCTGCCCAGCCTTATACTTGCATGTTGCAAGAAGGATCAGCCGGTCCCCAGGTTGAAGCTTTCTTTTGCTCATTCTGTGCTCTACTCCACAACCCAGGGCAGGACTGCTACTTCCCTCCAGCTATATTTCCTGTTACCTTCAGGGCTGATTCCTCTGATCTTGCGATCACATCCACACTTTTCCAGTTCACCCCGGCTGCAGGCCCGGGTCACCGCAAAAGCAATCGCGGCGGAGGAGATAGCATGAACAAAGGCTGATTCCCGTGTACCTGCAGCAAAGGATTTATATTGACACATAAAAGCCCATTCTCAACATTTTGCCGTCCTCTAGGGCAGGGATTCTCAACATTGGGTCCCCAGACGTTATTGGACTTCGGCTCCCATAATCCCCGACCAAAGGCCACTGGGGCTGGGGATTATGGGAGTTGAAGTCCAATAACATCTGGGGACCCAACGTTGAGAATCCCTGCTCTAGGGTGACCAAAACACAGAACCCAGGATAGGGCTAAGCTGGTCAGAAGGGGCAGACCTGATTCTCAAGCTGAGCAAGGTCATCGGGATCAAGGAGCAAATGTAGCCCCCACCCAGAGGTGCACCTAGGTAATTTTGGACGCTGGACCTAAAGGCCTTTGGAGCCCCCCCACCCGCTGCAAGTTAAGCATCATTTTTTAACATATAGGTTCTCGAGGGCACAAACCACACCACTCAGGACATACTCAAGAGGATTTGGGGTGCCCCAGGGGGTGTGGAGGCCCTAGACTTTGGCCCTAAAGTCCAAGGGTAAGAGTGCATCTGCCCCCACCCTCCCCAGTTGTGTCCCTGAGATTTACTTTCCCCCATAGAAGGGAACCATTGCCCCTCACTCCTCCTGAGAAAAGTACAATGCCAAACCTGGGAACACTATTGTGGTGAGGGCAAACCCTGCTTTATACCCCCCTGCAAGGGATGATCCCAGAGGCATTGCTAGGTACTCAAAAGATCTGGGGCCCAGGCCCACAACCCCTCTTTTGATCGTTCTATTCCATCATGCCACCCTCAAGAATAAATACTAACGCCTTATCCCCAAAGGGAAATGGAAGCGACAAGCATCTGTTTTGCTCCCAGAGTAGCACCTTTTAGGAAGGAGACGGAGATGAGAAGCTATCATTGCTGCTGGGGCAGCAGCAGCAGTGGTGACCACCCATGCACCCACGCATTTGAGAAGGAAGTGGCTGGTGAGATTCGGGGCTCTGAGTTGTTATTCATTGGGGGCCTGAGCCCCATGGGCCACCCCCTTTTTATGCCCCTAGGTGATCCAGCTCCCACTGACTGATTCCTCGGAGGTAAGTATGTATGTGTGCGTGCGTGCAATGTGTCCATCAAAGGTCTACAGAGATGCATCACATATATGCGTGCGTACACACACACACACTTCTATGTTGCGAGGACCTTGCAGTATACAAGCCTTTCCATTACAATAATAGGCATTTTGCTAGTGTCTTGTAAAAAGGAATGATTCCCCCCAAAATGTCATCTATTCTTTGCAACGGTCAGACATAAGAATCTCACTGAAACGCTACCAAGCACATTGAACCAGCATGAATTCCAAGATGGCAGAGTAAATCATTCAGCAAGTTGCTACTAGGAATGCATAATATATTTTGCTACAAATCTACTCTCCTGGCAAGAACACATCCCTTCTGCGAGGCCTTTTTGGACTGATGGGGACATCTAGAGAGGATGCATCAGCAAGCATTTTGTAGAAAAAGGGAAACAACTAATCTCCCTCTTCTTTCTTTGTGTGGTTAATCAAGGCGTTCCAGAGACAACCACTACCCTGAGGTTTGGACCAGGGACTTCCCAGTCCACATCTCCTTCTCTTAACCACAACACTACATTATCATAGCAGCATGAAGTTCTGTTATCAGACATTTGTAACTCTGGTGTTCTGCTGTAGGAGAAGGTGTATTTGGTTTAGTTTCTGTGCCAGATGAGGGTTCCTTTGGGGGTTAGTCTGAGACTTAAGCTGATTTGAAGAGCCTTTGATTTGGGCAGGTGACACCAAAGACAAGGCTTCTTGCACCCACCACCACTCACGATGTCTGACCTTGTAGAATAACTTTCCCGAAGACCTGCAGTGCCTGCAAGGTAGAACAATTCCAGCGGCGGTTGCGGAACTGGTGCTGGCACTCTTCAAGGGCCACCTCAGCACCCCGCTTCACTGAGTCCATGGCCTCCACCTGGAGATAGCATATCCTCACTTGCTCCTCTGACAAGCCCTTGAGGTTTTCACAGGCACTGGGATCCCACAGAAGCCCTCGAAGGGAAGGCTGCTTGGCCAAATACCTGCCCCCAAAGAGAAAAGTTTTGATAGTTCTCAGTTTTTAGCTTTAAGAATTTAATTTGGAATTTTAAAAGCTAATTATGATTGTGGTTGCTAGCTTGGATTTTTAACTTGGTTAATTTTATTAGTCTGGTTTTATATTGGAACTGTTTTATAAATGTCGTGAGCTGCCCCAAGCAGTAATGAAATATATTTATAAATAAAGTGATGGAGGCTGGATTGTTAAACAGCTTCTGGAGAATAACCAGCCCCTGCCCTCAGACATATGATTACCTACCCCCATCTTTCTGGGAAGAATTCTTCTCGCGCAGAAGTGGCCGTACCTTAGTTGAGACAAGATGAGGCATTCACCTCAGGTTTGGGGTCCCTTGAATGGTGGCAACATGGGAGGAGGAGTGCTCTAACCTACCTCACAGGGTTGTTGTGAGGATAAACTCAAGTATGTAGTACACCACTCTGGGCTCCTTGGAGGAAGAGCGGGATATAAATGTAAAAATAAATAAATAAATAAATAAATAAATAAATAAATAAATAAATAAATGGTGTAGCTCCAATAAATGTCAACGGGGCTTGCACAGGAGAACTTCCCAGCAGATGATGCCCCATGTTAAGAAGTGCCGTTTGGAACATCCACCTGAGGTACCAAAACACCTTTCTATTTGGATTCACCACCTCAAATAGCAGGATATGAATTCGACAAATATTTATATACCGCTTCTCAACAAATGTTCCCAAAACAGTTCACATAGATATAAATACATACATTAAAATGGCTCCCTGTCCTCAAAGGGCTCACAATGTAAAAAAGAAACATAAGATAGACACCAGCAACAGCCACTGGAGGGATGCTGTGCTGATGGATAGGGCCAGTTGCTTTCTCCCTGCTCAGTAAAGAGAATCACCACTTCAATAAAGATAATCATCAAAGGTGCCTCTTTGCTCAGTTAGCAGGGGACTTTCCCCCCTTTGCTCAATTAGCAGGGGAAATATCTAGGACCTACCTGTAGTCCTGTTTTGGAGTCCTTAGTTTCCTGTGAAATCCACAGATAGAAAGCAGGGCCCTCCCACTCCCAATCCTGAAGCACCTTTAGACGGTGATGGCAACTTGACAGCAGGGCATACTTACAGCCAGGACACAGCAAGGGCATGGTGCACCAAAACCAGCATCCAGCACAGGTGGTGACTTCCCATCTTGCCACTTGTCAAACCCTCCCACCCACCCCCTGCTTCACCTTCCCTCCCCAACTCCGCTGAAGGGCTAATCCAAGATCAGTCCAGCTGGGTAGAAGGCAAGTATCCCTGCCCACTTTGCAACCATGAGGCGTCTCTGAGTGCCCATCAGCACACATCCCATGCCTGGAGAGAGGAACCGTCCCAGGTTAGCACAAGACACACACATCCATGCCGACACCTCCTTCCTTCCAGAATTGGGAGGCATCCATTGCCGAGTCCTGAGCCAGCGACTCCAGCCAGGCCTCCCACAAAGGGTCGAGGAAAGATTCACGTCTCTGGATTGCAAAAAAGAAAACAGCCGTTGGCCCAGCAGTTGGTCAAGTAGCTTCTTTTTATGCCCACGCTTGGGAGAGACGCTTTATATGTTCTCTCACACACTCTCTTCTTCAGTCCTCCTCCTCAAAGATTCATGCCATGCACCCCCCCCCCAAATCAATCATGGGCAAAATGCCCAGCTGGGGAAGTAGCTGAGCTCCTGAGCACTCCCAAATCCTGCTGGCACCGTTTGGCTGCTGTTCACTGACACCGCTGGGAGCTCAGTCCTCCTGCTTGCTTGCTTGGCTCAGCTCTTCACCTCTCCCCCAGGCTGATTAAGCACTCAAGCAACGCTCCAGTGCTGGTTCCTAGAGCAAAGGGGAGCTTTGGCTGGCCTGGGGCCTGGCTGTCCCTTTTAG
The DNA here is from genome assembly GCF_027244095.1 of Hemicordylus capensis. Taxonomy (NCBI): domain Eukaryota; kingdom Metazoa; phylum Chordata; class Lepidosauria; order Squamata; family Cordylidae; genus Hemicordylus; species Hemicordylus capensis. Next base: position 164,731,780 of record NC_069658.1, read on the forward strand.
CCTCCTTGGGGATTCTCTCTTGTCTGGCTACTCTGTCCGGGAGATGCCTCTCTTCTATCCTGGGACCCTCATGGTGACAGCAAACACGCAGAACACTGCCTGTTGTTCTCTGGATTCTTTTGCTCATTCCCTGTCAGCCCTTCACAGCCTCAGAGACGCGGTGGGAGACAAAAAGGTGACACCCCTTTACTGAAATGGTCTCTTCCTAGTTGGACCTGTCTGCTTTCCCCCTAATCAAGGATGAGGCACACTACTAAAATTGGGGAGAATTCACACTCTTGAGCTGGGGCGGGGGGGGAGGTAGGACACCCTGATAGAAATTATTTTCTCTGGGAAATCTGGGGCAACTCAAATAAAGTTCAACCCTTGTGTAATCAGTTAGACTGCAGGTAGAACCTCCCTTACAAGCACTACTTACTCCAAATCCCACCCACTCCCTACCCCACCACATTGTATCTGTGATAATGTGACAAAACCATTTCTTAGCCTACTTTCCTTAAGGGAAGTAAGCTTATAAGTAAGCTTATGTGCACCTGGCATTCTGTGTCCATGTGTGTCTCCCCAGTGTTCCCTGTAAGAGGGAATCCCAGATGTTGATGATATCTCCCAGAATCCCCAACTGCAGTGGACTTTGGCTGATGATGCCGGGAGCTGTAGTCAACAACATCTGGGATTTTCTGTTAGAGAGAACACTGGTCCCCACCCTGCACATCAACTTTGCAATGCCCGGACCAATACACACAAAACTGGGTACAGTTGTAGGGACACATAGGGACACCTCAAAAACATAGTTTGTGATGATGTCATCCACCCCAATTCAAGATGGCAGACGCATGCACATTTGAGGTGCATGTGGACTAATTTTTGAACTGCCTAACCTATTTGGACCAAATTTAGTCCAGTTGTAGGGATAGTGAAAGGAAAGTGGGCAGATTAGTGAACAACTTGTTCCTACCTGGAAAGCAACAAGAACAACAGAACATGCTAGCAAATCCTCTTACTAAACAGGACTAAAACAAGAGGTCTACCACAGTCCTGTCTCCCAGTCCCCAACTTCAAACCTCACACCCAGGACCGTAGCTAGGGGAGAGGGGGCCCACCCATGTTCACCCTTCTCTTTGGCGGGCCGGGCCCTCAGAGTGAAGAAGGTAATGAAGAAAATAGGGAGGGGTGGAGCTGTGTTGGCCTCAGGAGCTGGGGGCGTGGGTTCCTCAAACCCTTTCGCTCAGTTATAGCTACACCCCTGTTCACACCCTCTGTTTTTCTCTTCATCTCTTCATATGCCCCAACAGACTAGTTTACTCAGAATAATCTTTCTCAGTTTGCTGCTACCTGCCCCTGGTAAATCACTGTCCCTATTGGGGGATGCCTTTTATGAACGATGCTAGTGTCAGTTGACAGAGTTGTCACCAATCCCCAGCTTACAGCCCCTGCCTTTCTGGACCACTAGGAGTTCCCTATTCAAGAAGGAGGAAATACTTCTGATGTATGTAACTTGCATGTGCATTAGCACAATGGCATCATGCAGTGCACATCCTCCCATTTCACATGCTGCAGTTAAACAGGTTTATTTCATACGGTGAAATATATTCTGTTAGATGGGAGCCTATTTCAAAGTAAGAACTGACTCTACTCTGACTTTGCCTCTGCTACCTGGGCAAAGAGGCCTCTGAGAATGTGGGGAGGACTCTCTTATGTTTCGCTGGGAGAGAGCAACTATTCCCCGCTATTCATCCCAGTGCAATGCTCCTCTCAGTGGCTGTTGCTGGTGTCTTACTTGGGTTTCTTTTTCAGATGTTGAGACTTTGGGGACGGAACCATCTTCTCATTCCTTTTGCAATGTAAATCACTTTGTAAACTCTTTTGTGGAAAAACAGTATATACATAGAACATATTTATTCTGGAAAGTAGGCTAAAAATTAGATTCTAGAAATTTTGGGCATATTTTACTGGGAGGATCTCTTGCACAGCCCTCATGGAAATGGGCGAAAGCTGTGCACCTCCCATTCATAGTGCTTGTATGTAGTGTATAACTGGCAGGCTAGAGAAGAGGAGGGATCCCAGGATACACAAGGCAACTATCTCTGTTTTCATCAGTGACATTTGGGAGGGTGTGTCTCCGTATGGGTTTGTATCTGATGGTAATTATTATTATTATTTCCAGATATCATGAACACCAAGTCCCAGAGACATGTCAGGATCTGCAGCTCCCAGCACACCTCGACACACCCCAGTAGTCTGGTTTTACCTGCTGCCAATTCAAACAAGGGGATGAAGAAACTCAGGAAAGCCCTGCTGCTTTCCCTACAGAGTTAAGGCCACACAATGCTGCTCACGGACACAGTGTGGGGCTCTATTACCCACCAGCAATGAACAACCGAGGGGCTGAGAAACCATAAGAGGTAGGTAGGCCTGAATCTTGCATTGACAGCAAGGATGGATGAGCGAAAGTTCTCCAAGCCACCCATAGCAAAGCTCCCATGGACTCAGCAAAGTGTGTGAGCCTCAGGTAGCTCTTAGCTTTGGAGGACCTTGAACAAGCCTCATTTGAAATGTCTCCCTGGTTTTGAGGGTGTTACTACATACAGGGGTGGGCATAGCGAATTAAGTGAATCAGGGGTGTGGCCGGGGAGTGGGGGGGCCCATGATCACCCCTCTCCCCAGCCGCTCCTCAGAGTGAGGCAGATAATGAAGGAAATAGGGAGGGGGCGGAGCTGGGGGCCCCTCAGGAACTGGGGCCTGGGTTCTTTGAACCCGTCCGCTCAATGATAGCTGCACCCCTGAAGTAAATACTCTTGCCAGCCTTAAAAGCCAGGTTTTGACTTCTTGTTAACATGCCGCACAGTCTCTTCTAAATGTTTCCTTTTGGAATGCCTTGCAGCGGGAGCCTAGGAGTGGCGGTCTCTTGTTAGGGTTCCAAACTCTCCCAGATTGGCCTGGATTGGAGTCTCCAGGAATTAAAGGTGACCTCCTGGTGACTTTTGAAAGCAATCCCGGAGAGGTTTGAATGGCGTGGGGAAAAATATCGGGGGGCGGGGGGATCCTCCAGAAATTGCTTCGGTCAGAGTTGGCAGCTCCCCCTCTTTTGTGAGCTGGTGTCATGTCATGGCTTCGTCGGGGAGCCACCATGGGCCAGCTCAGGGCCTCCCTGATTCCAATCTTGCCGCAGCCACAAACTCACACAGTGGCCTTGGGCAAGCTACTGTTTTCACAGTGGCTCTTGAACTATGGGGGAGAAGGAGACGGGCTGACTGTGTTGCATGGGAGGGGCTGGGGCAGCTCAAGGGTAGAGAACATGGTTGGCCTGCAGCAGGAGCATAACTATAATAGGGCCAGGGGAGACAGTTGTCTGGGGGCCCACTGCCTTGGGGGGCCCCCAGAGGAAAGTCACATGACTGACTCCCCCAGCTGCGCAACTGTCCGGGGCTTCCTTCAGTTGTATTCATCCTCCGAAATCGATGTGACTGTTAAGACCTGGAGCTACCAGAACAGCATGTCCTTCTCTAGTGCCATTAAATGACTTGCATCGTCCACAACTGACAAAACCTTGTAAAAAATAATTTAGGATGATGTTCTATTGTGGCACATAGGTTATATAGATATATAAATTTATATATATAAACTCTGCTTTTTGTTACCACTATTCAGCCTCATTTAAGATTTCTTTACTTCATGAGCTGAGCTTCGGTGGTTGGGGCGGATTTTAAAATCTTGTCTCTGGGCCCACTCCGACCTTGCTACGCCCCTGGCCTGCAAAAAGTCACCAGTGCAATCCCTGGAGCCTTTAGATAGGACTGGGACCCCTGGAGAGGAGCTGCTGTCCATCAGCGTAGATCAGTGGCTCCCACCCTGGGTTCCTCCAGAAGCTGTTGAACAACAACTCCCATCACCCTCCGCCACAATAAATTGTAGCTGGGGATGATGGGAGTTGTAGTTTAGCAACCTCTGGAGGAACCCAGGTTGGGAACCATTGGTGTAGTAGATGATAGTGAGCTAGATGGCTTGACTCAGTATTAGACACCTTCCTATGTTATGTGGGAAAGGACTGTAGCTCAGCGGAAAAGCATCTGTTTTGCATGCAGAAAGCCCCAGGTTCAGTCCCTGGCCTCTCCAGGTAGGGCTGGGCTGGGCTGTCTGTGAGGGTACCAACAGGATTTCCTGTGCCCAGAACACTGTGTGTGAATTGGGTCCCCCATCACCAACGTACTGGCAAGAGCTGCTGCTTGGGGACAAAGTTCTAGAACTGCAACTTACCAATACGGGGAGGGGACAGTGTGCATGTGTGCCTGCATGCACACTCTTCACTCGGGTCTGAGTGCTTCTGGGCTGGCTGCTGGGTGCAGAACTCACAGTCCCAGAGCAACATGTGTGTGCTTTGTCTTTTCCTTTTTTTTTAACATAAGGTAAATCTGCCTCAGCAGCTCCAGGGGAAAGGAAAGATCGATCACTTCACATTCTCTCAACATCCTCTCTGTTGGTTTAGCACGTTTAATTTAGTTGCTGATGAGATTGCAGGGAGATAATATTATTGTGGGGGGGACACCAAATATTAAAAACCCTTCTACCAATTTTTTGTAACTTACTGCAAACTGAAGCAAAGAACGAAGGCATGATTTGACAGCTCCTCCGCCAGTTGTGTTTCTGGGAGTCAACCACCTTCTTTCCACTTTTAAAGTGAGGGGAGGGGGAGGGGGGGGGAGAGTCACTAAAGCAGATGCTACAGCCGAGGCCTGTAGCCTTACAGTGAGATCCTGTCAGGATGTTGACTCAGCAGTCAGTCCTGTTGTGTGCAATGAAACTGGTTCCTTGGGGAGGGGGCTTAGCATTGCAGCCTGCTCCACGTTGCTGGTTATAGTTTGAAATGAATGCAGTGCTGGTATAGTGTGCCAGTTTAGAAACAACTCGGGGACCCTCCTTCTCCCCATTCTGGACCACTTCTTTCCTCTCTTTGCTCTCAGAATTGCTTGTGAGTTGATGTGTTCATCATTACCTTATTAATTGAAAAGGGACCATTTTTGCAGCAAAGCACTACTCCAGGGATTGGTGTGTGTGTGTTGCTGACATGACAGGAGGCCAGCTGAACACTGTTGCACTTCTTTGCTTTCTGCACATAAGGTCAACATAACATGGTTATCTTGGGCTGCATTCACACAATCATGGTGATTCTGGTTAACTCTTTAACTTGGATCACTGAGCCCTGCAGGGCTGATTGTGAGAACCCAGAGTTTCTGGGCATCCTGGTCAAATCTCAATCTGTGGTTAAACCACATATAACCAGGATACGTTAAATGCATTTTAACCACTGTGGTTTGATCAGGATTGCCCGGAAACTCTGGGTTCTCACCAGGAGAGTAGCTATAATTGAGCAAACACAGGCCCCCTCTCCCCTAGCTATGCCCCTGGTTCTCACAATCAGCAGTGTAGGGCTCAGCGATCCTGTTTAACTCTTTAACCAGAATCACCATGATTGTGTGAACACAGCCTTTGAAATACAAGTGGGGTGTGTGTGTGTGTGTGTGCAGGGGCGTAGCTAGGAGAGAGGGGGCCTGTGTTCATCCCTCTCTCTGACCTCCCCCCCCCGAGTGAGGGAGATAATGAAGAAAATAGGGAAGGAAGGAGCTGGAGGGCCCTCAGGAGTTGGGGGCCCGTGTTCTTTGAACCCCTTTGGTCAATTATAGCTACGCCCCTGTGTGTGTGTGTACACAGGGGTGGGTGGGTTGGGGGGCTCACTGTACAGTGCGTGAGCAACCTATGTTGGAGGAAGGAATAATAAAGTTAAGGCTACTTGTGCTTGGTTGTATTGTGGCAGGAAGGAACTGCTGGTGTAACACAGTGCCACCTTAATTGCGATACCCAATATATCCCTCAGTGCTGCTCTGTCCTGCAGCAGGTCCAACAGCTGTGGCCAGTGAGCAAGTGAAAGTACAGCCGGCCTCTTCCCTCCCCGCTCCAGGCCCTTCTCACCCCTCCAGGGTGTGCCTCTCATCAGAGGCACTCTTACCCCTGGACTTCCAGGCCAAAGTCCAGGGCCTCCATCCACACCCCCTGGGGGCCCGCAAATCCTCTTTAGTCTGTCCTGAGTGGTGTGGTCACCGTGCTGCCAGCCCACACTGCGCCAGACAGCCAAGCGTGACTGTGACTGGCGTTGGGCACCGAGCATGACCTCTGCTTTAGAGACAGAGGGGGGGAAGAAATACGTGGGATGGGAATATGTTAAGCTGCGTGTTGAAATGTTTCTGCTAGTGCATATTTGCATAAATATACCTGTTGTATAGTCTTACATTCTTATTTATTTTATTATTATTACATTTTATATCCCGCTCTTCCTCCAAGGAGCCCAGAGCGGTGTACTACATAGTTAGGTTTCTCCTCACAACAACCCTGTGAAGTAGGTCAGGCTGAGAGAGAAGTGACTGGCCCAGAGTCACCCAGCTAGTTTCATGGCTGAATGGGGATTTGAACTCAGGTCTCCACGGTCCTAGTCCAGCACTCTAACCACCACACCACACTGGCTCTCACTTCTTGAGTGTTCAGTTGCTGTTTGTGCCCTCAAGAACCCACATGTTAAAAAACCTGCATGTGGTGTGTGTGTGTGTGTGTGTGTGTGTGTGTGTGTGTGTGTGTGTAGGGGTGTGCGATGCTTAACTTGCAGCTGTGGGGGTGCTCCAAAGGCCTTTAGGTCCATGCTACAAAATGACCTAGGTGCACCTCTGCCTCTCTGCCCACTCCCCCATGCCTCCACTGCTGCAACAGATCAGCCGGCTTCCTCGTTGTCATCTCCTTCCAAAAGGAGGAAGCCAGTCAAGGAGAAGACAAGCACTCCAGGGCAGTCCCAGTACCTGTCTGGGACTTCCTCTTCACTGACTTCCTCTTCTGGAAAGAAGGAGACGAGGAAGCTGGCTAAATGGCTGCAGCAGTGACAGTGGCAGTGTGGGGGTTATGGGGAAAGCAAGGAGGCACCCTGCCACCAATGTTCCCTCTAACAGGGATTCCCAGGTGTTGTGGACTTCAACTCCCAGCATCCCCAGCTGCAATAGCCTTTGCTTGGGGATTATGGGAGTTTTAGTCAACAACATCTGGGAATCCCTGCTAGGGGGAACACTGCCTGATACCTGCGAGCCTCGTATGAGAGGCTCAAACCTTGGTTTGTCTCCAAATCTCGGCCGCCCTGCCTGTCTAAAACCCTGGAGAGCTGTTACCAGTCAGTGACTAACACCGTGACTAAGGCAGTGCGCCCATCGGCAGAGTCTGCAGGGATGCACCGGGAACACATCGACTCCCCAGGCCTCCTAGACTCACTCTGGAGCACAAAAGGGTTAAGACTTCCAAGTACTGCTAATGCACCAGTAGCCCTCTGTAAGAGCAGAAACATATCACTGAGGGTCAGCAATTTGTTTCTGCTCTTACAGAGCACTTCTAGAGTGGAAACATAGAATTATTCATCATCTTATGCAACAGTTGTGAGCAGGTGGAGGAGTTTCCGGTGTGTCCCCACATACTTTATTAGTCATGATGTTAACCAGTGTCGACAAGACCAATGCTATGAGTTGATATAAGGCAACTTCCTTTTTTTCTTCTTAAGAGGGACATTATAAGAGTTCATCAAATTATGCATGGTGTGGAGAAAGATATGTTTTTCTCCCTTTCTCATAGAATTAGAACTTGGGATCATCCAGGGAACAGAATCAGGACAGACAAAAGAAATGATTTCTTCATATAATGTAGCACGCACAATTCACAGGCACATGATGTGATGCTGATTACCAGCTTAGATCACTTTAAAAACAGACTAGACAAAATGCATGGAGGATAGATCTGACAGGGCCTGTTTCAGTCATAACGAAAGTATGTTCAGAATGCTCTGGACATCAGGAAGTTTTTAGTCCGCTTCTCCTCCAGAATGGAGGGTGTGCGTTCACATATTGGCCCAAATTACCCTGAAGACACTGAGAACTTCACACACAATTTGGGTTTTTCAGTGCTCATTCAAGTGTAATCCGATTTATATCTAGGGTTTTTAAAAAATCCACTTTTTGCATCAGTTCTTTGGGGCAACTTTGAATTCCCAGTAAAGCCTGCTGTCTGGGAACGTTCCAGATAATGGGGACCAAACAATAGGAAATGGCCAACACCTTCATACCCTGCTTGTGAGTTTCCAGAGGCATCTGCTGTCCACTATTGGAGACAGAATCCTAGTCTAGATGGACCTTGGTCTGATCCAGCAGGAGCACGCCTATGTTCTTATTGAGATAATAAGTGTTGAACACTTAAAATGCACTACAAAAATAACAGCTATTGTTGTTTGGAAATTGCCTTATATAGCCTGTGCAACCAACACCCATGTTTCCGGCCACAGATGTTTTCTTGTGAGTTTTCATGGAGGGTATAGGCTGTTTCCAGCCATCACTGGCAGATTCCGGGATTTTAAGGGTTTAGGTTCTTGAAAAGGCATGGAAAGTTTGAAGAACAAAGATCCCAGCAACAAGGAAGCAGGGCAAGCGGCTTGTCTCAAAAGAGGACAGGCACTAAAACAAAATTGGATGAGATCAGTGGCTGGGATACCTTTGTATGCTCTCAGGATTTATGGAGAGTCAGCTCATATATATCCCCTAGAGTGTCACCCTCTGAATGGAGGAGGTAGTGTCAGTAGAACAAGGACCATATAGAGAGTGAGAAAGACAAACAAGCAGGGAGATGGTCCATCAGGCAGAGGCTGCAAAGAGAAAGACAAAGAAGGGAGTGAGGAATATCTGTGTGTGTGTGTGTGTGTGTGTACACACACACACACACACCCCTGTGGCACTTTCCCTACAGTAAGAGCCCCAAAGGCCTCTGGCAGAAAAGCATGGGTCTACATTGGCAGCAGAATACAGGGTAGAATGGACTGTACCACTCCAGTCCACAGGAAGGGTATTCATGTTTTAAAATAAATCCTCCCTGCAAGTAGAAAACCCACAAGCTCAGCAGCAGATGGTTGGATGTGAACTTTTCTCCCTGGTACCCTAAAGTTCTACTTGCAGAAATTTTTAATTTTACATAGGGAAACATTTAAAAATGATCGCTGCCACCACACAAACACCCCTATAATTTGAAGTAGTACAACCCAGTCTACTAGCTCAGGTCTCTACCACTTCATTCTGCTGCATATCTAAATCTGGTCTGGCTGGCAGTATCTCTGCCTTCACCAAAAGCACTAGGATGTTTTGGTTTGTGGTATTTGGTTTTGTTTTTAAATCGCAGCTGTGAGAGCCTGATGCAGATCAGGACCGTAGTGTTGTAGAAGGGGGCTTTAATCCTTTGCCTCCATCAGACCCATAGGCGCAATCTGGATTGACCCTCCTCTACAGCACACATATACACCCCTGCCTGCCTGCCTGCCTGCCTGCCTACCTACAGCACATCAGGGCCAAACTATGCATTTCAAGTCATGTGCAGCCCTCCAGCAGCAATTACAGTATTGTTCAAAGTCAGCAAATCTGTCACCTGTTTTATCCCATCCTCCAAAGTGTTCAGGATAGCATAGACCAGGCCTGCTCAGCTTAGGACCCCCAGCTGGTTTTGGACTACAAATCCCATAATCCCCAGCCACAGTGGCCAAATGTCAGGGGTTATGGGAGCTGTAGGCCAACATCTGCAGGAAGGTCAAAGTTGAGTAGCCCTGGCACAGATCAGGGATTCTCAACGTTGGGTCCCCAGATGTTATTAGACTTCAACTCCCATAATCCCCAGCCCCAGTGGCCATTGGTTGGGGATTATGGGAGCTGAAGTCCAATAACATCTGGGGACCCAACGTTGAGAATCCCTGGCACAGATGACACGCACACCACTTTTATCTTCACAACAACCCTGTGGGCTGATTGGCCCACTAAGAGCAACTAGCCCAAAGTCCCACTGTCAGCTTTTTGGTGAAAGGGGGATTTGAACTCAGGTCTCCTTGCTTTAAGGGCACCACTTTTAACTACTGCAAACACCATTTTGATTTTCTGTCTCAGCCACCAAAAATATCTTGGGCTGATTTAAACTGTTGCTATGGTGCAAAGGAGGGGAGGTAGACGGCGAAGTATTTTAGGCTCAAGGCATAAGTAGCTCTAAAGGTCAGAACCAGCACCTCGAATTGCATCTGGAAGCCATAGAGAGCCAGCGCCAATGCTGGAGGCCTGCTGTAACACGTGCTGCATGACACACCCATCCAGCCAGGTGCCTTTCAGCCCTGTAAGGCTGATCCCTAATGTGCTAGATATTGGCTAATGATTAATTTCTCAGCCTTGCTTTACTCTCCTGCTTCTAACAGCAGATGTCTCAGGAAGTGAAAGGGAGGGGAAAGACCTGACAAAAGTATCTCTGAGTCTCAACCACTTCCTGATTTGTTATGTGTGTCTAATGAGCTGGTTTTGACGGCAAAGGATGTTGTTTCTTGGTTGCTCTCAGCTTTTGCTATTATGCGGAGCCCAACGTGACTTATCAGCTCTTGAAGCCAAAGTTCGTATGTGGTTGTCAATGCCAGGTTGTATCACAGGGAGAGGATGAAAAAATGAGATGGAAGAAAGAGCAAGAGCAACAAAGTACATGATGGAACAGGCGCCGTGAGGGAAAACCTTAGCTTGGATGGACCCAGGGAATTCTACGTGGCTGGGAGAGTCCAAGCCTATCCGGTGCTGCTTCAGAGCTGCCTTTGGGTTTTTCTGGTGGGTCGAAGTTCCGTCATCTGCTGTGAACACGGAGCAGAGGCTAGAAGGCCTGTAACTCCACCAAATCTACGCAAGGAGAGAGGTAAAGCACAGGAGCTGGATTGAGAAGGAAGACCGGGTTAGATGCTGCGGCTGGCAAACGGTAGCTAACAAAATATTTGGTATCTTTCTAACATGGACCTTTCAGCAGGGTTTGAAATTTAGTATCACAGCACATTGGGATAGGGTAAAATCAAATTGTAAGGCAGAGAATATATGTTTTGTAATATTATAGCAACGGCTTATGTGTATAGTTAACAAGAACCGGGCAGACTGGTAAGTGGGAAGTCAATATTTACTTAAGTGTAACTTGATTGCTAAGATATTGTAAAAATCAATAAAACTATAAAATGGCAAAAAAAAAAAAACACCCCACAAAATATTTGGTATCTGTAGGCGTACTTGCTGATCAGACAAAAACAGCCTGGCCTGCTCTTGTGTTGTTAACAGACAGGCAGGAATCAGCAGGTGAAGCCTTTCTGGTAATGGAGTCATTAGATTATCACCTAATGACTACATATCATGCAACAGGGGAAAGAACTGAAATTGGTAAAAAGAAAAAATGTTGGCAATCCATAGTAGAAGATAAAACCTTTGGGGGGGGTGCAATGTGTCCCGGGGTTAATCTGTATGATGAGAGGCACTGAAATTCCAGACTGCCTCATTAAAAAGCCTGCCCCTGCCCCAATCTCAAATAAGCACATAAGACAAGGGCCTCCTGGGTCAGTCAAAAGGCCCATCTAGTCCCAGGTGATGTTGCCCACATTATGGGCCAAATCTCAGATTTGTGGACATGTTCAATGGTAAACCCCTCCTGTATTCTACCAAAGAAAACCACATGGCTCTGTGGTCGCCAGGAGTCGACACCGACTCGACAGCACAACATTACTTTTATTATGATTATGCAGTGATGAAAGAAACGTACTTTCTTTCATCATAGTCAGAGCCAATTCTTTGCTCTAGCATTAAAAAAAGGGGGATTCCATGGAGATCTGGTGCACCCTGGCTCAGATGCTGTCTCCAGATAGTATTGCTACCTTTTTCTTTTCGTTAACAGCAGCATAACAAGCAGAAATTCAACAGGCAAAACTTCCCCTGTCATTATATGAGCCAGCGTGGTGTAGTGGTTAGAATGCTGGACTAGGAGACCAGAGTTCAAATCCCCATTCAGCCATGATACTAGCTGGGTGACTCTGGGCCCGTCACTCCTCTCTCAGCCTAACCTACTTTGTGGGGTTGTTGTGAGGAGAAACTTAAGTATGTAGTACACCGCTCTGGGCTCCTTGGAGGAAGAGCGGGATATAAATGTGATAATAATATCTCCACACCAGATAAAGCTGCATGAATCTGCAGTAGCTCTTCTGCCTGTCCTGTAGCTGTTAAAGACTCAGGCATGTTGACAGAACAAAATGTGGCAATTCTTCTCTAGAAGAGTAAATATTATTGCATACCAGTTGCTGGCAATTTAGGGAACTCAGAAGTGCAAAGAAATATTCTGTAAAAGCAGACAATTAAAACTGTATAGCCAAAAAGAAGAAGATGCCTTGCTTTGTTTACTTGGAAGCCCCATTTATTTCAATTAGACTTACTACTCGTGGTCCTAAGCATGCTTACTTGCAGAGGCGTAGCAAGGTTCGAGTGGGCCCAGAGACAAGGTTTTAAAATGCAAAAAGGTTTTGTAAATTGCGGACGATGCAAGTCATTTAATGTTGCTTAGGAAGACATGCTGTTCTGGTAGCTTCAGGTCTTAACGCTCACATCAGTTTCGGAGGATGAATACAACTGAAGGAAGCCCAGGCGGGTGCGCGGCTGGGGGAGTCAGTCATGTGACTTGCCTCTGGGGCCTCCCCCAAGGCAGTGGGCCCTCAGACAACTGTCTCCCCTTGCCCTATTATAGTTATGCCCCTGCTTACTTGGGAGCAAATGCCACTGAACTCTCTGAAGTTTATTTCTGAAAGCTACTGTACCATTGTGGTGAAAACCTTACACTGAACGTTTTGCTCCTGAACTTTCCTTGATTTTTTTTTTCTTTGAAAAGCAGTTGCAGGAAGCTGAAATTGGGAGAAAGTGGGGTGCGTTGTGGGGTGGTGTTCACCCTTCCCTACCAGCCATTTTTTCTCTCAAAATTGTCCCCTTGAAGAGAAAAGGAATGGAGGCCTAGAAAGTGTACGTTGGTGCTAAAAGATGAATAGTGAATCCAGGAAGTCACTGGCTAAAATCTCACCTCTGCTGTGCATTCACTAGGTAGCCTTACTACGAAACCTACTGTCTCTCAGTCAGCCATCTGCAATATGGGACTATTAATTACTTACTGACCTGCTTTACAGGATTGTTCTAGTTCCTGGTTCACAAATTGCCTTTGCCATGAACTCAACAGGTGATGTCAGGCAATGGGGATGCCTCCTCTGCTCTGGAGACAGTTCTTGAACCTTTAAATCTTCCACGGTATTAGGAGGCTATCTGGTGTCCAGATTATGAGGTGGCAAAGTGCAATCACATACCATCATCTTGACAGAATCGTCCCATAAGTTAGCATAATGTTATAGCACATTTCCTAGGGGGTAATAAATGGGAGGAGGGTGGCTTACTGTGAAAGTATGTAGGGCAGAGCAGGGGGAGACATCTGCTGCTATGAAATCCCTTAAGATGAAAAGGGATGAGGGCTAGATTAGTGAGTCTCCTCTGGAGAAGGAGGAGTCACATCTTTCATTCCCTGCTCTAAATGGAATTTTATCCATTTTACTTCTGCTGTCAAAAAGCTGAGAAATGAAAGTGACACCATTAATTTGACCTTCACTCAACAGCCAGTTCAATCCAAGTTTTCAGACACCTTCTGAACAAACTCCTTAACTGGCCTCCTCATCAGGTGAATTGACCAGGTATTTGTCTTAAGACTGCAGGCTTATCTGCCTGTATGATAGTCTTATATTGGTTTTATACCTGTTCCATTGTCAGGGTTTCATCTGAAGAATCCTGGGAATTGTAGTATGGTGAGAATCCTGAAAATGAATTATTATGAAAGGCATTATTATTAGAACATAATTATTACAGCAAAGCATTATTAACAGAAATTCATTATTAGAGCAAAGGGCCAAACTCCACCCGCCCCCCAAAAAGGAAGAAAAAGGTCAGAGACCTGTTCACAAGACTCTTATATATCATTTAGTTGAACTATGATTGTTGAACAAAATTTAGTTCAACTAAACGATATGTAAGAGTCTCGTGAACAGGTTTCTGACTTTTCTTCCTTTCATTTTCTTTTTTGAAAGTAGCATCGCGGGTTAGGACTGGGAGTGGGGGAGAATACTTTTATTTGTACTCATTAATAAAATAGTTTTATCCTGCCTTTCACACCAAAGCACTTCACATTTTGAGTAGACAATTAAGAGGAGGAGGGATTTGCTAAGCCGACCCTCTCCCCTGTGTTTCTCTGCAGGGGCGTAGCAAGGTTGGAGTGGGCCCAGAGACAAGATTTTAAAATGCCCCCCCCCACTGAAGCTCAGCTCATGACGTAAAGAAATCTTAAATGAGGCTGAATAGTGGTAACCAAAAGCATATATCTCCTATGTGCCACAATAGAACATCATCCTAAATTATTTTTTACAAGGTTTTGTAAACTGTGGACAATGCAAGTCATTTAATGGTACTAGAGAAAGACAGGCTGTTCTGGTAGCTCCAGGTCTTAACACTCACATCAGTTTTGGAGAATGAATACAACTGAAGGAAGCCCGGGTGGGTGTGCAGCTGGGGGAGTCAGTCATGTTGACTTGCCTCTGGGGGGCCCTGCCAAGGCAGTGGGCCCCCAGACAACTGTCTCCCCTTGCCCTATTATAGTTACACTTCTGATTTTCACTCATGCTTTAAAATTAATGGAAATTGCCAGGTAAGGTGCCCAGCTTAACTTCTGCACCTAATAAGCGGTAAAGCAGGGGTGGAGCCACCATTGCGTGAGCGGGTTCAAATAACCCGAGCCGCCGCACTCAGGGGCCATGGCTCGCACCCCAGCCACGCCCCCTGTGTCTGACGTCAGATGCAGAGGGCATAGCTGGGGGGGGGGCAGTGGCAACGAACTGAACCAGAGCCAGCAGTGGCTTCCCTACACCTCTGGTGAGAAGACTTTTCTCACACATTATGCTGCTTTAGAAATGAGGCTCCTTGCACCTACTTCTACTCTTGAGTAGACCTCACCCTTGCTCCCAAGTAGTGTTGTAGTTGCAAATTCAGAGGTGCAGGCGCTCTCCATGACAGGCCCCATGGAAGGCCCTGTCTGCCCCAACAGCCCAAGAAGCCAAGGAGCACCGTCTCTGCATGTCCCCCCTCCACTACTCCCCTGCTCCATTACACCCTAGGCCCTTAGTTGTGAGTAGACCCACAACTTTACACCTGCGAAAACTGTGCCTCCTTAGTTGCGAATAGACCTGATCTGCACTCATGAGTAGACCTCCCAATCCTACTCACCAGTAGATTCTCAGCCTCATGTGTAGACCTTGCATCCTTAGAAGTAGACCACACACTTATGGGTAATGTTGAGGGTCTGTTCATGAATAAGGCTGTCTGCTCATGAGTAGGGATACGCCCTTACTCACCAGTAACACCCCAGCTTCACTCATCAGTAGACTGCACCCTTACTTGTGGGTAGATCTGCAACCTTTTGCTGACGTAATCCTTGCATCCTTTCTCAAGAGTAGACCTACTCACAAGTATGGCAAAGTCTACTCATAAGATTGAGGGGCTACTCATGAGCAACAATACACTGTCAATTTACAAGTAATTTTGAGGGTCAACTCATGAATAAGGCTGATGGTCTTGTGATATCTCCTTTAAGATACTCTAAGAGTAAGGCTATAATGCCTGCTAAATAGTAATCTCTGGCAACTTTTAAAAAGGCAGTTAAGACACATTTGTTCACCCAGGCTTTTAATTAGATCTACAGTTTTTAATAGTTTTAACATTGTGTTAAATTTTAAATTATTTTAATGTCTTAACATTTTAAATTTTGTTTTAATTTGTATTGTTTTGTTGTAAACTGCCCAGAGAATTAAGTTTTGGGCAGTATACACATGTGTTAAATAAATAAATACCCACAAATAAGGTTGAGAGGCTACCTATGTGTAACGTCAGGACTGCTCATGAGTAAAGTTTTAATTGTAAACCGCCCTGAGCCATTTTGGAAGGGCAGTATACAAATCAAATCAATCAATCAATCAAATAAATAAATAAATAAAGTTGCAAATAAAGTTGGAAGGCTTACTCACAAATAAGTTTAAGTGTCTACTTAAAGGAAGATGCAAGCTTCTCATGAGCAACACAATGGGGATCTACTCACAAGTAAGGGGGGGTAAGTCTACTCACATGTAAAGGTTCTAAGTTCTGCTTAATTTTTTTATTTGGCACATTTCTATACTGCCCCATATGCAAATCTCTGGGCAATTCACAATCTAAAACACCGGACTACACTCTAGAACCGCAGCAAAATATTTCGGCTTGGCAGGATCGTATAAAAAACGATCCCCAGAATCTCAAACTGCTACATCAGGAAAATACAACTATTTTTCTGCAATGGACTTGCAACGCTGTAGCACTATAACACAAAGATAAAATGCTAAATAAGGCAACGGAAATGTGAACAGCACCTTACTGTCAGCGCAGGGACTGCAGTGTCACAACACAGGACGTATGGAAGCACACTTAGCAGATCTATAGTGACCCTGTTGCAGGGGTTAATCTGGAAAGTGCCCAGGTCTATGTCTAAAAAACCTGTGAAGTGGCCATTAGTGAAGGTAATCCTGTTTCCCAAATTTGATATGGTGGTTGTTTTTCATTAAGCCATTGAAGAATCACTCTTTTTTTTAAAAAAAAATCCTTTATATAATATAATATAATATAATATAATATAATATAATATAATATAATATAATATATATTTTTTAAAAGTTTTATTTACAATATATCAATCTTTTCATACAGGAATCAATGACAAACGACAACAAATGGAAAATCTAGAACAGAAGATAAAAGGATGCTCCACCTTGCCCCTGAAAGTGGATCACCCAAGGGAGCCTAGAAGCATCAGGTCTTTCACGTATGCCACTATGCCTCTGCAAAAACAGAAGCTACTCTGCAGGTAAATTGTCCCTTGTGAACCGTGTGTGTGTGTGTGCTTCCGAATCTACTCTTGGCATCAAACAACACTAAAAAGAACAGTCAAATTCCTTCTAGTGGTTTTTCATTTTAGTTTTTTAAACTTTTTAAAAAATTAACATTGAACTTTCAACTTTCAAATCTGGTTTTAGCTGGGTCTTGTTTTTAATTCTTGTATTTATTTTATTAATGCTATGTTTATTGTTTTATCATATTGGTGAGCTGCCCTCATGAGTATTGCACAAGAGGGGCAGGACATAAATATGTATTTAAAGTAAAGTAAAACAAAGCAAAGTATTTGGTATGTATTCCGTCTTTCAAAACTGCACATTGGAAGAAAAACAGCAGAGTGGCCAGTCTGTGCAGCTACCTAAGAGCCCAGAAGCCTGAGTAACTCAACATCAGTACCACTATCAGCCCCCAGACGATGTAAAAGCTATCCTGAAGAGAACTCTTTTCACCAGCTGCCAAGGAATTGTTTACAGAAGACTCCTGGACATTTTCCAGATTAATTGCTGCAACAGTTTCACAACGTGTCTGCCGAGTGCCCCTCCGTACTGCCTGTGTTTTGACATCACAGTGCCCATATTTCCCATGCCTTGCTTCGGAACCTATCACCGCAATTCAGTGCTATAATGTTGTATGTCCGTTGCAGGAAAGTCGCTGTATTTTTCTGTTGTAGGAGGAATCTTGCCCTGTCCTTTGTGCATTGCAATGAAGTGTTGTGTGGATGGTTCAAATCACAGTGTGACAATTTGGTCACTTACTTAAGAGGAAGCCCATTGAACTGTACAATTCCATTTTTAACTGCATTTGTTTACAGTCCCCCACCCCCTTGATTACTTCAAGGAAGCCCAGTGAACTGAATCACTATTTTTACGGCTCCTTTCCACTCTATTACATCCTGTTTCTTATTATTTCTTTCTTTTTATTTATTATTTTTTATTGTGCAAATAATTGTGCAACATCTCACAGAACCAAGGGTCATCCCATGAAATTGATTGCCAGGAAATCTAGGACCAACAAACAGAAGTACTTTTTCACACAATGCATAATCCACTTGTGGAACTCTCTGCCACAGGATGTGGTGACAGCCAACAACCTGGATGGCTTTAAGAGGGGTTTGGATAACTTCATGGAGGAGAGGTCTATCATTGGCTACTAGTCCGAGGGCTATAGGCCACCTCCAGCCTCAAAGGCAGGATGTCTCTGAGTACCACTTGCAGGAGAGTAACAGCAGGAGAGAGGGCATGCCCTCAACTCCTGCCTGTAGGCTTCCAGCGGCATCTGGTGGGCCACTGTGCGAAACAGGAAGCTGGGCTAGATGGGCTTCCTTAGGCCTGAGCCAGCAGGGCTGTTCTTATGTTCTCATGTTAACATGCTACAGCTACAATGGAGGCGGAGGGCACCTTTTGAACTATGCTGTCATGAGCTGCTGCCCTGCCTAGTAGTCTGCTTGTATGGCTGAGACAGCTTTGCCTGTTGCTATGGGGGGGGGGGATCTCAAATGTGAATCCCCTTTCCTTCTACAGATCATGACGTAACCTGACTGAGGCTTCGATGAGTAAAGGTCTTTTCTCTCTTTGTCTTAGTTGCAAGGCCCAATTGGCTAGGCACAATGAAGAGGCATAATCTATTGCTGCCCAGGTCTGGGACTTCTTCCAGCAAAGCAGACCTACCAAGAAGGCTTCCAGAGGCATCTGATGGGCCACTGTGCAAAACAGGATGCTGGACTAGATGGGCTGCCTTGGGCCTGATCCAGCAGGGCTGTTCTTATGGGGAGCAGTGGGTGGGCAGGCAACTAGCTCTGCTACCTCCTCGTCTGCCCTCTCGCCCCCTTCCGCCCACCATGGCAGTGGCCCAGTGCACCCTCAGCGTGAGCTCTGGTGGCTCCTCTTGCCCTGGGTCTGAAGCAGCCGAGGGAAACCAGCTGCTTCCTCCAGGGAGGCCTCCCCTGCCACTGCCAAGGGGCGCCCCACCACTGCAGCTCAGGCTCCTCCTGCGGATCCGGGGCTGAGGTTACTGTTGGGGCTGGGTGGGTTGGTCTTGCGGGAGGCAGCAACAATGGCTGTGGAGGCGGAAGCGGCTTGGTGGGAGGGTCCAAGGTGAGAGAAGCGGGCTGAAGGGAGGGTGGCAGCAGCAGCTGCTTCATCATGTCAGTGGTGGCGAGACAGAGCCGGGCACCATGGGCTAAAAAAACAAAAATGCCCCCCACAGCACACGTGTGAGGACATTGAGCAGGGGGAGGGAGGGAGGGGGAACCAAAGGGCCAAGCCTCCCAGCTATCATGAGCCCCCCACAAACACACACTCCACACGGCCCTGCTTTGGTGCCTGAGGCAAAGCGGGGGGGGGAGGAACAGAAGGTGACAGGGAGGAAATGACAAATTGGTGGAGCCAGATGGCTCCCCCACCCCAGGCGTGCAAATGGTGGTAAAAATGACAAATGTCCCTGCTTCCTCCTATTATTATGGCCCTCTCTGCCATTGGGTTTTTAAAAAAGAAATTTCCCAGGATCGCTTGCGCAAGGCTGCAATGGTGCAAGGCTCAGTTAGATTTTTGTTTTGGAACGGTGCTTCCTCCTGCTGGCAGATTTGTGCAAGGCAGCTGAGAATTATTATTTTTTAAAGAAAGGTCATCACAGCACATCCCCTGCGACTCCATTGGCCCAAATGGAACAGGAGGAGTAGGCAGATAAATGCATCTCAAGGAGAATATGGACACCTCCTGCCTGGAAAACACGTTGCAGTGGGCAGAAATATGAATGGGCACCAGCCAGTATTCCCTCTAAGAGGGATTTCCAGAAGTTGTTGACTACAAACCTGGGGAAATGTCTGGGTTTCTCTAAAGAAAATATAACACCCAACAAACTATAGGGCAGTTCACATGAGGATGACTAGGGCAGAAGACACCTGGTCCCCAGTTCGAAAGCTGAGTGCACTCCCAATATTTGGTCCTCAGTGAGGGGGAAACAAGGTTGGCGGCTCTTTCCATGATTGTGTGCTAAGCAGCAGCTGGGTTTGGAAGGCTTTCTGTCCTGCCTAATTCAGTCGCTGGATCCAGCGGCTGGATAGGAGGGGCTCCTCTGACCCAGCTGCTGCTTATGGCACAGAAGGAGCCTCTGGCCTTGTTTCCCTCTCTCAGAAAATCAAATATTAGGAGCACACGCAGCTCCCAAACTCAGGGAGCAGCAGGCATCTCTGGCCTTCAAGGCTGTTCACATGATCAAAAACTGGGTAGGGTGAATGTTCTGCCCAGCTTGAGGAGCTGTGCATGCTCTCGGTTTTCAGTCATGTGCAAGCAAACAACTAGGTAGTAGGAGGGGGCATAATCAGGTGTGAGAGAGGAGATGGGGGTGGGGGACAGCTTTCCCTCCTACCCCATTAAAAGGCTGGGTGCTAAAGCTGTCCTGCCCAGCTCCTCCTGCCTCACACACAATCACTCCCTCTCCTCCTACCTAGTTGTTTACTCACACACAATTGAAAATTGGGGGTGTACACAGTTCCCTAAGCTGGGTAGGGGTATCCAGTTTTGTCCAACCTTGTCCTATCCAGTTTTCAATGGTATGCACTCCCTTACTGTGTGAACCACCCTATAGTCTCCCTTTACATCTGTCCTCCTCCTATACATTGCCTTTTCCTCCTTCCTTTATGCTCCCCATCCTTGTGATTTCATTCCTCATGTCTCTTTCTGAGTGTTCTGCAATTAAGAAATGGCCCTTCTAATTTTCCTGCAGGCTCATCATTTTGTGATGAAGAATGGCCCTGACATCCACATCATCTCCAACAGTTTCTGAGGCCTAGTGACTCAAGCTGGAATATTGGGACAATCATCTGTCAGCAACGATCTAACAAGGAAAGAGATGAGTACCCACCAAAGCAGTATGGGGTTAGCTTGTCCCCCACTTTTTTGAGAGAGATGCTCTTCTGTGCTCTCTGTTTCTTCCAGCACCCTGAGCAGCACTGTTGAAGCCCTCTGGTGATGACAGGCATGTCAGCTCCCAATGCTACTTTGTGCAAGGATCATAGTGCCAGTCACCGGCTGCACCTGATTGGATACAGCCTGATCTTCACAGCAGGCTTGCTACTCAATGTTGCAGCACTCTGGATCTTCCTGTTCTACCTGAGACTCAAGTCTGTGGTGAGGATCTACATGTTAAACTTGGCCGCGAGCGACCTCCTTTTCACAATATCTTTGCCATTACGTATTTACTACTATTCCGTGGGGAAGTGGCCCTTTGGAGTTATTCTTTGCCAGGTCTCTGGCTCTGTCTTCCAAATCAACATGTATGGCAGCTGCCTCTTCCTAATGTGCATCAACTTGGACCGCTTTGTTGCTATTGTGCATCCACTACGCTGGCGCCATCTCAGGCGCCCCAAGGTGGCCCGGCTGCTCTGCCTTGTGGTGTGGGTGCTTATTCTGGTGGGCTCCGTTCCAGTTGCTGGGGTCCACCAAACAACTGAATGTTTCAAAGAAAATCAAACAAACGAGTCCATCACTCTGTGTTTTGAAAGCTTCAGCGATGGTCTGTGGCAGAATGGGCTCTTCCCGCTGGTCATCCTAGCAGAGATCCTGGGCTTCCTGCTGCCTCTGACCTCCGTGACCTACTGCTCAGTCCGAATTTTTCAGAAACTGTGCCAGGCTGGTGGTGCTCAGAGCCTGCGCCAGCAAAAGACAATTCGCATGCTGGTGGTCAACCTCGTCATCTTTGTTATCTGCTTTGTCCCTTACAACATCATCCTGGCCGTCTATGGGCTGATAAAAGCCCATGTGATTCAGACTGAACCACCAACGCGGGATTCAGTGCGCCAAGCCCTGGTTGTCACTGTGCTGTTGGCCAGTATGAACTGCACTTTGGACCCCTTGGTCTATTACTTCAACACGGAGGGCTTCCGAAACACTTTAAAGAAGCTGAGAAGGGGGCAAGCTTGGGACTCCGAAACGGGGACGCTTCAGACTCGGGTAACACAAGGCAAGTCCTACCAGGCACATGCGAAGCCAGGAGCCAAATGTTTCCCAGTCCAGAACTTGATCCTCTCCCGTGAGGACTTGCCATTTGCCTCCCCTAAGATATTTTTGAACAGTCCCATTGAGGACTCTGAAATATAAGGGCACTTCCAGATGGGGTTTTAGTCTAGAATTGTCACACCTGTCCATTCAGGTTTTGGGATGGACAATATCGCCCATCCCAATATTGTCCTCCATTGGATGTCAACCTGTACTTTCTCCACGCTTATATTGTCACATTTATTACCACAGAAACACCCCCACCTTTTTTTTGTTTTTTAACAGCAGTGCAGTTGAGCAGTAATTTCATATGGTGGCACAACTTTTCTTTCGTTTTGATTTAGGTATGGTTGTGATGTAATTTGAGGAGTTGAGCCAAATCACCACACTGCTGCACTTCTACGGCAGAGGACACCTGTACCTTTGCCCCTTTCCTTTCTGACTGCCACCATTAGATGTTCTTTTTTGAGGAGAGGAAGCTATCTCTCTCTCTCTTTCTCTTTTTGACACTGTAATTCTCTTGCAAATGTCAACTAGGTGCTCCTATTATTGGCAACATAACACCAGATCGACTAATTAGCTTTGGAGTTTATACCGTATTAGCACCTATGGTAACTGAAATGGAAAATGGAAAGAATTACCATGGTGTTTCCTGGCAGCACACAGAGACTACTGATCCACTGGACATTGGGGGGAGCCGAAAATACAGGAACAACTCTAGAGCAGACACCACAGTATTGACACCTCTCAGTATATTGCACTGCAGATGAGGGCATATTATAAAAAGGTGCGTGGGAGATGGCAATGGTAAACCCCTCCTGTATTCTACCAAAGAAAACCACATGGCTCTGTGGTCACCAGGAGTCAACACTGACTCAAAGGCACAATTTTACCTGTATACATGTTCTAACCACAACAAATCAAACAAAATGTCTGCTTTTCCTGGCATTCCTTTAGTATGGTGCCCAACATGGAAGATATTTCATAACGGTGGCGGTGGTGGTAGTATCTTTACAAGGTTAATAGCTGACATTTTGCAACATAATACCGTACTGACTAGCTCATAATGATGAAGACATAACATGCTACTGACTTTCATATTTGCACTTGCCAAAGTACAATATTAAAAAATGGGGGGAGAGGGGAGTGGTTAGAGTGCCAGCTTATAGAGCGATCTCTGAGGCAAGATCACTTCCAGTTTCTAGTGCTATACCGGGTATGGTGCTTCTGATGTATTAGCAATATGGCCCCATGGTACCAATCATTTAAAATAAAGTTATCATTGATGTCTGTGTTGTACCTGTACCCAGTCATACCAGCTACAACATAAAAAGCGGTGGGCGGTGGGCGAGAGGGATGACCATCACAAAAAGGTGTGAGGTCAGTCACACCTTCTTTACACTATGGAGTACAATGGATGGAACATGGTGCTATAAGAACACACAATAGCATGCTGGTATGGAAATAGTAATGCAATTCTGCTTGCAACTCCGAAGGAGATGAAACAAGGTGCACATTTGGAAGTGCTCTAAGAATGGATGGGTTATCAGGATGGGGGATCTGGGGGCTAACAGAGTTTTAACATTACTAAAAGTACTTGGCAGAATTTTTGAATGATAAACTGTGTGAAACATGTTATGAAGCATAAGTATAAAGTGAGGGAGAGTATTTTTTTAACATAGCAAAGTGAAAGTGATTCTGTTCTTTTAAGGGCAGTTTTACTTAGATCAATGTAGTAAGATAAATTTACTTATAGATAAATTTGTTATCCTTAGAAATGATCTGTTCACATTAACAGTGTAACGGGTGGCTATCAGTGTTGCAACTAGTCATTTCTACAACTAGTGTTGCAGCTAGTACATTTCTGTGGGAGCAATAGAATAACTGCTGTCCAATGTCATAGGACTTCAGTTTCTTCCTATATTTATAGTGGTTCAACATTGGTATGATTTGTCCACCACTTTGTTTTGGCAAACCAGTCTAGTTTATAAATATTTACCACTGACTAGGCCAGTTCCAGTCAGGGTGGCTTCTTATTTCAGAAACTATTCCTCAGTTGTTGTTGTTGTTGTTCATTCATTCATTCATTCATTCATCCATTCAATTTCTATACCACCCTTCCAAAAATGGCTCAGGGCAGTTTACACAGAGAAATTACAAACAAATAAGATGGATCAATAAGATGGTTGAGAATGCAGGCAGTCCATATGTCAAACCATTACTTTCTGTGTTTTCCTTATCTCTTCTCTGATTCTTCTGAGAGCTAATCTGTGATTTCCCCCCCCCCCCCCCCGACTCTAGTCTCTTTCTCTCCCAGTCCTGGTCTGTTCCTCTGCTGCCACCTGGTGTCTGAATTTGGTTGGAATCTATTGAAAACAGGGATGACAAACTTTTATTTAAATAATGTGTGTGTTATGACTTAACACAGTTCATCTTTTATAATGTAAACTCAATCACCCCCAAAGCAAGGAGATACATCCCCATTTCTTTCTGGTGTAGCCAGAAAGATGTTGAGGAAAAAAGTGTTTTTTCTGAAGATCTTAAAAACAACGGATAGATGTTTGTATGGAGTGGAACAGAATGTGTGGTCTGGTAGAGTGCTTTTTTTCTTTTTAAAGGAGAATTGGGCGGCAGCACATTTTTTTAATGTTTGGGGAAGGGATGCTGCAAGTACATGTAAGGTGATGCACACTTGAGTAAAAAATCCGGACCATATACTCTGAAGGGGCCTGCTAGCAGTGACTAATCAGAAAAAAGGCATTGAGGTAATTAATGGTAGACAACTCAATTAAAATGTCGACCCTTTTTTTCAGCAGCTGCAGAAAAGGTGAATTCCATGCTTAGGAAAGGGATTGAAAATTAAACTGCCAATATTGTAATGCCCTTATTCAAATATTTAGTGAGTGGCCATACTTGGGATACTGTGCACAGTTGTGGTCACATTTCAAAAAGGAGATTGTCCATCTGGAAGTGGTCTGCAAAAAAGGGGGACAGAAACTATTGGGGGCTGAAGCACCTTCACTACATAGTTTGGGGCTCTTTCGTTTGGAAAACAGATGACAAAGGGGGGACATTATTGAAAAAAATATGCATGATGTACAAAGAGCGAGAGAAGTCCCACCGCCCACCTGGCCACACTTTCTCATAACACTAGGGCCTAGGATCAATGAAACTGATTGGCAGGAGATTCGGGACAGACAAAAAAAGAAGTATTTCTTCACACAGCACATAATCAATGCATGGAATTCATTGCCATGATATGTGGTGATGGCCACTGACTTAAATGGCTTTATAATGGGGTTATACAAATACATGGAGGCCATCGGTCAATGGCTACTAGTCCTGGTGATTGCTAAATGCTATTTCCGGGGTCAGAAACAGTATATCATTTAATGCCAGTTGCTGGGAGGCCATCAGCAGGAAAGGTTGATCTGTCCATATCCTGCCTGTGGACCTCTCAGAGACATCTGGCTGGCCACTGTGGGAAACAAAATGCTGGATTAGCTAGCTCTTTGGTCTGATGCGACAGAGCTCTTCTTATATGAGTGCATGCACGTGCGCACACATGCACACACACGAGACAAGCAGTAACAAACGCCAAGCTCAATTTCTCCAGGACCCTAATATCTTGACAAGATATTTCTTCTAGCCTGAAACATCTTTTCCAGCAAGCTTCAAATTATTCCCCACCCTATTTTCAAACTATTTCTGATGACTGGAGTCACATTCCAAGGCCCTCAAACAGGACCCTGGTGTCCATCCATGATCAAGTGGTGACATGAAGGCCAGGCTATATGAAGAGCTAGGGAGAGGGAGGGAAGTCAGCTTGCACAACCAAAGAGCATGCCTACATCCTTAAACTGTTCTTGACACACTCCTTTGTACCCACAATCCATGCTTAATGTGACCCCTGAATGAATCCTGAGCATGTCAGCCTCTCGCATAGCTCCTTGTCATTTCAGTGAGCCTTGTGCAAGAGAACATTATGCGCTGCCACTGTGTTAATTAGAGGGCGAGGTGGCAGAGCATTTGGACTTCCTGCCTCAGGGATGAAAATATCCTGGCATAGCCATTGCAGCTTTATTGATTCAGGGCTTGTTTAAATTATCTGTTCTTCTGAGGTCACGTCATTTTCCAGCCTCTTTCTGGGTGTGAGTTTTCTTTGGTGGAGGGGAAATTGACGAAAGGGTTAATCAGGGACTAAATGAACTGAAGAAACTCCCGAGGCCAAACTACGCATTATGCAGTATGCATTATTGAGCTATGTGCTTTAGACTGGCAATGTCTCCTCTAACAACAAGAACTGCTGCAGGAGCCTGATCTAGATCAGGAACAGCCACATTGTAGGGTGGGTGGGTGTGTTAACTCTTTTCCCCTGCACCTCTGAAAATCCACGCACACTCCTCTTGAAGCAGCTATTTGAGCAACTAACCACTTCAGGAGGCAAATACCAGATGAGGGGGCAACTTTCAGAAGGAAATTGGTATGGGTGGAAGCGTTAACTCTCTCCCTGTGTGTGACAGTCCTGATCTGAACACACCCACCCAATAGCTTCTGTTAAAGAAGAGACATTGCCAATCTTAATAATGCACTCTGGGTAAAAATTTATTGTGACCCTTAGACAAGGTGCACCTAGATAATTTTGGAGCCTGGACCTAAAGGCCTTTGGAGGTTGCCCCCCAACCTGCAAATTAAGAATCATCATGCTCGGCCTGGCAATTACCCCACCCGGGACAGACTAAAGAGGATTTAGGGGCCATAATGCTGGGAAATGTTGAAGGAAAGAGAAGAAGAGGACAACCAGCAGCAAGGTGGATGGACTCGATTATGACAGCAAATAATGCATCACTGAGAGACCTTAACGGCCAAATTGAAGGCAGATCATCCTGGAGAGAATCTATCTCTGTGGTTGCTAAGAGTTGATACCAACTTGACGGTACTTAATCAATCAATCAGGGGGCTGTGGAGGCCTTGGACTTTGGCCCAGAAATCCAGGGGTGAGAGTGCTTCTGAATGGGAATGGGGCCAGAGCTCAATGGTAGAGCATTTGCAGAGCATGCAGGAAGTCCCAGGTTCAATCCCCAGCAACATTTCAGGTAGGCTGAGAAAAAATCCTGCCTGATGCCCTGGAGAGCCCGTGCCAGATGAAACAATGAGCTAGATCAGGGATGGGGAACCTTGGCATTCCTGCAGATGTTGGCCTACAATTCCCATAATCCCTAGCTATTGGCCTCTGTGGCTGGGGATTATGGGAGTTGTAGTCCAAAAACAGCTGGAATGCCAAGGTTCCCCACCCCTGAGCTAGATGAAACAATGGTCTGGCTCAGCAGATGGCAGCTTCTTCTATGTCCCTACTAGGATCCCCCTGTTTTCCTTTTGGGATGACAGCCATGTATACAGCACATCTAAAAACAATCCAAATATTATGTACAAATATTGTAAGTAATAGTGATAAATGTATGGTTTGAAAAACTGTCCAGCTATGCAGGATATAATAAATCTGAAAATGGGGTTGTTGCTGGAAAAACATTAGTTAAATCTACATAAGTTTTATTTGTGTCTATGAGTGAAGCCGCTATAAAATGACCCCAGGCCATATTTTGGGGGATCCTGGGCAGGGAATCCTTCTACTCTTTTCTCGAGATTTGGATCTAGTGATATATCTGAGTCACTGCTGGCTTTTTAAAAACTTATATATTGAGAGTAGCTATTGCTCCCTCCCCCAGTATGCCTTGTTGGGATCCCTTGAGCCGGCACCAAGTAACTTAATTGGTTTTCAGCCGTCTTAAGGGCGCAACAAGGTGGAAAATATTATTAGGATCTCCTGCAGTTTTAAAAATATTAATAGTAGCCATGGGGCCCTCCTAACTGGATCAGAACCGTGGTGCCGCAGCAGGGGGCAAGTTAACCCTTCCCCTCTGTGCAGTTTCCTCATTAAAATTGCCTCCCAATGTTATTTGCCCAGTAGAGGACACTTACAGTCACCCATAAGATTCCTATGAAAATTTCCCCATGTGGCAAATAGCCACATGGTTGGGAATTTTAATCAGGAAAATGGTACAGGTGGGAAGGGCTGTAAAACTCTCCTCTAATGTGGTGGTCCTGATCAAATTCAGGAGCCCCACAGCTGCTACAATTTTGTTTTAACTAGGGAGATCCTAACCAGATAGCCTTGTTCATCGATTATATAATTGTGTTTGCAGGGTGACACAGTGCCAACAGAAATGCGCTGGCAAGCCCACTTCCTGGGCCAACATGCTCCGTAGCTCTGCCTCCCCACCACATACGCAGCATTTATCTGCAGGGACAAATTTCTATTTTTAAAGAGATCCTCCCCATGACTGAGAATACTGGGCACCCAGCTGGAGCTGACAGGCTCAGTCAATCTAGTTCTAAGAACTAAAGTACAGTAGATGAGACAATAGATGGGTGCCAGAAATATATGAAAGGGTAACACCTCTCCTACAGTCATTGCCTATTCGCTTCCGAGCTCAATTTAAGGTCCTGGTTCTGACCTTCAAAGCCTTGCGGGGCCTAGCGCCTGTCTACCTTCAGACCCGCCTCTCCCATCCAGTTACATCCCGTCTGGTTAGATCATCTCAGGTGGCCCTTCTGTTGGTCCCTGATTTCTGAGATATTCGGGGCTCTAGGACCTGGGAAAGGGCCTTTTCGGTTGCTGCCCCGCTCCTTTGGAACTCTCTCCCCCTACAGATCCGGCTAGCCCCTTCCGTACTGATCTTCGAATTGCTATTGAAGACTTTTCTTTTTCCCAGGCTTTTGCCCTGTAGTTTATTTTTCTGTTCTTTGGTAGTCACTTTAGTTTTCAATTTAGAGTGTAATTTTTAATGTTGCCTGTTTGCTTGTTATTGTGCACCGCCCAGAGTCTTCGGAGTGGGCAGTATATTAAATGTCTCAGATAGATAGATAGATAGATAGATAGATAGATAGATAGATAGATAGATAGATAGATCTGTGACTAAATTTCCTGCATACTTCCCTCCCCGCAAAGTCAAATGACAAATGTAGTTCTGTGGAGGCCCTGAGGCTATTAACATGATGGTAGAAAATTGGGCTAGCCTCCACTAGCCCAATTTTCTACCACTGTGAGAACCACCACGCTCGGCTACGAGCCCGGTGGTTCTTAAGTGGGTCACCCGCTTAAGTAGCCCGGTGCTTAAACCGGGTTTGTGGAGCGAGCGCTCCGCAAACCTGGTTTTTGCAATCATGAATTGCTGTGGCGTGGCTCCGCGCTGCAGCAACTCGCGAGTAGACCCCCCCCCTGACTGGGAGGCTGAAAAGCAGGCTCCTGGCTCGGGGGTCTCTCCAGGGCATGCTGGAGCTTCTGGGTCCGCATGGCCCCCGATCCTCCCAGCCACCGCCAGCTCTGTAACAGAGCCAGAAGTCATTACTAAGCCCGCTCTCCCCACTAACCCTCCCCAGGCTCTCCAGTCATGAAAAGAGCCTCCCTGATTCAGATTAGATTGTAGGTAGGGTAAGGCAGGGGCATAACTATAATAGGGCAAGGAGAGACAGTTGTCTGGGGGCCCACTGCCTTGCCCCCCCCCAAGCAAGTCACATGATTGACTCCCCCAGCCGCATAACCACCTGGGCTTCCTTCAGTTGTATTCATCCTCCGAAATTGATGTGAGCATTAAGATCTGGAGCTACCAGACAAGCATGTCTTTCTCTAGTACCATTAAATGACTTCCATTGTCCACAATTTACAAAACCTTGTGAAAAACAATTTAGGATGATGTTCTATTGCGGCACATAGGTTTTATATATATACAGTACTAGTATTTTGAAGCCCGTTATAATAACGGGCCCTAGCCTTTTCCTCTCTCCTTTATTGGTTTGTTTTTTTTTAATACTGCCGCCGCTGTTGCCGCCGAAGTCGCACCCTCCCTCCCTCCCTCCCTCCCAACTTTCGAAACCACCGTACCCCGGCCCGTGACAGTGAAGGAAAGACAGACCTCAACTGAAGAGGGAGAGAGGAGCTCGCAAGCAGTGCTCCTCCCTCTGCAAAGGCTCTTCCCGAACTGGCGCTTTAGGCGGGAAGGACGCCTCTTGCGTCCTTCCCGCCTAAAGCGCCAGTTCGGGCAGAGCCTTTGCAGAGGGAGGAGCACTGCTTGCGAGCTCCTCTCTCCCTCTTCAGTTGAGGTCTGTCTTTCCTTCACTGTCACGGGCCGGGGTTAAGGTGGTTTCGAAAGTTGGGAGGGAGGGAGGGTGTGACTTCGGCGGCAACGGCGGCGGCAGCGGCCTCCACTCGCCCCCGGGCCCGGCCTCCGTGTCCCTGGGCCGGTCTGGACCCCGCCGCCATTCCCCTTCCCGCCACCCATCGCGGCCCGCGTCTCTGGCCGGGCCAGCCACCCACGGCTCCGGCGGGCCCGCCACCCACCGCCGACGCGGCCCGTGGCTCCGGCGGGCCCGCCACCCACCGCCGCCGCCCGCGGCTGTGGCCAGGCCCTCCGCTGCCCGGGCTCTCTGCCTTGTCGCCGCGGCTCATCATGGCCTTGTCGCCGCGGCTCATCATGGCCTCCGGGTGTTGGCGGTCGTGTCTTCCTCGGACTGTTCTGAGCATGCGCTCTGCGCATGCTCAGAACAGTCCAGGGAGGCACGGACACACGCTTGGTGTCCGTCCACGGACGGACACCAAGTGTTTTATTATAGAGGATAATTTTTACTATGCTTTTTGTTACCATGATTCAGCCTCGTTTATGATTTCTTTACTTCATGAGCTGAGCTTCATTGAGGTGGGGGCCCATTTTAAAATCTTGTCTCTGGGCCCACTACAACCTTGCTACGCCCCTGGGATAAGGTTTTTTAACCCGTTGCCTCATGCCATTTCCAAATCAGAGTTGCCCCACACTCACACAAAGCTGCTTTTTGCCTTACAGGGGGAAACATTTAAGCATCACATGTATGTTTTCTTCCATGGGGCAAAAGAGCAACTGGGTCTGGAATTTAGATAGGGAAAACAGTACACAAAAGGGCTTAAAACTGCTTCCCCAGTGCCACCGTTTCTCACCCTGGACTTACTTACTTATTTTATTTTATTTTATTTAACATATTTTTATACCACCCAAAACTTACATCTCTGGGCGGTTTACAACAAAAAATAACAAAAAAGTTAAAACAAATAATGATAACAGACAAATTGAAACATTGGTTAAAATAAACAATAGGAAAAAGTTGAAACATTACAACAATGTTAGTATTAGGAAGGTGGGGGAAGGAGATCCAGTCATTAATTCCCCATCATCTTGTCCAGTTATGCCCTAAATAAGAAGCCATAAGCATCATGGGATAAGTGCATGGGCCACACTGCCCCCTACTGACTGTAAAAGAGCCAGAAGGCAGTATCAAGGAAGGGTATTTAGGAGGTAGTTCTTGGTGATTGTAGGCATGTTTTTTACTGTTTGTTAATTTTCTTCCTCTCAATCCTGGCACTTTGGCAGCTGCCCAGTAGGGGTGTGCACAAAACTGGGTTGCCCGGTTTGGTTCGAGTCCGGAAAAGTTTAAAAAAACTTTTTAAAATTAAATTTTACTCACTGCCACCCGGTCCAGGGGCTTCGATTCAGCTGTGGGGGGTGTCTCCAGAAGTTCCCCCTCCCCGCCACCGACCTCTATATTCCAGATTACCCAGTTAGGGCAGTCTTCAGCCCATTCCAGGCCTGCTCTCCATTTCGACAGTCATTTTGGAGGCTGCCATGCATGCCCAATAGGCCTCTGCCTGGCCCGGGTCATGACCTGGCCACGCAGAGGCCAATTGAGCATGCGCGGCGGCTTCCAAAATGGCTTCCACAACAGAGAGCAGGCCTGGAACAGGCTGAAGACAGCACAAACCAAGAGATTTGGACATAAATGGAGGCCGGCGGGTGGGGAAGGGGACTTCTAGAGGCTCGCACACACACACCCGTGGCCGAATCTAAGCCCCCAGACGGGTGGCAGTAAGTACAATTTAATTTTTCTAAGTTTTTTTTTTTTTAATTAAAAAACCATGAACCTCCACCCCCGAATGACTGGGGAGGGGATTCTATTCCAAAAGTGAACCAGGTTTTTTGGGGTGGGTGGGTGGGTTGGTTCGATATCAAACCACCAAAGCAAACTGGCTTGATGTTGATCCTGTTCGACATCAAACCTGTTCACACATCCCTACCGCCCAGAAGAGCAAGTGACTGTAACAGTAGTGGATCTAAGGACCTGGGCTGCTCCCAGACAGTGATTTTACTTTTGCTTCATCACGAGAAGGGCAGGTGTGCATGCAGACCGGGTGGATTTACGTTGACATCCATGTGAGATATCAGGGAGCACTCCATACATTTCTGGTTTTTCCTTGCTCATTGAAGCTTAGCCCGCATTATGTCCAGGCTAAAAAGTTCCAATTTTTTAATAGCAGCTTTTTGGGATAATTCAGTATATCCAATATACACTGATGTTTCTTCTGAGATGAATGGAGAGGCCATGCTGATAGAGCGCCTTTTCTTAAAGCCTCACTTTGTTCTTTGTTCACATTTGCTTAATGATCTTGCAGAAGTATACACTAGGGATGTGCATGGACTGGTCCGGAGGCCATTATAGAGGCCTCCGAACCGGTTTGAATGTTGGCCGGTCTGGTGGTCCGGCGCTGGGGGGGGGCGTGTGTGTGTTGCACATACCCCTCCCGCCGCTTTTCCCTCGCCGGCGCTCCGTTTTTGCAAAAGGTTTTTGCGGCGGCAGCGCTCCTCCCTGCCGCCCCTGCCCCCGTTGTTGTCTGAAAATACTGGGAGTAGTGATCACGTGTGTGGCCGCCACTGCCCGCGCCACATGTGGCATGCGCACGCTGCATGCATGATGTGCACACGCAATGTGTGATGTGTGCGGCGGGCGTGCAGCAGGTGCACATGCAATCGCTACTTCTGATATTTCCGGACAACGAGGGCAGGGGCAGAAGGGAGGAATGCTGCCGCCCCCAAAACGTTTCTCAAAAACAGAGCGCCGGCGGGGGGAAAGCGGCAGGAGGGGTAAGTGCAACCCCCCCACCCTTAAAGGGAGACCCCCGCTGGCGCCGGACCGCACCTCCATGGTTCCATGCACATCCCTAGTATGCACCCTCACCCACATGGGTGCATATGATGTTGCGCAAGATTACCAAGCAAATGTAAAAATAGCAAAAAGTGATGCTTTAAGAAAAGCCGACATGTTCTTATGTTCACCATAAAGTACCACTGGGAGTCGTACACTCCCAGTGTATCACTCTGGGAGTGGTATACCTTACACAGACTTGAACAGTGCACAGTATGAACAGTGCACAGAAAAAAATTGGAAAGAACTGACAGAAACCCTATTAAAGCAGCCCTATGTGAACAGCCCCAGGTTTCTTCAAATTATCTTTATTGCACTTATATGCAGCATAAAAGTGTGTTGTCAAGTCAGTGTCAACTCCAGGCGACCACAGAGCCCTGTGGTTGTCTTTGATAGAATACAGGAGGGGTTTACCATTGCCTCCTCCCGCTTAGTATGAGGTGGTGCCTTTCAGCATCTTCCCCACTGGTGCATAGCACTGCACCAGTGGGGATTCAAACCTGCAACCTCTGGCTTGATAATCAAGTCATTTCCCCACTGAGCCATTTGGTTCAGGTATATATTACCTCATAACTCACCTCATAACTCATAACTCACCCTACTTTACTCTGCTTAATTCCACATTAGGAAAATGCCCTGATGCCCAGTGACAAAAGAACTGACCAATGTCACTGCAGTAGTCCCAGGGGGACTAAATCAACATAACTATAGCATTATATGGAAAGGTTCCTAGAGATCATTTATTTCTTCATTGTTTAACAAATACATTTGCATCTGCAAGGGGCATATCAATAGAAGAAAACAAACCAAAGAATGTAAGGATTATAAGGAGAGTTACAAACACCAACCATGAAAGCAGGGAAACATCAAATCATTTTTCAGACAGAAGATAATACAGGCTGCAATCAAAAAGACTAGACCCAAAGCATTGCCCCTTGTTGTATTTATTTTCTTACAATTGAATTTCCTTCTCATTGTCCCTTTTTCTTTTTGCAGATTATACTCTTTATAAGAGTACAGTGTTTCTTTTTAGAGCAATGGGTATATGGCGGGGGGGGGGGGGGGGATACTGGGATATATTTAGCTATTTCTTGTTAGGTCCTGTAGAGGTTGTTGTAGATTCTTTCAATCTCGTTGTTCTGTACAGGACAATGACAATAAAGACTTATCGTATCGTATCGTATAATAACACAGCTGGATTTCTGGCCTGCCTGATCTCAAGAGTTCAGGGCAGGTGGTAACATAAACATAAAATGTTGATTTAAAACCCATATGTAAAATTAAAACATGAAAATGCAACATTAGAATTCAAACTGCCTCACACCAGTCATTAAGAACCAAGCCAATGCTCTGACTTTGGCGAGTCTCCACAGGAAGGGGGTTGCATAGCTGTGGGTCCGTTCCCACTAAGGGCTCTCTTGTAAATGGCCCTATAGAAAAAACGTAGCCCAGGCAAGAGGGGGTTCTTGGCTGGTCTTAAAAACTGTAATGGAAAGTCAGGGAGAGGGAAGTTTCCAAAGTACACTGGGCCCATGCTGTTTAGGGCTTTACAAACTAAAAGTTGCACCTTGAATTGTTCCCAAAAGAAAATAAGGAGAGCCAGGGGCGTAGCAAGGTTGGAGGGGGCCCAGAGACAAGATTTTAAAATGGGCCCCTCGCTGATATACACACACAAACACACTTCACAATATATAGTGCACTCACACTCACATCCGCATTATGAATACGGTGAAAATCTAGTACACATTGACTCTAGTTTTTTTACTCTCTGCTCCTGCCGATCTCCAAGAGACTCAACATAATTCATAGGGGGTGAAACATGGGTGGGTGGGGAGTCATGTGATGTGCCTCTGGGGGCCCCCTCAAGGCAGTGGGGCCCCAAGACGACTGCCTCCCCTTGCCTAATGGTAGTTACGCCCCTGAGGAGAGCCCTGATTTTGGAGCACTGATTTAATGTGCTTTCTGTGGCTCACCCATACTAGGGGGCAAGGGAGCCTCAGAGTTGCACCAGCTCAGGGTCGGGCTCAAGAGCAGCCCTTGCATAGCACATTACAGAATTCTAGCCTTGAAGCTACAAAGATAGTAGTTAGGTCTGAAAATCAGACAAAAGTCAAAATGTCTATGGTGACAAAAGGCAATTACTGGGACCAACGTTGGAGTTGCTTGCTTAATATTTGTCCACTCTGACTTGCATGGCAATAACTCAAACTGGAGCTCTGTATTTGGCTCAGAGATAGGGAAGAAAACTGATGAGGTGAAAATATAGATGAGATGGGTATTATAAAATAAAACATTTTTAAAAATCAGTGGCTAAAAACAGGAAGAAAGAGGCAGATTAAACAGACCAAAGCTGACATTTCAACCTGCAAAGGGAAGCAGCAAGAGGAGACTTTAAAAGGTGGAAAGTGGAATCCCAGCAAGCCCAGCCTGTGACCAAAATTTCACACTCACTGGAAGCAGCAAGCACAGGCCCAGCCACAGGAAAGCTGGCTTAGCTGGCTGGGGTTTGGCCCACGGGGTCAGGCCTCTGGCAGTATTATGGGCTGGCAAGGCTTTCTGTGACAGAGAAGGAAAGCAAATGGATATTATGGGATGGAACAGTAGCAAGGCCTTATGTGACCAGAGATTTATTTTGGAGCCGAGGGAGGGGGGTGGAGGAAAGGTGGGTGGTGGAGAGCATTGTGGGATGTGGTGGCTGCTGCAGCTGGCGGGAGTATTATGGGATGGTGCCCCATGAGAGGCCAGGACTATTATGGGATGGCGAGGCAAGGAGAGGGAGGTGGGGTGTTGTAAATCTGAGTGCTCGGTGAGTATTATGGGATATCTCAGCGTTTCAATCAGCACACGTGACTGGGGGAGAACATTATGGGATGTGGCTGGCCTCTCTGAATTACTACGGGATGTTGTGGACAAGCGGGAGGGGAATGGATCATTATGGGATGTCGGCACACAGACGGCGTGTCTGGCTGTGTCTGTTGGGACTCTGTCCAAGCAGCTACCCACCCCCTTCAGCCAGCCCAGCACCATCCTGCCTCCTCCCCTTTATCACCAACCGCCTGTTTCTGCCACCAGCCCAAACGCTCCCCCACTGCCCCCCCCCCCCGGCTTAATCTCTGTTTCAACTGTCAGAACCAGTAAAGCAGGCATACTATTATGAGATGGCTGCTCTGCAGGGTGGGGGTGGGGACAGTTGCTAGGGAATGTCTCCTGTGGGAGGTATTATGGGATGTGCCCCGGTCTGCTGGGTGAGGCTGCCCAGGAGGTTTGTTCAGGGAAGCACAGCATGTGCCTCTTGCACAAGGGGCAGACGAAGGGACTGGTGGGAATGGAAAGAGGACAAGATGCTTGCAGACATACAGATACCTGATTTCTAATTGCATCTTATTTCATATCGTTGCCATGAAGCTGTGTTAATCAAATGAATCATGCTACCATTTTTTAAAAAAAAATTTGCCCTGAACTTGTGCTTTTAACGGCAGCCCACCACGGAGAAACTAAGCATGATTAAATATATGGGGGTGGGGGACAGGAATGTACTTGTTTAATTTCTACGTGTCAGGCTGCTCTGAAAGCAGCAGAAGAAGGGCCAGGAGAAAAAAAGATACACCTAAAATGGTCAGGCTACATGTTCATAGTCTCTCTCTCTCTCTTTTAAACATAGGGTGATGGAATTCTCTCTCCAAACATCTGTACCTAGAATCAATTGGAAACACCTTCAGCTTTTGACAATTAGATGTACTGTCAATACCTCTAGGATAAAAACATACGAATTTAAAAAAAACACCACACAGTAGGTAGCTCCAGTGAGGTAGATGCAGAGCCAGATTAAGGAGACTGGGGTCTCCATGATATGGTGTACTACCTTGCAATGCAGTTCAAAAAGTGTGATTGATTGATTGATTAAATGCCGTCAAGTCGGTGTCGACTCTTAGCGACCACATAGATAGATAAAAGTGTTACATTCAAGTAAAATACATACACTCGATTAACTGTTTCTATAATTGAGCTCCCTGGATTTTGGGGGTGCAATGAAAGAGTGGCTCTTTTATGCTTAGGGAGACATAAAGTCTAACCTGGTGCTAGTGGTATGTAATGTTGCCCACACCCATCTTGCTGCCAGAGGACAGCCTCACAGCTGTTTGCAGTTCACCCTCCATGCAATGGAAAGAGCAGTCTTGCTGCAATGGGGCAAGCGTCTCTGTGGAAGGATTAGCCGGTCTTCTGCTTTCCACCTGCCTCCCACCTCATTTTGTGCACAGGAGGCAGGGCTGGCTGTCCACTAGGCAGACTCGCCGGTCACCTAGGACACCAGTTCTGCACCAAAGGAAGTTCCCTGGGCAGAAGTCAAGTGAGCAAGGCCCACCTCCTAGCTGCTCTCTGGTTTGCTTTCCTCCTCCTCCCACCCCTCAGCACTCTCTGCTCCCACCTGCTCCCTGACTCACTCGCTCCACTCAGTTCCTGCTGCGGCTACTCAGGTGGGAGCTTCCATCTTGGTTTTTCAAGTGCCCAGACCCAAACAGCAAATAAATTGTATGTACAATGGACGGAAGTTTCTCGCAGAGAAGCTCCTCACAGCGCCATTAAAAGCTGCCTTTCAGGGAGAAAGGGCATTTGGCTGGCCCTGAAGATCGCAGGACCTGCACTGCTGAGGGGAGGGAGGCAGTGGCAAAGAGGACGGGTGGGCGTTGGGCAAACTTTGAGCTCCTCAACTTTTCTCTCTCTCTTACTGTCTCCCCAAACCAACATAAGCTAGTCATTTGCTGGTCATCTGCATGGGCTGGTCATTCAGCCCCACAAACAAGCAGCCTGCGTGTTTCAGTTTAAAGCCGGAGTTCCACACTTTTCGACTGGGGAGCACCAAAGTCAAATTTTGCTAAAAGGTAAAGTGTGCCGTCAAGTTGATTTCAGCTCCTGGCGCCCACAGAGCCCTGTGATTTTCTTTTGGTAGAATACAGGAGGGAATTTACCATTACCTCCTCCCACACAGTATGAGATTATGCCTTTCAGCATCTTCCTATACGCTGCTGCCCGACTTAGTACCCGTGGGGATTCGAACCGGCAACCTTCTGCTTGTTAGTCAAGCATTTCCCTGCTGCTTAGGGCACCAAAATCCCTAGGGCCAGCCCCGATAGGAGGTAACATGCTCCAGCACTGGGGAGGAAGAGGGCACAGCCTAGGGCTAAAGGAGGAAATAATATTTGCAGAATGTGTTTGAGGGGGTCCCCATTCACCAGTTATGTCTTTTGTCCATGTTTTTAAAATACATGAGTGGATCTGCACAGGACCAGTGACTGCATTTTCTCAGCAACAAATATTGCACAGTGGAGGGAAATGCAATTTCTTTGCAACAGAAGTGCTACTTTGTGGGGGAACAGATGTCTGAATCCCCTTGCAACAACTGAATAACAATGGCACATATAAAATGAACATCTGGAAAGCACATACATAGTGTACCTACGAAATGTCATATTTGTGTGAGATCGCACCTTCATTATGAATATGACTGCTGTATGGAATGTCGTTGTGCAAATGTCACAGCTACTGGATATTGTTTATTATGAGTGGCTGCTTGAGGGCTCATTCTATACTTTTTAAAAATAAATAGTGATGAGTGATGCAACTTTCCCCATGTCTCACTCTCTGTGTTTTGATCTATTACTACTACTACTTCTATTATTATTATTAGGATAATGTGTACTTGCCTTAGACACAGGAATGCTCATCATATTTTTTGGGTTTTTTTAAAGTGGATTAACAGAAGTCTTTTCTGGGCTGTCAACCAATTAAAGATTTTAGTTGATTAATCATCTCCCGTTTTAACCATTTCATGATTACACTGAAATTAATATGCATATTACCAACACCTTGAATTAGGTACCTTTTTGAGATAGGGAAGGGAAGCATAAGAGCACTTACAACATAATAAACAAAGCTGTCACTCATGGTTACGAGGAAAGGACACCTCTAATGCTCTCTTTATAGTAACATACCAGAATCAAAACACCCATGAGAATATAAATCAGTGTGTCCTTATTTTGCTAAAATCCATTCCCTGGTGAAGCACCTAAAGCTTTAGCTAATTATTAAGACTGCAAAATAAGCTTTAATCAGTAGAATGCTATAGGCTCCTGACCAGCCATTTCTTTTGTTATGCAGATTCCTGGCTAACAGTCCAGGATGCTTGGTAGATGTTTCTTAATGGGAGTCTTTGGGTACAGAGATTGGGCTGGAATGTGGAAAGCTATCACAGCTTGCAATAAGTGACATTCAAACTAAGGGGGTGAGGCTGATGCAAAGGGTGGTGCGTATGTGTGTCTCATGTGAACAAAGAGACAGAGCTACAGAGGGTAGATACAGATGACAAGACGGCAGGTAAGGTGATGGGAATATCCAGTTCCCAGGGAACACACAATCCTGCTGCCAGCCACAAGTGCAGCACAGCTCATGTTGTCTGAACCCAGAAATGACAGGTTCTTGAGCAGCACTTCCCTTTGCCACCTGGCGTCTGTAAACATGACTTGAAGCTGGGCAGCAGATGTCATGTGGCGGGGGAGTGATGCTTGGGAAGCCAAAATTTCCAGATTTGGACAACATGAGATGTACAGCACTTGTGGATAGCAGTGGGAGCACATGCTCAGCAGGAGCCAGTGGTTCTTGATGGCAGTGGGAGCATATGCTCAGCAGGAGCCAGCGGTTTTCGCCACCTTACCTGCCCTTATGTCATCTGAACCTGCTCAGAGGGAAAGCTGCAAGTTGAGGCACCTTGGGAGGCATGCAGGGCCTCTCTTTGGAGATCTGATGTGAAGCAGCTCATCTGCTGCTTTGTAGGAGTGCACATGCTTCTTGCCTCCAACTGATGCTCAGTTTGCATATCTGTAAATACTGATGCTCTATTTGCATATCTGTAAATAATTTCCCAAAAGCTTCAGTGATCCCTCCTCCAGAGGAAGCCAAACCCAGGTAGTGCTGTCCTTGGAATTTCTCACCTACGTGGGAACGTGTAACTATCATTTTAACTCCTCTCCTGAACAGTACCACCCAAGACTTTAAAAGGGAGGTGGGAACAACAGCAAGGCTTCCTCCTTGGCTTCCTCCCATTCCCCCATCTACACACAGATGGCGATATTGCACCCATGCCTTTAAAAGAGGACTTGCAGAAGTATTGTGCAAAAGCTAAAATGTGGTAGTCACCTGCTTTAGCACTGCAGGAAGCCTAAACTTTGGAATGCGCTCCCTATTGAAATAAGAGCCTCCCCATCTCTGACAATTTTTAAAAAGTCTTTAAAGACCCACCTTTTCACCCAGGCTTTTAACTGATACTGTTTTGATTGTTTTTAATGTAGTTTTAGAATATTGTTTAAAAAAATTTAAATTGTCATATTTTAAATTTCTTGTTTTTGTTTTTAACTAATGTTTTAATATTTTTATTTTGTTGTAAACTGCCAAGAGACGTAAGTTTTGGGCGGTATAAAAATATGCTAAATAAATAAATAAACAAACAAACAAATGATGCCTTTAAATGCCTCAAAAAAATTGGCTGGTAGCCTTACTGAATGTGAATGTGATGCCATCCTTCTTGTCATATAAAAACAAAATTATTCAGAGGTTAAGCTATAGTAATATAGAACATTATGAGTACATGCCTCCTAATTTCACATATGAAAAATAGGAACACACGAGTTTGTCTCTATTCTCCCACCAAAGACCACTGGTGGTTTCCATACTGGAGACTATTGGCGCTACCCAGAGATTGCTCTTCCACTCTGAGCTACATGCAGCATTACCACTGGCTTTCTACCCCTCAGTGGATACAGCAGTGTGTGTGTGTGTGTGTGTGTGTGTGTGTGTGTGTGTGTGTGTGTGTATCCCAATATGTTCTGTTCACATTGCTGGGTGCAGCTGAACTTGGTAGGCAGTGTTTATTAATGGGCACAACTTATAGTGCACATCATCCATTCCCATTTATCTTCTTACTGATAAATCCTTGATCAACTTAAAAAATAATCATAATCTAGGATTCCTCCAAATGCAGTTTGAAAACCACTGCTATAGGTGAGATAGGAGCTAAGGAGATGCTCGTAACTGAACTTGACCAATGCCTTTTGCTTCACTTCAGCCCATTATTTATGAACATGCACGCCCTTGCATCATGGTATGAGAGAAGGCCACCATGCTATGATGCAAGCAAGGGTTGGGTTGGGTTGGGATTATAGACTAGAAAGAGGAAGTGAGATGAGATGAGGCCTAAGGTGTCTTTCTCACTTTGCTAGTCTCCCTCAGTGGCAGTGACACCTGTGCATCTCAGTGCTGCTCTCACAAAGAGAAGGAAAGAAAGGCTTTTTGTGTTGGCTGTGCTGGCTGGCTGCTAGCAAAAGAGAAACATGTTCTGAGACATACAGTATATTTTATTTATTTATTTTTACATTTATATCCTGCTCTTCCTCCAAGGAGCCCAGAGCGGTGTACTACATACTTGAGTTTCTCCTCACAACAACCCTGTGAAGTAGGTTCGCCTGAGAGAGAAGTGACTGGCCCAGAGTCACCCAGCTAGTTTCATGGCTGAATGGAGATTTGAACTTGGGTCTCCCCGGTCCTAGTCCAGCACTCTAACCACTACACCATGCTGGCTCATATATATGAATATATGAAACTTGTGAAAAAGCTAGAGCAACATGTTGTGCAACAATTGGAACAATATGTTCCAATTCAAGCACATTTTTGTACAACTACTAGCACAAGAACTAGTTTGGAACAGAGGTTACTTTGTTTGAGCAACATCCTCAACTAACATCCGTATTCTTGTATTCATGACTTTCAGGATCCAAGGTGTACTAAATAAACAGCAACATATTATTAATTATTTACATAGCTAGATAGCAATTATTCAAATGATAAAGTTATTAGAATATCATTAGAATAGGACTGCTATGTTTGCAGGGGTGTAGCTATAATTGAGCAAAAGAGTCCAACCCGGTCCCCCAGCTTCTGAGGGGCCCCCAGCTCCACCTCTCCCTATTTTCTTCATTATCTCCCTCACTCTGAGGGATCACCAGAGAGAGAGGTGAACACAGGCCCCTCTCACCTACCTACACTCCTATATGTTTGCCAGCCCAGCTTCTGCTGAGGGGCTGCTCTGAGTCACTTAGTAATATATACAAATACTAATACATATACATATAATACATTCAAATCCAACCTTCTCAGTGTCTGCACAGTCCCTACGCTCGCACAACAGCATTTGTGCTAGTGCAAGACTAGTCTGGATGCTCTCTAGTGGGAGTAAGGCCAGGGCTGGCCCTACCATGAAGCAGGCTAAGTTCAGGTGGTAGAACGGGCCATTTCTCAGGGCAGTAGAGAAGCCCATCCAGCATCACCTCATGGATGGCCTGCAGAGGAAGGAAGGCAGGCAAAGTGCCTTTCCTCTCCCCAATCAAAAGGGAAGGAAAGAGGAGCTATCTGAAAGAAGGCAGGATGCCTCTGAGTCAGTGGCGTATCGGGGGGAAATGGTGCCCAGGGCAAGCTGGCCCTGAAATGGCGCGCCCCCGGCCCCCGGCCCCCACATACCTGTGAGGGCATGGCGGCGCCCCCCAGACGGCAGATCGCCGGCGGTGGCGGCGATTCGGCGGTGGCGTGCGGCGGCGGGTCACCCGCCGAGTGTGGCGGCGGGTGTGCGGCGGCGATTTGGCGGGGGCGGGCGGCGGGGGCGGGTCGCCCGCGGCCCGCTGAATGCGGCGGTGGCTGGCTGGTGGTTGGCGTGGTGGCGATGGGCTGTAGCGCGGCCCGAGCGGCGGCGGATCACCCGCCGAGGACGGAGTGCTCAGTGGGCCGCGGGTGACCCGCCGCCGCACGCCTGCCGCCACACTCGGCGGGTGATCCGGGGGGGCGGGGGAAGCCACTTTTTGGCGCCCCCCACGTGGCCCGCCGGGCTAGCGCCCGGGGCACGTGCCCCCCTACCCCCCTATTGTTACGCCCCTGCTCTGAGTACCAGTTGCTGGGGAGTAATGGCAGGAGAGAGGGCACACCCTCAACTCCTGCCTATGGCTTCCAGCGGCATCTGGTGGGCCACTGTGCGAAACAGGATGCTGGACTAGATGAGTCTTGGGCCTGATCCAGCAGGGCTGTTCTTATGTTCTAACTGAATGTGTGATTTTAATAAGGGCTGGGGAGGTGGCAATGGAGGGGTGATGCAATTTGTTGCTCTACTTCAAGGCAGCAAAATGTTCTGGGCCAACACCAACAAAGCAGAACAAATTCTGTAACTACTATTCACCTTGCATATTATGGAGACTGACTAGTACTCAGAGCTAGCTTGATTCAGGATTTATGTTCCTTTCTCCCTTAGTTTTAGCTGCTTGGTTCAAATCAGTTCATGAAATTAATCTCCCTTTCTTGAACCTAATCACCACTTTAGGGTATCTAAATCCAGACAGTGGATTTAGGAACATAGGAAGCTGCCTTATACTGAGTCAGACCATTGGTCCATCCAGCTCAGTATTGTCTACACAGACTGGCAGCGGCTTCTCCAAGGTTGTAGGCAGGCATGCAACCACACAGATGCTCTATCCAGAGTGTCCACCAGGGGCGTAACTATAATCGGGCAAAGGAAGACAGTTGTCTGGGGCCCCGCTGCCTTGGGGGCCCCCCCAGAGGCAGGTCACATGACTGACTCCCCCAGCAGTGCACCCGCCCGGGCTTCCTTCAGTTGTATTCATCCTCCGAAATTGATGTGAGTGTTAAGACCTGGAGCTACCAGAACAGCATGTCCTTCTCTAGTGCCATTAAATGACTTGCATCGTCCACAATTTACAAAACCTTTTAATTTACAAAGCCTTTAAAAAAATTTGGTTACCACTATTCAGCATCATTTAAGATTTCTTTACTTCATGAGCTGAGCTTCAGTGAGGGGGGCCCATTTTAAAATCTTGTCTCTGGGCCCACTCCAACCTTGCTATGCCCCTGGCGTCCACATCCCCTAAGGGGAATATCTTACAGTATTCACATGTAGTCTCCCATTCACATGCAAACTAGGGTGGACCCTGCTTAACAAAGTGGACTATTAATGCTTGCTTGCTACCACAAGACCAGCTCTCCTTCCATAGTGAGACTTAGTGAGACTTATACTAGCTCTATTGGGCCTCACCATAATTCCACATGAATTGGTGGTACCAATTCTAGAATGGAATCTCAGTAGCCAGATCAAATGCATTATGGTCACATGTGATCATGCCAAGAAGTAGCCTGTAAACACGTCATGGATGATGAAGTGAACTCCACAGATCAAAAATGTAATGTTCAGATCTGTAGTAGTGCTGCTGATCTCCACCAAACAGAACTGAGGTCCCATAGGAAAAATATGTTGAAAGCAGCGCTGCCACCCGATTAACCATAGTTAAAGAAATTGTAGTTGAAGAGCTGTAATAGTTACTTTTGAAAACACAACATAGAACTTAATTCCAAATGCTATGTATAAAGACCTTAATCCAAAAATTGATGATAAATAAGTTAATTTTTCCTGATATGCCTTTATTTACCCTAGAAAAAAAGTAGATGGAAGCTTTCTAACTGATTGGTTGAGAAATGAAAATGTCAAATACAACTGGAGGGTTCCATAAAAATTAGTGATACAACAAAATATTTTGTAAGATAAAAGACCCCTGAGGACAATGTATTAAACTACAGTAC
The DNA here is from genome assembly GCF_027244095.1 of Hemicordylus capensis. Taxonomy (NCBI): domain Eukaryota; kingdom Metazoa; phylum Chordata; class Lepidosauria; order Squamata; family Cordylidae; genus Hemicordylus; species Hemicordylus capensis. The sequence continues at coordinate 164,776,400 of NC_069658.1, forward strand.
TGATACCATCAAGTTCATGGTTATCAGCCATAGACAAACAGTACATATTAATAACACTAAATTCTTATATATTTGTTAACTAAAATAGAAGTTGTAACTTAAATTCATTGAGGTAAATGTAAACGAACTGAACTTACCAAGATGAGTTCATCTCAGTGCAAACTGGGTAATTATTTTTAGCATTCTAATACTGAACAGACGGTGTAGTTATGTATAGAAACCTAATTCGTTATGAAATAGAAAATATCTTACAAGATAACCTAGAATGGGTTAAAGGGAACCTTTGGTGGGGAGCAACAGATGATTAGGACAGTATATACTCACAGAACAAAGCAATTTTTTAAAAATTAAACATAAACGGATCAACTCTGTAGAAGGACAACTACTTGTAGCAAGCGATATGAACTCTGTTATGGCTCCTTCAGACGTCTGAAAGCTTACCATCCCTGTGAGCGGCGGGGCGAAGGGAGAGGAAGTCCCGCCCCCGCCCTGTCGCCCATCCCCGCCTCGTCGCTCACGGGTCCGAGTCCGACGGAGGTTGTCTGAAAGGGGGCAAGTCCTCTCCGGGATGGCTGGCGGATCCCTGATTGCGAGGGTACATTGAGCCAATCACAGGTCCGCCCACCATCCCGGAGAGGGCTTTTCCTACTTCAGACAAGCCCCGCCGTCGGACCCGTGAGTGACGGGGGCGCGCGGGGAGGAATGACGCTCCAGGAGCGGGACTTCCTCCCCTTTCGCCCCGCTGCTTACAAGTCTCGCAAGCCTTCAGACTAACGTTTGAAAGAGCCTCTCTAGATAGGTCCTGAATCAGGAATGAACAGGGGAAATAATATTCTACGTTGTTTAGGTCTTCTATGAACCATTTTCAGCTAAAGGATATATGGAGATTACACCTCTCAGAAGAAAGAGGTTACATATTATTGACACGCACAGAATTCATGAACAGGGGTGTGTTTTTTAAACGTCTCAATCATCTTAGTTACGAATGTATTATATATACTGCAAGTGCAATATATGCAGGTCATTATCCAATTTATATAATGGGAGTTACTTTCGATATTGTGCAGTGGTCGAAGTATTTGTTTACTTATTACTTATACAGTACTTTAACGTTAAGTTGCTTTAAAAGTAAAAGAAAAATAAATGGCCTTAAACAACATTAATTTAACAAAAGAAATACCTATAACAACTATTTGGGAAGCAGGTACAGCCTGCCTATGTTAGATATTAGATGCCTTTTTATCAATATAGCCTCTTACGTTAACAAACATAGACAACTTGATTGTGAAAAATATTGTAAAGAAATTAAAGATCTAGAACTAAGACTTAAATAGAATCCCAACAAATAGGGTTATTAAAGTTAAAAGTTATCAACGGATTTGTTAGAAACATGCAAACTACCAAACTATGCTTTATGTAAAGCACCAGGACCTCCTGTATTTACCCCTGAATATTCGAAAGCATATTCTCTCTTTATTTAGCAGGAGGAGTGTAACTGGCCATATCCACCCCCAGCACAGTACTTCCAGTAACTGTTGCTGGTGTCCAAATTATGTTTCTTTTTAGACTGTGAGCCCTTTGGGGACAGGGTTCCATCTTATTTATTTATTATTTCTCTGTGTAAACCACCCTGAGCCATTTTTGGATGGGCAGTATAGAAATCAATCAATCAAATAAGTAAGTAAGTAAGTAAATATCTTGCTACTATATATGTTTATATACCACTTTTCTATCTTATCTAGACCCTTGACTCTAGTTATTATTTGTTTGTTTTATTTTATTTGACAAATTTCTATACTGGCCAAAACTTACGTCTCTGAGAAGTTTACAATAAAAACACAATTTTTTAAAAAAAATCAAACATTAAAACAATTTAAAACTTAAAACAAGGTTAAAAATAGTTAAATAGTAAATCTAACTAAAAGCCTGGATGAACAGATGTGTCTTGGTTGACTGTGTTCTTTGAACACAGGGGTAATACGGTCTCTCCAAGATGACCAACCTGGCTGTGGCATTCTGTACCAACTGCAGTTTCTGGACTATGTACAAAGGCAGCTCCACATAGAGTGCATTGCAGTAATCAAGTCTGGCCACCACCTTAACCTGGAACACCCGAGAAGTTTGGATCCAGAAGCACTCCCAAACTGTGTACTTGTTCCTCCTGGAGAAGTGTGACCCCATCCACAACCAGCAGATCAAAATCATCTCCCATGTTCCAACCCCACGCAATAAGTACTTTCATCTTATCTGGATTCAGTCTCAGTTTGTTGTCCCTCACCCAGCTCATCACTGTCTCCAGACAGGCATTTAGGGAAGTTATGAGGCTGTTCTCACGACCCTGCTGGTCCAGGGTGGGTTAGGCTGTTCATGAGAAGCGGAGGGATCCTTGCAGACCCCTCTGCTCCCCACCTGCCTAACCCCCTTAACAAACCCAGCTTTTAGATGACGATAAGGGTGCTCTCATACCCTTAAGCTGGCTAGCAGGTATCATGTGAGTTCTCGGGCTGTGTGCAGCCCAAAGAGTCACCAAGATGGGCGCATAGAGCCTTGCATTGCATTGAAGGATGCCCAGAGGCTGGAAAAACGGATTCCATCCTCAGATCCCTCTGCCCTGCTCTGTGCTTCATGGAGCTGCTTAGAGCAGGGCTGCCCATATAGGCATGCAGGAGACACGCCAAAGAGCACCTGCTTGGTCATCTGGGGGGGAAGGTGAAAGCAGTCTTCCCCCTGTACCCTCCCCGTCTGCCTGGGGCAATCGTGTGAATCACCCCTATACCTTCTCCTGATGATGTTGGCATGGAAAAATAGATTTGGGTATCATCAGCATACTGACAACACCCTGCACCAAATCTGATTATCTCTCCAAGCAGTTTCATGTAGATCCTAAACAAAATTGGAAACTACATGGAGCCCTGAGGGACACCATATGAAAGTTCAGATTTTGATGAGCAAGAATTGCAAATCAGTTCTTCCCACCCCCAACCCCCTCAGACACTCCAGAAGGATACTATGGTCAATGAAAGATGCTAAGAGACCCAAAAGGACCAACAGGGTCACACTCCCTCTGTCAATTCCTAATTGGAGATCATCCATCAGGCTGACCATTCTCCACCCCATAGCCCGCCCAGTGGCTCCTCTTGTGTGGTTAGGCTGGATCAGTTGGTTTGTGACTCCTGAGGATATGGACAAGCTGCTTGCAATAGTGCAGCCGACCACCTGCTCTCTTGACCGTTGCCCAACATGGCTTATACCATCTGGCAGCAGGGGGTTGTTGTAGAAGACCTGGTAGAGATTATAAATGCTTCTCTGAGGGAGGGCAGGATGCCTCCTTGCCTTAAGGAGGCAATTATTAGACCTATTCTAAAGAAGCCTGCGTTGGATCCCTCAGAGCTCAGCCACTATAGACCTGTCTCCAACCTTCTATGGTTGGGCAAGGTGATTGAGAGAGTGGTGGCCTCCCAGCTCCAGGCAGTCTTGGAGGAAACCAATTATCTAGACCCATTTCAGACTGATAGATAGGCCTGGTGGATGATCTCCAATTGGGAATTGACAGGAGTGTGACTCTGTCGGTCTTTGGGATGTCTCAGTGGCTTCCGATACTATTTATGTGTTTGTTTGTTTATTTAATTTATATACTGCCTGACTCCAAAAGCTCTAGGTGGTTCATAGTATCCTTCCTTGACCATGGTATCCTTCTGAAGCATTTGAGGGGGTTGGGGTGGGAGACACTGCTTTGCAGTGGTTCCTCTCATACGTCTTGGGCAGATTCCAGATGGTGTCAACATTGTTGGGAGAAGGCATAACTTCCCTAAATGCGTGCCTGGAGACAATAATGGGCTGGATGAGGGATAACAATCAGAAGCTTAATCCAGATAAGATGGAGGTACGTATTGTGCGAGGTCGGAACTCAGGAGATGATCAGGAACTCTGGATGGGGTCACACTTCCCCAGAAGGAACAGGTATACAGTCTGGGGGTGCTGCTGGATCCCAACCTCTTTCTGGTGCTCCAGGTTGTGGCAGTGGCCAGAGGTACCTTCCATCAGCTTTGGCTGATACGCCAGCTCCGTCCGTTTCTTGAGATAAGTGACCTCAAAACAGTGGTACATATGCTGGTAACCAGTTGGTACAGAATGCAGCAGCCAGGTTGGTCTCTGGGTCATCTCGGAGAAACCATATTACTCCTGTGTTGAAAGAGCTGCATTGACTGCCAATAGGTTTTCAGGCAAAATACAAGGTGCTGGTTATAACCTATAGAGCTCTAAACAGCTTAGGCCCTGCATATTTAAGAGAACTTCTTCTTCACCATGAGCCCCACCCGCCCATTAAGATAATCTGGAGAGGTTCATCTGGGGTTGCCACCAGCTCCTCTGTGGGCTACTCAGGGACTGGCCTTCTCCATTGCTGCCCCAAGGCTTTGGAATGTGTTCCGTGCTGAAATAAGAGCCTCCCCATCTCTGACAACTTTTAAAAAGGCCATTAAGACACATTTGTTCAACCAGGCTTTTAGACTTACAGATTTTAACATTGTGTTAAATTTTAAATTATTGTAATGTTTTAACATTTGAATTTTGTTTTAATTTGTATTGTTTTATTATAAACTGCCCAGAGACATACATTTTGGGTGGTACATAAATATGTTAAATAAATAAAAATGTACCTCCAAAAATGGGCGTAGCTGACGTCTCACCCAAAACTGATAAAAAGTGCCCCTAGTCACTGCCAACCTGAGAAATCAGAGAGAGTTTGGGATCCAGGAGCACTCCCAAGCTATGTACTTGTTCTTTATGGGGGAGTGTAACCAGAAGAGGCAGATGTAAATAATCTCCCTTGTTCTGACCCCCACCCCACAGTCACTACCTCCATCTTATATGGATTCAATTTCAGTTTATTATCCTTCATCCAGCCCATTACCACCTGCAGATAGGCATTTATGGAAGTAATGCCATTACCTGATGAAGCTGATATAGAGAACTAGATTTGGCTGTAATTGGCATATTGATATTGGTATACCCAACAGATAACTAAAAAATACCATACGGAGGGCCAGTTCAAGCTAATAGTAGCTGCTACATGTGATAATATGTCTATCATGTTTCTTTTTAGATTGTGAGCCCTTTGGGGACAGGGATCCATCTTATTTATATATTATTTCTCTGTATAAACTGCCCTGAGCCATTTTTGGAAGGGCGGTATAGAAATCAGCTATACCTCCCTCGCAGCTCAGGTGGAAGAGGAATGCTGCAAGTCCATCAAACAGTAGAGGAGGAGAAAAGAGGCCTTGAAGAATATATAAGGGACAGTGAAGAAGATGCACTTCAAATGGTCAATAGCGAGAAACTATTCAACACCAATGAAACAAAGCAGGCCTACCAGAAAGAACAATTCAAGAACCGAGCAGAAAAATGGAGAAATAAGCCCCTGCATGGTCAATATTTGCACAATATAAGTGGAAAATCAGACATCACCAAGACTTGGCAATGGCTTAAGAATGGCAACTTGAAGAAAGAAACAGAGGGTTTAATACTGGCTGCACAAGAACAGGCACTAAGAACAAATGCAATAGAGCAAAAGTTGAAAAATTCACAACAAACAGCAAGTGCCGCCTTTGTAAAGAAGCAGATGAAACAGTGGACCACCTAATCAGCTGTTGTAAAAAGATCGCACAGACTGACTACAAACAAAGGCATGACAAGGTAGCTGGGATGATACACTGGAACATCTGCAAAAAATACAAGCTACCTGTAGCCAAAAATTGGTGGGACCATAAAATTGAAAAAGTTGAAGAAAATGAAGATGTAAAAATATTATGGGACTTCCGACTACAAACAGACAAACATCTGCCACACAATACACCAGATATAACTGTAGTCGAGAAGAAAGAAATACAAGTTAAAATAATCAACATAGCAATACCAGGGGATAGCAGAATAGAAGAAAAAGAAATAGAAAAAATCACCAAATACAAAGATCTACAAATTGAAATTGAAAGGCTGTGGCAGAAAAAGACCCAAATAATCCCAGTGGTAACTGGCACCCTGGGTGCAGTTCCAAAAGACCTTGAAGAGCAAGTCAACACTATAGGGGCCACAGAAATCACCATCAGCCAATTACAAAAAGCAGCTTTACTGGGAACAGCCTATATTCTGCGACAATATCTATAACAACAACAACAACATTGATAATAAAATTCAGCCATCCTAGGTCCTTGGGAAGGACTCGATGTCTGGATAAAACAAACCAGTCAATAACACCTGTCTGACTGTGTAAACAAGAAATAATAATAATAATATCAGAGCCATGGTGAGAATGCGCCTGTCCTGACATGACCAAAAGATGTGCCAATGTGATCTCAGCAAGTCCTTTAAATTACTCATGTAGAGGGGCGATTCTGATTAACACCCCACAGACATGATTAAAGGATGTGCTGGGATTGCATTGGCATGTCCTTTAGTGACACTGATGTGTGCGCATTCTCACCACAGCCCTGACATTACTGCATGTAGTCGCTGCTCTTTGTGTGAACTGGACTATAGAGTTTTGAGTATGATTGAACACATAAAAGCATAAAAGATTACCACAGATGCCAAAAAGGCTTTTGACAGACTAGAACAGGATTATTTGTTTCACTGATTTATTTTAACTTTGGAAAGTTTGCTATTGTTATTCTTTATTAAGCAGAAGGGTAAGATTAAAAGCATATGTATTAATTAATATTGCTAGAACATCAATTTATATCCAAACAAAATTGTTTTATTTTTTACAGTTGTTACTAAAACCAGGGATGAATTTGCTGGTTTTCACCTGGATTTATTATATTGGCCAACATTGTGTACATTCCAACATGGGTGTTTCCAACCCACTAGAGCTACTGTGCATGTGAAAGGCAGCCCTGCCTGGGCAGAGAGTGTTGCAGAGACTGGTAGTTGCACAACTACTTAAAACAGCACACAGGCACTTGTGTTGTGCTATTTCTGTTGTTTCTGCAACACCCCCTGGGGCTGCTTTTCATGTGTACAACAGCCCCAGCAGGTCAGAAGCGCCAACACTGGAATGCGTGACTGCGTCATGTCGGCTATTGTTCTTAATGGATAAACAGAAGCTATTAAAAACTACAATAAAACATGGGGGAAAGATATTTATCAAGAAGTACCACCTGAGATTTAGACTTTTTATATTTTATGGTGGTTCAGAATTCACCATTAATACTACATTAAGGGAGAATTGTATTAAAATGGCCAGTAAGTGGTACTTAAATCCTTTAAAATAATAGCAAAAATATGTAAAGTTGGCCATGGTATTTGCTGGTACTGTAATGAAGGGAATGCTAGTTTTTATCACTTGTGGTAACGTTGTACCAACATTCAACAATTTTGGAACAATTTTCTCATACCTTTCCTATGTAAACCACTTTGAAAACCTTTTTTGAAAAGCAGTATATATGTTATTATTATTAATTAGTACTCTTAATATATCCATTCCACTTGAACTCACCTTTTTTCTATTGAACTTGTTTCGAATGTAATTATTGTAGAATACTATGAAATACCATGAAGCTAAGTTCTAGTTACAACAAGAATTCTATTTGCAAGATTGGAAATCAAACAATGTACCTGCACTAGCAGAGTGGGATAGGAAATGGTAGGAGATTCTTATGCTTGTTACATTGGCAGTTTGTTTAAAATCTATTGATGCTTTTTTGAAACTAATACAATTCTGTTTCTGACAATAATTTGCATGTGGTGGTCATTATCTAACACACAAGATGGTTTGAAAGATTGAATTTTGTATAAAATACAATATAAGGCTGTGACAGATCAGGTGCTATCCTATTCTTTCCTAGGATCTACCCTCAGTAGAGAGATTGCTCTGATCCCAATTTAGGAGCACACCACTCCTTCGAAGATTGGTGACAGCCTATCTTGAAGGAGCGGCATGAGGGCTATTGGACTTGCATATCTGGAGAAATACATTTTGTAGAGGCTTTGGAAACAAAGAATTTTATAAATATTGGCTGATATCCTTACTAACCTAATTATGATATCTGTATTATGTCAAAACGGTGTGTGCAAGCTACCTCTGTAGCATTTGGTAATCCAGAGTCCTGCTGTGTACGTGGGAGGGGGGAATTTTCACCAATCTCCTTAGCCAGAAGTGCTCTTTAATACACAAAAATATGTCCTTGAGGGCTGCACACACCCCCAGGGACATATTTTTGTGTGTAGGGCATCAAGAGCATGTATTATACTCTCTCCAACTTTTCACAAATGAAAACAGGGACATACTTGTAACACCCCTTGTCGTTCCAGGGTTCGCTGCCCGGGACCTGCCTGCCCCCTCCCTCGCTGCATCTTGTATTTGTTTATGATGCAATAGCCTGTCCTCCACTGATTATTAAGCAATAGACTACTCCAAGAGGATGATAATGCTTTTAGTTAAAGGTATATTAGAAATTAAAGCATTAGCCCTTTTCAGACATTATGCTCTCTAGGAAGAGTGAACATATGAAGGGTGCAGTGGGATTACATTGGCTAACTATGTCCCAGTGCCAATGTGCCAGTTAGACATGCCCCAAGGCATCTCCATATCAAGTATTTGTTTGCATAGACAACCACTGAGCACAGGGGCATTTTCTCCTCTTGAGTGAGAATCTTGAGCATTTTCTGGGGAGAAACTTTCCTTACTTCCAGCATCACCTCTGTAGACAAACACTGAATGTGCGTAAAGTGTGGGGGGGTGGCTAGCCAACTCGGTGATGGGGACATGGTTACCAGATGTGCCTGCCTCTCACACATTTGCTCTCCCCAGAGAGGATAAAGCCTGAAGCGGCTATACTTGTTCTGTAATGTTATCAACAGTTCAAAATATACTTCAGCTGATACCTTAGTGCAAATGGTGCTTTAGTGTTAATGCACATTCTACAACTTCAGATGTTGTTGCACATGAAATTACCTATCACTGTGTGAGACAAGCTGTACCTACTCACCCATTTAGAGATGCAATCCTATATACAGAATCCTATGTATGAACTCAGTGGGACTTACTCCTGAATAAACATGCATAGGATTGCGCTGATCACTTCCCTGGGAAGGTAGCTGAATTCTTAAGAATTATAGCACTAGCAACTCACATTAACAAACCAGTTCCCCAAAGGCAAAAATAGAGATATAATAGTGACAGTGATTTTACAGGGACAAGTAACAAGCAGGGACTGTTGGAGCATGTAGTATACAAATGGTTCCAGAGACCTAAAAGATGATAGTGAAAACCAATGTAACAGCATGGGATTGGATGTGTCTTATACTTTTGGACTTGCCTAACAAGCATGAGGTTGCCGGTTCGAATCCCTGCTGGTGTGTTTCCCAGACTATGGGAAGCACCTGTATTGGGCAGCTCTGATACAGGAAGATGCTGAAAGGCATCATCTCATATTGTGAGGGAGATGTCAATGGTAAACCCCTCCTGTATTCTACCAAAGAAAAACCACAGGGCTCTGTGGGCGCCAGGAGTCTACACCAACTCGAGGGCACACTTTACCTTTACTTTTATACTGTTGTTGGAGAATAGCAGCCTTGGCAAAGTTAGGGAGAGGAGCTCCTTGCCAGAATACCACTATAAATGTGGTATTTTGAGGGATTTCTCTGGAAATGTCACAGTATTTGACTGCAGCACACAGAGACTGGACAGCTGTGTGTAATGTTGTTGTGTTTTTATATTTATAGTTAAATTTCTAGACTATTGTGCCAGAGGCTCTCAAAGCAGCTTACAAGAAGTCATTAAACACAATAATTAAAATACAATTAAAATTAGCTACACATACTTGAAACTAGAATAGCAGCTTGGAAAAAATAAAATTCACAATTCAAGAGATCACAGAAGGCCTGCAGAAACAAAGGTTTTTACCATCTGCCTATAAATCCTAATATAGGATGGGCATTGTGCTGTTTTAGTACATACATAGCCATAATAGTGAAATCACTTGTGATCTCATAAACCACAGTGGAATTAACTGAATTCACAAGTTCCTAAGTCAGTCTGAGTTGAGACTGTGACCATAATTATTTAGAACTTTTGAACTGTGGATTTATACTTGCAAAGTATGTTACAGGAGGCTGCCCTATTCCCTGATATGGAACTCCTCTGTCCTGTCCTCCATGGCCCTTTGCCCTGCCTGAATGTATGCTGGTTGGCTTTTAAACGTAGCACGTTACCTGCACTGATTCTTACCTTTGCGGGCCACTTCAAATGTGACAAATTGAAACACTCTGTTTCTCAGATATATCCATAAGATAGCTGTCCTTTATATGGGACAGATATATTGTAGATGATAGTTCATTTATTCAATAAGAAAAAGGTAGATGATAGTAATGGAGGGAGGAAGATATTTGCTATTAAATTAGGGGATGGACAGATGTAATCTTCATCGATGCAATTCACCAAGCACAGCTGCTGAAAATCCCTATTAATTTCAATAGGGTTGGCAAAGCAGCAGTGTAGTGCTTGGTGGGTTGCTGTCCGTGCATGTTGAGGAACGCACTTGATATGGAATACTATGGCAGGTAGTCAACATTGTACATATATTATTGACCACCCTTTTGGTTAATGGGCGTTAATAGTATTAACGGATGTCTGCATATCATAATACTTAAAAATTATAGAATATACAGGCATATGATTACGATTGGAAAAGCTTTATGGAATGTCACAACAGAGATTTTTAACAGACACTATGGATATCCAAGAATGAGCAGTATATTTGTAAATGTTAGTAGTATTGTGGAATATAGCATGTGCATATTGGAAATATACAGTAGATAATATATTTCCAATTTTGATGTGAAAATATTTGTATTATAATGACAGGCCTATGTTTTAAAACTTGTGGGTTGTTATTTTCAGACACTGAAAAGTGGAAGTAATATTCCTTAGGAGGTGCTCATTTGTGTGACTATCACTGAAGTTCGTATGAGCATAATGAGATAATGTGTGCATCATGTTTGCTCATAGGGACACCTGCTATGTATTGGGGATGCCATGCCATATAGCCATTGCTGTCAGTCTGTGTGAGAAGGATGTTTGTATATGTGGAAGGGTGAAGTCTTCCCAGAGGCCTTCGAGTCAGACTGTGAGGGTCTGACTTCTAGTGGCTGCATTGGAGTGTATGAAAGATTATGGGATGTGCAGAGTCTGCATCATCTGAAGGAAGAATAAAGAATCCAGGATTGGAAGGCTGTGCCAGAGTATTATGGGATGTGCCATTGGCCCTATGCCCCCAGTGGTGATTATGGTCTGTGTGTGCAGATGGGGGGATGGGGTGCATTTATAATATATATGTATGCTAAGCATTTTCTTAGGGGTAAGCTGTGGAGAGAGATGCTGGTCTGGAGGGGTTTTGGGGTGTTGTGAACTGCTCAGCAGGGTCCTCTCTCTCAGCCCTGGTTAAGCTGGACTAGGGAGGAACAGAGTGGCAGTGATTATTATGGGCTGCGTGAAGAGGGGGGAGATGTGCAGTAAGTGTGAGCATTGTAGGCTGTGGCTAAGAGTTGCTGGCAGTATTATGGGATGTCTCACTGGACGGGACTATTATGGGATGCCGGTCTGAGCAGGGAGGAAAGAGGTGGAAATGGTGAATATTATGGGATGTCATGGGTGTGCCTATTATGGGATGCCACGGGGGCTCCTATGGAATATTTCAGTGAGGCAGGGGCTGGCTGAAAAGGGAGGAGTGCTTGTTATGGGATGCCAGACTTGGCAACGACTGCGTGATTATTATGGGATGTGTCAGTGAGTGAATGATGGTGGGGGAGATTATTGAGGGTTGGTTGGAATCGCAAGGGAAGGGGATGGGGTAGGTAGTTACTATTATGGGATGCTCAGGGCAGTGAGATGGTGCCTGAGGGAGGAGGGGGGGGGAGAAAGGAGAGAATGTTGTTATTATGGGATGTCTTGTTGGGGGGAAGGGTGACTATTGTGGTGTGCATGAGTAAGGGCGAATATTATGGGATGTTTCCGTAAGGGGGAGGGTGTATTACTGGACGGTCCCCCGCAAGAACTATTATGGGATGTTTTGGAACGGGGGGGGAAGGAGGGAGTGACTATTATGGGATGCAGGGCCAGTCTGAACAGGGAGTTTTGTGGACAGGGGGAAGTATTATGGGATGCCTCAGCCGAGGGGGGGTTGCTGAGGAGACGGAGGTGGGACCCGTCGCTAAGGTACCAGGACATATTATGGGATGGGGGCGGGAGTGTGGGGGGAGAAAGGGGGAGGGGCCTGGCCGAGGCTTTTTTTTTCCCCTTTAAGAGGCGGCGCCGGAGCCGGAGCCATTTTCCCTTCAGCGGCGTCGAGAAATAAGAAGCCGGGCCGCCCCGAGTCGGGTGAGGGCGGGAGAAGGAGAGGGAACCGGGTGGGATCAAAAGCCCCACAGATAGAGAGCGGGGAGGAGGGCCCCCCTGAATCGCTGGGTGCTTGGCAGCAGCAGCAGCAGCCGCCCTCGACACTGAGGCGGGCCCCCCCTCGCCGCCGCCGCCGCCTCCTGAGGGCAGCCCAGCAGCAGCGCCCCACCTCCGCAGGGACCCCTCCCCCCGCCGCCGCCCCCCCCGTGTGCGGCCTCTTCACCGGGGGGGGTGTCTCCGTCTCTGCGGATCTATCCTCTCCCCCCTCCATAGGCTACTCGCTGCCCCCCAGGGCTTGACACACGTGCCAGGGGGCTCCTCCTCGGGGTGGCCGCCGGATCTGTTCCCCCGCCACCGCCCTCCCTCCCCCCCACTTCGGACGGAAAAGATGAAGGAAAGAGGACCTCCTCGCTCCCCCCCGCCCCCCAACCGGCCCTGCCTCCCCACTGGCGACCCTTCCTCCCACCCGCCCCGCCGCCTCCTCCTCCTCCTCCTCCATATTTCTTTCTGACCGCCCGCCGCCCGGCCAAAGCATTCTTCCTTCTCTCTCCTCCGCGGCGCCCCCCCCCCCGCCGCCTTCCATGTGCCTGTCTCTGGTTTCTCTCCCCCGCCGCCCTCATGGCTAGGAATGGGCAGAGTGGGGCAAGTTTCTCGGCTTTGCTCTGAGCTGACTGTGCACCTTTTGTTTGCTCTTTTTTGTTTTGTTTTTAAAATGGGTCTCTATATTTGCTATTCTTCCTCTCCAACTGGACATTTGGGTTAGAACTAAAATAAGAAAGATGAACTCTCCAGTGATGCATTGTTTGCCAAATGTGGTCGTAATAATAATGATAATAATAATAATAATACCACCCAGCCCTCAAGTGGCAACTTTAACAAATCTCGACCTATGGAAGATATCAAGTGGTGGGTGGATATCCCACCTTCTCATGCACTGGTTCTGATTGGCTACAGGTTGCACAGAACTGGAGCCCCAAAGTTGACACTCTCGTCAGTCGACTTATAATGGGATACTGACTTGAACTAATTTGGTATTAGCCTGAAGGCCATCCTTGAGTGCTCAGTCCAAATTGCTAGCAAGTTGCTTGTTCCTCCCTGGCACTGCTTTTCTCCAAACTCCCTTTCAGAGAGTGAAACTCGTTTGCCACTTTGTTGTAACAAGGCTGTGACTTTAAGCCTTATTGCTTTCTCTTCTCTCTTTCGTTAGCACATCACTGGCATTGGTAGTAAGGAGCTGCCAAGGTAGCAGGAGCTGCTTGAGCCCCAAGAATCGTCCTCTGAATTAGAGGACATGGCATCAGGCATAGGATCCCCATCACCCTGCTCTGCTGGCAGTGACGACGAGGAGATGGAGATCATGCTGAACAACAGCATCCACCAACACCAAGGTACACACAGTGTGATATAAGTGACATTTTAGTTTTAGAATGCCTTGAGGTCCTTTTATTGAATGGAGAAACGGAAGACTTCTCTCCTTCTGGTGTATATTTGAACCAGTGGATGGCAGCAACTACAGTGTCCCTCTTGCTGGGTACCTGAGACACTGGGCTCAATCCATGGCTTTGCTTAATGGCTTTGACCTGGAGGTAGAAACTTGTCTTCCATCCTGTTTTTGATGCTTTCTGATAACTGTGCTTGATAGCTCCAGGTAAGGTGAGAGAATGTGAAGTGAGGGGCAGGAGGAGGAGGAGAATGAGAATTGTTCAGAACTTTTAGTTCAACTTCAGATTAATTGCCGACTACTGTTGCTGCTAAAATATTGGATGTGTGCCTTGCTTCCTACTGCAGCCTTCTCTCTGGCTGCCTGGAGAGGGCTTCCTGTAAATCTCTTAACCATTCTGAATATATAGCTTATAATGAAAGCTATAATTTTGAATGAATTTATTTATTTTTTTGAATGACTGTATGATGCAAAAAGACATTGGATGAAGGAGAGTTATGTTTACTAGGAACTTGCACGTATGCTGTAGAAAGATGCATGGAGTACTATTTTCTGTTCCTAAGCATGTGGTGTTTGTTCATTTTGGGAGCCAGTGGGGATGGGGGGAGGTGGAGGAAACCTTTCAGGTGAGTTAATGGGGAAAGAGGAGAGTAAGGGAGATAAGTTCTTTTAAGAAACAAAGTTTCAGCCTTCTGAAAGAAGTATGAGACCGGAGAATGCCTGGCTTTGCCCCACTTTTCCCCACTTGAGATCTCAGACATGTCTCTGTCCAAAAATGATATGTGCCCTTGGCTATTGCATGACCCACTTTTTCTTCCCAGCCACACCCAATGCAGGATTTATTTGTTTTTTGTGAGTCTCGTGACAACTGCTCACCTTAGCCCTGTCTTTTTGTATTGAAAGTGGTCTGGATAATTTGACAGGGAGATGTCAGACAAAATGCACCACTTGCATCTTTTGCTTTGTTCGGCTTTGGAAGAGTTGTATTTGAAATCAGTTGGATGGAGGCACTCTCTAATGAGTTGGGTTTAGGGTAGTGGTTGTCCTAGACATACAATGAGAATCTCCTTGCCTTTGAAGTGCTGTTAGTATTTTGTAACATAACGTTGCTGGTACAGTGAAGGTTTTTGTTGTTCCTTGCGTACTTCAGTGGTGTTCGCTGTCCTTTCCTCTCTTCCAAAGTTTAGGAGGGACAGGGATTGGCAGGGAAAAGGAAGAGCCATTCTATAGCATTTGCACTTCTATGCCAAAGATGATTCCTTTCCTTAGAGTATCAATGCTGGATATTAGAAGGCCTAGAGAAAGGGGTGGAAAGGATGCTTGGATCCAGAGGGCTTGGGAAACACTGTGTTTGGTTTGGGTGGGGGGGAGAATGGGGAGGACATGCTGAGGAAGGGATGCAAGGAAAATACTTCTGGCACAGGATGTATTTGCTCATTTGGGAATGCCGAACTCCACCCTGAGCAATTTCCCCTCTGCTCCTTGTCCTTCGGTTGCAGCAACTGCTGTGACCTGTGGCTTCCCCTGTCCTGCCCAGTGCCTGTGGTTAGGAGGCCATTTTCCCTTGGAGGGAGAGCTGGTGACTCTGACTGCGTGTAATGGGCGGGGGTGGTTGATGAAGAGAGAAGGGAGGGGAGAAAGGGAGGATGGCTGGGTTACTGTGGATCTTGTCACAAAGGAAGCTGCCGGCTGGCTGTGCCCCTCTGGGCTTGTGGGGGTGGAGGAACAGATGGGATTGTGGTCTGTGGGGGTGTGTGTTAGGAGTGACATGTGTTAAGGGGTGGGGGAGAAGGAATGAGTTAAAGCTTGTATTTGCATAGAGAGAAGGTGATCGAGTTTGTAGCCGGCTGGCACCTGAGTAAGCACCTGGTGATTGAAATGGAGGCGCTGAGCAGTAGTGTATCTAGGTAGGATGGGGAGTCCAAGCAGTTGCCTGACAAGTTTATTGTGAATTGTAAAGGTTTCTCGTAGAGGATTCTGAGGGAGGAGAAAGCGTTTGTGCCCCTATAATTAATTAGCAGATACCTCTTTTTACTCCCTCCCCTACTTGTAGACCCAAAATTCATTTGAGAGAGATTAGCCAAGCAAGTGACAGTGCCTTACTAGTGAATCATAGTAATAAAGCCAATATTGTCCCTGTCCTCTGTCTTGCTGTGGGGCCTGGACTAAATACCTAGCAAAGTTTTTTCCTATAGAATGGGGAGCGGGAGATGCTATGGTTATCAAATTCTGGGGTGGCAGGGATAGGATCTTGAAGCAAGTGCTGCCACTTGCCAAGACCTGAGTAGGTTGAAGCCCCAGGGTAAAGGACCTTTTCTAATCTGCATTAATTTGTAGGGATGACTACATCCCTATTGTTCTACCATTCCAGTCCTGACTTGGGAGGAAGGAAGTATGATTTCTTCTGCTTTCTTCTAATGATCAGTCCATGTGTGTGATTTTAAGAGGAGCTCAGATATGTCCTATTCATATTCTAATGTTAATGTTGGGCTAGTGTTCCAATTGCAGATCTCTGAATGCAGCGGCAAGGGATCTGCACCTGAGAATCTTCACACTTTCACCTGTGAAACAGATTATTGGTATCGGGTTGAGGGGACCCAAGTTCAGAAATATTGTTATATGGTCTGACTTGACAGCGTGGTGAGGTAGCACCTGGGCTGCTAGAGTTGGGTGGTCTGTGACAATCGGAGAATCATGGAATGTGATGCAATAGCTGGGATTTGAAAAGTGAGTTGTCATCCCCCTGCTGCCTGTGATTTGCCTTCAGAGCCTGAAGAAGAGCCAGAGGAAGAGCTGTTATCTGAGGCGGAGATGCCGAAAATCAAGAAGAAGAAGAAGCCCAAGAAGCTGAAGGAACCTAAAGTGCCCAAGCTCAGTAAACGTCAGAAAAAAGAGGTGAGGAATAGAGCAGGACTTGAGGCTGTAAGTGGTGGTTTGTTTGTTTGTTTGTTTGTTTGTTTGTTTGTTAAGAGTAAGGTGTTGTTGCTGATTGCATGTGTCAGTTTTTACCTTCCTTCCCAATGCAGCTGGGGGACAGCTCTGGTGAAGGGAATGAGTTTGTGGAGGAGGAGGAGGAGGTGCTACTACGCTCAGACAGTGAGGGAAGTGACTACACCCCTGGCAAGAAGAAGAAAAAGAAACTGGCACCCAAGAAGGAGAAGAAGAGCAAAGCCAAGCGCAAGGAGGAAGAAGAGGAAGAGGATGAAGATGATGACTCCAAGGTGAGAAAGAAATGGTTCAAGCACTTTAGTGGGACATTTAAGACAAGTGATTCTGCTGCCTCAGTAATGCTCTCCCAACCTCCTTTTTGCAGAGCTTAGATTTGGCAGGGTGTGCATGCATATATGCACACATGCAAACACCCCAATGGAGAGAATGATGTCTTCCCTCTGGAAGCCTTGGTTCTGCTTCTACTGGGTTGGTGTCTCTGTTTCTTCTGTTCCTCTCTCTTCTGCCCAGTGTTCTATAAACCTCCCATCTGATCCTGCCTACCTTAGTAAACACTCAGAACAGCAAAGAGAGCCTCTCTAGTGAAAGTATACATCTCCCTAAGATATATCCTTTCCCCCCCTCTCCGCAGGAACCCAAGTCTTCTGCCCAGCTTTTAGAAGACTGGGGCATGGAGGATATTGATCATGTTTTTACAGAGGAAGATTATCGCACTCTTACCAATTACAAGGCCTTCAGCCAGTTTGTCAGGTGTGCTATTTTGGTTTTTACTTCTCAGGAATACAAAGTTTAAAAAATAAACAAACAGGTTCTGGTGTGCTATATGCGGAAAAGGATGGTTCTTTGTTCATCTTTTGGATGACAATAGGCAGTTACTGTTGGTACCTCAGTTCCTTACCTGCACTGTGAGAATAAGGATACTGGCTTACTTTGCATTGCTGTTGTAAGAAATGCTGAGCATTAAGGGATGTACTGTATAAATTATAGTATTGTGTATGCTTGGTGACTTTAAGCATTAAACATGTTGATTTGCTCCAGTATATGGTTTGTTCTTACCAGTTAGATGTGGGAAAAACTTAAATAGCCCTTATTTTAGAAACTTATCAGAAAATCTTCTATTTGTGGTAGAACTGGGCTCTAGGAATGATTGTTTTTCTTTATGCTAACATGCAAGTATATTTCTTCTCCCATATGCAGACTGGTTTCAGGTGTGAATGGTGTGGCTAGTAGTCTTGGGAGAAAGTTCTAAAGTTAGTAATTCCTAAGAAGTCAAATACACGATTTCCCCTTTTCTCAACCACATAGACCGCTTATTGCTGCCAAGAATCCCAAAATTGCTGTCTCAAAAATGATGATGGTGCTGGGGGCCAAATGGAGAGAGTTTAGCACAAACAACCCCTTCAAAGGGAGCTCTGGGGCATCTGTGGCAGCTGCTGCAGCAGCAGCTGTGGCTGTGGTGGAGAGCATGGTGACTACGGTAGATACAGTCCTTCCTCAGCCCCCAGTGGAAGTCCCACTTCGAAAGGCCAAGACCAAAGAAGGCAAAGGTAAGAGGAACGTGTTGTGGGTTGCTAGGGTGGCAGGGGAGGCTGTTATCTCCATAATGACTCTGCCTCATTCTAGCATTTACAGTAAAAGGCAGTATAGAGCACACTTCACCTGGTAGTGTCTTGTAAGTTCTTTTTAGTAAGAGCTTGTCTTGTGTTCCACTTTGCAATGCTTAATGCATTTGGGATCTAAGTACCACTTAATGACAGGGTGGTGGTGATCTGTCTCCTAGGCCCCAATGCCCGGAAAAAACCCAAGGCCAGTCCTCGTGTCCCTGAAATCAAAAAACCCAAAACCAAGAAGGTGGCGCCCTTGAAAATCAAGCTGGGAGGATTTGGCTCCAAGCGTAAAAGATCATCTGTGAGTGTTTCTTCTCTTGGTAAGAGGGTGGGAACTTGCTCCTGCCCCCTTGGCTCCCTGCAAAGTCTAGTGTCACAGGCTTTAGACTCTTTCATCTTCCCCCCCTCCCCCGTCGTTCAGAGCGAGGAAGATGACCTGGATGTCGAGTCAGACTTTGATGATGCAAGCATCAACAGCTACTCTGTGTCGGATGGTTCTACCAGCCGCAGCAGCCGCAGTCGCAAGAAACTAAGAGCAGGAAAGAGGAAAAAGAAAGGTACTGAACTCTGCTCAGCCTAAAACCTGAAGTTGTCTGGAACGAGTGTCTTTAGGGCAGGCCTGCACAACCTTGGCCCTCTAGCTGTTTTTGGACTAACATTCCCGTTATCCCCAGCCACAGTGGCCAATAGTGAGGAATGATGGGAGTTGTAGTCCAACTTCTGCAGCAGGGCTGAAGCTGTGCAGCCCTGCTTTAGGGGGAGTGGGGATTTTATGGGCAGTAGTGTGGATGCAGACTGCGACATGATACATAAAGAAAACTTACTGTTGTGAACCTAGGGAGGAATGAAGAATATGGATGGATCTTTGAAAGGAGACGTCCTGCTGTGAGATCTAGACGCTTTTGAGAAGATCTCCAGGGTCTGTTCTTCAAAGTGAACAATAGCAGTGTTGCTGTTCGGGCCTATGGGATCCAAATGCCTCTGCAGCCATCATAATTTTGAATCTTCTCCAGCTAGCTAGTGCCCTGTGCCAAAACTGGGATATCCCATTGCTACTTGAAGAATTTTAATGCTTTGTCCATTAGGAGAAGAGGATTCTGCCGCGACTGTTGATGGCTACGAAACAGACCACCAGGACTACTGCGAGGTGTGCCAACAGGGGGGAGAGATCATCCTGTGTGACACTTGCCCTCGTGCCTATCACATGGTTTGTCTGGATCCAGATATGGAGAAAGCACCAGAGGGCAAGTGGAGCTGCCCACACTGTGTGAGTTTTGGGTATTATGTTAGAAGACTGGGATAGCAATGGTAGGCAGACTACCTGCTGGGATTTCTCAGCACTGATCTAACAGTTTCTCTCTCCTTTAGGAGAAGGAAGGTATCCAATGGGAGGCCAAAGAAGATAACTCTGAGGGTGAGGAGATCCTGGAGGATGCTGTGGGAGATGCAGAAGAAGAGGATGACCACCACATGGAGTTCTGTCGTGTGTGCAAAGATGGAGGAGAACTGCTCTGCTGTGACACCTGTCCTTCATCCTACCACATCCACTGTCTGAATCCACCTCTGCCAGAGATTCCCAATGGAGAGTGGCTTTGCCCACGCTGTACCGTAAGTTCCTTTACCATTTCATAAATGAGGAAATTAAGCTGAGCTGCCAAAGGCATTGAAGAGTGATTGAACCTTGGCTTTTTTTCATTCAGGTCATTCACTACAAAAATTTCTACTCCCATTTTTAGATTATGTTCTGTGAGCTCTCTCTCTCTCTCTGTGTGTGTGTGTGTGTGTGTGTGTGTGTGTGTGTTTGTTTAACACTGATCCATGACAAGTGGCATGGGGGAAAGGTTTGCAAATCAATATTTTTTTAAAAAAGTGGGGAAGACATGAACTACTAGATGACACTGGGTTGTAGTAAAAGCAGCTAGCTAGATCCTTTAGCCCCAGTTTTTGCAAACTGAAACTGGAAATGTAAGTGTACTCTTGGTGCAGGATGGCCTCTTAAAGACATAACTGTTGGAATTTGAAAATGGCCAACACTGCCTAAAACAGATAATCAGTTGTGATCTATTCTGATTTCTTGGAGACGTAATGCATTTTCCCTGCTTGTTGCCTCTCAGTAATCCGAATACAAAAATGTTGTTTTCTCCATTCACTGGGAAGCAGGTTCTTTTGAAGAAATATTCAGTTGGGGCTAGGGGGCAGGAGAATATATAAAGGAAATTGAGCTTGCCTGACTCTTATGCAGCTGGCAATGAAAACTCTTTAGCTCCAGTTAATGCTGATGTGGTTCAGAGCAAGGGGGAAGAAACTCCCTAGTGAGAGTAATGTTTCTAATGCTCCTTCCTATCTTCTTCAGTGCCCACCTCTGAAGGGGAAGGTGCAGAAGATCTTGACTTGGAAGTGGGGGCAGCCTCCATTGCCCACACCAGTGCCACGTCCAGCTGATGCAGACCCAAATGCACCTTCTCCTAAACCTCTAGAGGGAAGACCTGAGAGACAGTTCTTTGTCAAGTGGCAAGGCATGTCTTACTGGCATTGCTCTTGGGTATCTGAGCTGCAGGTAAGCAAGAGAGGACATTTCACAATTGAGAGCAAAGAAACTGACTAAACCGACATAGAGATGGTGTGTAACCATGTATGTTTATACCACAGCTGGAGCTCCATTGCCAGGTAATGTTTCGCAATTACCAACGTAAAAATGACATGGATGAGCCTCCTTCAGGAGACTTTATGGGGGAAGAAGAGAAAAGCCGCAAACGCAAGAACAAGGATCCCAAGTTTGCAGAGATGGAAGAGCGTTTTTACCGCTATGGGATTAAGCCAGAGTGGATGATGATCCATCGGATTCTCAACCACAGGTGAGGAAGTGATCAGGCTTGCTTGAGTATTTGAATATCCTTGGGGTATGCCCATAAAACGTCCTGAAACTCCCAGAAGGGAGACTAAAATACTGTTCCTACCTAGTCAAGGGAGATTGGTGGATTTTTTCTTTTTTCTTTTTAAAGTAAAATGCTTGTTGCCTTTGCATAGCAAAGGAGATGATTAAAACCTACCATACCAGTAAAAACAAAATTGGCAAGAAAAAGTCAGCCAAATGCCTTCTGGAATGTAAATGTGGGTGTTTACATCTTAGAAGGTGATGATGTGAAGGAAGAGTAACTCCAGCCCTCTTTGGGTAGCTTAGTCCTTAACTTTGGGGCAATAATGGTAAAGAGGCTCTGCTTTTTATGACTGATCTAACTTTGTGTGGATGGTCATAACTGGAACACAGTATAGAGCCCACCTCGATGCAATATCTCTTATTCAACTGAAGATTGGATTTGTGGTTTTAGTTGTTGATCGGCTTATCTTGGAAAGAACAGGTGTAAGAAGTCTAGTTTCATCTCTTGCTTCTATAGACATACAGACTTCAGATGAATCTCACTACCAGTTGCTTTTTTTCTTTCCAGTGTCGATAAGAAGGGGAATGTTCACTACCTCATTAAATGGAGGGATCTACCATATGACCAGGCTTCATGGGAGAATGAGGAAGCAGAAGTACAGGATTATGACATCTACAAGCAGGCATACTGGAATCACAGGTGAGAGCATGGATTTTATTCTTTATTGAATGGATAAGGGAAAGTCTGGGTTGTTTTAGTGGGTTGGTAATGTGGATGGGGCATGGTATCTTGAGACTCCTGCAGCTTTCTCTGAAAGAATTGGGACTATGTAACTGCCTTGGAATTTGTTTCTGGAGCAGTAATATTGTTTCCTGTTTGCCTGTTATGATAGCTTATAGTCTGTTCAACCTGTGTGGCTCTCTTAAACAGGGAATTAATGAGGGGTGAAGAAGGAAGACCTGGCAAGAAGATAAAGAAGGTGAAATTGCGGAAATTAGAAAGACCCCCAGAGACGCCAACAGTGGATGTGAGTTATAGCTTCAGAGGTGGGGGGAAAGGCAAGAAAGGGAAGATAACCTGTTTGGCTCTACAGTTTGTGTCTGGAATGTGAGGGACCCTGTTCCTTTCCCTGATGCCCTATATGCTGAAGGGAGGACTACATTTCTGTAATGCCTTCTGACCATTAACATGGTCAGTTCTAATTTTTGTGCATTAGGGTGCCCAGTGGAAACATTGATGGTGCCAAGTAGTGGAGCAGAAGCCTAATGCGGACTGAATAGAGTGAGCATGCTCAGTCCAGTATTTGCTGCTCCTCATCGAAATGCACCCACTATAGATGAGGCTGTGGAGAAAAGTGGGAGTGATGCTTTCTGTGGTAGTTGCTGGGGAGTTAATGGTGCCCAGAGATGCAACAGTGAATACTGGGGAGCCATGGCTCAGGGCTGCATGATGGTGACTTATTAGTGTTGCATCCATAGCAACCAGCACTTGGTTTTAAACAGGATGCTGAGTGAATGGAACCCTTCATTGGGTAAAGCTTGTGTCTCTCACTTTGTTTTTAAACATTCATGTGTGGCGGGGAAGGAGGAGAGGAAGACAGTAACTATCAATGCTACGGGCAGAGAGGGGAATAGTGGTGAAGGAGGGTGGAGTGAGTTTGGTACAGAATCTAGGCTGCCCATAGTGGCAAGGTTCAGGAAGCAAGTATGTTAGATCAATCTGCAATGGAGCAGCCTTGGCAGTTTGGTGTCTGCCTAATGCTGCCACAGGTGCAGAAACTAAGCATTTCATTCCCTCCTCTTCCCCTATACCTTTGTAGCCAACAGTGAAATATGATAGACAGCCTGATTACTTGGATGTTACTGGAGGAACGCTGCATCCTTATCAGTTGGAGGGCCTGAACTGGCTACGTTTCTCCTGGGCTCAAGGCACAGACACTATCCTGGCTGACGAAATGGGTCTGGGGAAGACAGTACAGACCGCTGTGTTTCTGTACTCTTTGTACAAAGAGGTGAGTGCCAACATGCCCTTCAGCACACTACTTCTGAAGTTCAGTGGGCATGCATTCAGAGCAGCCTTCCTAGTTGTGCCTAGGCTCTGGAATTCTTCCCCCACCCTCCCCGCCCTGCAAGTTCCAGCTGCCCTGTGCCCCCAGCCTTAAAACTCCTTCTGTATCTGACCACAGGGACATTCTAAAGGACCTTTCTTGGTGAGTGCTCCATTGTCCACCATCATCAACTGGGAAAGAGAATTTGAGATGTGGGCCCCAGACATGTATGTGGTGACTTATGTTGGGGACAAAGATAGCCGGGCCATCATCCGTGAGAATGAATTTTCCTTTGAAGACAATGCTATACGTGGAGGAAAGAAGGCTTCCAGGATGAAGGTATTATGGCAAACCAAATTGGGTTCATTTTGGAATGCTGCAGGTGTGGGACCTGCAGAGAATATAGGTTTTGATGTCCAGTGATGGAAAGATGATGTAGCTGTTCATTTTCTTCGAAAAACTAATGTGTGGCCTCTGGTCCTTGCAGAAAGAGGCATCTGTGAAATTCCATGTGTTGCTCACATCCTATGAATTGATCACTATTGATATGGCCATTCTGGGATCTATTGACTGGGCTTGCCTTGTAGTGGATGAAGCGCACAGACTCAAGAATAATCAGTCTAAGGTAGGGAGAAGTTCCTTCAGATCTGTAACCTCAATATGGCATTGTAACACTGAACAACTCCCTTTGTGTCACTTCTTCTTTTACATTCCTTTTTTGTACTCACTGGTCTGTTGCTGTTAAACTTTTTAGACTACTTTGTCACCTGCAGCTGACCAGGAGAGGGATCTTGGGGTCGTGGTGGACAGCTCGTTGAAAGTGTCGACTCAATGTGCGGCAGCTGTAAAAAAGGCCAATTCCATGCTAGGGATCATTAGGAAGGGGATTGAAAATAAAACTGCTAATATTATAATGCCCTTATACAAAACTATGGTGTGGTCACATCTGGAGTACTGCGTAAAATTCTGTTCACCACATCTAAAAAAGGACATTGTAGAACTGGAAAAGGTGCAGAAGAGGGCAACCAAGATGATCAAGGGCCTAGAGCACCTTTCTTATGAGGCAAGGCTACAACACCTGGGGCCATTCAGTTTAGAAAAAGACGACTGCGGGGAGACATGATAGAGGTCTATAAAATTATGCAAGGTGTGGAGAAAGTTGATAGAGAGAAATTCTTCTCCCTCTCCTAACACTAGAACTAGAGGTCATCCCAAGAAATAGATTGCCAGGAAATCTAGGACCAGCAAATGGAAGTACTTTTTCACACAATGCATAATCAACTTGTGGAATTCTCTGCCATGAGATGTGGTGACAGCCAACAACCTGGATGGCTTTAACAGGAGTTTGGATAACTTCATGGAGGAGAGGTCTATCCTCGGCTGCTAGTCGGAGGGCTATAGGCCACCTCCAGCCTCAAAGGCGGGATGCCTCTGAGCACTAGTTGCAGGGGGGTAACAGCAAGAGAGAGGGCATGCCCTCAACTCCTACCTGTAGCTTCCAGTGGCATCTGGTGGGCCACTGTGCGAAACGGGATGCTGGACTAGATGGGCCTTGGGCCTGATCCAGCAGGGCTGTTCTTATGTTCTTATGCTGTGCACATATATGCCAGTTTAGACTCTGGAAGCTATGTTAACCTTCTGTAATGACTGTGTGTATGCTGTGCAGCTCTCCGTTTTGTGCATTATTAGTTAAGCTTTGCAGGAGTGTGTTGAACAAGTACAGTTGCCTTTACCAACAGAAGATGGAATAAAAATGAAGATGCTTCTTTAAAAAGCAACACAAACGCCAACACCACCCTCTGAATTCTCCGTGTTTGTTTTGTATTGGAACAGTGTGGAGCAACTCCGGCTGGCGTTAATGCATTTTCTTTCAATGTTGAGTTATGGCACTTCTTGCATAAGCAGAGGAATATGGAGATGGGGGCACAGTGTGTATTTGGCAATGTGTGGCAGTGTGATGGATGACCTGTGACAACTTCTTTCATTCCCTTCAGTTTTTCCGGGTGCTGAATGGCTACTCTCTTCAGCACAAGCTGCTACTCACAGGGACCCCTTTGCAGAACAATCTGGAAGAATTGTTCCACTTGCTTAACTTCTTGACACCAGAGAGATTTCAGTAAGTTCTACAGTGTACTCAAGTGGAGCTTGCCCCTTGATGTGCAATCCCCATGTTCCTCCTCCCTTCCTTTCCCCCCTTGAATGTTTATCTGGATTTCCTTTGTAGCAATCTGGAGGGCTTCCTGGAAGAGTTTGCAGACATTGCGAAGGAGGATCAAATCAAGAAGCTTCATGATATGCTAGGTCCACACATGCTGAGGCGCCTCAAGGCTGATGTCTTCAAGAACATGCCTTCCAAGACTGAGCTTATTGTCAGAGTGGAACTAAGCCCTATGCAGAAGTGAGTTGGGGAAGATATTCATTTTTTGTTTAGTTTCCTGAAGCTGCTATGGTTGAGTGCAGTGTATCATTCCTATTTTGTTTGCTTCAGGGGGCTGATTAGAACTAAATTTTGAATATGCTCAGTTTCCTTCTGCTTCTCTTATTCTGATCAGCTGTATACAACTCTTACTGTTTGTCCTTCTCCAGAATGCAAGAGTGGGGTGTGGAAGAGAACTGTGCCTTAGTAGTTAACAGGATGCAGCAGACAGATAACCTATAGAAGAAGTCACTGATGCAAATATTAATATTTCCATAGGAAGTACTACAAATATATCCTGACAAGAAACTTTGAAGCACTGAATGCCCGGGGTGGTGGCAACCAAGTTTCTCTTCTCAATGTGGTTATGGATCTGAAGAAATGCTGCAACCACCCCTATCTCTTCCCTGTGGCTGCCATGGTAGGTTCCACTTGTCCCAGAATACTCCTTGTGGTTTCAAGTTTGTTAATGATCTGCATTTTGGGAATGAAACTGTTCTTGCTTCCCCATTTTTGTCCTGTTTACAGCTTAATTCTTCATATAAGTGTATGAATTAACTCTGTCAAGTGTTATCTGCATCTTTCATATGAGAATTTAGTTATTTGAAATAGTTATCAAGGTATCATGCAGTCACTAGAGGCAAGTTTATCACTTGATGATTACCTCTTTAGATGACAATGAATTAGCACAGAGTTTGAAATAGGCCATTTATTTCTTGCTGTGCCACCTCTTCCATGAATCAACTAGAGTTTTCCTGAACTAGAGTCTCCCATGAGTCAACTAGAGTACAATAGTGGGTCAGCTGGAAAAAACGGAAGAACTACTACTATAAGAAAAATCTAATTGGATCAGTGCATAAAATTACTGGAGTACCTGCAGGATGAGCTAAGTGAAGTCTGATATTCACAATGCTGCCGCCGCCTCCTATAACCTTTCTTTTTTAAAAAACGTCCAGG
The DNA here is from genome assembly GCF_027244095.1 of Hemicordylus capensis. Taxonomy (NCBI): domain Eukaryota; kingdom Metazoa; phylum Chordata; class Lepidosauria; order Squamata; family Cordylidae; genus Hemicordylus; species Hemicordylus capensis. The sequence goes on from NC_069658.1 coordinate 164,803,087, forward strand.
AAGCACCAAAGATGCCGAATGGGATGTATGATGGTAGTGCCCTAATTCGAGCCTCTGGGAAGCTTCTGCTCCTGCAGAAGATGTTGAAAAACCTCAAAGAAGGAGGCCACAGGGTGCTGATTTTCTCTCAGGTAACCAAGAGCATCAGTACCTTACTGTAACTAGGGGTTGTTTGTCAGAGAGGCTGTCCAGGTGGTGATGGCTTAGCTGTGTATGCCCTGTCCGCTTATACTCCTAGCTTTATTTCTTTAACTTTAGATGACTAAGATGTTGGACCTATTGGAGGACTTTCTGGAACATGAAGGGTACAAGTATGAAAGAATTGATGGTGGCATCACAGGAAATATGCGCCAGGAAGCCATTGATCGCTTCAATGGTACGGATATGATGCATTGGGCCAGTTCAGATGATAAACTAAACATAGTTGCCTAGGGTTGTGAACATGACCTCCTCTGCTTGCATGACTCGGAATCCTGGTTTGTTTAAATCTCAACTCCATATTTATGTGAAACCAGTAACTAGGACTTTAATTCTGGCTTACAAACCAGGTTGTTAAACTATTTCCTGTCTTCCACACCAGCTGTTGCTTTAAACAAATCAGGATGTTGTCAGAGCTCTGTGGAGGAGATAAGGGGAGGAGGGGAAGATCATGGGCTTGGGCTACATTCACAATGCTAACTCATTGGCTGATCATCCAAAGTTGGCAAGAACTGGGGCGCCCCTCCAGTTTTGCTATTGATGTCCATTACCTGTTCTAGTGGCCTTGGGCTGCTGGAGAACTCTGTGAAGGAGGACTGGGTATTTCATGCATGTGATCAAGCACTCTCTCTCCCCACAGCTCCTGGTGCCCCGCAGTTCTGTTTTCTACTTTCCACTAGAGCTGGGGGCCTTGGCATCAACCTTGCCACTGCAGACACTGTGATAATCTATGACTCTGACTGGAATCCTCATAATGACATTCAGGTAAGTTTGAACACTAGGATAAATATCTCCAAGAATTGTCCTTAAAATCTCAAAAGCTGAAACAGACTGTGGTGTGGGGAGGATGAAAGGAATAAAAATGTGGGCTGTGAGAAGGCAAAGAAACAGAAGGGAGGGGAATAAATGTGTCATGGGAGACTTTTCTGAGTCCATTTCCCCATTTCAGGCCTTCAGTCGTGCTCACCGAATTGGGCAAAACAAGAAGGTGATGATTTATCGCTTTGTGACACGAGCCTCAGTAGAAGAACGGATTACACAAGTGGCCAAGAAGAAAATGATGCTGACCCATCTGGTTGTGAGGCCAGGGTTGGGCTCCAAGACTGGCTCTATGTCCAAACAGGAACTGGATGACATTCTTAAGTTTGGCACTGAAGAGCTCTTTAAAGATGAAGCTACTGAAAGTGGCAAGAATCTACGTAATGCAATACAAAGTGAGTGAAGAAAGCAAACTTCCTATGGGCTCGGTGGCTGCCATTTTTATTTTGCTTCTCAGCTACTCAGCACATCCTTGAGTGCAGCACATCTGCTTTTTCTCCTGCAGGTGATAACAAGGAAGGTGAAGACAGCAGTGTCATCCATTATGACGATAAGGCAATTGAACGTCTTCTGGACCGGAACCAGGATGAGACTGAGGATGCTGAGCTGCAGGGCATGAATGAATATCTGAGCTCCTTCAAGGTGGCCCAGTATGTGGTGCGTGAAGAAGAAATGGGGGTAAGTGTGAACAGATTGACTGTGTCTTGATTTATTCTCCAGGATGCAAATACATTGGCTGACATCTGGACTAAATCGCTTGACAGAAGTCCTATTGAAATTAAGTTGTCCTTTATTTCATTTCATTTTATTTACTTACATGTTATATCCTGCTCTTCAAGGAGCCCAGAGCGGTGTACTACATACTTAAGTTTCTGCTCACAACAACCCTGTGAAGTAGGTTAGGCTGAGAGAGAAGTGACTGGCCCAGAGTCACCCAGCAAGTATCATGGCTGAATGGGGATTGGAATTCGGGTCTCCCCGGTCCTAGTCCAGCACTCTAACCACTACACCACGCTGGCTCTCTCTTTACTCTACTCTTTCTTTAGAGTAACTCCTGAGTAATACTATTTTGTAACTTACTAGGTGTTGGCTGCTGAGAGCTGATGGCTGATTTGACCAACCTCTAGGACAAAAGGCGATTTTTAACCCTTAATTTCTGGTGCTTTCTGTGGCAGGAGGAGGAGGAGGTTGAACGGGAAATTATAAAACAAGAAGAATCAGTGGATCCAGACTACTGGGAGAAGCTGCTTCGCCACCATTATGAGCAACAGCAAGAAGACTTGGCCCGGAACTTGGGGAAGGGCAAGCGCATCCGTAAGCAGGTTAACTACAATGATGGCTCCCAGGAAGACCGAGGTGTGTTTGTGTGTGATAGGAGGAGGCTGATGTGGTTTAAAGGGGGCATGTGGCTCTTTCCCAGGCAACTTACTTGGGTATTCCTTGTCTTTCCAGACTGGCAGGATGACCAGTCAGATAATCAGTCAGATTATTCTGTGGCCTCTGAGGAAGGCGATGAAGACTTCGATGAGAGGTCGGAAGGTATGGTGGGACGGCTGCAGCTTGTGTGCTTTCCTCTTTCCTTCTGGTAAAGTAGGTTGAGGAACTAGCTTGGCAGAGGACACAGAACAGACGCTTCTCCCACGCTTTCCCCTCTATATAGAAGTGCCATACCAAACTATAGCTGATGTGATCTACTCCCTTGTGTTCAACTGTGTCTCTTTTTTGTCTCGTCAGCTGCTCGCCGGCCTAGCCGTAAAGGCTTAAGGAACGACAAAGACAAGCCTCTACCCCCACTTCTTGCCCGCGTGGGAGGCAACATTGAGGTAAGAGGCAACACTGAAGGAGATCCCTTTTGTGGGATATTTTGAGTCCATGTTCTTGGGGGGACTACTGCATCAAAGCTCCTCTCCCTATCTCAGGTTCTGGGATTCAATGCTCGTCAGCGGAAGGCGTTCCTCAATGCTATCATGCGCTATGGGATGCCCCCTCAGGATGCCTTTACTACCCAGTGGCTGGTGCGAGATCTCCGTGGAAAGTCAGAAAAGGAGTTCAAGTGAGTCTGTGCAAAGATGGAGGAATACTTAAAAGTCTACGGAAAGGGGAGGAGTGAAGTGGTGGCAACGAATTCCGTTTGGCCATGAGTGGCAGAGGAGAGAAGTGATAGAATTTGATAAGCAGTTCCTGAAGAGAAGGCCACGGCAGCCAGATTGGAAAAACAAGAGCCTGGGCAGGCACTCAAGAACATGCAAATAGATTCCATTTGGTGTTGCTAGAGAATAACTCTGGTGATGGTGCTACAGAGTGGAAAGGGATAGCTCATTGCCTTGGGGTTGGTGTCAAGGCTGATCTAACTAGGTTCCCCTCTCCTTACATTCTATAGGGCCTACGTCTCTCTATTCATGCGTCACTTGTGTGAGCCTGGAGCAGATGGTGCAGAAACCTTTGCTGATGGGGTGCCACGTGAGGGTCTGTCTCGACAACATGTCCTCACACGAATTGGGGTCATGTCTCTCATACGCAAGAAGGTGGGTATTACAGGGGAAATATTCTTTTGTGCACAGACAGGTCTTAGCCTTTAATATGTGGGATTAAACCAATGAGTGATATTTTGGCCTCCCACCTTCTCTTTCAGGGTTATGTTCCACCAACTCTGATTTTGAAGAACTAAAAGGAGTGTTTCATTTCTTCTTCTTAGGTGCAAGAGTTTGAGCATGTGAATGGGCGCTGGAGTATGCCTGAACTGGCAGAGATAGAAGAGAACAAGAAGCTCTTGCAGCCCAACTCCCCTTCCCCGAAAACCCCAACTCCCTCTACACCAGGAGACACGCAGCCAAATACTCCAGCCCCTCTTCCTGTACTTGGTGAGAGCTCTCTCTCTCTCTCTCTCTCTGTCTTTTTTTTTTTTTAAGCCCCGTCCAGCCTTCAGCTATTGCTCCACTTGCCACACCTTTTGGTAGGGAGCTTGAGGTGGACGTAGATCAAATTGACTCTTAAGTTAGGAGGGCTTCTTGGAGTATTGACCTGCCCTCAAAGGCACAAGAGGACATCTATATGCGAGGTTGTGAGGGAGGAGGGCTATGGCCGTGCCTTTGGAAACTCAGAGATTTGACTATGACGAAACCTCAGTCTTGGAGTTCTAGCAGAAAAGCGTGCCAAAACTTCATTTTTCTCCCCCTCATGCCAATATAGAAGAGGGCGTGAAAGTGGAAGAGGGAGTCAGTACCAAGGAGCAAGGGGAGCCTACAGAACCTGAGAAGGAGACCAGTCCTAGTGCTGATTCTGCTACTGAAAATGAGGTCCCCATGGAGGTGAGTCTCTGTCAGGTTTGCTTCATAGCATTGATAAGAACTCATATTTCTTCTCGTCTTCCAATCCTCTGATGCTGGAGCTACTTCACCTATCAGGTGCTGTTGTCTCTTGGCCATATTACTGTCGTCTTGATCATTTGTTCCTCCTACTTTTATTCAGTATTCTGGTAGCAGAATATACATTAGGAAAAAAATACAAAATTTCCTAAAGCAGGTTAGGGTCCGAGAATAGAGAGAGCCATCCATTCTCTTTTCTGGATTTACTGTGATGTTGGCCCATGAGGGTTGATTTAGTTATGTTGCTGCCTTGCACTCCATTGAGTAAAGACTCCCTCTCCTGCCTTTCCCCTCTCCACCTAGCAGGCCCCCCCTCCAACAGAGACCCACTCTCAGGATGCTAAATCTCCTGTGAATGCTGTGGAAACTGAAGAGAAGAAACCAGATTTACCAGAGGTGAAAGAGGAGCCAATGGAAACCGAAAACAAAGGTATGAATGTAGCTCATAAGTGTGTGTGTGTGTTGCATCCTGAAGATATATGGAAACTCTAGTGTGTGAGCCACCTTGATGTCTACGTAAGATTTCATAGGTGTCTTCTATGCAGACTTTAAATGTGTTTGGGACTGAATTTGTAACTGCTCACAAGACTAGATACCCAGTCTTTAAAATGCGTCTCTTCCACAGCTGATGTAGAGAAGGTGGAAGAGAAGATGCCTGCAGAGCCACCCTCTGAGCCTCCCACAATTAATCTAGATGAGAAGGGTAAGCTTGCTAGGACATGGCTTGTCTGCCAGGATGCTCCCTATTGTGGATTGTAGTCTCTGGAGACAGAGATCTGATCAGCTTTCAGCAAGTCTCTTTCCCTCTGCAGAAGAGAAGAAGGAGGATGAGAAGAAGGATGTCGTGATGCTGCATAATGGGGAAACAACTAAAGAACCTGCTGACGACAGACATAAGAAGGCTATTAAGCAGCGGTTCATGTTCAACATTGCGGATGGAGGCTTCACTGGTACTAGCTGGTCAAGAGTGTATTGTGCCTGTGGGAGATGGAGGCTTCCTGGCTGTGAGGACACTTTCTGATGGCGTTTCCTCTCTCTTGCAGAGTTGCACTCTTTGTGGCAAAATGAAGAGCGAGCAGCGACTGTTACCAAGAAGACTTATGAGATCTGGCACAGACGCCATGACTACTGGCTCCTGGCAGGAATAATAAAGTATCCTTCCGGACTGGCCCAACTCCGGGCCTTTTAAGATGACCCCATGCAAAAGATTGTAGTGGGATCATCTGTTGCCTGCCCATAAACCCACTGCATCTGCTTGTTACTTTTGATTCTGCCCTTCCCCAAGAAATTTGGGGTATGGTACATGGGTGACCTCGTTTTAGCATTACAATCATTTTTACAAGGTAATTTGGGCTGAAAGCAACTTGCCCAAGGTCACATAGTGACCTTTTTGGCTGAATGGGGTTTGGACCCAAGTCCTAACCCCAGACATTTAAACCTGGAATTCTAACATGAATGCAGGCTACCCACTACTGTCAACATTCCTTGTTTGAACACAGTTTTCTGCCTTCACCTGTTCAGTTTCTGGTTGATGTTCATATTTCCTGCTTTATGCTCCCTGCTGCAATTGCTGCTGTTCCTGTTTTGTTCTCTGCTTATCAAAACTGCTTGAGAGAGAGAGAGAGAGTGTGTGTTGCTGTGTCTGCCAACCCCAATTTGCTCATTTCAAGAAGTGCCATCCAACAGAGAAATGCTTTCTGGTGCAGGAAGGCTATGCTCCAGCAAATTTTGCAGCAGTGGTTTGGCGGGGGAACAGTAAGATGAGGACGTCTGAGCCAGGCAAGAGAGCAGCCAAGGATGGCCGTTTGTCTTGAGGCATACTTCTCACTGTGGAAAGGGATCCTGGGCCTGGTCCGTGACTTGCATCATTGAAAAAGGTCTCTCTTGAGGGGGTAACCTTAGAGGATATCCTTCCCTTAATGACTCCCCTGGTGCCATACCTCTTAGTGGTGGGATTAGACTTTACTCAGACTCCTGGGGATCAGTGTTGAGAGCAACACCAATTGCTGGAACTGTGCATATTTCCCAAGTTATTTCTTCTGAGCTTGGTCAATTCTCAGTCATGGTTATGCTCGCTGGCAAGACATCCAGAATGATCCTCGTTACGCCATCCTCAATGAACCTTTCAAAGGTGAAATGAACAGGGGAAACTTCCTGGAGATAAAGAACAAATTCTTGGCTAGGAGATTTAAGGTGAGAACTTTTTTCTTATTGGAAGGCAAGTTACTGAGTTGGTCAGGTTTCCGAAGGACAAAAGTGGCTTATCTTTCTCTAAAGGCTTTCTGATGAATTTAAGAGTACTTCATAGAACATGTGGCTTTAATTGGGAGGTGGTTTGCTTTGGGAAAAGGTTTGCAAAGGCTTGCCATTTAGATAGAACTTCCCTAGTTCCTCTCATTGAGTGAGAGTCTCTCACCAGTGTTTCTGCACTGATATCAGTATTTCTTTTAAACACACAGCCATGTCTGTTAGTGCACCTAACTAAGGTTTGTTTGTGGGGTTTATTTATTTATTTGCAGCTGCTAGAACAGGCACTGGTTATTGAAGAACAGCTACGGAGAGCTGCTTATCTGAACATGTCAGAAGATCCATCCCATCCCTCTATGGCCCTGAACACCCGTTTTGCTGAAGTGGAGTGCCTGGCTGAGAGCCATCAGCATCTGTCCAAGGAATCAATGGCTGGGAACAAACCAGCCAATGCAGTGCTTCACAAAGGTGAGGAGGAAGCAGCAGATCACATTGAGTGAGGCTGTTGACCGTCCCCCATCTCCCCCCACCCCATCTCTCTCAGGCATATTGCCTGTGTCCATCTCAGTGCTCACCTTCTTTCTTCCCATGAGTGGGGAAGCTCCTCCTCCAGGGCAAGGAAGGCAGACTGTGGTTTTAAACAAGAGGGCCCTGTCTCCTATCCCAAATGACTTCCTGAAGGTCACGCTCTAACAGGGCTCTGTTTGTAGGCACATCAAGCAACTCACGCTCTCCCCGGCAAAAGAGAAGATTATGACAAAACCTTGGAGCAGGAAGTGGGGAGAGCTGGAGATGGGACAGGGCTAGCTGTCTGGGCAACCCCTGCTCAAGTCCCAGCACTGGCTCTGAAAGGGCATTCTCCCCTCTAGCTTCTGGCAGCAGCAGGCATAGCCAAAGAGAATGCATTGGGCTGCCATGAAGCAAAACTGCCACAGCTGCTTTCTCATTAGCAAGGGCTTTTCTCTTGTGCACCTCCTGCCGGGTGGGGACGATACAGTGGGTGCTTCCCTTAGAGCAGGCCTGCTCAACTTTGCACACACACACACACACACCCAGCTGTGTTTGGACTACCACTCATGTAATCCCCAACTACCCTGCCTTAGAGGGTGGGGAAAACAATCCCAGGAATCGGGGCTGGTTTGAAGAGTGGCAATGCCAACTGCTGGCCACAGCCCTCAAGCTGACACAGCAGCATAAGGGGCCATGGCCTGTATAGTGGCATTCTCCCCCTGGCACGTGCATGACTCACTCAGAGAGGTTTCCTTTCTCTTGCTCTCTGGGCAAGAGGGAAAGGAAGCCATCCAGCTGCCAAGCAAAGTGCTTGGCAAGATGGGAGATGCTGATGGGTGGCATGTCCGTGCCCCATTGGTGCGCCAGGAAGTAGCAAGGCAGGTGGGGCAAAAACCTTGGGGGATGACGTAGGATCCCTGGATTTGCCACTCCAGGACACAGCTGCTGCGTGAGACTGTTGCCTGACCTTGCCTCTGCAAGGGATGCAGAAGGTTTTGGCAAGAGGTCCCTCATACAGAACCATTTCTGGGGGAAGATAACGCTAGAGCTTGCGGTGGCCACCGACAGTCATCTTTGGGGAGGAAGCAAGGGGCAGTTGTGTGTGTGGGGGGGGGGGTTTGCTCCCTTCATGCCCCCCCCCCACCAGTAGCTGAGTGGGGAGAGCATCGTTCACATCTCCATTCAGTGGCTCAAGGTGACTAACTCTCCTTATCTGGTCCCAACCTCCTGGCCCCTCTTTGCATTCCTCCTCTCCTATCTAAAGGGCAGTGAAAATTGCAGGCACCTACAGTAGAAGGGAACATTCTCCTTGCTTACAGCTGCTCCAAGGGCAGAAGCTGAGGAAGAAGCTGACCACGCCTCTCTCCTCCTTCCCCGCTCAGATGTAGATGTAAAAGGACCAGCAGGCCCTGGGAGTCTTGCTGCTCTAGATGATGCTCTTGTCATTTGGCTCAGAGACAGGCTCCATCTTAGAGCCTTTAGCAGATCTCCTAAGAAGAAGAGTTCTGCCAGCTTCTGAAAGATTGTAATGCAAGGCTGGGCGACTCCCAAATCGAGTACCGCCCCCCCCTCCGCGCTGTTAAGTTGCTGATGTGCCAGTGTGGCTAAATGTCTGAGGCTCCCCTACTGAGATGCCTCCTAGGATATATGTTCCATGGTGTCCATTCTCACCATTGCCACTTTTTCATGGGTCGGTGAGATGGACAAGGATGGCCTGGACATAGAAAATGAGACGTCCATATGTAGGTGTGCATTCCTTCCTGAGACATCCTGAGGCGTAGTATTTTGTGTCTACATAACTGGGGTGTATATGCCAAGACTATAGCAAACCTAGCTAAATTTTGCTTCTTTGACTGCCTCTGGAGGGTGAAGAACTTGCAATCTTAGTAGAAACTGGTGGCTCTTCATACTTTTTAACTCCTTGAATCCTCCTTGTCTACTAAAAGTCACTTCTATGGTCTTCAAGGCTCTATAGCGACAAAAGCAAAAATAAGATATTCTAGCCTGGGTCCTCTCAATATTCTAGAGAAAAGCCCAAACACCACATTCAAATTATGCCCCCTTCTCCCCCTCATCATGAGCCTGCTGCTTGGAAACCACTGGAAGGAGTTAATGGACATCCAGAAAAATGCCACTGATGGGTACTAGAGTTGCTCTCCAAGTACCATGCTTTGGAATTCATGGGAATACAGACTGATTTTGTGTGTGTTTGCCCTCCTGGCTCCCATATCTAACATCCTTTCAGACATTACTGGATTGCCAAAGCAGTCCTTTGCCTGCTAGATATCTGGACCATCAAACCAGTTTGTATCCTAGAAAAGGTTCAGAGGCATTTCGGTGCACAACACCTTCCCAAAGAAGCATGGTTAGATGTGGGGTCTTGTGGATCTAAAGCATGTCAACTGGTTCTTGGTAGTTTTGCATGGCTTCATCCTTTGTCTGGGGCCTGTCATTGCATCCCCATCAGGAGTAGACATTGCAGATTCTTCCAGTTTAAGTACAGGGGATCAACAGTCCCCAATTCCATGTTCATCTTCTTGGCATCTCTTTGTCTCTTAAGAGTGCTCACCTTAGTGTTAAGACAAAAATGATGACCTGCTTATCTGTTGTTCATTGTAGGGACAGTGCTAAAGTGTACCACTTCCACTCCAGAGATAGGGATTTATAATCCCCTGTTAGAACAGCACACAGGGTCATTCGGTTGCATCTTTACCTGGGAATGGTTCTGAACACCTCTGTGGCAACATGCAGGCCTTGGTGAGCATGCTGGTAACATGACTCCCATACTATCTCACTTTCCACCTCCAGTATCTGGCCAGGCTCTTGGGAATGAGTATTCCCTATCTTGTGTCTCCTATATAGGCAGTGTCCCTCCAAGTCACTGCAGAGCTTTCTACTTGACTTTCAGAGACAGATTGCCAACTGACCTGAAACTGGAAATTCGAGTTCCAGGAATGGCAAGTCTTGGGTGACTGTTTATCCTCTATGCTGAGCTGGGACATACCCATTGAGGATCTATAGTGCAAGCTAGTAATAACCAATGTGAACTTTTAGTGGCTGGGGAGCCACTGTCACTCGCTAACTAAAGAGGCACCTTTTTGATGGTGCCTAATAATGATTCTCTTAATTTCACAGGAGGAGAGCAATTGGCCCTATCCATCCCCAGCACAGCATCCTTTCAGTGGCTGTTGTTAGTGCCTATTTTATGTTTCTTTTTTAGATTAAGAGCCGTTTTGGAGACAGGGAGCCATTTTATTTATATCTATGTAAACTGCTTTGGGAACTTATGTTGAAAAGTGGCATATAAATATTTGTCCTATTCATCGTAAAACAGTAGCCCAGATGACTTGGACATTGCAGGGAATAAGAACACAAATATATGGTGGTCAGACTAGAGCTGCACATTGTGCATCTTATCCAGGGTCTTTCTGCCATGCCCTGATTTATAAGCCTACACTGAAGGCAAAAAGGTGGTTGCTCAAAGTTTTTTTTCTAAACGAAACTAACCTCTTCTCATGGGTACAGAGCCAGCTGGAGTACATAAAAGCAAAACATCTCAAGGGGGATCTTAATCTCCATTTCTGAACTGATGTACTGTTCCATGATGACAGCCAGGTTTGGGAACCGTGTTGCATATTTTGTCTCCTTGAATCAAAAATAAGCTCTCAAAGTTTGGTCCAGAGCTTGAGAGGACCAGGAATAATTGATTGATTGGATTGTCTTCAGTCTTTAGTTCTCATCTCCCAGAGATACAATTCACTAGCAATGGCAGAAATAATCATCAGCTCTCCATGTTACTTGAACTGCTTGAGTTTTAGTATCCAGGGTTCTCTTCCAAAGACATTGGAACATGTATTATAAACTCTTATACATCAGAATCCAGCTTTTGATGTTTCAGCTTGCTGGTTGGAGGTGGGGCAGGACGCCCTCAGAACCCATGGATATTCTAGGGAAATGATCCAGATGCCCATCAACAAATAGTCTCTGGTACCACCAGGAAAGCCTTCATTGGTGACTCCAGTTACCAGGTATTGGCTAGAGGTTATAGTCCTGCATTTCTTTCAGGATGGCTTGTCATCTGGATTTGAACCACATTGTCCACACAGGCAAGTAGTTGATCTAATGACAGTCCCGAGAGATTCAGCCTTTACTACTTAGCCACTCATCTTTGGATTTAGCCATTAATTCCCTGGAGCAACTTCCTTCCCTAACTCTTGGATGATAAATGGGGCTTCAGTGTCATCTTGAGAGGTTTCAAATCCTAAGGCCGTGGAAAGTGGATTCTAGTGACACACTTTCTAGTTGAGCACTGGAGTTGAGGACTTGGAGAAATGGAGCCATGTATCTTTCGCCAGGGTAAAGTGGTCCTTGGGCTGGATTTGACCCTTCACTTCCCAAGCTTAACTCTATATTTCTTGGGGCATAGAACTCATTCTCCCAAGCTTTTATCCATGACTCATCAAGGCATATGCAATTTCTCTAGGACTATCAAATAGTACATGGGCAGAACCATGTTGATTAGACAGGAGAAGTCTCTGTTTGTGTCCCTGTTAAGAAGCCTTCACTTGTCAAAAAGATGCTCTCAGCTACCCTGGTATGCTAGTTGCTGGAAAGCATCTTCCAGTAACTTGCAGGTGCCTGCAGGTATTCTGCCACGCTGCATAAGGGCTGCCTCTGCCATTGTAGCTTTCTGGGAGAGCTCTTCCCTCCGCTCACCCCAGAGATACCAAAACAGCTACTGTGAATAAATTCATCGGGCGCTAGGAGAGATTCCATTTTGCCTTGTCATTCAGAGGCCACCTAAGCCAAGTCCTCCAAATGACTTTGCAGTTGTATTTGAAGTGATACCTTGGGGTTGTTGGCACTGAGGGATATACTGCCTTTTTAATACCTCAACGCTAGCTGTCCTCCTCCTTCCCTCGGTGGGAGAAAAGGAAATTCTGGATATGCTTGTGAATCTGTTCTCGAGGAAAGCAGGGCAGCTAGGCCTAGCCTATGTGGTACCGCTCTATTTCATGGCTCTCTGCTATAATGCTACACTTTAAGGGAGTACTGCTTAGGGGAGGATTGATGCCACCCCTCCACTGGGAGACAGACACACACACACACACACACACCCCTTGCACTCTCCATATTTGTAAAGGTTCTTTTGCATCTGCTTGCAGCTATTTGTTGTAGGTAGTTATTGACTTGAGCATAGGAGCATTCTCGGCTTTGGCTGGGGAATGATCCCTCCTCCTCCAATCAAACTTGGAGTGTGCCTTCCTTGTCCTAGAGGAGGGGTGTTTCCCCAGAGCTAGCTGCCCTCCTTCCCTCCAAGGAGAACAGACATTCACAGGTAAGACCAGAATTTCCTCTTCTTTTCCAGTGCTGAAGCAGCTGGAGGAGTTGCTGAGCGACATGAAGGCCGATGTGACACGGCTGCCTGCTACAATTGCCCGTATCCCTCCAGTGGCTGTGCGACTCCAGATGTCGGAGCGCAACATCCTCAGCCGCTTGGCAAATCGTAGCAGTGAACCTCCACCACCACCACCTCCCCAGCAGGTAAGTGTCTAGCCCTGTCTTCTCTCTCTCTGCCTGACTCTGGCCATGAACTGGAGGGAGGGACTCAGCAAGGTGGGTTCTGCAGGAAGTATTCTGTGCTAAGTTTTTGTCCTCTCTCTGCATAGGTCGCTCAGCAGCAGTGAGATGCTTGCCCAGTGCTGCCAACCCAGTGATTCAGCTGAAGTGACATACGTACACCCTTGTTTTGAATTTTGCCCCCCCTCTTCCTGGCACTCCTGATCAGATGATGTCCTCTTTGGATGGGGGATATGGTTGGAGAGAAGAGGATGTGCAGTCCTCCCTAAGCTACCAGTTGCACTTGGATTGCACTTGGGTGAGAGGGGACATTGGATGGACTCTGTACATAATGACTGGAGGCTGCAGTACCACATCTGTTACACAGAGACCTGGCTGCAACGCTCACCACCTTGGCCCACATTTCCTTGATTTTAATTTTATTTTGAGTTTGTTTACCAAGATGAGTGCAAGCAAAAGTCAGGACAGACACAGCTACCTCCATCAAGATCCTTTTAATACAAAAACTGACTGGACTTGTCCTCTGAAACAACTGAAAAAAGACAAAAAAATCTTGATAAAGTTGAAAATAAAGGTTTCCTTGTATTTTATTTGGTTCTGTCCAAAGTATTTGGGGGCTAGAAGTTCCTCTTTTTGCACAGGCCTGGTCGAGATACAGGAAGTAGGCATATTCTGTGTTAGCTTAAGTAAGGTGAGCAGATCCCAGATTGGGTCAGGCACTTAGAAATGACAAATCAGTTTGAAGGGGATTGAGAAGAATGGGTCATGTCCTCTTCAATAAAAAGCTGCTCTATGTGTGTCTCACAGTTTGACAGAGCTCACTTGGACAATGACTGTGGAGGAAAACGATATGAGCAAATACCTTAAGTCCTCTTTAGATTTTTTTTTTTTTTTAAATATGTGGACACAGTTCAGCATCCTGATAGTGTGTCCTGGTGCTAATGTGCTGTTTGGAAGCATCATCCCTGTGCTAAATACACTGGCAGGAAGGTATTCTCTCTCTGATTGGAAGACTGAGGTATCCTGGGCTTCTAGTCACAGAAAACTTTATGATCTGGATAGTGATCCGTTGCATTCATAACAATGGGTTCTGCGCCTGCGCAGTGACCTCACGGACCGATTAGCTAGCTCCTTGCTCCGCCCCTAACTGCCCTGCATGAGACCGTGCTCTTCTTATCCCTAGCACTTGGGGCGTGTCTCTTTCAGTTTCTGTTTGACCGCCATTGCGTCAACACCTCGGACTTGTCCTTCCTTCCTGCATCTGAGACAGAGCCAATAGCGAAGCAGCTCAGATAACGCACATAGGAGGGGCATGCCCACTGTGCCCTTCCAGTTTCTGCCCTGTCGAGCTCCAGAGCAGGTACCTTGTCTGTCTCTAGGAGAGAAAAGGAGAGGGGACACAGCTGCATTACCCAGCTGAGATTTTTGTTTTTAGCCCACCAAACCTCATTTAATCGTTGTGATGGAGTGTGAGGGAAGCAATGAGAGAGTGCTTCCTCTGCATGCCATGTGAGCTGTGCAAACCTCAGGCAGACTCTCAACTGAAGAAGTGGGAATCTAAGATGCAGTCATGGTCTCCCAAATGGAGATAAACCTGCTTGCCCTTTCAGCTCGGCAATACCTTCCAATGGTGGGGAAGTGGTTGCATATGCAGCAGGTGATGTGGGAGGCTCAGGTAGTCCACCTCCCGCCAAAGGCCTAGAGGAGGGCTGCAAAGTTCTCAAGGGTCAGCATATGCTATTCAATACTGTGGCTGGCAATCCTAGATGTGGCCTTACCCCATCGAACATGGCACAAAATGGACTGAAATCAGAACATATTTTATGGAGGCAGTTTTCTTACTGGCTGCTTAATTAGGAAAAACTTCACAATTAAAAAACCCCACATGTGCCTAATTTCCCTTGCTATAAAGTTGCTGGTTTGCACACAGGACTACCAATCACTTGTCTATACATCTGAGGAAAAATGATCTTAGAATGCAAGTGTTTGCAAAGTAGGAGCTACCTGGATAAGCAGCTAACAGACCCCTGCTAATATTAGGGGCTATCGGCATATGAATATTTGAACACTTGGCTTCTGTTTCTAATTTGTATTGAATTTATTCCTGTCATTCACCTGTCTGCCTTAGGTTTACTGTGTCATAGAAGCATTTATCAATTTCATGAAAGTCTGCAAAGAACAAAAACAAAGTAGAAGCCAAACCCAAGAATATGCAATACTGTTTCCATGCAGACAGAGCTGTGCTTACATGAGAGCAAGAAGCTCCAGTTAAGTTCCCTTCACATTGGGTTTCTGTGTACAATATTATTATTATTATTATTACATGTATATCCCGCTCTTCCTCCAAGGAGCCCAGAGCGGTGTACTACATACTTAGGTTTCTCCTCACAACAACCCTGTGAAGTAGGTTAGGCTGAGAGAGAAGTGACTGGCCCAGAGTCACCCAGCTAGTATCATGGCTGAATGGGGATCTGAACTCGGGTCTCCCCAGTCCTAGTCCAGCACTCTAGCTACTACCCTTATTGGAACATATTGATGGGCATCCTGATCTTGGTCAACTACCCCACCCCCTAAGTTTTAAAAACATTCCAGAGCACAATAGCTCATTAATATATTCTTAAACTGAGATGTGAATCCAGCTGTGGTTATGTCAGTACATGACGAAAAGGAAAAACCTAATGGCCCTGCTGGATCAAGGCCCATCCAGCATCCTGTTTCACACAGATGTCTCTGAGAAGCCCACAGGCAACAGGTGAGGGCATGTTCCCTCTTGCTGTTGCTCCCCTGCAACTGGTTATTTGCAGGCATCTTGCCTCTGAGGCTGGAGATGGCCTATAGCCACAAGACTAGAAGCCATTGATAGATCTGTCTTCCATGAACTTTGTTTAAGCCCCTTCTAAAGCCATCCAAGCTAGTGGCCATCACCACTTCCAAGCTAGTGGCCATCACCACTTCCTGTGACAGAGAATGCCATAGGTTAATTATGTGCTGTGTGGAAAAGTACTTCCTTTTGTTGGACCTAAAATTCCCAGCCTTCAGTTTCAAAAAACGAATTCTAGAGGTGTTTTTTTTGGGGGGGGGGGTGATTTCTCTGTGTCTGCGCTCTCTACTTCATGCATCATTTTATACACCTCTATCTCCCTGTAGTCACCAGTTACCAATCCACTCAGAGCCTTTGGTAGGGAACTTTTTCAAAAGCTTTTTGGAAGTCCAAGTATACTACAGGTATGTCAACCAGATCGCTTTTATCCACATTCCTGCTGACACTCTCAAAGAACTCCAAAAGGTTACTGAGGCAAGACTTGCCCTTGCAGAAGCCATGCTGGTTCTCCTTCAGCAAGGCCTTTTCTTCTATATGTTTAACAATTTTGTCCTTAAGTATGCTTCCCATCAATTTACCTGGCACAGAAATTAAATGAACCAGCCTGTAATTTCCCAGATCCCCCCTGGATCCCTTTTTGAAAACTGGAATTACATTAGCTACTTTCCAGTCCTCTGGTACAGAGCCTGCTTGTAGGGACAAGTTACATATTTTTGCTAGATCAACAATTTCACATTTGAGTTCCTTCAGAACTCTTGGGTGGATGCCATTGGATCCTGGCAATTTGTTAATTTTTAGTTTTTCAAGATAGTTTAGATTTAGAACATTCTTTCTCATCACCTCAGATTGGCCCTGTTCTTCAGCCTCCAAGCTGGAGAAGCTCAGTTCTGTAGCGCCCGGATCTGATCAGTATCCTACGTGGTGGAGACAGATGCAAAGACTTCATTCGGCTTCTATGCAATCTGCTTATCCTTCTTAATGATTATTTCATTACCATTCATGCCCACATCATCTAAGGGTCCAACTGCCTCCCTGGCAAGTTTTCTGCTTTTGATATATTTAAAGAAGTTTTTGTTATTCCCCTTGACACTTCTAGCTACATGTGTCTCAAACTCTCTTTTTGCATCCCTCCTTGCATTTCTTTTGCCAAAGTTTATGTTCATTCCTGTTCTCTTCATTTCGACAAGGCTTCCATTTTCTGAAGGAAGTCTTCTTCCCTTTTATAGCCTCCCTGACTCTACCTGTTAGCCAGGCTGGCGTTGTCCTGAACCTAGTGGTACCTTTTCTCCCTCTTGGTATACAGGCATCGTGGCACTCTATTGCGGATATATTTGGATGCAGGCACTGGAAGCACAGCGCTCTTGGGAACTAGGAAAAACCCAGGTCTGCTACTTCCTGGATGTTTTTCTGAGAAAATCCCCTCTTGCGGTAAACAGCCAAAGTAGTTAGATGGGGCGAGGACCTTCTTTTCTCTGTCGGGTCGGACGGTCGTTGTAGCGAGTGGAAGTCAACAGCCAATCCGAAAGAGACTGAGGGGAGGGAAGAGCCAAGTCTCTCAAATCAAATAAGGCGAAAACAACCCAGCCAATTATAAGGCTGCAAAGGGCGCCGGGGGAGATATCCGCCCAATCAGAGATCGCCTGGAGAGCGGAAGGAAGTCTGCTCGGCCAAGGGGATCACCCACGTGGAGGAACCTGCCCCGTTGCGTAGGAAAAGGGTAGTTGGAGCTATGGGGCGTAAGTTGGATCCGACCCGCAAAGTGAAGCGGGGTCCAGGGCGCAAGGCCCGCAAGCAGCGCGGAGCTGAGGAGGAGCTGGTTCGCTTCCTGCCGCCTGGTAAGTCGTGTCGCCCCACTAGGCCCTCGTGGAGGAAGGGAGCGAAGGGTGAGAGCTGGGTAGAGTACAGTGTGGGCTGAACTCACTCTTTCATGGGTTGCCTTTATTTGCTACCGTTCCCGTAGGCTACTGGTGCACTTTAAAACTTACATTCCAGTTCATATTCCTGATTACCGAATAGTTCTAAGAATTCTTACTGAACGAAGTACACATAAGGTGTTTTCTGCTGGATCACATTAGTTTTTGCAAGAATCCCAGTAACCAGCCAGCGGCAGTTGACTTATTGAGAGTTGGCTAATGGTTCACCAGTGGATGCGGTCAATTTTCTGCTCATTCGGGGTGTAGTGATGGAGGAGAGGAGAGCTGGTCTTGTGGTAGCAAGCATGAATTGCCTCCCTTTGCTAAGCAGGGTCTGCCCTGGTTGCCAATGAATGGGAGACTTGATGTATAAGCACTGTAAATTATTCCTCTCAGGGGATGGAGCCACTCTGGGAAGAGCAGAAGGTTCCAAGTCCCCTCCCTGGCAGCATCTCCAAGATAGGGCTGAGAAAGATTCCTGCCTGCAACCTTGGAGAAGCTGCTGCCAGTCTGTGTAGACAATACTGAGCTAGATAGACCAATGGTCTGACTCAGTATAAGGCAGGTTCCTATGAATGTAATCTGTGTAAACTTATTTGCAAGCAATTTATATTGAATTTGCTGGATCTGATTAAATGTGCTTAGGATTGTACTGCACAAATGTTGGTAGGGAAGTGCCTGGTTTAGCTCTCATTTCTGCCATGAATTCAGAGATGGCCTTTAACACCCCACTGTACTTATTGCTATCTGCACACTGGGGGCAATATTGGCCTGTCTTACAGAGTTGCTATAAAGAGTGTCTACTCAGGCAGTGCAAGTAAAGCCTTTTAAAATATTCAGAATGTGTTTTCGATGATGTTTTGCAGGGTCCCATGGGCTTCAGGGGACTTTCCTCTTGGTTGTTCCCCCATTGCATTCACACATGGCATAGGTTTTTCTGGCAGAGCACTAGGGTGGCCAGATGCAAAGGACGACAGCAGCTTATCTGAATATTTCGTAGTTGTGAAGAAGAGGGGATTCTGGTCAGTGCCGCTTGTCATATGCTTCACTTGCTGAAAGTACCTCTTCTGAACAACCATTAAAGGATGTGTGGTAGAAAACCTTTCCTATATATTTTTTCCACTCCTAAAAATGCATTTTATAACCTTAATTAGTAGCAATAAATGGACACAAAATTGGTCAAATGAAGCAGTTTTCAAGTTATAGCTAACAATTTTCAGGTGACTGTTCCTGGAAATAATCTCTCGCTCTCACATGCTTATTCTTATCTCAGTTTATTTGTAAACAGGGTAGTGAATTGTAATTAAAAGTTCACACAATCCAAACATGATCCAAAATCAGTTAAAGGTGTCAGTGATTTTCTGGCCTAAACATTTCTGGAAAATCCATGTCCTTGCAAGGATCCTTCTCCTTCCTCCATCTGGTCACTCATGAAGTACCTTCTTCTCTTCTCTCTGTGACACTCTGTTTTCCATGGTCAACTCGCTCAAGTATTGCAGAGCAAAGCCATTTACCTATTTGCCACCCTACAGAATCTGCAGTGCAATTCAGATTACTTTCATAAGTGATCCAGTTCGTGTACCCTAAGGAAGCAAGAATATTAAAAAACATTTTCCTCTATTGTTCAAATATGGTGATCAGTTCCACCATTTATTGATTTAGTTGCCCATCCTTTCTGTAAAGAGCTCGTGGCAGTATCACACTCTATTTTTCCAACCATTTTGTGAGGTGGCTTAGCTGAGAGATGCTGCGTTGGCCAAGGCCACCCAGTGAGCTTCTTAGCTAAGCAAGGGCTTAAATTCTAGTCTCCCTAGTTCAAGTCTAGCTCTCTATGCACCACACTGCAGATGAGCAAAAACTCTGAAAGTAGGCGTATATTCTGAGCAAGGCTCTGTAACATCCTTTCTCTAGGATGTCTGTGGTAGGAACATAGGAAGCTGCCATATACTGAGCCAGACCATTGGTCTATCTAGCTCAGTAATGTCTTCACAGACTGGTAGCGGTTTCTCCAAGGTTGCAGGCAGGAATCTCTCTCAGCCCTATCTTGGAGAAGCCAGGGAGGGAACTTGGAACGTTCTGCTCTTCCCAGAGTGGCTCCATCCCCTGAGGGGAATCTCTTACAGTGCTCGCACATCTAGTCTCCCATGCATAGGCAACCAGGGCAGACCCTGCTTAGCTAAGGGGACAATTCATGCTTGCTACCACAAGACCAGCTCTCCTCTCCTGGTAGGCCCTGATACTTAGAAATAGAGCAAAAAGTGAGACATAAAGTGCCAGTGAGACATACAGCACAGGAAGAGAAATCTCAGGCAATTGTCTGACAGCTTATCCAGTTCTGTGCTGCTGAGCCCAGTAAGGTTCTTTACTCCTACTATTCCAAGGAGGATTGTTCCATAGTTTTGCAACTGTAAAGCAAGCTCTTGTGGCTCCCAGTCCAAACCTTCAATATCTACTCTACAAATATCAATTCCTGTAGCTGTTTTTTTTTTCAGTTGTTCTCTCACCTATGCTGGATCATGACAGGCAGCAGTGGAGAAAGGCCAGTGAGCTCTGTGTTGGAATACTCTCCTGTGGATTAAACTCTCTACATATTGAACATTAGCACACTGAGGGTACAAGCTAGGACTAGTTTCTCCACGACATGTAGTTTTCTGTGTGGACAGTTTCTCTCTTTCATGAGGGAGCATCCCTGATGGGGTGCGTTCCCTCATGACCACTGGATTCTGCTGACCGTATACACTGGCCAAGATGCTCTAGAACAAGGTTCGACAAATCCCAGGTCCCGGAGAGCCGTAGTGCCAAGACTAGGCTATATAAAGTAGAGTTATTTAATGATGTCTTTATTTGTCCTAGGCAGCCTTGCTTCTGTTCTAAATACCTTACTTTTAAAGTTGATAAAGAGAAGCCCATCTACTTTCCCACTCCACAGCGTCTGTCACCAATCCGGTAATGAAGGACTATAGTCTGGCTCCTAAATTTTTGTCCCGGCCCCCAAATTAAAAACAACAACTGGTCAAGGCCTGTTCTAGAACAAGAAATCTGAGAGCCTCCCTAGATGTTAATGCTCAGCAAGTGAGAATATCCTTTGATGTAGGGTTTCTGCCTGTTGAATTCTGAAGGCTCCCCCACCAACAGGCAGAGAATGCTGGAGAGGATAGACTGCCTTTCTTCATCCTTTCTTTTATTCTGCACTGCTGAGGCTGTAACACCAAAACACTGTTTAACATTACAAGGATAAGCCTTGGGTTTGCTTGCTTGCTCTCCCCACCACCCCTGTGCATGGCAATTAGTACCTTTCCATTCTTGTTTGTGGCAAATCATAGTGTTCTAGAGCTTTTCTGCTATTTGGGAACAGAAAGGGATAGATGGGAAGAAAAAGTGCTTCTCAATTAATACATTAATAATTTATTAATAGATGGGCCAGTGTAGTATAGTGGTTAGAGTGTTGGACTAGGGCCTGGGAGACCTGAGTTCAAATCCCCACTCAGCCATGAAACTCACTGGGTGACTCTGGGCTAGTCAATTCTCTCTCGGCCTCACCTATCTCACAGTGTGGTTGTGAGGATAAATATAACCATGTATACCACTCTGGGCTCCTTGGAGGAAGAGTGGGATACAAATTAATAAATAAAACTAACCATCAGGCAAACCATAGTTTGCTATTTTGTCTGAACAGGTAAACCACGGTTTTTGCTGGTCTGAAAACGAGGACTCAATCGTAGTTTGTGCTCCTATAGGTATGCATGTACCATGGATTGCCTGTCTGGACAGAATGGCAAGCAGTGGTTGTGGCAAAAATGGAGCCGAAATTATTACTGATTGCCACGTGGAAGGGAAGAAGGATGTTTGTGAGAGCCCAAGGCTCCTTCTCAGCTAAACATCCCCACTGCCTTGCTTCCCAACAGTTAACTTCCCTTGAGGCTCCCATGCGGTTAGCCTGCTTAAGTTCCCCCCCGCCCTTAAATGAGGCTAGCGGAGCGAGCACTCCGCTAACCCCATTTTGGTGATCGTGAGTTGATGCAGCTCTGCGTTTGCCCCGATCCCCGCAGGCCCTACCGGTTCTGTGACGGAGCCGGTAATTGTGTGGGTGGCCAATCCAGCCACCCAGGGCTCTGCGGGTGCTCTTCTGTGGGGAGAGCAAGCTTGGCCTGCTCTCCCCACCTAACACCATCTGGCTCACCACACTGTGTGGAGAGCCTCCTTGTTTGTTACTATCCCAACTCCTAGCGGAAACCAGCCACTAGGGGGAGATAAAGGACAGACAGAGAAGCTGGCCAGGGGCTACTTCCCTAGGTGTATGACTTCTGTCCTTCCAGCGTTCTCTGCCTGGTAATGGGGTACTTCAGAACAAGTAGAGCTCTCCAGCAGTAGGATGCGTCTTTCACATATATCAGTGAGGCTTGGCAGCTCTGTCACTCCAAATAAGTGTGCATTAGAAGTTTCATTCATCTGTGTTCTCAAATGCCAGTACTGTTTGCTATATTGCTCAGCCTTCTGTGGGTTTCTTGTCCCCTTCTTCCTCCCTGCACAGCTCCTGAGGAGGGCACAAGGAAACTCTCCAGTCATGCTCGGCGAAGGTGAGTTGTAATAGCAGTGCTGATCACTGTTTTGTGTTCTCTTTTCTTCTGCTATAGCCACCGAGCAGTTAAAGATTGGGTTTGTTTGTTCTCTGGCTTTTCACTTAATTGATACTTTAAATGCATGTTAAAGAGCCAGTGTAGTTTAGTGGTTAGAGTGTTGGACAAGGGAGACCAGAGTACAAATCCCCATTCAGCCATGAAACTGATTGGGTGACTCTGGGCCAGTCACTTATCTTTCAGCCTCACAGGGTGGTTGTGAGAATAAATGTAACCAGTGTTCCCTCTAACAGGGATCTCCAGGTGTTGTTGACTACAACTCCCATAATCCCCAAGCAAAAGCCATTGCAGCTGGGGATTCTGGGGGTTGTAGTCAACACCTGGGGATCCCTGTTAGAAGGAACACTGAATGTAACCATGTATACAGTTCTGGGCTCCTTGGAGGAAGGGTGGGATATAAATGTCAGAAACAAATGTTATAAATATAGGTGCTTCTCTGAAAATGTGGGAATTCACAGTTCCTGAACAAAACCTGCCAATCATTGTTGGGCCATCTTTTGGGGCGAAGTCCTGGTGAAGTTGGGGCTGGGTGGTTTGGGTCTGGCTTTGAATCCTGATACTCTGCTGGCAGATGAGTAACTGGGAGATGGACCTGAGAGAAGTCCAGAGAGGGCCCGTAGCCCAGTGGGTAAAGCACACACTTGGCATGCAGAAGGTCCCAAGTTCAATCCCCAACACTTTCACAAATGGCAGAGCTGGGCAAAATTTCATTCAAGACCTGCCAGTCAGTATAAAGGATGTTTGGCTACGTGGGCCGGTTGTCTGATTCCATGAAAGACAGATTACTTAATCTTGCATAACATAATATAAAATAGCACAACATAAGATATAAGGAGTCAGTAAATACGGTGAATTTACATTTGTGTTCACAGACAGATGTACCCATTATGTACTCGTTGCTACATATCTTCATTACTGCATGTCTGAACATGTAATACTCATAGCTTCCATATAATGTTGACAGTTTTCAAAATGGTGGCCCTTCCCTCAGATTGCCCTGCAGCTGAGCAGCAAAGTGCCATTTGATTTTGACTATCAGAAGGAGTTAAACCAAGTGACATTTACCACAGATTGTGTGCAAGTATGGGGACAGTGGGTTTATCAAAACCTGTTCTAATACTCTCTCCTCTCACTGTAGAAACAAATATATTTTAAAATGTCACAACCTATTCATAAGAACTGCTCTTGCCACACCTAATGGTTAATATATACATGCCATACAACAAATCTTAAATAGCTTTCATGCTCAACACCATATAGCCCGAGTTATAAACAGTTATATAACATTGCAAGTCCTTCCATAAAGGGGCATAAATCAGAATCTCTACAATAAAATGAATAGTGTCAGTCATAAGAGCCAACAGTCAGACGTGTTTTGACCTGAAATCTGTCATCTTCAGTGGCTTGTCTTGGGAAGTGGTGTTCTCCCAGAAATATATCCAAAGTCCTCCCAGAAAAATCTGCCAGAGCATATACTCCAAATAATATGTATCCATATAATCCAAACATTAAAATGTAGATGTGTCCAAAGATTGTAGGCAGACACATAGTTAATAAGAGATCATAGCAAAAACTTACTGGTAACTTTTATATCAACTTATATCCATCAATGGAGAAACAATACATGTAAATCCTACTTCTCCTTGGGTCCAGTGGCATCGGACACAACAAGCTTAAATGCTATAGTATCAACTGTAGTAAATTAAAGCAGTAAAACTAGACTTAAATAAATCTTTAAAGCAGGGTGGATTTGATTTAAATCATGATTTAAATCACTAGCAGGGTGGATAAAAATAAAAAAAATCCGATTTTTGATTTAAATCCGATTTTTGATTTAAATCCGATTTTTGATTTAAATCCGATTTTTGATTTAAATCCGATTTTTGATTTAAATCCGATTTTTGATTTAAATCCGATTTTTGATTTAAATCCGATTTTTTGATTTTTATCCACCCTGCTAGTGATTTAAATCGTGATTTAAATCAGTTTGATTTAAATCAAATCCACCCTGCTTTAAAGTGACATATACATTAGTTAAAAACATATTTGAATTCTGCAGTGACTTACACATTGATTAACATTAATATATAAGACTTGTCTACGGCTTTTTACAAAAAAGCAAGAGTTTTGAAGGCACAATTACAGGAAAGGGGATATGCCAAATGGATAAGAAAACAGGCCAATTATAAAGCAAAATCTACAAGTAGGCCTCTTGTAGATTTTTCTGGGAGGACTTTGGATATATTTCTGTGAGAACATCACTTCCCAAGTCCAGAATAGTTTTTATGAATAGGTTGTGACATATTTTTAATATATTTGTTTCTTTTGTGAGATGAAATAGTATTAAAACATTTATGGTTTAGTTGCATATACATCTTATCCTGGATTCTTACGTTGTATTTATTGTGGCCTTTTTGTATCTGGGTATCACATGTTCTATTTTAATTGTGTTACAGTACTTGTCACCCAACAGCTCCCAGACCTAACCTTATGCCCCAGGATGAAAGGGTTATATGAGGAGCCCTAGCCACTGTTCCCTCTAAGGCATGCACATATGCGTGTGCCCACACATTTTCTGATGTCTGCTTAGTTAATTTGAGATCCCACTCGGGTTGAATCAGGAAGGCAACACTCTGAATACATGTGCACACACACTGCCTTGATACTGCCACCCAGAACAAAACTCATTCCGCACACAGATGAGAAAAATTAGAGAGAAGACTGTCCCTAGCCCTCTGGCAGAGCATGCATGCCACAACGCAGAAAAAGGCACCCCTAAGAGGATACGGTGCCAGAACCAGTGGGAAGGAACACCACATGGGCCAGTTGCCTGGCCTCTCTACCGGTAACCTGTGTTACCTTTGGCATCTGGATACACGCTCCATTTCCTTGTCTACCTGGTTTACTGGATTATTACCCTAGTATACCACGGTCTCTCCACTCCACCCCCAGACACTGTACCTCATTCATCATGGCAGCAATGGCCTGGCCAGCTGTGAGCTCTGAGGAGCCTGCCCCCTTTCCCCTGCTGGATCTCAAGTGGCTGGAGGAGTCAGAGGTCTGACCCCAGGTAGCAGAGGTGCCCCTCACCCACTCAAAGCCCCACCCAGAGCCCATAGTCCCCATCGTCAAAAGTTCCCCCTTGCCATGTATGCCATGAGGCCCGAGAGAGAGAGCCCCATACTGCATGTTCTGTTTTATATTATTTATTTGTTTGTGGCATTTATATGCTGCTTTTCAGGCAAACCTCCCAAAGTGGTTTACATAAAAACATCAATGAACATAAACCATATGAGCAGTGTGCTTCCATAAATCAGTGCCCTGGAAGGGGGTGTTTTACTGGTGTGGGTGTGCTGTGATGGGCTGCAGAGCAATGTGAATATTATATCCTTTGTTGGCTGGGCTGGGGGGAGGTGGGTGTAGTGTGTTTTGGCTTTCTGTTGAATTCAGTGGGAGAATTTTAATTTGCATCCCCTTTGTTGGTATAGTAGTATGGTGGCATCAGGGCTAGAAACAGGGTCTGGATGAGGACTTAAACTAGGCCTGCTTCGCCCCTAATATGTCCCCGACATTGCCGTTTGGTCTCCTTACCAGTGGAGTTGTGCCAGAGACATTAGTATAACAGTACATTATCTGTGCATCCATGAATTTACACTGATGTAGGATTACTGGTGGTGGCATATATCAAGATTTGTCAGCATAGGGGGATTATTGCCAGACTCTCTCACCCATACCCCTCACCGCTGTCTGGCATAGTTTAAGCAAAAGATTGATGTACCCCAGCATATCTTCTTGCATTTTATCCAAATTGTGGGTTTTAAAAATTTATCTTATTTCTACACCATCCCAAAATTCTGTCTCTAGGTAATTTACAACAACATAAAACAAGTATTAAAAGAAATAAAAACCTTAAAACAAAATTTAAAAGTCTAGTTTAAAAGCTTGGGTAAAAAAAAAGTCTTCAAAGACTTTTTAAAAAGTTATCAGAGACGGGGAGGCTCTTAGTTCAGCAGAGGGCGTGTTCCAGAGTCTTGGGGCGGCAACATAGAAGGCCTGTTCCTGAATAACCACCAGACAAACTGCTGGCAACTGCAGACTGACCTCTCTGGATGATCTCAATGGGCGATGGGGCTCTTGGTTCTCTTAAATACCCAGGGCGTAAGCTGTATGGGGCTTTATGGGTTATAACTAGCACTTTGAATTTTGCCCGGAAACTGATTGGTAGCCAGTGTAGTTCTTTTAATATAGGAGTAATATAGTCTCTTTGAGATGTCCTGGAGACTAACCTGGCTGTGGCATTCTGTACCAACTGCAGTTTCCAGACTATGTACAAAGGCAGCCCCACTTAGAGCGCATTGCAGTAGTCAAGTCTGGATGTTACCTGGATATATATCCCTGTTCTGAGGTTCATACATATCACTGTCCATCTCAAGAAATGGACGCAGCTGCCGTATCGGCCAAAGCTGATAGAAAACACCTCTGGCCACACTCTCAACCTGAGACCTCAGGGAGAGGTTTCGATTGAGAAGCACTCCCAGACTTTGTACCTGTCCCTTCTGGGGAACTGTGACCCCATCCAGAATGTTCAGATCAAAATCGTCTCCTGAGTTCCGACCCCATGCAAGATTCAGTCTGTTTGTTGTTCCTCATCCAGGCAGGCATTTAGGGAGGTTATGCCTTCTCCTGATGATGTTGACATGGAGAAATAGACTTGAGTGTTGTCAGCATATTGATAACATCCTGCTCCAAATTGTGTTTGTTCTTTGTTTTTGTTTGCTCATTCTTCTGTCTGATTTTAGAGCTGCAAAGAGGCGAATCAAATGTGTGAAGTCCCAAACGGGCAAGAATGTCCTTGAACTCCAGGAATTGACAGGTGAGGGTATGGCTGGAAGGGCTAGGGTGGGTGTTCCTATTAATTGCTTCCAAGGGGTTAGGTAGGACTCCTCTGCTGCTGTTCAGTGCCTGGGGTTGGTGGATGTAAAGAACAGCTAACAGAGGACTGTAGAGTGTTTTCTTCCTGTTACTTGCAGAGACCACAAGGGCATTCCATGACAGGCAGTGGCTGGAATCTAGATTTTCTTGCATGAGCAGAAGGGGTGGCTTCATTCCCCCACCGCAGCTGCAGCACTCTTTGCCTCATCCCATTCTGTCCAATGGGTCCTCTGACCCTCAGGAGTGGCTTTTTGGGTTCCAAGGGGAGGAGGAGGTGGCAAGAAAGCCCCATTGCTTGAGTATAACTCTGTGCTGCTCTGGTTCCAAGTCATTTTGGTAGCTAAATTGTCCAGTGTGCATGCAGGAATATCTTGAGATGCGCCTGACCCAACCCAAATTCACAGGAAGGGGGCTCTCCTCTCTTCTCACCAGCCATGCTTGACTTTTGCCACTTTCTGAGAGGACCTGGGCAGTGTTTTTAATCCCTGATATTTCTTGCTTGGGCATTATCAGTTGTGCATTTGGGGGCATTCTGCTCTACAGGAAAACCTAGTACAAAAGTGGGGTCATATGTGTTACCAGTACTGACAAAAAGACCTTACTCAAGATTACCATATTTATGGTGGCATGAGCTTTCACAAATAAGAGCCTGCTGCACCAGATGCTGGGAGAAAACAGTTAATTTTATTTATTGTATTATATTTTTATACCGCCTGATATGTACATATCTAGGCAGTGTAATTTGTCGATGTACAAATTTTGTATTTTGTGTCATTCACTAGCCTTCTGTGGAGCACCACCAAAGCTCTTCCCTGTGCAATATTCTTGATCTGTGCCTGTTTCTGATGCCTCATTCAACAGAAAAGGGGGCTCCTTCTTGATCCCAGCTGGGCATCCCTGAGGCAGGAAATATATAGATTGTTAGGCCAAAAGCTTCAAAAGTGAACAGATATGCCATTAACTCCAGCCCACAGATTAAAATTTGTCCTTGCCAATTAACAATGAAAATGTGTCTTGGTTAGTTCATTGATTTAAAAGTTGCAACCCTTTCTAAATGGATTCCCAACAAGGGAGGACCCAAGTTGCGTAGAGCGTGGCTTCAGTGGGCAGAAGATGGACCTGATCTTCTCAGTGAAGGCAGAGGGGATAAGAACATGAGAACAGCCCTGCTGGATCAGGCCCAAGGCCCATCTAGTCCAGCATCCTGTTTCGCACAGTGGCCCACCAGATGCCGCTGGAAGCCTACAGGCAGGAGTTGAGGGCATGCCCTCTCTCCTGCTGTTACTCTCCTGCAACTGGCACTCAGAGGCATCCTGCCCCTGAGGCTGGAGGTGGCCTATAGCCCTCTGACTAGTAGCCGTTGATAGACCTCTCCTCCATGAAGTTATCCAAACCCCTCTTAAAGCCATCCAGGTTGTTGGCTGTCACCACATCTTGTGGCAGAGAATTCCACAAGTTGATGATGGCTGAGGTTCCATGGAATTAGCTTTCAGTACTTGATCTCCATAGCCAAATTTCTGACTTGCTGGTAGGCAAGTGGGTCCAGCCTACTAAAAATTTACACTTGTGCACCATTCCATCAACCATTATAACAAGTCTTATAAACAAAATCTTGTTTTCAAGAATGATTGCAAGTTTCATTTTTATATGAGAACCTTCCTCCCAAGAGTTCAGGTATACATATGTGGTTCCAAACACTTTAACCCTCCTATTTAATATTTAGCAATACTTGTTTGCCATTTTGCTAAAACTCCTTTATGCCTAGGTTGTGTAGGTGCCTTAAATAATTGTATTTTTTTCCCTTGGAAAATGGAAGTACTTAGCACTCTAAAGATATAAATCCTGGTTAAAAGCCCTAATAGACTTTTTAAAAAATAAATCGACGTCTTCCAAATGACTCCTCTTCTCCCCCCCCCTCCGCTTTCCAGCTGCAAAGAAATTACTCTCAAGTGCAAATGAGGGAGCAGCATCACAAGATGGCTCCCAACCGGGCTTCAGTGATGACAATGCTGCGTGGCTTACTCCTTCTGCCTCTAAGGAAAAGAGATCCAGACCTGAAGAGAGTGATGAAGAGAATGATGTGGCATTCCATGAGAGTGATGAGGATGATATAAGTGAGGATGGGATGATGGACGACTATGGAGCCTTGTCTGATGATGAAGAGGAAGTAAGTACACTTTATATCAGTTGGTGCTAAGCAGGTGTTTGGTTCTGAATACCTGAGGCTGAATGACCTGCACGGCTGCTCCCCAGCACCACTGTCAAGTGACTGTTCCTACCTTTGCAAGTGGCTGTGCTTTTCTCAGCACTGAGGCAACCCTTTAAAGAGAAATGGAGCCCTGCCGAAGCCCACTGATGCATGGGAAGACGTGTTGGGAAGTGGAATCTCCCTGCCCCCCCACCCCAGCCCCGCTTTGCAGTTCTGGCAAACTAGGTTTCCAGATTGAGCTTTGCCACTGATGGTCTGGTTTAGCCCCTAAAATCAGTTGCTCTGTCCAGCAAGGCTGTACTTTGTAAATAAGTGGGATGCAAATAATGGTGTAATTACAGACTCTGGAAGCTGTTTCTGTCTAAGAATTTCCTGTTACATGAACTTTTTTTAAACTTAAACATGAGCTAGCATAACCAAATACGTATGTATTTGTAAAATGAAAATGTAAAAAAACCTGTAGTGCAGACACTCCAGACTCATGCTATTACCTGCCCCCAGCTCTTGAAATTGTATAGTGGTACTTGTGGTATCTGATTAAGATGCCTCTCTCTCCCCCCCCCTTTTTAAATTATCCTCAGCTCCTTCCTATTGAACAAGCTGCCCAGAAGCAGAAGCTGGAGGGGTGAGTAATCCAGGAAAATTTGCATGTGTTGGCTGGCAAGCTGTTTGTCACTTATTCAGGATGGAGTTCTGTAATTTCCTATGAGGTGGCTAGTGGTAGAATCTGTTACTCTAAATGTTTCTCCTCCTGGGATACAGGGAAGGCTTCAGTGAAGACAGCAGTGAAGAGGAGGAGGAAGATCCCCTACAACAAAAGCCAGAGGGAGAGCAGGAGCAAAACAAGGAGACAGACCTGCAGCTCAACCTAGAGGCAGACGAGCGCTTTGTGCTGCCCAGTGGGCAGGAGATAGAGAAAGAAGATATCCTTCCTCTCAATGGTTACTCATTTTACATTAAGACAGAGAGTGTGTGTGTGTGTGTGTGTGTGAGAGAGAGAGAGAGAGAGAGAGAGAGAGAGTGTGACAGAGACAGAGAGAGAGATGTGGGGCTGCCTGGAGCTGAGGGTAATGAACTTCCTTGCACATTCTCTGCTGCTGCAATCCAAGGACGGCTCAATGTGGGTTATGCTTTTCCATGTGGCTCGAGGGCGGGACTATGCAAATTAAGTTGAAGCCTTTAAGAGTCAGGGGAGCCTAGCCCCACCCAGTTCTTTTAGTCTTGTGTGTGGCTCCAGGCAGTTCTCTCTCAGTTTCTTTCGGATTGCTTCCTTGTTTCTCCCTCACCTATTTCCATGTATTCTTCTTGACTGTCTACTTTGTGTCTTTGTTCAAAGATGTTCTAAAACTCTGTCCTATCAAAAAAGAAGGAAGAGGGGAGAGATTAGCTTTAGTTTTACTTTCAGATTTATTTATTTATTTATTTATTCTTATTTTTTACATTTATATCCCGCTCTTCCTCCAAGGAGCCCAGAGCGGTGTACTACATAAGTTTCTCCTCACAACAACCCTGTGAAGTAGGTTAGGCTGAGAGAGAAGTGACTGGCCCAGAGTCACCCAGCAAGTGTCATGGCTGAGCGGGGATTGGAATTCAGGTCTCCCCGGTCCTAGTCCAGCACCCTCACCACTACACCACACTTCTCTCCCCACCTCTCTCCACTGCTTTTTCTTTTCTTCTTTCCCTTTGCTGAATGGACCAAGCTAAGCGCAAAGTTCACATTAGGGTCCTGAAGGGAAAGCACCAGCAAGGCCTTCCAAAGGCCATTGATGCAGCCAGTAAGCCGCCCAGGAGGCCGTATTCCTGCAACTGCCTAGGGAGCCCACAGAGCTCCAGAGAGCACGAAAGCCCCAACCTCCCGCCATCTGGCCATGAGTTTGGCCAAACGTCTGCGAAAAGGGGGATTCTGAGTTGGGAGGAGTGGACCAGGCAGCCACCTCGCTTCCACTCCCCGCCATTGGGGCAGCCCAAGCTGGAGAAGCAGCAGCGCTGTCTCTGCCACTTTCCAGAGCCTTGTTGAGCACGTGGTTGCTGGGAATGAGCCAGCTTCCTTGCCAGTAGCCATTGCCTCCACCAGCGGCATGTCGGGCACTGCAAAGGAAAAGTGCCTGGCCCCCAATGGACGGACTACGGACGCACTGGAGGGTACAGGATCTGGGCACGGCCCAGCTGCAAAGACCTCCTCCTTGGGAGCAAGGACAGTGGTCACAGGAGCACAGCGGCAAGAACAGGGCAGCCAGCTGGTGAGCTCGCCTTCTGCTTCTGCTTCCCTCCCTATCCCAGCAAGCCTTGGTGTGTGTGTGTGTGTGGGGGGGGTGATGAGCGCGTGTCTGAAACTCCTAGTTGGTGTTCTTGGCTTGGCTAGATATGCTGGCACACTCACTTGAACTTTATGACCAATTAAAAAGAGGGCTAGAAGGGAACCATCTTCTCCCTCAAGTGCTTTACCCTCTGCCTCAGAGAGCCCTGCCCCTAAGAAGACACAGGCGGAAAGCGCAAAAACACGTTTTAAGAAATCTAAAAAGGGCAGGTCTAGATCTAGGCAAAAGGGAGAGGAGCGTACATTCGTCTGAACTCTCAGGCCCTGACTTTCCTGACCCTAGAACCGCCCCCCCCCGCCCCTGCGCAGGACCCCTCAGAAGCCTCTGGCTAAGCCTCCATCTACCCCGGGACCTATTATCCCCATGGATGAGGAGCCCATCCCAATGGGAGATTACCCAGAGGACCCCGCTGCAGTGCCAGACCCTGAACACCCAGAAAGAGAAGGAGGGGTGGTCTGATGGGCAAGAACCTGAAGGTTCAGAGGCTTCGCATAGACTTGTCCACTGTTTGGACTTAGATACTTTGGGGCTCAGTCCACCCATGTCTCTGGAATCCCAGCCACCAATTAAAAGTGTGCTGGTGTTTCCTAGCCCAAGGACAAATAATATAGCCCTTCCAATTCCAAAGTTGTTTTTTTTTTTCGTGGAGGCAGCAAAGGTGGCATGAAAACTTCCCACCTCCAACAGAAAGAACTCAGCAATAGCTAGCAAATTCTATCCCCCACCCGCCGCCACCTCAACAGATCCTCCAGTGGAGGTGACGATTTGAGATCAGTCCTCCCCTGGGACAGGGAACCTGCCCCCAAAGTCTCCACTGATAAACGCCTGGAAGATGCCATGGGCCGTACTTATAGCGATGAGAGCTTCTGCAGCTGCCTTTCTAGTAGCCAGGGCACTTGACATCTGGCTAGATGGCTTAATGCAAGAACCAGACTCTGGTACCGCTCGCATGAGGCAAACACTCATAAAACTACATGAGGCACAGGCCTTTATCTCGGCTTCTACTCTTGACTTTATTCACCTTGCATCAGGAGCAGCAATGGCTTCAGTAGTAAAGTGAAACATGCCGTCGAGTTGGTGTTGACTCCTGGTGACCACAGAGCCCTGTGGTTGTCTTGGGTAGGATGCAGGAGAGGTTTACCATTGCCATCTCCCGCCCAGTATGAGATGATGCCTTTCAGATCTTTCTAGATTGCTGCTTTAATTTATGGTTGAAATATTGCCAGGTTGACACTGCCTCCAAAAGCAGCTTTACAGCAGTACCCTTGAGTGGGGGGAAATTGTTTGGGGATGAAGCCTTAAAAGAAACCCACATAGGGTCAAAAGATAAAAATAAAGCTATGCCCTCTTCGATATGTGCACAGAGTTGCTCCCTCATCCTTCTTTGGTGGTAGGGATCGAGGTTTTAGATCACAGCACTCCTCCTGGAACAGATCCAGGCCTTCCAGACAGGGCTTCGGCAACAGGGCAGCCTTCAATATACACACCCCAAAAGCAGTCTAAGCACCAATACTGATGCGGGGGTGTGTGCTCTTGGGTGATCGTCTCTCTGCACACTTGCACGCCTGGGAGTGCACCGCCTCCATCTGCTGGGTACTCATTTCCATTGAGGTGGGCTACTCCATTAGAGTGGCACACAAATCCCCCTCCATGCTTCCTGCCCACTCCAACTTCCCTCCTTCCCTTAAAACACGAGGGTCTCACAGGGGCAGTTCAAGTCATCCTTGTGGCTCTGTTCTGGCCAAAAAAGACCCTGGTTTGTCAGAACTCACCAACCTGGCCACAGCAGAATACCTGATGCTACCTGTCATGGAGCCCTTCTTCAGCAGGGCTCATCCAGCTCCAGGCTGTTCAAAGCTAGCCACCTGAAGACTGAACGGTGGCTTCTATGCCTCCAGCATAGTGTGGTGTTGGACTAGGACCGGGAAGACCCGAATTTGAATCCCCATTCAGCCATGAAGTTCACTGGGTGACTGGCCAGTTACGTATCTCTCAGCCTAACCTACGTCACAGGCTTGTTGTGAAGATAAAAATAAGCATTTATACCGCTCTGAGCTCCTCAGAGGAAGAGCGGGATATAAACGTAATCAATAAAATGGCATGGCTGTTCATCCAAGGTGCTTGGCATAATGTTAGCCACAACAAGTAGGATTTACCAATGTACCTGGGGAGCCTTCCTCAGATGGTCTACCAATCATGCAATCCTCAAGGGGTTGGCTACCATGAGGCACCTCCTCCAGTTCCTCCAGGAAGGACTGGGGTTCCTCTGTAAACATATTCAAATGCCAGGCTTCCTCCCTGGTGGGACTCATCCCAGATCCCCTTCTGAACCGCACTACGCCTCCTATCTTTACAGCTTGCCTTTCTCATAGCGGTCACTTTGGCCCGCAGGGTGTCAGAGCTCCGTGCCCTGTCGGTGCATACGAACTGGTGCATTTTCCCCCTGAAGTTTCTGTTGGGCTAATTCCGGCCTCCTTTTTTCGCTCAGAGGTGGCCTCACCTTTTCACATGTCACAAGATGTGGTTTTGCCCTCGCTTTGCCAAAAGCCGCTACACCCAACGGGGTAGGCCTGGCATAGCTTGGCCGTCCGTAGATGTCTAAAGATGTACATGAGACGTACAAAACATATTTGTACCACAGAATCACGTTCTGTTTCCTCTTTGCCTCGAATGATGGGTCAGGCTGTTTCCCTTGCCACCATAGCTCGGGGGCTCAGGGCTTGCATCGCCCTGGCTTATGAATCCCAGTACCTTAGGGCTCCCATGCAAGTGTTTGCTAATTCTACCAGGGCCAGAGCTACCTGTTTTTCCCCTAACACTCCTATCCAGGATATTTATAGAGCAACTACCTGGAGGGCTCCTTCTACATTCACCAGACTATATGAATTGGACTCCTTCACCTCTGCCCAAGCAACATTTGGGAGGCAGGTTCTCCAGCTGGTGCTTCCTCCAGAGACGTGGGGTGCTCCCTCCGTAGTTGGGGCTGAGGGTTGTAGTATGTCCCCTTACTGAGAGGTCCTTGGATTGCAGCAGTAGAGAATGGAGCATTGGTTCACTCACCGTGAAGGCTGCTGCTTCTTGCCGCTGCATCCAAGGACGTCTCGGCCCTCCCTTCAGCACCCGCGCCTCCTTGTATCTAGGGCACCTTTGGGAGTTGTTTTTTCAGACTGTCTGCCAGTTGTTCCTGACACTTTAGGGTTTGTTCTTTGTCATGGTTTGTGGTTCTGCTTGTTCTATGTTTACTGATCAGTGTTTATCTTTGAGGTATTCTTTGCCTCTTGGCCTAAAAGAACTGGGTGGAACCAGGCTCCCCTGGCTCCACTTAATTTGCATAGTCCTGCCTTCAAGCCATGTGGAGAAGCAGAATCCACACTGAGACATCCTTGGATGCAGCAGCAAGAAGAAGCCTTCCTGATGAGTGAACCAATGCTCCATTTTCCACATTATGTCCTATTTCACCTGCTTGTGACGCATTGGAGCACTGGGGTACTGTAAGGTGCTTTGAAGTCACTGATTTGACACCTAAGAATTCTCTAGCTGCCCTTGGGCTAGCCACAAACTGACTTCCTGTCTGCAGTGGTGGTAATCCTGGATTGCTTAACAGGGCTGTTTTAAGATTACCAAGTTCATGTATGCAGGTTTTTTTGTTGTTGTTGTTTTGCACACTTGGCATTTATACAATGCAGTTCTGAAGTACCATGATGAACCGTTTCCTATCCTGTGCAGAATTGGAGTTCAGTTCATCATGACTAAACTGCACATTTGAGTAACACCCCATGGCAGTTCCTTGCTCCATGTGAATGCTAGCACTTAGCCCCTGATTCTTGGCCATGTGCCTTATGCACTGAACACTTGAGCTGACAACAGTTAAGATTATTTGGGAGAGGACCATAGCTCAGTAGTCTCTGGTAATCTCCAGTTAATAGAATCTCTGGGATCAGGGTTAGGAAAGGCATGAATGAGGTGGAGAGAAACATATTTTTCTCCCTTACTCACAACATTAGAATCAGGGGTTATCACATAAGAACAGCCCTGCTAGACGGGCCCAAGGCCTGTCTAGTCCAGTGCCTGTTTCACACAGTAGCCCACCAGATGCCTCTGGGAAGCCCACAGGCAGGAGCTGAGGGCATCCCCTCTGCAACTGGTATTCAGAGGCATCCTGCCTCTGAACCTGGAGGTTCCCATGACGCTAATTTCCAGGAAATTTAGCATGCACAAAAGGAAATACTTTTTCCACACAGTGTATAATTAATCTGTGGAATTCTCTGACATAGGTGATGGCCATCAGCATGGATGTTGTTAAAAAGGGCTTACACAAATTCATGGAGGACCAGCCGTATCAATGGCCATCAGTCTGGATGGCTATAAGCTACCTCCAGAGGAGTTGCAGGGGAGTATAGCAGTTGTGGAGGAGCAACAACAGGAGAGGAGAGGGAGCATGCCTTCATCTCCTGCTTGGGGGCTTCCCGGAGGCCTCCCTGAGCCTCTGTAAGAAGTAGGGTGCTGGACTAGATGGGCCTTGGGCCTGAACCAGGAAGGAGGCCTTGAAAGGTTGCTGCCAGTCAGGGTAGGTAACACTGGACTAGGCGGACGAATGGTCCAGCTTGCCACAAGGCAGCTTCATATATTTGCTGTTGCTCCTTAACTGCCTTATCACCTGTTCAGCCCCCTGACCTTCAGCTCATTCACCAGCGAATCAAGGAGAATGTAGAGGTGCTTCAGGACTTCAGTAGCAAGCGAGAGGAGGGTCGCTCTCGGCAGGAATACCTGACCCTTCTGCATCGGGACCTTTCTGCCTATTACTCCTACAGTGACTTCTTGATTGGAAAGATGATGGAGCTCTTCCCACTCTCTGAGGTACTCTTGTTCTAGTAGCCCAATTAATCTGATGCCCATTTAATTGAGTTTTAGGGTTCCCCATCATTCTCTTTATAACTAAGCAGGCATACATTTAATACAGCTCCAGCAAACTTTGATATAAGATCTGTTGTTATAAGTTGGTAAGGGTTGGGGGTTACATGTAACTTGAAAAGCATTCAGAACATGAAGCTGCATTCTGTGGGAGAAAGAACAAGGTCCTCCTCTTCCCCCCCCCCCCACACACACACTCACACTTGTACACATACTCAAATCCCTAGAGGGATTATGAAGAGTGCAGGGGTTAAGATCTCCTTTGGTGTTGGGGAAACAGGGGGGATGAATGGAGACATGTGGATGGAATAAGAGTTGCACTGGCTCAGTTCAGACATTATGCCAAAACCATAGTTGTGTTAACTGTAGTGTGGATTACACTTCCAAATGTATAACAGGCAATGTATCTGAGGCTCTTTACCTTGGAAAGGAGGCAACTAAGGGGAGTCATGATTGAAGTGTATAAAATTATGCATGGAGTGGAGAGGGTGGACAGAGATTTTTCTCTCTCACAACACTAGAACCAGGGGTCACCCCATGAAACTGAAGGTTGGGAAATTTAGGACCGTCAAGAGGAAGTACTTTTTCATACAGTGCATAATTAATCTATAGAATTCCTTGCCATGGGATGTGGTGATGGCCACCATCTTGGATGGCTTTAAAAGGGGCTTAGATAGATTCATGGAGGACAGGTCTATCAATGACTACTGGTCTGATGGCTGTGGGCCATCTCCAGCCTCGGAGGCACAGTGCCTCAATACCAGTTGCAGGAGAGAAGGCATGCACATACCTCTTGCCTGTGGGCTCCTCAGAGGCATCTGGTGGGCCACTGTGTGAAACAGGGTGCTGGACTATATGGGCCTCGTGCCTGATCCAGCAGGGCTGTTCTTATGTTATACCTTAGAGCTGCTTGCTTGCTTGCAGTTTCTGTTCTCTTGTTTTCATGAGTTCATTGCCATCTTCCTGGTGCAGCAGCCCTTGGAGGTGGGGCAATGGTTTGTCAATACAAGCATTGCAGCAGATCTAAGTTAGGACAAATGATGGTTTGCAACCATTTCGGAACATAGTTTCTGATTCATTGGCTGACTGCAAGCCACAGTTTGTCAGTTGAGACATCACACTCCTCAAGGTCATCTATGATTTGGCATGATGTCTGAATTGGTTGTTTCTTGAATGGACACAGGGAGGGTTGAACTGTCTAGGCAGGTACTTTGAAACATTCTCATGACTGGTGCTTTGTCTGAAAGATGTAGAAGGTTAAAGAAAGAAGGGAGAACAATTGAGAGTACTTTGTTTACCATATATCCAAGGACAAACCTTTCTTTCATTGGAGATACAGAAATCAAAACTAAAAGTACTTAGCACAATATTGAGTGCTCTTTGAATCATAAAGTTGGTTTCAGGATCTTTCTGTTGGGCACATCCCTTGAGATGGGATGGAGGTACAAAACAGTTGGAATGCACCTTTGTAGGTGGAGCAGAATTCCATTTGGGGTGTGTGGGGCACTTCTCCTTATGGAAACGACACAAAAAACCCGGAAGCATTCACTGGAATGTCGGCAAAAAGGAGACCACATCTCAAGATGCTGTGAAATAGGAGATCCTGTTTATTTCTGGTAGATGGTACATGCCCAACACATTTCAACCGCAAGGCTTTCTTCAGGGCCAGCTATATACTGTAACCATACAAGAGATCTCTGTTTTAAAGTTTGCTACTTGTAAATGTCAAGCTATTAGTGACAGATCTCTTATGCATAGGACATATAACCTCTACCAGAAATAAAAGGATCTCCTATATTTCATAGCATCTTGAGACATGATCTCCTTTTTATTGGAACTTCTCTTAAGGGTGGGTACCATGGGCACCAGTTAGCATTTCATTCATGTCCAGGGGCAGTGAGTGTTAGAACAAGATTATGGTTTCTTGTGATAGTTGCCCTTCTAAAGCCCTTGGGATGGGGCAGGTATTGATCCACTCACTTTGTGTTTAACTTGCATTGACCTTCCTCCTAAGGGCTATGGTGCCTGGTTGATTAATTTGTTTAGATTGAGCTGTTCTTAAAAATTCTTAAGAACATAAGAACAGCCCTGCTGGATCAGGCCCAAGGCCTATCCAGTCCAACATCTTGTTTCCCACAGTGGTCCACCAGATGCCTCCGAGAAGCCCATAGGCAGGAGGTGAGCGCATGCCCTCTCTCTTGCTCCCCTGCAACTGGTATTTATCTTACCTTTGAGGCTGACTAAAAAAATGACTATTCTTCTGACTAAAAGAATGTTCCCAATTAGGCAACATAGTTCTAAAACGTGAATCTGGAAAGCCTTCACTAGGTCTTCATGCATTTTCCTTCTTTCCTTCATAAAGGAAGAGCCTTCCTCCTGAAGAACAAGACCTTGGTGGCAGAAAGGAGAATAAGAGATGCCTGCCTCCTTTCACCCCTTAGAATAGGGCCTACTCTAACTTTCTCAAGAGGCAAGCAACTGTGCTTTACCCAGCTTTCTCTATCTTGCCATGCTTGACTGCAATGTTTCCTTTTGGGAGCAGCTAGTCTCCATCCACTTGCTGTGCTCAGATTTCTGTCCTCGAGACTATGCCCAAGCTTCTCAGAGCTCACTCGGCTACCTTCTGAACACATTTGCATGATCTCCCCCTTTTCCTTGCAGTTACTTCTGCTAGAAGGGTTTACTG
This sequence comes from Hemicordylus capensis, assembly GCF_027244095.1. Classification (NCBI taxonomy): domain Eukaryota; kingdom Metazoa; phylum Chordata; class Lepidosauria; order Squamata; family Cordylidae; genus Hemicordylus; species Hemicordylus capensis. The sequence continues at coordinate 164,842,233 of NC_069658.1, forward strand.
TGTGGCTCTACCCATCAAGCTGGGCCTGTGTATTCAGCAAGGATAACTTAATGTTGATGGATATCATTTTATTCTTAAGTTACCTGCACATTCCATAGGTCTTGAGAGAGATGCCTCCCTTGTTGTTGTCCTAATAGGGAGTGGAACGTCTTGGATATGTACCAAACACTCAGAATTTGCATCACCAGAACTTTGGACTGCAGGCACTCAGAATCCGTGATATGTTGGATTTGAGCTTTCTGTCCAGGAGAAGGTCTTCCTGCCTACTAGCCTAGGGAGCAGCCTATTTTAGACAGTTACAGCCCACTCAGTGCCGAGAGATCCTCTTCTGGCTTCCTTCTCCTCCCAACATTTAACTGGAAGATACATTTGCAAGGCAGCTACTCGGGCTTCAGTTTCCACACATGTGGTACTACAGTATTACATCATGACTTCAGCTGGTTCTGTCTTTGGGCATAGGGTACTATCATACTGTCTGCACTGGATAGGCCAGCCGCCCAGGATTGGCAGGTGGTGGTGTTCAGTGTGCCCTTCTAAAGATTCTTTCCTTCACCAAAGAACAACAGAACGTTGGACCTGGTTCAGTCTGAGCCTTTCTTCTGTACAGTTGAAAGGTAGAAATTCTGCCCCATCCTCTGGTGCCACAGATAAGGGAGGAAGATGTCCTTTCTGACTGTTGGCCTTCAGGGTAGTACTTAAGACTCGTCCTGGATTTGGGGACACTCCCAGTGTTTGTTCGTTCATTTATATTTGTATACCACCCCAAATCTCTGTATCTGGGTGATTTAAAGCAAAATAAAACAGAAATTAAAGCCTTAGAACAATTTAAAACCACAGGTCTAGTTTAAAAGCTTGGGTGAATAAATGTGTCTTCAAAGACTTTTTAAAAGTTGTCAGAGATGGGGTGTCTGCCCCAATTAAGCTGGTGGTAACTGCAGATGAACTTCTCCAGATGATCTCAATGTGCGGAGGCCCTCATGGTGAAGAGGATATTCTTTTAAATACCGTGGGCCTAAGCTGTTTAGGGCTTTATAAGTTATAACCAGCTACTTATATTTTGCTTGAAAACTTATTGGGAGCCAGTGTAGCTCTTTTAATATAGGAAATAATATGGACTCTTCGAGACGACCTGGAGACCAACCTGGCTGCCATATTCTGTAACAGCTGCAGTTTCCAGACAACGTACAAGGGCAGCCCCACACAGAGTGCATTGGAGTAGTCACGTCTGGAGGTTACCAGCATATGTACCGAGGTTGTTTATCTGAAGAAATGGATGCAGCTGGTGTATCAGCTGAAGCCGATAGAAAGCACCTCTGGTCACTGCCTCAACCTGAGACACCAGGGAGAGGTTTGGGCCCAAAAGCACTCCCAGACTGCGTGCCTGTTCCTTCTGGGGAAATGTGAACCCACCCAAAACCAGCCAAAACCCACCCAAAATTGTCTCCTGAGTTCCGACCCCACACAATAAGTACCTCTGTCTTATTTGGATTCAGTCTGTTGGTTATCCCTCATCCAGCCCATCACTGCTTCCAAGCAGGCATTTAGGGAGGTTATGCCTTCTCCTGATAATGTTGACATGGAGAAATAGATTTGGTTGCATCAGCATACTGATAATACCCTGCACCAAATTTTCTGATCACCTCTCCCTGTGTTTTCATGTAAGTATTAAAAAGCATTGGAGATAATATGGAGCCCTGGGGGACGCCATACAAAAGTTCACATTTTGAAGAACAGTCTCCAAGCGATACCATCTGGAATCTGCCTGAGAGGTAGGAGCAGAACCAGATTTGTGTGTGTGTTTGAGTCTATTTTGAATAGAAATGGTTTTGGCTTGGGGTCTATGTTTCACTCACACCCATGGAATGTGTTTGAATTTGGGGGGATTGTTCTTCTAGCTTCAGTGCATTTGAAGCTGGTAGAGGAGCTTCCCATCCAGAGGAGATGGAAAACTTTCTCTCTTTGCCCTGCCCCTGGAGAGAGGAGTTGTCCTTTCCATACTAAGAGAAGAAACAAACACATACATCCAGCATTCTTTTTAAAAAAAATTCTCACCCTCCTTGTCGCCATCTGGTGGTCCAGATAATGTGTGCTCTCCTCTCTGTGCACTATGGAGCAAGTTCTTTTTTTTCCTTCTCCTCGAAGAAAGACTGGGAAGGGGGATGGATTAGGAGGTCCCTCTCACTTTTTCTAAGGCTAGTCTCCACAGCAGACTGGCACAGATTTTTGGGCTGCTCTGTTTTGGATAACAAATGGGAAGATTTGAAGAAGAAAAATCTTTAAGGGGTCCTTGAGCCAGCATTGCAATTCTTAACCCCTCTTCTCCAAGAAGATAAAGAAGACACAGGAGGTATGAGTTTGTGCCTTGGGCTCTGCCTTGTGACCCTTGCCCTGAAAGCAGATCCATCCAGATTGGACAGTGGACTCTTCCCCTTTTCTGTTCAATGACTTGTGTTCCCTTACCTCGAATAGTGGTCCTCCTGTACTGCCCTTGTTGGAAGTGTGCCCCTTCCACCTGGAGGAATGCACAGGTGGTGGGGTGATAGATAGCCATCTGCTGTGGTGGGGCAGGCTGGGAGGAAAGCCTCACCTGGGAAACCAGCTTCAGGCCAAACCACGATGGAGCCCCTCTGAGCCAGGGATGTGCCTGCCATTGGGTTGCACTAGGCCTGCTCCTTGCTCAGGGCCGCCGTCTGATTGGTCAGATGGTACATTCTGTTTCAGAATGTGGGTATAATATAAGGGTTCTAACCGGGCTAACAGATTGGCTTGGAGGGCTGTCAGTCAAGATGGGCTGGATGAAGGATAACAAACTGAGATTGAATCAAAATAAGACAGACTTATTGTGTGGGGTTGGAACTCAGGAGACAATTTTGATCTGCCAGTTCTGGCTGGGGTCACACTTCCCCCAGAAGGAACAGGTATGTAATCTGGGAGTGCTTCTGGATCCAAACCTCTCCCTGGTGTGTTGGGTTGAGCCAGTGAAGAGAGGTGCTTTCTATTGGCTTCAGCTGATACGCTGGCTGCTTCCATTTCTTCAGATAAACGACCTCAGTACATATGCTGGTAACCAGGGTATTTAAGAGAATTTCTTCACTATGAGCCGCATTGCAATCATCTGGAGAAGTTCGGCTGCAGTTGCCACCAGCTCACCTGGTTCTTACTCGGGAACTGGCCTTCTCTGTTGCTGCCCTGAGACTCTGGAATGCGTTCCCTGCTGAAATAAGAGCCTCCCCATCTCTGACAACTTTTTAAAAGTCTCTAAAGACTCACTTATTCACCCAAGCCTTTTAACTAGACTTGTGGTTTTAAATTGTTTTGTTTTTGCTGTAAAGCACCCAGAGACAGAAGTTTGAGACAGTGTGCAAATGTAATTTTAAAAAAGAGTCCATCCTACAAATAGAACCCCAAGGACTCACTGTCTTGTGGGGTGGGTGGGGGCTGTTTCAGGCCAGTGTTCTTCATTGCAAGACCTAGGAGCCAGTGGTGGCCCCCAACAACCCTCAATGTGGCTCCCTAACTAACTGCTTATATTAGACCTGTTAGAAGCTTTGGCCAACGCTGAATCCTACCCACAGGCCCTTGACCCTAAAGCTAGCCCCCCCACTTTTATCACCTAAGGGTAGAGGCAGGATGGCATCGAAGACCTTTCTCTCTTTCCAGGCGGCTTGCAGCATGCATTACCGGGGCCAACAAGGTCCTTGGCAAAGCCCGCACTTGGAGGAATCCTGGCACACTCCCTAAGGGGAACTGCCACATTCTGGGCTGTTGGATCTAAGACTTCCTGTGCAGGGTGGCTACTTCGGCCTGCCTTCATTAGACCCATCAGAGTTGTCAACTTCGCATCCGCTCGAAGTAGTTTTTGGCTGAAGGGTGCTTTAATGTGTCTTGCAGTCCGAATTACAGGCTTCACTTGTTCCCTGCCTAAGAATATGGGGTACTGCTCTGTTTAGCTCCAGTGCCTGGGAGAACGGAGAGCTTGTTCACCTGACAGTGATCCAGTTCCTGCCTGGCTTTCTTCTTTCATTCTGGGCTCATATGTTGGGTTTATTCTCTGGATAAGACTAGAGGATTCTGGCTTTTCAATATTACATCAGTAGGAATTGGCTCCAGAGATGTGCCTCCTAATCCGTTCCCCGGCTTAAGTGGGGGGGAGATGACTCCAAGTGGGCAGAGTGGAGAGCACCCAGTGTCTGGGCCACTATCTAGTGAGCAAACCAAAGAAAACTTTACAGATAAGCAAATGTGTTCCTATTTAATTTGTTTAAAACATATGCAAATAACTAAGGCTATCTTAGTCAGATATCAGCCCTGCTTTCCCTTTTCCTGAAGGTGGAGCTAAGCCCCTACAGTCGCTCTTCTTTTGATGGGGAAGGTTCTCACCCTTTTTGTTCTTCCTCTCCCTGCTTTAGCTGATTGACTTCTTGGAGTCCAATGAGGTTTCTCGGCCTGTGACCCTTCGCACCAACACGCTCAAGACGCGGCGCCGTGACCTAGCACAAGTGAGCACATGATCCGCCGCGTGCCCTTTTCTGCTCTCCTCCTGCCTTGGTGAAAAGGCTCCACTCATTTCTTCCTTTGTCCTGCAGGCCCTGATAAATCGGGGAGTGAATCTAGACCCTTTAGGAAAGTGGTCTAAAACGGGACTGGTTGTGTATGACTCCTCTGTGCCCATCGGTGAGTGAGAGGCTGCCTACCCCTCTCAACAGCAAGCTAGCTTCAGCTTCTCAGCGGCGGGTTTCTCACTGTTTTCTCTATGCTTTCCTCTCCACTGCCAGGTGCCACCCCAGAATACTTGGCTGGGCAGTATATGCTGCAAGGAGCATCGAGTCTCCTCCCCGTCATGGCTCTTGCCCCCCAGGAGAATGAGCGCATTCTGGACATGTGCTGCGCCCCAGGAGGCAAGACCAGCTACATAGGTACTGGGGGAGGCTTGGGGTGGGATGGGGCAATGGGTCCATTCTGGCTTGTAGGGAGGAGCGGGGCTGGAAGTGGAAGAGCACAGCAAAAGGAAGGTGAAGGGGAGGAATGTCTGTGTCCTGGGCCTGGAGTGAGATGCAAGGGAGCTGCCTGGCTGTCCTAACCCCCTTTGTGTGGTGCCCCTTTTACTCTGCCAGCTCAGCTGATGAAGAACACCGGTGTGATCCTTGCTAATGACAGCAATGCCGAGCGGCTGCACAGTGTGGTGGGGAACATGCACCGCCTGGGAGTCACAAACACTGTTGTAAGCCACTGTGACGGGCGCCAGTTCCCCAAGGTATATGGCTGCGGGAACAATGATGGGTTGTGGGGAGTGGGTGTCATGGATCTTGCAGCGCTTGGCCACCTGAGGAAGGTCCCTGGTTTGGAAAAGGTGGTCGAGTTGCTACCTTGCAACGCAGCCAGTGGGTGCACGGCTGTGGATACAGCAGGAGACAAGGTCACCATGGCTGCTCTCCCTGTTCAGTCATCGGCCCCATCCTTCTCCTGCCATGGCAAGCAGGACTCCAGGCGTGCTAGGCAGTGAGTGAGGGTGGGAGGCAGATGATAGCAATAGCACTTACAGCAATAGCACTTACATTTATATACCGCTCTATAGCTGAAGCTCTCTAAGCGGTTTACAATGATTTAGCATATTGCCCCCAACACTCTGGGTACTCATTTTACCGACCTCGGAAGGATGGAAGGCTGAGTCAACCTTGAGCCCCTGGTCAGGATCGAACTTGTAACCTTCTGGTTACAGGGCGGCAGTTTTACCACTGCGCCACCAGGGGCTCATAGCAGCTGATGATAGCAGCAGACAGGACCAGCAGCGACTTCCTCACTTCTCACCTCATCTCCCACCACAAAAGTTTGCATCTGATCTCCAGGTTGCAACCTGAGAGAGGAAAATCTCATATGGAACTGAGCGAGTCAGCGTATGGGACAAATGAGGATGTCCTGCATTTAGGCAAAAAATCAGATGCACTAGTATACGATGGGAGAGGTGAAAAGGATCTCAGGGTTGCAGTCTATCACAAACTGAACACTTTGGCAGTGTGCAAAAAAGGCGGACACTGTTATTATTTATTCATTTATTTAATTTATATATCACCTGGCACCGAGGATCTAGGCAGTTCACAACAGTAAATACAATGAAACAAACTGTTAAAATAATGATCTGAAACATTCAGAGATTACTAAAAGCCAGGCTTAAAAATGCATCTTAAGGGCAATTGTAGGCTACATTCATAAAACTGTTGTTGCCAAGTTCTGAGAAGTTATTGTTCTACTTTATTCCACATGGATCAGACCTTATCTGGAGGGCTCTGTCAACAGAAGTTCTGGGTGCCATACTTTGAGAAAGATGCAATCTGAAGGGAAGACAGTCAGAAGAGGACAACAAAGTACTGGATCTGTTTAGCCTGGAGAAGAGAAGACTGAGGGGGGACATGATAGCACTCTTCAAATACTACCTAAAGGGCTTTCACACAGAAGAGAACAAAGCCTTGTTCTCTGCTGCCTCAGAGAGCTGATCTAATGGGTTTAAGTTAAAGTAGATTTCAGGTGAACATTAGGAGAAGCTTCTTAATGGTAAGAGCATCTTGGCAATTGAATCAGTTACTGGGAGGAGGCGATCTTCCTTGCTGGAGGTCTTCAGACACATTGGACAGTCATCTGCTGGGAAGGCTTTACCTCTGAATTGCTTGCATCCACAGGAGGTTGGGACTAGTTGGCCAACAAGGCCCCTTCCGACTTGCAAGTATGAGAAACGTATTTCTGGATTTATTTCTCGTCTCTCTCAAGGTGCTGGGTGGCTTTGACAGAGTCCTGCTTGACGCTCCATGCAGTGGCACAGGTGTTATCTCAAAGGACCCCACAGTCAAAACAAATAAGGTGAACTGGGCCGTGATCACTGCAGGAGGGCATTGAGGGTTGAAGTTGCATGCAGAAAGTAGGGAGAGAAGAGAGGAGCTCTAGTTGAGCCACTGTGAGATTAGGCTGCTGGTGCTTAATATCCAAAAAGGTTGCAGAGCAGCTCTTAAAATGATTTCTGGAGAAAGTTGGCAGGAGCTGTGGAGAATCCTGTTTTCAATGACGCACTGCCAATATAAGGAATGATGGTATAAATGTTCCAAGTCTTCTAAATGAGGGCAGGGTAGAGCTTAACAGTGAGCATGCAGAAAGGCATGATGGCCATTTAAAGAGATGAATGGGTTGTGGGAGAAAATCCATGTACAAAGAACATTTGGAGAGGGGTGGGAGTTATTATGCTAATACCAAACACTAAGGAATATGGAGTGCTTGGTGCTAAGCAAGAAGTAGATACAATGGAGATGTTAGAAATCTGGGGGAATGGGGAGAATCAGTGAAACACAGATATTCCCAGATGCAAAATCTACAGGTGGTATGAGAAGGGCATATTTGGAAGTGGTGTTGCTCTGTGTGTCAAAGAGGGCAGAGATCCAGTAAACTAGAAAAATGGCTATTGACATGTCTGTCTTTCTCTCTCAGGATGAGAAGGACATTTTGCGCTGTGCTCATCTGCAGAAGGAGCTGATCCTCAGTGCCATTGACTCGGTCAATGCCGCCTCAGAGACTGGGGGATACATTGTCTATTGTACCTGCTCAGTCATGGTGAGTTTATTTCTTCTCTTGGTTCTCCACCCTGGCCTAAGTAGTGAAGTGGTCCCTGCTCTCTGAGATACTTTGAATAGGCTGACAGGCCATGCTCTGTGTTGACAGGTGGAGGAAAATGAGTGGGTTGTGGATTATGCCCTGAAGAAGCGCAATGTCCGCTTGGTGCCAACAGGTCTGGACTTTGGCAGAGAAGGATTTACCAGGTGTGCTTCTCAAATACTAAGAATGTATCATCATTTTAATGCTTTTCTCCTTGGAACCTCATAGTGTCTTCCTGTTCAACTCCTAGGTTTAAGGAGCGTCGTTTCCACCCTTCCTTGAAATCCACACGGCGTTTCTACCCTCACACCCACAATATGGATGGCTTTTTTGTTGCTAAACTCAAGAAGTTTTCCAATGCTATCCCAAAGGCTCAGAAAGGTAATGGATCAAAGTTGCCTAATCAGAGATTTATTTTGCTCCCAGACAAAACCTAAACCCACCACAATTGTGTAAGCTGGAAAGTCAAATTCATCCATTTATCCTCAAGCAAAATAGCTTTTTTTAGTGCCAGCTGAACTGTTTGGTGTAACACCCATAACGTATTAGGCAGATTCTCTTTAGCATTAGCAAGTGATAATATCTTATTTTGAGTTTGTATGAATTGAATAAATTATTTTATTTAGAGGAAGGGCCAAATAAACCTAAACTTCTTTTTTAGAAAACTCATTGGAATTTACTTACAAGTAAGCCCTGTTGGAACCAGGATACAAGTTAGGTATGCTGTTGGGCTATAAGTTTATTTTTTACATTTATATCCCACTCTTCCTCCATGGAGCCCAGTGTGGGTACATAGTTATGTTAATCCCCACAACAACCCTGTGAAGTATTGTAGGTTAGGTGCAACAGAAGTTATTGCCCCAGAGTCACCCAGTGAGTTTCATGGCTGAACGGGGATTTGAACTCTAGTCTTCCTGGTCCTAGTCCAACATCCTAACCACTACACCATGCTTGTGTACAAATAGGTGGGATACTTAATTTTTTGAGGCTGTTAGTTCTAATGTTAATATAATTGAGAGTGGAAGAAATTGCCAGAGATGGCCACTCTAACAAGTGGTAGCTTTTAGTTCAAGGTCTCAAAAAGGCAGCTATATTTGACATTATGCAAATGGGGTTCAGTTGAATAAATTAATCTGTTAAAGCAGATTAATCATCTGAAAATTCTTGCATTGGTTGACTGCTCTAGTAGTCTGTCCTAACTGGAACAGAAAAGGAAAGACCGGTGTGGAGGAAGGTGGAATACTGGGGGGACTGGAGCTTCAGAACCTTCAGCAGAAATTGGTAACTTAAAAAAAAAAAAATTAAAAGATCAGATTGTCAGGAGTCTGAACACCCTGGGTACCACACTGAAGACAGAAGCTGGGATTTGTTGTGCTCCTGCAGCAGTAAGTCAGTCCCCTGCAAAATAATGTTCCTTCCTGGCAGCACCACCTGCTGTGTGAGCTTTTTGTTTGTTTTTTGCTGCTCCCGCCCCATGCTTCCTTTGCTGCTCATGCCAGTGTTCGCTCCAGTGTTCTGGTCTTAACATTTGGTTCTGCTTCCAGACGAAGAACCTCAAGGGGAGCCAGGTGTGCAGACAGAAAAAGAGGGATCTGCTCCGGCTGCAGCTGAACCTCGGTTTCCAGGGAAGAAACATGAGGAGTTGAAAGTTAAGAAGCAGACTGCAAAACTGGAATCTTCTGCAGCAATAGCAGCGAAAGTGCAGGTGAAGGGCAACTTGAAAAGTGACAAACAAAAGAAACGGCTGCTAGGCGCACAGCGAGGCTCCCTCCAGAAGCGGCCCAGGCCCATGAAGGCTGCCCGGCCCTCCCATGGGGGTCTGAGGGCTCAGCCAACTCCCAGCAAGAAGCGCAAGGTGCACCGGAGCCACCAATAGGGGTGTTTTCTCCAGTAACTGCTGGCCAGTGCTAAAAAGACTGGTGGGAGATGATGTTGTCCAGGGCACTAGTTCTGATGAGAGCTACGCTGGGTTGGCTCTCATTCATTCTCCTTCATGCTGGGGCCTGCTTCCGACATTTAATTTACTTTTAGCCCTGTTTAAGGGCAGAGACTGTCTGAATGAGACACTTCAGTCATTAAAGATTTTGCCACTTTTTCGCATTCTATGTTTGTCTGGCATAGGATCGTACTTCTCCCACTTAACTGGCAGCATCCTCTTCCAGTCTTCTGCGTATGAGAGGTTATTTCCAGATGTCGGTTCTTCCCAATGTTATGAGCACAGGCGGTGCTCATGCTTGCAACTCCAAAAGTGGGGAGTACTGTCACTCACCCGCTTCTGCTGGCCACTCATGGTTCTGGCTACTTGGAGAGAGGAGAGCTGGTCTTGTGGTAGCAAGCATGACTTGTCCCCATAGCTAAGCAGGGTCTGCCCTGGTTGCATCTGAATGGGAGACTTGATGTGTGAGCACTGCAAGTTATTCCCCGTAGTGGATGGAGCCACTCTGGGAAGAGCAGAAGGTTTCAAGTTCCCTCCCTGGCTTCTCCAAGATAAGGCTGAGAGAGATTCCTGCCTGCAACCTTGGAGAAGCCACTGCCAGTCTGTGAAGACAATACTGAGCTAGATAGACCAATGGTGGGACTCAGTATATGGCAGCTTCCTACGTTCCTGTGTCTGGCGGAGGAAGTGCCATAACTGTGATGGCTGGCGCTTCTGGGAGCGGCAACCTCAGGCAATCCAGGTTGCCTCTCATGGAAGCGCCGGCTTTAGTAACGGTACTTCCCTCTTCAGACAAATGAATCTGTAACCTGGCCAGAGGGGGTGAGTGAAAGTGGCAGGGCAGGGCTTCCTCTCCACTTCTGGTGCTCTAGTTGTGAGCGACAAACATCTGAAGGAGGGTTCTAGACTGCAAGCCCTTAAATTGCTGTTTCTTTCCATCCTTGTCATATTAGCCTTGGCATGGGAAAGAGTTTTTCATTTTCAGCTGATCTGAAAGGAAATGCCAGTTTTTAGCGGCGGCAGTCCCCAGGGTTTAGAGGAGCAGTTTGTTTGTTTAACATTTTTATACTGCCCAAAAGTTGCGTCTCTGGGCAGTTTACAACAAAGCAAACAAACAGAAAAAGTTAAAACATTAGTTAAAATAAATGACAACACAAATTAAAACATTAGTTAAAATAAATGACAACAAAAATTAAAACATCAGTTAAAACAAAGTAAATGATACAGCAAAAGTTAACACTACAACAATTCAAACCTTAACACATTTTAAACAATGTTAAAACTATTGAAACAATATTTAGTTAAAAGCCTGGGTGAATAGATGTGTCTTTAAAGACTTTTTAAAAGTTGTCAAAGATGGGGAGCCTCTTATTTCAGCAGGGAGCGCGTACCAAAGCTTTGGGGAAGTAGCGGAGAAGGCCCGTCCCTGAGTAGCTACAGTGGCAGCTGCAGAAGGACCTCTCTTGATTATCTTAATGGGCAGTGGGGTTCATAACGAAGAAGGCATTCTCTTAAACACCCAGGGCCCAAGCCGTTCAGGGCTTTATAGGTTATAACCAGCACCTTGAATTTTGCCTGGAAACTTATCGGCAGCCAGTGTAGATCTTTCAAAAGGGAAGTAATGGTCTCTCCTAGATGACCCAGAGACCAAAGTGGCTGCCGCATTCTGTACTAATTGTAGTTTCCGGACTACACACAAGGGCAGCCCCACATAGAGCGCATTGCAGTAATTCAGTCTGGAGGTTACTAGCATATGTATCACTGTTCTGAGTTCATTTATCTCAAGAAATGGACACAGCTGGCATATCAGTCAAAGCTGATAGAAGGCATTTCTGGCCACTGCCTCAAACCGGGACACTAGGGAGAGGCTCTGATCCAGAAGCACCCCCCAGACTGTGTACCTGTTCTTACTGGGGAAGTGTGTCCCCAATCCAGAACAGGCAGATCAAACTCATCTCCAGAGTTTCTACCCTGCACAATGAGTAATCTGGATTCATTCTCAGTTTGTTATCCCTCATCCAGCTCATTACCACCTCCAGGCAGGCGTTTAAGGAGGTTATGCCCTCTCCTGATGATGCTGACATGGATAAATAGATTTGGGTGTCATCAGTATACTGATAGCACTCTGCACCAAATCTCCTGATGATCTCTCCCAGTGGTTTAATGTAGATGTTAAACAACATCGGAGACAATATGGAGCCCTGAGGGACACTATACAAAAGTTCAGATTTTGAAGAAAAACAGTCTCCAAGGGTTCATATCTCCAACCTTAGAAGGTAGGTAGGTAGAGCTTTCAATACTTAAAATTCAGACAAAGGCTTGATGTAAATCCAAACTGAGAAAACAGTGTTTAAAAGTCTGTCCTGTACTGTAGATAAAACAGCCTTCAGGGGAAGGCAGAAATGTTGAAATGCTCATGCCCAATGTGGCTGAAAGGTACTTGATGTGAGATGGATGTTCTCCTTTCTAAATGTATACCTCTTGCATATAATGTAAAAAGTAAAGCTTCTGGGGGTGAGCTAGGCTTTACTTCTACAGCAGGGAGAAAGCAGCAAATATCTAATTTCTGCTTCCATCACCCTTTAAAGAAAACCTGGCTCATACTTGGAAAACTGTGATTTTTTCTAAAAGAATGTTGTTTTTAGAACTGGTCTTGTGGTAGCAAGCATGGACTGTGCCCCCCCCCCTCATCTCAGCTGTGTGGAAACCTGCAGATTAGAACATTATTCAACTGAGGAATAGTACACAACACCTCTAATCTATTTCTAAAACCACTTTGCAGGGAAATTCGTAAACAGAAGACACAAAGATCTCTCCTCTCCCCCCACCCATCTACCACCTGAGGTCTGAAGTGTTTACTTCATGAGAATGAGGTGGTAGAATCTTGAAGCAGGCTGGAACACTTCAGACCTCAGCTGAAACATGAGGAAGAGAAAAGGGAGTATTGGTGAGAGGGAATATAAGTGCAAATAAATCTGTGGAGCAGCAAAGTGGTAATGTGGGGGTATCCTGAGGAGAGGAGGAGGAAGCTGGTTCCTAGGCATGAAAACTTAGTTCCTTGTTCAGGCTGGTCATGCAGCTCTTTGTCTCGGTGATGAATAAGGAGCATCCTAGGGAAGAATGTTATTGAGTACAGAGGAAAGAGTAGCCAAGCCGCTAACAGAAATGGAGCTGCAATTGAACTTGTAGCAAAACAGAAAGGGGGTGGAATGGGGAAGGGGGTGTAGACCCTGTTCAGGGGTTGTAGATCCTGTTCAGGGGTTGTAGATCCTGTTCAACAGACAGTTCAGGGGTTGGGTACTCCTTTCTTGGTATCCACCACTCCATACTAGGGAGCAGGAGCGTAGCAAGGTTGAGCCCAGAGATAAGATTTTAAAATGGGGCCCCCCTCACTGAAGCTCAGCTTAGCTCATGAAGAAATCTTAAATGAGGCTGAATAGCGATAACAAAAATCAGTGTGTGTGTGTGTGTGTGTGTGTGTGTCACACACTCTCCTAATCACTCTCCTAATAATCTCCTGTGTGCCACAATAGAACATCATCCTAAATTATTTTTTTAAAGGTTTTGTAAATTGTGGATGATGCAAGTCATTTAATGGTACTAGAAAAAGACATTCTGTTCTGGTAGCTCCAGGTCTTAACACTCACATCAATTTTGGAGAATGAATACAACTGAAGGAAGCCTGGGCGGGTGTGTGGCTTGGGGAGTCAGTCATGTGACTTGCTTCTGGGGGGGCCCCCCAAGGCAGTGAGCCCCCAGACAACTGTCTCCCCTTGCCCTATTATAGTTACGCTTTTGCTAGGGAGGATTAAAGGAAAAGGGGTTAGCTGCGGTGCTGGGCAGAGTATGCTGTGTAGAGTGTGCAGGTTTTCTTTTGCACCTTTTTCAAAGAGAAAACAGTGGCAACACACATTTATGTCATTGGCCTACCCTGATTCAAGAGAGCCAGCCTATGCTTGCTTACCTAAGGTAGAAGGTATTTGAGCTTATAAACCAGAGGAGTGAGGGCAATAGTACTGCTGCAGTTTCACTATTTATTTGGCAATGTTGTGGGTTTAGCGACTTCTCCATTCCTAAGAACACATGACAAGTTATGTAATTCTCTGCTTTCAACAGTCTCTCTAGAAAGTAGGTTTTTAGTTGGACTACATAGTACCATTAATGGCCATGGCACATTACAACCTAACAAAAATAACTCCATACCCTGACGAGTCTTAAATCTGAAATCTGACATGGGGGATGCTTCAGCGAAGGAGGTGGGTAGGGGAGAACATGTCTCCAGTTCAGTTGCGCATACTTGCTGTAAGTGCACATAATTGAACCAGACCAATTACTGAAACTAAGGCTTTATGCTGAAGGCTTCATGGAAAAGGTGTTTTGTTTTTGTGTGTATCTACACCCAGCTGCCTGTTTCCTGCAGGAGGTGCCCTGAAAAGACCTCAAGCCCAGACAGCAGCTAGACAAAGTGCGTGTGTGTTGGGGGGGGGAGTTGGAGCTGCCCCCTTCCGCTTTTCTTTAACCAATCCGAAGCGGGTGGGGGAGAAGGCAGCGGCCCAGGGAGGGCAGTTTATTGTTATTCAAGGGTAAGAGTTTCTGATAGATTTCTTTTCAAGGGCTGGGCAACAGAGTGGCTACAAACGGGGAGACTGAGCATGAGCAAACTCAGAAGAAAAACTTATAGGGTAATGGCGTAGCGGGAAATGACTTGCCTAGCAAGCATGAGGTTGCCGGTTCGAATCCCCACTGGTATCTATAGTGAGCAGCAGCGATACAGGAAGATGCTGAAAGGCATCAGACTGCGCGGCAGGAAGAGGCAATGGTATTTGCCGCCTCCTGTATTTTTTTTTTAACCAAAGACAACCATTGGGCTCTGTGGTCGCCAGGAGTCAACCCCGACTCCACGGCACACCTTACCGTAGGGAATAATGACCATCTAGCGTATCAGGAAAGGAGGAGGAAGTAGAAAACCTGATGAGGTAGGAGCAAATGACAATCTAGCGTATCATAACACGCTACAGAAAGGGAGGCGTTTGTCAATAAGTACCATACAGAAGCGGCAAGACTTTTACAATGAAAATTAATAGCACCTGGGTCAATTGATGGCCGTTTAATGCAGAATTTTATTAGTTCTCAGCATTTCTATGAGACAAAAGCGGGCAGGGACACGCACCACGCACACGCACCCTTGGCCGGGGCCGGCGCTGGGGTGATTAGCACTCAGCTTGGCCCCTCCCTGAGATGTGTGTTGGCTTCGACGGCGGCAGCCAGACCCGTCAGCCGGCCGGCCAGGTGTGTCCTCGGCTCCCCCCAGGACGTGCGGAGCGCGCGCGCACCCATCCTCGTGTCAGCTGGACGCCGCATCGCTTCCCTCCCTCCCTCCTCCCGCCCAGGCCAGGCAGGCACCTCCTCTCCTCTCCTCTCTCTCTGCAGCGGTAGGAGGCGGCCAGCCAGCCAGCCAGCACTTTCCCGGAGCCCCCGCCCCTTCTTTGCCAGCCGGCCTGGAGCCGCCGGCTGTGATTGGCTCCGCCGGCCGCATCTCGCCTGCCCGGTCGCAGCCCCTGGACGGCCGCCGCAGCCATGAACCCGTTATTCGGTCCCAACCTCTTTCTCCTGCAGCAGGAGCAGCAGGGCTTGGCGGCAGCGGAGCCTGAGCAGACCCAGCAGCACCTCCCGGCGCTCTTTCTCCTCCCTGGCGAGCCCCGCTGGGACTTCCTCGACAGGGAGCTGGCCCCGCCGGCCTCTCTCCCCGCCGGGCCCCACTTCGCGGCCCCGCCGGCCGCCATGGCCCTCCGCAACGACCTGGGCTCCAACATCAACGTCCTCAAGACCCTGAACCTCCGCTTCCGATGCTTCCTGGCCAAGGTGCACGAACTGGAGCGCCGCAATCGGCAGCTAGAGAAGCAGCTGCAGCAGGCCCTGGATGAAGGGGGTGCCCGTCGGGGCAGCCTGCAGCGCCGAGACCAAGCCGTCCAGACGGGCTTTGTCAGCCCCATCCGCCCGCTGGGGCTTGCTCTGTCTAGCGGCGGCGGCAGCAGTAGTACCCGGCCCGTGGGGCTGAGCACCCCCTCGAGGGTGCTGAGCTCCCCGAGCTGCCACCACCCTGGGGCCCCGCTCACGCCCACCTCCGCCCAGTCTCCATCCTTGCCTAGCAGCGCCTTCTCATCGTCCTCTCGCTTCTTGCCGGGCACCATCTGGTCCTTCTCGCAGGCTCGCCGTCTGGGACCCGGCCTAGAGACCACCCTGGTGCAAGGGCCCGGCGTCTCCTGGGTCCACCCTGACGGGGTTGGGGTGCAGATAGACACCATCACCCCCGAGATCCGGGCTCTTTACAACGTTCTGGCCAAGGTGAAGAGGGAACGGGATGAGTACAAGCGCAGGTGAGGCGAAGTGGTGATGATCTGTGGGCTCGCAAGTGGCCACAGCCTAGAGCCGAGAGGTGGGGCGATGCCAGAAGTAGCTTGAGGGATAATAAGGCCAGAGATGGGCTGATGGCATCTGTCCAAGTGTTAGCGACAGTGGGGGGAGACGACTCTTGTACCCCCCAAAGTTGCTAGTCATTGCAGGAGCTTCTGGTACTGGTACGATCTGGTCTTTTATTGCTCTGTTGTGATTGGCTCGTATTAGGATGGGACCACAAAAGGGCATAGCTGGTCCATGCCGGGCCTGCTGCAGAATTCTTCTCATTTCGAGGGTGAAAGATCGTATTAAAATGCTTCTTCAAACTTACCTGCTCATGGAATTAGAGCAATAGCTAGCTTCTTCATCTAATGTAGGGGTCTGGGATTTTATGGAGCACCTGCTGGGCATGGCAGAATTCAACTGTAAATACAGAGCGGAGGAGAGTGTCTGAGGAGGTGATCCGGTGGTCCCTTCTGCTTCTGAGCTTTATTGACCTTAGAATCTTCAGATGCTACACAATGGGAAACCGGGATAACCTTTTTACAAGTGGAACAGAGTTACAAAGAGGTGGAACAGTCTGCCCGTCTTAAAAAATAAAAGCAGGACAGCTGCCTGTCTAGAAACAAAACCCACATCTCCTGTTGCCCCAGTATCCTCTCCTAGTCATAACCTACCTCACTTCCATGCTGTCATTATCTTGAGACACCAGTATAAATCTGCATAGTGTCCCCATTTGTACCAACTGTTGTCTTCATTGTCACATTATCTAATGTGAGGACCATATTGGATCAGTTAGTTCTGTGCCACATCCCAAATTCTGTGCCACAGAACTTAGTGGATGCCAACTCAGCTAATTTGTGGTATATATGTGTGTACATGCAGGAATCCAAGCCTTTAAAGAGCCTGGCATCCCCAACTTATTATTATTTGTACTGGTAATATATTATTTATATTGCGTTATCGGTGTACATAGCTCTCCTCAGATATAGATGGCTTTGGTTTACATAAGCAAAAAATTTGCCCTGAAGAATATACAGTCTTACTTTAGGCAGGAAGAGAAAAGAGTAACAAACCATATGAAACGGGTGTAGCTACAACTGAGCAGATGGGTTCAAAGAACCCAGGCCCCCCCCCAGCTCCTCCTCTTTCTATTTTCTTCATTATCTTCCCCACTCCAAGGAGCTGCCGGGGAGAGGGGTTAACCCGGGCACCCTCTCCCCTAGCTATGCCTCTGATATGAAAAATATAAGGGATAAATGTGACCAAATGCCATTAAATGTCTATGGGCATCATTTCAGTTGGGGCAAAAACTAAAAGTCAAAACTTCATGCATCTTTTAAATTTTTTTAAAAATTTTATTTCAACTAAAAGCAACCTCTGGTGCATAGAGTTTTTCAGCAGAGGGAGAAGGGGTTTCATAGCCCTTTCCTTCTTGCCCCACCCTGCTGCAGGTATTTGTGTCTTTCATCTTGCGGTGTGAAAAACTGCTGGGGTATGTGTGACATTTTGAGGAAATAATGGCTGGAACGGCAAGAGTTAAGTAGTCCTCATCCCATTCCTCCGTGAAAGCTGCTCTTGATTCACTAGCAAGTAATAAGGATAGATGATGTATGTGAAGAGACTGCCTGTAATGTAGAGTTTGGCCCTAAGGATAAAGTGGAGAGATTTGAAGGGGGAGAGAGGTAGGAAGATCTGCAGTGTTTGCAAAGTTCCAGGCCCCTTAAATATACCAGGACTGCAGCTGCTTTTAATAGCATTAGGCTTCTGAGAGGGGCCAGGTTCAAATCCATGCTGTCCCCTAAAGCTCATTCATTGGTCTTGTGCCTGCTGCTATTTTTCAGCCTGATTAGCTTATCAAAGGGATAAAGAATAACTTATAATGCATTGGGGTCCCCCCCACCTTTGGTACACTGGTAAGGAATGTAAACGAAGAAGGGTCCAAAGCACTTTCAGATTATCTCTCACATTGGGGAAGGTCTGACCAGTGCTGTAGGAGCAGCTGTTAAGAAACAGTATTCTGTGAAGCTGTCACTAACTGGCTTTGAGCATGAAGGCTCAGGATGGCATCACATGTTACTGATCATGCACCTACTTCTTGTACTATTTGTGCAACATGCAAAAAAAAGATACTTGTGCTAGAAGATACTTCCTCCAGGGTGCCAAATGGGAGCAGGTGCAAGAATGTGTGTGCAGCTCATGAGTGTCATTGCAGGTGAGAGGCACCAGTTTCTCCTTGACATGTTGTACAAGAAGTGTGAGAAGAAGATGCACTAATGTGCAGAGCGACTTTCCTCATAAAGCCTAGTTGTTCATAGCAGTTGATCAGAGACATGGATTGATGGCAGAAGAGGCTGTCAAAAGCGAGAGAAGAATTATATGCACTAATGGCTGCAAGCAAATACAGAATTTGGTGTTGGGCACAGAATCTTGGCTTCTAGAACTCTTAGCTTGAAAGGGAGCTATTTACATGGGCATTGCCTGGGAGACATCAAAAACTGGGGGATTGGAGTGGATTGCCAGCAGCTAGGGATCAGGGCTTTATTGTGTTCTGTACATATCTCCTTGCCTTTTTATGTGACTAGAGCTGGGAAAGATGCAAAAAAGGGAAATCAAAATGATGGAGTAGATGGAGCACCTTCTCAATGAGGAAAGGCTAAAGAATTTAAAGCTTTTTACTTTCGGAAAAAAGTTCAAGGTTCAGCCCAGACATGAGGTGGCAGATCTGTAACCAGGTCTCTCAGCTTCTTAAAAATAAAAATAAAATAAAAAATTAAAAGCTGCTGTGGTGGGGGAGGGAATTGGATCAGGGCAGGGGCTCTGGGGAAGCTTAACCCTTTCCCCTGTGTCATTTTCCCAACTGAAATCACCTTGCTGGGGGAAAGTGCAGGTGCCAGTTTGCTGCTATCTCTTTCTGTGCTCCTTACGCCATGGGCTAAAAGCAGTTTGTGAGGAGGATGACTGATCAGGGAAGTAGTGTGGACAGAAAGAAATGTGTGCATGCGCACACGCGCACACACATACATACACACTCATGCTGCCCTGATTAAATTCAGGCCATCTTACTGCTTTTCTCTTCTTTACTTTTTCAAAAAGCAAAAATGAAAATTTGAAAACAAGTTGGGATCTCCCATTCACATCTTACTTTCTTTTTAAAAAAGATTACAGGGCGATGGTAGACATTTATACAATGATGAATTGTGGGCAGAAAGAAATTCTCTCTCTCGGGTCTCCCAATGAAACCGATGGACAGACAAAATAAAATATTTTTTTGCTCAATGCAGGCAAGATAAAAGAGAGGTGGCAGAAGATCATTCCTGGCATAGCTAGATTAGAACCGAGTGCTTTAATGGGGTAGGGCCAGGGCCCACCAACTGCGCCACACTGGCTTCTTCCCGAGGCTCCATAAGAACTTGGAGTGTTTTGCCAGCAGAGCCACACAAAGGACACTTGACCAAATTACCAGTCTTTGTTGGATGGGGAGGTTTCTCTTCATCCCCTTTACAAGTAACATGCTTGGAACAGAAAAAGTGCCTGGGGCAAATAGAGATTTTATTAAATAACTCAGCCTCTGAATATCCTAGTCTAGGCACGATAGTTCCCTGGTGCCTGGCAATTTGTCAAGCCCTGATACATACTTAAAAACTGCATACAGATATATGTACAGTAAGAAAAGCAATCTTTGTGGTGGTTGGGTGGGGTGGGGGGTAGAATTGTTTGCCTCTTTGTATATTCCAGTTTCAGCTCCTAGCTTCCTTGCAGGGTTGTCCTTAGAGAGCCCTGATGGGGCGCGGGGCCCAGGGCAAATCAGCCAGTGTGGGGCCCCCTTCCAGTTAATTCTAATGGGGGTAAGCAGAGCGGGGCCTGGGGCGGTCACCCTGCTTGCCATGTCCTAAGAACAGCCCTGCTTCCTTGCAAACTCTGTTTAGAACAAGGATCTGTAAAGTGCGGACATCAGATCCAACCCAAACTTTATCCAAGTTAGGATTGGGCATAGAAATCCTTACTCCCTTTTTGCACAAAAACGGGGAGAGCCTGCATGCCCATGGCTAAGCGACATTGCACAGAATTAGGATTCAGTCACGATTCTATGTGGCATCTGAATAAGGCCAGACAGATGACGAAAGGATTGAGCACTGCATTACCACCCTGCTTCTCAGCAATAGATTCCTTTGTTGGGGCTTTTTAAACGTATTTGTGTGCAGACTAATGTGTGGTGCATTTGAGAGAAATTGCTAAAAGCAGAGCCAGCCTAAGACATTTTAGTGCCTGAGGAAGAAAAGTAAAATAGCATCTCCCGCAAATTAACATGCAGCCCAACCTTCTGGAAAGTTATCCTACATAAGAGAGGGGGAACTACAGAAATGGTTGCAACATTTCATTTCCTCACTGGTCTTGTTCCTGTGTTCTTAACATAACAGTAACTTTGCCCACAGAAATTTAGTGGGTGAAGCTCTTCCCGATATGGGGAGAATAATATGCTAGGTAATGCTTCTTTAATTTAATCACTTTAATTTCTCTGTGCTAGGTACTTTTTAAAAGTGCAGGGATAGATCTCTAGATAGAACAGCTGACCCACTCTGAGCTGGATAGGGTATGTGTTCAGTCTGGATATATGTGCCATGCATGAGAAAGTATGCATGTGGTGTATGAATCTCTCTTGTATCATGGTAGTTTTTAAGATTGCTGAGATAATTGCAAAGCACTTTGAGCACTTAAAGTGCTAAATTTCTCTCTCCCTCTTTCTCACTCAGGCTTCAAGGGCCAAGTAGTTAAAAGGGCCTATTAGCTGAACTGAACCTCCCCCCCTCGCAATTAACCCCTCAGTTATCCTGCCCTATGGGGAATTCACCTGTGGAAATCAATATGTGCTGTGGAATGGAGGCCTTTTAGATAATGTGTTCCTTTGAAACTGAAAGCTGGATGAAGTGATAACCACAAAGTGAAGGTGACTTTGCAGTTGAATTCAGCACTACAGATGTTTCATTTTGGGATTAGAAGAGATTTTAAATTACCATCTACTCAATCTTCCCTAGCCTGGTAGTGTTCTAGAAAAAAGTGAATCGTCCATAGCATGTTGCCAGCTTATACCAGTTTCCTACTAGGGATGTGCACGGAACCGGCGGGGAGGGGCATAACTTTAAGGGCGGGGGAAGGTGCCCTTACCTCCCCTGCCGCCGCTACATTTTACAAGTGTCTGTCGGGGCAGCAGCGTACCTCCCTGCCGCCCCACCCCGCGTCCTTTTTGGCCAGAGGTAACAGGAAGTACCTGGCATGCACATGTGTACGGGGTACTTCTTGTTACTTCCGGCCAAAGAGGACATGGGGCGGCAGGGAGGTGTGCTGCTGCCCCGATGGACACTTTTAAAATGGAATGCTGGTGGGGGAAACGTGGCTGGAGCGGTAAGGGCACCCCCCCCCCCGCTTTCGAACCGATCAAACAGCCGGTTGTTCAAACCGATTCGGAAGCCCAAAGGGCCTCCGAACAGGTTCGTGCACATCCCTATTTTATCCCAGTTTAGCTGCTCGTTTTGCTTCTTCCAAAGAATCCTGAGTATTGCAGTTTGGTGAGAATGCTCAGATAGTGGAGAATTTTTCATGCCTGCTTGTGAGCTTTCCTAAGGCACCTGAACTCTTTATGAATTCCTTTGTTGAAAAGAAGCATACAAATACTCCCACAACTATTCTAATAAATAATTGAAATCCAACTCTGGGACAAGTGAAAGCACCCGGAGGAATGTAGTACTGCTTTCTACTGTTCCTGTGCTGGCTTGACAATCCAGCATTGGATTCTGCTGGTTTTGGGAGACCTATAGACTTCTTCTTTCATCGTTTCCATTGTCTTTGGGAGTCAGATGTTCTGAGAGAATGATGGTTCATTGCCTTGAACCTTGACCGCTGCTGACACTGTTTCAGTGACTTGGCCTCTTTGGAGACAGACACTTCAGACACCCTTGTCTTCTTTTCTTTCCCTTCGAGCGGTGTTGGGATGTGTCTATGGATGCCGTGTGGGAGAGGCTTGCAGCTTGAGCTGCTTTGTAGGGAACTGGGAGGTGGGGGTCACACAAGGAAACGGTGTGCTCTGGATGCTCTCTGCTTGTCTGGGCTGTGCAGGGTGTGGAGGAGGGACTTGCAGTGAGACTATTATTAGGAAATGGTGCATTGCAGATGAGAATGAGGAGCTGGGTGGTAGTGAGGAGAGCAAATGAGACGGGACAGGAAGGAAGCTTGGGATTTTCTGCTCATTTGAGTGGCCCGTAATAATGAGTATTGTTCCTTATCGATCCTTTTTTGGTGACTAGTTCGAGAGGAAGGCATAGTTTGTAATAGGCCATACTGTGTTAGAGAGGGACGTAAAAAGCATATTTCCCCTTCATCCCACTAGCCTTTCTGCTCTGGGAAGGGAATTTGATGAGGCTCTGGGCCGAGATGGAAACTGCCAGGAGAAAAGACTGATTTAAATCAAGTTCTCCATCTGTCCATCCATATGTACAGAATCCAGTTCCCAGGACTCCACCCCACTCTTCCAGCATCCTGTCATTCAGTCCTGGGGCCAAGGTGAGCTATGCTGATAGGAACCTATCTGATTCTCAGGGGTTGTGCCCGGCAGGAAACGAGTGTCCCCCAGAACCCCGAGTACACCTGTGTTGTCTTCCATATGAGCCAGTCCCATTCACTTCTGTGGGGTCAAAGTCAACCTGCGCGTCCTGGAACCCGGTTGCTTCCCCTGTACACACACCCCTCAACTGGCTGCAACCTCAGACACAAATGAGAGGATGCAAAATTTAGGGTCAGCTTGAGCCCCTGCCACACTATTGTCCCCCAGTTTGCACATACTGACTTCTTCTGTATCAGTGAGGAGCTGTCATTCATTCTTGTAGGGAAGATGAAAATGCTGATGCACCTGAGGACAGTTTTGTAGGGCAGTATTACAGCCCCGTTTGAGTAGGGAGCAAGGGGGCAGCCACTGCTGATGGGAGCTCTGTGGGAGGGATGGGGCAATATATTCCCACCACTTCCTCCCTCCCAAACAGGAGCCAGGTCTGGAGTAAGGGCTAAGGTGACCTCTCCCCCCCACACCCCATTGCAGAGGAAAATGCAGAGTTCTGGGGGCAGAGAAGTGTCCTTTATTCTTCTTGTCAGGGCCTGGATGCAAGGTTCAGGCTTTAGACAAAACAAGTCTGGCCTCACTTCTCCCTTGCTTTGTCTGAGGTAATGGCCTCACGGATGGATGGGAGGGTGGGTGTGAGAAAAGGCTGGGATTCAGCATCCCTCCACCTCCCCTTCTGATCATGCTTTATAGACCTTTAGCTAATTCATATTAATTGCTTCATTTAACCTCCTGGATAGGTTGCAAGTCAACATAATAGAGCCTTTATTACCTACAAGATACACTCTTATTTTAGTGCTTATACTTATAACTCACCGCCTAGAGATGTATATATCAGGCGATATAGAAATATGATAAATAAATAGCTTGCATGATTTGTATCAAGCTACATTAGGATTATAGGTAGAAGTTAATTACACATCTGGAAACATAAATGCACAAGCTGCATTTTTGCTTCAAAGCCTCTTTCCCTGTACACACGAACAACACTGAGCAAAACCATTCCTTTGCAGAACAGATGCTTCTTCAGAACTGTTGTAGCTCCTGGCCACAACAAGAGTTTCTTTAAGATGGGAAGTAACACATATGGTTTTTTGGTAGGGGGAGAAACAGTAAGATTCATAAGTTGAAGAATACTGAGCAAAGTGCAACACTCGGGTAGTTGGAGAGCATAATGTAAGAGGGCTTGGAGATCCTCGTGGGAGATGGGATGGTGTGTCTTGGAGGCTGGAGCCCAATACCTGTGTGACTTGCCAGTCCTTGGCCTCCCAGTATTGAGCTAATAATAGAGCCACATATACTATGTGTAGTGTTATGCTATACCGTACATTATCTCAAAAAGCAGATTATATTTTTACAAAGCAATCTTTATCTTGCATCTTTAAAAACTGGGATATGTGTTTTGCTCTCTGCTCATGAATTCAGTTTTAAGAGTTTCTAAACAGGTTTTGTTTTAGCATAATTATTATATCGATTTCAGTTTAAAGCAGACTAATTTTAAAGAGAGAAGATAGCCCCCAGACCAGAGCTTTGACAATGCGAGTGTTCAGTGATTTCCCCCTTCCTTCAATCAATCAATCAGTCTTCATTATGGTCTAAGACCAGCACATGTTATAATATAGTAATACAATATAATAGATTGTGAGAAAGAATGTTGCATGTATCACTAAGATTGAGATTGGTATTATAATGAAAACTAAAGACAGGAGGATCTAAAAAAATACAAAATCCCCTTCCCTCTGCTGCCCCTGCACTCCCCGCAAAATGGACTCCTATGGGTCTCCTAACCTTTGGGGATATATTATGGGGTACTGCAGAAGGAAGGGGGGAGGGGTCAGTAAAAATGGCCCCTTTCTCCTTGCATGAGTGAAACCTTTTCCATTCATGGAAATGCTAGTCTTTGTGCTACCAAGAAGCTTTTTTTTTTTTTTTTTTTTAAGTTTTTAGGTTACCCTGGGACAGAAGCAGGAGCGTAGCTAGGGGAGAGGGGCCCATGTTCCCTCCTCTCCCCGGTGGCCCCTTGAAGTGAGGGGGATAATGAAGAAAACAGGGAGGGGTGGAGCTGGGGGCCCCGGGTTCTTTGAACCCATCTGCTCAATTATAGCTGCACCCCTGAACAGAAGAGTCCAGCAGCTTTAAAGACATTTTGCAGCAGTGACATGTTTTCATCTTCAGAAATGTAAGCTGCCAGTTTGCCCCTCCCGGTACATCTGCTCTGCCTGAGTCATTCTTCTTCGCATTCTGCCTAGCTTTCGGTATTCTTTCCCAACAGTGAGTAATCGCCAATTTGTCCTAAAGAGGAGGGTGTGCGGGCACATTCTTCTGGCATTCGGGATGTTTTGCTTGAGTTGTGCCTAAGAAAAATTCCATGGATTTAACCAAGGGAAGATTGCAGTGCAACTCATTGCTGCTGGAAGGAAAAGGACCGTTGCAAGCCTTTGTTGCACAGGGTTTGCTCTGTGCAGTACTAAAAACATGTCGGAGTGGGGAAGAATGGGAGAACAAATACTCACCACTGAGCACCTAGAGACAAGATTCAAAATCGTGGCCCTGATCCCTGTGACAACTACTGAACGATCTGTCTCCTCCTTCCCACTCTGCATCCTCCCCATGGGATGTAAATTCTCATCAAAAGATGGATGCAGCCAGTTCAGTGGGCTCAGATCAAGCACTGTAATGTAGACGTGGATTCAAAGCCCTGGCGTCCATAGCAGCTATGTGTGCACCACTGGCCTGCTTCTCTATGGGGAACTTGCAGGGGTGAACCAGAAAGAGAACTGGTTGGGACACTGGAAGGCTCTAAACATCTCTAGTTTGGTTGGGACCTTTGTATGTGAATAGGCTGGAGAAGAAATTGGTTGGAGGTGCTTTGGATACAAATAACCATGCAACTAGTTCCATTCACCCAAAAGGGCCTTGGACTCTTAGTCCTCAAAGCAATAGCCCTCTTCAAGGCCACTGGGCAAGCCCCTTTAACATGGAAGGGGAACTCAAAACCAGATAGAGCATTGGGGATGGTGGTCTCCGCTGGTCAAAGAAAAATGTTGAAAATGCCACTGGGTGTGTCTAAATATTTGAGCCACTTCCAAAGTAACTTTTGGGGTCCCAGCCCAGAGTGCAAGGCTGGACTAGATGGCTGGCTGATTCTCTTCTGACTATGGGGCTGTATTATTCTGTTGCTCCCTTTGTAGCCCTGAGAAGGTGTTGTATATACAGCTAACAACAAGAGGAATATAATACACCCTTCTTGTACCAACTATGTGCAACATGTTGAGCACTAGCAGCTAAAGTAATCTACAGGGTATGCAACAACATGAACCAGCAGAGCACTACATAATTTGTTTTGATATATATCTTTTTAAATTTCCCACCTTTCAGTTTACAGGGAATTGCTAAGGTGCTCTTCCAGCCTGTAACAATTTGGCTGGGGATGGGGACCATAGTTCAGTGGTAGAGCATTTGCATGCTTGCATTCAGAAGGTTCCAGGTTCAATCCCTGGCATCTCTAGGCATAGCTGGAAGAGACTTCCTGCCTGAAACACTGCCAGCCAATATTGAGCTAATTGGACCGATGTTCTGACTCGATATATGGCAGCACCCTACGTTCCTATGGCTTGATAGGGCAACTGTCCCACATATTGGGACAATTGCCCCAGTGCTGCACAGCCTCTTGCAATGAGTGCAGTCCATCACAAAATGGACACAAAGGTACACATGTTGCAGCTGCAGAATTGTTAAGACCAGTGTGTGTGGTTCCTTTTGCAAATTCTGTGCTGCTAATGCCTTTAAACCAACCTATTACCCTAAAAGGGAATGATACGGAGCTGGAAACATGATCGTCGTTCTAGACTTCCTTGTAATGCACAAAATCAACTTAAGCTGAACCTAATGTTCACCACATAAAAATGTTTCAAGGGTAGTCTCCCCACCCCTCAGTGTTTTGGTTTTAAAAGCATGAATGTGAAAAGAAGCCAATATTCAGGCGACTCTGCTCTTAACAATTTGCACCTAGATTAAGTAACCTAAATTCTGCACTGAGAGAAGTAAAATTCTGTGGCCTGACTAAACTAATCACATATTTAAATATACTCATTTTGCATAATTTCTTGTAGGCTGGTGCAAAGTTCTCTCTAGGGCGTTAGAGTTACAGCCCCTTGACTACCAGAAGCCACCACCACCTGAAACCCACCCAGCTGCAAGGATTTCACCAGCCATCTCCCAATAGTTTTCAATTCTGTCACCACATTAAGGACTAGAAGTGTGCCTCTTGAAGTGAGAACTGAGATTCTCAAGATGCTGAATTCTGTTCTCAATGCCAGTTTTAGCCCGTGTGTGCTGTGGTCATGGATTTGCAGAATACATACAGATTGAAGGGATTTCTTCATCTGTGTATTTCTCCACTTGTGGGATTGTAATTTTTTTTTAATTTTTTAAATGATGGGTTAGTTTGGCACTTACGAAGGGATTGGGTTGGCATTCACCAATATAATCAGCATCTCTTCTTAGTGTCGCTCTACAGTCCTCTGTGTCAGGAGCATCACAGTGGAATCCATTCAGTGGCAGTAAAGGGTAGTGAAGTTGCTTGAATGCTTGAGCATGCAGTGGCTGTCATGGAGGAGTAAAGCCTCCGAGGATTTTAAGGGTTGTCTGTGCTTAAGAGCCCCCCAGAATGATCTCCTTGTCTCCATTGCCACCAGCTAGCAATTTTGAACTAAAGTTTGGTAGGAAACTTCATACAAAAAGTACTGTACAGTACTGTACAAGTCCAGGGCCTTCACAGCCCCTGGGACCCCCCGAATCCTCTTTAGTCTGTCCAGGGTGGTGTGGTCGCCCAGCGGAACGTGATGATGCTTAATTTGCAGGGGAGAGGGGCCTCCAAAGGCCTTTCGGTCCAGGCTCCAAAATGACCTAGGTGCACCTCTGACTGTACCCCAGTACTACTGTGGAGTCTTCAGGTGCTCAGAAAATGGAATTTTCCGTGAACCTGAACAGGACCTAAAACTTTAGTAGCTCGTGCCCAGAGGAGTAGGGCAAAGTGTGAAATGAATGCTCAAGCACAGTCGGATTGTAGTAGAAAAAGTGAAATAAGATATATTAAAGGAAGCTAGAACTTACAGGCAAGATTAAAGCAAAGAAGTAAGCACAGCAGGAATCTTACAACTGACTAGATTGCTTAGTACTTAGAAGGGGAGCGGGAAAGATTCAAAGTACCAGCCGTCTTTTAAGAGAAAAGGACCGTCGTTCTTGTCCTTCAGAGGACAGAGGGGGGCCCCTTGGGAAGAAGGAGGAAACTGACACCCATAAGTCTTTAGACAGAAGCCCACTCCAAGGGTTTCTCCCCTCTGCAGGATGAAAACAAGTGAACTGAGCAGAGCCCACCCTCCTTATAGCAAAACAGGTCACTTGGGAAAGGGGAGGAATGATTTGCCACGGAAATAGGATTATTTCAATGTGAAGTGCGAGTCCTCACACCTAGGGTTACAGGAAAGCAGATTTTGCACTGGACAGTCAAGGGCATCTGAGTGCTTAGCAGCAAAGACTCTGATTTGCCAGCTCACCCCAGGAGCTACGTGAGCGCACGCACACAGCCACACACCCCTCTGGGCTGTTTGGAACAAGGCTTGGACCTCAACAATGGCGTCTCAGTTGACCAAACTAGATACCAAGATGGCTCGGGTTCTTAACAGACAATTGAGCACTAGGTAATATGGTGGAGGGAGGGCAGGAGAAGGCTAGCTCTGGCTGCCCCCAAACTGATGAGGCTAGGCATACCCACTGGCCTGCTCCAGCATAGCAGAGAGGAGAGGCCGGGTCTCATCTGTCAATGTGGTTTATTCTGAGGCAGGGGCAGGGAGGGTGTTGCAGTTACTAAACATAGTGTGTGGTTGCTTTCCTCAATCTGCCTCCCCTCGGGTGCGAAAAGGAGCAAGTGAATTCGGAGCCAGATGAGTCAAGTCTGTGTGGCAGCGTCTACCAGCTGTCACTGCAAGGCATTCCAAAGGGTATCTCTGCTCCTATGCCATTTCCTCTTGTGTTTCATAGACCAGAGTAAAGGTTCCTGTGCTACACCCAAATCTCACCATAGCAGGGGGAGAGATTCTTCTGCTTTCCAGATCGACCTGTCCCCGCAGAGGACTAGCATGTCACTGGTCCATTATTTGTCTCCCCAGGTGGGAAGAGGAGTATACGTTGCGTGTGCAGCTGCAAGACCGAGTGACTGAGCTGCATGAGGTAAGGTCCTCCCTTCTCCTCCCACCCCTTGTGCCCTGGTCCTGTCTCTTTCCAGGTTCTGATTCATGTGTCTCCCTCTCAACCAGGAGGCCCAAGAGGCAGAAGCATGTCAGGAAGAGCTGGCTATGAAGGTGGATCAGCTGAAAGCAGAGCTGGTGGTTTTCAAGGGGCTGATGAGTAATGTGAGTCTATATGTACCCCAAAACATACACACTCTTAACTACCACCTCATTTCAGGCCTGGGGAGAGATGGTGAGGGAATAGCTGTACATAGAGGGGCAGCGAATACCAAACTGTTGGATATGATGCTTGGCACAAAGTTGATTTTGTTTTCCCCTATACTTAATATGAGATCTCACAATTCATGCTTTTAAGCCATCTTATTTCCTGCCATTTTATGTTTTTTACACCTCGTATACTTTGTACTTTATGCTGGTCTAATAATAAAGATGGATTGAGCGAGCTCACAAAGCAGCACCGTTGCTGTCGGAAACGTCAAAGGATCTTGAGTCTAATTCCCACCTTTTTCTTGTTTACTTGGTGCCGGGCCAGAACCTTACAGAGCTGGATACCAAGATCCAAGAGAAAGCCATGAAAGTGGACATGGACATCTGTAGGCGCATAGATATCACAGCTAAACTGTGTGACGTAGCCCAGCAGCGCAACTGTGAGGACATGATCAAAATGTTTCAGGTGAGAGGTGCTAGATACCGTTCCCATTTGTTGCGGGAGGGAGGCCTTGAGGAATGGACACAAGGAGAGCCCTACCCCCATCTCCTCGTCACTAACTCTCATTCCATGTCTTCATCTCAGTCATGGGGGAAACTCCATTTCTTGGTCTGTGGGGAGCCTCTGTGAAGCCCCTGGGGGGCTGTGGGGGAGCGCTTCTTCAGCAAGAGTTGGTGGGCCCTATCAGGGCAGGGAAGCAGCTACTGGAGAGGGAGACATGGGCGAAGTGTGTATTTCTCTCTAACTCCGCCTCTCTCCTCTCCCCCCACCCCTTTTTCTCTCTCTCTTTGTCTGATTCACTCACTCACTATCTGGCACTTGCTCTCTCACTCTTCCTTCTCTTGCTTCCCCTACAGAAGCAGTTGGTTAGTTTTTTTCATTGAGCTGGAAAAATGTGCAAGTTAGAAGCTTTTTGTAAAATACAATATAACTGTTAAATCCTGGCAATTTTCTCCCTCTACTTTAAACCTCTGTCTTGCTCTGTCCTCCTGTCTCCATCTTTGGGATATGATTTGAGTTCCTTCACTGTGAGTCCTCATTGGATTCCATCTTCAGTTGCTTAGTTTTTAATTTTAAAAAAATAGAGGTTTCTAAAATCGCATTTTAGCCATCGCACCATCTTTAACTTGGTCATAATGAGCCCATCTCTCTCTCTCTCTCTCTCTCTCTCTCTCTCTCTCTCTCTCTCCCCCACTCCCTCTTTCTCCCTCTTTCTCACTTGTTCTTTCTCTCTCTTTGTCTTTATCACCCAACACCATCCTCTCTTCCCTCCATCTCTTCTCACCTACCCACCTCTGACCTCCAACCCAACCTCGTTCTGTAGTCTCTGCACTTGTCTCCCATTAAGGTCCCAGCTACTGTGGGGCGGAAGCGGGAGCGGAAGCTGGTCAGTGATGAGGACACCTCTCAGTCTGAAAGCGAGGCCTCCAAAAAGCCCGAGGAGGAGGAAGAGGATGAGACCACGGCCATGAGCATAAATGAGGAGATGCAAAGGATGCTGAACCAGCTGTGAGTGTAGCCCAGCCTCATGCTCTCTGGGCCAGGGAAGGAACCAGCTGCTTGCGATGTTGCTCTATGGCTTGGGAATTGCCAGTCTGTCCCCCAAAGGGTAGCCTTCAAGACTGATCTTTCATGGCCCTGCCACACTTGAAGCATGGTGTGGTGAGATGTTTGCCCACAGCACGGTTCAATTTCTAAAGGAAAGGAACAATCCTGGGTGTCTTTCATATAAATCGAGTTGGCTTGTATAGCTCTCTCGTGCCCATTCTGGAAAGGCAATGAAGCCCTGCCAGTCTGCCTCTTGAGAGGGCCTTTCAGGAAGCACCTTCACCCCATGGAAACCATTCCCATTCACCACCCACTTAATGACCACATACAACTGGAGAAGAGAGCTGGTCTGGTGGTAGCAAGCATGAATTGTCCCCTTAGCTAAGCAGGATCTGCCCTGGTTGCTTTTGAATGGGAGACCACGTGTGAGCACTGTAAGATATTCCCCTGAGGGGATGGAGCTGCTCTGGGAAGAGCAGAAGGTTTCAAGTTCCCTCCCTGGCAGCATCTCCAAGACAGGGCTGAGAGAGATTCCTGCCTGCAACCTTGGAGAAGCTGCTGCCAGTCTGTGAAGACAATACTGAGCTAGATAGACCAATGGTCTGAGTCAGTATATGGCAGCTTCCTATGTTCCTATGACTGCTACTACTATTTATAGACCGCTGTTCAACAAAAAGTTCTCAAGGCATTTTACATAGAATAATAATGATGTTTTGGATCATACCATCCAAACCCTTTGTTCATGAAGCCTTTACTGCTAGGTGAAGCCAAATTTAATATATAGCCTGCCTGTCTGTGGAGGGGTCTAGACAGTGGTTCCAGCCCTTGGTGTGGTGCCTGGAGGACTCTGTTCTCAGGGGCCACACAAAAGTGGGCCATCCCTGCTTGTTGAGAGAGGTATTTCCCCCCTCAACCTGCTCTGTCCCAATAGGCAATGAGGACAGGGACATAGCAAAACCAGCACCCCTGTCCGACTCCCAGGGTGAGCCTTCCTGTCTTCTCTCTGCTGATGTACGATTCCTTTGTCCCCAGGAGGGAGTATGATTTTGAAGATGACTGTGATAGCCTCACCTGGGAGGAGACTGAAGAAACGCTGCTGCTGTGGGAGGATTTCTCTGGCTATGCTATTGCTGCTGCAGAGGCACAGGGGGAGGTAACGGATGACCCCTCTGACTTCCAGGCACATGTGGCCGTCTTTCCCCACACCCTAACCCTCCACATCCCTCTAGTTTTCTCCATGCACTCTTCTGTGTCCTTCGCACTTGAGGGTGAGGGTCAGGGCTGTGTGTGCTTTGCACTTAAAAAAAACACACTGAAGTCATAATCTGGGACCCAAAAAAAGGGTCACATGTACATAATCCTTCCTTTGTGGAAAATACTATAGTTCTACTTTGTAAGGGAGGAGCAATTAGTTAAGCAAGGCCCTTGAATCCTGGCTGTCGAATATCTCTGACTTTGCGGATTTTGCCCACATACTTTGAAGCAGGCCTCCATAGCCTGTGACTCATCAAGGCTGGAGCTGTGTGATACACAAAGAATACATGTGTTCAGAAAATGGCTGCTGTTCTCCCAACTCCTCTTGCCTTGTGCTGCAGTGTCTGGTACAGAGGGAAAAGTCTGTGTTTTGATACCAGCTATATTTTGGCCTAACCAATGCTTGACAACATTCCCACCCAGCAGCTTTTCAAGGCCTCAGTTGACGAGGGAGGAGGGGCATTTATTGAATCACTATTGGATTGCATTCATTCTGTGTCATGAGTTTTTCAGGCCTGCTATAAAGCGGTTTTTGCAGTGAAGGCTATAAACCTTGTTTTTATGATGAAAGCAGAGACTATTAGTATGCTAAATTTTGCAGCCAGAACAAAATAAAATTCTCTGACTCTTATGTGCTTGCAAAATCCATTCTTGACCTGAGTGGCACAGCAAAGGAGGCCCAGTATAGTTGGGCCAGAGACACCTGGGTCTAAATCTCCAATAGAATATTGGATGATCTTGGTCCAGCTAGTGTTGCTCTCGGATAACTCGCAGAGTTGTTGTGAAGAAAGCCTGCTGGTAGAGTGCTCCGAGTTCCTCAGAAGGAAGGGTGGGATCCAAATGTGAGAAACATCATCTCTAAGTTTCTCCTCAAGGAAGTCACAATTGGAAATGGAGAGAAAGGCAACCAAGAAAAGAGGTGCCAGCTTATGGGAGGGCTTTTGCCTAACAGGGTTTTTTTGTTCTACATCACCTGTCCTGATTCCATTGGTGTGGTGCTTGGACTAACAGGGACCATCCAAGCCCCCATGTAATTAATCAAGTGTGCTGAATGGATAACCTCCCTGCCCCCACTTCATTTGAGAGCATTCTCAGCTCTAGGGGATCTTTGCCAGCTATGTCATTTAGCTACTGTCACATGCACCTGTACTGACTCCTTTGCAGGTTCTATAACCAAAGCGAAGAAGAATCAAAAGCCAATATCTCTCTTCTTATTGGTCAGGGCCTTGTGATTCCTGCTTCATGCTAATGAGTTGTATTGCTCCCTGGTAGAGAAGGCAATTAATGTTACACTGCTGAAAGTCTAAGCTAGCTTCCCTTGGCATTTTTGCCTGGATGGTGATTACAGTAATTTGGAGGAATCTGTGTCTGTATGGATGATGTGAATAGTCTTAGTGTTGATTTCAGTCATAGATCTGGCAACTGACACAGAAACAATTGAGTCATCTGTGTAATGTTGGAGAGGTAAACTCCTTCAAGATTGCAACACTTCTTCCACAACAAGAATTACAATACAGTTATGTGTGCTATGTCTATCTGGAGGCAGTTATAGAAGGGCAACGCTGAACCCAGGAATGTAAGAAGTGGCATATCTAAGGAAATGATGGGCGATATACAGAAGGAATTGCCAGTCTGGCCTCCAGAAAAGCTGCTTTATTTATTGATCATATTTTTATACCGCCTGATATGTACATCTCTAGGCGGTGTACAAAATTTAAAATGTTTAAAAGTCAAAACAGATTAAAATACACGACATAATAAAAACAACATAAAACAGTTATTAAAACAAATTGTTACAATTATTAAAAATTAATTCTAATTAAAAGCCTGCAAAAACAGTAGAGTCTTGAGGGTCTTCCTGAAAACAGGAGATGCTCTTATTTCAGCAGGTAGCATATTCCAAAGCCCTTGGGCAACCACAGAGAAAGCCTGGTCCTGGGATGCCACCAAATGAGCTGGTGGCAACCATAACCAGACCTCTCCAGAAGATCGTAACAGGTGACAGGGATTATGACAAAAGAGGCGCTCTCTTTGATAACTTGGACCCAAGCCATTAAGGGCTTTATAGGTAATAACCAGCACTTTGTATTTCACCTGGAAACATATCGGCAGCCAGTACAGTTCTTTTAACTGCACTGTTAAATTGCACGGTGTTATGTGGTCCCTTCGTGTTGTCCCAGAAACCAGTCTGGCTGCCGCATTCTATACAAATTGTAGTTTCTGGACTATGTACAAAGGCAGCCCCACGTAGAGCACATTATAGTAGTCAAGCCTGGAGGTCACCAGCATAGTAAGTAAGTAAATTTTTATTACGGTCCATTAGACCAGCTTATCAGGTCACCAGCATATGTACCACTGTTTTAAGGTCATTAACCTCTAGGAATGGACATAGCTGACTTATCAGCCAAAGCTGATAAAAAACGCTCCTGGCCACTGCCTCGACCTGAGAAACCAGGGAGAGCTTTGGGTCCAGGAGCACTCCCAAGCTTACATACCTGATCTTTCATTTTATTTAATTCTTTTGTGGCCCTACCAAATTTTAATCTAGTGAATCTATTGCTCAGGGTTCCACTTCTAAAGAAAAAGAAGGAACAATCCTGTGTGCGTTTCATGTTGTATATCTATCTCCTGTGCATTCTGGAAAGACAAAAAGACCCTTTGCAGGTATGCAGGTCACAGAGGTTGATTAAACTGAGCCAGAAAGCTAGTATAACCCCTGCAAAATTACTTGCATATTTTCCCACTTCCTCACATTCTCCAGGAGGTGGCAATAGCATTTGGAATCTGCGGAAGCTTTCAAGTTGTCTTCCAAGACCATCTTAATACATCAATATTGCAGTACAAATATGACAAATATTCATATACAATAAGCCTTAAAAACAAGGTAGCGACTGGAAAATATTCTGCTAGTGAAGGTTCAGTGTCCCAAAGCTACAGCAGCTTCTCCAGTAGCACCCAGGCCTCGCAGAACCTTTGAAGGCAGAGAATGCTCAAAGCAATTAACAAAGGCTTTTGGAATGTTTCACATACAGTTTTCCAGATTCAGTGATGATTAGTATTTCTATAGCCCTTTTGAAGAGTCAGAGTGCTTTACTATGTGATCTTGTCCATAATCCTAACAATAACCTAATAAAAAGCTATATCATGATTATCCATTATTCTCCCCCTCCTGCAAATGCAGGGGTGGGGACGGGAGCGGGCCTGAGAGGACGGTTTGTCTGAGGCCACTTAGTGAGATCATAGCTGAGCTGAGATTTGAACTGGGGACTGGTTGCTCACTCTCTTAGCTGCTGTTCTGTACCACTGCTCCAGAGAATCAGCAAACCCCGTGAAGATGCCATCGCCGAGGCTTTGAAAATGGGATTTTCCGTGCTAGTGAGGTGTTCTGCAATCGGCTGTCCTTTGCCTCAGTGTTTTTGTGGTGATGCTGGTTCTTTCTGTAAATCTTTTCTTTTCTTTTTTTCCTTGGGCACCACTGCTTTCCCTGCCAGCAAGCAGATGATAGTTTGGAGAAAGTGATCAAGGACACAGAGTCACTCTTCAAAAGCAGGGAGAAGGAGTATCAGGAAACCATCGACCAAATTGAGGTGGGAGAGGAGGGATGTCTGGAAACAAATATGTTGGCAGGTGGGTGGGATGAAGAGTAACTGAAATAGTGCTTTTATTGGCCCACCAATTATTCAGGATGCTGGAAGCAGACCTGTGAGTAGCACAGAACTCTTCTTCAGGTACAGATGTGTTAAAGCAAAAATAATGTTACATTTTTGAGGCTGATAGGTTTTCAAAATACTTCTAGATGTACTATATATGTTCAAAATATTGCTAGACAAGGGATCTAAAAGGTCTAAGCAGGGGACAATGTTAATTGGATTCCAAATGGTGTAATCTTGCTGGAGGGAGAAGGATACATATATTTTCTTACATATCCAACCAAGAAAATATGAAACCTGTAAAATGCAGGATAACTGTCTGCCTCTAATGCAGTCTTTGAGACTTGCAAGCTCCTGGCAATTTACTGGAATAAATAAGACAAGGCACACCAAACTTGCTAGCTTAGCAAAGTTGGAAATAAATTGTAGAAAGCTCACTGGGTGCGGTGAAAACTGTCTGGAAAAGAGGATTAGTCATGAAGTGCATGTTTCACTGAGACTGGCTCCCTGTGGAAGAAGGGGTTCACCCAGGGCCAGTGCCAGACTATTTTGCACCCTAGGCAAGGCTAAGTACTTGCACCCCACAAAATAATTTTCAACTTCGATTTTCAAAAACAGATGTTTTGTAGAAATAATGAAAAGCACAAAACTTGAAACTGCTAAATTTATTTTAAATTGCAAAAATAGGTAATACATCAATCTTTCTCAAATACAAAAGAAAATATTTTGGCACACAAATCATTTTGAACTAGAAGGGCACTCTTAACACATTGACACTCTATGCTCTACGCCCCTCTGAGGTCTGCGCCCTAGGCGGCTGCCTAGTTGGCCTATGGTAGCTCTGGCCCTGGGTTCACCCTGGGTGCTGGCTCAACTCAGAGGGTAGTACAGGCAGCTGCCTAAGAGGGCAGAATTCTTGGGACATCTGGCAAATAGGAAACCTCCTTGGGCAGCGGGGAACCACTTGCTTTCCTTGGGACAACAGGGCAGGGAGCAGCTGTGTCCTAGGCGCTTTCTCCTGCATACATGCTCTTCCTAGTTTCCCGGCCCATTCTCCTTATTACATTGTTGAGCAGGAAAGGGGCTGCAATTGGAGGGAAACCTTCGAAGGTCGTGGTGGGAACAGAGTAAAAGTGTCTTCTTGTTTGCTGCCACTTCCTGCTCCATTCACTTACAGATTAAAAAAAGAGAGAACCTTAAAATTTAACATTCACTATAAGCCACCTAATGGCATAGCGGGGAAGTAACTTGCCTAGGGAGCAAGAGGTTGTCGGTTCAAATCCCTGCTGGCATGTTTCCCAGACTATGGGAAACACCTATATCAGGCAGGCAGCAGCAATACAGGAAGA
Organism: Hemicordylus capensis; assembly: GCF_027244095.1. NCBI lineage: Eukaryota > Metazoa > Chordata > Lepidosauria > Squamata > Cordylidae > Hemicordylus > Hemicordylus capensis. Next base: position 164,879,070 of record NC_069658.1, read on the forward strand.
TGCTGAAAGGCATTATCTCATACTGTGTGGGAGATGGCTATGGTAAACCCCTCCTCTATTCTACCAAAGACAACCACAGGGCTCTGTGGTCGCCAGGAGTCGACACTGACTCGATGGCACAACTTTGCCTTTAGGACAATCGTAATTCCAGCATTTTTCCTCCCCGCCTTCCTTCTTAGGGCCAAGTTGAGAGGCATGCTTAAAAAGCAGAAGGGTTATTTCCAGTGGACTTACTCTTGTGTCACACCACTTGATCAATCTGTGGAACCTGCATGCAGGCCAAATTACTGGGCTAATGTATTGCTTTCTTTTGGCTGGGCAGGATATATGAGGAGAGCAAGCAGGTGTGTTGCATTCAGTTGCAATTCCTAAAGGTGCCCTCTCATTGAAGTGACTGCCCAATGTCCAGGAGGGAAGGCAAGCTCTGTCCCCAGATGCAGTGTTTTGCCTTTCCCCATGGGGTAAATGGAGGCACTTGGGGACACCACTGAGGGCGGGACTAAGTCGATCTTTCTCCCTGACCATCCCCACCACTCAGAATCCAGCCAGCATTCTTGTCTGCCTAATTCCACCTTGCTTTCCATTTCTTGGCCACCCTTGAAGTGTGATGGAATGCTGAGAACTGGCTTGGAAGACAATGCAGTGTTGTGGGGCATCCCTCAAGGGAACAGCCCACTCTCTCTCCCCTGAGTCCCCACCCCATATAACAAGAAGCCAGTGTGAAAGTGACAGAAGTTTGCCTAAGGCTGTAATAGTGTTTGAGCAACCTTGATTGCTTGGAGGCAGGGGCGTAACTATAATAGGGCAAGGGGAGACAGTTGTCTGGGGGCCCACTGCCTTGGGGGAGGCCCCCAGAGGCAAGTCACATGACTGACTCCCCCAGCCGCGCACCCGCCCGGGCTTCCTTCAGTTGTGTTCCGAAATTGATGTGAGCGTTAAGACCTGGAGCTACCAGAATAGCATGTCTTTCTCTAGTACCATTAAATGACTTGCATTGTCCACAGTGTACAAAACCTTTGTATGATGTTCTATTGTGGCACAAAGTACGCCCCTGCTTGGAGGGGACTGGCAGGGGAGGGCATGTTTTGGGGAGGGCGGCTTGCATGCTCTCTGCAGGGTGACGTCTTCATTGCTCCACTTCTATGCAGCTGGAGTTGGCAACAGCAAAGAATGACATGAATCGGCACCTTCACGAGTATATGGAGATGTGTAGCATGAAGCGTGGGCTGGATGTGCAGATGGAGACCTGTCGCCGGCTCATCACTCAGTCTGGAGACAGGTGAGCACCTCTGTGGGGACATCCCTGGGTCCTAATCCTGGGTTGTGGGGTTGACGAGGGAAGGGGGAAGGTGGGTGGGTTTCAGATAACTTGGCTTCTCTTGCTAGCACTAGGAAGGGGGCAGTAGGATCTCTGGGTTGAGAGCAAGGGGCTGGCAAGGGAGACATATGGGTTCCCTTCCCCCATCTTGGGAGGGGATGGGAGAGGCGTGTGTGCATCAGAGGGGGTGGTGAAGTGGGGCTGGCTTCTGAGTGATTGGCTGTAACCCCCCCTTGCAGACTTGCAGGCGTTGTGTTTCGTGCCATGTGTCTCTAGAAGGTGATGCAGTTTTGACAGATGCAATCGCTGTCGAAAGAGAACCTCCACCGGACAAAAGAAGCATCGCTGACCTGCTGGGCTTTTGCACTAGCTTATGGGACAAATGAATTCAGTGCAGTGCTGGGCTGGGGAGGATTTTCGCATTGCCCCCCTCCACATCCCCCATGCAGTCCTGGGCTTGGCAAGATCCCAAGGAATCTCCTTTGTCCTCCTCCTCCTCCTCACTAGTTCTCAGTGTCCAGTCTAGTGGTCGAGTCGCCTCCTGTGTTCCAGCAGGGCCCCGCTTAGGGCACCAGAGCATTTCCCCAGGTCCCCCTTGGTCCACCAGCATCCTCTTGGTTGTCCTGCCCTGTTAGCCTTGTAACTGGCTCCCGTGCCCCCCCCACCTTTCCACCCCTCCCACAGCCCCAGTGCCCATGTGACCCCCCCGCCCTTTTTTTCTTTCAGAAAATCTCCTGCTTTCACTCCGGCATCGAACAGTGAATCGGCCCCAAACGAGGAAACGGAGGAGTCCGATCGTGACCTCCCCAGCGATGCCTCCATAAGATGAGGGTGGCCCTGCCCCCTCTGCATCTCCCTCTCCTGGCCCAGGAGTGTGAGCGTGTGGCAGGGGATGGGGGGGGGAGCCAGGTCCCAGCCGTGGCCAAGCGGGGCGGAGGGGGACAAGGGGCCACGATTAGAATCCGGCCGCTCGCTCTCCACACTTGGAGGGGAAGCTGGATGAGATGCCCTTGAGGATCCCAGTTTTTCTCCTTTTGATCATCTCCTTCCCCTCCCCTACCCCAGTATTTTGCAGGCTTTAATGGGGAGGTCCCCACTTTATAGCAGCTGCTCCTTCTGGGGTTTGCTTCATGAAGCCCCCTCTCCCTTGCCTCCCCTTAGTATACCTGACTGTCTTCCCCTTGCTACACTGAAGCAGAACTGGATCCATTTCTCTCTGCAAACCTGAATCTCTTGGTGCCAAGTGGACTGAAAGGCTGGACTCCTGATGGCTCTCCCTGCTCACAAATTCTGAACACTTCTCTCGTCCCCAGTACACAATAGCAAAGGCCTCTCCTGGTGGGGACAAAGAGAGAGAGAGCTACAGCCTCCTCCACCCCAGCTCCGTCCTTGCATTTTGCTTAGTTGTGCATCTGTGGCACAAAAGTTGTATGTGATGTGCTATGTCTTGAAACAAGGAACCATTAAATGGATAGCTTCCTTTTCTACAGCTGTTGTCTGTGTGAGGCTTTGTTTCTGAGGGGTGTCTTGGGATGGGTGCTGCTGTTCTAAGCTAGAGATTGTCCTCTGTGAAACTCAAGGCTGTTCTGTTGTCTGTTGGGACATGTGGTGCCTCTCTCCCTCCCTCCCTCCCTCCCTCCCTCTCTCCCTATGTGACTTAGAGGAAGAGTAAAGCCATAATGTTCTGTAGTACATACACCACAGTCAGCACCGAGCACCTCCTGCTGTTGACTGTAGTCGCAGCTCATAATATGTGGCATTAACAATATCACAAAGTGCAGAATGTCAAAAAGGACCAAAAGCTACCCAGGGCCTCTTCAGGGCTGCTCGCAACAGAGAGATAAAGGATGCTTGGAAGGCTGTTGGTTGCACTCCAAAGACATCCATTCTTCCCACTGACTTCTCAGAGTTTTGCAATACAAGTATCTGAGGACAAGTCTAGGTGTTGTGATGGCAGACCTCAAAATGCAGGTTGCTGCTAAAGGGCAGAGAAGTCGGAAGGAGCTGCAAAGATCCCACAGGCTGTCTGTCTGTCTCTTGTCTTGGAGCCCAGCTTGAAGAAGAGCAGTGAGCAGGAGAAGAATTTGGCACATACCACTTGTCAGCTTGAAATCTACCCACACCATAGAATAGTGTTCTATCTCCCCACCCCCAGGAGAGAGCATTCAGAAATGTCACACCCACCCATCTCTGCTCTGAAGTGGCACAGTCCACTCAGCTCTGTAACACTTCCTGGCTGTGTGGCGTTTTCATCGGGTTGTTTAAAAATAACAGACGTGGCGCTCAAATTTCTGTCATGAAACAGATCTGGCTCAGGAGCAGGAATCCTTCACTCTGATGTAGGTGGCAGAGAGAGAATAGATAAGATTGCCTGTTGCTAAGCACTCAGCTTGTTGATCGGGGCTGTTTAACAACGGTCACCCAGGCGTCCTCCGTAAGCGTGTGGAGTGGTGGTTCTTCCACTGTGGTCTCTCTCTTCCTCCCTCCCCCATATCTCTCAGTGCTCCGCAGTTATATCTGACACAGTTTGTCATCGATAACTTCCTGCTTCTCCTGCCCTTGTGGTATATTTTGGAACCCTCCCCACCACTGTCACAATTGACCTGTTCCTTTACCAGAACAACTGCAATGATTTGAAGAGTCAAAAGTAGCAGTAGTACAATTCTTTTTGTTAGGCTGACAGGAGCTGGGCGGTAATCCAGTTCAGCAAATGCCATCCCTTAAAGTGCCAGGGTGTGAATGCTTCAGATAAACCAGAAGGAGACAGAGTAGAACCAGGTAAAGAGCAGACGGGAGGATGTGCTAGCTGGTCAAAGAGATCAAATGGCCATAAGAAAGATAGCAGACACCAGGGAAGAGGTTCAGCGTATAGGTGCTTATAATGCCAATCCCAGAAGCCTCCGAGCCAAGATGGGCCAGCTGGAGTGCTGGGTTGCTAATGAAAACAGATATAGTGGACATAATAACAGAAACATGGTGGAATGGTAAGAACCAGGGGGACACTTATTCCTGGATATATAAATTCCCTGTGGGTGATCATACAAGGCCTGGAGGCAAATGTGGTGCCCTCCTGATCAAAATACCGACAGTTACTGGGAGTTGCAGAAGGAAATCAGGGGGGTGTCAGAGAGCTGTAATAATGGGTGACTTCAATTACCCTCACATAGACTGGGTAAATTCTAGTAAATACATCTTATTTATGTATTTTCTATGTAAACGGCTTTGAGGATTTTGGTTGAAGGGCGGTATATAAATATCCATAGTAGTAGTAGCAGTAGCAGTAGTAATGACAAAGAGGCCATATATCTAATATTCTGAACTGTGCCCTAGAACAGTTGGTCATGGAACCAACCAGAGAGTAGGCAACCTTGGATTTAAGGTCCTGGATCTGCACCCAGGACCTGGTGTGAGATGTCAGTGTTGTGGAACTTTTAGGGATCAATGACCGTAGTGTGGTCAAATTCAGCATACATCACCAGGGGAGACACTTTGAATTTCAGAAATGGAAACTTCTCTAAAATGAGTTTGCTGATTTTCCCTTTCAGTTTTCTTTTAACCAGAGTTACTTTGCTCCACAATGCATGGAGTTTATTTAGAACCACAATAATAGAAGCCCAGTTATAATGTATACCAAAAAGGAGGAAAGGATGCCAGCATGGCTAACAAGTACAGTCAAAGAAGCGATAAAGGGGAAGAAGACTTCTGTTAGAAATTGGAAGACCTGCCCAAATGAAAAGAACAGAAAAGAACACAAACTCTGGCAACAGAAATGCAAAGAGACCATAAAGGAGGCAAAAAGAGAGTTTGAGGAACATTTAACTAAAAGCATCAAGGGGAAGAACAAAAACTTCTTTAAATACATCAGAAGCAGGAAACCAGCCAGGGAGGTGGTTGGACTGTTAGATAATGGGGGAGTGAAAGGGATTATTGAGGAAGCTATGGAGATTGCAGAGAAGCTAAATGAATTATTTGCATCTGTCTTCACAGCAGAGGATACAGAGTGTATACTTGTGTCTGAACTGAGCTTCTCGGGGACAGAGGCTAAGGAACTGAGTCAGAAAGATGTGATGAGAGATGATGATCTAAACTGTCTGAAACAATTAAAAATTAAAAAATTGCCAGGACCAGATGGCATCCACTCGAGAGTCCTTAAAGAACTCTTCTAATAGATTATTTGTGTGTGTGTGTGTGTGTGTGTGTGTGTGTCTACAAATGGAACAGAGGGAAGGGGCTTGAGCACTGCAAGTCAGGATCCATGTCCACCCATAGGGCACAGAGATGCAGAAAATCTCCCCAGATCTCCTGGAATGTGTTGACTTTGTCTTCCTTGGAATATACCACATTCCCCTGGGATGCAAACTATAACAAATTGGTTACTCAGTGATCAATCTCTGGAGAGGTTTTGGCCTTCCATTGTGGGAGCACAAGGTATCTGGCAGTAACCAAAACTCTCTCAACAGCCACACCTTTTGGTGTTCGGGCTGCTCCCAGCTTGGTAGGATAGGCCTAGCAGGACACCAACTGGCCTCATATGAGTGGTGCTCCCACTCAAAGCAATTTCTTCCAAAATGGCCTGGCAGAATATTGCATTCCCAGAGAAAAAATGGAGTAAATTTATACTCCCTGCTCTACAGTATCAGCAGTCGTCACAACTAGTAATCCTGAGTGCACAGAAGTGGGCAGGAATCCAATACACTGAATAGCATCTTTTGCTGGATTCATTAGAGTTGCTAATCTAAGGATAATTAATGGATGTCTCATACTGCATACTGTCACCACCCAGGGATGCAGTGTGAGCCGAATATGCAGCCCTTTTCTCCATTTCTGCCACTCAACCTCAAGGGAGCTGGCCATTTTGGATCCAATGAACACAGTAATTGCTTTCCGAGCAAGATCTAAGTTAAACACCCAAGACCAGAGCTTCAATGCGGCTAGCACGCAAGAGGTTCCAAAGGCATCAGGCCCGAACCATGTAACGTGTTTACAGCGGATCTCTTGCTAGGCTGCTGCTGCTGGTGGCCTCTTGAACTCTGCCTGAAGAATCTGGCAAGATTTAAACATGTCAGTTATTTGCCGTCTCAGTTGTGTGAATGCCAGGGTCAGCCCAAACTTTCCACAGGATGATGTGACTTGTAGTTTTAAGATGTGGGTTTCCCAAAGTGTATGGTCACTATATGCAAATCAGTCATCCTTGAAATGCAACAGAATTCTTGACTATGCCAGCCCTGAAGCTACGCTGGCAAGTATGAGCGGGTTGGGGTGTGTCAAAATTTTGAGGCCAGAACATCAGATATGCTTCATCTCTCTGTTTCATATAATTAAAAATAAAATGGTTAGACATCTAGATGAATAGCCTTTATTGAAGGAGAATCAGCATGCCTTCTGCAAAGGTAAGTCTTGCCTCACTAACCTGTTAGAATTCTTTGAGAGTGACTGATCCATTTTATACAGTATACTTGGGCTTCCCAAAAGCTCTTGATAAAGTCCCTCATCAAAAGCTCTTGGAACAGGTTTGGTTACGGACTGGTAACTGGTTGAAAGACAGGAAATGGTAGGAAAAAATGTCAACTCAATGCACAGCAGCTGTGAAAAAGGCACATTTCATGCTAGGGAGCATTAGGAAGGGGAATGAAAATAAAAGAGACAATATTATAATGCCATTTATACTACGCTATACTCTATTCCAAATGCAGCCACATGTGGGAAAATGTATGAGTTTTGGTCACACATCTCAAAAAGAAACATAAATAGAACTGGAAGAGATGCAGAAGAGGGCAACCAAAACTATCAGGGGTCTAAACCATCAGGGGTCTAAAGCACTTTCCTTATGAGGTAAGTCTACATCCTTTGGGACTTTTCCCCCCTCTCATGCAGGAAAAAAAAAGGCAACTAAGGGGAGACATTATAAAATTATGCATGGTGTGGAGAAAGTGGATAGAGAGAACATTTTCTTTCATACCACTAGAACCAGGGGTCATTCCATGCAATTGATTGCTGGGAGATTTAGGACAGACAAAAGGGACTATTTTTTCATACAGTGTATCATTAATCTGTGGAATGCTTTGCCACAGAATGTGGTGATGGCCACTAGCTTGGATGGCTTGAGAAGGGAACTACACTGCAAGATATTCCCCTCAGGGGATGGAGCTGCTCTGGGAAGAGCAGGTTTCAAGTTTCCTCCCTGGCTTCTCCAAAGTAGGGCTGAGAGAAATTCCTGCCTGCAACTTTGGAGAAAGTCGCTGCCAGTCTGTGAAGACAATATTGAGCTACATAGACCAATGGTCTGACTCAGTATATGGCAGGTTCCTTTGTTCCATGTGGGCCTGTAGAATTACCTACTCTGAGAGGAGCCTGCATGTTTTCGTTATCGCTCTGCACTTGGTGCCACCAAATTAGGCTTTGTGCAGACCCTTGGGACATAGACCTAGACATCTGAAATGGTTTCAAGGTGGACAAGTAAAGTGTTGCTCCTATTTTAACTGGGTTGGGGACTATATTGTGGTGCTGAGACATCTGGGGCACATTGGCTTCAGGGGGTCCTGTTGTATTCTATCTGGCCATCCTTTATGTTTTGTTGATTAGACCGTTGTACCAGTGGGGATCCTGTGTGGAGTTTGGGGTCAGAAAGAAAAGGGAAGGGAAGGAGAACTTTGAGTTGTCCCTGGACTAAAATCTTAGTTAATCAAACATAAGACTACTTTGTATTTATGAGGGAAGCAGCTATAAAAGAGCCCTCCCCCCATCTCATCTTGCTGGGCTTGAGCATTACAGCCAATTGCTGTCAGCAGCTGAAACTGCTGCCCTCTGGCAGCAAAATCTCTTCAATAAGCCCCAGGAATGTAGAACTTCAGTATCTGGAGTGTCTCTGCTTCAGGTGAGGAAAGCACTACGGTAATTTGTAAGCTGTTCTGGTTGGGGTGCTGGTTTGGAGCAGTGATTGTATCTCCTTGGTGAGAAGGGTTAAGAGGAAACCATACCTTACAAATGCATTTGCACCTCAATAGCTGTACCATTCCGCTCATACATACTCCACTTAGAGTGTTCAGATTGCTCTAGAAGAGCTGTCTCATGGACAGAGCTAGAGAGACGGACTTGTCTCTGCAGCCTTCGGTTATCCCTGTGTGACCTGACAAGTGGTGCGTGACTACAGTGCCCTCTACAGGCCAGACTCAATATAGTTCTGGAGCAGTCTATCGACTTCTACACTGTAGTGAGGCAACTCCAAAGAAAGAAATGCAAGTACAGCTGTGAGGCAAGCTGGCAGTAGACTTTGCTGCTTGTTCGGAATAGCAGCCTGATGCATCAGCTTTACAAGCGAATGATGATGGTCTGTGTAACTCCTGTTTGGGTGTTTGTTTCGTTTTTTTGCTGTAGAACCTATGCACTAGAACATTTCCTTGGATTATATGCAGATGAACACATAATTTGGTGGTTTGGGGCCAGGGTGTGTGTGTGTGTTTTGCCTGGAGCACCAAAATCTCTTGGGCAGGCTCCAAATGCATCACTTGTCTTTTACATCTTTGCCTTTTGTAACAGGTGTGCTATTATGCTTTGTAATCTGGCTATTTTTGATGCAATTTTTTTGCACCTCCTTCTGAGGTGCTTTTAGGGAACAGCATGTTTGACTTGAAACATTTGCTTTGGCTAAAGTGGGGAAAAGCCCAGTAATGGAACTACTGCAAGATCAGATACTTTGTATTTCTGCACCATTTATCTCAAAAGCTCTTGGTAATCACCAAGCAATGGCTTGACAGCATTTCCCACTTTGCACTCTTCTATGTTGATCCTTTTGAGTCGATGCACAAAGTTGCACTAACCACTACACCAGTGTGGCATAGTGGTTAGAGTGCTGGACTAGGACCTGGGAGACCAGAGTTCAAATGCCCATTCAGCCATGACTCTGAGCCAGTCACTGCTCTCTCAGCCTAACTTACTTCACAGGGTTGTTGTGAGGACAAACTTAACTATGTACACTCTGGGCTCCTTGGAAGAGCAGAATAATTTTATTTTTTTAAAAAAAATGGACTAATTTAGACACCAGTTAAAATTTGAGATCTTCCACAGTCCCATTGCACAGGATAAGAGATTGTGTCCTATGGGTCATGTCTATGCTACCTCCCTGAATGTCACCCTAATTTTTCACCTGTGGTAATTCTTATTGCACAGCCCAAGTTAAAGGCTGGAGTTAGGTTTCACATCTTGAATGTTAGCTCTATACTAAGAGGACAGCCTATTCATCACAGCAGAGGGGAAGGAAAACTATCTCCATTTCATAGCTGTCTTATCAAACAAAGGGTTAGTATAGTTGTGTTCTCTTGGTAATTACCCAAGTGAACAGGTTTGCCCACAGCTGCTGCTGCTTTCCAGAGTCAATATTGATACTTTGCCAATTCTGCCAGGAGTTACACAGCACGTTCATATGCATGTCATATATATGTTCTGTCATTTACCTTCTGTTGACAAATTGCTTAGCATGCCTGTACCTTGTAGAGGTTACATGTATTCACACTGAACAAAAGAGGTTTTAATGCAGCCCTAAATCCACCTTGTGAAGACTGACAAGTAATCATGGAAGGGACCAAGGCTTGTTTTTAAAGTGATTACCTTTTGTCATTACTTTCAACCAATCAGACAGTGAAGGGGTCAGTATTAAGGCATGTCTACCAAGTTGGTAGTGTTTGTTTTTATGTTAGAAAATATTACATTGGGGGAAAGTTACTAAGATTACTATTTGAAAATAGTTTTGAAGTAGCCAGTCAAACCGATTGTATCAAGACTAAAGTCATCCCAGGGTTGCAGCTGTGAATGTTGCAGCATGAATGGAAACATTACACAGCACAAGAGGGTGTAGAATAAGGCCAACCTCCCTCATTGCCAGTGAACTAACAATGCAGCTGCTCTGGAGAAACAGCAACTGCTCAGCTAGTGCAGCTTTGAACACTGTTGTGGAAGAGAGAGTTAGCTGAATTATTAGAAGCTCCCTCCCCCTATCCCACTTCCCTAGGCAAGTCCATGGAGCAGTGGTTACAGAGGATTTTATCCTATAAGCAGTCCCACAAAGGTGCAGCATCTTAGCACGAGCTAAGCCAGATGGCCATGCACAGAGAGGTTTCACACAGCAGAGGCTGTTAAGTAATGCAGCCTCTAGGTAGGGCATGTAGTGGCAGCCGCATAGGGGGCAGACATCCCAACCCTCCAAAGACAAGGCCTTTGCCCTCACACCCTCCCTTCCCCACAGAAGAGAGCAGGCATCTGAGACAGTGATGACTTTTATTGAGAGGGAAGGAGGTGTTACTGAAACATGCAAAGTTTCTTCCAGCCTCTCCACTTCCTCAGAGGCAGATGGAACATAAGAGCCTCTAACTGCAAGGTACAGAGCTGAGTGGTAAGAAAAAGGAGGGGTGCCTTCAGTGATACATTGCCCCCAAGACAGGGTGCAGTGACTCCATCTTTACTCCTTGGATGCCATGTGAACCAACAAGTCCACCACACGGTTGCTGTATCCAAATTCATTGTCATACCTGGAAAAACGGAAGCATGGTTTAGTGGATGAGGCAGAGAACTTCATTCCCTTCAGAAAGTGGCATTTCTACCAGGTGTTAAGCAGAAAGATGGGTTTTGATTGCTAGTCCCATTCCCTGAAGTCCAGCAAGCCATCAGAAGACCAACATTATCCAACAGCAGGAGTTTTATGCCACTTCTAAGCTATTCCCAGACAAGGCACCCACCCAACCCCATCTCTTACCAGGAGACCAGCTTGACAAAGTGATCATTAAGGGCAATGCCAGCAGCTGCATCAAAGATGGATGAGTGGGCGTCACCATTGAAGTCACAGGAGACAACCTTTGGAAGAAGAACAGCAGTGAGACCTTCTGCATGGAGGAGTAGAGCACTGGAGGCAGAGTTCAGCCTCCAACCCAAAACACATTCAAGTGAATCAAGGAAATTTTATCTTCTCTATAAAAGAAATACATATCCACTCAAGGACACACATAGATATTGGGATACAACTGGCTTTGCTGCCCATTTCTTAGCCATATAACATTGAGGGGGAAGGACAGAGTGCTATGCAAACTGTACAAGGACACTTTCAGCTATTTCCACAACTGTGGCACCACTTTTAGCACCATCACTGTAAGCACCAAAACACTTGGCAGTCCTTTCGAACACGCACATGTTTGAGGGCAAGGAGAAGACTACTGGTGTGAAGTTGCCCTTAAAATTATTCTGAAGAGGCAATGGCAGTTTACCTGGTCCTCTGTGTATCCCAGAATACCCTTCATTGGGCCTTCAGAAGCAGCCTTCACAACTTTCTTAATGTCATCGTACTTGGCCTGAGAAAGGGAAAAGATGGAAATCAAGATTCCCAGAGCCCAATTCCTACATGTAGGAGCCAATGGCAAAGCAACTATGAACCAGGTAGAGGCTAGGTGCCAGTTCTATGGTGGTTGCAATTGGGCCCTGGGTATTTAAGAGAATGTCGTCTTCATTATGAGTCTCACCACCCACTGAGGTCATCTGGAGAGGTAGTCTCCAGTTGCTGCCAGCTTGGCTGGTGGCCACACAGCTCGGCAGAAATTGTGGAATGCGCTCCCTACTGAAATATGATCCTCCCCATCTCTGGCAATTTTTTAACGAGCATTTGAAAACCCACCTCTTCACCCAAGCCTTTTCACTTTTTTAGATTTTGAGGTTTTAATCTGTGTTTGATTTTAAATTATCTAAATTGTTTTAAGTTTGTGTTATGTTTTAAACTTGTTTTTATATTAATCACCCAGAGATGAAAGTTTGGGCTGGTGTACAAATCTGATAAATAAATTGCAAGTTGGAATGGATATTTGATGTCTTTTATTCCAACCCCCTACTTAGTGTATGAATCTGCTACAGCATCCAAAAGCTGGCTGTCTACAGCCTGTTTGAAAACCTCCAGAAAGAGCTTGCCACCATGCAGACTATTGTACTAGTCTGATACAGTTAATTAGAGCATTAACCATTAGCAAGTTCTACTCTAGCCTGTAACTGCTTCCTTATTTCAACTCTGTTGCTTCTAATCCTGCCCTCTGAAACAAAAGCCTATTTTTTTCCTATAGTGAAACCAACCAGTATTTGGATCCATGGCTGTTGGGGCTCTAGTCATGCTCCTTTCTCCAGTATGCTACATGCCAGTCACTGAAGGCAGCCTAGTGATGAGAACACTGGACTGGCCTCCTCCAGTGCTCCCTCTGCGTTGAGCAAGACACTGCAGTCTCAGGTGTGACTGTAGGGTCCCCCAGCCTTTTCAAGTAAGAGCACAACTAGGGTTTGAACCTGCCACCATGACCCAAGCTGGCTGCGCTTTTAGGTCTTTTTTTTTTTTTGCAAGTGTCTGGAGCCAATCAAGCTAGACATCCCATTTGCTCTGTGGATGACCAGAGAACACCACCAGAGACATGAACCATTGGAGAGTAACAAGTAGAGAGAACAGATATCTGTGCATAATGCAAGGGTTATACAGGCACTTTATCCACAGGTTTCTGCACTGGCAGGTACCAAGCAATCCTCTAAATCACAAGGAATATATTCCACACAGCACCACTAGAGTCAAAACGTTACTCTACACTCCAAGATACTCACTGGTTTCTCCAAGCGGCATGTCAAGTCTACAACGGACACATTGGGAGTTGGGACCCGGAAAGCCATCCCTGTGAGTTTCCTGTGGGTGTTAAGATTCAGGTCAATACCACGCTTCAGGAACACTGTTGATCCAATGCCTCAGGCACCTTTCTTTGGAACCAGGACAACTTACCCATTCAACTCAGGGATGACCTTGCCGACAGCCTTAGCGGCTCCTGTGGATGCTGGGATGATGTTCTGAGAAGCACCTCTGCCATCTCTCCAGAGCTTCCCAGAGGGACCATCCACAGTCTTCTGTGTGGCTGTGATGGCATGGACTGTGGTCTGGAGGAGCAGAAGACACTTTCATTGCAAGCACACAATTATGTCGGAAGTATCTTCCTGTGAACAATATGCTTTCCCCCTCTGTCACCTTTCCTCTAATCTGTCTTTCATCACTGTGGGTCAAGCCCTGAAAAGCATGTGGGGAAAACCAATATACCCACTAGCCCTAGTCCCTGAACTTCCAGGGTATGAACACAGGCCATCCAATTCAATAATCTTAAATAGTTACATTGGACAGCATTTAGAGCAAGGTATGAGAGCCAAGCTCCTCCATTCATGCATTTGAGGGGGGTGGGCATGATTTTCACAACATCCCTTTAGCAGGTATGGAGACTGCAGAACGAAAGAGTCCCACAATTGGAGACTGTGGGACTGTTGAGGAGACTGTTCGGAGACTGTTGAGCACAGTGTCCTGCTTATGCATGTCTTACTCTGGATGCTCCCCATTCCTACTTAGTGAGTAAGGGGTAGAATACAGCCTGTATTTTCCCCTTTAACTCTCCACAAACAAGAGGGCTAACAAGCAAACCTACAAATTAGAGGGGCTGTCCTTCTGTGGCCCTATGTATACCATTACAATGCTAATGCCTTGACAGGAAGCATGATGGGGGAAGTTCTGAACCGTTTGGTACAGGCAGATCACCTACCATAAGGCCTTCCACAATGCCATAGTTGTCATGGATGACCTTCGCCAAGGGAGCCAGGCAGTTGGTGGTACAGGAGGCATTGCTGGAGGAAAAGGAGAGCCACTCAATGGGGCGGGGTCACACATATGCTCTCCACACCCCTTCAAACCAGAATAGGGCAGACTGTTCCAATTCCAGTTACCACAATTTCACACATTTCCCCTCACCTGACTATTTTCAGAGAGTTGTCGTATTTCTCATGGTTGACCCCCATCACAAACATGGGAGCATCAGCTGATGGGGCAGAAATGACAACACGCTTTGCACCGCCTTTCAGATGAGCCTAGGAGGAGGACAAAGACTTGAGCATTATGTTCAAAACTTAAGGACAGGGAATATACACAACTAGGACAGATGGGTCTGTGAACAAGGTTCTTATCAAGACCCATTCAGATGACACCACAGTGGCCAGGGAGCTACTTTCCCCATGGGCTTGTCCCGAAATTACACAAGAAATACTCAGAAGCTGAGAGTCATGAGGAGGAGCCCAGCTGTGTAGGCCCTTCACATTTGGTCATGGCCCAGTCAAGGGGAAAGTTAGTGAGTGGGTAGAAAGGGAGGGAAAGCAGCTCCTGCCCCACTGCAGTGGCATGGACTCCATTGTCATTCTAGATTTGCAGTCTAGCCCCGGTCGCAACAGGCAACTCCCACCTCACCCACTTACGTTGGCCTTCTCTATAGTGGTGAACACACCAGTGGACTCCACAACATACTCTGCACCGGCCTCTCCCCACTTGATGTTGGCAGGGTCACGCCTGACAAAAAAAGAGAGCAGAGACTCTTTGAACCTGTCCACTTCCAACAGGGCCAGCCCTGCCCCAGGAAGGAAGGTTGGAGAAGAAAGGATGTTACTCACTCTTGGAAGATTGTGATAGCATTTCCATTGACCACAAGTTTCCCATTCTCAGCCTTGACAGTGCCATGGAAACGACCATGAGTGGAGTCATATTTGAACATGTAGACCTGAATTTGAAACACCTTGTTGTTATTTGGGCTGAATTTGAAACACCTTGTTGTTATTTGGGCTGTTGCATCTCCACCCGCCAAGCCATTTTTCCATCCAAGCTGCCCTTATGCACACAAGTAACATGGAAGCAGTGCTGTGAACTGGCACAGAGCCATTTTAGTGCTGTGGCAGTGAGGAAAGGGCAGCAAGCTACTGTCACAATGACAGAAGCCGCCCCCACTAAGTGTATCCATGTACTGCTGGACTGCACATTACTTTCAGAGGTAACAGCATGGAGCGGTTTGGGTGTCACAATAAGTTAAGCCAGCCCTTTGAAAGTTATGACTGGAAACTGCTTCCCAGCACAGTTTTGCCTTCAACCAGCAAGGGGGCTCAGACTTGGAAGGGACACGTGTGGGCTCTCACTCACCATGTAGTTCAGATCAATGAAAGGGTCATTGATAGCCACAACCTGGACTTTTCCAGAGATGAAAGCAGCTCTGGTGACCAGACGACCAATACGGCCAAATCTAGAGAAAGACAGTAGCCAAGGACAGTCATCATCGCAAGGAGAGACACACGGAACTTGAGAGCGCTGGTGTAGCAATAGCTGTTGTGCTTGGACTGGGGTGACCCAGGTTCAAACCTCCACTCAGCCACAAAACTCACTGGGTAGCCAAAGCAAAAAACCCAACAACGCCCACCCACTCTCGGGCACCTGAACTGCCTCACAGGATTGCGGCGAGGATGGTGTGGGAGCAAGAACCAAGGACTGCACTCCTGAGATGAAGAGAAGGCTATAAATAAAAATAAAACGGCTCTCTTCAGGGCTCACTACTCCACAAGGAGACAGCAGATATTACCCTGCCTCATGCCAAGGCTGCTCAACTTGTGTTCTAGGACTTGCCGGGTGTGCAAGAAAAGCCTTTGAGCTTGGTCAGGGGACACAGGCCATCAGCCCCAGCCTGAGGCTGGCATCCAGCTCAAAGATCTCTCTCAGGAGGTCAGAGCCCCTGCTGAGTTCTACATACATGCTATTCACAGATGCAAAGTGCAGAGGGAGACTCACCAAGGTAATTTCTTGTTAAGCAAATGTCTACCACTAGACCTTTGATAGCTCATGTAGTCCCTGGAATACTTAACTCCTACATTGGACAACCCACATTTAAATATGGTTGGCCAACACGTTTCAGCACTGCATCCTTCACTGTGTGTCTGTTCCACAGCTAGACCAGTCAATCCACTCAGATCTGACCACCCCCTGCCTACCCTGAGCCTGCTCCCTGCTTGCACCCCCGCCCCCCACTGTGGGCATTCCAGAAGGCAGCAAAGTCCATTCTACTGATTTATAGGGCATGAGGAGCTGGAACCAGGAATTGCATCACTGAGGCAGCTCCAATTTGGGAAACAAAAAATTCCCCCAATTTGGGGAAACAGATGGATTTCAAGCAGGGACTAGTAAGAAAAGCAGAAGGGGGGACCATTGCAGTCACAGAGAAAGAATTCTCTCCACAAGATGGCGGCAGCAGCAGCTGCTCCATCTCTGTCCACTGGGGTATCAAACCTTTTATTGGTCTACAAAAGCAAGGGGCAGGAAGCCATATGGTTTGGGAGTCACATGATGAAGGCTTTGTATTGGAGACAAAGAATAACTGCATGAGACCGAATCTCATCCATTGCCCCTTCCACTTGCTTTCTTTTTAACCCCTTTCTCCCCTGCAGCTAGGAACAGACAATGTGCAAGTATTGAGGAGATCCCAGTCCTTCCACTTAGCCATGAAGCTCCCTGCCCAGGAAGTGCATGTGCTTGAAGAGCTGTGGTGGCAGATTGCTGTTAGTTTCCATGCGCTCTGTGCACTGTCGTTCTGTGACAAAACTACCTTGTACAGAGTGCATCCAATTCACTAGGCTCTACTCCCAACTCCTAGCAGCTGCCCTGTACCTTAGGCAGAGTACATTCCCAGCTCTGCTACTAAAGAGCCTCAAGTCCTGAACCCAGAACCTTCTGCAAACACTGCCAGTGAGCAAACACTGGAGGAATCCCTAATGTGAAGCAGTTTGGGAACATCCCCACAGGCAGCTTTTGAGCTGGACCGGTCTCTCACTCAAGTTGTACCTGGAACAGACTGCCCATTTCCTCCATTTCCAGGCAATATGGCTTCCAAGTCTCTCTCCTGCCCCTGCCCCCCCTCTTTTGCACCCCCAGCCTGCCACAGAAAGGTCAGGCACTAACTTTAGAGCCAGCTCTCTCCCAGACACGGAGTTGCAGAGTTATCTGGTTACAGTTTTCTGCCGGCAAGTGCTACAGGCAGAAGGTCACATTCCTTGTGGCCCTGACACACAATCCTCCCAGTGACATCCAAGAGAGACTTTGGTTTTTGCGGGGGGTGGGAGAGAAGAGGCAGGAGATGGCGACAGACAAGTGGGGTGGAACTGATCAGGGAGCTCCATGCACACTACTGCTTCCTGCTCAGTGTGACTCAGCAGCAAGGGAAATGAGTCACCCCCAGCCTGGGCACATCCTGGCCATTAGCTTCCCCCATGTGCTTTATCAGACCAAGTCAGCAAACAGGGAGATCAGAAATCGAGGGGATCAAGTGAGTGTCGTCTGTTCAAAGGAGGCAGCTGTGCCAAGAAAGACACAAGCAAACCCTGTCTGAGGGGGAACAACTGCTGTGGGGAGGGGGAGGCAGATGAGCCAGGGTGACTTTCAGATGTCCTTGGGTGGGGGTGGAGGGACGCCAGGCTAGGTCATCTCCTGCTGCAATCCTTCAAGAGCTGCCACAGGCTGAGAGACAGAGGAGCAGGCATCGAGACGCCAAGAGCTTTCATTGGCTGGAAAGTTTTTAAAGCGCTACCCAGGGACTGGCGGGGGGGGGGAGGGAGGGGCAGCCCCCGCCTCCTCCCGCAAGCCGGACTCTCCCTCCACTCGCCCCGCCCCGCCATGCTCAGGCAGGCTCCAAGCACGTCCACTCCCTCCGGACTCACCCGTTAATTCCGATTTTCTTCATTTTGTCTCTGGAAAAATGGTGCTCCTACAGAAAGAGAACACACGGAGGGATGAGCATCGCGTCCAGGGATTTAGAGGGGGTCCCGCGCTAGCTCCCTCCCAGGAACAGCCCACTCGGCTCCAGGTAGTTCAAGCTTGGAGCGAGCCCCGATTCACAATCGGCAGACAAAAGTTCATCCCAGCCTCGCATCGAAAAGGGACATTTTCCCTTAAAGGAGAGTGAGGAGCCGCCACGCCCTCCCTCGCCCAAGGGGGGTAAATGCGAAACTGCACAGACCTAGAGAGCAGAAGGGGGTTGGGGTGTGGGGGCGTGTAGGGGGGCGCGCGGTTGCGTCCAGGAAACGCTGCTAGCCTTGCAAGCGCCACCCGCCCTGAGATGCGGGCTCGGCTTCCGCAGCCGCCTTCCCCGCTCAGCAGGCTCCTGAAACTTTGTTACTGGCAGGCCCGACTGTGAAAGACGCCGCCCCCTCTGGGCAGCCAGGAAAAGGGACACAGAGGAGGAAGAGCGCAGCTCGCGGTTCTCAGACACCCCCCCCGCCCCATATTTCTCAGAAGCGAACCCCGTCGAATTCGGAAGTGACCGTGCACAGGCTTGAAGTTCCCGTTTGCGCATCCTGGGACAGCCAGCAGTCTTGCCGAAGCACAGAGAACCGAGGCGCCGGCCAAAGCAAGGCAATCGCGACCCCTTTGGGCGATGCCCTTTGCCCCCCTAACCTTGGCGCGGCAGTCTCCCGGGGTCCCGCCACTCCCCCACCACCCAAGCACCAGCACCTGCTGCTCCCCTTTCTTCCCTCCTCCTACCCAGCCCCCGCCGCGGCGTCTTTTTCTTACCCAGGCGCTCCTTGACCTTACTCAGCTCTGTAGTGCGGTGATGAGGAGGTGAGAGCGAAGGGTTGCGCGGCCCGCCCTTTATACACCCCGATATGGTAATGACGAGGCCCAGCCCTGCGCGCAGGCACCAAATCAGAGTCCGAGGGGAAGCTACGTGCAGCCCTAATGCCGCGAGCGCAGGCTCTCCCAATTCCCCACCCGCTTTCTGTCTCCTTCCTCCCCTATTCAGTTAGTTAGGAAGTCGCCTTTGTTCCTTCCCGCCAACTTTCACCACCACTGCCATCACCCTCGACCAGGTTTTGTGGGGGACGGGGACCCCACCATCACCCCCACTCATTTTGCAGTTCTGTTGTACTTCCACAGCCTGGAACTCTCCAGGATGCATTTTCAACTTTGCTGGATTGTTGAACTACTTTGATTACTCAATTACTCAGTACCTGGCCTAGCTAAACCCAGGACCGCAGAGGATGGATGTCCCCTTGTATAACCACAAAACAGAAGAGACCAGGGACTGGCAACAGATCCCAGGAATTCTGCCCTTCCCGGTGACATCCGGACTTTCCATCCCCATTCTCTTTGGAATGTGCCCTTTCTTCTACTTGGCAACACCTGCACATTTTGCAGTCCCAAACAAAGTGTTTTGGAGTTGAATTGAGAGGTCCCGCACTTGCCCGGCTATGTTCAGGGCCTGTGTACAACTGAGTACCAAAAGCAGGAAACAAATCAGGAATGGCCCTTGAGTTTTTATTTTAATTAATATATCAATACATATATGCAATCAACAACCTAATCCAGGGTTGCACAACAACTTTGGCCTTTCAGCTGTTTTGGGATTCAACTCCCATCATCACCGAGACACAGTGGCCAATAGTCAGGGATGATGTGGGTTGTAGTCCAACATCTACAGGAGAGCCAAAGTGGTAGTCCAGCATCTGCAGGTCCGGAACATAAAAGTCACTGAACATTCATTTTATTGATATCCATAACGACATTTTCTCTTGGAGTTGTCTGATTCCAGTAGTGTATAAATACAAAACAAAACAAAAACCCCACCCCAAATTACTCTTATTTTTCTTGTGGTCTGTTATTTTTGTGAGCCATCCCAAACAGCATTGAACTGGAGGGGCAGGATAGAAACATTTTAAATAATAATAGTATACATGGGAGTCCAGTTATTCAGAAATACTGTATTTCGTGCCCCAGCCAAGGCAACTGTAGCCGTGCCCATCTCCTCATATCAACCCTCCCTTTTTTTTCTATGATAGGTGTCAATCATCTTCTAATTTGAGAGAGGGTCAGATATATGAGGGAATGGCCCTGATTTTCATGCCCCGATAGTGAAATTATAGAAAGGTTTCACAAGGTGGTCACTACTGGAGAGAGCCTGCTGGGGCAGATGGAAATTGATTTGATTCAGTATGACAGCTCTTATGCTCTCTACCAGCTAGGACAATAGAATGGAACTCCCATGATCAGAGGCAGTCTACCTGGTAGTATCAGCTGCTCCCCCTTGTTAGAAACCAAATGCTAGCCTGGGCTGGCTTTTGGCCTAATGCAGCAAGAAAGTTTATAGGAGTTGATAGATGTCCACCGTTAGAAAGAGCTACTACAAGCCCCCAACTACTTGCACAGACTAGGGCAGCGATTGTCCTTCCTTCCCAATCAGTTCCTGAATCAAAGGCCTACCGCTCCCAATTTCCTTCTCAAAACAAAAACAAAAACAAGGTTTATTTTGCAGCTGTCAGATGCTAAAGTCCATGCCTATGTGTGGTAGCCCCTGTAATGGCTGATGGCAAAAAGCAAGAGTGGATAGGATCGGCAACTTTTCTCCTTGGGAAGATGTCAACAGGCCGGCCCACAAACCAGAATAGTGTTGGTCCGGACTCTGGATCTGCTGAAAGGAAGGCGCACAATTCAAGCGCTCTGGGTTCCGGGTCTCTGTAATCCTTCGCAGAACTTTTGGTTTCGTTCCCTTTGATGAGCCCCAGCCAGTCCCCAGGGATGTTCGGGAAGAGAAGACGGAGGCAATGGAATGGAAGGTGTGGGCGAATGGACGGCAATTGGTCCCCAAGGCCTTTATCAGCGAGGTGGCGGCGACTGCGACCTTCACACATCGCTTGACTACCCCGGATGCGCCTTAAAAGTGTGAACGGGCTCTGCGGCACAAAGAAGTCGGGAGAAGGTGTGTGCAAGTTCGATGGGGATACCTCTGCGGTCCCATCTACGCTGGCAGCTTATCTCTTTGGGCACTAGAGAACCAGCCTTGAGATACCCTCGGGCGTCTCTCACTGCAAAAGTTCTCGCACCGAGATTAGCAAGAGAACCGACATCCGGCACGTTGCTACTTTCCAAATTCACCTTCCTCTCTCTTCCCCCACCTATCCCGAGCAGAAGACGCCTCTATCAAAGTTAATACGGTAAGGGGGCGAGAGGCCAAGCCCAGCCCTCTAGCACAGGCCTCGGGGTTGGGGGTGAAGAGAAAAAGAGGCACTTCCTTTCCTTCTAGCTGCTGTTCCCCTCCCCCCATCCCAAATGCCCGAAGGACTGCAGCGTGTTTCCCAAGCAACCTCAGGCGTAATCGGGGGCGCGGGGGGTGGTGGTGGTGGAGTCATTCCCCTCCTGCTAGTTTTGGTTTCTTAAAGGCCTGCATGGCTAACCCTGCCCTCTTTTCTCGCATCGTTCTAGAGGAGAGATATTCCTGATGCGAAGACTTCTTAAACCGCTCAATCCCGCGCAGAGGCTTCGGTGGGGCCAAGGAGGCATTAGTCCCACGTCTCTGCGGAAGGAATGCAGCCTGAGCCGCCGGCACTGGGAAATTCCCCGCTCGCACACCTACCACCGCTCGCCCACTCCCCAAGAAAAGTTGCTTTTTACCAGCGTCTGGTCTTTCAGGGGTGTCGGGCACGAACCTCCAGAGCGACACTCGGTTCTGTCCCAAACAAATCAGTTCGAATCTCTTTTCACGAACGGAAGAGAAGTGGCGCGGCTCAAACCTGCCCGGTCGCCGCCTTGGACCGCGCTAACCCCAGACGCATGCGAGTTGGGCAGCAGTCCGTTTCCTCGGTGGTAAAGGGAACAGAAAATTCACATGTTCAGAGCATACGTTTATCTTTACGCCAGGTTGCCTCCACCAGCATGAAAAATACACTGTAGGGGAAAACGCAACGCTGTCGTAAAATAGTTACTTGAAAAGACGTTCTATCTGTTTTGCATGCAAAAGGTCCCCAGGTTCAATCTCTGGCATCTCCCAGGTAGGGCTGGGAAAGACTCCTTCCTGCCTGAAGCCTTGTAGTAGCTGCTGCCAGCCAGTGTACACAATACTGAGCTAGAGGGACAAAGTCTGACTCGGTATAAAGCACAATCCTATGTAATTCACAAGCTTGTAATCTCATATATTGATTGTAGACGCGACTCTCACAACATAGGGAATTGTCATTTTGGTTGCTGCTCCCCCCGCCCCCCGCCCGTGTGAACGGAACAGAAACATTCTACATACAAATGAGCAAACTTTGCAAAAAGTTGCCACGGTCAATGACAACTCCACGACTGGGTCCCCCGCCCCGCTTCTTTTCGGCATTGCTCTAGCCAATCACGTTTCAATTGCTCATTGCCCCAGCAACATCTCCCCCCGCCCCCCGACGCCGCGCGCGGGCTTTCCTCCAACACAGCGTGAGCAACATTTCCAATAAGGCCGTGAGAGGGGAAGTCTGCTGCAGGATTGTACCTGCTGAACGTGATTGCGGAAATCCCGCCTTCTCCTTATGATTGGGTTGCACTCGTCAATCGGAGTCACAGCATTGCTATGACGGGGCGAGAGGCACTTTCCCCATTAGCAGCCTTTAACTTAAACTCAAGTCGGCTGTCCCGACTCAGTATGTGTATGGACGCAAGCATGTTTGAAGTTGAGCAGGGGTGTGATTGCAGCTGTGGAAATGGCATCACTTTTTACTGCCTCCCTGGGGCGTAACAAGGTTGTAGTGGGCCCAGAGACAAGACTTTAAAATGCCGCCCCCCTTCACTGAAGCTCAGCTCATGAAGTAAAGAAATAAACTCCTATGTGCCGCAATAGAACATCATCCTAAATTATTTTTTAAAAGGTTTTGTAAATTGTGGACAATGCAAGTCATTTGATGGTACTAGAGAAAGACATGCTGTTCTGGTAGCTCCAGGTCTTAACACTCACATCAGTTTCAGAAGATGGATACAACTGAAGGAAGCCTGGGATGGTGCATGGCTGGGGGAGTCAGTCATGTGACTTGCCTCGGGGGTGGGGCAAGGCAGTGGCCCCCCAGACAACTGTCTCCCCTGGCCCTATTATAGTTACGCCCCTGCTGCCTCCGTGTGCAGATCACTGCAAAAAATGCTTAAAGCAAACTAAGGCTGAGGAGAGGAACCTTCCAGTGGGGGCACACCACCATAGTGTAGTGTGCAAAATTTTGAGCAGGCTCTTGCTGCATAGAAAAGTAGTACCTGAAGATTGCAAAGGAGTGCATTATGCATCAGGGTTGGGGGGAGCTGAATGGCAGAATACACACGTCTTATTGAGGGAAGGGAGAACGTGTGGCAAAGAACATAGTGAGGGAAAGGCATAGTTTGTCAGGAGGTGGGGGAAAAGGTAAAGTATCAGCCAGTTTCCATTGGGTCACCTAGCACCTGCTGGTTTCTGGATTAAATTTATTCCTTCCTCAAAGTGTCATGGCACATGATAACATCTGACATCAATGACAGTGGGGTGGAGACCATAGGGTTTTTCACACAGGGTTTAAAAAACCCTTTAGCTCTCATCTCCTCTGGAACGGAGGGTCTGCATTCACATACTGGGCAGATTTACTCTGAAGTTTCTGTGAGCTATCGGGGAGCACTTCACATGCAATTCAGGGTTTTAAGTCCGTGTTAGAGTATAGTCCAATTTCTATCTGAGGTAAAAACATCAACTTTTTGCATGGGGATTTGGGGACAACTTCGAGTTCATAGTCTCAGTAAACCCGCGGTAATGCCTGCGGTCTGGGAAAGCTCCATGAAATGGGAGAGATGACATTTCGCTGAGGCCATGGGATACTAGGAATAAGTTGTGATAAAAAGCTCAGATGACTGAGTCCCAAATGTGTTGCCTATGATCTGCCTGGCCCATATTATACCTTTGATCTTAAAATGCTAACTCAGCAGTACTTAAGACAATTAGGCTTTAGTATTCCTTCTAACAGGACTTCTGGTCATCTTTATCTGGTGGGCACTAGAATAAAATGTCTGCAGATGAGGTCAAATTTCGTCTTAACTGTATATGGAGTAGGGATGGAGGGTATTTGACAGAGACCAAGAAAGAGCACCGGCACAATCTGAAATGGACATTTCAGACAGATGACCCCTTGAGGTCATTCCTTTGAAGTGTATGTACAGTGCAGTGAGACTTTAGTCCATGACTGTTGCAGCACAGGCAGAGGAATCTGTCCAGTTGATTATAATTACACTGTAATTATGAACCTTTCAGTTTTGACTTCTAGGAGCCTAGTGATTAATAAAACAAGTCAGATGTGATAGCTTCTGAGATGTAATGAATTAACAGTATTCAGTCCCTTGTGGTTGCACAAAGGCAGCTGGGAAGTTGACTCTAGTCGTATGGCCACTGAAGGCTTACGCAGAGCTTTGCCTCCCCAAATGTCAGAGTTGTAAAGACGGCCTGGCGTTGAGGTTCTGAACAGAACTTGGGTTGAGAAACTTACAAATTTCCACGGTAATGTTTTAACCTTTATAGCAGAAATCAGTCCTCTTCCTTGGTATGTGTGGCTTGACACAAAAAAAGAAAAAGAAAAAAGACAGAGATGGTGAAGAGAGGCAGGTGGAAGATGCGCAGCAGGGTAAATACCAAGAGGCGCTGAAGAAAGTTCATTTGGCTCAGGGTGTAACCCGATTCTCATCAGGCTGCTATTCCCACTCATACTGGAGGACCAAGACACTAAGTTTAGCTCTGGCTGAGGTTATGACCTTTAGCAAAAGGCCAGAGGGATGGCTTATAACTTGATACCAAAAGGATGCCAGGAGATGGTCCAGACCCCATTGCCATGATCTTCATTAAGATGACCACTCCTGCACTCTCAGACAACCCCACACAACTTGCGACCCACCATGCCACGGGCATATTGTGACCTGCCAGGGTGCTTAGCCACCACTATGCGTCGTGCTTGTTCCTTGATTTTAACATGCTAACCCAGCAGTATTTCAAGACAATTCGGCTTCGTGCCACTTCAGGCAGGCAGCAAAAACAGGAAGCACACCAAGGCCCTGACAGGCCACAGTACACAGGCGGGGGGTGCATTTGTGGTCACATGTTGTTCAGATCTACCGTAAAGGAAAGGGGACAAAGAGTCCGACTGTGGGATTGCTGGGGCGTTTGCACAATTGCAGCATCTTGTTTGATGAGCAAATAATGGCCAGCAAGGACTCTGTGCAGGGGACAGAGGGCAAACGAGAGAGGAACATCCAATGGTAAAATTTCCCTGTGTTTACATTATAACCGGGGCCAGAACACTTACCTTGTTCATCCTAGGACTATGTGATTGGAGAAGTCAGCACTTGAATTTACCACATGGATACCCCGTGTGTTACATATAAGGATTTCCCAAACGTTTGCACAAGGAAGCAAAGTGTGGCAGTGGGAAGCAGAACCTAACAAAAGCCCTGCTGGATCAGGCCCAAGGCCCATCTAGTCCAGCATCCGGATTCACACAGTGGCCCAACAGATGCCTCTGGGGAGCCCACAGGCAGACGTTGAGGGCATGCCCTCTCTCCTGCTGTTACTCCCCTGCAACTGGTACTCAGAGGCATCTTGCCTCTGAGGCTGGAGGTGGCCTATAGCCCTCCGACTAGTAGCCTTAGACCTCTCCTCCATGAAGTTATCCAAACCCCTCTTAAAGCAATCAAGGCTGTTGCCTGTCACTCCATCTTATGGCAGAGAATTCCATAGGTTGATGATATGTTGTGTGAAAAAATACTTCATTTTGTTGGTCATAAATTTCTTGGCAATCAATTTAATGGGATGACCCCTGCTTCTAGTGTTATGTGAGAGGGAGAAAAATCTATCTCTATCAGTCATCTTTTTTCAAAACTAAAAAGCCCCAGGTGTTGTAACCTTGCTTCATAAGGAAAATGCTCTTGCGGCTCTGACTCAGTGCCCTGTGAAGATGTTGATAGGTTACACTTAGGTTTAGAAACTTCAGCAACAGGGCAGTGTTATTCATTGTAAGGCCCAGAGCAGGGAGGCCCCCACCCTCTGACTAATTGTTTATTGGGCCTGTGTTAAGCTTTGACAGAGAATGGAGACAACCATTCTCGCTGCGCTATGCCTAGCCGGAGGGTGATGGTGGTCCTTTAAGGGAAACAGAACCCACTTGAGCCCCTGCATCATTTTGAAAGATGTGCACAGAGAACTGGGAGGTGTAGCTCTTCCTAGCACTTTCCTCATAGAGCAGTTGAGAGAGGGCGCCATCTCTCTTAAAGGGCCCTCATAGCATTAAAAAAGTACAACACAGTGTGGAGGTGCTCCATAGTGTGGAAGACTACAGTACTAGAAGCCCAGTTAGATAGTATACCCCAAAGGAGGAAAGGTACCACTTAGTCCAGGAGGATGCCAGCATGGCTAACAGGTACCGTCAAGTAAGCCATAAAAGGGAAGAAGATTTCCTTCCAAAATTGGAAGGCCTGTCCAAATGCAAAGAACAGAAAGGAACACAAACTCTGGCAAAAGAAATGCAAGGCAACAATAAGGGAGGTGAAAAGAGTTTGAGGAACATTTAGCTAAAAACATCAAGGGGAATAACAAAAACTTCTTTAAATACATCAGAAGCAGGAAACCTGCCAGGGAGGCCATTGGACCATTAGACAATGAGGGAGTGAAAGGGATTATTAAGGAGGATATGGAAGTTACAGAGAAGCTAAATGAGTTCTTTTCATCTGTCTTCACGGCAGAGGATAATGAGCATATACCTGCTCCTGAACCAAGCTTTTCGGGGATGGAGGCTAAAGAACTGAGTCAGATAGAAGTGACAAGCAATGATGTTCTAAACTGTCTGGAAAAACTGAACACTAGCAAATGACATCCATCCAAGAGTCCTCAAATAACTCAAATGTGAAATTGCTGACCCCCTTGCTAAAATATATAACTTATCCCTAAAATCAGGCTCTGTACCGGAGGACTGGAAAGTAGCAAATGTAACACCAATTTTCAAAAAGAGATCCAGGGGTGATCTGGGAAATACAGGCCGGTAAGCTGAACGTCTGTTCCAGGCAAATTGATGGAAAGCATCCTCAAGGATAAAATTGTAAAGCACATAGAAGAAAAGGACCAGCTGGGAGAGAACCAGCATGGCTTCTGCAAAGGGAAATCTTGCCTCACAAACATTCTGGAGTTCTTTGAGAGTGTCAACAAGTGTGTGGATCAAGGTGATCCAGTTGACATAGTATACCTGGACTTCCAAAAAGCTTTCGACAAAGTTCCTCATCAAAGGCTCCTGAGAAAACTTAGCAGTCACGGGATAAGGAGACAAGTACATATGATATGTGAATTGCTAACTGGTTGAAGGACAGGAAACATAGGGTAGGTATAAATGGAGAGTCTTCACAATGGAGAGAAGTAAGAAGTGGGGTCCCCCAGGGATCTGGACTGGAAGTGGTGCTTTTTAATTTATTCATAAATGATCTAGAAGTAGTGGTTAGCAGCCAGATGGCCAAATTTGCAGATGATACCAAACTCTTTCGTGTAGTGAAATCCAAAATGGATTGTGAGGAGCTCCAAAAGGATCTCTCCAAACAGGGTGAGTGGGCGACAAAATGGCAAATGCAGTTCAATGTTGGCAAGTGTAAAGTGATGCACATTGGGACGAAAACCCCAACTTCAAGTATATGTTGATGGGATCTGAGCTGTTGGTGACTGACCAGGAGAGGGATTTTGGGGTTGTGGTGGACAGCTCATTGGAAGTGTCGACTCAATGCGTGGCCCGGAAGACACTAAGACTAGGGGGGAGGTGCCCCCCTGCAAGACCCTTCTGAAGGGGATCCCACAGTTTTGCCTTCATTGAAGGTGCCTGAGGTTGTTGTACCCTGCCCACAACTCTTCTTGGATATTATCCATTCAGAGTGGGATCATCCCACTGAAGCCAAGGGCCCTCCCCCTGGGGTTAAGTGACTCTATACCACCACCAAGGCAGTGATGGATAAGCTCCAGGTTCCACCAGTAGACGCTGAGGTTGCGGCCCTGGTGACCGGCGCTGTCTTACCTAGGGATGGAGATGAGCTCCTACGCAATCATGATGATAAAAAATGCGATGCTGCCCTGCGCAGATCTCATGAGGCATCTTCCCTGGCTATGCGGGCTTCCACTGCCAATTCGATTTTTGCCCGCGCCTCGGCATTGTGGATTAAGGAACTCCTACCCCTGGTGCCTCCCGAGCTGCTGGCCCTGAGGCAGGGCCTCAATAAGCTACACAAAGCTTCCGCCTTCATGGCCGATAGCTCTCTGGACGCGACGCAGCTTTCGGCTAGGGCCATGGCCTCTGATGTCACAGTCAGGCGTCATCTATGGCTAAAACATTGCAGGGTGGACCAGAAGTCCAGGTCCAATTTGGCTAATTCGGCCTTTAAAGGGAACAAACTTTTGGGGGATATTTTGGAACCTGTATTGGTCGAAGGAAAGGATAAGAAGAAGGCGATGCCTTCTTCTTCCATACAGCGGCAGTGGCAAGAACGCAAGCAATTCCCCTCTAATTCCTCTTCTTTTAGGGGTTTCCGGTCGTCCTTTCGTCCCCGTCAGGATAGACAAGACAAGTTCCCTTGGAAGAAGCCTCAGCAGTCCTTTCGTGACAACTCGCAGTCCAGATTCCCAGCCCGGAAATCAGCAGAAGTCCGGATTTAAGCTCTCAGCCACACAATGATGGTTTTCCGGAACCCCAGGTGGGCGGCAGACTGCAGTTCTTTGCCCAGGCCTGGGCGGGGACCTGCTCGGACGCTTGGGTCCTTCAGACCGTGGCCCATGGCTACAAGTTGGATTTTCTTGCCTACCCTCCCGATTGCTTCCTGGTGTCCCCTAGCTCCAGAAAGGGGGGCAAACACGCCCTGATGTCGTCTGCCATCCGCCACCTGGCTGACATTCAGGCAATCAAACCGGTTCCTCCTGAAGAGATTGGGTGTGGCGTCTACTCTATTCTCTTCTTGGTGCCAGAGAAGAATGGGGAATGGAGAGCCATACTCGATCTGAAGTTTGTGAACCAGTTCCTCCGGGTCAAGCACTTCCGGATGGAGACCCTTCGTTCCATCTTGCTGGCACTCCAGAGGGGCGACTTCCTGTCCTCGGTGGACTTGAAGGAGGCCTACCTCCACGTCCCTATCCATCCCCAGGACAGGAGGTTTCTTCGGTTCACTTATGTGGGGGCCCACTTCCAATACCGGGCTCTCCCCTTCGGTCTGTCGACTGCGCCACGCGTGTTCACCAAGATTATGGTAGCACTCGTGGCGCACTTGAGGACGAAGGGGATTCATTTGTACCCGTATCTGGACGATCTTGTAATAAGATCGCCGTCTTTCCGGAAGGCCCTGGGGGACGTGGAGGAGACCCTCTCCATCCTCCAGGCCCACGGCTTTCTCGTGAACCGCCAAAAGAGCTCTCTGTTTCCCCCAAACCGGATTCAACACTTCGGGGCTGTGATAGATTCTGTAAAGGGGACGGCATCCCTCTCTCAGGAGAGACGACGGAAGCTGTCCAACGCGTGCCGAAGGGCGGGCCTCCGCAGTCATTCGGAGGTCCTCTTCCTCAGCCAGCTTTGGGGGATGATGGTGTCCGCCATAGGAATAGTACCTTGGGCCCATCTTCATTCACGCCCGCTCCAGTGGCTGCTTCTGCCTCTCCAGGACTTGGTAAAAATGCGGGACTGCACGACCAGCTAGTGATAGATAAACATGAACCGTGCAGTAGGGTTAGGGTTAAAAAGCCCCTGCCATGTTCCTTCCGCCTTATGTACGCTATGATAAGAGATATTCACAAGTTCCCCATTTAGGACAGATTGAGACAATTTCCTGGCTGTTGATATTCAATTCATGTTTAGAAACATTTTTTTAAAAAGGTAAATGACAATACTTCCCTGTAATTGGCATTGTGAGCAGAATTGCTATTAACTAATATTTCTTAAGGGCTTTGTAATAGTGTTTTTAGTGATATACATCTAACTGATGAATACAGCCCGTAATAATCCAGAATTATGTCATCACTTATTGGTAATTTTCATAGGTTTTGCAAGCTAAGCAATTACATTGATAATTATTGTTGATGACTGGTCATGACCAATATTTTCTGTAACATGTAAGCATCACATAGGGTGCTTTTCCCCCCCATAAAAATGGGCACACTTTTCTTTGATTCATGAATTTGGATGGTTGTCTCCATGGTTGGCCAATTTTTGAGAGCTCTGTCGTATACAGATACTCTGTACAGATCTGCTCACTAGCAATTATATTACACCTTCGTTCTCAACATTCCTGCACTTTCTCTCAAAACAACAAGCTCCTCTTATATCTATTTATCACCTGGAGCTCAAGGACTTGTTATCTCAATGCAATGTTTGCAATTGTTATTTTAGTTATGTCAGAATTCAGGTGATTTGTGACTCTTGTGATTGGTATAAGCATGCATATGTATTCAGTACTTGGTTTGGGCCCCTTTTGCAGCAATTACTGCCTCAATGCGGCGTGGCATGGATGCTATCAGCCTTTGGCACTGATGAGGTGTTATGGAAGACCAGGATGCTTCATTAGCGGCCTTCAGCTCTTCTGCATTGTTTGGTCTCATGTCTCTCATCCTTCTCTTGGCAATGCCCCATAGATTCTCTATGGGGTCAGGTCAGGCGAGTTTGCTGGCCAATCAAGCACAGTACACTGTATACTTTTCAGAGGTCCGATATTGTTCTATTCTACAATCCTTGTCTTCTTGGTTCCATGTAATATTCTAATTTTCTGGGATTGTGGATTTGGGGTTTTCATGAGCTGTATGCCATGATCATCACAATTATAACAAATTAAGGCTTGACTTATCTCGCTTTGCATGTAATGCGTCTATCTCATATATCAGTTTCACCTTTTAATTTGCATTACTGAAATTAATGGACTTTTGCACGATATTCTAATTTTCCGAGTTTCACCTGTATGTCAGGCAGCAGTGATATAGGAAGGTGCTGAAAGGCATCATCTCATACTGTGCGGGAGAAGGCAATGGTAAACCCCTCCTGTATTCTACCAAAGACAACCACAGGGCTTTGTGGTCGCCAGGAGTCGACACCGACTCGACGGCACAACTTTGCCTTTAGTGTCCTAGGGTACCAATAAATGGCAGTAAATGGTCAATTATATTTACTATAATGTTAGCATTGGTTTTACCATCATGGGAGTCACTGTTTGGACTTCTGCCTGAGGCATGAACAGGGCTTGTGGTGGTTCTGTTTATTCATAGGTACAGCAAGGCCTCACTTCTCCCTGAGCTGGTAGGAGGTGAGCACACTGAGGTAATTCAGCACAGCAAGCTGGAGCAAGCCGGCACCCACTAATTGGGCAAATTGGTCGGAGTGCCTGGCAGGGGAAATACAGCTCCCAGTGCCTTCTCTCCTCTCCCTCCTCTTACACACATGCCCATGGCTTGAGAGAACAGGGTGATGAGCCTGACAAAAGGGAAGAGAAAGCAATGGGAATGGACTCTCTTTTGTATAAAAGGGAGGTCAGAGGGGGGGAGAGGCACATGGGCAGCCTCAGGGTAGGCACAAGAGGCCAGTGTTGCTGTGAAGTAATCCGAGAGAGTTTCCATAGCTACAGCATGTCAGCATTGCCAGGACTTGACCCAACCTGTCGCCCATAAACTGAGTGGTAGCTGTGAGGAACAATGGGGAATGAGTGCTTTTGAAACGCTAGAAACATTTCTGTCTAGAAGAGGGTTGGAAAAGTAGTCCCTTGTAGAGGCTCCTGGCTGTTATGTCATTGAGATGCTGGTGGTGGTGCCATCTGCTGGCTACAGAGTTTGCCAGTTCCAACCCTTACACGAATCAGAAAAGAAAATCCTGACTCCCTTGCCAAGAGAACTGTGGGGAAAGGGCCAAACTAGAAATGATTGCCTCACAAGAAATCCATACAAAGATGACATCTAGCACTTGACATAACTGTTGACGATAAGTTTTCTTGTTTGATGACTTTGTTTTTTGTATTGTTAAAATATAAAAGTACAGAGTTTTAAAAGTGCAGCACTATATTCAGAAAGGGCAGTTTGCCTAATGAATGGCTTCATGTGTGCAGAAAAATTGGTTCTTAAATATGCATGTGTAACACAGGTTCCCCCCCTCCATTGTATAATATAGTAAAGGAAAGGAAACTCCTGGTGCCCACAGAGCCCTGTGGTTGTCTTTGGTAGAATACAGGAGGGGTTTACCATTGCCAGCTCCCACGCAGTATGAAATGATGCCTTTCAGTGCTTTCCCATATCACTGCTGCCTGATATAGAAGTTTCCCATATTCTGGGAAACACACCAGCGGGGATTTGAACCAACAGTCTCCTGCTATCTAGGCTAGTTGCTTCCCCACAGTAGGAATTCCATATTTTAAACTGTGAAAACCTGAAAGTCCCTGATCAGTTTTGTGAATGCCAAATTACTCAGATACACTGTCACTTAAGTGACAGTTCTCCAACAAGAGTGGAAAGGTGTATCTGGCCACTTACAAAACATTTGGAATCATCAGTGTTTATAGCTGATTGTTGACACTCAGCAGTTTGGACACAGACAGCACTTCCCCTTCCACCTGCTACACTTTTAAGCACACAGTTCCCCATGCGGCCTTCCTATTAAGTGAGCCACTGTCCAAGTCCTTTTTTCACGCTAAGGGTTGCCTGTTTGTACACCTTCTCCCATCAACCTCCTCTAGGAGCTGAGTGGTAACGTATCACTTCCTCACTGCATCCCAGCCCAAGAGGTTGATTACCATTGCTTAAGCAGTTATCCAGATACCACAGCAGCACACGTAGGAGGAGGTGGTGGTGAGGTGTGTCAGTTTTGGTCTATTCCTCTCCCTCTCTATTAAAAAAGCTCCTTGTACATAGATGGCTGGTGGCATCAGAAGGTGCCTTCAGTCTCTTTGTCATGAATGCAGACTGAGGAGTAGAGAAAATGGAGGGAAAGTTGCATGTTTGCATTGCATTGGGCTTCCCCTGCTAAGCACAAAGGATACCTCTTCAAAAGCAAATGCTTTGGCTGTTTGATTTTCAATAGCTACCTGACCAGGAACATGAAGCTATGTCCAACTCCAGCCACAAAGCAAAAGGAATTAAATGCCCAAAACATGATGTTTGATCCCATATATTGTCTGTTAGTGGGAAAATAATTTGCTGGGTCTGTTTCAGTGGTCTATCCATTAATTTATTATACTTGGAGTAAGAATAGATACAGTGTTAAACGTGTCATTTGCACACACATGTGCGCGTGCATATGTGCCCCATCCCTCCAAACACTGGACTGGAAGCTCTGGTAAAATGTTTTTCAATTTCCAGGTAAGTGGTGGTGATGGTGGGGAAATCTTATTGTTGCTTATAAACATTATGCTTATAAGTTGGCCTACAGCCAACTAATGGTGCAGCGGGGAAATGACTTGACTAGCAAGCCAGAGGTTGCCGGTTTGAATCCTGCTGGTATGTTTCCCAGACTATGGGGAACACCTATATTGGGCAGCAGTGATAGAGGAAGATGCTGAAAGGGCATCATCTCATACTGTGCGGGAGATGACCATGGTAAACCCCTCCTGTATTCTACCAAAGACAACCACAAGGCTCTGTGGTTGGCAGGAGTGGACACCAACTCAATGGCGCAACTTTACTTTACACTCTAGAGCTAGTATTCCTGGAACTAAATTCCAAGATTAGTTTCAGCAATATCATCCTGCAGCAATATCATCCTGCCTAGAGCACAAAAATACCTCTTCCCAGGAGCTAGTAATAGCTGATTAGGGACATGTAAACTATCCTTAAAGAGAAGGAATTTCCCAGGATATTTGAAGTGGAGTTAGAAGAAACCTTGTCAAGAGAGAGAGAGAGAGAGAACGAGAACTCCTGGAGACTTTTGAGGGAACTAGAAAAAATTGTGTGTGGTGTGGGGAAGTACATTCAGCCTCAACCTAAGATATTCTTTAAGGAACTAACAACAATTACAACAACTAACAACAAGAAACAGGCCTTTTATAGTTGTGAAGTGTGTTTGTAGCAGTTTAGAGAAAGTTAGAGCATTTATTCTAAAATATTTCTTTTCCATTTTAGTCTCATGAGCTTGTAAAATATACCTTTTGCTTTATAGTTTTAGTATAAGCAGGAAATTAGTAAACGTTCATTCTTTTAAAAATAAGAATCAAGCCTGTATGATTTCATTTTTCTGGTTCTCTGCTAAATAACCACACTGCTTCTAATAAATGAGAGGGACTTCCAACTGGCTGGGTTTTATATAAATAAGACTAAAACAAAGGTGTTGACAAAAAATATGGATCAGAAATCTAAGGATAGATTTTTTGAAATAAGTGAACTGAAAGTGGAGAAGAAAATTAAATACTTGGGCGTCTGGTTGACAAACAAAAACGCTTTGTTGTTTTTAAATAATTATATTAAAATATGGGATATAGTAAAAACTGACTTGCAAAGATGGACTAGAATGAACTTATCTTTAATGGGAAGAATTTCAGTTGTGAAGATGAATGTTTTACCTAAAATGCTGTTTCTTTTCCAGACTATTCCTATAATTAACACCTTAACTTGTTTCAAGCAATGGCAAAAGGACATAACCAAATTTGTTTGGCAAGGGAAAAGACCAAGAATTAAATTTAAAAATTTAACAGATGCTAAAGAAAGAGGTGGTCTTACCCTGCCTGATTTACGGTTGTATTTTGATGCTGTTTGTTTGACGTGGTTAAAAGAATGGATAACATTAAGAAATCCCAGAATACTTGATCTGGAAGGATTCGATAGAAGGTTTGGATGGCATTCATATCTGTGGTACAATAAAAGTAAAGTGCATAAAGATTTTCTTAATCGTTATGTAAGAAGGAGTCTAATGAGAGTGTGGGTAAAATATAAAAAATGGTTGGAATCGAAACTCCATTATGGTTATCCCCAATTGAAGCTTTAGCATGTAAAGAGACAAATATGCAACCTGAATAGGGTACCTATAGGGATTTGTTATGTTTCCAAGAAAAGGGCTGTAAATTAAAAAAACCTAATCGAAGTACAAAATTTGGTTAGTAACTGATTTCAGTACCATCAGTTAAATGAAGTTTATAAGAAGGATCTTAAAGTTGGATTTGAGGATCAAATGTTGAGATTTGAGAAGGAGCTGCGTGAAAATGATGAAAGATTAGTTTCTAAGATGTATAGGCTGTTGCTTTTGGAGGAGACAAGAGATGAAGTGGTTAAAATGACTATGATAAAATGGGCTCAAGATGTGGGTCATAATATAGATATGGCAGCTTGGGAAAAATTATGGAAAATGGATTTAAAGTTCACTGCATGTTATACTTTAAAAGAAAATTATTATAAGATGATGTACAGGTGGTATTTGACACCTAAAAAATTAGCACTAATGTATAAAAATGTTTCAAACAAATGTTGGAAATGTGGACACTGTGAAGGAACTTTTTTCCATATGTGGTGGTCTTGTATGAAGGCAAAGGCCTTTTGGGACATGATATATAATGAGTTAAAGAATTTTTTAAAAATGATATTTCCTAAGAGACCAGAATCCTTCCTGCTGGGAATAACACAAGGAGAGATTTCCACAATAAATTTAACATTCTTTATGTATGCAACCACGGCGGCCAGAATAGTATATGCGCAGAAATGGAAGGATAATGAATTGCCCTCAAAAGAAGATTGGTTGATAAAAATTTTGGAATATGCTGAGATGGAAAAACTTACAGTACTGATAAGAGATCAAAACTTGGAATCTTGGTATTCTTATTATACCTAAAGAACTATTTTTCTAATATTGATTTTTCAACAGGGTTTGAAATTTAGTAATCTTAGCAGGTTGAGTAGAGTAAAATAGAGTTTGTAAGGTATAGGATCTATGTTTTGAATTACTATAGCAATGGTTGAATTGTATAGTTAGTGATTCGCGCGGATTGGTGAGCAGGAAGTCAACATTTGTTTAATTGGATGTAACGAGATTGTTAAGATATTGTAAAAATCAATAAAAATTTTAAAATAAAATAAAAATTAAAAAAAATGAGAGGGACGGATATCCTCCCGTTTGTAATTATTTCAGCCCAGAGAAGGACTCTTCAAAGTTGGAACTTTTGGTCACGTGGGGAAATTATCCCCAGGGAGTAATCTAGGACAAGGAGAGATACCAGAGTTTCCTAAAGAGGAGTTTACGTGTGCATGAGCATTTAACCAGCATTACGTTTACGGCCACCAACATGGGGAACAATGAAGAGAATATTGGTCTCTGTTTAGATTAGTGAGGTAACTAGGACAAGGGAAGAAAATTCTACTCATTAAGATCTAGCAGCTTGGGATTTCAACTGGACTGGAATTCCTCTCACCAGCTGACACTGGTGTGTGCAAGCCATTTACTCACAGGGACCTGTGTGTGTGTGTGTGTGTGTGTGGTGTTTTCTTCTCACATTATGATCCCAATGAAAGTCCACCACTTCACCCCCACCCCCAAAGATGCACCACCAGCAGCTTCCTCCTGGAGCCAATAGTGGCTGCAGGGGAGGTGGTGTGATTTTCAGCAACAATATTCCAACTGAGTAAATCAAAATATCCATGAAATGGGCCAGAACCCCTGATCCCCAACCTTATTTCAGAAGTCAGCCAAAGACATCCCACAAGCCAAAAGACATGCAACACAAGCAAGAGATAAGCTTAAATACTGCACACAACTGCTAAATGTTAAATGCCCAGCTCTCCAGAGTTAACACTTTTCCAATACAAACTTGCAAATCAAACCTGTAAGCAACTATAGCACCTCTGTCCTCTCAGAGCCATGACATCACAACAGTGCTTTTTAACTAGTGGCACAAATACCACTGGTGGCACCCCTGCTGAGCAGAGAGACACCTTTGTAAAGTGACAATTCTTTATTTAGCAGGGGGAGAGCAACTGGCCCTATCCATCCCCAGCACAGCATTCCTCCAGTGACTATTGCTGGTCTCTCTCTTATGCTTCTTTTTAGATTGTGAGCCCTTTGGGGACAGGGAGACATTTTATTTATATCTAGGTAAACTGCTTTGGGGACTTTTGTTGAAAAGTGGTATATAAATATTCGTCATATCTGTTCATATATTCAGTGTGGCAGGTGGTACTTGGCCCCACTGCCTGGTGTCGCTCCAGCTGGTCCAGTTTTACTGGAAAGGGAAATCTGGGGCAGCTGTGCTCTGGCAGCAAGGGACAGTTGTGCAGCAGCAGCCCAGACTTTCTAAAGAGGCATGCGTTGGTTAGGCAAGGAGGGTATAGAGGAGGAGCGACAGCAGCAGCAGCAACTGATAAAGCCTGCTCCTATACCTTCTCTGGTGACCATGGTACCTGCAAAGGTGGCATGAAAAAAGCAGGGGGCGGTGGGGGGGGGGGGAG
Source organism: Hemicordylus capensis (assembly GCF_027244095.1). NCBI lineage: Eukaryota > Metazoa > Chordata > Lepidosauria > Squamata > Cordylidae > Hemicordylus > Hemicordylus capensis. The sequence continues at coordinate 164,916,426 of NC_069658.1, forward strand.
CAGAGGTTGGGAAAGCTCTGCATTGCACTAAATATCTTAGGTAGCCAACCTCTCCTGTGAACCGTTGCATCGGCTGCAGTACTACAGAATCCGTGGGGAGATCTCTTTGTTTCCCATGTGCTATTTAACCTCTATTTCCTCCTGTTCCAGAGTCGACTGTATTGTTTTCCCCTTCTGTTCATTCTCTCTGCCAGCTAGTGGGCTCACACACAGACACCTCCCCCCATCCCCCTGTGGGTATATATACATTTATATCCAAGATGTTGAGGTTGCAGGCAGGGATTTGTGTTTTCTATTTTTGTATAGTGCTTGGCACTGATTGATTGATTGATTGGATTGCTGTCAAGTCGGTGTCGACTCTTAGCGACCACATAGATAGATTATCTCCAGGATGACCTGTCTTCAACTTGGCCTTTAAGGTCTCATTGAGCACTTTTATATTATTATTATTTCTTGTTTACTCAGTCAGACAGGTGTTATTGACTGGTTTGTTTTATCCAGACATCGAGTCCTTCCCAAGGACCTGGGATGCCAGAATTTTATTGTCAGTTGTTACAGATATCATCGCAGAATATAGGCTGTTCCCAGTAAAGCTGCTTTTTGTAATTGGCTGATGGTGATTTCTGTGGCCCCTATGGTGTTGAGGTGCTCTTCAAAGTCTTTTGGAACTGCACCCAGGGCGCCAATTACCACTGGGATGATTTTGGTCTTCTTCTGCCACAGCCTTTCGATTTCAATTTGTAGATCTTTGTATTTGGTGATTTTTTCTATTTCTTTTTCTTCTGTTCTGCTATCCCCTGGTATTGTTATGTCGATTATTTTAACTTGTTTTTCTTTCTTCTCGACTACAGTTATATCTGGTGTATTGTGTGGCAGATGTTTGTCTGTTTGTAGTCGGAAGTCCCATAATATTTTTACATCTTCATTTTCTACCACTTTTTCAATTTTATGGTCCCACCAATTTTTGGCTACAGGTAGCTTGTATTTTTTGCAGATGTTCCAGTGTATCATCCCTGCTACCTTGTCATGCCTTTGTTTGTAGTCAGTCTGTGTGATCTTTTTACAACAGCTGATTAGGTGGTCCACTGTTTCATCTGCTTCTTTACAAAGGCGGCACTTGCTGTTTGTTGTGGATTTTTCGATTTTTGCATTTGTTCTTAGTGCCTGTTCTTGCACAGCCAGTATTAAACCCTCTGTTTCTTTCTTCAGGTTGCCATTCTTAAGCCATTGCCAGGTCTTGGTGATGTCTGATTTTCCACTTATATTGTGCAAATATTGACCATGCAGGGGCTTATTTCTCCATTTTTCTGCTCGGTTCTTGACTTGTTCTTTCTTGTAGGCCTGCTTTCTTTCATTGGTGTTGAATAGTTTCGCGTTATTGACCATTTGAAGTGCATCGTCTTCACTGTCCTTGATATATTCTTCAAGGCCTCTTTTCTCCTCCTCTACTGTTTGATGGACTTGCAGCATTCCTCTTCCACCTGAGCTGCGAGGGAGCTATAGCCTATCGACATCACTGCGGGGGTGCAGAGCATGATTGATGGTCATGATTTTCCTGGTCTTACGATCTAGCGTCTCTAGCTCTGCCTTGTCTATTATTCTTGTCTATTATCTAGCTCTGTCCAGTCTATTATTCCTGCAGTGTATCTGATAACAGGTATAGCCCAGGTGTTTATGGCTTGTATGGTGTTCCTGCCATTGAGTTTGGACTTGAGGATTTTTCTAACTCTCCTCATGTATTCACTTCCAATTTTTCTTTTAACTTCAGTGTGAGCAATGTTATCAGCCTGGAGAATGCCCAAGTATTTGTAAGGTTCTTTCTCTTCCAGGTTCTTGATTTTGCTTCCATTGGGCAGTTCTATTCCTTCTGTTTTTCTTATTTTTCCTCTGTTCATTATTAATGCAGCACACTTGTCTAGTCCAAACTCCATTGCTATATCGCTACTGAATATACGGACAGTGCTTAGCAGTGATTCGATTTCTGACTGGGACTTTCCATACAACTTCAGATCGTCCATGTACAGCAGATGGTTGATTTGACTTGATGTTTTAGATGTTTGGTATCCGAGGCCTGTTTTGTTTAGTATTTGTGAAAGTGGGGTCATGGCGATTACAAACAACAGAGGGGATAGTGAGTCCCCTTGGAAAATGCCTCTTCTAATGCTAACCTGTCCAAGTGTCTCGCCATTGATTGTTAACTGTGTACTCCACATGCTCATTGCTTTTTTAAATAAATATCTGAATGTTTTTGCTGACACCAGTTGTTTCTAAACATTTTAGTATCCATGTGTGAGGCAATGAATCGAAGGCTTTCTTGTAGTCAATCCATGCAACACTTAGATTTGTTTTTCTTCTCTTGCAATTTTCTAAAATCATTTTGTCAATCAGCAGCTGGTCTTTTGTGCCTCCGGTGTTCGGACAATTTCCTTTCTGTTATTATTATTACTATTATTATTATTAATACTACTACTACTACTACTACATTTATATCCCGCTCTTCCTCCAAGGAGCCCAGAGCGGTGTACTACATACTTGAGTTTCTTTCACAACAACCCTGTGAAGTAGGTTAGGCTGAGAGAGAAGTGACTGGCCCAGAGTCACCCAGCTAGTTTCATGGCTGAATGGGGATTGGAACTCGGGTCTCCCCGGTCCTAGTCCAGCACTCTAACCACTACACCACGCTGGCTCTATTAAAAGGTTGAGGTATTTATTTATTTAATGTATTAAATAATATAGTAATGCGATGGTGCTGCAATTTTGCTGAAGGCAAAATGAGTAAAACATGAGAATCACTGTTCAGAAGCATCTATTCCAGACATCTTCACCTGCTCTGGGCTTCCTACTAGACCTCTAGCAAAACTTCCTGCGTTGCCATCTATGGAGAAGAGGCTTCCTTCACGTTACCTTGGCCAGAAGGTTTAGTGAGGCCTTTTATTTCCATGGCTTTAAAAAGACTCCTTTTCATGGCGCTAAGGAAAGCAGATATTCATCCCTTTACCTGTCAGGATGGAATTCACACCAGGTTAATGGCTGCCAAGCCATCAAGTTAAGAGATGTAAATGGAAAGACTTCAGCCCAGGTAATTGTTCCCCTATTTAAGAGTGTGTGAGGTGATAATAGCTGGAGCATCTATGGCCCTTCTCACTTCACAAATGCACAAACCCTAACTTGCAAATTTAGAGGGTGAAGTGCAATTAACTATTGTATCCAGCTGTCTTCCTGTACTCAGATGGGAGACCACTGGGATGAGATCAGTTTTCCTCTTTCATGTTCTGGGCATTAGAAGATTCAACCTCTTAACCCTTGAAGTCCTTCCCTCTCAAATGAGGCAGGACTTAAGAACTCCTTCCTCATGAGGAAGAATTTAGGGAGAGCTTCTAGCCTTAGAGAGCAGGAGGCTGCTGGTTCGAATCCCCGCTGGTGTGTTTCCCAGAATATGGGAAACGCCTATATCGGGCAGCAGTGATATAGGAAAGTGCTGAAAGGCATCATCTCATACTGCATGGGAGATGGCAGTGGTAAACCCCTCCTGTATTCTACCAAGAAAATCACATGGCTCTGTGTCAGGAGTCGACACCGACTCGGTGGCACAACCTTTTCTGGCCCCTACTTTGCTAGGCTGCAGGCTGGGTTTTGGATTTTTGTTGTTCCTCTCCGAGGATAAAGAACAGTGACCATGCTTTGTACGTTTTGAGCTCTTTCCCATTAAGAATCAAGCCCGCCAATTTTAACAGAAGACCAGGTAGTATGTCAGAATACAACTAGCTTTTCACTCTTTCTCCCCTATATTAATTCTGAAACTTTATTACTTGTAAACTCTGTTCTTTTACTGTATGTAATTTTAAGAAGGTTTATATTATTGTAAGCTAGATTGTGCTGTATTTTATACTTATTGCTTGTCCTGTTTATGTCTACATGCTATTTAGAAGGGTCTTGGTTTTGGAATCTTCTTTTGCCTACAGAAGATTCTCAATCAAGTGGCAGCACAAGCATCCAGCCATCAATCATCACAACTCTGACACAATCATCACAACTCTGACACAATCATCACAAGGTCTATTTCCCAAACCTCCCATGAGAAAACTTTAGGCTTTGCACTGATAGATATACAGGGAGGTTTAGAAATGTTGAAGATGGAATAAAAATCAATCAAGTGGTCCTAGCTAATGCAGATATCCACTCATTTAGAGCAGAATTTTTCTTGGCACATAGAAACCCAAACTGCTCATTCTCCAATTAATTTATCAAGATTGGAGAGAACTACCCTCCTGTATTCTACCAAAAGAAAACCACAGGGCTCTGTGGGCGCCAGGAGTAGAAATCAACTTGATAGCACCCTTTACTGCTCTGGTAAGCCACCTAGTGGTGCAGTGGGGAAATGCTTGATTAACAAGCAGGTTGCCAGTTCGAATCCCTGGTAGTACTATATTGGGCAGCAGTGATACAGGAAGATGCTGAAAGGCATAATCTCATATTGCGCAGGAGGTGGCAATGGTAAAACCCTCCTGTATTCTACCAAAGAAAGCCACAGGGCTCTGTGGGTGCCAGGAGTCGAAATTGACTTGACGGCACACTTTACCTAGTTATTGCCATAATGAATGGAAAAAACTTTAAGAAGGAAAAGGGCAGGAAACAACTCATATCTGAGTTTACGATGAATAGCAAATCCGTTGCTTGGATGGTCACTAGGATCCAGTAGCTCACTAGAAGTATGATTTCCAGTTTGCATGTTCCATAGTTCATCTCCCGCCTCTACCCCATGCTTTCCTCACACTGTCCAAAACTATAGTCCTTGCATGCCAAACCTAGATTCCATATGGTGGTATTATGCAAGTTAAACATTTTACTTTGTATAATATAATGCAATACGGCACAGTCAGGAACTTTTTGATGTCCATCCAACTCACAGGAATCCAGCACCACAAAGTATGATGCAATAGTCTAAATTTCTCATGTGTGAACGGAGCATGAAAATATGAGAGGTTAAGAAGCACACACTTCCTATTCCATCACTACTGACCTATATTTGTGCCCTAGAGGAGCTGATTCCCTGGCCAAGCATTGCCTTGATGTAGTAAACTTATCTAAACACTGATTAGACCTCTACAATCAATCAGTTTAAAATGTTCTTTCAAGGTTGTGGGTGATTGCACTTCTCATTTTTAGTGTACGCTTATGAGATCATTGGCAATGCCTGGACCAATAGGAACCAAATCAGGTGGCGTTGTATGGACACCACAGTGGCGTAGTTTGATGTAATCCACCCCAGTTCAAGATGGCAGACATGTAACGTTTGAGGCACAAGTGGGCTAACTTGTGGACCGCATAACCAATTTGAACCAAATTTGCTACAATTGTAGGGATAGGGACGCCTCAGTGATGTAGTTTGTGATGATGCCATCCACCTCGATTCAAGATGATGGATGCATGGACATTTGAGGTGCAAGTAGGCTAACTGCCTAACCAATTTGGAGCAAATTTAGTCCAGTTGCAGGGATAGTGAAAGTAAAGTAGGCAGATTAGTTCTTACTATAACAACTTGTTAGGACTTTGATGCATAATTATCATGTTCTGAGTTCTTGTAGATGGTGCCAGAATCTTAGAAGCAAACAAAATACTATTGTGAGGCTCCAGTAACTTGAAAACAATTATGTTTCTTTATCTAGTCAGCTCAGGTTTCAGTCCTAATTCCCAAAGATGTTATTTCGATAGCAAAAAGGATTGAGCTCCAGGGGCTGGTAGATCAAAGGACTCTTAACCAGATATACAGCAATTCCAGGGGGTTGAATAAGCTTGCCTTGCTACAGGGGGTTTGACTTTATGGGTTTAGTGTCCCTTCTAACATGAAGTCCCATAGAGGCTCTCAAATGCTGATAACAAATAGTGGCAATTGACATACAAGATGTTGTGGTTCCTGTTTGCCTTTGCTCTTCCCATTTTACAAACGAAGTGTTAATAATCTGGCACCATAACTTGTCATGCAGATTTCTATATATTTCATATATATACATATATATATATATATATATATATATATATATATATATATATATAGACACACACACACACACACTTACTTTCATATAGCAGTGTAGTTATGAGACAGCTCATTTGGGATTGATTCTGATGCAACACATTTTGCTCTGTGGGTGCAAGGTATCTCTATGAGTGTAGGGCACTGTTTTGACACCAGCAAGAGGTAAGAGCCAGAGAGCTACCAAGCAGAAGAGAAGAGATAAACAGGATATTAAGATTGCATCGCTGCAAGTGGACAAGAGAAATTTTGCAGCGGTGGCATTTTGAAAAGCCACAATGAGCAAGTCAATAATGTTGCAGAAAGAAAAGCAAACACCAAGTTAGAAATGGTGTTAAAAATGAAAAGTAAATAGCAAGTCCTACTCTCATACACAGTTCTATAGTGTATTCATATTAACAAATGTGCAAAAAGACTTAAAGCACGTGGGGAGGGGGTCAATAGTTGAGGAGGGAAAAAGCCAAAGTGAAAAAAGCTTGTAAAATAATGAATATGCACACAGTGAACAGGGTCATTACTCTCAGAACAGCAGGATCAAGAGAATGTTTCATGTAACATAAGAATGTGCGTGATCCAATGCAGCTTATATGCGAGTGGAACATTGGCAAAGAAGTCCAGTACAGATGTGTTGGACTTCAAACTTCTAAAAATAATAATGAGAGGACTGGCCAAAAGGAAGCTGAAAAGGAAAGTCGGGGATGTGTGTCAAATCAGAAAGCATGGAATTTATTTAAAACCACAATAATAGCAGCTCAGTTGGAATGTATACCAAGGAGAAAAGGTACCACAAAAACTTGGGAACACACTCACAAATGAAGTCAGAATATCCCCATCTCTGGTTGTTTTAAAACGACTTTTGAAAAGTCACCCGTTTTATTAAGCTTTTAGTTTATGATGTTTAAAAGTTTTATTTATGGAAATTTAAATCTGTTTATATGATCTTTAGATTTTGGTTTGATTAGAGTATAAACTAGCCTGAGATTTTATATAGGGCGGTATATAAGTGTGAGATAAAGTTCAGGAGGACACCAGCATGGCTAACAAGTAGGGTTAGGGAAGCTGTAAAAGAGAAGATGACTTCCTTCAATGAGGCTATTCCCACGATCACTGGAAAGCGGGCTCTTAGCCCGCTTTCCAGGGATCGTGGGAACCACCGGACTCCCAGACGAACCCAGTGCTTCCAAGGCAGCTAGCCCACCTAATTCCACCTCCCCTTAAATGAGGCTAACAGAGTGAGCGCTCCATTAACCTCATTTGGTTGCTTGTGTGCCACCGCAGTGTGCGGTGACATACAAGTAGACCCCCGACTAGGAGGTTGCAAGCAGCCTCCTGGGCTCGGGGGTCTCTCCAGGATGCCCTGCACACTTGCAGGGGCCGCATGGCCCCGCAAGCCTGATCTCCCTGCAAGCCCAAAAGAAGCTCTTCACACAGATTGTGAGAAGGTTCAATAAAGGGATGCAAAAAGGGAGTTTGAGGAGCATATAGAGGCGTCAACAGGAACAACAAAAACATCAGAAGCAGAAAACTTGCCAGGGAGGCAGCTGGATCTTTAGGATGATGAGGGGGTGAAAGGGATTCAGGAGGATAAGGAGATTGCAGAGAAGCTGAATGAGTTCTTTGCATCTGTCTTCACAGCAGAGAATACTGACCAAATACCTGCTCCAGAATTCAGCTTCTCTGGCTTGGAGGCTGCAGAACTGGACTAATTTGAGATGAGAGGGGATGTTTTGAGAGACTAAAAATGAACAAATCGTCAGGGCCAAATGGCATCCATCCAAGAGTTCTGAAGGAACTCAAATGTGAAAATACTGATCTCCTAGCAAAAATATGTAACTTGTCCTTACAATCAGGCTAGAGAACCAGAAAATAGTTAATTTAACTCCAATTTTCAAAAAGGGTTTCGGGAAATTACAGGCCGGTTAGTGTAACTTCTGTGCCAGGTAAATTGATGGAAAGCATCCTTAAGGACAAAGATGTTAAATATATAGAAGAGGCCTTGCTGAGGGAGACTGCGCTAGTGGGAATAGGGTCTTGCGCCACAAGGTGATGGGGAGAGGGCAACAGACACACCAGGCTGCTTGTGATAGATCTTTGGGGAGACGTCACACCTTCCTGCTTTGGCTGTGCAGAACTACTGGGGGGGTGGAGGAAGGCACTTCCATTGGATCCTAGGCCCATTCAAGTATAGGAAAGCCAATAGTAATAGGTCAGAAGTGCTCACCTATAACCACATTATATTCTCAGTTGAAATAAGAATAAGATTATTATTATTATTACATTTATATCCTGCTCTTCCTCCAAGAAGCCCAGAGCGGTATACTACATACTTGAGTTTCTCTTTCACAACAACCCTGTGAAGCAGGTTAGGCTGAGAGAGAAGTGACTGGCCCAGAGTCACAAGATGGATAATGTAGGCAAAGCCATGACTCTCTTATACTTTGTAGAAGCATCTCCCTCTCAAAACCATTTTGTGGTGACACATTAGTGGCTTTTCAGGGCCAGTCCATACAGAGACATATACCCCAAGGCCTCAGCAGCCTTGTTACTTGCTTAACATGCTGGGATGTACCAAGAGCCCCACCCTCTACTTCTAAAATCCTTGATCAGAGAGGCTGAGCAGTCTTCATGCTGTAATGCAATGCTTCCAAGCCCAAAGCTAACATGCCCCACATTGCTTTAATATATACAAGAACAAGAGAAGCCATTCTTCCAAACCAGAGAGTATTTTATTCTGTTAAGCACTAAGAATCAGTCTACAAAAGGGCAACATCATCAGCGAGCACGGCGGGCTGATGCACGGGAAATGGGAGTCGTTTTGCTAGGTGTCTCCTCCTCCATCAGTTCAGCACAGAGATCTACAAAGAAAAAGAGAAATATCAGATGCTTGGGTGAAAGACCGAACCTGGGGAATTTTAGCAGAGGATAGCAACTACAGCCAGCCTCAAGGAACACATCTCACCTTCCAACAGAAGACAGGGAGGAAATGTGGAAGATGTGACTCTAGTCTACATGTCTCCTAAAACTCACTCTCAAGACGAAGGACTTTCCAAGTAAGTGTCTACTACCCCAGCATTCAGGCACATGCAAAATGAAAACTTACCTTCCTCTGGGCTGTTCTCCTCATCACTGGAGAAAACAACGGAAACTTTTGGTCTTGAAGTCTTCCTGTGGGGTCTGGAAACATGGGGCTCCGGAGTGATGAAAGAAGAGTCCGACTCTCTGTTGGCTGCACGCAAGGGTTTGCGCCGCCGTGAGCCTGTGAAGGATGTGGAAGAACAGACTGAACGTGCAATTGCTGAATTAGGTAGATAACTATTTTTCTTTTCTTAATCCTATGTCATTTTCTAGTCTAGTCCCTGAGCAAAGACACACTTTTCAAAGTGGCAATTCTCTTATATTTAGCAGGGGGAGAGCAACTGGCCCTATCCAACCCCAGCACAACATCCCTCCAGTGGCTGCTGCTGGTATCTGCCTTAGGTTTCTTTTTAGTTTGTGAGCCCTTCGGGGGACAGGGGACCTTCTTATGTATGTATTATTTCTTTTTCTATGTAAACAGCTTTGGGAACTTGGGCTGAAGAAATAGTTGGTATAGAAATGTTCATAGTAGTAGTTGCAGTCATCTGTCCTAAAGCTTCCCCAAGTGGTATTTTTACATGAGACTATTCCAAAGCTCTCCCATGGAGCAGTGTGTGCTGCACCAGAACCAGCCCCAGATGTGCTGTCCCATAATCAAGATGGTGGGGTAGAGCTTGGGAGGAAAACATTACAAAGCAATAGAAACCTGCACAACAAGCCACCCTGCCAAATCACTGAAAGTCAGTATCTTGAGATTTTAAAGCTTTCATTTAAAGAGGCACACAGGTTGGGATTCTCATGTCCCAGAGGAAAACTGGACAGTAGTCGGTTTTTCTAAAACCGGAGAAAGAATTATGGAGCAAGGGGATGAAGGGTGTACCAGGCAGCCAATGCTTTTCTGACTGTGACAAGACCTCCTCTCTCATTCATAGCTCCCTTCACTTCCCACTGCACAATGGTGCCTCTGGGCTTCACTTGTCCTTTTCTTTTAGTTCCTAAATAGTTAGGAAATGCCCCCAAATTACTCACCATTGGTATATAATGGAAAACCTGGCCACCTTAAATGTAATAGCCAAATATGAGTTTTCATGCTGCAAAAAACATGGGAGGTTTTAGTGCAAATGTTTAAACTGTTTAGACATACTTGCTGCCACTTTCTTTGCTGGATGGAGCACAGGTGTATTTCTGCCTTCTTGAGATAAGGATTCCCTGGGAGCTTCTGCAGACAGGTCCAGACCCCTACTGTGGCATACCTGGAGCTTCTGCTCAAATTCCTCAATAAGAGCCTGTTCAGTAAAACCACACAGAGAAGACAGGGGGAGTTAGATCCCAAGAGAGAATATGCTAGTGATGTCTCTGATCTCTCCGTTTCAGAAGAAGATACCAGCTGCCCAGTCCAGGAAAACAAGTGTCCTCACCTTCATCTCTGGCTTGCCCACCCTGCGGATTCTCCCCAGAACAGCAAGGAAGCAGTTGTAGACAGCCACATCCTGAAGTTTGTCAGCAAAGCAGTCAAAGTTGTCTTGCATCTTACGGAGACCTCGTTCGGAGACAGGAAGCAAGGTCAGGCAATAAGCCAGGTCATGGTGCTGTCGCTCTGTTCTGCAGAAAAAGGGCGCGGGGGGGGGGGGGGCGAGGAAGAAGAAGAGAAGGCCAGCTTTCAATGGTTGAGGTGGCAAACCAAGGCCAGAGACCAGACACTGCTGTTTGGAGTAAGACTGCAAGAGAGGACTCGCAAACATGGAGCAGCATTCAGTTGAGTTTGCCGCTCCCTGCGGGGAAAACAACCAGCATACTCTTAGGCCAAAGAGAAAGCCGAGCCAGAACCCTTCTTTCCAACACCTGGTTTCCTAGATTTAGGCATCTTTTATTCGTGGGGAAGCTGCCCATCATGTGAGCCCACGTCACCTGCAATCTGAAGTGGTACATTCCAGACAGTGCTTCTACCTTGGTAAAAGCTAGGCCTTACTCTCATGAAAGGAAACCAGGAGGTGGCGAGCTAGTCAGAGAGAGGCAATGACTGGACAAGGCACCACCCTTCACCAGCGCCCCATACTATTCTCATCAGCAGCCTGCGCAAAGGTAGTTGTGCTTGGCAGAATGGGGCTTTGGGGCCATTCACAGGGCTGGGGAGGGTGTCTGATTAATACACACACAGACGGGAAACCTTTTCTAATAGGAAGTGGAAATTTTCACTGAACAGTCGGCTGCTGTGCCTGGATTGCTAAATCACTGACAAAAGCAAGTGTTACAAAACATTCTGGTTTGTTGGCTGGCTACTACTACGTTTCCAGTTCCTGGACCAGCATTCAAAGTGACTTAATTGCTCCTTTTGAAATAATTGCTTATGAGTGTATATAACCTAAACATATTCTTCATGATGTCATTTATCCACACTTCTTTTCCAGGACCTTAGTGATGAAGACAGAAATTCTGTGACTCTCCCTTAACAGACTAAAACAATATTCATTGTCTGCCAGCAAGACACAAGGCTGACACTACCCATCTACAGTGGTTTCAAAACACTCATGGTACAAAGCTGTACAGGATGAAAATATCAGTGTATAATTCCACGCTATTCCTAAGGCAACACACAACAACTATGGGGCAGCTTGCAACTATACATTATTCTAAGTTTTTATTTTTAAATATACATTACTACTGGGGAGTGGGGGAGAGACCCTCTAACCTAATAATGAACTGACCCAAACCAGACGTTTTTCAGAAACTCCAGGGAACAGCACAGAGGCTGAGCTGTGAGCTCAAACCTAATCTCTGCCACCCGCTCTCAGCCCCAGCCCCCCAGCAGCAATATGGGGCTAATACTTATTTAGCTTACAGGATGGTGGTTATAAGGACATCTAGATAATAGAGGCAGTTCCCGAGTTACAAACATCCACCTATCCATCCAAAGCTCCATAACGTATCACAATAAGGAAGTCCCCAACTTAAAAACACCAAACGGCACACTTTGCACACTCAAGTCCTATACAAAAATGACACATTAATTTTAAAACGGGCCATTCTGGTGCCAGGGAGGGAATACAGTCTGCCAGGTGGGGTGCCACAAGCTGCCAACAGCTATTGGTCTTCTGGTCAATGGATGGGTCTAGGCTGTCCTGCCCATTGCTCCTCACATCGTCCCACAATTTGCATCTTCCAAGACAAAAGCAGCAGCAGGAGAACTAGTGTTTGGCCTTCATGACTGATCACCTTCTCCTAAGCAAGGCACACCCTTCCCATCTAGACTGCAAGGGTTCCTCGTTCCAGGGCTCATGGCTTCCAGTTTCAGAACTGAGAGATACATTCCCATATGGCATGAGCTATGTTCCCAAAGAGCATGTGTTTCCTTGGCAATTCCTCACTCACCGGGCAGTCCGGAACCGCTGACAAAGCTTTTCCACCAAGCTTTCCGTCTGCTTGTCCTTTGTGATAAAGGAGAAGAGCTGCCTGTGAAGGGAGTGCAGGGAGAGAAAGGTGTTTTTTGTGTTTTTTTTAAAGGAGGTAGGGGCTACTGACTTCCAGTATTTTTATAGTCTCTCCCATCACAGCTTCCATATCAGCAGGAGCTGCGAACAATCTGCAGGGAATCTAATCCACACATCCAAAAGGCAATTAAGTTACAATTTAAGTCAATGCTACAAAAACATTGCAACCAAGAATGGAACCTTCCCCCTCAGGAATTAGTCTTTAGGGACTGATTTTCATGGGGCCTTCTGTGCTCGGGTCACACCATGAACACACTCCTAGCATTAAGTCTTGTCTATCTTATTTATCAGGGGTCCACACATTTTGGCTTGGCTTACTAGCCAGAAATTAGCTGTAATTACTGGTCCCCTGACCCTTGCCAGTTCTTCTAATACTTGGGGAAGATGCTGAGAAAGCAGCAAGAGACTTGCATCATACAGGGAGACTCCTGAAAAGAGGCTGGGTTTTGTTGCATGTTCAGTCTTCTCAGAACATAGATAAGCTGTTTGTAGCTGTTGTCTGTGTCTTCTCCACCACACCATGAACATACCAACCTTTCTCTTTTTATCAAGATAAGGCGTGCCAGTTTCTAGGGGGAAAAACCCTGAGATTTTATTTTTATTATATGAATTATTCTGCCTCTCATTCCTATCCTAAGTCAGGAGCGGGCCAGTGAGCGCCACTCCAGGGGGGTGGTGATGGTGGGAAAATAGCACTCAAAAGAGCAGCAAGCTGACCCATCACCCATAATGGTCTAAAGGGTGGAGGCGCCCAACCGAGCATCCCACAGGCAGGCTGCCCACCTCCGCTGCTCAGTTGGCCTCCATGCATGCATGAAGGTCATCTGTGGGGCTTGTATGGCACAAATCTGCTGCACTAACCCCTCAAACGACCTCTGAGCATGTGGAGGCCAAGCGAGGAGCAGGAGTGGGGCAAGATACAGCGCTGCTAGGCTTGCATTGACAGGAGAGCAAGTCTTTGAACCAGGTCTGTTGCATCTGAGTATGTACACAGGGAGAGTTCCTTCTTCTTCAAATCAGACCCAAGAGTCCATCTAGTCCAGTATTCCGTTTCCAGGAGTGGCCAGCCAGGCATTTCTAGGAAGCTCACAAGCATGACATTAAAACAAAGGACCACCACTCTCTCATTGTATGCCTCCCAGAAACTGCTCTTCAAGGGCATGCCACTTCAGTTTCATTGTTCCTTCGAGCAGGGATTCCCAGATGTTGTTGACAACTCCCATAATCCCCAGCCAAAGGCCACTGCAGCTGGGGATGCTGCGAGTTGTAGTGAACAACATCTGGAAATCTCTGTTAGAGGGAACGCTGCTGGTAAATAGACTGATCCACACATGGCTTGACAAACCGCTGTGTCTCCCATTTAAATGTACCATGTATTTCAAGACAGCCTTTTGTGGATCTGGTCTGATAACACAATTCCTTCCTTTTGTCAAGCTGGACACCTGGGAAGCTCTGAGCCTTAGGCATGTGACCTAAACCACTCTCACACTCCCAGGCAGTTACCTCATAATAGTGCGAAAAGGCTGCTCCTCTACGCCAGAGTCTGGATCAGAGAGACGGCTGATGATGTCCGGGAGCAAGTTGTACACAGCATTATCCTGCATGGAGAATAGGAGAGGAGAGCGTGTGGAGTCCCTGAACCACTCGAATGCTCCCAAACACAGTGGAGATCTAGATTTTACAGCATGTGGGATATATGGCCAAGATACAGAGACTGAAACTAAGATACCGGCTTGACATATAGTGTCTTCTGCCTTTTGGAAGGGTTTTTTTTTTTTGGTAAGAGGAACACATTTCTCTTTTATTTATCTTTCTGGCTGAGAGGGTTTTTGTGTGTGTGTGTGGTGGGCTGTTTTATTGACGTGGTCCACCCACATCTGATTTGCACTAGTTCAGATGCGCACAGTGGGGGGGGGGGGGAGAGAGAGAGAGAGAGACTCTGACTGACTGACTCTCTGGCTCCTCCACCAAAAAAAACCTGCTTCTCCACATAGAAAACTCGCACAAGGATGAAGGATTTTAGGAGTCTTATCCCCACCATCTGTAGATTTTTTATTTTTTTTAAAAAAATACAAGTCCCCACTCAAGGGTATGAAAAAGATGGCCAAGACAGAGGTTACTGCTTCATTAGGATCTAGGCCTTCCTTACCCAAGCAAATAGGGCCCATTTAGGTCAAACATCTACTGCACCGAGATCTTGCTTACCTCTTCCACAAGGAGGCGGCACCATGTCTCCTTACTAACCATTTGCGTTATGTGCTATACCTTTGATAAATAAATAGGAACTGAACTTTATTCATGCCAGAGTCCCAGTGGAGGAAGTGAAACCATGTGGGCAATGAGTATTGGCCAACAGTGAATGAGTGTTTCAACATAGTAAATCCCAGCCTCTTAGCCAATTCCACATCGTGAACAGGATCCCTCCAGTGTCCCTTATGTTTCCTTTCTTAGATTGTGAGCCCTTTGGGGACAGGGAGCCATTTTCTCTATTTACATCTATATACGTAAACTGCTTTGGGAACTTTTGTTGAAGAGCGGTATATAAATATTTGTGACCCAAACCAAACTACTGTGAGCCCTTGGTACTGATAGCAGCTTTGATTTTTGTCCCGAATTGGTCAGTGCTACTTCAAAATATATAACTTTAGCTTTTAAAAACGGCAACTCATCTTTGGTGGTCTGCTTAATATCACACTACTAGAAGCAAAGCAAGATACATTTTTTTCTGTTCCATGGCACCTGTTTGCCTCACCTTGCTAGCGAGTTCGGTGAAGAAGTTCCGAGCCAGCCCCACAATCTCCTCCTCGGGATCAATGAGGAGAGCTGCCATTTCGCTCACCTGCCCCTTCACTTTTACCATGTCCTTCAGGATCAGGTGAGTCATCACCAAAGCAGCTGTCTGCCTGACATGCCGACATGGGTCCCGCAGCCTGAACAGAAAATCCATACAGAGAGATCCAGTTCTAACTACAGAGGTATTTCACGCTTGCCTCTGCGATAACCAGCTGGTTTTATTTTCCCCATTTACTGAACCATTTTCTTGGCAGGACTGCTGAGCTTGCCCATTTAACTCCTTGCTCTCACTATCCTGATTCTTAGTCAGGAACAAACGCTCAAGTTCACAATATTTATTTTTAAAAAACAACACCACCAGTTTTCTCCTTGTAGCTTGGTATCTCTGCTACAAGGTAATCCGTTTGGTAGGGCTGTGTGGCTTTTAGGCTCACAAACCAGAATTTAACAATAACCAGATTTTACTATTTTGTTGTCAGAAATCAATCATTTATGTTAAATGTACACACATGTTGTCCAATATTTTTTACTGAAGCTAATAATCAATTGAGATCAGGCTCCTTCTGAAATAAGAGATACACATTCAGATCTAACTTCCTGTTAACTCTTATGTTTATAGTTATTGAGAGAAATTATCTTTTCCCTCAGACAGAATTTCCAGTCTTTAAACAATCACCATCTTAACATAGGAAACTGCCATATACTGAGTCAGACCATTGGTCTATCTAGCTCAGTATTATCTTCACAGACTGGCAGCGGCTTCTCCAAGGTTGCAGGCAGGAATCTCTCTCAGCCCTATCTTGGAGAAGCTAGGGAAGGAGCTTGGAACCTTCTGCTCTTCCCAGAGCGGCTTCATCCCCTGAGGGGAATATCTTGCAGTGCTCACACATCAAGTCTCCCATTCAGATGCAACCAGGGTAGACTCTGCTTAGCTAAGGGGACAAGTCATGTTTGCTACCACAAGACCAGTAACTTGTTCCCTTAGCTAAGCAGGGTCTACCCTGGTTGCATATGAATGGGAGACAAGAAGTGTGAGCACTGTAAGATATTCCCCTCAGGGGATGGAGCCGCTCTGGGAAGAGCAGAAGGTTCCAGGTTCCCTCCCTGGCAACTCCAAGATAGGGCTGAGACACATTACTGCCTGCATCCTTGGAGAAACCACTGCCAGTCTGTGAAGACAATACTGAGCTAGATAGACCAATGGTCTGACTCAGTATATGGCAGCTTCCTATGCTCAAAAATTCTAGCAGTAGAGCAGAATAGTGACTGCATGTTTTTCTCCACAACCCCACTTCTACAAGGGCTAGAGCTTAGCTTTAAAAAAAAAAAAAAAAGAAAGCTTGGGATCCGGGGGAAATGAGTAAGGGGAGATTTGATTTGAGCTCAGATTTGGCAGGGGTGACCGGATAGATTTGTTCCAAGATCAAATAACTCAAATTGACCAGATTTGAGTTGAACTGATTTGACTTCGAGATGATGTACACATCCCTACTCAGAAACACGCACCTCCGCATCTACCCAGAAGAACAACTTTCATACCAATATACACTAATATATTAATGTGGACCATTAAAAGAGACCATATGACTACCATGGTCCCATATTTAAGCCCCTCTACTCTCCATCCCAAAGTGTTACCTAGCATAGAGGTGAGGGGTCCAGGGCTCCACCAGGTTTGGGAAGCGGATGGCCAAGTCTCCAGCTGCAATCATGAGGTTGGCACGCACACTAGGGAGGGAGGATTTCTCCATCATTGTGAAGAAGAGCCGCAGCTGAGCGTCACAAAATTCTGCACTGCAGGAGGATGAAGAGCGAGAGGATTTCAGGCACTTTAGTCAAGAGAGGCTGCTGGTTACAGCCTGCCTGACAGGAAATGTGCAACCACATGCAGAGATGCTGCTGAAACCCAGCAAGGAGGAGGGGGAAGATTATAACAGGGAGAGAATACCTGATCATGCAGAATTTGCCAAGGGTCAATGCAGCAGCAGCTGAGAGCGCTGGATCACTGTAGAGTCCCGGGTTGTTGCAAATCTTGAGCACCAGGGGAATAAAGGCAGAAAGGAGCTGTTTTCCTAAATGAAAGGTTACAGTTGAGAGATCTCAGCAGATCAGGCTGAAATGAACTCCAACACGTGGATTTTCTTTTAGTGGTGGTCTTTCACAGACATGGGTGAGTAACCTAGAACTCTTGGAGGCTACACAGATAGGAAGTCTGGTCAGCCACAAAAATGCTGCACATGGTTAGGACTCATGTCTCCAGGGAATAATCTCCTCCCCCCATCTATGTGGGATAGAAACCATCTCCACTCTCCCTTTAGACCAGGCCTGGACAACCGAAGGGCCCAGGATCTGGAGCCGGCCCTGACCCCATCCCTCTGCCCCTCACGTAAAACTGCAGAAACAGCACCAGAGAAATAATGCAAAATGCTTAACAGATTTGAGTGGATAAAGTACACAAAGGAGAACCCTGGTATCTGAGGGGGTTCCGTTCTCTGCTACTACCATGGATAACAAAACTGTGGATAATGAGTCATTGAGGCTATGCGATTCAGGAGTTAAGTTCCTGGAAAAGTGGGGGCGCCACTTAAAATGCAGAAAAACGTGAAACAATGTACCACACCATGCTCTCCAGGTGTCCAGCAATGCCCCCCACCCCAAGTCCCAAATCTCTTTTTTTACATGGAAAACCCACGTTTTTTTAAAGAGACAAATAAGCTATAAAATGGCTCTTCTCCACAAAATGGTGGCCAGAAATGATCCCAGAGGTAATTTCTGGTCACCTCGAACCTACAGATATGTGGAATTAATCCCCCTTTTGCTGGTTTCCCCCCATGTATGCTGAGGTTGGGTGTCAATTACCCGACTGTGGATATGCACAACCATGGATGCTGGATCATGGTTGACTCAGCCTGCTCAAGGTTGACTCAGCCTTCCATCCTTCCGAGGTCGGTAAAATGAGTACCCAGAATGTTGGGGGCAATATGCTAAAATCATTGTAAACCACTTAGAGAGCTCCGGCTATAGAGCGGTATATAAATGTAAGTGCTATTGCTATTTGCGAATGGCAAGGGTCTTCTGAATTGTGGATTTGCAGTCAACATGTAATGTTTAACCATAATCTCCTACTCATGATTCCCAAGTGCCAGAAGAAGCTGGTCATAAGTGAACTAGAACAATCCAATAGGGATGTGCGGACTGGTTTGAATTCGAACCGGGGTGGTTCAAAGGTTCGAATTCGAACCAGACCAGCCATCAGGTTCGAGCTAAAGGTTCGAATTCGAACCAAACAGGGGGTGGTTCGATTCGAACCAGTTCGAACCTCCAAAAGTGTGTGGGGTGGTAGCTGGCACCCATGGGTACCTACCACCCAAACCCCAAAGCAATCGGACATTCGTACGATCTTTAATGAATTTTTGAAATTTTTTTCCTCATAGGGTATAATGGGACTCGAACCAGACCATTATTCCCTATTGTGGAGCACCTAGGGGCACAAAAGTGGGGTAGGTGGTAGGCACTCAGGGGTGCTTACCACCCAAAAAACCCCAAGGCAATCGGACCCTCCTCCGATTATTGGTGAATTTTAAAAGTATTTTTGAATTCCTCATAGCGAATAATGAGGATCGCAGCAAATGTATAGCTTCACGTCTGGGGGAAAGGGGTGTCCTAGAGCAGAGTTTGGTGGGTGGTAGTTCCCAAGGTGGGCAAGGAAGCTATCAGAATTATTTGAAAGGAATTGGGCAAAGGGCTGATTTTTAAGTGATTTTTGAAGTTTGTGTGTCTTTAAGGTTAGCAGATGTGAGAGTGGATTCATGGTTTGTCACTGAAAATCTAATATGCTACCAAAGAATCTACATTCAGAACACCTCAGAAACAACAAAACCCAGTACCCCATGGGTTAGCAACCCATGGGGGTGGTTGGCACCCTCTGTGCACTAGACCACCACTAACTATGGGACACCCCAGTACCCCACAAGTGGCTTTAAGGTTTTTCTCCATAAGGAAGAAAGGTACATTGGTACTCATCGTGAAGGTGTCTTCTGGCTGGTGTAGAAGAGGTCACCCAACGTCGGATTACATCCCTCCACATGCTCCAGAAGGCAGGAAGTAGAAAAAACTTGAAGGTCCTTAATCCCCTGCATGTGGGCGGATCCCTTCAGTAACTACAAAAGCTCAAGCTTCAGATAAAAACATTAACGTCGAATATAAAAGAAACACATAAGCCACGCCCAGGTAAGCGATACAGATGCACCAATAGGGCACAATGGCATCTAACACACATAGGAATTGAACAATGTGACGGAGAAAAAACAACCCGGGTGGGCCTTGGGTGACCTCTTCTACACCAGCCAGAAGACACCTTCACGGTGAGTACCAATGTACCTTTCTCGGCTGGTGTAGGTCACCCAACGTGGGAGATACCACAGCACCAACCACGGGAGGGACAGCATAGAGGAAACTAGACAGATTTACAGCCCCGGGAGGACCCTCTGGAGGACCCTCCGACCAAAAGCAGCCCTGGCTGCCGAGTGTTCGTCTAGCTTATAGTGCCTGGAAAAGGTAAAGGGCGTAGACCAGGTGGCGGCCTTGCAGATCTCATCCAGTGAGGCAAGAGAAGACAATGCCGCCGAAGTTGCTGCCGACCTCGTCAAGTGAGCCGTGACTTGACCCGGAGCAGGCAGGTTCTGAACCTTGTAGGACTCTACAATGCAGGATTTAACCCACCTGGCGATGATCGCCTTCGACACCTTAGTGCCCTTTTTAGCCTCTTTAAAAGCCACGAAAAGCACGTCAGATTTCCTAAACACCCCTGTCCGCTCTATGTAAATTTTTAGGGCTCGTCGCACATCCAAACAGTGCCACTCTTTTTCAGAAGGGTGTTTTGGATCTGGACAAAACAAGGGCAAATAGATGTCGGCTGCTCTATGAAAAAAGGAGTTCACCTTAGGGGAGAACGACGGATCCGGTATGAGACGCACCGCGTCCCTTGAAAAAATACACAGATTACTTTTTACAGAGAGTGCCTGAAGTTCCGACACCCTCCTAGCCGAGGTAACTGCCACAAGGAATGCTACCTTCCAGGATAGTAGCTTAAGTGGAATGGAGCGGAGGGGCTCGAAGGGAGGAAATTGCAGCCCCCGGAGGACAATATGGAGATCCCATGTCGGAAATCGATGACATACTGGTGGTGACAAGTGGCTGGCACCTCTAAGAAATTTCCTCAGTAGTGGATGCTGCGCCTGGGACGACTGTCGGTGTGGAAACAGCATCTGAACCAGGCACGCAGCCTGCCTCTTGAGCGTATTGGGCTTCAACCCCATGGTCAGACCGTCCTGAAGGAACTCCAACAGCTCCTTCAATTTACAACGCCCAGGATCAAGAGACCGCCTAGCTGCCCACCTCAGGAAACTCCTCCACGTGGACTGATAGATCTTATTAGTCGAAGCTTTTCGAGAGGCCAAGATCGTCTCAATCACACTCTCCGAAAGATGGTCTTGCTTTAACGCTGTCCTCTCAGCTTCCAGGCGGTCAGTTGCAACCAGTCCGGATCTGGATGAACGATGGGCCCTTGCTGCAGCAGATCCGGTCGAGACGGCAGTCTTAGCGGGCGCCCTTGTGCCAACTCCACTATTTCGGAGAACCACGGCCTCCTTGGCCAGAACGGGGCGATCAAGATCAGGCAGGCCTGAGAATCCCTCAGCTTTCTGAGACAATGCGAGAGTAACGGTACTGGTGGAAACGCGTATAGCAGACACGGAGGCCACTGCACCGATAGAGCGTCCGTCGCCTCTGCCCCCTCCGTCGGAAAGCGAGAGAAGAATCTGGGCAGCTTCTTGTTTTCCCTCGAGGCAAAGAGATCTATTTGCGGGAGCCCCAAGGTGCAGGTTATCCACTGAAACACTGACGGGTGCAAACCCCACTCCGCTGGTTGAATATCCCGGCGACTCAACCAGTCTGCTTGAATGTTGGATGCACCGCTCACGTGGTGGGCCAGAATCGATGTCAGGTGGCACTCTGCCCACGACAACAGCTCCATTGATTGTAGGTAGAGGGATCTGGATCTTGTTCCTCCCTGCCTGTTGATGTGCGCTTTGGTTGATGTATTGTCTGTGCGTACTAGGACGTTCCTCCCCTTGACTAGGGAGAAGAAAGCCAACAGGGCCAGGTACACTGCTCTCAACTCTAGCCAGTTGATACTGTGGGCCGCCTCCAGATGTGACCATAGCCCCTGAGCTGATTTGTTCAAGCAATGTGCCCCCCAGCCCGACAGGCTGGCATCCGTAGTGAGCAGGATGCGATTGGGCTCCACGAATGCCCTGCCCTTGCACAGGTTCTCGTGCACTGTCCACCAGGCAAGTGACTCCAGCACTGGCCCCGACAGGAAGATCCTCTTGTCTTGCCTGAGAGCAATACGATGCTGATAAGGTAGCAGGGCCCACTGGAGCTGACGCAGGTGAAATCTCGCCCAGGGGACCGAATCCATGGCCGCCACCATGAGACCGAGAAGACGCGCCAGGCGTAACAGGCTGACTGCAGGATGCTTCACCACTGATCGGACCAGGGACGTAAGTACCTCCATCCTGTCGGGGGGGAGGAACAATTTGCACACCGAGGTGTCGATGATCACGCCCAGATGGCGAAGGCGCCGTGACGGAGTCAAGTGGCTCTTGCCCACGTTGACCAGAAAGCTGTGTGCCTTCAGAAGAGAAATGGTCTTGCCTAGCGCCGCTTCTACCGCCTCCGCTGACCTCGCTCGAAGTAGCAAGTCGTCGAGGTAGCAATAAAGGTGGACCCCCTCTGTGCGGAGGACGGCTATCAGAGGGCTCAGCACCTTCGTGAAAACTCTGGGCGCCGACGACAGGCCGAACGGAAGAGCCCGGTATTGAAAATGGTCGCCCCCGTAGCAGAATCTCAGCAGCGGCCGACTGCAAGGATGGATGGGGACGTGGAGATATGCGTCTTGCAAATCGATGGACGCCAAAAAGTCCCCCTCTTGAAGAGCCTCGGAGATGGTGCGCAGTGTCTCCATCCTGAATTTTTTCTTCTGCACGTACCTGTTGACGGGTCGGAGATTTAATACAGCTCTCACCGAGCCATCTTTCTTTGGCACTGTGAATATTATGGAGTATATTCCCTGCCCCCTCTGGGGAGCAGGAACCCTCTCTATGGCCCCTATGTCCAGCAGGTGATGTATAGCTAAGAGTAGGCCCCTGTGGTTTCGGGGGTTTTTCGACGTGGGGGTGATGAGGAACTTGTTTCCGGGCCGGCTGGTTAGCTCCACCTTGTAACCCCCTCTTACGATGGAAAGGACCCAAACATCTGAAATGGAGCCTTTCCAGATGTGCCAAAAGTCCAATAGTCGAGCCCCTACCTTGCCCTCCTGACCGTCAGGACTGCTGTTTGGGGCCCCGAGACTGAGGGGAGAAAGCCTGGCGGGTTTGGGAGGAGAAATACTGCCTACCCTGACCCCTGGACCTGTTCCACTGAGGTCTAGCCGCCCGAAAAGAGTCTCTCTGGCGGAATTGTGGCCGGTAGGACCTAAGAGGTTGCGGAGCTCTGCGGCCGAAAGGCCTATCTTCCTTCCGTGTGGCTAGTGGAAGAGATTTTTTCTTGTCTTTGGTCTCAACTAAGACCTCTTTTAGGGCATCATCGCCAAAGAGCTTCCCACCCACATAGGGTACAGCTGCTAGGTTGGCTCTAGAGGTATTATCGACCTTCCAGTACTTTAGCCATATGTTACGTCTGGCCAACACCCCAGACCTCATGGCCCGTGCTGAAAAACGCACACTGTCAAAGGTAGCATCGGCTGCGAGGGCAGCAGCCTTCTGTAAGCGAACAAGCCTACGGCGCAGGCGTGCTGGATCCGAGGGAGGCTCGTTGAGGAGCTCATCAATCCAGAGGACTGACGCCCTGGACACAAGGGAGGCTGTAGTATCGGCCCTAATTGCCAGGGCTGAAGCGTCATGTGCCCTACGCAGAGCTGCCTCGGCCTTTCTATCTGCCGAGTCCTTAAAATTTGAGTCCCCATCCTTTGGGACTACCACCCCACTGAGCAGAGCCCCGAAGGGCGCATCTGTAAGGGGCACCTTTAGCATATTCAAAGTGTCCTCCTCAAAATTGTAAAGCTTATTAACAGAAGCTGGGGTCCTTTTAGAGGACGAGGTAGCCGACCACTCCTCCTTGATAGAATTAACGAAGCCCTCCGGCATAACCGCCCTTAGTTGGACTGATTTAGACTGAGGCAACACTAAGGAGCCCTTAGACGGGGGAACATCCTCTGCGGGAGCGACAGGCTTCAAGCCCAGCGCTAGAAGGGCCTGGTTAATCACTGGCTGTGCATCTTCCATTAAGGCAAGCCGTTGACTATGTACTCCAGCACCCTGCTCCTCTGGAAGCTCCCCTTCCTCAGATGAGGAAAACTCAGAATCCCTATCTCCCTGGGTAGAACCCACATTAGATCTGGGGTGCTGGAACACGTCGGGGGATTCCTCACCCGACTCCTCCGAAGAATGAGTGCCCCCTTGCGCTGTATAGGGCTCAGCCCTCATGGACTGCCTGGGCCGTTTCCTCCACGGCTCCTCGCATTCAGATTCGGAGGAGGAGGAACGGGTAAATGTTCTCTTTCATTGCCTCGCCCTGGACCGGTTCTTGAGAGCTGCCTGAAGGGAGCTCTGGACCGCCTCCTCAATCCACCGCTTCATAGCCGCAGGGCTCAGCGTACCTCCCAGCCCGCTAGCACTTGAAGTGGCAGGGACAGATTCGGGGGGGGGAATCCCGGGCGGGGGCCGATCCTCCTCTTCCCCACTCCCCTGTGCCAGCCCCGGTCTCACCGCTGCAGCAGGATAATCGCCGCTCCGCCACGCCGCTCCTCCAAGAAAGATCCCTGCTGCATTTCCATCTCCCCGCTGAGCTCCGCTACAGCAGGCTGCTGGCGTTCCTGCTGCGAACCGCCCGCGGCCTCCAGGTCATGGCGTCCGGCCGCCGGAGACAGGAGGGGAGGTGCTGGAGAGGCCGCTCCCTCCAGAGCAACTGCTGACAAGTGCGCGTGCGCCGTAGCGGCCGCGCGGTGCCTCGAGCCCTCAGGGGAATAAGCGCGATCCATGTGGCGCTTCTTCTTGCTCTTTTTTGTGCGCAGGGTATCTTTCTGGGGGCGATCGTGCGAGGCTCCTTGCGCCGCATCCAGCCCCGAGCCTCCAGTGTTGTGGGTAAGCCGCTGTGGCCCAGTGGCGCCAGCAAGGCCCCCTCTATCAGCCGCCATTTTTTTGGAGCATCGCTTGGCGGGAAAAACCGTTGCCTGGCCGAGTGTTCCCTGCGTGCTAGCAGGCCGACCCCCTTCTCCTTTGCCATCATCGGAGGGCCACTCCAGAGGGGGGGGGGACAGGACAGAGCAAGGCAGACGTTCGGAGGCGAGAGGAGGGAGACACGGGGGGGGGGGGGGGGCAGAAAGGCAAGAGATATAGTAACAGGATTTTTTTTTTTTTTTAAAGATTAGATACCGAAGAGACGAAGGAGGATGAAGACTGGGAGCAGAACAGGCTAAAGACGGAAAGGACTGACCAAAATAGCGAAGAAAAACCAAAGACCAAGAAGCGAGCTAGCTGGATGTGTCTTCTGGAGCGAAGGCAGGAAGTAGAACTGGAGGGATCCGCCCACATGCAGGGGATTAAGGACCTTCAAGTTTTTTCTACTTCCTGCCTTCTGGAGCATGTGGAGGGATGTAATCCGACGTTGGGTGACCTCCTACACCAGCCGAGAATGGAGGTTTCAGCAGCCCCATAGTTGCAACTTGAGGGGTGCTGGGGTGGCCCAGAGCAAGGGTGCTAACCACCCCTATGGGTTGCTAACCCATGGGGTAGTGGGTTTTGTTTCTGAAGTGTTCTGAGTGTAGATTCTTTGGTAGCATATTAGATTTTCAATGACAAACCATGAATCCACTCTCACATCTGCTAACCTTAAAGACACATAAACTTCAAAAATCACTTAAAAATCAGCCCTTTGCCCAATTCCTTTCAAATAATTCTGATAGCTCCCTTGCCCACCTTGGGAACTACCACCCACCAAACTCTGCTCTAGGACACCCATTTCCCCCCGACATGAAGCTATACATTTGCTGCGATCCTCATTATTCGCTATGAGGAATTCAAAAATACTTTTAAAATTCACCAATAATCGGAGGAGGGTCCGATTGCCTTGGGGTTTTTTGGGGGGTAGGCACCCCTGAGTGTCTACCACCTACCCCACTTTTGTGCCCCTAGGTGCTCCACAATAGGGGATATGGGCTGGTTTGGGTCCCATTATACCCTATGAGAAAAAAATAAAAATAAAATTCAACAATTAAAAAAATCGTACGAGTGTCCTATTGCTTTGGGGTTTGGGTGGCAGGTACCCATGGGTGCCAGCTACCACCCCACCCACTTCTGGAGGTTCAAACTGGTTCGAATCCGAACCGTACCAGAGGGTGGTTCAAGCAAAACCGAACCACCCCCTCCTGGTTCGAATTCAAACCGAACCAGGCAAACCGGTTTTATGCACATCCCTACAATCCAGTTCCCATGCTCAACACTACAACACTTATGACCAGCTTCTTACTGGGGAAGGCAGATAATAGTCCAGACAGAACACAAAGGAAAGTTAAAGCCATTTTGTATGAAAGGTAAATACTATTTACTTTTTCCTGCTCAGCTAGTTTTCATTGTATCCCAACAATCAATCTTCATAGTTATCAGCCCTCATCTAGCACTTTAGAGTGGTCAAAGCTCTTCATCCTTACAACTACCCTATAAAGGTGGTCAGGATTGTTATCCCATATTGCAGATATGGGGCTGAGGCTGAGAGAGAGTGGCTTGTCTAAAGCCCCTTAATAAGTTCGTAGCAGCAGAGAGATTTGAATTGGGGAATTCCCAGTTTGTAGCTCAGTTTAAGGACTACACTGAAAGGGTTAGCAGTAGGGAGAATGTGATCCAGAAGGAAAGAGAGTTCCCACGCAAGCAGCCACACTCACCATCCAACAGCTCCGTCTCACAAATGGTGCGGATGAGCTCCGCTTCCGTGTCCTCGGCAGAAGCGCCAACCAAGCCGAGATCCTCTTCCATAGTGGTCTCATTCCCAGTACTCTGCAGGAAGGAAGGAAGGAAGCCACCAGATGTTAAAATCACCCATTCTACTACCCTCTGCTGAAGGCTGCCCAACTTTAAAGGAAGATTGAATTAAGAGCAAAGAAAGGTCTGTCAGGAGATACCCGGTCACCTCATAATTCCACTTGCGGACACTGACATGCTGCTAAGAAACCTGAATTACTGAATTCTGAAGCGAAGACACAGGCACTGAAAAGGATTCAGCAAATTCTGAATCCTGAAACCTGAATTACTGGCGATCAACTGCAGACCAAGTAGAAAGCCTAATATCAGCTCTATTTTTTTTTTTTTTAAAGCAAGTCTTTGAGCAAAGCACACAATTAAACAAGTACTTTAACAAAGTGGAGTGGGTTGATGGGGAGAAACATCATGACCATATTTCCAATTATATCAGTCCGCTCAATATCAATTCCGGACAAAGTCATTGGTAACTAGATAATAGACAAAAATATTAGCATACTTTCCTTAAGGAAAGTAAGAGAGAGTGTGTTTGTGTCCCCCTCCCTGTCAACTGTGAAATGCCTGGACCAATATGAACCAAATTGGGTAGTTATAGGGACACTTCAATAGCGCAGTTTGTGATGTCATCCACCCTTTTCAAGATGGTGGACATATGAATGTGAGAGGCATAACTGGGCTAACTTATGAGCCACCTAACCAATTTGAACCAAATTTGCTACAGCTGTAGAGATATGTAGGAATGGCTTAAGGGCATAGTTTGTAATGGCGTCATCCACCCCAATTCAAAGTGGTGGATGCGTGAACTTTTGAGGCACACGTAGGAACTCATTTGGACCAAATTTGGTACAGTTGTAGGGATAGTGAAAGGAAAGTAAGCAGATTAGTTCTTACTACATGTATGTAGCAAATTAAAATTTTAATCTGATGTTTAATGTAGCATGCCATTATCCTAGAAAAACATAACAGTACCACAGCATTCCAAGTTATAAACACACTAGAAAGCAGATGGAATAAACTACTAGAAGTAATGGAATTTTATATTTCTAGGGAGATCTTTAGGCCTATTTGTTCTATCTAGGAAAGGGTTGTTGCGGCTGCTGCTGGACTACAACACTGACTGATAGAACGGCAAGAGTGAAATTATGGAACAGTCTAGGACCAGTCCCACAAACCTGATTTGACCAAGACCCACAACCTTAGTAACACCTCACTTTGCCCTCTCCCTTCCCCTTGCTAAACAAACATGGTGGTGATAAGACAGTGCTCCCTAGCAAGAGACTTCTATGGAGGAATGAGTGTAGACCAACCAACCAGGCAGCCCCTGAAGTAAAAAACAATTGAGATGCATAGAATATAAAAGCCAGTGTGGTATAGTGGTTAGAGTGTTGGGACTAGGACTGAGGAGGCTCAAGTTCAAATCCCCGTTCAGCCATGAAGCTCACAGGGTCACTGGCCCAGTGACATCTCCCAGCCTAACTCACAGGGTTGTTGTGAAGATAGACCTACCAATGAACACTGCTCTGGGCTCCTTGGAGGAAGAGTGGGAGATAGCACAAAGTGAAATGAAAAAGTAATAATATTACAACCAGATGACAAATATGTAGTACATTTACCTACAAAACAGGGTTCACCTGCTATGGCACCCGAGTGACAGGAAACAAAACCCCCACCCTCACCTTTTTGTTCTGTGCCTTTGTATTGCTTGCAGTCTGTTTCTTTGCTTCCTGCTCTTCCCCAAGGACCCGGCGCCTGCGCAGCTCTGTGCTGACAGACAGCTCCAGATGGACAAGCTGTTGAAAGGCCACATCCCCCACAAGCGAGACCAGATGTGTCAGCACTAGGGTATCAATCGTGCTGGAGCCACCAGCAACTCCACTGGGAGGAGACCCTGGCTCTGAGAAGCAAACAAAACAGTGTTTCCGAGATGTTTTTAGCCTTCGCTTTTCTAGTTACTTCCCCGAACGACACACTTGTTGGCTTGATGGTCCGGGTTCTTCTTGCCCCTCATCCAATCTGTAGTAAAGAAGATGATTCTTGGTGCATTTCTTTCCCAAGCCAGCTGCCTCTCCACTCCCACTCTTAAGCAGGTTGTACCAGAAGCAACCGTGCAGGCCTTATTTCCAACTCACCTGTGCTAACCCCTTCAGACTCCTGCAAACTCTCCAAGGCCTGTTGGCTGCAGCGCTGCAAGACCTGGCCACAGATTTCCTCCGGCCCTTCTGCCAACTGATAAATGAGGGCAACCGCTGTCTCTGTGAAGGGGATCCAGTGGGCACTGGATCTGGCAAAGCCTAAAGAAGAGCAGGCCAGGCCTACATTAGACAAAGCCACAGGCTTGTATACAGGCCCGCCTCTCTCCCGCAGCTTCAGTAACTCACCTGCACATATGGCTTGGCTGAGATGCTCAAAGAGCAGGTGTGACTGTGGGAGCCGGAAGGGAGTACTGCTTTTGCCCAGGCCAGCCTGTAGGTAGAGAGAGGGTTTTATTTTTGTCCAGCAAAAACTCTTCCTGCCACCCTCTTATCAGTAACTGCATGCATCAATGAGAACTGCATATTTCTACTCCACTTATTTCATTCATCCTCAAGCTGTAAGGAGCGAAGGCCAGGCGACTCCCTGCCAAGGGGGGATTTTTAAAGAGCTGTATCTTTCTGGAGTGGTCTAATGCTGCTCCTTTTAAAGATTTTTCTCTGTGCAGTACAGGATGTTCTGCTCACTGTTAAATCTTGAGGTTGGCTTTTGCTGCAGCAGCTATTGCTTTGTTGTGCATCTTAGGGGAAAAGGACAAGCTAGGTGGAGTGAGTGGGGAGTAGGGATGCCCTAACTGCTGCAGTTCAGGACTGGGAGAGAGATGACAGAGGAAGCTGGATAAGCCAGGTGAGAGGAAAGGTGGGCAGAAAGAGGAGTCACCCTTTCTGGTCCCTCTTCAATCCACAGAAGAGCTCAGGTTGCTGGGGCAGCTGGCCATTGTAGTTTGTGATGGTGCTGAATGCCGGGTTGGTGCATACAAAGAAAACTATCACCCAGAACATGATTGTCCTGGATAAGTGCACCATCTTGGCTCACATCACCAAGACTTGGCTGGAGAAGAGAGCACCCGTTTGCCTTCCCAAATTATATCCATGAGCTCTCAATGGAGCCTCAACATTGGTAGGGAAGCAGAGCTGCTGTGATCTATCCGAGTTGCCTTGCCCTCTCCAGGTTCCCCGTTTAGCCAAATTCCCATTTTGAGCATCTGTACCTGATGTTGGGTATTTGGGATACATCAGGGATTCTGTTAGCATACTGCCCGTCCAGCTGCCCAACAGGCTCCCTACCAGAGCTGACAGGAGTGGTCTCTAACGCACTGATGAGGGTTTTAAAGCTTTTAGTACTGGGGAATTCAAACATCCATGCAGAGGCCTCCTTGTCCAGAGCTTTGTAGATGCCTTGAAAACCCTAGTAATCCAACAATGGTCTAACAATGGTTTTACTCCTGCTGAAGACAAGGTTGCTCAACCCCAATTCTCACCTTCCGGCTACTGGCAATTTTGGAGATGGCATTACACACTTCCTGGGCAAGGCGATAATCTTCGTGGACTCTCTCATCAAGCCCCACTGTTATCAGAACATCCAGGTTGCTGCCCACAATCTCAGGTTTCCCTCTAGTAATGACAGGAACACATTTCATTAGATCAAAAATGCTTTAGAAGACCTCAGATATATTATGCAGGACCACGGAAATAGCTTACAGTTCTTGTTGCCCCACAGAAAGCAATGCAACATAAAAGGGATGATTTCCCCAAGTTCCAGGCATGGATTAAGTCTCAACTAGTGGGAAACAAGAGAAATCACAAGTGTTTCACTGGGATACTGCTGCTACAAGAATTCCAAGGCACATATTTCACTTATGGAATTCATTGGCTTGGTTTTAGCCTAGACAAAACACACAACCCCTCTGAACCCTTGGCGAAAGTCACTAATTGGGATCTGTGGGGTCAGAGGGAGTGCATCAAGAGCTCAAAATAGCACCATATATCAAACACCCAGCCATTATCTGGATTTTGCAGGGAAAAAATGTATCATTTCCAGAAAAGCATTTGAAAAGGGAGACTATGCAATTCTCTCCCCTAGCTTCAAAGGCTCAGTATCCCATACAGTGTTATCCCGCCCGGAGCGTGCCTTCAGGTCAAGAACTGCAGCTTAACTGATCCTGGGAGACAATGAAAAATATTTCCACATACTTTCAAGAATGAAGGTACGAGTGAACATCTCTGAGGCTCTTCTTTATGGCCTGGCTACACACAAAGCAGCTCTAATTCTGATGACAATCCCTGCATATCCAAAGCTCAGGGCCAGCGCAGCCGAACCTGAGCAAGCAACTCACCGTGCCATCATTCCCAGGAGCATGATGGCCGCATGGCGCTCCAGCGCAGAGCACTGGGATTTCTCTGTAAACCTTTCCCAGAGCAGCTGGACCACGGCAGCTTTTATTTCATGTTTTTGCACAAACTCTGAGATCTATGAAGTAAAAACAGAGGTTGTCAGGAAGGAAGGAAAAAGCAAGCAAGCAAGCAAGCAAGCAAGCAAGCAGTTGCTCTTCAGAACATGAACAAAGCATGGGAAGAAAACTTTGGGAAAAACCTAGTTATTCTGAAGAAACTAGGTGGTGTTTTACTTTAGACTACCTGAAGCCAACTAATTCTGCTGCTTTGCCACATTTTGAATCCTTGGGACTATCAAACAGAGGCAGTATATGCATACTATGTAACATAGGAGGTCCACTGGATTATATTAGAGTCCATCTGTCCAGCAACCTCTTCCCAACAGTGACTAGCCAGATGCTTCAGGGAAAACCCCAGACTGGGAGAAGGGCTTAGGTCACTGTCTCCAGCCAACACAATCATTATCCACCAACTGGTGTTGAGGCACACTGTCTCTAAATGGTGGATCTATTCCGCTTTCATGGTTATAAAGTCAGCAATCCTCTCAACGTATTTGTATAACCCCTCTTTTATGCACTTTCTAAGGCAGTGGTCATTGCCACATTCTGTAGCAGCAAATTCCATACATTATACCTTGGGTGAAGTAGCATTCTCCTTTCTCCCCCATGATTCTACTGCTTGACACTTTCAGTGAGTGACCAAGGTCATGAAGGGCGGTTTTATGAAAGGTGGGGTGGTGGTAGATAAAAATCCTCTCCATGTGGCTCAATTTTACATCCCTCCCATATCCCCGTGTTTTTTCCTCAAATAAAAAAGGAGCTCCCACCCTTTCAGCTTAATCTGCTTAAATCAAAGAGTATAAAACAGATTCTTATTGAGAAGTTCTACTGCAGAGATTCTAGGTTCACCTTTATTAGCATAAGTACCCCAAGAGCTGCAACAACTAAGGAAACAAGCTTGCAGAAAAATTTGCAAGACAGGTAAATAAGACTGTCCAGTTGGGAGCACAAATTCTAGTCTGAGTTCGCTTGAGCTATGTGAATGACTAGGGAGACTATTATAGGGCTTCCAAGCTTAATCATTACAAAGAAAAATGCTCAGAGTCAAGTGTGACTAGATTTGTGAGTTGGTCTGTTACAGAGGAAAGCACACTCACAATTTCTTCAAGGCACTGAATAGTCCCCAGTGATGCATCCACCATAAGAAGGGAGAGAGACTGTATCAAGCTCTGGGCTCGAGTCCTATGTAGAGATAAGCAGGAAGAGAGTTTGTGTTTTCAAGCTGCATTATCTTGAGATTCCATCCAATGCCTGCTAACCTATTAAAGGGTGGTGGTGGGCACTATATCCCAAATAGCAACTTTAGACAAATCCACAAGAGAATTTGCTATATATTTACTAAGGAGGGCAGTCACCTTGAGAATAGCAGTTCTTCTGGGCCTCTAGGTCACAATTTAAGACCAAAGAGTACAGGCCACCCCAAAAGCACTGGAGTGACCCTGCTTTTAGGATAGCTCAAATATACAATCAAGCCAGCCTGTCCAAAGCTAATTTACATGGCTCTGCCTACAGAAACAAGTGGGGGGAGTTATCCACACAAAGATCCTCTGTCCAACTGAAAATAATGAACTTGTGGCAAGTCTGACATTCTGTTCCTGTCTAGCCAAACCCTGGGCTCTGCCTTTTAGCTGCTGGAGACTAAAATCCAGTATCCTCCATAATGGGCTCTTCTACATTAAAAGGAATACAGAGCAAGTGAATAATTGCCCTGTTCTCTTTGAAGGCCTTGTGCTCCTGCTGAAGAACTAAAAGGCACAGCTTTCCTTCTTGTCTTTAGTCTTGATTCACGTCTCCCTGACAGAATTGTCCAGATAGTTTGTTCCCAAACAAAAGGCTAGATTCCCAAAATTCCAGTTCTTCAGTCAGCCATTGCATGGGATCTCTGCTTGAAGACCTTCTGCCCAGAGGATCAAGGCCCTGGTGAAAATCAAGGTGGCAACTGCTCCTGCTCATACTCCCAGTGCTGAAGCCTCATGCTACTTGCAAAGCTTGTTCATCTTGTTTAACCTTTGCATCTAATTTTTTATTTTTTTTAAAAAGAGAGATAGACACTCCTCCCCATCTTTAAGTATGGTGGCACTTGAGACCAAGGCAGTCACCCAGGCATCCAAACAGACAGCCATGGGGTGGGGTCATGGTTTCCTTAGAGAAGTGGCAAAAAATTGCTTTCATCTTTGCTTCTGGGCTTTGCTTTTGGGGTACCCCTCTACTTGCTTTCCTCTTTGTCCCAACTGGTAACTTCAAGTGCCAGATTGCTTAGCAGAAAGTGTGGAAAACTCCAATTGAAAGAGCCTGTCTGAAGTAGGTCGTTTGTGCTGTAGAGAGTTTTTTTTTAAAAAAAATCCCTCTTCTTCCTTCATCCAAAAGGTGGAGGCAATACCTTTGTTGTGTCAGGGGAAGCTGAGAAGGGGGAGTACTGGCATCCTCTGTAGGTGTACTGACATCCTCTCCCCGCCAATAGCAGTTGCTAGGGATGTGCACGGAACCGGGCGGGGGAGGGTGCACTTCCCCCTCCTCCTCCCCGGTGCTAGAGTTCTGTAGAATCCCTTGGAGCGGCAGGGAGGTATGTTGCTGCCCCAAGGGATTTTGCAGAACTCCAGTGCCAGAAGGGGGCGGGGGGTGCACCCTCCCCCACCTGGTTCCGTGCACATCCCTCGCACCTAGCTCAGAAGCTTGCTGGAGAAGAGGATTCCATCTCCCCCAGGGTGTGAGACGGGGGTGCTTGCCTCTTCTCTTCTGCCCTCCCTGGTTGCCATCTGCCTCCCCCCAGGACTGCTTGCGGAGAAGTTTTGCAGGACTGGGGCTGTAAGGGTGACTGGGCAGTTTTTCCTGGTTCCACCTGCTGGGCTTACTGCTCAGCCTATATAGGGAGACTGCCGGGGGCGAGGCCAGAGGGGTGACGCCCCTTTGGGGGAGAAACAAGGGCCAGGGCTGGACACTTTGTCCAACCATTTGTATAGAGGGAGGCATTCAATAGTGGGGCTTCTGTTCAATCATTTTTAAGTTGTGCTGAGGTTGGGTTGAAGTTGTAATGTGTGTGGGTTTGTCTGGAGATGGGGAGCCAGGGGGTGCCTTCGTTGAAGGTGGGGCAGCTATTCCTGTGGTGGTGGGGAATAGAAGAAGAAACGCTGGCAGGTCAGCAGGCTGCTCCAGGGGAAGGGTGGTCAGAAATCTAATAGCTGTCCACCTTTCCGGCTGTCCTGCCAGCTCTTTGACCTCGGGGAGCACTGCCAACATCCCACATAACCTTACCTTGCTCCTCTGCAATGCCAGGTTGGTCCAAAATAAATCAGAACCCATCCATGATTTGATCATGGATGAAGGGGCCGACCTGATGTGTATTACTGAGACTTGGTTGGGGGAGGCTAGTGGTCCAGTTTGGTCCCAGCTTCTCCTGCCAGGATATTCTGTAGAGGAGCAGGTGAGGGGACGTGGGCGGGGAGGTGGAGTGGCTGTGGTCTATAAGGATATCTCCCTTACCAGGGTCCCTGTTAGGGTATCGGACCATATAAAATGTGTGTACTTGAGTTTGGGGACCAGGGACAGATTGGGACTTCTGCTGGTGTACCGATCGCCCCGCTGCCCAGCAGAATCCCTTACTGAGCTCATGGACTTGGTCGCAGAACTTGCGTTGGAGTCTCCCAGACTTTTGGTGCTGGGGGACTTCAATGTTCATTTTGCGACCAATTTGTCCGGGGCAGCTCAGGAGTTCATAGCGGCCATAACGACTATGGGCCTATCCCAAGCGGTCTCTGGATCAACGCATATTGCAGGTCACACACTTGATTTTGTCTTTTGTTCTGATCAGGGTGGTGTTCTGTGGATGGGGACTCCTACGATTTCCCCGTTATCATGGACGGACCACCATCTGGTTAAGGTTGGACTTACAACCACTTCCCACCTCTGCAGGGGCGAGGGGCCTATTAGAATGGTCCGCCCGAAGAGGTTACTGGATCCGGTAGGATTCTAAGACGCCTTGGAGGAATTTTATGTTGGCTCTGCTGGTGATCATGTTGATGCCCTGGTTGAGAACTGGAACAACTAGCTCACCAGGGCAGTAGACACGATTGCTCCTAAGCGTCCCCTCCGACCTGCTTCAAAATTGGCCCCTTGGTATACAGAAGATCTACGGGGGCTGAAGCGGCAAGGTAGGCGACTGGAGCTCAAGTGGAGAAAAACTCGACTCAAGTCCGACAGATTACGACATGGAGCACATTTAACGATCTATGCTCAGGCGATACGTGCGGCAAAGAAGCGGTTCTTTTCTGCCCGTATTGCCTCTGCGAGTTCACGTCCGGCGGAGTTGTTCAGGGTTGTGAGGGGACTATTATCTGCTCCCTCTCCCTTGAACCAGAATTTGGAGGCATCAGTTACCTGCTGTGGTGTGTTTAATGAATTTTTCGCAGAAAAAATCTCTCGGATTGGAGACTCCACAATTAATTTGATGTCTGAACTGGAGGTGTCCGACAACTCCTCTTATACGATTCGACTGGATCAATTTCAGTTTGTGACTCCTGATGATGTAGACAAGCTGCTTGGAGCAGTGAGGCCTACCACTTGTCCTCTTGATCCTTGTCCAACATGGCTTGTTCTATCTAGCAGGGAGGCTGTTGTAAGCGGCCTGGTAGAAATCATAAATGCTTCTCTGAGGGAGGGCAGGATGCCTCCTTGTCTTAAGGAGGCAATTATTAGACCTCTTCTAAAGAACCCTGCGTTAGATCCCTCAGAGTTGAGCAATTATAGGCCAGTTTCCAACTTCCCATGGATGGGCAAGGTAATTGAGAGGGTGGTGGCCTCTCAGCTCCAGGCGGTCTTGGAGGAAACTGATTATCTAGACCCATTTCAAACTGGTTTTCGGGCAGGCTATAAGGTGCAGACTGCCTTGGTCGGCCTGATGGATGATCTCCAATTGGCAATGGAGAGAGGAAGTGTGACTCTGTTGGTCCTTTTGGACCTCTCGGCGGCTTTCGATACTATCGACCATAGTATCCTTCTGGAACATCTGAGGGGGTTGGGGGTGGGAGGCACTGTTTTACAGTGGTTCCGCTCCTACCTCTCGGACAGATTCCAGATGGTGTCTATTGGAGATTGTTGCTCTTCAAAATCTGAGCTTAAGTATGGTGTCCCTCAAGGCTCCATACTCTCTCCAATGCCTTTTAACATCTACGTGAAACCGCTGGGAGAGATCATCAGGGGATTTGGAGCTGGGTGTTACCAGTATGCTGATGACACCCAGATCTACTTCTCCATGTAAACCTCTTCAGGAGATGGCATATCCTCCCTAAATGCCTGCCTGGAAGCAGTAATGGGCTGGATGAGGGAGAATAAACGGAAGCTGAATCCAGATAAGACGGAGGTACTTATTGTGCGGGGTCGGAACTCTAGAGACGATGTTGATCTGCCTGTTCTAGACGGGGTCACACTTCCCCAAAAGGAACAGGTTCGCAGTCTGGGAGTACTTCTGGATCAACGTCTCTCCTTGGTTTCTCAGGTTGAGGCGGTGGCCGGGGTGCTTTCTATCAGCTCCGGCTGATACGCCAGCTGCACCCGTTTCTTGAGATCAATGACCTCAAAACAGTGGTACATTTGTTGGTAACCTCCAGACTGGACTTCTGTAATGTGCTCTACGTGGGGCTGCCTTTGTATGTAGTCCGGAAACTTCAGTTGGTTCAGAATGCGGCAGCCAGGTTGGTCTCTGGGTCATCTCAGAGAGACCACATTACTCCTTTGTTGATGGAGTTACACTGGCTGCCAATAGGTTTCCAGGCAAAATACAAAGTGCTAGTTATAACGTATAAAGCTCTAAACGGCTTAGGCCCTGCGTATTTAAGAGAGCGTCTTCTTCGCTATGAGCCCCACTGGCCGTTGAGGTCACTTGAGGAGGTCCGTCTCCAGTTGCCACCAGCTCGTTTGGTGGCTACACAGAGACGGGCCTTCTCGGCTGCTGCCCCGAGATTGTGGAATGCGCTCCCTGCTGAGATACGATCCTCCCCATCTCTTGCAATTTTCAGAAAACACATGAAAACATACCTCTTCAACCAGGCTTTTTCAGCTTTTTAAAACTTGTTTTTAAATAGTTCTGAATATTTAATTGTTTTATGATGTTTTTAATTGTTAATTATTGTTTTATGTTTTATAATTTTTGTTTTAATGATTAATTGATTTTAATGATGTTTTAATGTAAACCGCCCTGAGCCTTTTGGAAAGGCAGTATAAAAGTTTTAATAAATAAATAAATAAATAAATAAATAACTGCTATTGGCGGGGAAAGGATGTCAGTACTCCTACAGAGGATGCCACTACTCCCACTTCTCAGCTTCCCCCGACACAGAGGTATTGCCTCTAGGTTTAGTGCTTAACCCACCCCTGCTGAACTGGCCAGTGTTCGAACATGTTCAGAAGCCCATAAAAGGGCCTCTGAACAGGTTCGTGCACATCTCTAGTAGTTGCTTGGTCAAGAAAGGCTGCTAAGGAACAGAAGAGAAGGTCACATTTTTTCCTGCCTTAGCTTGCCCCAATCAGAGCCAGAGTAATTGGAGGAGTACCGGGCCCTCTTTCTGAAAAGCAGTGGGTAAGACCACAGTGGGCCACCTAATGGCACAGCGGGGAAGCAACCTGCCTACAGAGCAGGAGGCTGTTGGTTGGAATCCCTGTTGGTGTGTTTCCCAGGATATGGGAAACTCCTATATCAGGCATCATCTCATGCTTCATGGGAGAGGGCAATGG
The DNA here is from genome assembly GCF_027244095.1 of Hemicordylus capensis. Taxonomy (NCBI): domain Eukaryota; kingdom Metazoa; phylum Chordata; class Lepidosauria; order Squamata; family Cordylidae; genus Hemicordylus; species Hemicordylus capensis. Next base: position 164,954,118 of record NC_069658.1, read on the forward strand.
TAAACCCCTCCTGTATTCTATCAAAGAAACAACATGGCTCTGTGGTCGTCAGGAGTCAACACTGACTCAACGGCACAATCTAAGACCACTATATGACCTGGAACAGCCCCCTCTCTCTGAGCAGAATGGCTGAGCAGTCATTGGGCTAGAGAGACGACAGCAGAATGAAGACTATTTATGCATCTTTTCCTTTCCCTGTGCCCTTATGCACCCTATTCCTGTTCATTCACAGACCTAAGAGTAAAAGAACTCTTCATCCAGGATGGAAGTCAGAAGAAGAAATGGAGGGTCTGCTTTGCCTAATTTACAAGCTTACTGGACTTCCAGCTCTTCCCTCTGTACCATGGCTTCTGGCAGAGGGCAGAATAGCACATACTCAAGCTGTCTGCCCCCACCCAGCAAGGCCATCCTGTCATCAGAAGTCAACTCACTACTACTGCTGCTGCATTCTGTTCAGCACTGAAGGTGGAGTCCCTGCATCTAGCAGACTTTTTGGTTGTGAGGTAACAAGCACAAGTTATCCCCTTTGCTAACCATAGTTTGCATTCGAATGGGAGATTACATGTGTAAGCACTGCAAGATATGCCGCTTAGGAGATTGGGTCGCTCTGGGAAGAGCACCCACATGCTTGCAGAAGGTTCCAAGTTCCCTCCTTGGCATCTCCAAGATAGGGCTGGGAGAGACTCCTGCATGCAACCTTGGACAGCTGTTGCAGTTTGTGTAGACAATTCTGAGCTAGATGGACCAATGGGCTGACTCAGTGGAAGGCAGATTCCTATATTCCCATGAATAGGAGGGGCAGGGGAAATTATCCTCTCTGTAGTGGTCCAACTCCTCTTCCTCTGAGGAGTCACAAAGTGCTTCATACGGCTCCGGCAAGAGGCAATACTGTTAATAAAAACAAACTGGGTCGCTCCTGCCAGATAGTCTGCTGCAAAGCAGCCTGCGACTCCCTTTCCAACTTTACTGTCAGAGGGAGATGGGGGAAGAAAGAACTGGCCTGCTGTTCAGAAACACTCTAGGACTGGAGCTCTGATGAAGCCCCAGAGCCTTGGAGGAGGTAGAACTAAAACCTGGAGGAACTCCTTCCACTTGAGCACAAGCAAATGTAATTTGGAACACAGTAGAAGTGTAAATTTGAACAGCCTTGCCTACTTGTGAGTGGAAGGAAGACCTTAACACAAGGATACCCACCTCTGAAGTAGTGGCAAATTTGGCCAAGACTGCCTACCCGTGCTCTATAGCAGGGATTCTCAATGTTGGGTCCCCAGATGTTATTGGACTTCAACTCCCATAACCCCCAACCTCAGTGGCCTTTGGTTGGGGGTTATGGGAGTTGAAGTCCAATAACATCTGGGGACCCAACATTGAGAATCCCTGCTCTATAGTAACCACATTTTCTTTCCTCCCCACTGCCTCCCTGTCAAGACAATCTATTCTTCTGTGACTGGTGGAAGAGGTCAGCCAAACCTTTCAGAGTCTCCACTAGGGCTCAGGTAGAGCCTCCTGTAGGCATCCAGCACAGCTTCTCTGACTCCTGGCTCCTTGGACCATATGAGGGGCAGCATTCGACGGACTCCAAGGACCGCCTGAGGGACACCAAACTGCGAGACTATCACAAAAAATTCAATGGCTTCTTGTACCACTGGAAAGGAAGAAATAAAAGGATAGGAAGATCACCTTGTTTTATATTACAGTTTAGATCGTTGTATCCAATCAACTCAATCATGTTCCTTGTGTTTCTCAACTAGCCCAGAGCCTAGATAGCACATCTGCCAAGCCACTGCTTATTATATGATTCAAGCGTGATCCTATTCAGTTTTATAGTCTTTGAGTCACATTCCCGATTTTCAACTTTTAATCTATGACCAAGGACAGATCAACAGATGCCTCTGGATTGAATGTAGAAGTTTTTAAAGATCACTAAAAGCAAATTTGTTAGAAGTGTATTTTGATCCACCATTGTCTTCTTTAATTACACAAAATACATACTTTGGTGAAAATTCTGCTTTGCAAAAGATTCTTTGAACATTTGAGTTCTTCAGTGTAACACTGTCAAATGGCATTTTCTAGCTTCCAGTTCTTTGGAAGATGTGCACTGATCACCCATTCACAGTAGTGGGGGGGGGGGGAAGGATGAAAGACTTGTACCTGTATCAAACTGTTTGTGCAGTGGAATTAAAAGTTGGAGCCTTGGGTGGCTGCAGAAAAACTCACACACTTTTTGCAAGAGCAGCTGCTGGGTCTCAGCTGTGGGGCGGGTAAACTACTGCCATGGTGGACTGCAGCTTCAACAGATTAAGGACGAGAGCGAGCCAAACTCCCATTCCATGTTCTCAGGAACCAGAGAGCAACCCACCCTGCCAGAGAAGGGATGATGCTGACAAAACCTGGCAGTAAAACTGGAGCTGCTGACCTTGGAGAAGGGGAAGAATGGAGCTGTGCTGGAACACTACTCTATGCACACTGGAAAGACATAGGAAATAAGAGGGAGAGATCTTAGGTGCCATCTCTTCCTTCAGGGTGTTGTATCCAGCAGGGAAGCTGGTAACTGTTTCAAAGAAGTAATCTGCACCCAGCCTTATCTCTGTTGAGGCAGCATGGGAAAGGTAGTCTTAACAGCACCTCTTTTCCCCCTTGCCCCCAGCCCAAGGAGAAATTTCTCTCCCCACAGCCAGGGATTAAGAGAAGCATGAAGGCCAGGATGTGGAGAGAGTTCCAAGTAAGTGCCTGTCTCACAGAGAGGCAAGACTAGGCCAACAGAACATTGCTCTGCAACATCTAGTTTTCGATATGCAGGGGTTTGTGTTGGAATGAGAAGGGATGTGGAAGCATTTTACTAGGTGACTCACTGCTTACATTCTGAAGTGGTACACAGACCAGGTGTTAGTGTTACTATGCAATGAGCTGTGTCTGGACTGGAGCAGTATTGTCCTCTAATTTTTTTCATCTCTGTGCAGAATGAAGTTTTGTTCTGGGCAGCAGTATCAAGGCAGTGGGTGCACACCTGCATTCAGAGTGGGGCCTTCCTGATTCAACCTGAGCGGGATCTAAAATGAACTGAGCGGACATCCAAAAACTTGCGGACATGTGCACGTTTTAGAGGGAACAGTGGTCTGGAGAGCCTTTAAAATGCCAAGTGTGGACTTTAGACAATGCAGATTCCAAGTTTTAATTCCACATCCTGCTCCAGAAAGAAGTTGTTTTATGCTTGCCTTGATTAAGCTAGGGCTCTAAAAGGCTTGATGTATAGGAGAACAGTGACTCCATTACACTCACCAGAGACCGAGCTTTCATACATCATTTTGGAAACCATGCTCAAGGCTTCTGTGATTTTTGCAGAAAAGTTGTAGGCATCCTGCAAATACTGGACAAGCATCTCCTGTTTTGCTAACTCTGTTGGTGGCTGTTGCTCCTCCCCCTCTGGCACTTGCTCTTCAGTGTCAGCAGTTTCTGTGCCTTCTGTGGATTCAGTGGCAACACGCTCTGTCTGGGAACCTGCATAGGAGGAATGAGGAGTGAACATTGGCAGTTGCAGCCTTTGTGCCTTGTGCTGAGTAACTCAAAGCAAATACAGGCCTAGAATGCAGAGGTGGATTCTTCATCCCTCCGCAAGTAGAGTCTGACGGAAAGACGTGGTGCTGTCTACGTTTCCAGACAAACATCTGGACCAGGTGCCAAACTAGAGACAAATGCAGCAGCCACCACTGTTTTAATTGTGTAACAGTCTCCCAACCTTTTTTTCATTCTGAAGCACACACGTACACACACAGATAGGTAAAAACAGGAACATACTGCTCCCCAATACATACTTTAATGTGCTCACAAAGCTGCCACATGATTATTTATTCATTTTTAAGTCCCGTCTCCCTCTTTAGTCTTATATAAGTTTTAGTCTTATTCATAGCCATTCCTCGGGTCCTTCCTGGAACCGATTTCCCCCATAATGCACTAGGGAGGACATCCCACTCTTGGTATCTAAGGGAGCAAGCCAACTCCAAAAATGGGAAGCTTAAATGTGCTCCCTTATGCACCAGGAAGGGCACATTTAAGCTCCCCACTGTCTTTACTAATGCATTTATGGGGCAAGTCAGCTTCAAAAGTGAGGTGCTGAAACTCCTCCCTTTTGGAGCAGACTCGGCAAGTGAGCTGCAGCACACCAGCCAGCGCTCCATGGCTCACTAACGTGCTACAACACTCTGGTGTGAAGGCTGTGGGTGGTGTGGGCGAATGGTCCATTTTAACAGCAAAAAGGGGCAAACATAAGGGAAAGAGGAACCCTAGTACTCTATTGCTTCAGGCATTTTGCCGTCACTCTGGTTCACTTTCAGTACTGGAGCTGGGCTAAAAAAAGTTTGGACAATGGACTGCAGAAAGGGAAGAGGGGGCCTTCTGCATCTCACAAACCAAGTAGCAGAGCTAAGCATGTCATTGTCAGATGTTTACCTATGTAAAGTGTTTTCAAGACATTCAGGATAATATCTTCTTCGCTACCCTCCATTCTTGAGCTGCTAGCGAAGGGCTCCTCTCCTTGGAACTGGTGTACAGCTCTTTGCACCAGATGGATAGCATTCCTGCATTGAAAGCCCACACATTAATAAGCGTAGACAGACTCCAGCTACCATCCACAGGTTCATCCAGCTTTACCTATGGAGGTGTGGGGTGCCTCGGGAATTACCTGCAAGCTGCTATGTGGAACACACAAATCCCAAGAAAATCCCTCCTTATTGAAGTAAAAAGCACACGTCTTCCCACATGTAACTCACTTGTAATTGGATTTTCTCAACAGATTGAGAATGTTGTTTGACAACTGTGCTAGGCCCTCTGTCTCAAGCTTCTCCTCCTCTTCCTCCTCCTCTTGCTGCTGTGAGCAAAGGCAGCTCTTCAAGGTTGCCCGGAGCTCTGGCTGCATTGCTTCCCACTCCTCTTCGGGGGGGATCACCACCACTGTAAGGTGAAATGGGGGGGGGGGGAGGGCAGGCAGTGGAATCAGTCTTCCACTTCCACGGTAATTAAAAATACACTGAATGAAATTTTGAAGAAACACTTCAAAGCTGGGAAGTTTTTTTGTTTAAGACGACCATAGCTTTACAACAAACAGCCGTTCATGCCAGACTTAGATGGTTTTAAAAATTATTGTGTGCAACCCCAAAAGACTTTGCAGAATAAATAAAGCAACATGGAAGTTGGATTTCCTTGGAGGTTCCATTCTGATTGCACAAGTCACTGGACTGGAAGGGCAAACATCTTGAAACAGAGAAGATGTACAGATGAACTGAGCCTAAGCCTCTTTAATTCAGGAAAGTATTTAATACATGCAAATTAGAAATACCTTAAGGGGTGTCCATACAGAATGTGTGCATTGGGTACACAGGACCTGCACTGAGACATCCTCTACAGGATGTTTTTTGCGCCGGGCCGGGGGGAGGACTATAGGAATTTGTTAGTTTTGGAGTCCTTAGCAGCAATGACAGAGCTTTAAGGGAGATTCTTCTTTTTGTCTTGCTCCATGCCGGCCACTGATCCCATCATTACCATTCAGGAACAGCAGAGCTGGTCTTGTGGTAGCAAGCATAACTAGTCCCCTTAGCTAGGCAGGGTCTGCCCTCATTGTATATGAATGGGAGACTTGATGTGTGAGCACTGCAAGATATTCCCCTCAGGGGATGAAGTTGCTCTGGGAAGAGCAGAAGGTTTCAAGTTCCCTCCCTGGCTTCTCCAAGATAGGGCTGAGAGAGATTCCTGCCTGCAGCCTTGGAGAAGCTGCTGCTAGTCTGTGAAAACAATACTGAGCTAGTTGGACCTATGGTCTGACTCAGTATTTGGCAGCTTCCTATGTTCAATTTTTGTCTACACACCATCCCAGCTGGGCCACTTCTTGGGGAATTGTAGCACAGGGCACATTACCTGCTGTAGTTCTGCGCTGGTTCTTCATTTCCTGAAGCTTTTGCTTCTCCTTCTTAAGCAGCTCAGTTAAGTCTGTGCAGCTCAGCTGTAGATGCGAGAAAGGAGCATTGGTTTCACTTACTGTGAAGGCTTCTTCTGGTTGCTGAAGCCAGGGGCATCTCATTGGGTTATCCCTCTCAGGAGCTCCAAAGCAGGACAGAATTTGATTGGATAAAAAACAAGTCCCGCCTACCCGAGCCTGAGGGGGATAACTCCTCCCCAGTTCTTTCGGGCTGAAAGGCGAACTAGGCTTGCACCCTATAGAGGAGAATGAGAAGGAACAGGAAAAAACAGGAAGAGGAAACCAGGAGAAAACCCCAGGCCTGGGCTCTATGAACCCCGTTCCTTGATAGCGAGTAGGTCAGAGCGCTGTAGCTGGGTGGGCCGAGATGCCCCTGGCTTCAGCAACCAGAAGAAGCCTTCACGGTAAGTGAAACAAATGCTCCTTTCTCGGTTGCTGGAAGCCAGGGGCATCTCATTGGGACATACCACAGCTGACCAACGCGGGCGGGGGCAGTCTGACCTATTATTGAGGAAGGACCTGTTGTAGCACCCATCTCCCGAAGGAGGCTCTGGCGGATGCAAATTCATTGATTTTGTTTGCTTGGTGAATGTAGATGAAAAAAGCCCACGTGGCCGCCCTGCCAATTACTTCGACCGAAGCAGTAGTAGAGAAGACCGCCGATGCAGCTGCTGACCTCATGGAATGGGCTACAATAGAGGCTGGTGGTCTGAGGCATTGGGACTCGTACGCCATCGAGATGCAGGCTCTGATCCACCTTGCAATGGCAGTTGACGACACCACTGACCCCTTAGGGAGTGGATGGAAGGAGACAGACATCGTGTCCGAGGTCCGGGACGAGGCAGAGCGTGTGATGTACACCTTGAGACAACGGGGCACGTCTAGCCTGTGCCACTTTTTAGCATGGTGAGTCGGCCCGAGGACAGCAGGAACACGTCCCGGGAGAGATGGAGTGCTGATGACACCCTTGGTAGCAGGAAAGGGTCCATATCAAGCACACCGCGTCCTCGAGAAAGATGCAGAAGGATTTATTTACAGACCGGGCCCGAAGCTCAGAGACTCTCCTTGCTGAGATAATGGCCACCAGGAAAACCAACTTAAACGTGAGAATCCAAATAGGAATGGTTCGAAGTGGCTCAGAGGGTTATGATAGAAGAGCTCGCAGGACTATATGTAGGTCCCAGGAGGAAAACCTATGCACTGTAGATGGCGACAGGAGGGAAGCGCCTCTTAGGAACCGACGAAGGTCAGTGTGAGCCTGAGAAATCTGGGAGTCCGCACTGGGCAGCATAGGAAGCAGGGACGCTGTCTGTCACTTTAAGGTCTTATGACGGTAGGCTTTTTCTAGGCCATGTTGAAGGAATTGAAGGTGTTGGATGGATTCCAAGCCTGGTGGAATGGAGTGTCTAGAGCTCCAACACAGGAACATCCTCTACGTGTACTGATATACGCTCTCAGTTGAGGGTCAGCAAGAGGCCAGCATAGTGTTCAGGACTGCAGCAGAGAAGCCTTTCCACCTGAGGAGCCGCACAGTCTCCAAGCGGCAAGGCACAACCAGGCTGGATCGGGATGTAGAATGGGTCCCTGTGACAGCAGGTCTTGATTTTGAGGAGGTTCCCATGGAGGCGTGGTCGCTAGATGAAGTAGCTCCGGTACACCAGGGGTGCCTGGGCCAGAATGTGACTACGAGAATGACTACCACCCAGAGCAGTCAGATTCTGCGGAACACTCTTGCTAGCAGCGGAGTTGGTGGAAATGCGTACCGCAGCCCTTCTGTCCAGGGTGCTGACATGGCGTCTGTCGCAGTCGCGCCTGGGCATGGGAATCTGGACATGAAGCCGGTCAGTTTCCTGTTGGACGGGGCTGCGAAGAAGTCTAGGACTGGCGTGCCCAACCGTTCCATGATTTGTTTGAAGATCATGGGATGTAGACTCCACTCCCATGGTGCGATGACAGTGTGACTGAGTCAGTCTGCTGTTACGCTTAGTTTTCCCTTCACATGATGAGCGATTATGGACTCTAGGTGGTGCTCTGCCCCAGATAGGAGAAGTGTTGCCTCCTGGTGCATGGACCGAGATCGGGTCCCTCCTTGCTTGTTGATATAAGCATGGGCCGCTATATTGTCCGTCTTACCAGGACGTGGCTCGCTTGTGTGGAAGACTGGAATGCTAAGAGGGCTAGCCTGATGGCTCTGAGTTCCCTCCAGTTGATGCTGTGATCCCTTTCTTGGGGGGACCAGAGACCCTGGGCAGATATGTTTTGGGGGGAGCTCCCCATCCTTGGTCGCTTGCAGCTGTGCAGGCGATGACCCAGGGAGGACCCAAGAAGGGCTTGGCGCTTAAAAGATTGTTGGTATCTGCCAGCACTGGAGATGACCAGATTGGAGATGGAATAACCAGCAGGATCTTGGATCATTGGCGATCGCCTTCTGGTGTGGAAGGAGGAACCATCGTAGGTCGCGGAGATAGAAGCGAGCCCAAGGTACCGCATCTATTGTGGCCACCATGAGGCCCAGGAGCTTTGGTAGAACACTAAGATAGGCCTTTGGGACTACTAACGCACGTCTGACCTCGGATTGGAGAGATATCCAACTGTCTGGCTGTAGAGAGAGTGGCTGCTGTTGTGTCTAAGATGACTCCTATAAGGTGACTTTGTAGAGAAGGAGTCAGATGGCTCTTAAAATTTTTTTTTTAAGACATTGATTGTGAACCCGTGGAGATCCAGGACATAGAAAGTGGCCTCAAGATCCCTCTGGGATTCTTAAGTGGAGCAAGATTGCAGAAGCAAGCCATCGAGGTACGCAAAGGCCCGGATCCCTTGTATGCATAGCTGTGCCATTAGTGGCGCAAGAATCTTCGTGAATACGCTGAAGGCAGATGACAGGCCGAATGTCAGAGCTGTATACTGGAAGTGTCGACCCGCATATTTTAAGTGAAAGTACCTCCTGCTGTCCGGCTATATTGGAACATGGAGGTATGCTTCCTTCAGGTCAATTGACGCCAGACAGTTGTAGAGGTGCAGTGCCTCCGCTATAGATCTTAGGGTTTCTGAGGGAACTGGTTCGATTGCCTTGATCTCTATGAGATGATGAATGACCTGGAGCATTCTGGGGTGCTTCTTGAAGGACCGAGACCTTGGCGTCGGGAGGAACCTGTAGGATGGAGGAGTGGCAAATGCCCCCCATGCCAGGTAGGCCTGGCAACATTGTTGTTGCTGTTGTCTGGGCTTAGAGGGTGAAGTAGACCTGAAGGTCCTTGCACCTCTGAAGGAATGGCGTGTTCTCCTACGAAAGGAGAGCTTGTCGGTCCTTTTGGGTACAGAGATCAGAATGGTCTTTTTCTGCCTTGGATTCTATAAGCATGTCCTGTAGGGCAGATTCCCCAATAGTTTAGTGAAGTCATATATTACAGAGGTAAGATTGACCCTAGATGAAGGATCCACTGCCAGTTCTTGAGCCATAAATGGTGTCTGCCAACCACTGCGGCTGCGGAGACCCTAGCTGAGAAGCGGATGGCTTTCTAGGGTAATATCTGCCATAAAGGCTTGAGGCTTCTGAATTTTTAATAGCTGCTGGCACATGTAAAGGGTCAGATGGGGGGGGGTGTTTACTGAGTAACTCGACTACCCATAAGAGGGAGGCCCCGGCTGCCATAGAAGCCGTTGATGTGGCACATATCGCCAGTGCTGAGTTGTCCTGGGCCCTCTTAGATGAGAGTTCTGCTTTCCTGTCTCCCGGATCTTAGAGTAATGCTGCGCCATCCTTTGGCACCAGTGAACTTGACACCAGCTGGGCAAAGGGGGCATTGGTACTGGGCCTCTTAAGCATAGTCTTATTATTATTATTATTTTACATTCCCTCCTCCCCCAAGCAGCCCAGAGAGGTGCACCACAAGCTCAAGTCTCTCCTTCACAACAATCCTGCGGAGTAGGCCAGGCCAAGAGAGTGCAACTGGCCCAGAGTCACCCAGCCAGCATCATGGCTGAATGGGGACCTGAACTCAGGTCTCCCGGGTCCCAGTCCAGCACTCCAACCACTACACCACGCTGGTTCTCGCCTATATCTAAAGGTTTCTGCTGGAAAAGAGTAAAATTTGTTAGTTACAGCCATGGGTTTACAGTTTTGAGCTGGCAAAAGCCATTCTTCTTTCACCACATTAGCAAAGAGTTCAGGCATAGGCAACAAGAAGTCTTTTGCTTTGCTCTGGGGAAGACCAAATCACCCTTAGTTGTCTCCTGTTCTGGCGTAGCTTTAGACTGTAGACCAATGGTCTCACTAATTTTTGTCATAAGAGGGGGATAGTCCTCTCCCCAAACAGGTGTTGGGATACTGCTGATGGTTCCCTCCCATCCCCATCTGACCCTTTGCTCTCCTGTTTATCTGGGACAGTGTCCGAGTCAGGGACAGGGCGTTGGGGTTCCAGTGGGGGTTCCCCTTCATGGTCAGAAGCCTCAGAAGAGAGGGGTTCTGTACCAGCAGGGATAGTGGTTTCTTGGGTGGTCTGACCTGAAACCCTGTATCCACCATGGCATTTTGAACCAGGCCTGCAACTCAGGGGGAATTGTTTTGGGAGAGACAAGGTTGGACTCTGGCTGGCAGCTGCAACTATAGGGGATGGGCTCGGGCGTGCAGCAGCAGATTTTTCACTTTTTTTGCCCCTGATCCTTTGATGAAGATGGGAAGGACTGTCTGCCCCCATCCCCCGTTGCCCCACTGGCGGTACTTGCGGTTCGTTCCTGTGCGCTGGTCACCATTCTCAGCTCTTGGGCCCGCAGCGAGATAGCCCGTATCTCCTCCACGGTCTGTGGTGGGTAGGTGGATGGGCTTCTCCCAAAACGGAGCTCTTCTAGCTCTTTAGGGGACTCAGCCCCTGCTCGTCTGTGAGCCGCTGCCGCCGAGCCCACCTTGTTCCGGTTCCAGGAGTGAGGTGAAGGAGGCTGCATAGCGGCCGACGCCCACGCAATCTGTGCAGGGAGCTCAGGCGGTCAGGGGCAGCCAAGAGCACTGCTTTTGTTGAGCAGCCAAGCGTTCCAGTGGCTGGGGAGCGGCCAGAAGGAGGGCAATCTAGCTCCTGCCTGGAGAGTTCCGCTGCAGCCTGCAGGGCGTGTGACGTGACAAGCGTGCCCTGGAAAGGCTGAGAGCAGCCGGGCCAAAGTTGAGCTGGGTGGTTCCCCAAGGAACCAGGATTGCCTTTTTGCCCCCTAGCAATTGCTCCATTCACAGAGGAGTCGCAAGAGATAGAAGGGGAGGGGGGAGAAGGACAGACGAGCGAAAAGCTTTAAAGATTTTTCTTCCTTACTATCTATCTATCTATCTATCCACAGAGGAGTGAAGCAATTGGTATTGGAAAGAAATTGATAAAGAAAGCAAAGGAGAACAAGGAAAAGCCAAAACAAACAAATGCACGCACGCACGCTAAAGGTGCAGAGAGAGAAAAAGAAACTGCTTGGAGCTGCGGAGGACAGAAAGAACTGGGGAGGAGTTATCCCCCTCAGGCTCGGGTAGGCGGGACTTGTTTTTAATCCAATCAAATTCTGTCCTGCTTTGGAGCTCCTGGGAGGGATAACCCAATGAGATGCCCCTGGCTTCCAGCAACCGAGAAGAGGCCATGTTACCACAGTCACTTTCATGCTCCTCCCCCAATCCTTCACAAATAACATCCTTTTCTCCTTTATAGCACCCAGTTTTACAGCCCATCAATGTGGGGTCTGACGAAGAAAGCAGTCTACTTCCAAAAGCTAGATCGTGTCCCATTTCCCTGAGCAAAATGTTGATATAGTATGCTTCTAATGGCAAGACACATGGACAAACAGAGCTATCGTCGCTTCTAAAATTCACCTTAGAGAAAGCATTCGTGCAGCAGACAATTCAAGACCACTCATCCTGCTTTCTGTATGCTCCTGCACCCAACGTAAGCCAGGGGAAGATAAAAGCTAAAGACACCAACCATGAACCAGGAGCATATCTGGAGGTCTCCCTGTACTCAAAAAGGGAAGGCAAAGAGCTTACCTTACAAGAGAAAGGATTGTTGGAAAGGAAGGCTGCCAACAGTTGAATTGCATTCTTGACCACAGTTACGGATTTGTCCTGAAGCCGGCCCACAGCCAGGGACACCACAGCTTGGAATCGAGTCAAGGGCAGGGCCTATAACGAGGGGAGATTTCACAGATGAGGGTGGGCCAAGAACTGCTCTGTGGACTGGGCAGTATGGATTATTATTATTAATTCGATTTCTATACCGCCATTCCAAAAATGGCTCAGGGTATTGAACAGAGTCCACATCGGCTTCTGTGAAGCAGGCAGTAGCCTAGAAAGTCTACTGTCCTACCTCTTACCATTCCCCCTAATCCTGGGCAGTACAGCACTAGGACCACCTTCTGAGAGCCAATGTTGGAGTCTCTCTTGGTCCCATCCATGAAGAGGAGACCTGGAGATATAGCTAGCATAGACAGCTGCCCATTGCCTGCTCCCTCTAACTGAAAAATGGAAACCTCTTAAAAAAACAAAAACACCCAAGAATGTCAAAAAGAGATCCAGCATGGTGTAGTGGCTAGAGTGCTGGACTAGGACCGGGGAGACCTGAGTTCAAATCCCCATTCAGCCATGAGACTAGCTGGGTGACTCTGGGCCAGTCACTTCTCTCCCAGCCTAACCTACTTCACAGGGTTGTTGTGAAAGAGAAACTCAAGTATGTAGTACACTGCCCTGGCTCCTTGGAGGAAGAGCGGGATATAAATGTAAAAACAAAAACAAAAAAGGAAAGCGGGGTGGGGGGAGAGAAATAAGAAGGGGAATGCAGGTGCTCAACACAAACACTAGGAGATCCTGGACAAGTCAGATTGAACTTGGCAAGGCAAGAAACTGGTGTATTATTATTATTATTATTATTTTGCATTTATATCCCACTTTTCCTCCAAGGAGCCCAGAGTGGTGTACTACATACTTAGGTTTCTCCTCTCAACAACCCTGTGAAGTAGGTTAGGCTGAGAGAGAAGTGACTGGCCCAGAGTCACCCAGCTAGTATCATGGCTGAATGGGGATTTGAACTTGGGTCTCCCCGGTCCTAGTCCAGCCCTCTAACCACTACACCACACTGGTTCCCAATTGTGAATGTGTAGACATCCACATAAAACTTAGTTTAGAGCAGGGCTGCACAACTGGCCCTCCAGCGATTGCTGGACTACAACTCCCATCATCCCTGACTACTGGCCACTGTGGCTGGGGGATGGTTGGAGTTGTAGTCCAAACACACCTGGAAGGCCAAAGTTGTGCAGCCCTGAGTTAAGAGTCAGCCTCAAGGTCAAAGGGAAGGATGCTTCCCAAAGGAAACCACCCTACCCTCCAAGGAAATTGAATGCAAGACTGCAGCCTCCAACCAAGGCTGCTTGACTAAGGAACCCTTCCTCTCCCAGAACTCACTTTTTGCTGCACAATCCGGGTGAAGAGTTGCAGTACACGACTGCGAACAAAACCATGGACATCACACGTGTGCGCCTGCAAGGTATCCAGGAACTGATCCCGTGTGCTTCTGGCAGTGTCCTCCAGCTGTTCTCCATTGAGCACCTGCAGCAGCATCTCGGTCATGGCAGCCAAAATGGCATTGCGCATCCCATAGCTCTGCAGCAGAATAATACTGTTTACCAAGGGAAAAGCATTTCTCCTGGCAGCTTCCAACTTTTACAAGCCAAAGAGGCAAATGTTCCCAGGAAGCTTCAAGTGTGACACAGCTTAAGCTGCATCATCTTTGCAGCACAGGCTAGATGCCCACTATAAACAGCATCACTGTAACAGGCTGGGCCTATCTGTCATGGGCTGCCAAATGGTGCAGGGACAAGGCAATCCCAAATTCAGAATCTGCTGAGGCAATACTCGGGAGTTCTTGATGAGTCAGAAGACAGAGGCACACTCAAGAGAATGAAGAAACTGGCCCTAATTTTCCTAATAGCTGAAACAGCATTTCAGAGCTGCTTCAGGCACGTTTATGAGTCCCTGGCATTCTACCTGCAGCCCAGACTTCTGGCACACTCGCACTATGATCTCAAACATTTACTCCAAAGAAAGCCCCAAATGCAACCAAAATGAAGTTTCTAAGTAAACACAAACAGGACTGGTTGCAAGAAACACAGGAATTAATTAACTGAGAATCAGCAGAGCTAACTTGTATTTGAACCAGGTTCCTCCTTGGAGGGAATGAAATAGATGCATCAGCGTCACACAGATCTTTCACAGCCTCAGGAAAGGCGATGTCCTCTTCTCCATGCAAAAGGCTGGATTACAAGAGGAGGGGGAAAAGGGAAAAGTCTGCGTGCTCTACTGTTCTCGGCCTTGGCACATGGAGTTCCAAGGCAGTTAGGGAGAGGACAGCATTCCTGTTTACAAAGGAAAACATGTCGATTCCGGATATACTGAGCCACAACATGATTTGCAGGCAAAAAATCAAGGATCACAGCTATCCCGCTTGGGCACCTGCTTTAAAGGGCAGAGAGCCAGGTCAGCTACAAGTTCTCCCATGGATGTTCACGATCTCAAGCCAAAGGAAAGCAGAATTATGCTGTCTGGCATAAACAGTGCACGCGGCCCCATTCTAAGAGCAGTACCTCTCCATCCAGGTGATGCAGCAGGACACTGATGTTGGCCAGCACAACGGCTGGTGTTTGCTCAGCCAGTTCTGCAAGGAAGGAAGCATAGCCCTTCACCCCCGCCGTGTCTCGGGCCAGCTCCTGAGGGCACTTTTGTCCAATCTCCCTGAACAGGGAAACAAGAATGACTGTCTGAAACGGTGGAGGACTGGTGAGCGGGAAGGACAGGGAGAGCCCCACTCACCTGAGTAACTCCCCCACAATGCTCTTCATGCCATACTCTTTGATCCACACACCCACAGCCTCCACAAACACTGGAGCCACGTGTTCAAAATGCTGAAGCATCTGTGTGACCTTCAGAGTGGCACCTGCCAAAGAGCACAAGGGTGAGAGCTTTCGACAACGAGGCCAAAATGTTAGCTTTGAGTTTGTGGTGCAGCCAGGTCACGGCCAGGCCTGCACTGGAGTAACTCCAAGGGAGAAGAGCAGACTTACTGAGCATATGGTCATATCGTAGCAGAGCCACACCTAGTAGATGAATCGCTGCCTCTCGTGTAGGCCGATGCTTCTGGCGGCCCATGTTAGGATTTTCCAGGATGCGGTAGCAGCAGCCCGTCACTAAACTGAAGGCAAAGCAGGGAAAACCTATACTTGAGACCCCAGAGGAATGCATGGATTGTAGTCACCAGAAAGGATTCAGACCCACAAGTCAAGAGATACAGAAACTGTTGCACACATTCTTCTCCACTGTAAATTCCATTTATATCCTAGGGAATGTCTTATTGCTCCTTTAATATGTAAACTGGTAGATCAATCCGATGAAAATCTTGTAAAACATCTGCTCTCAGATAAGGATGCTTCAGTCTCTATTTCTGTAGCTAAGTTTAGTTATATTGCTTTTAAGAGGTATAATGGGACATCATCCTAATTCTAAACTCTCTCTCTCTCTCTCTGTGTGTGTGTTTATATATATATATATATATATATATATATATATATATATATATAGAGAGAGAGAGAGAGAGAGAGAGAGAGAGAGAGAGAGAGAGAGTGTGTGTGTTTTTACTCTCTGGTCTAATGACTGTGAATAAAATTACAATAATTACAATTCAGACCCACAAATTACCTACTGCTAAAAATAATTTTAAAACCCACAAAGCTACTTCCGTTGTCTTAGTTTTACCTTGTTACCCTAGTCCAGGGCTGCTCAACTTCGGCCCTCCTGCAGATGTTGGACTACAACTCCCACAATCCCTGGCTATTGACCACTATAGTTGAGGATTATGGGAGTTGCAGTTCAAAAACAGCAGGGCGGGGGAGTCATTTGCAACATCACAGATCCCTGTCACTTTCCTCCAATGCAAAAGCAAGCAGGTTCTCAGGGGCCCCACTGAGAACACAGCTCCCCACTTGACCCCCTCCAGTATTCCCACCTGATGAATTCTTCCTCCACTATCAAGCCATTCCACAGTCGGTGAAGGTCCAGTTGCAGCAGCTGTGTGAGCAATTGTATGACTGGCTGTCTTTCCTCCTCCCAGAGAAAGCTTTTAGCTAGGCTCTTCTTGCTCTGCGAGATGAAGGCAAGTCAGCTTCAGGCAGAGATAACCCACACACACACACATTAGAACAGGCCTGCCCAACTTAAACACCCCCCCCCCAGCTCTTTTGGACTATAACTCCCACAATCCCCAGCCACAGTGGCCAATAGCCAGGGATTATGGGAGTTGTAGGCCAACATCTGCAGGAGGGCCAAAGTTGAGCAGCCCTGCATTAGACAATAAGCTTTCGGGCAAGGGTGTCAAACCGTGGCTGGTCTACAATTTCCATTATCTCCAGTCGCAGTGATGGGAGTTGTAGGCCAACCACAGCTGGAGGACTGCAGTTTGATGCCCCTACGCTAGGGACTGCATGGAGCACACCTGCTGCATAGGAAAAAGTCAGAGTTGTGCCCGGCTCCAGTGAGAATTGCAGTACCATCTGCCTTCTCCACCTGGTGATCTAATCTGGGGAAAGAGTGGAACCAACCTGGTGCTCAAAGTGACAGATAGGAGCAGAACTCCAACAAAACTAATCCCCTTGAAACAGTAAGACCCAAACTGAGAAGACTCTCACAGAAAGGGCCCATCAACATAGACCTGCTCAATGGAGCAAGCAGGAGGGGTAACCCACGTAAGGACACCCTCTTCCACTGAAGGAGCATTTCACAATTACCAAAGTGGGACTCTGGGGGAAAGTCAGAGAAGAGGACTCTCAAATGAGGGACGTTCAGAGGGAAAGAGACACCAGTTTGGCCATTCAGAGGCTAAATAAACACAGGTAGAAAGCATCTCTGTAATTAGCAGTCCTCACGCTGCAACTTGCACGATGGACATTAGCTCAATGGGGGGGGGGGGGCTCTGCCCTCAGGAACAAAAGCTATCAAGCCCAGTAAGCATACAGATCCAGCTTTCTACCTTCCTCTTGGAATCCAGCCCCACCAGACTGTTCTTGCCAGATTCCGTTTCAAAAGCCTCGACTATCCGTGCTAGCACGTAACAGTTCATCTTGAGAGCGTTAAGGTGAAGAGCACGAAGGGAGGATACCAGCTCAGCATCATCCAAGATGGACGCCAGGGCACTGGAGTGGCTGGTCACAACTGCAGAGAGAGGTGAGAAGAGATGGTCAGCAGGTATGCACTTGGTGCATCAACACCCCCAATGCAGACTAACTGCAGCTTTCAGATTACCAAAGTCTTGTGCTCACAGAGCCCCGAAAAGGCATCATTCTGGCAGCACCCAGCAACCCATATCCTAGGCACACTGAGCTTGTCTTATGCCCCCATCCCTGACCACCCCTTGGAATACTCTGCAAGAAGAGGAATTCCTTCTCCAGGAGAGAAGCAGTAAGGAAGAACGGGAAATTCTGTTGGTCTGCCCTTACAGTGAACACACACTACTCTGCATTGACCACCAAGATTACAGACCTGTTTGTAAGGAATGGGATGAGGGGAACCACCTGCCAATGGGGTCACGATTGCCTTGATATCATCATGAAGCTGCCAAGCAGAAAAATTCCTATCTCCAATGAGCTCAAGGAGCCCCACTCACCTTTCATCATCAGTTCTAGAGCATCCTCTTTAATATCAGCATCCACGCTTCTGAAGTGGCTGCAAGGAAGAGGTGTGAAATGAACAAATGAATTTTAACTGTAGGAACTAGGCTCAGTAGTTAGTGAAGCCAACTTTTAGCACAAACTTACTCTGGGCTCCTACACACTCCCCCACCCACTAATGAGGTGTAAACATTTTTAAGATGGCATGGATTAGCTCAGTAAACAGTTTTGGGGAAATTTGAGACATTTTCTGTGACACTCATGTGGAGTGAAGTTTCATCTGAACCGAATTAGGAAGGAAGGATTTAAAATTTAATAACTGAACTCATTTCCAAGGAGTATGATGGGCTCAGAGAAAAAAGAGTAATTAAATAGGCATACCAACACATTAACTAGCAGGTTCAGGGCATGCATTCACAACATCTGAGGACTGCTTCACTTAAGTTTCCCCTACATTGAGATAATCCAAAAATGAGATTTACATCATCAACTGGGAAGAGTGGCTTCCAATGTTCTATTTTTTTTCATCTGTGTGCAGAATGAGTTTTGTTCTGAGCAGCAATATCAAGGCAGTGTGCACGTGCACATGCATTCTGAAGGGGGCCTTCCCAATTCAACCTGAACAGGATCTGAAATTAACTGAGTGAGTACATGCACACGCCTTAGAGGGAACACTGGTGGCTTGTGCTTATTTTTCTGTAAGTACATGAACTAGGAGGAGCAGAACTCATGGCAAAATAGGAAAAATATTGTGTATGAAGCGGCTCTAGAACCTCATTATTTAAAGAGTCAGGATCAATCTTAAATCTGAGATCCTTGTACGCACCTCTAAATCCTAAACAGTAGCCAGTTGCAGAGTCTCTTTCAAATGTCTCCTATCTCTTTGGGGCATTTGTAATATCCCATACTAGGGTTGTTGGTTTAACGTGAGCCAATCCACACCTTGCCCTTGCACCACTGTAAACATCTCTATCATTTTTTTAAAAAATGTGTCATTGTCAGATAGGCATAGCTTCTTTAGCGAAACAGCCATTTGAAATGCTTCCTCGTTTTCTACTCCTGTCTATTTCTGTGCCTTTCTTCTTCCAACACGATCATTACCATTAATGAAAGGGCACCAGCTGAGGGATTCCCAAATCCAAGGCAACCATCTCCCCAACAATATCGGCAAAGGATCTCAGTGCACAAACTCACTGTAGGATACTGAACAGTGTATCGAAGTGCTGCAGGATTGCAAGAGCTCCTTGTGTTCTGAACACTATCCGGAATGCTAGAGAGAGAGAGAGAAATCCACATGTGAGGGTCAAACTTCATACAGGAGACAAAATACAAAAAATGCAAAATAAAAAAAACTTTATGCTCTTAACAAAAATGGAAAAATAGGTGTATCCATGGGTATTACCGGGGTAACCCTTTTGCAGCACCTATAACTTAAGGCAGTATACTTCTGACTACTGTTCTAATCAGATTATTGATCAGCTTCAGATCAATGGTGGAGACAAAGATTATGGCCGAGTTTGGGTCATTACTTAAATAAAAAAGTGTTGATTGGTTAAAAACACAACCAACAGTTAAGCAAAGTGACAGAGGCAGAGTCTGTTAATAGCTATTGGATACAATTGCTGGCATAGAATAGTGACTAAGAGGATGAATCAGGAAGTACTTGGTTCACACTATACATCAGGCCCAGCTTTAGGCAAGGAATATCAGCCCTAGTTTGCAATACAGAGAATACTACGAGGTGCTTGAAAGGATTGCAACATGGTCTTGCACGTGAAATATTTTGGATACTCCAAAAACATTACATACTCCTACGATAGCTAACTAGAACCCCCACTCAGAGACAGTAAGACTTTTAAGTAGTAGATATCTGGGACAAAAGATCACCTTCACAGTTTGAGCCAACATCTCTCTTCATGCTGCAGAAAAGGCTAAACTAATGGGCGTTGGGACTAGAATAGCAAGACAATTTTAATGTTCTCATTGGAAGAGTCAGTAACTAGCAACTAGCATTCATTTTTCTCCTCACATGTAAATTCATTATGCTACTTATGAAGAAGATTATGGGCAACCTAGGCCATCTCATCTAACTTCACAAGGACATCACCTCCTTTCCGTGGCCCTCTTTTCATACTAACCTGCCAGCTGCCCCGGGAGCTGTTTGAGAGACAGGACCTCCTGCACCACATATTGAGAGGACCCAGCACTGCGAAGTAAATCGGCAGGAGACAAAGGCAAATGAAACTCCCAGGAGGGAACAAACACCGGAGACAACTCATCCATGTTCAGCTCACGGCGCGGCTACCGGAAACAGACTGAAGCTCAAACACGCGCGCCCAGTGACCACCTGCCAGAGATCAGCCTATCGTAGATCCTGGAACGCAAGGCTGACCAATCATTGCACGAGCAGCAGCTTTCGCTTGGCCAATCAGAAAATGCGCGAAACAAATCGAACAGCCAAATCGGCCTAAATCAGTCTCACGCGCGGATAGAAGAAAAGAAAAAAGCGCGCCGACAGTTCGAACCCGGTTCTCTTACCCAATCAGGCTTCAAGTTAGGAACCCAGCAGCCAATCAAGTTAAGTGGGTAATACTTCCCAACGGCCCATATTCAAACACCACAGAAATAGCCACGCTGATGAAAAGTATTTCAATGCGGTGTAGTTCATCTGTATAGTCCCCATCATCGAGAAAAATAGGCGTCAGAACACAAGCCTCATAGGCTCTTCCGGTCCAGAATTAAACTGCTTTCCACTCGTTTCCAGTGCAAACTAAAGAGGACTGGAACCACACAGATGCGATCATGCAAGACTCTGAGGCGACACCATTATCTGTCTTCACAGCGATAGAAAAAGATGAATCTCGCCCCATTGCGGTCCATATTAGCATTTCCGATCTAGAATTGCACTTTCCCCAGTAGAGATAGGAAAACACTAGAGTAATTCACTTCATTGTTTTGAGAGGAAACTTCCGGGATTAGTTTGAAATTGCAGAAGTGGGAACTGGCCGTATAAATCCGGAATTTTCTCGTAGCTTTGACTGGACAGCCACCGTGACTCCTCTCAGGAAAACATTTCATGTTCAACAGGCAACGATGACATTTCATATTCTATTTCGTGAAGAAAATGATTTTTTTTACAAGTTGTAAAACGTTTTAAAAACGTATACTGTGTGAATTACAATATAGTCCTTTATCCCTACATTTGCAGAGTATAAGGCTGTGACTGGGAGAGAGTGGGTTATGACAACTCTTGCAGTGTAGTCTACTGTACTGTATTGCTGTTGAGGCCGATTTAGATTTCCATCCAAAAATCATCCATACGAAACACCGCTTAGGTTGCAATAAAAGTTAATCTACTTAATCTACTTAGATTGTTCTCTCAGACCTCCCTCGCAGTCCAAATCCAGCGCTCAGTTAAATGTAGAAGCCTAGTGTTTCATCGACTTGCAAGCAGTTGTGCTGTCTTTTTAAACGTTTAAGAGCAATTTTAACAAATCAAACCCGGGCTAGGTTTTTCTTCTTCAGCCGGGCAAGCACACCACTGTCCAATCACAGCTGCGCTAAGTGTCTGGATTTCTTCATTATAGGCAGGTGCTACTACCACCCCAGGATTGAGGGGAAAGGCAGGGAGGTGTCTAAAAGAAGTTGGTTAGACTATGAATCTAGTAAATTAAGTCTCTGACTTCACTTCCAATGCAGATTAGTTTTAACTGGAGATGCCAAGAAACAGAGAACGCACTTTGCACCTACAGATGATCCATTGCGACAGAAAATGCTTCTTTGTGCCTTGATTCTGTGCATGTTTATTCAAAAGTCTATCTAATGCAATGGCGCATTCTCTCCAGAATCTCCGCATACCATTCTAGTGCCTTAGTTGACTGCAATCTAATCTGGAAGAACACAAATACTTCTAAGGGGAAAATGTAAAAATGTAGAAGATTGCACTGCCTGATAGAGAACATATTTCTATGTAATTTCAAAACAGCTGGGCTTTAAAAAGAAAATCATAGCTAGTGACGGCTTTCAGTTCCTCACAGAAGTTCTCAGGCTGCGTGTAACTCCTCTAGCCTAACACTACGGCATTAGAGAGCACCTGCCGGCCCCACCAAGAGCCGTCGACTCTTATATCACAGCTCTTGGTAAGAGCTCCTGGCGACGCGCGGTGCATTCTGGGAGGACTTAAAGATGGCGGAAATTGGGGTATGAGTGCGTCATGCTTGTCTGAGGGAGCCGCGCTTTGGTAACTTGTGGAGTCCGATGGCGGCTACGGCAACGCTGCTGCTGTCGGCAGCCAAGTGGGGCTTGCTGAGACGTAGCTTTCTTGCTCCCCAGATTCCCAGGCTGCTCAGTACAGGTGAGCTGGCGCGCGATAACGAGAAGAGCTTGGCGCTGTCGAATGGTGATGACGCCATCAATGTCCGCTCGTTCTGGCTCGCTCTTTTCTAGTGCTTTAATTGGCTGATACGGGAGGTGTGTTCTTTTCTGTTTCGTTCGATTTCTCTCGCTTGTGGACCTTCTTACTTAGAAGTAAATCCTGGTAACTTTAATTCAACTTACTTCTTGGTAACTATGCTTACAGTTCCGGCCTTTCCTCCCGGTCCCCGTACATGTTTTTTATTTTTTACCCCAGTGGTCGTTACTGGCATGTAATTATACATAGGATTGCAGCCTTCTTGTCTTAACGAAATAGGTTAAACATTAATTGCTCGTACATAGACAGTTTATGCTGGTTGCTTATAAATGGAGGTGTAGGTGTTCTTGAAGTTTGAAATAATTGTGTCACTGTGAAGTACCATCAATGCCATCTCAATTCTTTGCTGCTGCTTCAGCTAGCACTGGGTCTTCCTCTCCTCACAGAGGTCAGTAGAACCAAAGGCTGCCCTGCACTGTTCCCTCTAAGGCGTGTGCATGTGCGCATGCTCATAAGTTTTTGGATGCCTGCTCAGTTCACTTTAGATCTCGCTCAGGTTGAATCAGGAAGGCCTCACTCTGAATGCATGTGCGCAGTTACTGCTTGGATACTGCCGGCCAGAACAAAATTCGTTCTGCACAGAGATGAAAAAAATTAGAGGGACCACTGCTGCCCTGTGAGAAGGATAAAATGCTATAGTTAATTATTTGCTATTTGCAGTGATTTAATGTGAGCTACTCTGGGAATCTTGTTGACTGAAGAGAGGGGGTTAAACATGATTTGAATAAAAATGCTTGAGGGTCCTACTTTCAAATTCTACATCAGCTAGTATAGATTGTTAAATGCTCCTGATGGGATTGGTTTGCAAAATGTTGGAGCACATCTCTGAGGTGGGTCAGGAATTATTATTTTTCTACAAATAGTAATTTGAGACTTGGGGATAGTAGTGTAGCTGGGACTTGAACCCAGGTCCCCAGGGTCCAAGTCTTAACTCTGTTGACTGAGCATTGGCTGTTTATATATGGGCTTTTCTTGCAGTTGTAGAATGTTGTCTTTGCTGTGAACACACACTGCAAAGAGTTGTCTTTGTTGTGAACACACACAGAAAATCTCCAACAGATGGAGTTTCACAAAGTCACATGCTTACTCCCTCCCCCCTTTTTAGAGGCCCCTAGCTTTATCCGTGTGAAAGAGCCTCCACGCCCCAAAGAAGTTGATCGGTGGACAGAGAAACGTGCACTGTTTGGGATCTATGACAACATTGGAATTCTAGGTAAGTATCAAGGAGAGAAAGGAGCTGAATGGAGGAAATAAATTCGATTTTTTTTCCAGTGAGCAAGAACTGCATGTTTAAGCTCTTGTATGTTAAGCTGGAAGTGTTAAGCTGGAAGCAATGAAATAATATATTTATTATTATATTTATTTATTTATTTGATTTATATACCGCCTTTCCAAAATGGCTCAGGGCGGTTTACAATATACTTCCCAGATCATGATGGTGACTATGTATTTAAGTCTGGCAACATAATTTTTCTCTGGATAGTGACCATGTGAGAACAACTTGTTAATGGGTGGCTACCAAATAAAGTTTATTATTATTAGGTGACCTCTAAAATGTTACATGATCCTCCGGTCTTGAATATTCCTCCTCCTGCTTTGCTAGTTCTGCTTGCATCAGTCACTAAGATTCCAATGCCCTGGGGCTTTGGAATATGCTCCCTGTCAAAATAAGAACATCTCTATCTCTGATTGATTTTAGGAAGACCCTCAAGAAACATGTTTTCTCAGACTTTTAACTGAAATTAATTGTAAACTGTTTGTTTTTAGCCTTTGAAATTGTTTTAACTTATATTCTGTGAAATTGTTTTACTCTTTATATTTTAAATTGTGCACTGTCTAGAGTTGCACATATAGGCAGCATATAAATAAATAAAATAAGATGTGTGCAAGATGTGTTGACACTGGTATTTTTAAATCCACTGAGTTGCAGCAGCCAGTCTTTTCTGCCATCATTCTGGTTTGCTTAATCCACAAAGCCATCTGGCAGCCCTGATTCCTATTTGCCTAACTACTAGCCTAGCAGTTTTATTAAATTGCTGAATTGCATCCCAGCCTATGAGCCTGCCTTTGTGCTACAGAACCTTTGTTTTGGTAAATATCACTGCCTTTCTTCTCTCTCCTTTCTTCTCATTTCCCTAAATTTTGTATTTTCACATACACATTAACTCCCTCTTATTTCTGATTTCCCCTCTAAAATCTTGTGTTTCTCATTACTCTCACACTTCTTTTCACTCTTCATTTACTTCTTCTTCTTGTGACATTCTTTTTCCCCCTTTGCGTTCACCTTTCGTTTACATGAGACTGCTAATTAGATATCTGCTGCTTTCTTCACTTTTATCTTCCCCTCCCTGGAAAAGGTTATAGGGCATATTTTCTCCCCTATCTGGTTTCCCTTCCAAGCCTCTTTTCCAATTATTTTAGCAGGTGGTTAAAGAAAATTTAAGGGATACCTTTCCCCTTAATTGGACGTTGAAGAGGAAATTTGACTTGAAAACCCTACTTCCTAATACGGAGGAGAGGTGTGTGCACTCTCTCTCTTTTCCTCCCTCCTCCCCTTGCAAGTGGTGAGGGAAAGGCAACCTGTATCTATTCAGGGACATTGTTGTGTTTACTTCAGTGCTCTGGGCACCAAAGTGCAAAGGTGAGAGTGCACAAGCAAAAAGTGGAACAATGGCAGTTAATGATTGATTGATTTGATTAAGTGCTGTCAGCTGGTGTTGACTCTTAGTGACCACATAGATAGATTCTCTCCAGAATGATCTGTCTTCAAATTGGCCTTTGAAGTCTTTCAGTAGTCCATTCATCTTCTTCTCTTTCCTTCAACTTTTCCCAGCATCATGGACTTCTCAAGGGAGCTGGGTTTTCACATAATGTGTCCGAAATTTGATAGTTGAGCCTGGTCATTTGTGCCTTGAGTGAAAATTCTGGTTTGATTTGCTCTATGATCCATTTGTTTGGATCATACTTTAATCTATGATCCATTGTTTGAAAGTCAGCTATCAAAATGATAGCTGACTAATAAGCCTAGTCACAGTTTGTAGACCCATGTGATAAACCTCTATGAGCCCTCTTTCTGCCCTGTTACACCCCCCCCTCTCTTTTCTTCAGGGAATTTTTTGGCTCACCCCAAGGACCTGATCAAGGGCCCTGTGTGGTTGCGTGGTTGGCGGGGGACTGAGTTGCAGAGATGCATCCGCAAAAAGAAAATGGTCGGTGACCGAATGTTTGAGGAGGATTACAAGAACCTGAACAAAAGGATCAAGTATTTGTACAAGCGCTTCAACCGCACTGGGAAGTTTCGCTAAGAGTAGCATCTTGGGAACTAGCATATGTCTGCAAGAAGATGCTGTATTTGTGGGAAATATTATTCACGGTCTTGTCTCAATGAAAGAATGATGGATGTGTGAAATTGTTCAAATTATTTTACTCTGTTAACTTTCTTATTAAAGTATCATTGTATGTCTCTTTTTCATCTGCGAATGTATTCCTGTGGAACATGTTGCCTGCCTTGAAATTCCATTTCTGAATATCCCCTTGCTTCTAATATTCTGAATATTACATCCCTTCCTACAGTTTCAGAGGTGTTTGTGTATATCAGGGCTGCATAACTTTGGCCCTCTTGCAGATAATGGCCTACAACTCCCATAATCCCTGGCTATTGGCCACTGTGGCTGGGGATTATGGGAGCTGTCGTCCAAAAACAGCAGGGGTGGGGGAACTAAATTGAGCAGGCCTGGTGTATATGTATGAACAATCTTCTATGGCTATCTGTATCCAAGCATCTGTTCTGTAGTTTTCCTTTATTTCATATGCATTTCAGGTGAAAAACTGTCTAGATTAAGGGACATGATGACTGTTATGAATGTTTATTAGGGAGTCAGTAGCATTGCAGAATCCAAATCCCCTTTTTTTTCATTGTTTCCTTGTGTCTATTCATGTCAGTTCTCCCACTTATGGACTGAGTTATACAGAATAGAGTCCTGTTAACTCTGAGTTGTGAGCTGTATCTTGAGCAGCAACTGCATGTTACTCAAAATGCAAACTTGTTCACTTATCAAATTTACCTTGTTCTTCCTGGGAGCACCTTGTGTGAGCTAATTTCACTTTAGTTTAAAAATATCCTTGGAACACTTGCTCTGTCCACATATGGAACAGCTACAGGGAGAAACGGCAGTATAGTCAGGGAAGAACTGAGTATAGTCAGGGAGGAACTGCACAGGATTTTTTAGGTCTGTTGTGATTTAATGTGCTGTGTGTTTTTTATCTCATGTTTTAATGTTGTGTTGTAGGCCACCCAGAGAACAGTTTGTTTGGGATGGCTAACAATGTTTTGTTGTTGTTAGGACAGTTCTGCACAGTTTATTCCCCAGCAAGCCAAATACAAGCCCACCAGGGGTTCAGTAAACTTATTTTGCTGCCTGCAAAGGAGAGGGTTGCCAAGCATGTGGGAGAACAGCTGGATTACATGTGGCTTAGTGAGTCACAAATTGTGGTGGCCTGAATTAGTTTATGATCATTCTGGAGATACCCCTGCAATCTCCTTGGGTTGTTTGACTAGTGGTAGTGTTCAGCAGATGAGATAAGACACAGCCCTGGTTTCAAAGGAGATGGCTGTTTCCTGACCAGAATATGCAACTTCCCTTTGCAGAATTATCTTAGCATATAATCCACTGTGAGGAACTACATGGATAGAAGGCATGAAAGAAGAGTTTCAAGGCCTGACTGTGAGCAGTTGTTTCTATGATGTATTGTTTGGATTGTCACCTATTAAGCAGTCCAACAGGTGAAGAAATGCTCTAGATGTGTGGTGTAGATGCTCTTTACTTTGAGCCACAAGCTTTAGTCTGATCCTGCACCCCTGCTCCATCAAATGTTGGGCTGCAAGACGTCATGATTCATCAGCCTGACTCGATGAGGGCTATGCTGGGTTCCTTGAAACAAATGGAAGAATTGACTGCTGCTTGAACAAAGCCTGGAATTCTTTCTTTGCCTCAACATTTGAACCAAAATGGAAGGTTTTTTTAAAAAATTATTAAGTATTTAAGAGTGAGAGGACAGAAGTATATATCTATTTTCTTCTAGGTGCAGTGAGTGGTGAATTGTTGGCAGGGTTTATTGTATGAAATCTACTGTACAATTTTAAGTGTGCATAGATTAACTGTGGACAGCAGCAGGGTTCAGTCAGGTCTGGCACCAGCCCGAGAGCCCACAGCCAGGCTCTGAGGCCCATATGTGGGGTGCTGGAAGAAGGCAGTGGCATTGCAAGTCACTGTCATTGCCTTTCCCATCCACTCAACCTCTAGAAAACTTTCTTATTTGCAGGTGGGAGAAGCCAGTGGTGGTATGAGGGACTCGTAATTACTACGAACTCTATGGGTATTTATATACTGCTTTTCAAACAAAGTTCTCAAAGTGGTTTACTTAGATAGATAATAAACAAGATGATTCCCTGTCCCCAAAGGGTTGCAGCTTAAAAGGATAGTTATCAGCAACAGCCACTGGAAAGATGCTGTGCTGGGGATGGATAATGGCAGTTGCTCTCCCCTTGCTTAATATAAAGAGAAGCAGCCCTTTGAAAGGTGCCTCTTTGTTCAGTGGGCAAGGGATAACACCACTGCTGCCTTTTGCCTCTCCATCCTGCAAATAGAGTGACAGAAGGCTCTCTGATGTAAAGTTTGTTTACTGATGGAGCGAAGGGGGGGGGGGGAAGCTCCCACTGAGGCTGATGGCTTCTTCCCTCCAGCCAGTAGGAGGATGCAGGAGGAGGAAGGACTGCTGTCACCACCAGCCCCACATTCCTTCATTGGCCAAGGGAGAGAAGGAAGAACTGTGCCATTCTAGGGTAGTGGCAGCTTCTTCCCATTCCCTGTCAATGAATGGAGGGATAGGAGGAGGAGGTGCTGGCTTAACCCCTCCATATGGGGAAGGAAGTACCCTCCCCATAGTAACTCAAGGACGAGATCATGCCCAAGCTCCTTGTGCAATACCCCTGGAAGCTGTGCTGCTCCAGAGTGGCACAAAGAGCACTGTGGGTGGAACAGTGGAATGCCAAGGGCTGCATTGAGCCCAAACAGGCATGGGAAGAATTATGCTTTGGGTAGCCTAGGTGGTATTCTATTCCTTGGCAGAGAGCCACTGTCTTCCTTATCTCAGAGAAACCTTGCACAGGGAAAATATACGAAGTAACTATATATAGATGCACAGCTGTGGACACTTGACACCACTCCCGTCTCAAGCGTACTGGAGCTGAGAGATGGATGGGCCAGTCCTATGTAACCAATTGTGGCACAGCAGCTCAGAGATGTTACACAGAAACAACAAGGGTCACATTTTCGAGACGTGTTGCAACGGAGTACATTGTCTTGTTATTACATGATGAGAGTCTACAAGAGAACAAATGATGATAGGAAGCTATGCTGAGAGAGAGCATAAAAGGCAGTGGAAACAATAAGTGCCCAACCTGCAATCATATAGAGTACCAAAGCTTAAGAAGAGAGCTGCAGTTGGCCTTGTGTTTTGATTCCGGACAGGCACCAGCCTGCTGCATGACTCCGGAGACGACTGGCCAAGAACTGCACCCCATGTCTCTAGTGCCGGAGACCTGAGCCTGGCCCTGTGGCTGGTGGCGTGCTCTCCCACTGAGCTGCAACCTTTGCTTAGTGCCTCTTCTAAAGGTCATTGGACTTGAGATATCTGCATGGATAGCATTTTATATTTTTAAAACATGGGAATTTTTGCCTTGGTAGCCTTCAGTGCAAACTGAAATGTGTATCAAACTTTCACTCTCAAGACTGTTACACTTGTAGATGGGCGTGGGTGATTACTCTTGGTGGAAACGCTGCAGTGGAGGGGAGTGGCTGCATCTCCCATTGATAGTGGGCCGGAAAGTGCTTGTTTTTCCTTTTCCCCACCTTGGACACTTCCTTGCTGGGCCTCCCTCAGGCACTTTTTTGTCTGCACTTTCCACTACAAAACCGTCCCCCATATTATAGGTTTCCATATGGCTCATGCCATTTACTGTGGGCTGTTCTGAGCACAACATTTCAACATGGCTATTAGTTCCTGAGCCACCTAACGGCACAGGGGAAATGACTTGATTAGCAAGCCAGAGGTTGCTGGTTTGAATCCCCGCTGGTATGTTTCCCAGACTATGGGAAACACCTATATTGGACAGCAGTGATATAGGAAGATGCTGAAAGGCATCATCTCATACTGTGCGGGAGATGACAATGGTAAACCCCTCCTGTATTCTACCAAAGACAACCACAGGGCTCTGTGGTCGCCAGGAGTCGACACCAAGCTCTGTGGCACCAGAGCCATGGAGGCCTTTCCGTGGAAGTGACTTTCAGCCCTTTCCTTTGTTTGTTACCCAGCAAGGGGTCTTCACTCAGAGAGAAAGGTGGCCAGAGGGTTAAGACTGTTCATTCCCCAAGGCGTGGCTCAGGGATGCTTGTTCTCCTCCTGCAGGGCTTTTAGATCCTTTTTAGAGAACTAGAGTCAGGGCTTCAGTTCCTTAGAGCCAGATGCTAACCACATTTACTCCGAATTGGCGTCTGTCGGCTTTTACACACGACTACCTATTCTTAGGATTGCAGCCACAGAAGCAGGAGGTGAATGGGTCTCCCAGGGATGTGCATGCCATCTGGCTGGACTGGCCACTAGTCATTTAGACAGAATGCTTGTTACAGGGTGTGTGTGTGGGATGATGATTCAAAAGCTGGAACGGAAGGGCTGCCGTTCCCCGGCTACTAACAGGGGGCGGGGAAGCAAGGCTCGCGCCAGAAGTCTGTCCTCCTCCTGGCTCGCGACGATGAGATGGGTGCTGACCGGATGCAACTTGGCATTGATTGGTGGGGCTGCATGGAAGCCTGGGGAGAGGCGTCATTGCCGGAGCTGTGTGGGTGTGGTGACAGCGCACTCCCCACCAGCGCCACCCCACCCCCAACCCCTCCTATAAAGTGTAGGGATGGTGGGGCTTGGAGGGTCACTTTGCAGCTCAGCTCGAGCACCTGTGACTCGGTGCGGAGGAGCTGAGAGAAGATCTCCCGAGGGACAGAGACAAGGGCAGCCATGTGAGTAGTAGAACCCCCGCCAGGCAGGGCTCCCCTTGCGGACGGCTTGGGTACCTGTTGAGTGATGCGTGTTGCATTTTGCATCTCCCGACCAGCGCTGTCGCCAGGGCGGGGTAGAAAGAGGAGACTCGCGCGGATGTCTGCGGGGTCCTCCTCGGGTTGAAAACAATCTCACCTTATTTTCCCCAGGGCGCGACCTGGCTTTCCTTTGGCGCTCTCCTCAGATCCCTCTCTTGCACCAAAGCATGGCAGCAGGTCAAAAGTTGGGGGGTGGGGTGGGGTGGGGTGGAGGAGTCAGTCTTGCTGTAGGAGAGGGTCAGCTTTGCCGGAGGAGTGGGGCGGGGCGGAACACAGATCCTGTAACATGCCTTTGACAGATACCTCCAGCTAGGGGGTGTGCCAGAGTGCGTGTGCGCGCGCGACTGGATGTACACAGATCTCTGAGCCATGGGGAAATCAAATGAAGGCCGTTGCCTGGGGATGAGGGCGGGCTTGCGAAGGTTTTTGTGCTTCCAAAAGCCTATATGAGTACAGTCGTGAGAAGGGCTCTTCCCTTCCTGCACACTATCTCTTTTCGGGGGCGGGGAGCTCACTACTTTTACAATCTTGTGGGTCTGGAGGGTTGGGGGGGGAGGAGGGCGTGTTCCTCCAGGGACATGGCTGTGCTCATAGCTCGAAGAGTCCACTTTGTCCGTTTGGAGTCCCTTGCTCAGCTTGGCGCCGGCAGCGTCTTTTCCCCTTCCGCAATCGGCTGCCTTCATCCTAATAAGATGTCCTCAGGAAGGTGACCTGAAGATCATGACCAACAAGAGTGGGCGGCCAGCCTCTTTGTGCGCTGCTTGGAATTTCTCTGTGGCATCTGACTGGCTGCTTTTGGAAAGGATATTGGGCAAGGTGGACGCTGTTTGGATCCAGCAAGCAACTCGTGCATATGGGGCGGGCAAGGGCGTAGCTAGAAGAGAGGGGGCCCATGTTCATCACCCCTCTCCCTGACAGTGAGGAAGATAATGAAGAAAATAGAGAGGGGTGGATCTGGGGCTCATCGGGAGCTTCCCCCCCCTTCTTTGGACCCATCCGCTCAATAATAGCTGCACCCCGGGGAGGGGATCAAAGTCACCTCTTAGGATGTCTTCACCGATGATATTGAGCCTCCTTTACGGGTGATGTTTCATAGAACCAGTGTTCAGGCATGCTCTTCTTTGTGGTGAATGGGAACACCCTTTTACAGAGTAGAAAGAGTCAAACACACACACACACACCCCTTTATTTTATTTTCCATAATCTTGTTATACCACAAAGACAAAGCAGCCAGTAAGACAAACTTTTTAATTTTATTTACTTATTTTATTTAGCACATTTGTATACCACCCAAAATTGACGTCTCTGGGCAGTTTAGAGTATATGTTCAAAGAGATTCTAAGCAGTATGGTTTCACATTCATATTCGAAAGATGTGCGACATGCAATAGGAACTTCTAGAATTCTGTGTGAAGAAGATGGGGAGGGGGTGATCAAGCTCTGTTATGTATATGCCAGCATAGAGGCAAAGAGAGAGGCACCCCCTCCCCCCCACTTCTCCATCAGCAACTGCAATGCTAGCTGCAGCCATCCATCAGTAGGGCTCTCTCTGTAGCAGGGATTAAGTTACTCTCCCCACACATCCCATCCTCACTGCCTTCTCTGGCAGTTGAGTGTGCATGAGGGAATCAGTGGTGGATTAAACTTTTTGCCACCCATAGGCTTGCCTTTTTTTAATAAGGTAAAAGGGGGGACTTTCTCCTCGCCCACTTCACCATTGCTGCAGCCGCTGCTGCCCACAGAGAGGAGGGGCAAAATTTGCTGCTCCTCAAATTTTGCCACCGTAGGCAAATGCCTACTCTGCCTCTCCATTAATCCACCACTGGAGGGAATGCTCTAAAATCACATGCAAGGGATGAAAGGATTCTCTGGGAGAAGAGAGGGGTATTTTTCATGGCTTCTCATAATAGTGCCAAAATAGAACTTCCCCCAAAGGTGGCATTGGCACTGGGCAAAACCAGTTGGGAAGTGAGAGTATATTAGAGTTAGAATAGAAGACCAAACATTTTTCTTATTCAGCTTTCTGTATCCCATCACTGGCCAATTCTTGGAATATTTAGGTGAGATTGTGATAGCCACCCCCTGCTGGTTGTTGCCAGCATCTAGGTAGTACTCTACAGGTCTGTGTAGTTAAGGTGCCACCTTAAGTGGTGCAGCAGTGAAATGCTTGATTAACAAGCAAAAGGTTGCCCATTCAAATCCCCACTGGTACTATATCGGGCAGCAGTGATATAGAAAGATGTTGAAAGGCATCATCTCATACTGCATGGGAGGAGGCAATGGTAAACCCCTCCTGTATTCTACCAAAGAAAACCACAGGGCTCTGTGGGTGCCAGGAGTTGAAATCGACTTGATGGCACACTTTACTTTAGCATTTTAAGCCCTAAATATTCTATCAGTCATAAAACCTAAGCCATCCATCCAATCTGTCTGAATTTTGTTGTGGAACAACTAGGTGAAAAGTACCACTACTTCACCAAGTTTCATGCAAGTCTGTTAAGAAATAACCAAGACACAGCAGTTCTAATCCTTTGGTTTTAAAAATGAGTCTAAGAGTAGCCAGAAGAAAGACCAACCACACAAATTGCTATCAGTCTGTATCCTGAATACCAGTTTGATTTGGACAGTCCACCAGCACTTCTAGTCCTGTTAAGACTTCATCAGATTCCTTCATGCTGTGTCTTAAGGCTTGACCTTCTTGTGAGCTTAGGATGCTTCTAGCATTTGGGGCTCACTCCTGTCGTGGCGGCTAGGACACCTAATGGTGCAGCAGGAAATGTTTGACTAACAAGCAGAAGCTTACCGTTTCAAATCCCTGCTGGTACTATATCGGCTGGGCAGCAGCAATATAATAAGATGCTGAAAGGCATCATCTCACACTGCGCGGGAGGAGGCAATGGTAAACCCTTCCTGCATTCTACCAAAAGAAAACCACAGGGCCCTGTGGGTGCCAGGAGTCGACACCCACTCGAAGGCAGACTTTACCTTACCTGCCATGGCACTTTTGTATTTGTGTGGTTCCTGGGATGGATATGACATGTTCTGCCACCTTTTGTATTTGACCTGTCTCTAAAGGTCTGATCCAGTTCAGTCACCTGCCACCGGGACAGGACCAGAAGGCGAATCAGCTAGAGGCCCTCCTGAAGCACCTCCAAACATGACCAGCAATCGCCGCCTGTACCAGACTCAAGCAGAAGTGGCAGCAGTAAGTCTGTAATGTCCTGGACTGCTCATAATAGACGTTTGCCTGCCTTTTCTGTTGGTGAACAAGCTGCCCCTTCTTCCATTTCTCAGGTAGTGCATATCTTCCATGATAATGTGGAAAAGGTCTTGAAGCGAGATGAAGACCTGTTGGCACTAGAAGCACAAGCTGAGGGTGTGCATGATAGTGCCAAAGTGTTTCAAACCAATGCAACATCTCTTGCAAGGAAGTACTGGTGGCAGAATGCTAAGGTAAGCTTTTCAAGAACAGTTCCCTTTGCTGTACATCAGTGTACAGCAGGCCTGCACAACTCAAATGACCTGGTGGGCCGAAACCAACCGTGACTTGGTTCATGGGGGCCAAGGTCAGTTCCTAGGGTGCTGATTATTAGAGTAACACTTAATATATCAATCAATCAACCAATCAACCAAATTAAAGAGAAATGAATTAAAAATGAATTTAATCAGTATTTAACTTTTGATGTTCTGGCAGACCAAGATTGATTTAAATTAATATGAAATAAGTTGAATTAAAATTCATTCTAATAATATAAATATTATACAATCTGTACAAAATACATAATAAAATGCATTGTTCTTCCTTTCCACCTCTGCCAAATCATCACACAAAACATGGAAGAGAACTTCTTCTCATAATTTTGGAAAAGAAGGGAGAAGGGGAAAGAAAGATGGAAAGGATGCAGCAGGAGGCTTGGCTTGAGAGAGAGAGAGAATGGAGCAGTATTTGTGTGTGTGTGTGTGTGTGTGTGTGAGAGAGAGAGAGAGACTTAACTGTGCAGGCGCACCTTGCAGTTGGGAAGCAACGCTGGGCCAAATGGCAGGCCCGAGTGTCGCTCTGGTTTCTGCTGCTGTGCGCCACTGCTGCCATGAGGGAGGGTAAGGAAGAACACCCGCACCCCCGTAGCCATCTCCTCAGCCGCACAACGGCTGGAATTTGGGGGGGGGGTTAAGCAGCAGGGGGAGGAAGGGGAAATAGCCCCGGGGGCCAGGAAAAAAGGCCTCGCGGGCCGCATGTTGTGCAGGCCTGGTGTACAGCTACAATTTGAGACAAAAGGACCCTGTGACACAGAGGCAGTGGCCTGTGTCTGAAGTGCTAAGCTCCTCTCCCCAGAGATTCAAATACTTTTGTGTCTACAGGCCTTCCCCTTGTGTGGGAGACTATCCCTCTCCTTGCTGAGGCTAGACTTTGGGGGCTGCGGGAGATGGCTCTGGCTCAAGCTGTAAGGGATCATCCCAAACATCCCCTTGCAATCTGGTGCAAGAACAGTTCTGGGAATTCCCAGTAGGTGTGTAGTATATGCATCTTGTAACAATGAAGTCAGACCTGTCAGGCTGGTAGTATTAGAAATGTGTGCTTTGGGGAAAGGCCAGAGATGTGAGGCTCTAACCCTTCACAATTTTCTCTCCAGATGATGGTCATACTGGGAATCATCTGTGCCATTGTGGCAGTTGCAGTTGCTCGTAAGTACCATGGAAAGCCAGGATAACTGAGTCTACAAGCTACAAACCCTGGATAAAAAACACCATTTGCCTGCAAGTTATGGGTGTGGGAAATGGTGTCTGCCAACTCCCTCATCTGAGTGATGGCAGAGACCACAAATATGTAATCCGGATACCCTTTGGGATAACTGGCTTGCTGGGTGAGGGGCAGAGGCCTGGCAGTGTGGGAGGTCCCTTCTTTCTTGGGTGTTCAGCAGCCTCTTTGCTATCCTTGTGTCTTGAGATGCTTTGTGTAACATGCTTTCTATTTTCTCCTTTCTTTTCCTTCTGTCCTCAGTCTACCTCTTTACCTGAGACTGTCTCTTCAGTCTGGCGCTTCCCTTCCTCCCTCTCCCTTAATTTCTCCCTTCATTCTGGCTTTATCATCAGTTCTCCTCCTCCTGGTTTGTTTTTGTTCAAATGGGTCCTTTCACTGGCTGTTACAGCCCTTGAAATGACCAGCTGAGTAGGGAAGGTGGCAATCGGCCTAGTGGAGGAGAAGTGGGGGGTGGTCCACGGATTTCAGTTTGGTAAGGCATGCTGTAGCTGTCCATTCTCTTGCAGCAATGCTGGGTGGTATTACCTTTGGCAGAGAGAACATCCACTGGGTAGTGGGAGTAATGGACAGAAGAGAAAAGGTGGCTCCCAGCAGTGTCCCAAAGGAGGGATCTGGTAGATTGACCCCAGAATTATTGCCTTCTTCCTGTGTCTGCACATGGTTCTGTTTCTTTTTAATAAATCTTACATCCGTACTGTAAGATGTCATTCATGTGGGATCTCATTAACGTGGCAGGAATGAGTTTTGAATTCTTCATAGTGCCAAATAAAAAGGGCTAACTGGGGTAGTGGAAGGGAAAGAAACAAGACATCTCTGGTATGGATAGGAGAGCCGCCAGATGGAAGTTCTATTCTGAGAAACGTTGAGAGAGGTAGTTATGGTGGGATGGGATAGAAATGCCTAACCCTCCCCTTTCTCTGCCTTTGTGGCCCAATAGCTTTGCAGGGCTAGCTCATGGGTGAGGCTGACTAAGGTGGTGTCTTAAGTGGTGGACGGCCATTTTGTTTATTTATTTATATCTATGTAAGCCACTTTGGGAACGTATGTTGAAAAGTAGTATATAAATATCCATCATTCGTTCAGGTCCCCTGCAACCACTGGCGGCTTCAGCCTGCCTCTAGCTAGTATGCCTCCACGACCCAATGGTGCACCAGCTGCTGCCCCTTCTCCTGCTCAAGGAAGAGTAAATGTGGATGAGAGGAGTGGCGTTCACTCCATTTAAAATCCAGCAGGGAGCCAGAAGAGGATGGCACCAGGGAAGGGCAAGAGCATGCATCAACAGGTAGGGGGCAGCAATAGAATGCCACCTCAGGCATTGCGTGGAGCTTGGATTGGCCCCGTTGCTCCGCTAGTGGGTGAGTGGAGCCTTAGGCAAGGAAGGAGCAGTGCAGGATGCTGTTGAATGAAAGGCAGGCAGAGTCACTCTCCAGCAGGTGCCAGATTGGCTTTTTAAAATCCAAATTTTGGGTTACGGCCCATTTGACTCACGAGTATACCCCTTAGGTTCTGGCCATGCTCAGGCCTCTGCTTCTTTCAAAGCTTGTTTTTCATCTGCAGCTGTGCTGCAAGATATCCTTGTGGGACCTGAATTCTTTGTTCAGATGGCCTCTTTCCACAGGATTGTACCCCCGAAACCAACCAAGACATGCTCCCTCCTCTCTCATTGTGAGAATAAGTAAATGACCAAACTAGGTAATCTCACATTTGAGTTGAATGTGGGGTGTCTCCAGGCCCTTCCAATTAAACCTTTTCTGTAGTTTTAATCTTGGGGAGTCAGAAGTCATCCTTGGATGATCCATCGTTCAGATGAATGCAGGGGTTTGCCATTTGGCTATTTCCTTCTCCAGTCAGTGAGAGAAGGAAGGGTATGAGTTGGAGAAGAATATCCTAAATAAGCCATGCTGGATTTAGAAAGAGTAAAAAGTAGGAGTATCAGAATTTCAAGAGTTGCCTTTCCAAGGGCTGGTTTGTGCATGCCTGTCTTGTCACTCGGCTTGCAGTTGAACATGTCCATTGTCTCTGTTGAAAAGCTTCTAAGGTGGCATTAAAGATCTGTCCATGAGGTTTTCCCTAAGGTGGCATTAAAACGTCATCTATGATGTGTTTCTCTTTGGTTGCTATCCCGTGCATTTCATTATCTGATGTTGCATTCATCTAGTGAAGAAAATGTTGCATGACCTTGTCTTTGCTATGGATAAGATGTTACTTCTGGCTGAAAGAAGTGCATCACTACCTTTTTAAAGTTGTGATGCTCTTATATTTAGCAGGGGGAGAGCAACTGGCCCTATCTAACCCCAGCACAGCATCCCTCCACTGACTGTTGCCGGTGTCTACCTTTGTTTCTTTTTAGATTGTGAGTCCTCTGGGGACAGGCAACTATCTTATTTATGTATTTTCCTATATAAACCGCTTTGAGAACAAGAGCAGTATATAAATATTTATAGTAGTAGAGCAGTGGCTGTGAGCTCAGCTGAAGGGAGATGCATGACGTGCATAATTTTGTGCTGTCTGACACAAGGCCCAGGAAGTGACCCAGCTAGGTTGTATAACTGAGAGACCAATTGGGTGCACAAACAACTCTCTTGCTATGATGACCAGGCAGGATTTGAAAGATGGCAGTGAGGTAGAGAGAACACTATTGAAGGGGAGCAAAAGCTGTGCTACTCTGAGACTTGCTGGGAATGGCCTCTGCTCTCCTGTAGAGCATGCTGCAAAATATAGCATTGTCATGTACCAGCATTTCATTTGCTTAAAGTCCATCTCCTCGCAGTTCCCTGCCTTTCCTTTACCTCAGGGGGTGACAAAAAGCTGGAATGAAACAGCCCTCTTCTCCTTGAACAAGCTTCTCCCATATCATTATAACTGTGCCAGCGGAAGAACAACTACTGAAGAGGAGCTGGAGCATGATGGTGTTGCCAGTCACATGGCTATACAGCATCCTTTTGATCTTTCCTGGGCAAGAGTTTGGTTCTGTCTGCTTCTGTTTTGATGAGAAAGGACCACCTGGCACCTGCTTTCTGCTTTCCGTGTCTGTCCTCTTGAATGTATAGCCTCTGTCTTTCTCCCCCCACTCCTGCTGTTCCTTGTCCACTATTTGTCTCTCTTTGTGCATGGGTCAAAAGTATACTAATTCATTGTGGTTTTGGTCTTTACTTTGGAATATAACTGTAATATTTCCATTGACGTGTATCAGCCAGCCCTTGTACTCTGAATGATCTTTAACAAACACCTCTGTGCTCTAAATGAGTTTGCTTCCTCTGTCTAAGCATCGCAAGGGAAGGTGATGTTCTTTCTTCTGCCCTAGTGGCAGCTGGACAAGATTAGTATTAGAGATAAGCTAGAAGATAACCATAATCCGTTACAGTGGAGATTAAAATCTGATTTAGTCAAAGTTCATTAGTAGTATTTGTGTTCGGGGGGCAGAGGAAATATAAACAATCTCCTTCATCAGGCAAGTCATCCGTATAAACTTATTCTCTCACAGTAGTGGTTAGAGTGCTGGACTAGGACCGGGGAGACCTGAGTTCCAATCCCCATTCAGCCATGATACTAGCTGGATGACTCTGGGCCAGTCACTTCTCTCTCAGCCTAACCTACTTCACAGGGTTGTTGTGAGGAGAAACTTAAGTATGGAGTACACTGCTCTGGGCTCCTTGGAGGAAGAGAAGGATATAAAATGTTAATAATAATAATAATAATAATAATAATAATAATAATAATTCCTGGTAAAGTGGGTTCAGTTTTGAGCATCTGTTGTGTAAAAGTAACACAGAGAGTTGATGCCATGAACAATGGAGGAAGCTCAAAATCATAGCCTAGCTCTGCTTCATCTCTTCAAGGCAGTGGCAGCTGGTGGTTCCTGGGACTGGGGGTGTGGGGTGAGCATACGTGGGGCAGGTGATGGGTGGAACCTCAGGGAGAGAGAAGTGGAGCCAATTGTGGGCAGCTGAAGAGGTGGAGCCAGGACTAGGTGGGTGCCTTAGCAATAACTGGCAAAGTGCAGATTTGTAGCTAACGAGTGGGCTCAAAATGCAAACATACACAAGCACACAAACCTCAATTGCTCATCAGCAGAGATACGGAGAAATGTGGAAAACATCAGTTGCTTTATAGTGCTTAATAGGACTACAGTATTGTGCAGGTTTGTATCTTAACACAGCAGGATCAAACACAAGCACACACAGACAGGAAAAGATCTGTACAAACCACAAGTAAAGCACAGACCAGCTACAAAAGGCTGCTTCTGTGGAGAGTAAATGCATTCTGAAAGCACCAAGGCAGCTCTGTCTGCCTGATTATTTCAAAAATGAATACTACTACTAATAAATAACAAGAAAGAACTGAGCCAGAGTGGTACAGTGGTTAGTGTGCTGGACTAGACTGGGGAAATACAAGTTCAAATCCCCATTCAACCATGAAACTCACTGGGTGACTCTGGGACAGTCACTTATCTCTCAGCATAACCTTCCTCAAAAGGCTGTTGGGAGGATAAATGTATCCATGTGCACCACTCAGGGCTTCTTGGAAGAAGTACAGGCTATACATGTAAAAGTAAATAGATCTAGACACGTGACAGGTAAAGCAGAAACCAGCTACAAAAGTGGATAACAAATGCATTCTGAAGTTACAAGGGCAGAGCTCTGCCTGCCGATTTAAAAAATGCATACATAAATAATAGAAAAATCACATGTTTTTCAATGATGCTTGCTGCAGCTATGAACCATCTTCTGTAACTTAGAGGACACCATGGGAAGCAAAGATATATGGGGACATCCTCTCCTTACTCCATGCCTGATGAATAGCTGGGTGCCACTTTCTGTCCACCTGGGGTGCCCGCCAACTAGCCTGTGTATCCATCCAAGCAAGCAACAAATGTTTTTTTCATAGAGAGATCACTTACCTAATCCTTGCCCAATGAACCATAACCATCAGTGGACATATTAATGTTACATATACTGGACACAATCCAGAGAAAAGCCTTGTTAGCTCTCTGCATAGCAAATGAATTTTTAAAATTGTTTTCCTTCACACAGAATCCATTCCTTCTCTACATACACCACACCCACATGGAAAGCCACTTCTGCAATTATTTGAAAAGCAGTTTGGACTCAGAAATCCATGCATATGCCCTAAAAACATTCTGGCTTCTTATGCCAGTTTTTAATCTAATTGGTCCAGTCTTACAGTTAGCTGATCCTTCCAATGTTTAATGGCATGTCGTTTTGGGAATGGGCCATAATACTTTGCATACGATCAGAGATCAAGGGAGAGAAAGCAGAGGTTGCATTCTTCCCCTGCAAACAAACAAGATAGCAAAAGATCAGATGCACCAACAGCCTGCCTGCCTGCTCGCTCTCTAATCAAAATGGTGATTGTATTCTTCTGAATAGTGCTTTATAGCTGGTTCCCTCATATACACAAGGAAATCTTGAGTAGCTTTAAGTAAAGGTTTATTCAGCAGCAACTCCATTTTCTCCTTCCCTTTCCTTCCGTTTTCCTCTTTACTCTTCCCCCACACTCTACAGAATCACTCTTGGGACAAATGTCCAAACAAACTGCCAAATATTACTGAATAGAACACTAGTAGCTAAAAGAAAAAGACTTCCCCGCCCTCTGGGCACTCTGATAGGCTGCCTGAAGCATCAGCATGATGCCTTCTGATTGGTGCTTAGGGCATTTTAAGCTCTGCCCACCTTCTTAAAATAGAGACAAGCCTCATTAATATTCACAGAAGCAAAGCAATGAGACTATCCCTCGTATCAGTTTTCAGTTATACATTATGTCTCAACCAGTGGGAGATGAGAGAAAGTGCATGGCTTCTTCAAAGGGAAGTCCTGCTTCACTTCTAGAGTGTTTTGAGGGTGTCAACAAGTACATGGAGGGGATAAATGGAGTAGTCATTGTATGTTTGGACTTTCATCAAGCATAGAGAAAATCTGAAGTTCCTGAGTAAACTTCGTCATGGGATAAGACTACAGATCATCTTATGGATCGGTTAAAAAACATGGAATAGAGAGTTGGAGTGAATGGAGAATTCTCCCAATGGAAGCCAGTAAGAAGAGAGGCCCCCACCAAACAACTGCACTGGGAACAGTGCTTTTTAACTTGTTCATAAATGATATGGAGTTAAGGATGAGCAGTGAAGTGGCCAAGTTTGCAGATTATATCAAATTATGCAAGAAGATGGTAAAAAAACCTCAAATGGGCTATAGCCCTATTCACATATTATGCTCCATGAATGTACAGTTTGTATACACTGTATGCATACTTAAACAGTATGTTGAACACATATACAGCAGTACACTTCCTGTCTGCAACCTGCATCCAATAGGGCCTGTACCCAGGTCCACTTTTTAAATGAATGCAGGTACAGTCATTCACACAGACATGTATATGTGTGTGCAGACACCTGAATGTGTTATCCCCAGCTCCGTTCTCCTCCCCATCATTCATCCCTGTGACCAGTGTCAAAGTGAGATGGAGTAGGGGTGTGCACGGAACCGCGGAGCTGCGGTCCGGCACTGGGTGGGGGGTTCCAAAAGAGTAGGGGGGGGCTTTACTTACCCCCTCAATAATCTTGCCGTATTTATTTAAGTAAGCGGGCGGCATACCTCCCTGCCGCCCGTTTCATTCCCCCTCCTCCGGCGGCGCGCGGCTCGGCTTCCTCCTCGTGTTCAAATTGCAATCGGGCGGCAGGGTATCTCCCAGTCCCTGCCGCCCGGCTCTTCAATGCCCCCTGCTCGGCTGGCGGCCGCCCCCTGAACAGCCCCAAGACCCCTGCCGCCCCTTCCCTTCCCATACACAGGCGGTCAGCAGGAGAGCTCCCCTGCTGACCCCGTCCCCTTCCTCGGCTCGGCTGCAAATGGCTTCTAGGAAGCCATTTGCAGCCGAGGCGGACGGCAGGGAGTTCTTCCGCCGCCCTCTCTCTAAAGTTCTTAACTTTAGAAAGCAGGTGGCGGGAGAACTCCCTGCCGTCCTCCTCCCCGGCTCGGCTGCAAATGGCTTCTAGGAAGCCTTTTGCGCAGGCGCGCAAAAGGCTTCCTAGAAGCCATTTGCAGCCGAGCTGGGGAAGGGGACAGGGCCGGCAGGGGAGCTCTCCTGCCGACCGCCTGTGTATGGGAAGGGAAGGGGCGGCAGGGGTCTTGGGGCTGTTCAGGGGGCGGCCGCCAGCCGAGCAGGGGGCATTGAACAGCCGGGCGGCAGGGACTGGGAGATACCCTGCCGCCCGATTGCAATTTGAACACGAGGAGGAAGCCGAGCCGCGCGTCGCCGGAGGAGGGGGAATGAAGCGGGCAGCAGGGAGGTATGCCGCCCGCTTACTTAAATAAATACGGCAAGATTATTGAGGGGGTAAGTAAAGCCCCCCCCGAACTCTTTTGGAACCCCCCACCCGAACCAAAACCACCCGTGTCCGGACCGGTCTGGAGGCCTTTTGAATGGCCTCCGAACCGGTCCGTGCACATGACTAAGATGGAGTGGGGATTGATCGCGCACCATTACCTTTCATATCTTCACAAACCCCAAACCAGTCTTGAGCTTGCTGCAGTTGCCCTATTCGGTCCGGATGTGGGCTCATCCTTTCTCTTTTTTTCCTGCTCCCTACCCTTCCAGCCCCCAGCCACAGAAGCACTTGCCTCTAAAGCACTGGCTGTCCGTAGGGAGGCCACGAATGGATCCCAGTGACAGCACTGGGGTGGGAAGTTGGGCTCCGTGAGCTCATTCACACGTGATGATAAAGTCTTTGAAGTGCTGATTTTATCTGTATATTTATTTATTTATTTTATTATTAAAAAATTTATACCGCCCTTCCAAAAGGCTCAGGGTGGTTTACATTAAAACACCATTAAAATCAATTAACAATTAAAACAAAAATTATAAACTGCATAAAATAATAATTAACAATTAAAACACCAATTAAATAGCCAAAACAATTTAAAAACAAGTTTTAAAAAGCTGAGAAAGCTTGGTTGAAGAGATGTGTTTTCAGAAGTTTCTTAAAAATTGCCAGAGATGGGGAGGCTCGTATCTCAGTAGGGAGGGCATTCCACAATCTTGGGGCAGCAACTGAGAAGGCCCATCTCTGTGTAGCCACCAAACGAGTTGGCAGCAATTGGAGACTGACCTCCTCAAGTGACCTCAATGGGCGGTGGGGAACATAGCGAAGAAGACGTTCTCTTAAATACCCAGGGCCTAAGCCATTTAGGGCTTTATAAGTTATAACTAGCACTTTGTATTTTGCCTGGAAACCTATTGGCAGCCTGTGTAGCTCCATCAACAGAGGAGTAACGTGGTCTCTCCGAGATGACCCAGAGACCAACCTGGCTGCCGCATTCTGAAGTTTCCAACTGAAGACTAACTGCCTGAGACCCACTGTACGTTTCCAGACTACGTACAAAGGCAGCCCCATGTAGAGCGCATTACAAAAGTTAAGTCTGGAGGTTACCAACAAATGTACCACTGTGTAGCTGGCGTATAAGCCGAAGCTGATAGAAAGCACCCTTGGCCACCGCCTCAACCTGAGAAATCAGGGAGAGGTGTGAATCCAGAAGTACTCCCAGACTGCGAACCTGTTCCTTTTGGGGAAGTGTGACCCCGTCTAGAACAGGCAGATCAACATCGTCTCTAGAGTTCCGACCCTGCACAATAAGTACCTCCGTCTTATCTGGATTCAGCTTCAGTTTATTCTCCCTCATCCAGACCATTACTGCTTCCAGGCAGGCATTTAGGGAGGATATGCCATCTCCTGAAGAAGTTTACATGGAGAAGTAGATCTGGGTGTCATCAGTGTACTGATAACACCCAGCTCAAAATCCCCTGATAATCTCTCCCAGTGGTTTCATGTAGATGTTAAAAGGCATTGGAGAGAGTATGGAGCCTTGAGGGACACCATACTTAAGCTCAGATTTCAAAGAGCAACAATCTCCGATCAACACCATCTGGAACCTGTCCGAGAGGTAGGAGCGGAACCACTGTAAAACAGTGCCTCCCACCCCCAACACTCTCAGACGTTCCAGAAGGATACTATGGTCGATAGTATTGAAAGCTGCCGAGAGGTCCAAAAGGACCAACAGAGTCACACTTCCTCTGTCAATTCCCAATTGGAGATCATCCATCAGGCCGACCAAGGCAGTCTCCATCCCATAGCCTGCCCGAAAGCCAGTTTGAAATGGGTCTAGATAATCAGTTTCCTCCAAGACCGCCTGGAGCTGAGAGGCCACCACCCTCTCAATAACCTTGCCCAACCATGGGAGGTTGGAAACAGGCCTATAATTGCTCAACTCTGAGGGATCTAATACAGGCTTCTTTGGAAGAGGTCTAATAATTGCCTCCTTAAGACAAGGAGGCATCCTGCCC
The DNA here is from genome assembly GCF_027244095.1 of Hemicordylus capensis. Classification (NCBI taxonomy): domain Eukaryota; kingdom Metazoa; phylum Chordata; class Lepidosauria; order Squamata; family Cordylidae; genus Hemicordylus; species Hemicordylus capensis. The sequence continues at coordinate 164,998,486 of NC_069658.1, forward strand.
TCCTTCAGAGAAGCATTTATGATTTCCACCAGGCCGCCCACAACAGCCTCCCTGCTAGATCGAACAAGCCGTGTTGGACAAGGGTCAAGAGAACAAGTGGTAGGCCTCACCATTCCAAGCAGCTTGTCCACATCATCAGGAGTCACAAACTGAAACTGATCCAGTCGAATCACATAAGAGGAATACTTGGACACGTCCGGTTCAGACATAAAATTAATTGTGGTGTCTCCATCTAAGTCGGCCTGAATCCGAGAGATTTTTTCTGTGTATGTGTGTGATTGTCGTTTTTCTACCTTTTTCAGGTAGAAAACTGAAGGGAGCCTGGGCAGGTGTATTGATCCAGGAGAATACACTTGTGTCAAGGGATGGCAGGAATCATGTGTGACTACGTCTCCCACAAGCTCTGTTTAGCATGTCTTATGAGCAGGGTGCAGAAATTCCCCTTTGCTTGGTATGCAGAGTGTGTGAAGGGCTTCTCTAGAAGGCGGTAGTACTGCTTGTGGGTTGATTCTTAGTCTCGCAGTACTGAAAGCAGAGGATAGAAGGAGGAGAGAGGCAGAGATGCTTCTGTGGGTGAGAGTGGCTCCCTTAGCTAGTTGAACCATAACTGAGCTTGCGCAAGCAATCCAGCAAAAACAAACAACCAAAAACCAATGGGAGGAAAGTGCCGCTCTAAAGTGAGAATTTACTTGCAGCGTTGCCCTTTTGCGCAAGCAATCTAGCCAAACAAACAAACAATGGTGGAGAGGGCCCCTAGATAAACATCAGGGGAGTTGGGGACTGGGTGGATTTTGAACAAGAGGGTTGCGGCGGGGGAGTCAAGGCAACTGTCCCCCTTGCTTTGCCCCCGAAAAGTGGTGAGCAAGCTGCCAGCCCCTCCTCCACTTTGCAGACCTTTCCCCATTCCTTGCAGCCACATGCACTCCAGAGGATTGGTGGCTTCCGGACTATGAGATTTGCAACGCTCAAAGTGTTGCAAAGTGCAATGGAATGAGGCAGCAGTTTGAAACAGCGAGTGCAGTGGGTCTCAGGCAGTATGATATGCAACGTGAGAAGGTTTTGCCCGTCCATATTGCCCGTCACTGCAGCGGTTATTCCAGGCAAGGAGCTTCCATATTACACGTCAGGAACACAACCACTGGCCTCTTTTCCTCCTCAATTTTGGGCCAATTGGGTTGTGGAGGGAGAGGAGGACTTTGGGTTGTTGTTGTTGTTTTTAATTGGTGCACTTGTGCAGATCCGCCAACGGGGAGAAGTGTCGTTCCAAAACAATAATTGCACGCTTGCGCAAGGCAAGCAAAGATTTTTTTTAAAAAAATCCAATGATGGAAAAGGAGGGAGGAGGTGGAGGGGAGGGGAGTGCTCCTCCAGTGAGGGCAAGCAATCTGAAGATGCAGGGTGGGGGAGCGGGCTGCCTGGGAGAAGGTCCCTAACCCGAGCTGCCACCGCTTCCTCTCCCCGTCAGTGCCAGGCTCGTAGAGGGGCTCCAGAAAAGCAGCGGCTTTGCAAGGGGGAGGAGGGGGCGCAAAAGGGAGGGCCGGCAGCCCCCCGCCCCACCAAAGGAGCCCCTGGAAAGAGAGCAAAATCAGTCTGGTAAAATTATTTCATGGATCGGAAAGGGGCTATAAAATCAACCAATCCTTGCTCTGCGATTGCATTTGGGATAGTACGGAAGTAAATGATTTCGTTCAATGGATTTCCTCTTCAGAAAAGTGCCAGGGAAAGTGTTTTTGGCAGGGAAAGGGGTGGAAGGGAGCCGCTTGCCTACCACCCCCATTGTAAGCAGCACCCCCTCCCTTCCCCCACAAAATAATAATAAATTAATAAAAAGAAAAATGGCCGCCTGTCCTTATCTCTGAGGATGGAGTGGTGGGAAGGCCCAAGGCAACAGGGATGGGTGGCAGCTGGGGTCCGGGGAGAGACGGAGGAAAGACTGCCAGTGGGCATGGCCTCAGCTCCAAGGGAGGTTTGAGGAGGAGCAGAGCCCTGAAAGGGCTGAAGGGGAGGCACGGGAGGATAACATCAGCAGCCTGCCTCCCAAAGGGAGGGGGTCTGAGCAGGAGGAAGGAGAAGGGGGAGAGGCATTGGCAACAGCTGTAAGGGGTAATCAATTACAGGTAATAAAGAAGGGTGTTGGCCCCTTAATTGGAGGTGGGCGATGCATAGCATGTGAGGAGGCATATAAGGAGCTGGCCGGGGATGAGAGGTTGGCTGGTGGAGAGGGGCAGATACAAGGAACACGCAGCCTGGGACAGAGGAGGCACAGGGTGATGTTCAGTCTCCTCCCTGTCTCTGCTCTGAGGCTGGACCAGATAAGCCTGGCCAGGCTGGGTAGAGGAGACAGGGACGTGTAGCTGGACAATAATATAATATGAAAATAACTGTCCACACTGCAACACGCTGCAAGCATATATAACGTGACAAGCCTCCCTAAAACGGAAAAATACAGCTACGTTCCTGCAACACTTTTGCCATGTCAATTTCAAAACAATCAAATCCGAAACAGAGCATGGGAAATATGAACAGTACCCTTCTGACAACGTAAGGGCACCGATGTCATAACATGGGCAAAATTATTTATTATTTTTTTGATTTCTATACTGCCCTTCCAAAAATGGCTCAGGGCGGTTTGCATTAAAAATGGAGGGGCACTTAGTGAATACGTAACAAAACTATTACAGCGCACGATCTGGAAAACACCCAGAGGACTGAAATGGCTCTGTGAGTGCTCCAGCAGCAGCAGCCTGCAAGCCAAACTCTTTCTGAAAGTCACCTCTGTCCAGAGCAGCAGGCTGTGTTTGGGTGGCTGGTGCCTCCTCTGCTTTGGGTGCCCTTTCCCTGTTCTTGCAGCCACATGCGCCTGGGTGATTTGGCAGCAGTACGTGGAAAGGAAGTTCTCTCAGTGCATGAAGCAGAGCAGGTGGCGGCCTCTGCAGCGACTGGAAAGCAGCCCACCGTACTGATGGGAAGCAATGTTCAGAGTTTGGCCTGGGGCTTCTCACAAAATGCCCAAGCCCCCCTCAGAAGCTCCAGAAAAGTCTCCATCTACCTACATGCAAAAGCCACCTAATGGCGCAGCAGGGAAATGGCTTGACTAGCAAGCCAGAGGTTGGCAGTTCGAATCCCCACTGGTATGTTTCCCAGACTATGGGAAACACCTATATTGGACAGCAGTGATATAGGAAGATGCTGAAAGGCATCATCTCACACTGTGCGGGTGATGGCAATGGTCAACCCCTCCTGTATTCTACCAAAGGTAACCACAGGGCTCTGTGGTTGCCAGGAGTCGACACTGAGTCAATGGCACACTTTACCTTTATTTTACCAACATGCAAAAGAGCATGTGCATGTAGAAAGTCCTAGGTTCCTGGTATCTCCAGATAGGGTTGCGAGAGATTTCTGCCTGTAACCATGGAGAAGCTGCTACCAGTCTATGTAAACAATACTGAGCTAGATGGACCAATGGTCTGACTTGTTATATTTTATTTATTTAACTAACTAAACTAACTAACTAACTAACATATTTCTGTACCGCCCAAAACTTGCATCTCTGGGTGGTTATATATGGCATCTTTCTATGTTCCTACGTACTCTTTCCCCTGCCCCCCACCCGCTCAAATTAACCTGCTTTTCCTCCCAATACCAGCATTCATAGGAAATTTTTAAAAAGAGTATGAAGTGCAGAGCCCCCTTCCAGTTAATTCTAATGGGGGTTAAAAGAGCGGGGCCTGGGGCGGTCGCCCTGCTTGCCCTGCTTTGTCCTAGTTTTTTAGGACAAAACTAAAATTATTGGGTTTCATAATTACTCTGTTTTCGTTAATTGCTAATACTGCAACAGTATTGTTTTCTACTATTTTTAATTGCAAATGTATAGTATTTCAGCTACATTATGGTTTAAATCAGCTTCTGTGGGCTAGCCTCGAAACATAGCCACCATTTCTAACATTGTTTCTATGGGGAAATGCATTCTGAGTTCCAAACGCCTGACTTACAGATGAACTTTTGGAACACAACCCATTTAAGTTGGGGACTTCCTGTACTTTCAGTAGCCCATCTTGGTGAGAGACTCTGGTGTGTTCTCTCTGAGGCAATGCAGGAATATGTGTGTATGTGTGTTTGCTACATATGGTCTAACTGTAACTTTCTTTCCAGATGATGCTCATACTGGGAGTGATTTGTGCCATTGTGGTGATCGCAATTGCACGTAAGTACCACAGGGACTCAGGATAACTGGGTTTGTAAGCTGCAAGCACTGGAGACAGAGCACCATCTGCCTGCCCATTATTGGTGTGGAAAATAGTATCTGCTAACTCTTTCTCCTGTGAGTGATGGCAAAGACCAATGGCTTTGTGAACCTGGTCCCCATTGGGATAGTGGGGTGATTTGTCTGTTGGATGAGGGACAGAGGCCTGGCAATATGGGGGGTCCTTTTTGGATGTTCAGTAGCCTTTGTCCTTGAGTGTGGGATTCTTTGGTGTGTAACATGCCCTCCTTTTCTCTTCCCTCTCTAGCTTCTGTCCCCAGTCTACATTTTAACCTGAGAATGTGTTCCTCTTCCCCTTCCCTCGGTCTGCAGCCTCCCTCCTTCCCTCTCTTCTTCCTTCACCTTCTCTCCTTTTTAGCCTACTTTCCAATAGGCTTATGAGATCAACTGGCATTCTCTGTGTGTCCCCCGCCCCCACCAACTGCACAACGCCTGGACCAAACCAAATTGGGTAAAGTTGTAGGGACACATAGGGACACCTCAATGGCATAGTTTGTGATGATGTCATCCACACTGATTCAAAATGGTGGATGGGTAAACTTTCAAGGTGCAAGTGGGCTAACTTGTGAACCGCTTAACCAATTTGAACCAAATTTGCTGCAGCTGTAGGGACACATAGGGACACCTCAACAGCGAAGATTGTGACGATGTCATCCACCTCAGTTCAAGATGGTATTCATGTGAATGTCTGAGGCACGAGCGGGCTAATTTGTGGACTGTCTAACCCATTTGAACCAAATTGGGTACAGTTGCAGTGAGTGACACACAGGGACACCTCAATGGCATGGACACCTCAATGGCATAGCTTGTGATGATGTCATCCATCCTGATCCAAGATGGCGGACACATGAACTTATGAGGCGCAAGTGGGCTAATTTGTGAACTGCTTAACTGATTTGAACCAAATTTTCTACAGCTGTAGGGACACATAGGGATGCCCTAATGGCGTTGTGTGATGATGATGTCATTCACTCCAATTCAATATGGCGGCGGTGTGAACATCTGAGGTGTAAGCCGGCTAATTTGTGGACTGTTTTACCAATTTAAACCAAATTAGGTAAAGTGAGTGACACACTGCAGTGAGTGACACACAGGCTCACCCCAATGGCATAGTTTGTGATGATGTCATCCACACCGATTCAAGATGGCAGATGTGTAAACTTTTGAGGCGCAAGTGGACTAACTTGTGACCCGCTTAACTGATTCGAACCAAATTTGTAGGTTTGAGCTGTAGGGACACACAGGGACACCTCAATGGCATAGTTTGTGATACTGTCACCCACCCCAATCCAAGATGGTGGTCGCATGCACATCTGAGGTGCAAGTGAGCTAATCTGTGGACTGTCTTACCCATTTGAACCAAATGGGACACATAGGGACACCTCAACAGCGTAGATTATGACAATGTCATCCAGCCCATTTCAAGTCGTGGAGTACAGTCTGAGACTATACATCTCTCTAGCTGTAGTCTCAAGCAAGGTTTGACCAGAGAGACGCTCTGACCAGAGAGAATAATTGAGGTCAGGATGTTCAAGGGCAGGGAGGTCCAATTGGTGGCTAATGGGTGCTTTCGAAGCAGCTTTACCTGGCCCTCTACCAAATTCTTACTCTGGGTGTGCTAGGAATGTATTCCCCCCTGCATAGCGTGTTGTGAAGGTGCTGATTTTTTTTTTTTGCATGTTCAGTGCCATGTACCAGCATTTCGTTTGCAGAGCCCATGTCTTGGCAGATCCCCATCTTTCTCCACCTTTGGGGATGATGGAGAAAAACAGGAATGGAGCTCCCATCCTTGAACCAGTATCTGCCATCTTGGTGGAAGTGTGCTGTTGGAAGTACAACAGCTGAAGAGGAGTTGAGGCCTGCTCATGATGCTGCTGCTATGTTATGAGATTAAGTACAGTAAAGTGTGCAGCCCTCCCTCCCCTTGATCTCCCCTGGACAAGAGTTTGGCTTGATCTGCCATCTTTATAAAGAGGAGGCCTCCTGGCTGCTTTCTTCTGCTTTTCTTGTCTGTCCTCATGGATGTTTGCACATTGCGTCTCTTTCTCTTCCACTTCTCCATTGTTCCATCTCTTTGTGCATGGGCAAAAGGTTTCACCCCCCCCCCCCGAGGCCCTCTGTGCCTAAAGCAAGGGACTACTTTCTCTATGCACAGAACTTCAGCCACTTTCTCATGCAAGTGTGGTTTCTGCCTTTATGGGGGTTTATGGGGGTTGTAGTCAACCACATCTGGGAATCCTTGTTAGAGGGAACACTGTACCTGGGCAGGAGCAAGGCTACCTGCAGGCTTGGCTGCCGCATAGACCCAGGGATGTTCCTTGCTGCATCTCTAATGCTGTGCTACTCATTTCCTAGTGCAGTAGACTACAAGCAAAGCTGCCCAGCAGAAAGGGCTGCCTCTGCATCCTAGCACACAGCAGCTGTACTGGATATGGGCCAGGAGTGGAGCCAGGCTGGCGGTGGCCCATGTGTGGCTGCCGCTGCGGCCCCCTGGCCCCTCCCCCTGTGTCTGACATCACCCAGCTAGCCATGCCCCCGCATCTGATGTCAGACACGGGGGCATTGTCTCCCTTCCAAACGGGGCCGCACAGCCCCATTTGGAAAGGAGATTGGCCCGCCCTGCTTTGAGCTGTGTGGGCTGGAATGACTCTCTCTGCCTTAAAGGCAGGGAAAGCCATTCTGGCCATGCTGCCAATGCATCGTGGGCCAATCTCTCTCCTAAACGGGGCTGCGTGGCCCCATTTTGGAGGGAGATCAATTGGCCCTGTTGCATTGGCAACAGGACCAGAGTAGCTCTCCCTGCTTTTAAGCTGATTTGGAGCTGATTTGGGCTCCAAATGGAGCTGTGTGGCCCCATTTGGAACCGAAATAATGCTCCCGCATCTGACGTCAGGCCTGGGGGCATGTCTGGGGCCGCACTCACGGCCCCTGAATGGGTACGGCCCAGGTTCTTTGAACCCATTCACCCAATGGTGGCTCTGCCCTGATGTGGGCTGTACTTGTTTAAAAATGCTGGCTATTCTTGTGGCTCATGGTGGTGGAAAGCTTAATCCTCTGAGAAAGAGCCTGAACTAGGGCAGCCCCAGCTAGGATCCAGTGTCTCCACATCATACTTAGCTCCTACTTGTCCTGTGTATCCCCTGTCTTATAGGCATAATGCATTTTCTGGAGGTTTCTTCTTCTTCTTCTTCTTCTTCTTCTTCTTCTTCTTCTTCTTCTTCTTCTTCTTCTTCTTCTTCTTCTTCTTCTCATAAACAACTACATTAATTGAAATCCTCACTGTAAGTAGAATAAACGGCCAAGAAAACCAAATACTTGGATATGTAATTTTCCTAACTTCACTGGAACAAATGCATAAACTAGCCCCTCAGATAATGCCTTTGAGAGTACATGGGTCTATTCATAAATAAGTTTGTCAAATTTGCTTCTGCCATGTTGAGGGGAAGAACTGGTGGTCTCTGTGGAAAATGGGCGTCTGCCCCCTCTAATGTGAAGTAGGCCGGCATCTAAACCGTATCTGCATGAGAAGAAAGGAATCCCAAGGCAAGTGTGATGCCCTCAAGGCAAGCTCTAGGGTCTGGCCAGAGCACACATAGGTGCTGTAACTGGAAATAATGGGAGGAGCTCATTCATGTCTATACATGATTTAACCTGCCTTTTGTATTACTTTTGATTGAATAAACATGTAAGCAAGGAGTTGTGAAAGAAAATGAGAGCAGCAACCCAGGGTTGTTAATGTGGTTGAGTTAGAACTTCCCATGTCAGTGTGGCCCTTGTTACATTCGGGAGTAGGATCCGGAGGGTCTTACGCAGCTGCTATTAACACAACAGTGCATCCATCCGAAGACGCCAGCCTCAGAGCAATATTCTGTCTCTGCCGTATGTGGATGAGGATGGGGCCAATGAAAGTAAGAGCACATGTGTGTACTTGTGATGCTCATGTTTACGTCAAGGACTGTTTCCCGCATGATCACATGCTGCTAAAGGCTATCTCTTTCCCTGTTGTATGATGTAGTCATCTTCTCCACAGTAATATGGCCTGTGCTGATTGAAAAGCAAGGAGAGTGTGTTTTGTTTTTGCTATGGATATACTGGAAAAGTGTATTTGTCCTATAAATATATTAAACAGTTCAACAGGTTCATCCTTAGCTGCACTGTGTGACATGACTGCACTATTTCGTGTTTGTGTATTTACATGAATGCTTACTGGAGCCAAGAGCTGGCTCCGCCTTGCTCTGATAGTTATATTTAGAAAGCAGAATATAAGAAAAGCATAAGGAAAACTGAATCCTGCTGTATGAAATCAAGTCCAGTCATTTTACTTTGATAAGGGGTTATGAACAGCCTGCCATGAGCAGATATAAGCAGAGATCTGCAAAAGAGTGTTGGAGGGAGGGCTCAGCAGCTGCCCCCATATGCATTTGGCGGTCTCTGATGCTGCATTGCCTCTAGCAAAGAGGTGAGGTAGTGCATATCCAAGACCACAAGATGGAGTCCTTGGAGAAGAACAGAACAAGAGCACCAACGGCTGCTAGACTGCTGTTCTTTGCCAACGTAAAAATTCCATGTTAACCACTGAATTAATTTCCCTCATTCTGCAACCTGCATCCATTGAGGAGTGCAGTTTTCTGTGAGAAGGAAGGACTGAGATTATGATCTTATTGGGAAAGAGTTTAAATTAGAGGAGTTATCCCAGGCAACTCTTGCTTTGTTTTCTTTTCCTAACTCTGGAGGGCAAATAAAGGGAGCTTAGCCAGGGCTAGTGGAACACTGATGGTAGATGCACAAGCTAACCTTCTCCTTATGCTGTAAAGGTGCTTGTCCTCCTCTGTAGGTAAGTGGTTCTTCCAAATGCCTGTATTTCTAATGCCTCACATCAGCCCTTGCAATCTCTGCTGATCTCAAAACTACAAATGAAAAAGGGCACTGAAGCAGGGGCATAACTATAATAGGGCAAGGGGAGACAGTTATCTGGGGGCCAACTGCTTTGGGGACCCCCCAGAGGCAAATCACATGACTGACTCCCCCAGCCACGCACCCGTCCGGGCTTCCTTCAGTTGTTTTCATCCTCCGAAATTGATGTAGGTGTTAAGACCTGAAGCTACCAGAACAGCATGTCTTTAGTACCATTAAATGACTTGCATCGTCCACAATTTATAAAACCTTTTAAAAAATAATTTAGAATGATGTTCTATGTGGCACATAGATTATTCACATGCACACATGCATTTTACTATGCTTTTTGTTACCACTATTCAGCCGCATTTAAGATTTCTTTACTTCATGAGCTGAGCTTCAGTGAGGGGGAGCATTTTAAAACCTTGTCTCTGGGCCCACTCCAACCTTGCTACACCCCTGCACTGAAGCCCAGTTCTGCTGTTAGAGGGGCATCCTTTCTTTCATGAAAACAACAGAAGATGAGCAAAAGGTCATATTGGCACTAGGAGGGTAAGAAGGATTAGGAATCACTGTTCGAAGAATACAAGGGCATAGCAAGGCTGGAGTGGGCCCAGAGACAAGATTTTAAAATGGGCCCCTCATTGATATACACACAAAAACACACTTTACAATATATAGTGCACTCACACTCACATCCCCATTATGAATACAGTGAATATCTAGTTCACATTGAATCTAATTCACAGGATCCAGCAGGAAATTACAGGGCATGCAACAAGAATACCCCCGATAAAAGACCCCCCCCATAAATATTGGGGTTTGGATTTTCTCTCTCTTGCAAATGCACTATGCCAGGGGGTGTCAAACTAAAATTTGGTGGTGGGCCAGATTTTGATGCACCAGATTCTGATGCACCTCTGGTGAGCCACACATAACCTTGCGCCCACCTCACACCATCTATCTTCCTCCTCCTCTCTGCTCTTTCTCTCATTCTCTCCCCCCCGCCCAAATTAGCTGAATTCACTATTTTTTACACTAAAATACACTCCGGGAAAGATATATATATATTTTCATTTTTAGAAGAAATTTGGAACATTCCTGCTAATACCAGCTTTTGCATGGAAAATCCTATCACTCTTCCTCTCTCCCTTACAAAGGTATTGCTAGGTACTTAAAAGATCCAGGGCTTGGGCCCACAGCCTCCCCACATTTTGATAATGAAGCCCTTTCATGCTCTCTTAAAAGTATTCAACACTCTCCTCCCCACAAGCTTGCTTCACAGCTAAAAATGAATCTCCCTTTTCTCCTGCATCAGATTTCTCCTGTATCCTACACACACAGCTAAGAACCAGTGTGGTGTAGTGATTAGAGTGTCAAGACTAGGATTGCGGGACTTGTGTCCCCCGTTCAGTCATGAAACTCACTGTGGGACTTTAGCTGAGACATTCTCTCTCTCCCCTCCAAACCTGCCTCACAGGATTATGGTGAGGATAAAAGTGGGGAGGAAGAACATGTACACTACCCCGACCTCTTTGGAGGAAGAACAGGTTGTGTGTCATATATATATGACTTTTAGCCACATGCACTTCAATCCTAAGAATGTACTCAGAAGCACATTCAAATAGCGTTTTTTACATCAATCACAGTAGCATGCAATTCAGTTTGATCTTTTATTTAGTACATTTCATTTAAGAAAATCATATGCAAAAAAATCATATGCAACTATAGTGTATGTCTATATACTACAGTATATATACAATGTATAAGTGTGTCTATACATGACAGAAAGAAAAGCCACCATTTTGATTTCAAATAGGACAGCAGAATGTCATATATGGAGTTACCCCAATTTTGCAGAATTTAAAGACAACCAATCATTTCATGTGCAATTTAAAAATGAGTTTCTTGTGAACTGATTTGCAAAGCCTTATTTTGCAGTAAGTGTACACAGTACAAAAATAGACTTTTGGTGGGGGAGCATGCTACAAGCACAAAGCAAAATAAAATTAAATAGTAATGTTTAAAAGGTTGGGAAACATGTCGGGAGAACAGTTTTCTCATATTTTGTTATTTAAGCCATTGTAAGAACTCTGTTGCTAAAAAGGCAGCATATAAATATTTTTAGTAAGGGTGGGGGTGAGAGAAAGCAACACACATAGAGACCAGATTAGAGCTATAAGCAGTGTAACTTCAGGAGTAAAAAGGAACAAAAACAGATCCATTTTGTCAGATCCCCCCCCCCCCGCATTCTTTTCAAAGCTTTTAATACTTTTGCACTAACTAATTTCCTCACAACAAGGTATACTGTTGGGATGGGGAGGGTTTTTCTTACAAGTTTGCACTAGAATAGTTTTGGCATACTTTGAAAACGTGTGTGTGTGTGTGTGTGTGTGTGTTTAAAGCTTATGAATTCTCTCTCTCTCTCTCTCTCTCTCTCTCACACACACACACACACACACACACACACACACACACACACAGGATGGGACTTCACTCACATGTACAACACATAAACGGTTCATGGGTGTGGGGGGAGAGAGCGAGCAACATAGTAGCTTGACCAAGGGGAACAAATCACACACCAAACAAACAAACAAACAAAGCGTTGATTTTTACAGAATGTCTTCTTACTTTTGTTCTTGAAGAGAGAGTCTCTAGGGCGGCCCCTTGAGGCAGTGGGGCCCCGAGACAACTGTCTCCCCTTGTCTAATGGTAGTGACACCTCTGGGAGAATACCGCCAGAGTGCCAATACTAGAAACTCACACATTTCTGCTTGTTTAATCTCCATTGCCTGTATGTGTGTCATCACTCAGTATAAAATGAAAAGGATCTGCAAGCCTACCTACCTTTTGAATAAGATAAAAATAAGTGGGCTAAGGTGTGGATGGATGTTGGTAAAGTAAGGTAAAGTTGTGCCGTTGAGTTGGTGTCGACTCTTGGCGATCACAGAGCCCTGTGGTTGTCTTTGGTAGAATACAGGAGAGGTTTACCATTGCCATCTCCGGCGCAGTATGAGATGATGTCTTTCAGAATCTTCCTATATCGCTGCTGCCCAATGTTGGTGTTTCCCATAGTCTGGGAAACATATCAGCGGGGATTCGAACTGGCAACCTCTTGCTCGCTAGGCAAGCTACTTCCCCACTGAGCTATTAGGTGGCTCGCTGTTGGTACCTAGCTCTATATACCCACCCTACCCCTACTGTCTGAATTTCACATTCATTCTAGGTTTTTGCCCATTATGCATTGCAGGTGGGGAAAGGAAGCCATCTTGCCCTTTGGTGGTACACATAGCTGTATCTTTAATCTGCTGCTTATTTTTAGATTATAGTGGTTGGGTATAGCAATGGCAATTCATACCAGGGGTGGGTGCTCCTCAGTCACATGGTTCTGTACATGCTGTAACTTCTTTTTGTCCATAACATTATGGAGACATTTCAGTTCCCTCGGCCTGTGGTGGTGTCTACAGCCAGCTGACTGGTTCTATAAGCTGAGTAATACGCATCTTAATGCTGCAGGCCATAAGCAGGCCATCCTGGTCCGTCCCTCATTCTGTTCTCCTGAAGGAAACACTCTGCAGGGCTAGTGATTCTAAGCTGTTGTAGGACGGCAGTGCTGCAACCCCGTTCTCCACAGAGGCATGTTGCAGGGGGGCACCAGGAGCAGGAGGCGCACTGTGGAAGGCTGTATTGTCGTGGCTGTTGGATGCAGGGAGATCAGAGGACCGATGCAAGTAGAGCCAGTTGAAAGCCAGGATGCAGGTGATGGCAATGAAATCCAAAATCAACTCTGCCAGCTCTATCACTGAGAGAACAGATGAGCCAAACCAAAGACTCCATTGGTTCCCCAGCTGTGAAAGTAAAGTCACCACCTGCACAATTGAGAGTAGAGAGGGAAGAACTTGAACACTCCAGAAAGAGCTGCATAGGCCAGCTCCATCTCTGCTTGGAATGGGAAGAACTGCTATCTTTTGGCTTGGGATTAGCAGATTTCAGCTCCTGTGTGAGTTTGTTCTCTGAGGGGCTGCTGTTCGCAAGTAGTGGGGCCGGGGAGAAGGAAGGAGCTGTGTTCCTCAGCATCAGTGAAGCCATGGACAGTCTAGCAGGTGCTCATAATATTCTAACCATCACATTTAAAGTGCCACTCAATTACTTTGGCTCTTTGCTGCAGAACAACAACAACATTCTGCAGCTTGAGACCTGCAAACTTGTCAGTCTTCTCCAAACAGAAACATTGGCTTGAGGGAATTCCTACACAACAACTTATACCAGTGTAGCTCTCCAAGCTGGCTATCTAGAAAGGCCTCTAAGTTAAAGGGTGGTGGTGGTGGTGGTTTAGTCTTGGAGAGCAGTGTTCAGTCAGGTGTCAATGTGTGATGATGAATATAATACATACTGTGAAAGCAGGAGACTCCCCATTGCTTTTATAACTCCACTCCTTGAAAAATATATTTACTTTGGCAATTCCATTCCTGGCAATGAAACAGAGATTGAGTAAACGGCAGAAATAAGTAGTTCATGGATGTCTGAGCTCTCAAATCTAACTTCCACTCCTTCCAAATCCAAAAGCCAATGTCTTCAGGTCTACAAGCCTACAAGTATTTACCCCCAACACTCTTAATGGTATCCCAATTGTATCTTATGAGCTCTGACTAAGCTGTGTAAACTGTACTATAAAATATCATACATTTGGAAGCAATGCCAGCATCAATGTAGCAACCATAAATGTTTTCTTCTTTGATATTTTCCTGTAACCTATGGAGTGTTTCACTTGAATTCATCTATATTATAGGCTCCCATGAGTCATCAGTCTTTTCATATCTGGATCTGAAATCAGTCCTCGTGTTCCAACATCCCTTTCCATCAAATGGTAATCATGTGGCCTAATCCCTTCTCCCTGTACTTCCTCATTCCTCACTTTGATTAGGTTCAGAGCCAATTCAAATGGGAAGGCAGACACAAGGTACACGCTTCCATAGCAGTGTTTCTCAATGTTTTTGGAGTCAAGGACATTCTTCGTGTGCAGTATCCCAGACTAGCAGTTAGTTTAGGGGTTACCCTCCCAACCCCAGCCCCCCCAAACAATTTTGGGCTGCTAGAGGCCACCACTGGGAGCTCTCCGGAGCTCATTTCCAGGCAGCCCTCGTTGCTGGATAATGTTCATCTGAGGAAGCTAAATTAATGTCATCCAGCAATGAGGACTGCCTGCCTAGAAATGAGCTCTGGAAAGCTCACCCAGACTCCATGGATCCCAGGCCCCGCCCCTCTATGTGTGAGGGACCAGTACCCTCACAGACCAGAACCCAACAGCTCACGGACCGGCACCGGTCTGCGGACCGGTGGTTGAGAAACACTGCTCTATAAAACAATCAGCTCTAGAATGCCCATGGGGGAATCACTTGAAAGCACATCTACATCAGAGCCTCCCTGCACACAGGCAGCTCATTAATCAGCATGTTGCAGATAGGCCAGAAGGTGCATGTGCTTGGAGGTGGTTCTGCATATGAATTGGCTTAGATGACTTGCTTAATCCAGTCATGTGGTAATGTCATCACTTGGGAGAATTATTCCCATTCACAGCACCAGAAGCTGGCGGAAAAAATGCCTTATGGCGATTCATCATGAGCTTCAAATGACTAGGCAGACCTGGTTACTTGAACCCACAATTAATCAGTCAATGTGGGTACCAGACCTCCTATTTCACCATGAGTAGGACAGAGTGTGGTTTATCACTGGTTCTATAATTTTTCTTCTTCTGTCATCTGGTGATATGCAGTGATATGCAATGATATGCAGTGGCTCAGTGCTTGTATGCTTGCTCCTATACAGGGACCTCCGTTACAGAACTGGGGAATTAGTCTCCAAGTTTGGTGGTGGTGGTTTCTTTGAATGAAGAAGTGAGGTACAAATATTTTGTTAAATATTTCACTGTAAAAAAAATAAATCCATAGTACTCATCTGTTGCAGTCTAGCTAGCTAAAACAAATGGCTGACATGCCTAAGCTGTCCTTTTAATTCCAATGGGACTACTTTGAGTAGTTTTCTTCACCATGTCAGCCACTAATCTTAATAATTAGATAACGCTCAAGCCCTCAGCTGTACGTATGTCACTTTACATGCTTGATCCAAAGTTGGTTCTCTTGGGCCACTCAACAATCTGTGGCTGCTGATAAAAACGAGCAACGTTCTCTGGGGGACGTATTGCTTCTTGCACTGGAGATCCTCTCTAAGAAAATGTACCTCGATTCCAGTAATCCAGCTTACATTCTATCCCAAGATTGATTTTAGAATCCGCCATACACTTCTCCCACTCTGCCTTATCACAGAGCTGGGTGCTATGTTACATCTTTCCCCCTGTTCCCCCCTCTCTTTTCAATGTTTGCAACTATGCCCCTCTGTGTCCCCTTTGGAGGTCAGAATTTGGCCAACCACTGGATTTCTCTCTAGCCCTAAATTCTCATTTTGACTGTAGGTGGTACTCTTACCTTTGGGACGTGATGTTGTACTTATTCTGCCGAGACAGCATGTGAAACACCCACTCCTGGAAGGACAGAGTTGCACAAAAGGGTCAATGTATGCCGCTAACTAAATATGTGCAAATGCAATTTAAAATAAAAAGCACTTTAGAAGGGTGAAATTTGTAGAGAAGATGTGGCAGGGAAAGGAGAGGCATTTACTTAATATTTCCTCCACTCACAGTATCTTTGCTCCAAATTCACTGCCCCAGGTAGCTTTCTTCCTGTTTTTACAAACTGGTTTTGGGAGCCCCACAAGCAGGAAAGAATTCAGTGCCCTGTTCCTCCCCTCTGACTTCCGTGTTTTAAAGTCCTCTTTCTAGAAGTGGCTTTTCCCTTGCGAACTGAGCAAAGAGGCACCTTTTAAAAGTGGTGATTCTCTTTATTTAGCAGGGGGAGAGCAACTGGCCCTATCCATCCCCAGCACAGCATCCGTCCAGTGGCTGTTGCTGGTGTCTGTCTTATGTTTCTTTTTAGATTATGAACCCTTTGGGGACAGAGTTCCATCTTTATTGATTTTTATTTCTCTTTGTAAACTGATTTGGGAACTTTTGTTGAAAAGTGGTATATACTATAAATATTCATCATATTCATATATCCATATTTTCATTTTTCAAAATGGGCTTTGGACTCTGTTACATGCATTTGTGTGAAACATATACTTAGCCTTTCAGTAGCTCCCAGATGTGCATGTGCATGTGTATATACAACCAGAAACGCATCTACCTCAGAGACAGCAGAAGGCCAGCGTGAGTATCCAGCCGACAGATGGTATTCAGTCACCCTAAAGAACGATGTATAAGAAATTTAGAGCCACAATGCTCTGGGAAGCTCTGCAGGTTCATCTGGAATTCTTCCTGCCCAAATTGAATTCTGCCCAGCCTCTATGGCTTGGCAAAATCATACACTGAGTTAGGCTAAGTGGCACAATTATTTTCTGCAATACGAGCAGCTTCCATTCACAACATAACATTGACTGCATTGAGACTAGAATGATCAGCTGGTGAAATAGTGGCAGACCACTAAAAAGGGAATTAATGAGCCCTGTATTATTGGTTTTCTAGAGGATGCTTGGGAGCTCCCTCCGACAGCCAGAGTCAGGGAGGCAAAGGTGGAACAATGTGTTGGGTACAAACCCTGTTTTGTTCCATTTCATTGAATATTTTCTATTGCCCAGCAAGCTCTGTGGAATTTGACCAGCACCAGGAATGCAACTCCACAAGTTTTGAAACCTACTTACTTGCAAGGTTTCCGACATTTGGAGAAACAGTCCAGGAATCCGGCTTTGAATTCAGCCTGGAGTTTGTAATAACAATAACCTCAACAGGAGAGAGGAAGAGACGATTAATTAATCCTGGAAGACGTGTGCATGGGAAGGGAGCCCCAGCATTGTGTACCCACGCAAGTAGTGAATTAGGGAGGCTGGGGGCGGGGGCCAGAGAAAGTTGAAATGGGTAGGCTTGGGGACTCCTCCCTGCCTCCCCACCACACTCACCCCAGGCGGTATGTTTAGTGTAGTCACAGTAAACTGCTCCAGGGGGCAAGGGGTAGAAGTAATGGCCACAGCCACACCGTTCCACCATATTGCTCTGAAAACAGGAACGAATGCAGACCTAACACAAGGGAAAGAAGAACCTTGTCTGCATTAACAGTACCCCGAGAAACCGATTGTGACAGGTTTCTAATAGGAATAAACCCAACATGGGGATAGGGTTTGGGTTAGTACCAGGCATTGGGTGAGGATGGGTTGGATGAAGGTACCTGCTCAGTATAGCGGGAGAGGTAGAGGTTCTTCACGGGCACATCACTCCCATTTTCTGTGCAGTCGCTGTAGCTGCCCGCAAGACGGATTGTTGTTTCCTGATAGTTATTTTATTTATTTATTATTTATTAATTGGATTTCTATACCGCCTAATATAGAAATCTCTAGGCGGTGTACAGATTAAAACATAATATAAAACATTTAAAATGCATAAAAAGAGACTAAAATCACAATAGATAAAAAGACTTTAAAATTTAAATTTTAGTGTGCCGTGTGTCGAGTTAATGCATCTTCCTTCCCTCTCTCTGATTTGCACTGGCCTGTCATGCTAGCTTATCGTCTTTCTTCCCTCTCCCACTTGGTGAATATATGGCTTGAACTGGGAACCTCTTTGCCTGAGGTTGGGGCCCAGCCTGGGAAACTACCTAGATGTGTGACTGCTTGGAGCTCTCTTCAGGCACAGAAGAAAACAGGAGTATGGCAACAGTCTACACATCGGGAGCCTGGCCTCTTGCCTGGTCAGAAGAGTACCATATTTACCCAAATAAAAGATGACTGATTTCAAGATCCCCCACCCCCCTGCCGTTAAAAATCAAGGTTAAATATAGTTCCTTTACCCAAAAGGAAGAGGACTCTGAATTTAAGATGAACCTCTCCGCCACCCACCACTTCTAACATCAAAGAACTTGGGGAAATGTAAGATTGGATTCCAGTTTCTTCTGTCTGTTCCTCATAGGGTTCCAGGACAACTCTCCCCTTCCTTCCCATGCATTTGGTGGCTCACCACTGTGACACAGTGAGCCATTCAAGGCAAGACCCTTTCCAGGCCTCACTTTAAAGTATCCAGCAGCCTGCTCTTGGACAAGCCCCAGAACAAGACACCACTCTTGCTGCTGCATGGGGGAGTCTGCATGATTTGGGCCTGGGAGAGAAGTGGACCAATAGATGCTCCAAGGTAAGAATGGGGAAGGCCTCAGCTGGAAGGCCTACAGCCTGCTCTAGGGTAGTGCTAACTGGGCAAAGAGACACTTTTAGAAGTGGTGGTTCCTTTTGTTAAGCAGAGGGAGAGCAACTGGCCCTATCCACCCCCAGCACAGTTGCTGGAGTCTATCTTGTGTTTCCTTTTAGATTGGGAGCCCTTTTGGGAGGACAGGGATCCATCTCTCTCTCTCTCTCTCTCTCTCTCTCTCTCTGTATACCGCTTTGGAAACCTTTGATGAAAAGCGGTATATAAATATTTGTAGTAGTAGTAATAGTAGTGTGCATCCAAAGCAATGGTTCACTGAGCACAGAGGCAGTGCAAGGCAGAGAAGCAAAATTATGAGGAGTGAGTCCTCATTCTACTCTCTTCATGTATGGGATGCAGGATTACTGCCTTAACCACTTCTGCCATGTAACATGGAAGGTGACCATATTATTCATGCCTTTTTGATTCTGCTTTTCTCCCATACATGGTTCCTCTCCCCGTTTTATCCTTAGAACAACTCTACTAGGTACATTAGGCTGAGAGCAAATGACTGGCCCAAGATCACCCAATGAGATTTTTGGCTGAGCAAGAATGTGAATCTGGGCCTCTTTGGTCCAAGTTTTCATCGTATACATCTTTTGGGAACACAGGCTGAGGAGCAGGGACCAGCCAAAAATCCCTTGGCTCCAAAATGACTTTCATGATTTACGGACAGTTGAGAAAAAGATGTAATGGCCACATTCGTACATAACGGCAAACCATGGGTAGGTGAACTTGAGGTTAATTTTTGTAACGAATCTCATTGCAAATGTTCCTCCAACTGGAGCCCTGCAACCTCTGGTTTCAGGGAAGGAGAGCCTTTTCCTGGTCTGCCGAGGCCACATCCCAGCAAGCTCCATAGTGCTCACGTCACCAGACTGTGGGCAAGGCGTCAGAACGCTTGCCGGGCAGCAGCCATTGGCCACAATCCTCAAGGCGGCGTGCTGAGTGTGACTCTGCCTTTTTGGAATGGTCCACCCGCCCTTGGCAGGAAAAGGGCATTTAAATCCCTTTAAATGGCATCTAAGCCCTTCTCCTGACAGCAATTGCACCGTTGCCCCCGCAACAGCCCCTCAGCAAAACAGTCTCACACAAGCACAATTGCTGGCAATGCAGGGGTGGAGAGGGACACAATTTTTCTGTTACTCTGGGAAGGGATCATGATTACTTCCTAGGAGGGAATATGTATATTTTATTTATTAACTGTTCAGTTTTATACCGTCTTTCATAAAGCATCCCAAGGAGGTTTTCAAAAGTTAAAATACAACAAAATTTCATGAAAATCACATTTGAAACCTTAAAATCAGTTAAACAGTAAAAACCACAAAACACCACTAAACAACCATTATAAAAAGACAGAGAAAGCTGAGAAACCTGGCAGCCTCTAAGGAGTAAAAGTCTGAACAAATTAAAAGGTCTTTAGCTGTTTTTTAAAAGCAGCCCCGGCTGTCAAAGTGCGGACATTCACCGAGAGAGCATACAAGAGCCTGGGGGCAATAACAGAGAAGGTCCTGTCCCATGTGCATGACAATTTAGCCTCTCTCAATGTCGGCACATGGAGCAAAGGCCCCTCTGCTCCCTGTGCCCTCCCTCCTTGTTAGGGAGGGCAAAGGATCCCGGGCTCTGGTCCACTGTGACAAAGGATGCTGTTGTGATGGCAGAACTGGGCAAAGCAATCCAGGAACACCCAAGCACACTCCTACCCCTGTGTCGGTTTGTTGGGCGGGGATTAGCCCTCCCATCAGAGGGCCAGTCCACTGGGGAAGACCAGAGGTTCAGTAAGCTTTGGGCCTCCATTGACTGTGCTCTCATGAGGTAGGCCATCCAAATCAAGCTCCCCCCCCCGCTTGTGTGTGGCTCCCGTTCTCTCTGGTAAACAATAGAACTTGTCCACCTTGACCCTCTCCTCTCCAGGCAACCCTTTCATACTCCCAAGGGGTAGTGGCCACTCCATGTACCTGGGTGGTCCCAGGTGGGCAAACTAGGGAAAAACCAGGAGTGTGGATAGATCTTTACTCTCATTCGAATTTTCTGGGTTTGGACTGGTGTTGTGGTGTATACAGATTGGCCGCTGTGGGGAATTGCGAATATCATTGTTCCCAGGAAAGCAGGGTGGCTGTACAAGGCAAAACCAAACACAGATATGTGCCAATGGATGACTGGATTGGCAGAGGGACTGCTTGGACTGCTTCTTCACGGCAGTCGCCAGGATAAGGAAAGGGGTTGCTGGGGTACCCGTCCCCGCGGCTTACTTATGTGGAGTAACCAGGCTGGGCAGCAGCTGCCGTCTCCATGGCCTTTCACTCTCATGAGAGGGAGGTCTGCTTTGGAGAAGCATCTGTCATCATCACGCAGGAGAAATCTCTCCTGCAACTACCCCTGCTAACCTGGCAAAGAGGCACCTTTTAATGTGGTGATTCTCTTTATTTAGCAGGGGGGGGAGTAACTGGCCCTGTCCACCCCTAGCACAGTACCTCCAGTGACTGTTGCTGGTGTCTGTCTTATGTTTCTTTTTAGATTGTGAGCCCTTTGGGGACAGGGATCAATTTTGTTTATCTTATTTATTTGTTATTTCTCTGTGTGAACCGCCCTGAGCCATTTTTGGAAGGGTGGTATAGATACCGAAGAAATAAATAAAATAAAATAAACTGGAGGCAATACTGCTACTACTGGATGGTTCTTCTCATGAGCAATCCCAAATACTGCTTCTATTCAAGGGGAAGGGGCTGGGGCCCCCTCCCCCAACTTCACTGTACAAAAAATAGAGCAGAGCCATTCAATAATTCCTGGGTGGGGCTGCCTTTTAAACCTGACCACGGGTATCGCTGCCCTGCCATATGTTATCTTTACAGCTATCTCATCAGGTTGGCCGGTTTATGGTGCCACCACACTGCAACTGCATGTGTTTATGAACATACTTCGTGATCTGTTCATTTTTGGAGACCAAAACACATAGGGCCTGTCTTTCGATCCCATCACTTTTCTCTTCTGATTGCCAGAGGGGGGAACAAGAGACACAGTGGAAAGTGGGCACCCCGCCATGTGACTTCTCCTTTTGGCAGGCATAGAAGTTTGAGATGGAACAACACGAAGTCCCTGTTGCTGGGCAATGGCTTGAGGAGCCCACAGGAGGGTAGGGCAGGTGCTTGGAGAGGCAGCCAGTGAGGATTGTGGCAGGCATGGAGTGGGCGTGCTCCTGGGTGGGTCTGGGCCGCCCTCTGTATGATTTTGGTTGCAGAAACAGTACAAAACCCCAGTTAGGGTGGTGTCTGCATTCAGACGTAACGCTGCCACTTCAAACTTTAGGTTGGAGCAGCAACATTCACTACAAACTGAAGGTTCAAATGGGAGTTTGGCAAGAGAAACCACAGGTCGCTTTTATTTCTTCATTAATTTATTTATTTGATTTATATACCGCCCTTCCAAAGGTGGCTCAGGGTGGTTTACATTAAAATAAAAAATACATAATTAAAATAAAAAACCAATTAAAGAGATCAAAATTAGAATTAAAACTAGATAATATTAAATATTATTAAAATATTTTAATATTATTAAAATATTTTAATATTATTAAAATATTTTAATATTATTAAAATATTAATAATATTAAAATATTATATATTTTAATATATAATATTATCAAAAGCCAGGCTAAAAAGTTGAGTATTTAAGGCTCTCCTGAAGGCCTCCAAGGAAGACAGTCTTATATCCACAGGGAGCACATTCCACATGGCTTTTGCCGTGAAACTGTGGTTTCACACATTTGGATGTATATGAATTCCAACCTCTGCCCCATTCAACTCAGTTTTAGCATTATGTGCAAATGCGGCCATAGGTTCATTTTGTGAGCACTATGTTTTTAACAGGCATTTGCTTCAGCTGCAGAATTATGAGCAACTCTTAGTTCAGCTATGGATCTTTTCTGCTCTTCAGATGTTAATCTTATTGCACATGTGCGCATAGGCACATGCACGCGTACATACACCCAGCCCTAGATAATAGAATAGAAAATTGTCATCATGACAATTCAGGTTGTTCACTGTTTGTTGATACCCTCTAGTTTTATGGGAATATGTTTTATTTTATTTTTACTTGTAATGACTAGTGATGTGCATGGACCAGTTCGCAGGCCATTCTAAAGGCCTGTGAACCGATTCACTGGGTTGGGTGGCAGTTCGCGGTTTGACGCCAGGGGGGCTCTTTAAGGGCAGGGGAAGGTGCACTTACTCCTCCTGCCACTTCCTCCCTGCCGGCGCTCCTTTTTTGAAAAGCAATTGGGGCAGCAGTGTACCTCCCTGCTGCCCCTTCCCCCATTCCTCGGCAAAAGGCTTCAGAGTGTGCGACTGCATGTATGCATCACGTGTGTGCGTTGCGTGCATGTGTGCGTTAGACGTGCACGTGCAATCGCACATTCTGAAGCCTTTTGCTGAAGAATGGGGGAAGGGGCAGCAGGGAGGTATGCTGCCACCCCAAATGCTTTTCAAAAAAGGAGCATCGGTGGGGAGAAATTAGTGGGAGGGGTAAGTGCACCTTCCCCCGGCCTTAAAGAGCCCCCCTGCTCAGCTGCGAACCGGAACTCCGTGGTTCCGTGCACATCACTAGTAGTAGCCTATGAATCCAGACCACAAACTTTGAACTGAAAGATCTCATTGCAACTGTGTGCTTACTTGCCCCTCCACTCCTCACCCCAAAAGGTGTCTCCAGCTAGCCATGCACAGAAGCCATGCCCCATCCTCCTCACCTTTCTCATACTGATGGTTGTTTCCACACCAGGACGGATGTTAAAGCCCCCTTCATCCATGAAGGCTGGTTCATTCTGATTGTGGACCATCACTCGGGCTCCCGTCACAGTGGATAACAGTGGGATAAAGTCATTTTGCTCCGTGCGGACTACCAGAGAGAGGCCTGTAGAGATGCCAGAAAGCAAGGAAGACAGAGGCCAGTCATGGTCCAAGGCCAACATAGCAGAGTAAGGCAGAAGGTGGCTCCAGAAGAATGAGAGTAAGGTACAACAGATAGGACTAAAGACTATGAAGAGGCTGCAGACCAAGTGCGATGAGTGTGAGAGAATCTAAAGGGTGTTCAGGACTGAGTGTCTATTGAATTGGCAGTTAGGCCACAGCAGCCTTTCAAAGAGTCACATGTGCTGCTGAGACTGGATTGTGGTGAATGTGGTACCCTGGGCTATGCAGAAATTAAACTGGAGAAGTTAGAACTTGCTAACTGAGTGGATGCTGGCCAAGCTGAAAGGGTTGGGAGCAGGGCGAGGGCAAGGCAAGAGGGTTGCCTTGAGTCTTTGCTTCTGTGTCACAGAGGCCCATTTCACACAAAGAGCTGATGGAGGTGGCTGTCACGAGCTCGCTCTACGGAAGACACTGGCCAGAAATATATGACACAATAGCCAGTGGCTCAGATTTCAGCTTTTACTGATAAATGGTCAGTTTTAACAGTCTCACCATGAATATAGGAGTGAGAAGCCCAAATTCCAAAGTCACAACCTCTCTGACAAAAGCTCCAAGCAGATTTGACGTGTTGTTTCCAGCAGTTTGTTCAAGTACAGGCTGCCCAATTTATAGTCAGCAGCCATGTGCACTTAATCAACACTCCACCCCCGCCAGCTGCCATAGATTCAATCCGGCTCCTGCTGTCTTCTTGCTAGTCGACTACTCCTCCATAATTTGCTCACCTGCTGTTGACGTTTCCCCCGCCTGCGTCCTCAAGGAGATAGTGGCTGTTCCATCTCTGGCTCAGATCATGACCCTTCTCTCCAAAGATCACTTGGCCCTGCTGGCCCCTCTTGCGACAAACACTCACCCTGACCTGTCTCAGCTACCTCCCCATTCAAATCACTGGCCTGCTCCTCCTCAGGTGCCTCCCCACTTTCTAGTAAGTCCCCTGCCCCCCCTCCTCTCCAATGTCCTCGAATGGGGGCATGACAGTGGCAAAGGTGCTCCATTTTTCCTCATGGAGAAGCATTCCCCCATGCAGTCCCAATGTACCTTGTAGCCTGAACTGCTGATGCTCAAAAACCATCTTAGTATCCCATCTGTGGGAAATAGGCCCTAGACAAAGGAGGACTGAGCTGAGCTGAGTGAAAGGCTGAAAAACACATATAGGAAGCAGAAGTTGGGCCTTTTCTTTGAGAGGCTTCCTTGGCACTTATTAGCTGCTGGCCATAGTAGAGACCAAAAAGAGGGTCAAGGCTATAGACCCAGAGAGCCTTTCCTGACATCCATCGCCACCATCTTCTGTGCATCTGCTCACCATTATTGATCCCAGGCAAGGAAGACATCCAGAGGGTGCTGCTGTTGTCGTTGAATGTGTAGCAGTTTCCATAAATGGGGTGATGGAAATGGGTGTAATTCCTGTAGGAAGAGATACAAAGCACCTAGGTTAAGATCACTCAACAAGAAATACAAGAAGCCAATTTGACCCGTTAGAGGGGGGGAAACCCCAAACAACAGTAGTAGGACCATACCTTTTATTAGGACCAACTAAAAGGTCACAAAGCAGTCAGAGAGCTCTTTTTAGGGCTGGATGTTAAGCAAGAAAAAAAGGAGCATGGATCTAGCCTAAAGGACATCCCCTCCATTTTGTCTTAAGACTATTACAAAGTGCTGACTAGGACTTTTTGTCATGCTTAGCAATTTTTCCTCACCTCATCCACACTTTCCCCTTAATATAAAGCCAAAGAAGAATTTTAGTTAACTCAAAACATTGCTCATTATTTTGTGAATTTTTGTGCCCCCTTTCCCCTCCAATAAAGGTAACTCAAGAATGTCCATGACAGGAGGAAGACCCTGTGGCAACACAAGCTCTCTGGAAAATCCTGATGGAAGCTAACAGTAGGTTTGTTCACGACTGTTTTGAAGTGGGTACTGGGTAGGAGCCCAGCCCGAGATGTTACCCAGTATGTAACACATGAGCTTGGCTCTGCAAACCCAAACAAGCATGTCTGCTGCCAACTCCTGAGAGCTCCAGTGTTGGAATTGGCAGCTGCAAGCCCTGCCCTCCCATCAAAGGTAGGCACGCCTTCCCAGCATGCTTCATGCTACCAGCAGACTGAAAAATCTTCATGACATCAACAGCTGCCCTTTCATTGGCCATGAAGGAGCAGGAGGTGGACACAGGCCTGTCAAAGCTGCTCTGGCTTCGGGATCATAGAGTGTGCTTTGTTGGCTTGCATGTCCATTGATGGTGGCTGCTGTATGCACAGCTCTCTATGGTTTCTATGTGGGGAAGGGTGTGCTGGTTGCTAGTTGCTGGTTGGAAGAGGTCTGAGGGTTCTCATGACCGGAGAATCAGACTACAAGGGCACTCCTCTCCTCCACCCAGAGGTGTATCAATAATTGAGCAGATAGATTCAAAGAACCCGGGGGGGCCCAGCTCCTGAGGGTCCCCAGCTTCACCCCTCCTTATTTTCTTCATCTCCCTTACTCCAAGGGGCCGCTGGGGAGAGGTGTGAACACGGGCCGCCTCTCTGCTGGCTACGCCCCTGTCTCCACCCTCAGTAAAAATCTGGGTGCAAATGCTGGGTGGCCCTGCTGGGAGCAACCTGGGCTGGAGGGGAAATTGTGGATTCTGATGATCATGCAGATCTGGGTAGCCTACCTTCTATTCCAATTTTAACAGGCATGTCAACCAACCTAGTGCATTCTTCTCTCCCCAGGGAAAAACAAGAGCTTCAAAAATTAGAAAAAGCGCTGAGTTAGGGATATAAAACAGGGGGTTGAGGTGATCCTTCCCTCAAACTGTCTATACTATAAATAAAGTGCCAGCAGCATCAGTATGGTTTAAATGCAATGCAAATTTAAACAAGGATAAATGACGTTCAGCAGTGATTCAAAAGACCCATGAAGCAGCAGCAGGTGAGTTTGGGGAAAAGAAAGGTGTAAACACGTTGTGAAAGGAAGGTCAGCATAAGGTTAGTCAACAAAGTACTGCAGACAATTGCTGGAACCACTTGTCCAGATGCCAGCTGGATCCAAAGTAACCAAGACACAGTTGCAGAGTGGGGGGCGGAGGGGAGGGCATTTTCTTTCCAGAGAATGGATCTAACCAGCATAATGAACTTTTTAATTGTCGCTGTGGAAGGCCCCATTCATGCATTGCCTTATCACCAGTCCACAAGGAACTGGTTTTGCCTGGCCCTGTAGTCATAGGAAGGGCTGGTTGTCAGGCACCTGGTAAGAGGCCTAAAAACTGTTGGAGGTGGAGTTCCTGTGCATCAACCTTTTGCACCAACTATCGTAATGATAATTAGGGCCACTGGGAGTGGAGGTAGTTAGTGAGGGTCTCCTTACCTGTCCCTGATTTACCTCTACTCGATGACCCCTGCCTTGACTCCTCCGATACGTCCTGTAGAGAGTCAGTCCTCTTCCTTTCCTCTTAGAGAGTAGATGGAAACATCTCTCTCACCAGCGGAAGGGAGGCCAGCGGCGGCCCATGTCTACCTGCTGTGGCGGCCCCCTTTGCCCCGCCCCCTATGCCTGACGTCAGATGTGGGCAGTTAGCCACGCCTCCCGTGTCTGATGTCAGACATGTGGGCATGGTCTAGCTGCCAAATGGGGCCACGCAGCTACGTTCGGGAGTTAGATCAAGCCAGGAGCGGCGTTCCCTGCCTTTAAGGCAGAGGAGCTGCTCCTAGCCACTCTGTGAATGCAGCACTGGCCATTTAACTCCCAAATGGGGCCGCATGGCCCAGTTCGGGAGCTAGACCATGCCCCCCATGTCCGACGTTAGATGTGGGGGGCATGTTGGGGCCGCGAAGTGCGGTCTCTGAGGGGCGGCGGCCTGGGTTTTTTGAATCTGGTTGGCCAGATCTCTCTCTCTCCCTACCTATTCATTGTGTAGCTGATAGGATAGGCCTTTCCTATTTAAAATGTACTTCACCAATACATTTATTTAGTTTAGATTGTACAACAATCTCCATGTGTGTTCTTTAAATAGCTGCAACAACTGAACTCGGCACTCTGCTCTGTAACTGGAGTGCTTCTGTAACTGGTAGCTTCTTTTGGCACTTTGCTAAATAATTTACAAACCCCAACAAATACTTGGCTGGTGGCTGCATTGGGCTTGATGGATCACAGGGTGTCCAGGTTTGCTTCATCAGCATGGGTGTCTTTAGAGTACCATGTAGGGGCCACCTTTTAACCTACCAGGTGGCTCCCCACAAGTGGCTCCTCACAAGGTTTGGGCAATTTCTACTGCTCTGTGTGGGGAAGGGGTTTGTCCACTGAGGCAGCTGTAGTTGCCAAAGCCACAAATGCACCAGCAGCTTCACACAGATGACTCATGGGTTGAGCCAGATAGGGGTGCGTGAAAGAGGAAGCACTGGTTTCCATTTATCTTGGCAAATATGTGTCCCCAAATTTGTGTTTTCTGAGGAATGGAGGGGTAGTGAGATACTTACAGGAGAGTGAGCACTTAGCCTCTCCTGCACCTGCTGATCCACCCCGGAAAGTGCCCTCAGACAATTTTTCCATCAGCTGGACTTCCAGTTTCAGAGCCCAACTGGGGCAGGGAAATTGACCTGGAGTGTGGGTGTGTTGGGATTTGCTGCAGACATTATCTCAGTTCTTTCTACACGGTGTGCTCCTCTATTTGAATGTCTCTATTAGGGATGTGCACAAATGTTTCGGTGGGGTGAGAAGCGGTATTTGAACATAGGAAGCTGCCATATACTGAGTCAGACCATTGGTCTATCTAGCTCAGTATTGTCTTCACAGACTGGCAGTGGCTTCTCCAAGGTTGCAGGCAGGAATCTCTCTTAGCCCTATCTTGGAGAAGCCAGGGAGGGAACTTGAAACCTTCTGCTCTTCCCAGAGCAGCTTCATCCCCTGAGGGGAATATTTTACAGTGCTCACGCTTCTAGTCTCCCATTCAGATGCAACCAGGATGGACCCTGCTTAGCTAAGGGGACAAGTCATGCTTGCTACCACAAGACCAGCTCTCCTCTCCTATCTTTAAGCATGAGTGAAGCAGCTCCTTACCTGCTCCTCTGCCACTTTGACTTCTGAGCTGTGCAGCACCGTGTCCAGTAGGGTCGCACTGAATTGTTTTGGCATGGCCTGCCAAATTGTTTTGGCGGGGCAGGGTGTGGTACCTTTAAGCATGAGCCTGGAAATACCCCTGGGTTAAAGTGAAAATGTTTGTCCTTTCAGAGGGAGCACAGGAAGCACGGCCCTCACTCTTATTTGGCTTCTTGGTGGTTTCATGTAGCCAAATTTGTTTGGCTCATGACTACACCATGTCAGTTTGCTACCTATGTGACCTCTGAATGGATAAAGAGGGGGACCCCCCCCATACCTTAAAACCAACAATTGGCAAAGCGGCAGATCAGGGAAGGAAGCAACTGAACAGCTTACCAAACAAGGTAAGCAAAAAGCCTTTGATTCCCCACAGACTCCTGTTTTGCCTTGAAAATGTTCATGGGTGAAAATTCAGTGCAAGCCCTACAAAACACTCAGCCTTAAAGTGGAAAGCAAGATAGGATGTTGTATTTTTCTGTGGATTGCTCAAGCAATATGAAGGACATATCCTGGTAGAAAGGTCAGCCAGTGTGGATACCCCCTAAGAGATGAGAAAGGTATTCAGAAACCAATGGATGTTTGAACTGGAGGAATAAATGTCCCTCTGTGAAGAAGAATCAAGCTCCTCCTTCTCAAGCCCATAAGGACTAAACCTCTTGGAATGTAGAAATAATTTTTTAAAAGACGCTAGCCCTCTACCCTTTTTAGGTAGAAAAGTGGGGTATACATGCTTTAAATACATACAATTGTGAGAATCAAGAGTGAGAGTGGCACATTTTAGCCTCTAAAGCCGCATGTTGCCTCATTGGAGACTCACCCTTTGTCACATGTTGCCTCATTGAAACGGCAGGAGTAGATGAAGCTTGTGAAGTTGGACTCATCTAGGGCCTTGGTGTCAGGAATCCTTGCCAGGATGTTGATGTAATGGAAGCTGTACCACTCCCGCACAGCATCCACACCTGAGGAGTATATCTGGTGGAAGCAATCTGTCTTGTTTTCATTACACTGCAAAGGAAATCAATGACCCCGTTAGGACACTCCCAAGGCAAGGGAAGCCATCCCTGATCATAGAGGAAACAGTAAATCTAAATATTTTAAATGGACATGGAGAAAAAGGGCTGTCCAAGTGCTTGATGGGATTGAAATGTAGGGGCACCAGGAGAAGCTGAAGATCTAGACAGACACAAGGAAGTTTGTTAGCATACAGTTTTAGTGAGTAACAATACTACAGGCATCTTGCCATGGGTAATTCTGGGAGGTTTGGTTCAGCAAAGGGGTGGTGATGGTATTAGGGATGTGATGTACTGTGGGTGTATTATGAATAAAATGTTCAGTACCCTCAAACTACAATTCCCCAAATCCTTTGGTGGAAGCCATGACAGTTACACTGATATAAAATTGACGTTTTACAGCAGATATTCCACTTCAGAAAGCGCAAGAACCCTGTTAAAACTACTGAAATGCTTCAGTTGTAAATAAATGGTTTTTGTTGATGAAAAGGGGAATTTGTTTTCTTTAATGAAGATTAAAGTGGCATTTAAATTATGTACCAAATATCTGAATTTCCACCATTTAAGAAAATCAGTGACACTCGAGTTAAATTAGATCACTTTATTTGGACTTTATTAATTAGTCATCATTAAGCTATTAATTGATCAAGGCCTGGTCATCTGAAATGACACATCAGCAGAACATTGCATATTTTTGGATACCATCTATGACATTACAGTGGTGGATGAAGCTCATCCCTGCGTGCCACTGATGTCAAAGATCTTCTCCATATGATGCAGCCAACATGGGGGTGCACAGCAACAGCAAGGTATAATTTTATATGCCTCAATCACATCCCCCTTAGTCACCTCTTTTTCAGGCCAAAAAGCCCCAAACTTTGTAGCTTTCCTCATACGGAAGGTGCTCCACCCCTGGTCATTTTTTGTCGCCCACTTCTTCCTGTTTGCCTGGGCAACAGTGATCTCCTGCCTCTTCCTAAGGGCTCTTAGCATGTTCCTGACTCCTGGCTCTACTGGCTCAGCCCTGACATGGGGGAGGAGGGGATCCATTGACGAATCCCCCTTATGAAGCATCCTATGGACTTTTCAGGCTCTTTAGAGCCACAAAGCCAGTACAAGCTTGTATAAACTGAAAGTATGGAGGTGGTCTGGCCTGCAGTAATATAAGACACCGCTTGGGCTGTGACAGCTACCAAGATTCCATTTCACTCTGGAACTGTTGCTGTTGGTTAAAGCTATGAATGCAACTCTTACTGCAAAGTAACAGAAATAAGTGGAACAGGTTCCTCTTGCAAATTCTGCATGACATACTCCTGAATGGAAGGAGAACTCAAAATTCAAAGCTCTGCTCTGGGAATATGTATTCCAGTTTTATTCTTAATAGTGGCATCATTGCAAATGAGTAAAGCCCTGATTCCTAAAATATAGGTGAAAAATGGGGAACAAACATCAATGATCTTTGTAAACCCCACCCATACAATACTTCGATGAGTAGCAACACACCCTGCCTTTTCCCACCCAGTAGACTCATGATCATGCAAGCGGCGTTTGGTGATTTGCCATCACAAGAAGTGTGTGAATCAGGTCCAAAATATATTTAAAGAGTGGCCCAAGGAAAACATAATGCGTCCGGCAGTGTGGAAGACACCAGGCCTTTTCAGCACTCCTCTTTTCCTAGGACTAGCAAAAATGCCAAACTTGAAAGCAACAGCAGAGGGAGAATCATGTGAAGAGAGAGTGCAAGGCAGAAGTGGGGAGGGAAGAAGCAGAATCTAGAGAGGGAGCTAAAAAGAGGCAAAGCCATCCTTACTAGCACAAAGCCAATTTTCCAGCCAGACTTGTCCACTTGGGGATTATTGTCCTCTATGCTGGCCTGGCTGCCTCTCTTGACTCTAAGCAGAGGGTGATGCAGGGAAAGGCGAGACAGGCTCCTAGAACTGCGTTTCCGAGAGGATTGGGACATCCATTTACTCTGCCCCAGGGACATATTGTATTTGTACAGATCCATCAGTGTCCGGTGGGTCATACGATCCAGCTCCTCCAGCTCCTCCTGAAGAGCACTGTACCTAAAAGACAGGAGGATGAGATTCCAGGGTCAGTGTTATTGTTAGGGATACAGCACACCAGAGGTGGACAGACAGAGGCAGTTCATGGCGACACAGTGAATCAATGGCCAGTTTATAGTGGATCATCAAATGGTGAAAGCTGGGGCAGGTGGACTACAATCCAGCAAGGAACTTAGTATGTTCTTAAGCAAAAGTGCATACCCAGGATCAGTTCACACAGGTTAGTTGTGTAAATGCGGGAGAAATCTTGAGTCTGCACTCTTGCTTTGTAAATCTCGTACACGTTGGTGGAGCGGATGGGTTCTAGTAAAAAGAAAATAGAGGACTACACGAGACTGAAGCCAGACTAGCCCCGTAATATACTACACCACCAGGCTTACCTGTAGGGATTGAGAGTACACAGTGTGACAGCTGGGAAGGTAAGCCTATCAGAGTTGAGGTTCAGGTTCAGGTTGACAGGGAAGCTGAAGTATTCCCTGTAGAGGATTCCAAACTGCCAGTACATGAGGCCAAAGGTCAGGAAGAAGAGTACTGACCAGAAGGCAGTCTTCATCTTGTTCCTCTTCGAGCAAACCAGCCGGATGGCGCCATGGATGGTTGTGTTGTTACAAAAGAACTGGAAAAGCTCCTGGTAGGAGCCAAAAACCCCGATGAGACCTTCGCTTTCTTCCTTTTTCTCTTCTGTCTCTGCTGCCACCTTCACTTTTTGCTGCTTTGCCTGTGGTTTGAGCTGCTCTACCTTCTTGCCCTCTGGCTGATTTTCAACCTTCATAGTTACAATTACAGCTGAAAGAAATATTCACCAATATTCAGACTTCATCAGCAGTTCCAATTGCACCCGAGTGAATGAGTGAGTGAGTGAGTGGGGAAGGGGAGAGAGAATACTCACCCATGGGGCATGGTCCACAAAGAAATTGTTGTGCAAGCCCCACTGAAATGGACAAAGGCTGTGTAAGGGCACGGTCATTTCAATGGGACTTGTGTAGGATCATTCTCCTCCACTCCAAGTTAACTGATGAGTATGCCTATGTGGGGGTGCCACTTCAATTTCCTTCTTTAGACACCAAAGTGTGTTGGGCCAGAGTTGTGCAAGGGACACTGAGTGAAGGTGGGGGTTAGGTTTGCTTCCAGGCAAAAAAATCCCATTGGTTGATCAACCCAAATCAGCAGAAAAGAAAAGGCCCTTGTTGATGTGAGAAGAGAGACAGAAAACCAATCATTTCCTTGCAGATATTGCTTATCTGGCTTTCTCTGTTCTCTAGTGTAGTCAGATCAGTGAAGAGCAAATGCTGAATGCAGGAGAAGAGAAGACCAGATCTTGAAAAGAAGGCATCCAGGATAGGATGTTAGGGACAAGGAAGATGGCGAGAGGCAGAAACTGAAAGGAGTCAGGACGAAACAATGGCCAAACCATGGTTTTATCATCATAGACATTCTTTTTTGCTCACACGCTCATTCATCTCTTTACCTACTCCAATTCTTCCCTATTTATGCAAACCATAGTTTGCTGTAATGCCTGATTCAGGAAAACCACGGCTTGCACAAACCATAGTTTGCTTCCAAAGCTGAAGTGGAAATCCACATCAACTTGCAGTTTTCAATTCTGGTTTCGAGACAGGCTATAATTTGTGCAAACCAGAGGGCCAGACTGGATGATACTTTCCCCCTGATTTGGCCTATTGCGGTGAGGAGAATAGAAGCACATCTTCCTTCCTCACTTACCCATTGTGTAGTCCCCACTTCTTACACTCCTGGCTGCCCCTGGGTGGGTGAGTGGCAATCACAGGGTTGAATGCCAGAGAGGGCAGGCACACTTGCACTCCCCTCCATGTGATCAGGAGAAACGATCACTCACTCTGGCCCAGAGTTGGCCCAATTTGGATGTCACAAAAACAATTTGTTCGAACCTGGAAGGTTTTTCCTAAATTGAGGGTGAAGGGTGGCCTTAATGAAAAACACAAGCTCAACCATGATTTCCCCCAATTTTAACCAAAGCATGCACTCTTATAACCTTCTAAACATAGTAGCTAAAGGGGGCTGCTACAAAAGATAGGGGGCTGCCCCCTCAGCCTCCTTTAATTCAAGCATTGGCTTGTCTGCAGAGGCAAGTGTTGGGCATGGAGAGAGTTTCTCCCGGCAGTTTAGAACCCAGGCTGACCAGGGGTCTCAATCATGCTTAGTAAGCCAGCTAGAGTGGGTTACTTGGCAGTAGCAGTGCTGCCATTGCCAAGAGGAAAACATAAAGGAGTCCCACTGGCTGCTGTTGCTGCCTCCCACAGCTCCTGACACCTGTGAAGCCTAGGCCTCACTCTGACATGATGGGTCTGGCCGAAGATTTGCCCAGAGCCTGGAGTGGCATTGATTGGCCATAGATTATAATGAGAAATCACTAAAATGCTAATAATTGGTTGGTTTGTTGTCAGAATAGGATGGAAGGTTCATACACGGCCCTTGTAAGTCCATTAAAGGTAAAGTGTGCTGTCAAGCTGATTTCGACTCCTGGCACCCACAGAGCCCTGTGGTTGTCTTTGGAAGAATACAGGAGGGGTTTACCATTGCCTCCTCCCACACAGTATGAGATGATGCCTTTCAGCATCTTCCTATATCACTGCTGCCCAATATAGGTGTTTCCCATAGTCTGGGAAACATACCAGCGGGGATTCGAACTGGCAATCTCTGGCTTGCTAGTCAAGCTATTCCCCCATTGTGCCATTAGGTGGCTTGTGAGTCCATTATACCACCCCAAATTTCAGCCAGATCGCTTCAGAGGTTTCTGTCTATTTACACTTTACAAGTCTTGAGGCATGGCATTTTGCCATTTAAATCCCCATGATCAGAGTATTCACAACAGAACAATATTTCTAATGTCCCTTTGATATGGTTTAGAGTGGTTGCTGGTTCTTTGCAACACTGAGTAACGACAAGCAACAATCATTTGGAGGGGCACACAAAGAGAGATGGGAGGCTGAGAAGACTTATTTCACTAAAGGCTGGTTTGTTTTTTAAACAGCTAATGTGATGAGAAGTGAAATGGTGCAAAAGGTCAACAAAATAAAAAAGGCCTAAAATTTTTAATATTGATCAAACTGACCTTGATTTTAAAAAAGAAGAAAGAAAAAAAGACAGAACAAAGAGAGAACTGGAAGAAAAGTACACTTAGGTGCTGAAATGAGAGACCATGGTGGGCCCTGGAAGCCAACTCTTTGTTACAGCATCACCTATGTAGAGAATTACTCCTCTACAAGACACACTATGGTTCATCTACATCTTTCCCTTCGCACACAAAGTTCTCCCCTTTTGAGATCAAGCTAAAATAAATGTAGTATTGGTGTTTCATGCATTGTCGTGCAAATCAAGGTTAGGGGATGTGAAGAACATTTCCGAAGCCTCCTGCAAAATCTCGCATAAGAACCCACTGTCATTTTGGAATAAACTACCATCTGGAAAGAGTCATTATTAAAATCGCAAACTCTCAAGAAACCACAATAAAAATACAACAAATGAAATATAACAGCAACATAAATTCATGTTAAAAGGAGAAGAAAAGAGCAATGTTTTCAATTCCATTCCAAAGGACATATGTCAAAAAGGAAATCTGTCAGAGGGTAAGGTGCCATGACTGAGAAGGCCCTGCTCCTTATTGTCACTCAGCTTATTTCAAAAGGTGGAGGCACTCTGAGCAAGATCTTAGAGTTTGATCAGCCTCATGTGGTGGTGGTGGTGGTGGGTCCTTCAAGTCTCCTGATCCAAACATATTTAGGGCTTTAAAGGAAAGACCAGAATTTAAAATTACACTTGGAAACATTAGACCCATGTTGTGTGTGTGATCAAGTTTCCATTATCATATCATCATTACACTTACAGTTGTTGGGGATCAAGGTGTTTCAGGGTTTTACCCTCCTTTAGGATCTCCAGGAAGTTTTTCACACTGGGCTTTTAAAGCCCTTTAACTTGCATCTCCTCCGGAATGGAGGGGGTGCGTCCACATATCTGCCAGATTTATCCCGAAATCCCTATTGGGGAGCAGTTCACACACAATTTGGGTTTTTCACTGCACGTTAGAGTGTAGCCTGATTGATATCCAGCATAGAGCCAGCATAGCATAATGGTTAAAGTGTTGGACTGGGATTGAGAAGAGCCAAGTTCGAATCCCCATTCAGCTGTGGAACTCACTGAGTGACTCCGGGCCCGTCACGTTAGCAAGTTAACCCCTGCTAACTTGTCAAAGGGGCACTTTTAACATGGTGATTCTCTTTTATTTAGCAGGGGGAGAGTAACTGGCCCTATCCACCCCCAGCACAGTACCTCCAGTGACTGTTGCTGGTGCCTATCTTATGTTTCTTTTTAGATTGTGAGCCCTTTGGGGACAAGGATCCATCTTATGTTTATTTATTGTTTCTCTGTGTAAACCACCCTGAACCATTTTTGGAAGGGCGGTATAGAAATCAAATGAATGAATGAATGAATGAATGAATGTATCTCTCAGCCTAACCTAATTCACAGGGTTGTTGTGAGGAGAAAAATAATCATGTGCACTGCTCTGAGCTCCTCAGAGAAAGAGTGGGATATAAATGTAATAATAAAAAATAAAAATAAAAAAAATATCCAGGGTAAAAAAAATTCCATTATTTGCACCAGTTTTTTTGGACAATTTCAAGTTCACAGTAAAAGTCCCAGGTTTAGGAGTAAATCAAGAGAAAATGCCATTTTCTGCTTGGCTTGGGAGCTTTTGCCATTTGCAAAACCCCTTGGCTTCTTGCAGTGCAGGAGAGAGGGATGGAGAACGCACCACTTGCCTCATCTCAGCCTTGGGAAGTGGCAGTGGCTGGAGCTCCGGCACAGAGAGCAAGCAGGTGAGAGGGAGCCAGAGTACAGCACAAGGCTTTGCCCTCCGCCAAAAGTCATTGCAGCCTTTCCTCCCTGGGAAAAGTCCTGCAGACACCTTTGGCCTCATATCTGGTCACACAAGACGCACCTTTTCCATGATGTCTTGGGCTGAATTCCTTGGTCTTCCTCTCCAACTGAAATAAAACATAAGTAAATATAACTGCCTGTAGCCACCTAATGGCGCAGCAGGGAATTAACTTGCCTAGGGAGCAAGAGGTTGCTGGTTTGAATCCCCACTGGTATGTTTCCCAGACTATGGGAAACACCTACATTGGGCAGCAGCGATAGAGGAAGATGCCGAAAAGGCATCCTCTCACACTGCGCGGGAGGAAGCAATGGTAAACCCCTCCTGTATTCTACCAAAGAAAACCACAGGGCTCTGTGGGCGCCAGGAGTCGACACCGACTCAACAGCACAACTTTACCTTTAAATATAACTGCATATGCTAATATTTGGTGCCCTGGCCTTTGGTGCCCTGGCCTCTCCCCTCCATTTCCCTCCCAGTTTTTGTCTCCTCCAGTGCTAAGATGTACATTGTAAGCTCCTTATGTTACATTGTTATATATCTATTGATGTGCAGAAGGAAAAGAAAGAGATTGATCCCTGTAGCAGCAGATTTAATGTGAAATGTCCATATCTGCCAATGTTTGTATAAGGAAAAATTGCTTTAAAAAGCACCCCCCCCGCCAAATGTCAGGAAAGAAAAGACACAACATACACCCACAACTATAGGCTCACTCTCGCAATCATGAATAGGGTAGGAGAAATCTCCTATCCTAGTCTGGGAGCTGAGTGCCTACCTGTTTTCTGCTTGTGTGCGAGTGAAAAACAAGGTAGGAGGCAGCGGTAGTGATGAATACTAAGAAGCAGCTGGTTCAGAGGGCTCCCTCCTACCCAGGTCTCTAATGAGGTAGGAGGAAAAGCCCTCCGATCCAGCTGCTGCTTAGCACCTGATCACTGCTGGTGCCTCCTACCTTGTTTTTCACTCTAAGAGCAAGCAGAAAATGGGAGTGTGTGCCGCTCCCAAACTAGGGAGCTGGGACTTCTCCTACCCTATTTATTATTGTGAGAACGAGCCTCATGAACCGCACTGCCCATTGAGATCATCAGGAGAGGTCCGTCTGCATTTGCCACCGGCTCATCTGGCGGCTACTCAGGGACGGGCCTTCTCCGCTGCTGCTCCAAGGCTTTGGAATGCGCTCCCTAGTGAAATAAGAGCATCCCCATCTCTGACAGCTTTTAAAAAGTCTTTAAAGACGCATTTGCTCACCCAGGCTTTTAACTGATTTTGTTTTAATGCTGTTCTAAAATATTGTTTAAAATTTTTTAAATTGTTGTAATGTTTTAAACTGTTTGTTTTTGTTTTTAAGTAATTTTACTTTTTCAGTTTTTATTTTGTTGTAAACCGCCCAGAGATGTAAGTTTTGGGTGGTATAAAAATATGTTAAATAAATAAATAAATAAATAAATAAATAAATAAATAAAACAGTATACCCGCTCAACAAGGTGAAAAATAAAGTTATTTATTGCTGCTGTTAAGCACATTTGTATGTGGTGATATACTCTACTTTTCCTGTCCTATGAAAGTAATTCTGTACTGGTGTCTGTGCTACATACAATACGTTTTGACTGTCTCTGGTTACATACTGTAAGTATTCCTCCAATATATTTTAAATAGTGAACTTGAGTTGTCTTGAAATACTGCTGAAAGGCATCATCTCATACTGTGCGGGAGATGGCAATGGTAAACCCCTCCTCTTTTCTACCAAAGACAACCACAGGGCTCTGTCATCACCAATTGTCAACATCGACTCGACGGAACACTTTACCTTTACTGAAAGAAGACAAGTGCTACTTCAGATTAGCCGAAAAAGTACTTTTGATTATCTAATAAAGTATAAGGGTCAGCAATTGAAACTTTCCCAACTTTGCCATCTTCCTTACTTATTTTTAAATATTTTATACTTTCTGAGTCTGCTTTTGCCCTCTCTCAATATTTATTCATATTATCTTGGTACTCTAGAGCAGGGTTTCTTAACCTTGGGCCCCCAGATGTTGTTGGAATACAACTCCCATCATCCTCAGCCACAAAGGCCATGTTTGGGGATGATGGGGTTGTACTCCAACAACATCTGGGGGCCCAAGGTTAAGAAACCCTGCTCTAGATGTTGCTGAACTACAACATCATCCCCAGTTACAATTTATTGTAGTTCAGCAACATCTGGAGTACTACAGGTTGGGAACGCCTGCTCTAGACTGTCCTTCATGACTTTAAAAAATCCTTTGTTATCTTAATTGAAGCTATTGGAACCAGGATGTTTTCATCCTATATAATTTATTTCTAAGCTTGTCATAAGATATTTGATTTTGCTCAATCAAGTATTTGTATCTAAAACTGTCATATTCTTTCCAGACTGTGAGTGTTGGTCTGATTTCTTCAGATATGTCTGCAATAACTGCCTGAAATACAGAGTGAGGAGGATGCACCAGTGCAGCAAGAGGGAAGCCAAACAAAATTCCCCAACTAACTGCACCAGTATAGTGGGATAGCAACAATTTCAGATGCCCTCCTCTTCCCCAGGAAGCCCTCTCTGCCATCTGAAAATATGTCCCTGAGGGTTGTACAGCCCTCAGGGACAGCTTTTAGGGCGACACAGAGGGCTTCCTGGGGCTTTTACACACAGCAGGCTTTACCACGAGTTTACAGGGAGGCTTAACTGCGAACTCGAAGTTGTCCCCCCAAACCGACACAAATAGTGGATTTTTTATCCTGGATATAAATTGGGTTACACTCTAATATACAGTGAAAAACCCAAATCGTGTGTGAACTGCTCCCCATTAACTTGCAGGGACTTCGGGTTAAATCTAGCCGATATGTGAATGCACCCCCTCCATTCCGGAGGAGGTTCGAGTTAAAAGGCTTCAAAAGCCCCATGTGAAAAGCTTCCTGGGGAAGGGGAGGACATCAAATTGTTGGAGATGGACTTCCAGTGCATCAACTTTTTGCACCAACTATCCTAATGACCATTAGGGGCATTGGGAGTAGAGATAATGAGTAAGGGTCTCCCTGACTGTTCTATCTGTCTCTACTCTATGACCCCTGATCTGACTGTTCCGCACTTCCTGTGCTGCTGAGTCACAACCCTTCCTTTCCTCCTAGAGAGCAAATGGAAACATCTCTCTCCCTCCTTATCTATTCATTATGTAGTTCTTTAGATTAGTTTTAGGTCTTTCCTATCCAAGTGTACTTAACCAATAAATACTTAGTGTTTAGTTCTACAATGATCTCCATGTGTATTTTCTCTAAACAGCTGCAACAACTAAACCATCCTCTGCTGTAACTCTCTCTGTAACTGAGAGTGTAAAACACTCTGTAACTGGAGTGTGTGCCCATTCCTTAGTGCTCTGCTGTCTTACCCACTGGGGTAAAAATTAACAACCTCTAACACAAATTGCCCCTTTCCCCATGCTTTGGTACAGTTAGCTGGGAAGTTCCGTTAGGCTTCTCTCTTGCTGCACCAGTTTATCCTTGCTCTGTATGTATGTCAGCCATTGACTGAGCTAAATGTATTCTATACCAATTCCATATTTTCTATACATTCTTTACTATAGGATCTTGCCTGGATGTTTGCCCCTTTTGGAAAGAATGATCTCATAGACAATTTTGGAGTGATACCTCTAATGCTGCTTCAAACTTTCAAATGGAGAACATAATTTTATAATCCAGTCTGATACCCAGTTAATATAGATTTATTACACATATTTATACTTGGACAATTGAAACTTCCCCTTTCTTTCATCAGAAAGTACTGTGGGTTTTTTTCTGCATTTATTTGCCTAGAGAAATTTCATTAAGAACTCCTTCTGCTGCCTGACTTGGGAACCTTCAGTTGTAATTGGCAAGAAGTGGAACAAAAAATACAGCTTATGCAGTATTGTAGTATTATCTTTACTGCTGAAATTCTACCAGAAAGAAAAAAAGGTAATACATTTAAGTGTATTCATTCATTCAAAATTTGTGCCCCATTTTTGATCTCTTAAGGCAGTTTGTATGGATAAAATAAACAAATAACAGAATGTAGTCATAATTAGGCAGTTTTTCATTAATTCCAATGGGAAAACATTAATTTTAACCATTAATATCAAATTGCGGTGTGTGTGTGTGTGTGTGTGTGTGTGAGAGAGAGAGAGAAAGCATGCTTCGCTCTTCCATAAGACTGCCAGACTTTGAAAGAATTGTGCCCAAAATAAATAAACCCCATACCCCGTGCTCCAATGAAATCCTATTTCCCCCATCTAGTCTCATAAGCGGCACTCCTCTCTCCTTGATATGGATTGTTTACTTCAGCATTCATTTACAAAAAGAAATGGTCTCAGACCGGATTTCCAAATCAACAGCAGCACCTTTTCATCCCTGAAGTGTTACGAGTTTTGCTCCTATTACAGACTGGGAACTCTCTCTCACTGTATCCTCAAACCCGTGTGGGCTAGCCATCCGCCAGTCATATGCACAGGCTGGTCATCCGATCTCACAAATGAGCAGCCTGCACACAGCTCAGGTTAAAGCACTTGCCAGCTGGGGTGTGTGTGTGTGTGTGCGTGTGCGTGTGCGTGTGCGTGTGTGTGTCAGGGCTGGGTCAAGGGGTTTTGGCGCCCTTGGCCAAAATAGTCCCTGGTGCCCCCAAGCCACGCCCCCATATCTGATGCCACCAAGCCCCGCCCACTGAGGATGCCGCCGCCGCCACTCCTGCGGCAGAGCCAGTCTGTGCACCACATGCAAATGTGACAAATATTTTATACACTGCATTTCAACAGAAGTTCCCAAAGTGGTTTCTCTTGGGGAACTTTTGTTGAAAAGTGGTAGATAAATATTCATCGTAGAGAGGGAGGGGGTTGGGAGCCGCTGGCCAAGCGCTGTGCTCCAGAAAAGCCAGGCATTTACTTCCGCCATTGCTGCTGCTGCTGCTAGGGCTAACGCAGGAGCCGCCCCAGTCCCTGTTCACCCTCACCAACCTCCTTGGTAGATTGGGCTACTGATCCTGCTGTGCTGCATCCAATACGTTATTCCTTCTCTTTCTCTCTCCCCGCTCGCCACAAGCAGACCTCACGTGCATTTTCTGGGCTGGCTGCACTGAGTTCCTCTGCTCCCCAATCTGGCAAGATCTAGACAGATCTGGACAGTTAGATCCTCTTGTTCCACGATTGGATTGGTCTCTGGGTTAAGCCTGGGCACCAGTAGTTCCTTTTGTATGGCATCACTGGTACTTCAGAGCGGTGCAAGTGGCTGGTCCTCAATGAGGTTTGGTGGGCCTGAGAGTGGGGCTTCCGGATCTTTAGGCGCCATCTCATTAGAGCTTGCTTGAGCCTGGCTGCATGTGACCACACGGACACAGGCAGGTCGGGCAACCTGGTTGCTCAGATCATTTCTAATCAAAACAGGAGTTTGTAAATCCTTGTGCACAGTAACTGTCCAGGGACCCTCCCAGTCCCGGTACTTTCGGCAAATATTGGCAAGCAGGAGGTGCACCACTGCACTTTCAAAGGGTTTAACTGC
The DNA here is from genome assembly GCF_027244095.1 of Hemicordylus capensis. Classification (NCBI taxonomy): domain Eukaryota; kingdom Metazoa; phylum Chordata; class Lepidosauria; order Squamata; family Cordylidae; genus Hemicordylus; species Hemicordylus capensis. The sequence goes on from NC_069658.1 coordinate 165,040,477, forward strand.
CCAACTTCTCTCCAGCACAGTCATCTCTGGTCTTACAAGGCTTTCATGCACAGAGGTAATGTCAGCGCCAGAGTCTCTCCATCCCCTTTCCACCTTCCCACTTATAATTATGCTTTCTTGATGCTCGGCAGGAATGGCATTTGAATCTGTGATGCAAACACCCACAAGGGAGTCTTAGCAATAGCAATAGCAATAGCAATAGCACTTACATTTATATACCGCTCTCTAGCCGGAGCTCTCTAAGCGATTTACAATGATGTAGCATATTGCCCCCAACATTCTGGGTACTCATTTTACCGACCTCGGAAGGATGGAAGGCTGAGTCAACCTTGAGCCCCTGGTCAGGATCGAACTTGTAACCTTCTGGTTACAGGGCGGCAGTTTTTTACCACTGCGCCACCAGGGGCTCTTGTTGGGGGCGTTGTTCAATTCATTTGAGGTTGGGGCAGCTTCTGGAGCCCGACTAGCCGATGGGGTGGCTTGCTCAGGAAGAGCCCCCACAGGGATCTGTACCTGACTGAATCCTCCAAACTGACTCCTAATACCCTGACTAAAACCAAACAGAAATCACATTCATCTGTGTGTTTATTTTCTCCTTTCCACCTTTTCTGTGCAACCTGGTTCTGGCTCTCAGTCAGCTTCTAGCAAAGTTCTTGCAAAAAACAATTCAATTTTGATCCCACCTGCTGCCAGCCAATTGTGATGAAATGGGGTTGACTCTATGCTTTCCTGGGATCTACCCTCAGTCGAGAGATTGCTCTGATCCCAAATCTAGGAGCACGACGCTCCTTCAAGGTAGGCTGCCACCAGTTGAAGACTGATCTAAGCCACTGGCCGGGCTTAGACACTCCTTCAACAACCTAGAACAACCTCCTTCAGCAACCTGTACAGCTTGGGACTTATAGGCACTGTGCAGCCAGAGACCACAACACCCAGCTCTAAAAAGTATATTAATCCAAAGACAACTCCTCAGTAGTGTATGACCTTACGAGGCACAAGGGGAAGAGTTTTGCGAGTAACCCTCCAGCACCTTTTAAATCAGACTGAAGCCACTCCTAAATATATGCAATTTATTAAGAAATAAGGGTTGCACACAGGATAAGGAAGGGGGTTGGAATAGGGGAAACTGGAAGTAAAGAAAGGCACACAGGAATTCAAAAGAAAATACAAAAAGCATTTCCCACCTTAAGTGGCGCAGTGGGAAATGCTTGACTGACAAGCAGAAGGTTGCCGATTCGAATCCCTGCTGGCACTATAATCAGGCAGCAGCAATATAGGAAGATGCTGAAAGGCATCATCTCACACTGTGCGGGAGGAGGCCATGGTAAACCCCTCCTGTATTCTACCAAAGAAAACCACAGGGCTCTGTGGGTGCCAGGAGTCGAATTGACAGCACACTTTACCTTTAACTGACTAGCACTGAGCTTTACCTTAGTCTGTCTATCAGTAGGCAGGTCCTTGGCTGAGAGAGCTTTAATCTCTACAGCTTCTCCCAGTGGAACCTCCATTTACAAATGAAAAAGGGTGAACACTGGCCAGACCATTGTCCCCTAGCTTTAAAGACATGAGGGAAGGGGGTGAGCTCACACCTGTTCTAGTTCAAAGAGGATTCTAATTTCCTCCCCTCTGGGTGGTGAGATGCAAAGCGGCCCTATCTCCAGTGTCAGATCAGATTAGGGAATTGGTGAAGGAAGGGTCTGTTAGATGTTGTGGAATGGGATGGTGGAGGTCTGCTTGGCTCTCTTTGATGCCCATTATCCCTTGAGGCCCCTTGACGAGGCCAGTCTGGCTAATGGCTTGAGCCGCCTACCCTGGTGTGTGTCAAAATCAAACTTCTCCTAAGGTGCCCCAAACCCTAAGGCCAGCCCTAAATAAGGATGATGAGAATAATAGCATCAGCATAGTATATTGGGCTGAAAAGATTGGTGTAATTTTAAACACGTCTGCCCCTTTCACATGTAAAGTGATGGTGGTGATGGGAGGGGCTTGTTTGACTGTGGAAGTGTGGGGAGTCAAACCCTCACCACATTATTATTATTATTATTACATTTATATCCTGCTCTTCCTCCAAGGAGCCCAGAGCGGTGTGCTACATACTTGAGTTTCTCTTTCACAACAACCCTGCAAAGTAGGTTATGCTGATTGAGAAGTGACTGGCCCAGAGTCACCCAGCTAGTTTCATGGCTGAATGGGGATTTGAACTCGGGTCTCCCCGGTCCTAGTCCAGCACTCTAACCACTACACCACGCTGGCTCTACCTTCCCATCTCTCACTTCAGACTTTTTCCTCCCAGCTAGATTCATGTACTATATCCAAGATGGATTGGCAGAAAAGTGCCTGCCTGTCCATCCTGACTGTCAGTCAGGAGTGGTGGGCTCAGCTGCTCCCCTCACCAACTCACTCCTTTTGGTGTTCAATTTAGACTCCAGCTCCCCTGTTTATAGGGACAGGATAGACCCACAAACTTCATATGTCACTGCACCGTCGCATCCGAGCACAAAAAGCCTCTCCTGCTGTGAGGAGTCTAGGGGCCAGTGGGCATAAACGTAGGGTGTGTGTCTGTGTAGGGGAGATTTGTAGTGGAAAAGTAGGATGCAGGCTGGCAGAAAGGTTATACACTTCCTCCCTCCACTCCAAATCTCCCTCTCCCAAACCTGCTTCCTCCTAGAAGCTGCCGCCGCCTGGATTTTAGTACATGTACTTGAGTGTAACATGTAGTTTGGCTCTAAGACAAAACCAAAGCCAGCTGTAACCATTTGCTCTATTTTCCTTCTACACCACCACTCCATCCTCCAGCCCTACTACCGTAAGATGAGAAAAGCTAATTTTTTCAAAAACCCCATGACAAAAAAATCTCAGACACAAAGCACAGTGTAAATCCAAAGAGGAGTGGCTGGGCAAACAATGTGACATGGTGGGGTGGGGGGAGAAGGAGAGGGAGACAGAGACATTCTGTACCTCAGTGTGCTACATACCATCTTTTCACTGAAGGGAGGGCAAGAGCCTGTGCCTTTTCAAAGGAGAGCAACGGCTACTGGCAGTCTGCTACTCCAGCATCACAGTGGAACCTGGTGCAGGGAATCAAACTCCAAAAATGGGGACACATTCCTGTCATGGGATTAGTGAGTGGGGTAGTGACCATGAGGGACCCACTTAGACAGCTGCCTTCTTTTTCACGGGCCCTGCTGTGCCTTGAAAGAGCAGCTCAATATGCCAAAATTTAGCAGGTAAAGCATTTCCTAGAATGGAGGGAGAGTGATGGGCAAACCAGACTTGCAAATCTCTTCCTGCCCACCTGCTGCTTAAAGGCCCTGGAACAAGGCCAGTAAAATAAAAACACCCCTGGCAGCTCTGTTCAGCCACAGATTTGCAAGGCGTTTAGAATCTGCTGTTCTCCTGAAAAAGCCCAACTCTGTGCCCTCCCATCTTAGCCCCTTTCTCATGTCCACATATATCCTGTCTATCTCCTTCTCCTCCTCCAGTGGGGCATCTTCTGTCCCAGCTGCACACCTCTGTCGACCTCCCCATGCCCTACCTCATAAGACGGTGATTAAAAGCCGAGTTAGAGCTAACAAAGACCAACCTCATACATTTTGCCTTGGATGATGCTTCTATCCAGCTGTTTTTAAAGGGGAAAAAAAAAGAAAGGGTCTTTCTGTTCCCCAAGGGCTGCTCTGCTCCCCAGCAGCTGGGGTCTCTTCTCTAGAAAAGAGATCTCTCCTCTCCTCTTTCTCATAAGACTAGCCCTGCCTTGCTGGCAGCAACCTGATGGTTGGGATTAAACTGGTTCCTTTCCAGATCAGTCTAGCAACTTGTCCTGTTCCAGCCCTCCCTGCCTCTCCCCGCCCATATGAGGGGCTGGGATGAAAGTAAAGTCTTTAGCAGCAGCAGCAGCAAGCAGCAGCAGCAGTAACCGTCTCTGAAGTCAGTGGACAGCAGTGGAAGGAAGAAAAGATCAGGAAATGTGGAAAGGGGAGAGAGAGGTGGCAATAGAGAGAACGAGGCTATAGGCCTGCATGGCAAGGAAACCGGATCAAATTTTGAAAGGGGTTGATATAGTATGTCATTGAATGATAGTGACTGATTTTATATTTTGATTTCTCATTGTACAGCCTATCACTCACTCCTTGTCATATCCTCTTATCTGTCATGCCACTCTTTCTCCTATGTCTAGCTACTCTGACTTGTGTGTGTTTCTGCCCCTTGAAATATGTGCTTGAAGTTTGCTTGTCTGTAGGGAGGTGAACAGGACAATATTTTTGTTCCATTCCAAGCTCAGAACAGAACACAAATGTCTGGAACATCCTGTTGGAACAGCTGGTGCAGAGGCCAGAAGAACACCATTCTGGAGGCCAAAATGGCACTCAGAATACTCAGAATGAGAGCCAGCGTGGTGTAGTGGTTAGAGTGCTGGACTAGGACTGGGGAGACCCGAGTTCAAATCCCCATTCAGCCATGATACTAGCTGGGTGACAGGGCCAGTCACTTCTCCCTCAGCCTAACCTACTTCACAGGGTTGTTGTGAGGAGAAACCTAAGTATGTAGTACACCGCTCTGGGCTCCTTGGAGGAAGAGCAGGATATAAAAGGTAAAAACAAACAAAACACTTGAAATGTTCCGACTTGGAATGGGGCTGTTCTGAGCTCGAAACAGGCCCTTCATTTGAAGGGTGTTCTGTTTCGAGCTTGAAACAGCCTGTTTTGAGTTGGAACATTCTGAGCTTCGAACGTTCTGCACATTCCCACTTCCTAACGTCTAATGACTTAATGTCTGTCATCATTTCTCTAGGTTCACTCTTTTAAAAATCTCATAGTAGTTGTTCCATACCACAGTAAACAATACTAACAGTCCTGCCCATAGACAAGCCACAATACAAGTACATATGTTCCCCACTTCTCTGAGAGGTGAAAAGTTCCAGGGATGAAGCAACACTACTCAGAAGCTGACTTCCTTCGGAGAATACATCACAGGAGAGACTTCTGGTGTCTTTGTAAGATTTTGTTTGTGCACAAATATACAAGTTCAGCATTAGGTGGAGTTTAAATAGCAGAGCACTCCTACAAGCAGCCGCAAGTTACATTGGTTCCCCAGAGAGAAACTCCTGCATCCCAAGGAGTCCTATCCTCAGAGAAGATGGAGTTCTCTCCTCAGCTTCTCCATTCCAGTATCTTCAAAACTCAATGAGGTTGTTCACATGACCTTTGAGAGTGCCGGGGAGGGCGGGAGGGGAGAAGGCAGGAGAGCACCTATATCCCCCACCACAATGGTCTGGTGTGGTCCCAGGCTGCACGGCTCATGCGCCCACAAAACTGGCATTTGGGTGAGCCTGGTGATGTTCTGGAGGCCAGGAAAATGCATCCTAGCCTCCTGGTACCCCACAGTACACCGCGTGATAAGCGTGGGGCATTGAGGGTTCCCACTGTGAGTTGGGTGTTCTAGGTGCCTGGTCGCAGCGTAGGGAGGCTGGCGGCCCGTGTGTGGCCACCACCACAGCCCCCTGGCCCCGCCCCCGTGTCTGACATCAGACACAGGGGCCCGGCTAGCCACACCCCCGCATCTGACATCCGACGCAGGGGACGTGATCTCCCTCCCAAACGGGGTCGTGTGGGCCGGTTTGGAGCCGAAATCGGCCCGCACTGCATTGGCAGCGTGGCCAGAGTGACTCTCCCTGCCTAAACCAATGCAGCGCGGGCCAATCTCTCTCCTAAACAGGGCCACATGGCTCCGTTTGGGAGGGAGATCGACCGGCCGCACTGCATTGGCAGCGAGACCATGAGCAGTTCTCCCTGCCTTTAAGGCAGGGAGAGTCACTCCAGCCACGCGGCCAATGAGGTGCGGGCTGCGCAGCCCTGTTTGGGACCGAAATAATGCCCCCCCTGCATCTGACATCAGATGCAGGGGGTGTCTGGCATCTGATTGGTGGCGGCCCCGGTTCTTTGAACCCATTTGCCCAATGGCGGCTCTTCCCCTAGTGCCCGGCACTGATCCTGTCCCTGCATAGAAGGGTATGCTTGTGCCGGTAAGCACAACTGGGTAGAAGAAGGGCATGCTTGAGTAGCTGTTCTAGCCAGGTAAATGGTTGGATAAAACTCCTGGGTTACCCAGGAGGGCAGCGCCTGGGATCGGCCTCGATCCTAGCGCTTCACACAAGCAGCCCTACCCAGGTAGGTCTGCTCATGGGAACAACTTCTATCTGTTTCTCTCTGTCTCATACCAAGTCTGTATCACTCAGAAGCTGCTTGGCTATTCCAAGTTGCTGCCTTTATTCTTGGCAAATGACTGCCATTTTCGCACAATTTTCTCCTTGCTGGACTCTAAACAGCACTCTTCTCCTGTTAAAGCCCTAAAAAAGATTAGTGCTAGGCCTCTCCTGGATGACAACGTAAATTGTTCCCTATTTCCAACTATTATGGATGTTACTGCCAACTCTGCTGATACTGCAATCGCTCAATCTTCCCTTCCTCCTGCCACGCCAAGAATTATAGAAGCCCCTATTATTCTTTCATCTGATGATGATGCAAGTCTGATTTGCATTCCAACTACTCCAACTCCTCACCTGCAGATTGTCTGCTTCAACTAACATTCCCAACTGCCCTCTGCTGTCAGAACCCCTGGTCACTGATGCCACGTTATGTGAACCCGAGATTAACTCCACCCCCACGTCTACCCAGATTCCAACCGATTGACTTTTGGCTGGGCCAGAACAGATATCGATTTTACTTTGGAACTCTGGTGGCTGGAACAACAAATTTTGTGACTCGGATTTCTCAACTTTTGTCTCCCATTTTGACATATTGATGATCCAGGAAACTTGGTTAACAGAAGATCTTTTCCTCCCTGGTTATACACCTTTTCTACTAGCTGCCAAGACTGAAGGGGGCAGGGGCAGACCGAAGGGTGACCTTGCGGTCCTTGTATCTACATCTCTCCAATGTAAATTGACTTACCTTGGCTCTTTTGACCCATATGCATTAGCTGTTTTACTTACTTCTGGGGATTTTAACTTAGTGCTGATAAATATCTATATTCCACCTTTAGGCTCACACACCCTTGTTAAGGAGGTCTGGCTAAACTTAGAAGCATTCATCTCCCATATCCAGATTTCACAGCATGATTTACATTATGTTTCAATCAATCTTTATTACGGTCATAGACCAGCACAGGTTATAAAACAGTAATACTATACAATAAATGCTATATAAAAGGGAAAAAAATGTTACAGTATTACGGAGAATAAGATTGATATAGCAGATAAGGCTGAGAAGGGAGGAATCTAAAAATTACGAAATGTTTAAAATATGCTATAAAGCACAAACAGAGTAGCTAAAATACATATAAGCTAAAAAGGACACAGTCAGACACTTTGTTTCGGTCGGAGACCAGCGTAAAGTCAGAACAAATATAAAAGAGAAGATAATCAGCATTCTATGGGATCAGTAGCACCCAATAAAATCTAAAAAGTCCTCCTCAGCACAAAATCACGGGAAATACTACTAAAATACTACTAAAATAATTTAAGATAAAAGGGGCAGCATATTCCTGCTTATAGGACTATTACAACTCAAAGCACAGCTCAACTCCCAAAACTGGGAGGGGAAATACAATTCAGGAGCTCTATAAAATATTATCATTAAATTAGCTGCTTTTGAGCTGAAGATACCTGCCCCCACATGCCCACCTGCAACTAGCCAAGATGTGGCCACACACTGCTCTGACATTAAGTCCATCGTTTATTTGCCCATTTTTAAGCTCTTCCGAAAGCGAAGGGCTGCACTGCAAAATTTGGCTACCCGTCTAGTGGTACAGGAATTACTTCCTCCCAGCAGCCTGGCAGTCATCTGAGGTAAATCGAGACCTGGGCATTTGACTGTCAAAGGGTGAATGAGATCCCGGCGCAGGTCTCTATAAAGCAGACATTCCAATAGCACATGGGTAACTGTTTCAACTTGACCCTCACCGCATGGGCAGAGCCTCTCCCCGTAGGGGATCCCTCTATATCGTCCCTCTAAGAGGGCTGAAGGCAGGGCATTGCATCTTGCCAGGGTGAAAACTCTTCTAAGAGGGGGCACCTCCAAGACAGTGAGATAGGGTGCTGGGGCCAAATGATACCTAACTGATTCCTGGCACTGAAAGTCAGGTACCCTTGCCATATCTGTTTGCCTCTCAATATCCTCAATTCTCTGTTTGATGAGCTTCCTAGCTGTCTCCAAACTTTGCGTAAGCAGGGCAGACTGATCAAGGCCCAAAGAAGTCATCTTTTGGTTCAGTTAGCACTTCCAGATTGACTGATAAGAGTCTGCTAATACTAAGCGGCTCAGCCCTATCTCAGAGGAAAGGACTCTCAGCCAATAAAACAGCGCCATTTGCCAACATCTGGCCTCAACTCTGACGAGGCCCACCTCCAATCTGAGCCTCGCATTGGAGGTACATTTGGGGGTTTGAAATAATGCTCTCAGGAACTTAGACTGCACCACTTCTAAGGGGGACAGATCTGAGTAAGGACCCAGTTGAGCACCGTACAGTAACTGTGCCAATGATTTCGCCTGAAAAAGTTTTAAGGCTGCGGGGATAAGATGCCCACCCCTGGATCTGTAGAACCGCAAAATAGCTCGGGTGCTGTTTTGGGCAGCCTGGGCCACGTGCAAAGCATGGGCCTGTCTTGAACCTGATGAGTGAACAGCTACCCCCAAATATACAAAGTTTTGGACCTGCTCTATTTACATTATGTAGTGGTGGGAGATTTCAATGCTCATATTGGTCTGGATGACAGGGCTCTTTATGCCAAATTCCATTGTTACCCTCCAACTGTGGAACCTCCATTCCCTTTACTCGTTAGGTGTTCCTAACGAGATTTGTTCCTTCTCAATGGAGTGGTCCCCACTGATTTCCCCGCAGAGTTTACACACTGGGTGGGAGCTGGACCTTCCCTAATTGACTACGTGGCTATTTCTCGTGGCCTGGCCTCAGTTGTTAGGAACTTTCAAGTTGTTAATCGACCAGAGCGCGATCACTTCCCCCTGGTTCTGAATATTGGTTGTAAAGGTCTTGTTAGGTTAGACTGCAGACAAGCTCTCTGCAGGAATGATGGACCTATACTCCAGCGAGCGAGATGGTCCCCTTTCCTGCTTAACCAAGTCAATTTGCTCCTAAATTCTCATGATGCCATCTCCTTGCGAGATGCTCTAACTGGGAGTGGATTGCAGACTTCCTCTCCATCTATCTTAGATCTTTATGACAGTCTAATTGGTCTTCTTTCACCTGTGCTCATCAATTCTTGCCCTCCAGCTAGTCAGCGCTATAGAGCCCCCTCCCGCTCATGGTTCGATTCCGAGCGCTGTGCAACCAAGAGGGCCCTCATTCAGGCCTTTAAATCCCATGCTGAAGGTGCCTCTGTACTTAGCTCGCAGGATTTACTTAATTTGAGGCATCAATATAAGAAACTGTTGAAATTCAAGAAATTCCAGAAGAAAATTCACTAAAGAAAAATGGTCTGAACTAATTGATGCGGCTATATCGAGGAATCAATCAAGGTGCTAGCGACTGATCTCTTCATCTCATGTGAGAGTTCCCTCCTTGCCGACCTTTATTGTACCCGCAGAGTTATGGGAGCTTCATTTCCATAAACTCTACAGTCAAATCGATCCTACAGAAGCTAAGTTAGAACTAAATATTTCTGACCTTTTCCATTGGAACCGAGTGACATGCTCAGAAATTGAGGCCCTTGTCAAACAAACTAAACCCGGTAAACAAACTAAACCCGGTAAAGCTCCCGGGATCGACCTCATCATTATTGAGATTATACGCTCTAACTTAGATTGGTGGGCCCCTGTTCTTGCTTCACTATTTTCATTTATCGATAATATTGCCAAAATTCCTCAGGATTGGGGGGTTGCTTTAATTATTCCTATTTACAAAAAAGGCAGCAGGCAAGATCCCGCAAATTACCGCCCAATTAGCCTTCTGAGCATTATTTCCAAATTATATGCGAAACATCTTCTGATAAAATTGGTCGACTGGATTGATGCCTATAACATCCTGGCCCCCGAACAAGCTGGATTTCGTGAAGGCCGATCGACCATTGAGCAAGCTTTTATACTTCAACACCTGGTTGAGAAATACACTTGCAAACCTGGTTCTGCCCTCTATGTGGCATTTATTGATTTAAAATCTGCTTTTGATACCACCTCTAGGGGCTGCCTTTGGGTAAAGCTGAGGGATTTATCTATAGATAAGCATCTCCTATTATTAATCTATAAGCTACATGAAAATACATCCCTAAGTGTCCGTTGCAGTGCACGGGGTCATCTATCTGCTGAAATTCCCACACATAGAGGAGTCAGACAGGGGTGCATTTTAGCCCCTGTCTTGTTTAACATCTATATTAGTTCTATAGTAATCCATATGAATGCTCCTTCTATCCACCCGCCCAAACTGGCACATAAACATATATCAATTTTGCTGTATGCCGATGACATGGTTCTCCTGTCTTTGACTCCAATCGGCCTAAGGCGGGCACTTGCATCTCTCAGCTCTTTTTGTGCAGAAGAGGCTATTGAGGTAAATTACCAGAAAACTAAAGTACCGGTATTTGCCAAATGCCCTAAGCCCCACGTATGGAAAATAAATGGTCAATTAATTGAACAAGTTAAAATATTTAAATATCTTGGTATAGTTTTCCATGCTTCGGGAGGTCGCCAGGCCCATCTGAACTATGTTGTGCAGAACGCCCAGCAATCGGCCAACTCAATTAGATCTTTTTATTTTACGAAGGGCGCTGCATATATTCCTGCTGCCATTAAACTCTTTGCAGCTACAGCACACCCACAGCTTATGTATGGTGCCCAATTGGGCCCTTTTTGCAACTTTTCACCTTTGGAGGCAATACAGACAAAATTTCTCAGATCCCAAATAGTGTTGCAAATGCCGCTATTAGAAGAGAGGCAGGCCTTTATACTCTGGAATTGGTTTATTGGAAATGTGTTTTCCTATTCTGGTTAAAATTGAAGTTCTTACAGGTGGGATTAGCCCCTCTCACCATGATTGATTCCTTTAATTCGAAATGGAAACGGACCCTTAAGATAAAATCTCAACTTTACGGGATCCCACTTGAAGAACTTGCTAGGTTGGGCTTTACCACTGCTATGAAGGTCATTAAACAGCGAATAATCGATACTGACCTACAGGTTGAAGCCTCTAAAATACCTAGAGGTTTGTATATAGGCAACCAGCTTTTCAATCTCGTGCCCGCTGATTACCTAAGTAATATAACATTTCCTAAATTTAGGCGTGCCTTGACTCTCGCACGTCTTAATGCTCTTCCAACAGCTGTTCTTAAGGGAAGGTTCAAGGGGACTCCTTACTCTTCATGCCTTTGCCCTTGTGGCTCAGGTGCTATTTAGTCTACTGCACATTTTATTCTCTATTGTGACCTCTACAGGGATGTTCATTTAAATTTTATTTCACCCTGGCTGAAGTCTTTTCCTGGCCGTTCGGATGACTTTTATCTTGATTTACTATTGTCTAAATTTGACATTATGATCACTAATTCCGTGGCCAAGTTTTGTTATATTGCATGCAAGTTGCGTATCGCCATTTTATGTTGTCTTTTTCTTTTCTCTTTCTGTTCTGGTCGTTGATTGAAATAAAAGCTGACTGACTTCTTTTTTCACTCATACATCAGTCTTCTTCCACTGTGGTCTCAACCATTTGCTCATCTTAGGCAATGTCAACTGGCCTCTTTGTTAGGCAGATCATATCAGCCAATGATCTGCCTAACAAAAGTGTAGGGCAACTAGCATTCATAATCTTACCATCCCAAACCAGCATATTTACTTGTATTCACTCACAATGTTGTTGCACAGTCAGCCGGGGAAATGTCCTTCTTTTCAAAGCCTTTTTGAGGCTTCTGTGAATCCGGTGCCCTTCCCAGAATAAAAGAAGCCCTGTCTACTTCTCCCACCTTCAATAAGTATTGCAAAGCAGGAGTGGGTAACCGAGGGACCTTTATGTAATGTCATGTAGTGATGACATAACCTCACTTAGAGTTGCCACCAATCTGGATTCATTTTGGATCAGAAATGAACTGCAGAATTCCTGGAGTCTTATGTATAACTAGCTGATCTCTTCCCCCCTTATGCCCCAGTCTCTGCTTCCGGACCCAGCCACCTCTCTTCCCCTCTGCCACTTCTGCCCCCCTTTTCTTTTTCCCCTCCTGGGCCTTGCCTCCACGGCCGGGCCGGGGCTGCCACCTCTGGCCTCCACGGCTGGGCTGCCACCGCGGCAACCAATCCTCCTGGGTGCGTCTCAGCCAATCAGGTGCATCCGCCGCCCAGCCAATCAGCTGGGCTCTGGGATGCACATTCCAAGGCACACCCAGGAGAATTAATATAACAGATGAATTTCAGTACGGCAGACTCTTTAAATTCAATGGATTCTTTTGGACAGCAGTGCCATAATAGACGTCACAATAAGTCTATGACCACTGTAACACTGATGAGCTTAACTTTATTTTTCTTTTCTGAAAAACCAGCTATGGGGAAGTCATAGATTCAGAGCAGGACTGTGGAGATGGGCTTTACCTTTCCCCTCCATCATGGTCCTGGTCTGAATTGTGGCAGCTATTTCTGAAAGAAAAGTTAAGTCAGTGCTAATGATGGGCTGAATGTGACAACTAGTTTGACCCTCACGTATTGAGGCTGTTCTCACGCGCAGCCTAACCTGGGCTAGGGACACCCAGCCTGGGTTAGGCAATGTGTGAGAATTGCCAGGATTGGGCCTGATTCCTGGAGGCCAGCACCGCCTAGCCCAGCTTTTAAGCCCAGCTGTTAGCTGAGGTTAAGGGAGTAAGCACTCTCTTACCCTCATCCTGGCCACACATAGAGATGAGCATCTAGAGCGCCTGTCTCTTGCATTGGAATCCCCTAATGCAATGCATGTGTCATGTACTGCATTGAGGCCTTTATGGAGGCCGGGACAACAAGTCCAAGGCTTTGGATCAACCCACCCAGCTCCACGCTGCATGGAGCAGGGCTGATTGTGTGGGAGCACAGAGCGCGCTCCCATTGAGAAAGAAGGATCTTCTGCCTGGGTGGGGAAGGTTTGGGAAGGGCATCATATGTCCCCATGAGCAGATGTTTTGTCCAAACTAGGAGTATATAGGATTCCAGAAGTAGAGCAAACATCTGAACAATGAACTGTTCAAACAAATATGTTTTCTGTTTTGGAGGTGTGGATTTGTTGTTTTAAAGAAACAAAGTGGGGGAGAGAGTGGAATTAGCTACATCTGCCCCCCTGCCCCCATCTTCTTCAGGTCACCATACAAACCATATGGGGGAGGAAAATATTCGGTTTTTGCTTCTTTGGAGGCCAAAGTAGACCTTTTTGAACCAAAACCTGAATATTTTCCTCCCACATTTTTATTTGTTCAAACAAACCTTCCTGGTCACCTGAACTACCACAGTTATGCTGTATTTGTTTGCCACATCTGTTCAGTACTGACACTGACCAAAGCAAAAAGTTAAAATGGTGCTGCCATGTTCTGAACTAGAGTTCATTTTGTTCCTGTTATTAATGACACATGGAGCTAGAGGTTGCAGAAGCAGATCACCCTATTGGAATCTGTTGTTTTAAGTAACTGTTCCTCTTTATCTTCCTTGTAAGGCCAGACCTGTGTCTTTTTAGCTTCTCTTACAGCTTCCTTCACTGAAACTGAGGAGCTTGCTTGAGACATGAGAGAAGCTGAGTTGGCAGCTGCAATGGATCAAGAGTGATCTCATCAACAGACAGACAGCCATTTTACAGCAAAGAAGGCTGATAGCAGACACGAAGAGTGATGTGTGAGTGGGCCTTTTCTGCTGTGGCCCCAGCTTCTTGCTGCTCCCTAACTTGCTTATTCCCTGTTTCACTTCAGATAAGAAGCTCGAGATCTTTCTATTTCAGTTGGACTCCTCTATTTTTTTGCTCTTCTTAAACCAATTGGCTTCTGCAGTTTCACTAAGTATTTTATCTTAGTCAATTGTTTCTTTATTGTAGTTTATAGAATTTTGTAAGCCTCTTTGAGATGGAGATTTAGTGGGATATAAATATTTTGACTGAATGATTAAAATTACTGCAGGGGTGGAGCCACCTTTAAGCGGATGGGTTCAAAGAACCCAGGCCACTGCCAATCAGGGGCCACGCCTGGCGCCCCAACAACACTCCCTGTGTCTGGCAACAGATGCAGGGTGCGTGGCTTCACTCCCAAATCCATTTGAGAGCAAATGCGAGCCAGTGCTGCATTCATGGCATGGCTGTGAGCTCATCTCCCTGCCTTTAAAGGGGCAGCATGGCCCCATTTGGGAGCAAAGGCATGCCCTCTGCATCTGATGTCAGACGCAGTAGCATCTGATGTCAGACGCAGGGAATGTGATGGTGGTCTACCGGCGGGAGGAACATGGGCCACTGGTTGGCTTCCTCTGCCAGTGAATTACATACTGTTTGTGAATTTAGATATGCCTGTGAACTTCCAAAACAATAGCGAGGGCGATGAGGTTAAGAAGAGAACAGAAAGGAACACAAATTCTGGCAAAACAAATGCAAGATGACAATAAGGGAGGCAAAAAGAGAGTTTGAGGAACATTTAGCTGAAAGCATCAATGGGGAATAACAAAAACTTCTTTAAATACATCAGAAGCAGGAAACCTGCCAGGGAGGTGGTTGGACCATTAGACAATGAGGGAGTGAAAGGGATTATTAAGGAGGATACGGAGGTTGCAGAGAAGCTCAATGAGTTCTTTGTGTCCATCTTCATGGCAGAGGATACTGAGCATATACCTGTTCCTGAACCAGGCTTTTCGGGGATGGAGGCTTAAGAACTGAATCAGATAGAAGTGATGAGAGATGATGTTCTAAACTGTCTGGAAAAACTGAAAACTAACAAATGGCCAGGGCTGGATGGCATCCATCCAAGAGTCCTCAAAGAACTCAAATGTGAAATTGCTGACTGCTTTGCTAAAATATATAACTTATCCCAGAAATCAGGCTCTGTACCGGAGGACTGGAAAGTAGCAAATGTTATACCGATTTTCAAAAAGGGATCCGGGGGCGATTCAGGAAATTACAGGCTAGTTAGCTTAACGTCTGTTCCAGGCAATTGATGGAAAGCATCCTCAAGGATAAAATTGTAAAGCACATAGAAGAACAGGACCAGCTGGGAGAGAACCAGCATGGCTTCTGCAAAGGTAAATCTTGCCTCACAAACCTTTTGCAGTTCTTTGAGAGTGTCAACAAGTGTGTGGATCAAGGTGATCCAGTTGACATAGTATACCTGGACTTCCAAAAAGCTTTTGACAAAGTTCCTTATCAAAGTCTCCTGAGGAAACTTAGCAGTCATGGGATAAGGGGACAAGTACATGTGTGGATTACTAACGGGTTGAAGGACAGGAAACATAGGGTAGGTATAAATGGAGAGTTTTCATAATGGAGGGAAGTAAGAAGTGGGGTCCCCCAGGGATCTGGACTGGGACTGGTGCTTTTAAATTTATTCATAAATGATCTAGAAGTAGTGGTAAGCAGTGAGGTGGCCAGATTTGCAGATGATACAAAACTCTTTCGGGTTGTGAAATCCAAAACGGATTGTGAGGAGCTCCAAAAGGATCTCTCCAAACTGGGTGAGTGGGCAACAAAATGGCAATGCAGTTCCATGTTTGCAAGTGTAAAGTTGGGACATTGGGACGAAACCCCCAACTTTATGTCATGGGGACAACCATTTTTTCTGTCTATGTGTTTGCTTTATTCAAAACAAGTGGGGTACTAAATTTAACACCAAAAGAGGCATGTGGATAGAGGGACTGCATATTTCCCTTCCCCTACCTTTCCTCCCACATGTCTGTCACCGCAAGCACTTTCCCCTTGGTATGAAGGGTTTCTAGACCAGGGATTCTCAACATGTGGGTCCCCAGATGTAATTGGATTTCAACTCCCATAATTCCCAACCAAAGGCCACTGGGGCTGGGGATTATGGGAGTTGAAGTCTAATAACATCTACATTGGAAGGGGTAAGATCTTGGCCTTGAAATTTCCCTTTGAGTAGTTCCTGGAACTGAATAGTCTTGAAGTTCAGGAGCCAGAATTGGGCATTTCCTGGATTGACCATTATGTCTTATCCTTAAAGTCCTAATTGGAGGCATTGGATATATTGCTTCAGTATCCATTAGTCTGTGCTGGTTCCCATCCAGATACCAGAAACAGGTTTAGGACCGATCTGGACTCTGCAAGTCCTGAGATTTTTGCCCACACTGGTGAAAACGTGGAAATGAGGCATCTATGGGATGGGAGGGATGGAGCTGAAGTTCTGCCAACTTTAGTATTGGAAAATGATTAGAAGTGTTGGGAGCATAATTAAAAACATAAGAACAGCCCTGCTGGATCAGGCCCAAGGCCCATCTAGTCCAGCATCCGGTTACGCACAGTGGCCCACCAGATGCCGCTGGGAGCCCACAGGCAGGAGTCAAGGTCATGCCCTCTCTCCTGCTGTTACTCCCCTGCAACTGATACTCAGAGAGGCATCCTGCCTTTGAGGCTGCAGGTGGCCTATAGCCCTCCGACTAGTAGCTGTTGAAAGACCTCTCCTCCATGAAGTTATCCAAACCCCTCTTAAAGCCATCCAGGTTGTTGGCTGTCACCACATCTCATGGCAGAGAATTCCACAAGTTGATTATGCGGTGTGTGAAAAAGTACTTCCGTTTGTTGGTCCTAGATTTACCGGCAATTAATTTCATGGGATGACCCCTGGTTCTAGTGTTATGTGAGAGGGAGAAGCATGTCTCTCTATCTACTTTCTACAAACCATGCATGATTTTATAGACCTCTATTATGTCTCCCCGCAGTCGTCTTTTTTCTAAACTAAAAAGCCCCAGGTGTTGTAGCCATGCCTCATAAGGAAGGTGCTCTAGGCCCCTGATCATCTTGGTTGCCATCTTCTGCACCTTTTCCAGTTCTACAATGTCCTATTTTAGATGTGGTGGCCAGAATTGTACACAGTACTCAAGGTGTGGCAACACCATAGTTTTGTATAAGGGCATTATAATATTAGCAGTTTTATTTTCAATCCCTTTCTATCCAAGACATAGATTTTATTTATTTATTTATTTATTTATTTATTTACACAGTCAGACAGGTGTTATTGACTGGTTTGTTTTATCCAGACATCGAGTCCTTCCCAAGGACCTAGGATGGCTGAATTTTATTGTCAATGTTGTTGCTGTTGTTATAGATATCGTCGCAGAATATAGGCTGTTCCCTTTTGTAATTGGCAGATGGTGATTTCTGTGGCCCCTATGGTGTTGAGGTGCTCTTCAAGGTCTTTTGGAACTGCACCCAGGGCACCAGTTACCACTGGGATTACTTTGGTCTTTTTCTGCCACAGTCTTTCAATTTCAATTTGTAGATCTTTGTATTTGGTGATTTTTTCTATTTCTTTTTCTTCTATTCTGCTATCCCCTGGTATTGCCATGTCGATTATTTTAACTTGTTTTTCTTTCTTCTCAACTACAGTGATATCTGGTGTATTGTGTGGCAGATGTTTGTCTGTTTGTAGTCGGAAGTCCCATAATATTTTTACATCTTCATTTTCTTCAACTTTTTCAATGTTATGGTCCCGCCAATTCTTGGCTACAGGTAGCTTGTATTTTTGCAGATGTTCCAGTGTATAATCCCTGCTACCTTGTCATGCCTTTGTTTGTAGTCAGTCTGTGCGATCTTTTTACAACAGCTGATTAGGTGGTCCATGGTTTCATCTGCTTCTTTACAAAGGCGGCACTTGCTGTTTGTTGTGGATTTTTCGACTTTTGTTCTTATTGCATTTGTTCTTAGTGCCTGTTCTTGTGCAGCCAGTATTAAACCCTCTGTTTCTTTCTTCAAGTTGCCATTCTTAAGCCATTGCCAGGTCTTGGTGATGTCTGATTTTCCACTTATATTGTGTAAATATTGACCGTGCAGGGGCTTATTTCTCCATTTTTCTGCTTGTTTCTTGACTTGTTCTTTCTTGTGGGCCTGCTTTCTTTCATTGGTGTTGAATAGTTTCTCGTTCTTGACCATTTTAAGTGCATCTTCTTCACTGTCCTTGATATATTCTTCAAGGCCTCTTTTCTCCTCCTCTACTGTTTGATGGACTTGCAGCATTCCTCTTCCACCTGAGCTGCGAGGGAGGTATAGCCTATCTACATTACTGCGGGGGTGCAGAGCATGATTGATGATTTTCCTGCTCTTACGATCTAGCGTCTCTAGCTCTGCCTGGGTCCAGTCTATTATTCCTGCAGTGTATCTAATAACAGGTATAGCCCAGGTGTTTATGGCTTGTATGATGTTCCCGCCATTGAGTTTGGACTTGAGGATTTTTCTAACTCTCCTGATGTATTCACTTCCAATTTTTCTTTTAACTTCAGTATGTGCAATGTTATCAGCCTGGAGAATGCCCAAGTATTTGTAATGTTCTTTCTCTTTCAGGTTCTTGATGTTGCTTCCATTGGGTAGTTCTATTCCTTCTGTTTTTGTTATTTTTCCTCTGTTCATTATTAATGCAGCACACTTGTCTAGTCCAAACTCCATTGCTATATTGCTACTGAATATACGGACAGTGCTTAGCAGTGATTCGATTTCTGACTGGGACTTTACATACAACTTCAGATCGTCCATGTACAGCAGATGGTTGATTTGACTTGATGTTTTAGATGTTTGGTATCCGAGGCCTGTTTTGTTGAGTATTTGTGAAAGTGGGGTCATGGCGATTACAAACAACAGAGGGGATAGTGAGTCCCCTTGGAAAATGCCTCTTCTAATGCTAACCTGTCCAAGTGCCTCGCCATTGATTGTTAACTGTGTACTCCACATGCTCATTGCTTTTTAAATAAATATCTGAATGTATTTGCTGACACCAGTTGTTTCTAAACATTTTAGTATCCATGTGTGAGGCAATGAATCGAAGGCTTTCTTGTAGTCAATCCATGCAACACTTAGATTTGTTTTTCTTCTCTTGCAATTTTCTAAAATCATTTTGTCAATCAGCAGCTGGTCTTTTGTGCCTCTGGTGTTCGGGCAATTTCCTTTCTGTTCAACTGGAAGCTGTTTGTTAGTTAATAAGTGTTGCATCACTTCATCTGCTATTATTCCAGTTAATAATTTGAACATGTTTGGCAGGCAGGTGATCGGTCTATTATTACTTGGAACTACACCTTTTGCTGGGTCTTTCATGATGAGATGAGTTTTCCCAGTTGTTAGCCATTGTTCAATATCACCTCCTTGCAAAATGTGATTGAACTGTTTTGATAGTTGTTTATGAAGGCTTGTTAGGTGTTTAAGCCAAAAGCCATGCAGTTCATCGTCGCCTGGCACAGTCCAATTTTTAATTTTCTTTGCTCTTTCACTTATTAATTCTGGTGTTATTATTAGATCTTGCATTTGTTGGTTACATTTTTTGACCTCTTTCATCCAGCCTGCTTTTTTATTATAATCTATTGGATTGTCCCATAATTTCCCCCAGAATTGCACTGTTTCTTCTTGATTTGGTGTTTCTAGGTTTCTTGCAGTTTCTCCTTCTATGCTTTGGTAGAAACGTCTCTGATTCAACTGGAATTGGAGATTCTGCCTGTGTTGTGTAATTCTGGCTTCGTATCTGCTAATCTTCTTTGACACTGCTGTTATTTGCTGCTTTATTATCTCAGGACTTCTCTAATTTTTCTTGAATCTAGGTGGTATTTTTGGATCAGATACTGTTTGGTGTTTTCATTCTTCAGCTTCTTGTCTTTCATATCTTTCAATTTACTAGCATCTGATCTAAGCCTGGAGATTTTATTTTCTAATCTAATCTTCCATTTAGGTGACGTACTGCTTTCTTTTTTTACAGGTCCACTGATCTTATATCCGACCTCTTGTGTTGTTATTGTTGCTGCACTGTACATTAGTTGGTTTGTTTCTTGCAAATTATTGGTTGTTATTTCTGCAAGTGCAGCACTGACATATTTTAATGCCTGAGCAAGTTGTTTTTTGGCAACTGTTTTTAGAGCTGGAAGTCGAACCCTGGTGGTTGTTTGGTTCATGTGCTCAGTTATTTTTTGCTTTAGTTCTTGCTGCTTTTCTGTTAAACGACATTTGGGTTTTTGAGGTGAAGGCAAAGTGGAGGTTGCCTGGTTTTGATTTTGAAACAGTTCAGCAACAGTGGCATCCTCTATTTCCAACACCTCCTCCACCTGCGCCTGACCTACTTCTTCAGTTGGTGTTAATTCTTCTTCCATATTTTGAGCCTGTGTTGCTCTTTGCAGTTCTTCCAGCTCAACTTCTGTGAATACTTTATTTCTTATTATGAATCTTCTCTGGTCTGCTAGCCTTTGTTCTGTTATTTCTTTATCTGGATGCTTCTCTTTCCAAATTTGGTACATTCTTTTTAAATAACCTCTTCTAGTTGGACTAGACTTGTAATAGCAGATCATTATTTCCTTGTTGGCATTTTTCGTATATCTTTTTTGGTTAAGCGACGTTTCTTCCAGTAGCCTTGTAGTCTCCAGCCCTGGTTGCTCAACTGAAGATCCTGAGTCCTGTTGCGCACTTGCCACCAGATGTCCAGGGACTATAGCACCTGGCGCGGTCCTTGTTGACCTGGGCGACGACCGATCCGGTATAGATTTATTAAAGTTACGTCTCACCATATTGTTGATGGGAAAGGCACTCTTTGTCTGGCTCCTCTGGTGAGACCTGTTCAGTATGGTTGGACCTCTGGCATAGCTCTCACCTTCCTCAGAGCACACAAGCCCCACAACCACGCCAAGGTAGTGCCTCACTGGGGGTTGTTGTTGTTGTTGTTGTTGTTATTATTATTATTATTATTAATTCGGCTCATGTGGCAATGAGTCTGTGGTTAGGGCCAGTTTTTGTTGGTCTTTCAGCCTCTACTCAGTTCAAAATATGACCCCTCTTAAACACAAGGTGCTGACCAGGCTTGCTTAGCAGCTGTTTAACCCACGGTTCATAAAGTCCAGGAGGTTTCCCAGACAGGTAGCTTTGCTGTGACAGGAAGTTGAGCTGTTTTGAGCACCACACCAAAGTGCTACATTTAAAAGGTTGCATATATTGCACAATAATTATGAAGTGTCAGGAGCAAAGCTGAATAATGCCATTGGTTGTATGAATGACACCATCTGTCGCCGACAATGTCTCTATAAATGGCTCCCTCGTATGAACTCCCCCCCTAGCCTAAGTGTAGTGAAGCTACATTAAATTGCCTTTTGCTACATTAAATAGCCGTTTAAATCGCTATATTAAATCTCCCCCTGCTAACTGAGCAAAGAGACACCTGTTAATGTGGTGATTCTCTTTATTTCACATGGGGAGAGCAACTGGCCCTATCCAACCCCAGCACAGCATCCCACCAGTGACTGTTGCTGGTGTTTACCTTATGTTTCTTTTTAGATTGTGAGCTCTTTGGGGACAGGGGACTATCTTATATATGTGTTGTTTGTCTTTATTTATGTGTTGTTTGGTTTGTAAACCACTTGGAGAACTTTGGTTGGAGAGTGGTATATAAATATCCATAGTAGTAGTAGTAGTTTGGAAAAGCCCTGGGTTGTGTAAGCATGGTGCATCTGCAGAACATCAGAGTTCATTCTCTGCTGAGTAAGCTATGACACACAAAGGGGAGGAGGGAGGATCTTCTCAGTCCCCTGTCAGAAAGAAGCTGTACCCATCATTCAGATTAGGCAGAACTGAAATAGGAAAAGAAGAGAGCATGGCTGTTGGTGACAGGGTAGCCGCATCTATGCTAAAGTTCTGCTCCTGCGCCTTTAACATCAGCCTGACACATAGACATTTAGCAGCTAAAGCTAAAGGAAACCACAATTTATCTCCGTGCCAGGACACACTTCATCTGCTTAATTACTTTGTGTGAGTAAACAATGATGGCAACCCTGGCTGGTGACAGTTCCTTCCTATGTCTCACTAAATGTGATTGCCGCCTCCTCACCTTGCTTGCTCTGCCACTTGAGAGGCGTGAGTGGAAGAAATGCTTTCTGCTCCAGGGTATAACTGACCTAAAGAACATTGCGTTCCTCAAATTGTGGAGGGAGGGGTTCAGTAGGCAAACAATGTTCCAGCTACAAGAAAGAGAGAGAAAATGAAAGAAGTTGGTTGTGGACTTCCAGGGACATGAGAAACTTCAGGTGCTGATGAGGAAGTGACCAAGATCAGCAGTTTCTGTCTTCCATTCTTAAGATCTGTCCATTTTAGCAATGCCTTCTGCCTGCTTACCATCACCTCCCTTCCTTCTGGAATTGTATGGTCTCTCATTGCATCACAGTGCATTTGGCTTTGGCTGTCTGTACCTTTCCTGTTCCAGGATCAGGGGTGTAACTAAAACAAAGCAGTTGGGTTCAAAGAACTGGGACCCCCAGCTCCTGGGCGGCCCCCAGCTCCACCCCTTCCTATTTTCTTCATTATCTCCCTCACTCCAAGGGGCAACCGGGGAGAGGGGTGAACATGGGACCCCTCTCCTTAGAAACGGCCTTTCCGAGAGGGGAGATACTGCAAGATCCCCTATAAGGAGCGTGTCTGCCCTTGTGGTTCTGGGGAAGTGGAGTCAACCGCCCATATTATCTTGAATTGTCAGTTTTATCGAACTTTGAGGGAGAGATATATAAGTCCTTTTTTAACAGAATACCCCAGTTCTATCTGGAATTACTTTTGACAGACCGTTGGGATGTAGTATCTTATAACGTGGCGAAGTATTGTTTTCTGTCTAATAAGACTAGGATAAGAAATGTTGAGAAGCGAGATATGGGGTTGGATTGAATTAAATTTTAGATTATGATAATGCATGGAGCCCTCTATTTTATGTAATGGATGAACTTGGGTGTTATGGTTCTGTTTTATGTTTTAACAGTTTATTACTTTATTTGACCAAGTTCGCTTTTATGTAAAGTTTGCTTTTATGTAAAGCTTTTGTATTTTGTGTTTTGCTGGTCGAATGACCGTAACAATAAAGATTTGATTTGGTTGGTCATATTGCAGCCCTGCCAACATATATACACAGCCCTGTTGGCACAGCCCTGCCAACATATGGCACACGTTACTGTAAATATAAAATGCATTGGAGTGAGGTACTGTTTAATTTTTCAGAAGTTCGATGGTACTTGCTACTTAAAAGCATGAGAAACATCTAAAATAGGAGATGTACACAATCACACCATACTAGGTTTGGTGGGACACTCTGAAACCCCACCCCACCCCAGTGCCCATCCCACCACACCCCAGTCTCTTGGCTCAAGGTGCTTACCAGACAGCAATGGTGGTAGCAGCTCATTCTTCAGTAGGTCATTCTTCAGTCTCATTGTTGGCACTAGAGCAGAGGCACTCTTACCTCTGGACTTCGGGGCCAAAGTCCAGGGCCTCCACAGCCCCTGCCCCCACCCCCCAATCCTCTTTAGTCTGTCTCAGGTGCAGTGGTCACTTGGCAAAGCATGATGATGCTTAATTTGCAGTGTGTGTGTGTGTGTGTGTGTGTGTGTGTGCATGCTCCAAAGGCTTTTAGGTCCAGGCTCAAAAATTACCTAGGTGCACCTCTGCACTCGAGAAAAGGCTGCTGCTGCTATCCACTTGCTATCTCCCACTTGCTTGGCTGTCTGCAGTTTCTTTTCACTAATCACACACACACATCCTTGTCTGGGAAGGAGTCCTCTTTAATAGCACCCCCCCCCCATTCAGAAAGCTCACTGCAAAAAACCCTCCATTATTCCGCCATTCAGGGACATCTCTTGGAGTATAAAACTGTCTAACAAAAGAACTGGCCAGTCAGCATTCATGATCATAACCCCAATCTTGTAACAATACTTCTTGTGCCATAGGTAAGGCTAAATGTTTGTTTCGCTCCAAATTGTCAAAATAAATAAATAAATTGTGGTTATCACAAGAGCAGAACAAGCATGTCAAGACTGCTTATTAAGTTTTCACATCCTGGAAGCAGTATGATTCTCTGGAAGTGCCTTGGAGCTTAAAAGTGGAGGACACTGAAAGGTTGAAACGCTCAGCTTTTTCCTGGGCTCTTTGCCCAGCCTGTTGGAATCACCTCACAGGGAGGGACCAGGTAGAATTGGAAACTCAGCCTGTACCGAAGTAAAAGGCACTGGACAAACATTAGCTTAACTGTCTTAACCTCAGCCCTTCCAGGAACAGAGATTAGCAATAACCTCCTCTTAAAAGTGAACAAGCTTTTTGTTATAGTTGCTCAGACAGAGGTCCACCCCCCTCTCATTTTTATGTTACTTTTTATTTTCAGTAAAAGTATTACGTTCAAGCAGAATGGTTACCAGATTGGGGGGGGGGGAGAGCAGAGCTGAGTTGCATGTAATGAAGTAGTTTCATAACAGGAAGCAAACCAACAGGTGCAGCCCCATTCACAACCGCATCTCTGTGGCAGGACAGGCTGCACTTATTACACTTCTGCCAGTTTTGCCCCTGTTAAGCCAAAAAGGAAAGCAAGAAGGTGCACCTCTTAAGGAGGAACAGCTACCCGGTGTTTTCTCAGGTGACTCTAATGCCCCAGTTACAATGAGAATGGTGGAAGAGAACAGGTTTCTTGACAGCTAGGTGTTTTTGGGAACACTTCTACGATTGGAATGAGGAAGCAGGGGCTCTTGGCCCAGGAGGATGGAAAAGCACAGGCTGCAGCTCCTTGAGAAAGGGACCCAGGGAGAATTCTGCAATTCCAGCCTCAAAGCAGAAGCTCTTGGCCGCGGCTCCTCAAAGAAACACACCTAGCTCTGGAGAGAGACTGCACCCTTAGAGCTTGTGCAGGTAGATCTCTCTCCCCTTTTGCAAATGAGCCAGAGCCAGACCTGTTCCAGTTGCAAACATGTGGTATTTCAGCCTCGGAGGGTTAAGGGAGAGGCAGATTGGTAGCACTATATGTTCTAGGACACAGCAGGAGCCTACGAACAATTGCTGCAGGGAAATAAAGTCCGGCATTAAT
Organism: Hemicordylus capensis; assembly: GCF_027244095.1. Lineage (NCBI taxonomy): Eukaryota > Metazoa > Chordata > Lepidosauria > Squamata > Cordylidae > Hemicordylus > Hemicordylus capensis. Next base: position 165,065,465 of record NC_069658.1, read on the forward strand.
GTGCTCATGCACATGTCTGGGACCAGTGACAACAGGTCATCAATCACAGCGGAAGAAAGGTGCAATGCAGAGCCCCAAGGCCTGCCCTGCCACAAGCACTCTGTATTAGTTAGATCTGTTTCCCACTCTGAGTCTTCGGCTCAACAAAAGCCTTCTTATAGCAAGGGGCAAGAAACATAGAGAAATAATAGAGAAATAAGATGTCCCCAAAGGGCTCACAATCTAAAAAGAAACATAAGACAGACACCAGCAACAGTCACAGGAAGTGCTGTGCTGGGGGTGGATAGGGCCAGTTACTAAACATAGGAGTAGGACCAGTTAAAATGGTGGTGTTCCTACCTCTCTCCCAGTTGATCGACTTACAACATGTTCACTGAGAACATGAAAAAGTTAGATTTGCGCTGTTCAGACTCTAAATGAGTCCCTAGCCTTTTAGTGGAACGTGGAGATTCTCCCCAGTGCCTGCTTTTTCCATCAGAGCTCTGCAGTGATAGGGGGAAAGCTGCAAACATGTATGCACCTCTTAAAATTATAGGAGTTATTTCAGGTGCCAAACCTGCTAAACTCCCAAAAAGTCCAGCTTTCACCTTTTTGCAAACAAACAAACAAACAAACAAACAAACAAACAAACAAACAAAGTTTGCAAAAGACCAGGAAGAATTTAGTCTAATATCCCCTCCATACCAAGAGACTGATAAGATAATCCCAAACTGTTGTTTTTATATATTTCTATATTTATTTTAAGGATGATAAGATAATCCCAAACTGTTGTTTTTATATATTTCTATATTTATTTTAAGGATGATAAGATAATCCCAAACTGTTGTTTTTATATATTTCTATATTTATTTTAAGGAGGCCTGTTGGTAGGCTATGTTGGCATTGGATAATAAGCATTTTGTATAGTGCTTTCAAGAGTTCAAAGCCGCTTCACAAAGGTAATAGAGTGTTAATTTGTACAACAGCCTGTGAAGTTGGTCGGTATTATTACCCCTCTATTGCTCCATGACTGAAGAGAGGAGCTTGCCTAAAGCTACCTGAAGAGCCCATAGCAGAGGCAAGAATGAAACTGGGGGCTTCTGGATTGGTGGCATGGTCTACTGTGCTACACCACCTCACATCTTCTATAGATCCCTGGACTTTCTAGGAACAGGGATTGCCAGGGGTTCCCTTGCTCATGTGGCAAGGTAAGCCAGTTACCTCAAGCAGCACATTAGCTACCTACAGCACATTAGCAACCTGCTGCCCCGCTGCCACCTCACCCGGTCTGGACCTCCTGCTGCCTCCACCTGCCCCCAGTATTGTTTGCAATGCATCAGCGACTTCATCATTGCCCTTCGGTCCCCCTCCCTCCCACTCCAGGCACCCCGTACATCCAGAGAGTCAAGGGTGGGGGAGTTGGAGAGGCAGAAAATGATGAAACACACTTCCTGCCCCGCCAGCTCCCATTTCGTCTGCTTTGTGAGTAGGCAGAGGGCAGGACGTGGTGAGGAAAAGGAGCAGGAGCAATGGTTGCCACCCCCACCCCCACCAGATAAGGGGTGGGGAATATTGGGCCTGCCCCCTGAAAGAGTTAGACCAGGAGCTGCCTGTCGTATTTAGAAACCCAGTTCATGTTTCCGTTTCAGTGACATTTTTCACCTCCCCTCAGGTACCCCGATACCTTAAGCTGCTGCTGGGGATTGCTTGCATCAATGGGAGCTTTTCTCCATGGCAAAAAAATGACGAGGGGGCCCCCAATTCAGATTGGGGCCCTGGCAGGGGATAGGGTTATAAATCCCCCTTTCCCCCATGCCACAGTTCTGACCTGCAGGAGTAGAGCATCTGGCTGCTATTTAATTTCAAAGAAACAAGCTGCTCAGTGCTAAGCATAAAGGTAAAGGTAAGGTGTGCTGTCAAGTCGGTGTCGACTCCTGGAGGTTATTCACACTTGGCTTCAGGCTTCGGGGTAAATATTGAGCGAAGCCACTTCGACATACACTCACGGCATTGAGGGAAGCAGCCCCTCCCCTCTGCTCTCGGCTTTCGGTTTTGCAAGTACACATGGCAGGCGTCAGTGTTTTCCTTCCTAGCCAATGGGAAGGGGGTGGGATTGAGAGTTCCCTGCAGAGATAGATCTGCATTTCTGAAGAGACCATGCCTCTTATCATGCTAATGATTCTATGTCAGCAGCGCCTCTCTGTTTGCTCTGGCGTTTTCAGAAATAGTAGTTTAAAACCAGCATTTTAAAATTCTAGAAATACCTCGAGATAAGCTAGAATTCGTATCACAAAGCCCGACTTGTGTGTGGAGTGGGTCCAAGGATCTCGTTGGGAGTTTGGGGTATGTTTGGCTGGTGTGTGAAAGCATACACTCTCTCCCGAAGGAGATTAGGGGCAGAAGCCCCGTGTACAAAGTCTCCTAGCGCCCACAGAGCCCTGTGGTTGTCTTTGGTAGAATACAGGGAGGGGTTTAGCATTGCCATCTCCCACGCAGTGTGAGATGACACCTTTCAGCACCTCTCTATATGGCTGCTGCCCAATATAAGTGTTTCTCATAGTCTGGGAAACATACCAGTGAGGATTCAAACCGGCAACCTCTGGCTTGCTAATCAAGTCATTTCCATCCCTTAGTGTCACCTGTAGTTTATTCCTCCTCACCTGGAAGAACTAGCTGGAGTCTCAGTGGCCTCAGTTTACTTGACTCACTAGCTGGAGTCTCAAATGGCCCCACCATGATGCTGCCATTTTAGGAGGGAGAGTAGCAGGCAGATAGATTCCACTGACAGGGTGCAATCCACCAAGTAGTTCTCCTTGGACGAACCCCACTGAAATGAAGGGGAGCTGTGAATGCAAAGTGTCCATGTGCCATTTGGATTGACCTCCTCAGGGCAGCCACTGGGCCCCTCCTCTTCCTATGGTACTAGACCCAGCTGCAGACAATAATCTTAAACTCAGAGTGTCCCTGTTCTCATTTACTCTTGTTCTAAGTTCTGTAAATATTGGCAAGAGTACTTTGGTAAATACATCTTCCTGTCTAAACTTGTGATGTACAAGTTTGTTTACTTGGCAGTGAAAGTAGCAGTATAACAAATGCCAAGCTGGAGTGGGTCAGGGGATGGATGATGTGAAGAGCATGTCATTAGCCCCCTGATGGGGCACTAGTTTAATATTTGCCCCATATATAGGACAAATATTCTATAGCCAGCCTTGTATACAAGCAGAGTCTAAAATGGAGTAGAAAGTGGGGAGATTTTTGAATTTTTAGATGCTGCTTTTCAAGAACAGCAACAAAAACGTTCTCAAAGCAGTTTGCTTAGCACAAGGAATGAGAACAGTCTTCTCTGTCCTCAGAGGGTTCACAATTTAAAAACCATTTAAAACAGAGACGAGAGAACACCAGCAAAGCTACTGGGAGGGATGCTATGTTGGGTTGAATAGCAGCTGCTTCCCTCTAGACTAGTAAACTTGTGAGACACCACTTTAAAATTTAGGCTCTGCTTTGCCCAGCCAGCAGGGATTTGTTGTCACCCTGATGCCTGGCTTTTGAGCATTGCGGGGCTTTTGAGCGGTCACTGTTGAAACTAGGATGCTGGACTGAGTGCTTGATCCATCAAGACAATCCTTATGTTTTTATATCTCACACTATGCGGGAGGAGGCCATGGTAAACCCCTCCTGTATTCTACCAAAAGAAAACCACAGAGCTCTGTGGGCGCCAGGAGTTGACACCGACTTGACGGCACACTTTACCTTTAGTAAGGGCAAAGAGTTGCAAGGATTTGCTGGTTCTCTGATGCCCTCATTAAGAAACTGAATCCCAGTGATATTTCTGCATGCTGGAATCCAAGGGTGTGTCTAAACAGGTACATACCTTGCATGTTAGAGCTGCTGTGAGAGTACACATGCTCCATTTTGCTCATAAGAACAGCCCTGCTGGATCAGGCCCAAGGAGGCCTATCTTGCCCAGCAGCCTGTTTCCCACAGCGCAGTGGCCCACCAGATGCACATTCTTCTCTCCAGGCCTGAGCTGAGGGGAAACCAATTCTGTAAGTCTGTGGACCGCACTGTTTGACTGATGGCAGGTTTGTGATCTCATTACATTTCTTCTCCCCCTGCCTCCCCCTCCCCCCCGCATTCAAGGTGCAGTTTTTCAAAATAAGGTGCTGAACAAACATTACACTGGATGAACTTGCAAGTATTGGTTTTAAAATAAAGGTGGACAACCCACTGGAAAACATAGGGGAGTGTGTATGTTTGTGTACATGCGCACACGCGCGCACACACAGAGAAGACAAGTGATTCATAAGCATCCAATTCACTGATAAGCACATCTATCCAAAGCACTATGCAGGCTGGTCAAGCTGAAACTGTGGCGAGGGTTACATTGGGTGCTCACCAGGTTACTGTCTTATTGTTTCTGAATACAGGAGAAGTCCATATCCTAGTCCCATCTCAACAGATTGCACATGGCCCCTGATGAACCAAAGGGGAATACTAGACTGAAGCCAGGACTGAAGATGGAGGGGGGTGCGGTTTGTATCGGATCAGTCCGATGTATTGCTGCCCCGAGGCAAGGTGCTGCCAAATGCTGCCTTGAGCCCATACTCTTTGTGGGGTCCAGTGTCCTTTCAAAAACTACCCTTGCAAGGGGTACCAGTTGTGGGCAGGAGAGAAGGTTGCCGGCAGCACCTTATTCTTTCCTCATGCTTCTTGCAAGCTTTGTGACGAATGTGAGGCGAGGCCCTCCTTGCAAAGTTGGCAAGGGTCCGCTCAGTCCCAGAGAGCTGCTCCAGTTCCTCAATAATCTGCTGCCTGAGGCAATCACCTCACATTGCCTCAAGGAAGGGGCATCCCTGGGTTGTATGCACAACAGGTTAGTGCATCCAACCCCTGTATTCATCATGCTTTTTAATATGGCGGGCGGCTTGTGGGAAGGGGTGGCCTGTTCACGTTCTGCCCAGGTCCTATTCTAGGTTTTGTGGGGTTCTGAGCTGCTCTCAGCCTGCTCAGATTCTAACAGAGTGTGACTTCTAGTCAGAGTGTGCCCCATAGTTTCTTTAGATGGTGCAGGGCTTTTACTTTGGTTGATCTTTAAACCTTCTTGGCCTCAGCAAACACCTGGCTAGCACTGAGCATGGTTCTGTTTATCCAGACCCATTGCCATGGTGACAGATCAGGAAGCAGCCTCCAATGGACTCAAGTGGGGCGGGGGGACCTTCAGACATTACTAACTTGGAGATTGTGTGCCTTAGCCCTGAGAAAGTCCTGCTCTAGTGGAACCAATTTTTTGGCAAACAAAAGGACAACAGGGCATTCTATCGGCTTTAACTTGCCCAATATTTGAGGAGAAACAGTACCACAAAGACGTTTCGTGTCACAAAGCATGAGCAGAGCTGTCTCCAAAGCAATTTGTATAGTCTTTAGAGGTTTTATTGTTCAGTGCAGTAGCTAGTCATTTGTCTGCCTGGGAGAAAACCTAAGCTCTACACGCCACCCCTCCCTGAGAACTGGCACTGTAGCAAGGTAAGAATGGCTGTGGACCTTTAAGGGTATCACAGCTGAAATTAAATGTTCTCAGACATTTCTGCTCAGAAGCTGCTGTTCAAAACACCTGTTACCACTTTGGGCTTCCAGGAGCCATTAATTTATTTCGTTTATTTCTCACAACTCACCAGCAGTCGGTTCGCAGCATATTAGTGTTTGCTTGTATACAGTACAGGTATTACTTTTTAAAATGTTTGAGGAGTCCAAGAAGGGACTTCTCTGTCCCTCTGTTTTGTCTTAGTCTGGCATGGACCCCCTGTTTGCATGCTACGAACTTCCTTCCATCCCACTTTCCCTATAAGTGGAAAACTGTTTATTCTTTTTTTTAATCTGGGAAATGTCTTAGAGCAAAAGCAACATTGCACTTGAACAGCACCCACACATTGCCACCTGGATTTTTTTTAAAAAAGAGGTCTATGCACAAGCATTTTATTAAAAGCTCATAAAATCAGAATGTGAAACTCTAGAGACCATCTTTGATCCAGCTCAGGAACACCCACAAACACACATCACTGCAAATTACTGTGGGGATGGTACTGAAAGACAACTGGTGCAGGGAGATAAGGCAAACCTGGAAGAGATGCTGTGAACATAATCCAAGTAGCACACAGCATATGGTGACTCTTCCACCCATCTAATCAAAGTGATTATAATACGTTTGTAAAGTCTCCAGGAATTGGCATCAATCTCCAGTAATTATAGAAAGCAATCCTGGAGATTTTAATGGCTTGATATTGTGTTTTCGCTCAGACACCTAAGAGGGTGTGTGTGTGTGTGGGGGGGCAATTTAGACCAGGAAAATAGCATAAGAAGAAAGCATTATTATTTATATACCTCTTTCCCAACAGGTGCTCAGCATGGTGTATAACCCAAGTAAAAACAAAGCAATAAAAAGCAACAATATACGGAATTCAAAGAGCAGGTGGTTGAGAACCATGGCAAGGACTCAGCAGACAAATGGCTGTCTGAACAGAAAAGGCTTAATCAGATGGCAAATACCATGAGTGAGGCCCTACAGGCTTTCAGAGAGAGGAAGGGTCAGTGCTGGGTTATGGGCAACCACTGGAGGATGTGTCAGGCTCCGAGGTCAGGACTGGGAAGACCAAGCAGAGAAGAGGAAGAAGAGAACAGACCAAGAACTGAGGTCAGGACGCATGCTGGGAGATAATGCTGAAACTAAGGGCCAAAACCAAAGAGAGAAATCAAGAAACAAGCCATGGGTTGGAGGTGAAGCCAAAGGTCAAAGCTGAGCAAACAAACAAGAATCAGGAGCGGAAGGCAGGCCAGAAGTCAGTGCCAAAATCCGGGGTCAAGCTAAGTAGGAAGCAGGCTCAAGAACCACAACACAGCAGAATTGAGGAGATGTTAGTCTGAGCTGAGTTAGGAAGCCTTCATCGCTTTTCTGTCCTGGAAGAAGCAAACGGAAAGCCTGGCTGGTTGAGGTCATGTCAGAGCCTGAGAACTCCGTGCCTGGCAAGGCTGCTATAGTTCAGGTGGCCACCACACAAGGCAGAAGTAGGCAGGTTGTCCAATTCCCAGTCTCAAATACAGGCAGATCCTGACAAGAAGTTCCATTGTCTAGGTGCCACCACCGCCCCACGTCACCACCAACTGGGCTTCTGAAGGAGGCAGATTGATATGGGAGGAGGTGGTCTGTAAGCTACCCTGATCCCAAACTATTGAGGACTTTCAAGATAATGACCAATCTTTTCAATTATGCCTGAAAACAAATCAGTAGGCAGCAGAGATGGAAAACCAAGAGAGTAACACGATTCCTATATTGAACCCCCCAAAGTAGCCTCGCTCTTGCATTTTGAAATAGCTGCAGTTTCTGAATGCTTTTCAAAGGCAGCCCTATGCTTCGGCTGCCCCACATAGAGCACATTACAACAGTTGAACCCTGATGTGACCAAGGCATGAGTGACAGTGGCCAGATCTATCATCTCCAGGGAAGGGCACAGCTGTTGCACCAACCAAAGCTGTGTATCGGTACTCCTGACCACAGATGCCACTCAGGCTGTGGTCCTTCAGAGGGAGCTCTGCCCCATTCAGAAGAGGGTTATCACCTGATCTCAGACCAGCCTACTACTAGTGTTGTGAGCTACACCTAGTTTTGCACTCTGTATATGCTCAGAGGGAAAGAGGCAAAGTCACATCATACACAAAATGAATTGGTTCTTGGAGATGGTGACCATGTAGGATCTGGGCGCACAAACAGCGATAGAGGAAGACACACTCAGAAAGTTCAATGGGCTTTATTATAGAATGTTGCTCATCCGGATAAAATTCAAACAGGCCATCCAAATTAAACATGTTTCAGATTCAAGGTGTAGTGCAATGTGCCTAGCTATCACATGTGTGTGTGATCAATAATTACAGCTGTCTAGTGAATCCTAAGAAAACATTTAGAGAGAAACAGAGAGAGAAGAAAGAAGGGGGCGGGCTTAGGAAAGGGATGACAGTGATTAGTAGGGAGGAGGGAATGGGGAGCAGGCTGGGCTGTCTGTTGAATAGGCATCTCACTAGGTTCACGAAGAAGTCTTCAAAGGACTTGTTTGTTGCTAGGCTTGAGAACGATGCAGGCTTCAAGCAGTCAAGCAGGCTGGTGGTAGATGCTCAGAGCAAGGCAGAGCGAGCGAGCACCGTGGCTGGGTAGTCTGTGCAGCAGAAGTCACTACACAGAAGTCACTACGCAGCAGAAATCATAGACAGTCCCTTGTTCATGTCCAATTCCTGCTTTAGCCCAGCGGCTGGAGCAGCTAAGTCTGGGGGTCGCTCTTGAGCAAAGATCTGCTGGCTAGGCAAAGCTTGCTGTTTTGCCATGTCTCAGAGACCCTTTTTTATAGCAGCTGGATCCTATAGGTCTGCACTAGGAGTTCTTTCAAGATAGCAATTTCCATCATGGATCTCAAACGTGTCAGTCACTCTTATCATAAAACTTCCCTCACATGGCAAAACTGTTTCTTGATTAGACTCAGTTCAAAGCAGCATCCTCTGCATACTGTCTTTTTTTGGTCAGGAAGCAATTTGTTCCTCTGTTTGTTCTCCAAACATCTGCATTTCTTAAGTTTTTGGTCTGTCTTTGCCTAAGAGGCAGGCTCCTAGCACCTCTTGTTCCAAAGAGTGTTTAAAAGTCAAAAGGGGTTGTTTAAGAAGGAAGAAGCTAAGCTATATGTGTGAGACAGCAATCAAATTACTTCTTGTGTACATCTACCTAGTGTGTAATTATATTTAAAAAATGTTCAAAGTAACAGCAAAAGGGTACATGTTTGAGGCTAGTTAATCAATGCATTTGACTAAGGCAAAACAATACAGGTGACATCAACATGGTAAGGATTCTGTCAGAGGAAGTAAAGGATTAGCTTCCAGCTTGTCTCCTAGGAGTTAATCATTTCACTGTTGCAAGGAGTTTAGTGATTCTTTGCAACAGGGAATCTCTCAGTGGAATTGCTGGCAAAGACACACAGGCCTCAGCCTGGCCCGCTGGGCTATGAATTCTGGTCCAATATGAGTGGCCTGGGCCATAACACTACTACTACTAGTAGTAGTTCCTACTAGTGGGCACCTCTGTATTGTCCAGTTTTAATTTCAGTTTGTTAACTCACATCCATCCCATAGTGAGCCTCAGATGCTGATTCAAGATCTCCAGTGCTTTCCACTAGCGGAAGGAGGCCAGCGGTGGCCTGTGCCCAGCTGCAATGGCGGCTCCACTCGCCCCACCCCCTACGTCTGATGTAGATGTGGGGGTGTGGTCTAGCTTCCAAATGGGGTCATGTGGCCCCATTGAGGAGTTAGATCAAGGCCAGCGCTGCGTTTGTAGCACTGACCATTAACTCCTGAATGGAGCTGCGTGGCCCTGATCGGGTGCTAAACAACGCCCCCCGTGTCTGACATCAGATGTGGGGTGTGTGTCCAGGCCACAAGGCATGGCCCCTGAGGGGCGGTGGCCTGGGTTCTTTGAACCCGGTCACTTAGCAGTGGCTACACCCCTGGTGCTTCCCTTGAGATCTATTGGAAAAGAGAGAGAGTGCTTGGTGTCATCTGCATCTTGATGACACGCCAGCCAAACCTCCAGATTACCTCTTCCAGCAGTTTCATGTAGATGATAACTAAAATGGGGAATATGATGGAACCCTGATGGACCCTGCAAGTTAATGGCCACAGGGTAAATCAGCATTCTCCCAAAAGCTTCTTCTGAAACTTATCCAAAAGATAGAACTGGACCACTGGATATGTTCCAGTGAGTGTCCACAACAAACAAATAAGATGGAACCCTGTCCCCAAAGGGCTCACAATCTAAAAAGAAGCATAAGATAGACACCAGCAACAGTCACTGGAGGTACTGTGCTGGGGGTGGATAGGGCCAGTTACTCTCCCCCTGCTAAATAAAGAGAATCACCATGTTAAAAGGTGCCTCTTTGCCAAGTTAGCAGGGGTTAGACCTTGAAATGCATTATATGAATGCAAATGATTGTTTATACACTTCTACTTGCATGTTGTATTTACAGTGAGTGTTTATGCTTTCTAATAGGCAGTGTTTGCATTCTGTGTTATGTATGGTACATAATCCAAGATATCATGTTTCACATTGTTCCATGCCTTAGGCAACACTGTTTTTCATTTCAGAGTACTGTGGGGCTGACTTCCCTGGCCAGTTTTAAACTACCCTGTAGGGCCGGGGTGTCAAGCTGCTGGCCCGTGGGCCAGATCAGGCCCGTGGAGGTCAACTAACTGGCCCGTGGGAGGCGGGGATAAGCCCCACTGCTGCTTTTCTCCCGCCACTGCTGCAGAAGAGTTGGCACATATTTCTATCCGACCGGCAGACCTCCTTCTCCTCCTCATCCTGACTCCGTCAACTCTACCAGTGTCAGTATTTCTCTCTCTCCCCAGCACCCCATGCACAGCAGTGGAAGCCAGTGGCTTTTTTCTCACTGTGGCCACTCCCCTCCCCCTCCCCCTCCCTTGGGCATTTCAGTGCAGGAAGTGCTATCCCAGAAGAGGGAGACCCGGAGATAAAGAGTGGGGAGGATGAGGAAGAAGAAGAAGACAACCAAAAACCACAAAAAACCAGAAGACAGCACAGGGCACTTTTTCTCTAGGGGGGAGAGGGAGGGGAAGGGGGAGGGGAAAGGAAAAGACAGAGAGGGAGGAGGGAGGAGAAGGAAGAAAGAAGGGTGAGTGGAGGGTAAAGGAGCGGGGGAAGAGAGGTTCTGCTTTTGTTGGGGCATGATGTTGCTTGGGAATTATTGATCTGATTGAGTCTTAAAAATCCGTTAAGAACATTAACTGTTAAAATATAATAGTTACATTCGGAAATATCTATATCTATATCTATATCTATATCTATATCTATATCTATATCTATATCTATATCTATATCTATATCTATATCTCCATCCCTGATATATTCTGGTGTAAAATGTAGTGCATTCAACTAATTTCATAACTTTATTGACAGGATTGTGTATGCAAAATTTGGTATCTGTAGGTCATTGGGAAGTATGATATCCAGAATTTCTTAAAAAAACTAAAAAAAATAAATTTCCCCAGAGCATGTTCTGGTATAAAAGTAGTGCGTTCAGCTGATTTCATTGGAAGGGCAAGGGAAGAAGAAAGCAAGAGAATGAGAGAAAGAGGGAAGAGGAGGAAGAAGACAGAAGGTGGTGCAAGGTGGGCACGAGGTGACAGAAGGCGGCACAAGAATATGTGCGGCCCTCCGGAGATGCATCAGAATCAAATCCAGCCCACCACCCGATTGCGTCTGACACCCCTGCTGTAAGGTATTCAGCAGCCTTTTTTCTTCAGCAATCTTATCTTCAGCTGCAGATGCTGATCAATGTTTTCAGTACTGTGCACAACTGACAATACAGTACAAGGCTATCTACATAACTGCATATAAATTGCTTTCATTAGCAATGGAAAATGAGAGAAGTAGGTTCAAATCCTGCTGCTGCTATATGTACCCCTCCTCAGTTCTGACCCATTTATGGTTGATGCATCCCATACAAGTCAAAATAAACTTGTATGGAATTTTTTTGGGTCTGAAATGTGTTGAAGGGCAGATAGATCAGGAGGAACTGGACAAACCACAGAGCAACATCAGGACCTCATGTCTGCAGATGTGTCTTTCACAGACAGGCCTTTAGAGACTGTAAGAGGCCTGGCCTGGCCGCTTTCCAGATTACCCGCTCAATTGTGGCAAAATGTTCTGGTTCAGGCAAATTGCATTCAAAACGTAAATAGCAAAGCACCCAGCAAGGGGAGCAGTCTCATGAGGCATCGGAAATATGAACGGCACCCTGCTGTCAGTGTAGGGACTGCGGTGTCACAACACAGGAAGTGTGGAAGCACACTTCGGAGATACATCGTGACCCCTTTGCAGGGTCTAATCTGGAAAGTGCCCTGAAATGCATCACCTTTTGAGGATCAATCAATAAATCTTTATTATTTAGAGTTCATTAAAACAACATTACGGCAACATTAAAGCAGGCTATTCCCACATCCATGAAGACAGTAGAGAAGCTAAAAGCTATGCACTGTTACACAGCCACTGTTAAAGCCGTGGTAAGCTATCTTAAGGCTACAATTAAAATGGGTAAAACTAATATTAAATGGATAAGACTATATAAAAGCTTTAAGTGCTTAAAATCTTAAAGTTTTACTCAGTCTGTAAAAACTATAAAATGCTCTGGAGTTTAAAACTAAGACAGTAGACTAGACTAAAACAGGTATCTCTGTGAACATGCACTGTGTCGGGCCTGCTTAGTTCTTGCTGTCAGTCAGGACCCGACAAATTTTAAACGCTGGTGTGCAAAACTTGGCAACATTATAGGAACATAGGAAGCTGCCATATACGGAGTCAGACCATTGGCCCACCTAGCTGAATATTGTCTATCCAGACTGGCAGCAGCTTCTCCAAGGTTGCAGGCAGAAGTCTCTCTTGGAGATGCCAGGGAGGGGACTTGGAACCTTCTGCATACAAGCAGGCAGGTACTCAGGGCCAGAGCCACCACTGGGCGAACAGGTGCAAAGAACCTGGGCCGCGCCCCTCAGGGGCCATACCTGGCACCCCTGCCCCACCCCCTGCGCCTGACGTCAGTCACAGGGGGTGAGATTTTGCTTGGAAAGTGGGGAGGGCAGATTTCTGAACAAATTCCTGGCCAGCACTGCGTTCCAGGCGTGGCCGGGAGCGGGTCCCCCTGCTTTAAAAGGCAGGGAGATGCGTTTCTGGCCAGGCTAGGAAGCCGGCGCTTGGCTAAGTGACTCAAACAGAGGCAAGCCTGGCCAGGAATGCGTCTCCCTGCCTTTTAAAGCAGGGAGAGCCACTCCTGGCCATGTCTGGAATGTGGCGCTGGCTGGGAATTTGCATAGAAACGGGGGGTGCCCTCGTTTCTGAGCAAAACCCCACCCCCTATGCCTGATGTCAGATGCAGTGGGCGGGGGGTGTTGTCTATAGCGGCGGGTGAACACGGGTGGCTGCTGGCCTCCCTACGGACCTGCAGGGGCTCTTCCCAGAGCAACCCCATCCCCTAAGGGGAATATCTTACAATGTTCACGTAATCTCCCATGCACATGTAACCAGGGCAGACCCTGCTTAGCAAATGGGACCATTCATGTTTGCTACGCAGTGGGGAAATGTCTTGCCTAGTGAGCAAGAGGTTGCTCATTCGAATCCCTGCTGGTATGTTCCCCAGAATATGGGAAACACCTATATCGGGCTGCAGTGATATAGAAAGATGCTGAAAGGCATCGTCTTACACTGCACAGGAGGAGGCAATGGTAAACCCCTCCTGTATTCTATGAAGAAAACCACACGGCTCTGAGATTGCCAGGAATCGACAATGACTCGAGGGCATAACTTTACTATGAGCCTCTGGTGGCGCAGTGGTAAAACTGCCGCCCTGTAACCAGAAGGTTACAAGTTCGATCCTGACCAGGGGCTCAAGGTTGACTCAGCCTTCCATCCTTCCAAGGTCGGTAAAATGAGTACCCAGAATGTTGGGGGCAATATGCTAAATCATTGTAAACCGCTTAGAGAGCTCCGGCTATAGAGCGGTATATAAATGTAAATGTAAGTGCTATTGCTATTTACTTGCACCTTACCACAAGACCAGCTCTCCTCTGTGTTATAACAGAGAGACCTCAGAGAGCAAGATAGAGATGTAGAATTGGCTTAAGCGACCTGGGATCTCCATTAATAACGGAACAATGAGGGTAATACGTATGTCTCTGTAGAATGGGCAACGGAGGAGGACACGCTCTGTTTTCAACTTGCCTGGAATCACAGGGACACAGGTGTTCTGAGAAGCGGGTGCCCCTTTGGGATGCATGTAAAAGATACTGGACCACTCGTCATGGGATCTAAACATGAGAGAAGCCAGAGCTAAGAGCCATTATTCAGTAGTAGCACACAGGGTTTTCCATGACTATGGTCCAAAGTTAAAGTGTTTAAATACAAACTTCATACTGTATTTCCCCCAAAGTTCTTTCTAAGGAAAGGTACTGCTTAATCTCCTCCCTCCACTCCCCGCCATACTTATATTCTCATGGTCCCAGTTTCCCACTACAGCTTTTCAAATATTTTGAGGGAAGAAAAAGTCCTTTCCTTTCCTTCAGAAATCCAGTATTTATGTACATCAGTATTTCCAGTATTTATGCACATCATATCCAGTCCTTCTCAGAGGACGGGCTTACAACAGTGTTTCTGGAACACTCTGAAGGACCACCTAACTCCATGCCAACCATTGTTTGGCCAGTGTGCATAGCTTCTCACTGCCGCCCATAGGAATTTGTGGCCAGCCGATATTGGACAATATTTTAGCAAGAGTCCTTTTGTCCGTGACACCATCACTACCACTGCTGTGATGCAGTGAATTAGTCACACACATTTGCTCAGCTCCTATTAAAAATATCCCAGGCAACAGTGCTGGGAAGGACATAGGCCTTGGAGAGTGCTGCTAGGAATGAGTAGGCAGTTCTGGGCTAAATGGTCTGACTCCGAATGAGGCAGCTTCATATGTTCTTTTATTCAGCAATATGCCGCCCTCATATGGTCTCTCAAGGCCGGGGGTCCCCAGTCTTGGATTCCCAGATGGGAGTCCAACATATGGGGACCCACAGTTGGGAACCTTCCATTTAGAATAAAAAGAGTTTGCAGAAACATCACTGCTTCATGATTGCTTTGTCACCAACAAACCCCACAACTTTTTCAAAACTGCTCTGTACGGCTGGCCGGCAGATGGGGTACCATGTCCTTGAATGTTGTATGGATTTCTTACTTTATCTCCCGTCATAATTTGTACTAAGCTTGGTATGTATTGGCCTTTGTTGCTCATGTGTCTGCTCTATTTACTTATAAATGGGGGTAGTGTCTAATTGTAAAATCAGAAGGTCTTGAATTCAAATTTTAAAATGGGAAGATGTTTAAAATGGAAAGGGGTTGAATGAGAGGAGTTGAGCCCTCCACCTCCCCTGCTTTCCCTTGCCATATTTCATCATTTCAGGCACTCTTCTTGCAGCCCAGCTCTGACTGAAAGGGGCAGCTATCTCATGAGGCCACTGTGAGGTGACAGGCAGTGAGGGGCCGTCCCACCCTTCTCGTTGTCCCCACCTCTGTAAGCAGTACACCCATATATAATACCACAGCACAGATCATCCTTACACAATCCAGATTCCAGTTGTGCCTCAAGGACAAAGAAAGAACTAAAAATTCATAAATGGAGCAGTCAAACTCATCTAATTTACACATTACGTGATATGTATAAACACACTTGTATGCAGCATATTATAAAGGAATAAGGCAGGAAACTGTCCGGAAAACAAATCAACCCATTTTACATGTGGGAAGCACTGAGGCTAACAATCATTTCTAGTCCAAAGGGCAATCAGATAATATACGGTAGAGAACTCAAAACGCGTGCAAAAGACAACAATCAGGAAATAAGTTAAGCCCCAAATCAGATGAGTCCATCGCAAAGAGGACTCAGAACCCATGTAGGGTAGAACAACAGACCTATCACTCAAGACCCATTTTCATACTTGTGCCCTTCCGTGATGCTTATTTTTGCAAATCAAGCAAGTTAGGCTAATTTTAAAACTATAGGAAAGGTGTGGTGCCTCCAGCCCCCTAGCCCCCACGAGTTTTGAAAGGGTACTAGGGAACCCACACTAGTAAGCAGCTTAATAAAAGCTGGGGAAAACAACGTATTTAGAAGGAAGGAAATGAAGAGGAACAAGACAAATAAATACAGTTTTAAAGGTGAGTCTTTGCACTACACAAAACAGGAGAGGAGAGAGTCCCACAAAGATACCCACAGGTGAATCAAGAAGCAGATCCTTCAGACCCACCTGTCTGCAGTTTTGCTCCTGATGACGGCAATGCTGTAGGAAGGATGGGTGAGCAGGCGATCACACCATGGTTGCTACCACTCCACGATTTCCTCTTTTTCAAAGCCAGTTGGAAGGAGAGGAGGAGTAGAAGCAAAGTGGTGCCAGCAAAGAGCAGGGAAGTAACAAAGCAATATGGTGCTCTTCCACTTTCCCCCTTCTTCTCTGCAGTGGAGTCTAACTCTGGGGTTAGACAGTGGGGCCCAGAGACCTGGCCACCCTCATCTCTGGAATGGCAGCAGCAGCTCTGCAATCCACCTGAGGTCAGGTCACATGACCCACCAGTCCAAGATCTCCACTCTACACTGCCAAAGGACATGAGCTGAACAGTTCCTCCACCAAGTCGTTACTGCTTGCCACTCAGGGCTTCAGACATTCAGGGTGGGGGATCTTCAACATTCACAACCCTTTTCACCGTGGTCTCATCATGCCTTCCCAGTTTGAGAAGCTGCCTTATGCAAAGATTCAGCAAGAAGCACAGATTTCACATGACACACATCTCACAGACAGCCCTTTAGCAGTTGCTCAGTTAACACCTGCAATTACGTGCTTGATGAAAGTGCACGTTTGAGGGAAATGATCTCAACATTTTTCTGAGATGAACATAAAAATGTACCACAAAGGGTCAGCACAGAGGCCAGTGTAGCAGCACTTACACACCGATCAAAACTCAAAACAGCCGGCAGGCAGAGCTTGTGATGAGGGCAAAGTCCAAGTGTACAGGTGGCCCTTAAATCTCCCATGATATTTGCCTCAGCAACTCATCTCCTCAACAAGGCACCTGTACTTTTGACAGTTTCAGCAGGTATAGCTTCTCTCACATCTAAGCTGTGGGAAAGACAATCGGCATCAGCCTAAATTCTGCCACATTTGCAGCTACAGAACAGCACATGGTTCAGTATTGGCCAGACAACTCTTAATTCCTGGGATGCTTTTGACTGAAACCGTAGAGAAGGAGGGATTCATCTTCAGTCCCATTCCCAGCTGCCTGCAGTGAGGCATGTGTGACCCAAGAGACATGATACAGCCACGCAGGGGGGCACCTAGGTCATTTTGGTTTCTGGACCTGAAGGGCTTTGGAGGCCTCCCCAGCCTGCAGCCCCCTGCAAGTTAAAAAAAGAAAGAAAAGAAATTAAAGGTTTTTTAAAAGTTTTTTTTAAAAAGAGGAAGTTTTTAAAAAAGGAAAAAAGTTACTTTTTTAAAAAGTTAAAAAATGGAATTTCCAACTTGTGGAAATGAAGGTTTAGTCTCCTTATTTTAATTGTTTCAACTTTGCTTTATGGCTCACTTGTTTTTAAAAGAAATCCCTCACCGTTCAATTGTTTTTAAAGAAATTGGTCATTGTTTCTCCAATGACCAATTGCTTTGGTCATTGTAGAAATAATGACTTTCCTGCTAACAGTAGCTTTGCTATTGTGGGACATTTGGGTAGAAATACTGGCGTAGACTAAAGAGTTTCTGCGGGCTCAGTTTGTGGGGAGTAATCTCTGCTATGAGCCACAGTGTGTAAACTGGAAAGAAAGAAAGAAAAAAGTCCCGTGATGTTGCAAGCCCCGGCATCATGGGCTCACGGCACTCTATTCTAACTGCGCAGGTGTGCTGGAGCACCTCACAGTTCTCAAGGGCTGCTGGGCCGAACGGTCAGGCCCAGGGGCCACTCCCGTTCCACCCGCCGCCGCCACCATGGGTGTGGGGGAGGCCTGCTGGGCTCACACTCCCCACCCCCCAGCTGCGCACATGGCGGCTAGAATTATTGAAATTTTAGGTGCTGTGGTTTGGCGCTAGGTGGCCAGATTTGGCTTTTAAAAAGCCAAATTTTGGCTTATGGCCCATTTGACCCACAAGTATACCCCTTAGGTTCTGGCAACCCTGCGGCCCCCGCGGGGCAGTGGTTAGGCAGGTGCAGGATGGTGGCAGGAGCCCCCCCCCCGGGCCTTTGGAGGTCCCTCTGGGCCTTGGAAGCCACGGACTAGGGCCCCAAGGTCCAGGGGAAAGAGCACCTTTGCAACTACCTTGTTGAAGCTAAGCAGGCCTAGGGCTGGTCAGCAACTAGGTGGGAACCCCACATACGCCACTTTGAATCCCATGATATAAGCAAGGCGAGATAGAAATGAAACAAACAAATAAATATAGGGACATCTTGGGCACAGTCCAGCAACCAACTGTTCTCTTACAAATTTCCCATTTGTTTACGAACATGAGAACAGCCCTGCTGGATCAGGCCCAAGGCTCATCTAGTCCAGCAGGAGTTTCTATGGGTCTTGCACCTTGGATTGCAATAGTATGTTTCCCCAACCATCTGGCTTAACTCCCAGTTCTTATTTTCTCAACCTCACTGCCCTTTCATTTCAGCAAATGCTATCTATCTCTTACATAGGAAGGCAGGAGGCTGCCATATACTGAGTCAGACCATTGGACTATCTAGCTCAGTATTGTCTTCACAGACTGGCAGTGAGTTCTCCAAGGTTGCAGGCAGGATCTCTCTCAGCCCTATCTTCTAAATAGCAATGGGACAAATTGTGGAAATGGACTTTGGATGTAACCCGCCCCCCCAATTACCTTATGTGCCTTGTAATCCGACCCCCGAGTTACAGTACTGGGTGCATATACTTTATAACCCTGTGGCTTACCAAAACCTTGTTTGTAAATCTTTGTAGATATATGATGTACAAACAACCACTTTGTATATAATTGTGCTTTGGTAACGTACTGTATGCTTTGGTAGTTTGTTGGTTCAATTAAAATATCTTGTCCTATTAAAAAATAAAATAAAATCTTGTTTTATCTTGGAGAAGCCAGGGAGGGAACTTGAAACCTTCTGCTCTTCCCAGAGTGGCTCCATCTCCTGAGGGGAATATCTTACAGTGCTGACACTTCTAGTCTCCCATTTATATGTAACCAAGGCAGACCCTGCTTAGCCAAGGGGACAAGTCGTGCTTGCTACCACAAGACAGGTCTCCTCCCTAACACTGGGAAAAGAGAATTAAAACCTTTTTTACTTGTGATCCCCCCCCCTTTAATTTCAGCTGCATCTCTTAGGTGCCACAACAATAAATGTCCATGATATTGAAGATATGCCTCTGTTATGGACATATGCAGGGGCATTATGATGTTTTACGTTTCCTAGCTGTTCCCTAATAATTAGCAATTTTGTGCTGTGTGTATTAGTGAAGGGAACACTTCCTCAGGAAACAAAGCTGAGATATCAAAATGTGGTGCTTTTAAAAATAAGGAAGATTGTTTTCTTTAAAAAAAATAAAAATAAGAGTACAGCAAGGCAAGAGTGCCACCTGCTGAGAATAAGTAAAATTAACAAATATACATTTAATGCTCAGTAGTGGTGCAGCAGGGAAATGCTTGACTAACAAGCAGAAGGTTGCTGGTTCGAATCCCCGCTGGTATGTTTCCCACTTATATCGGGCAGCAGCGATAGAGGGAGATGGTGAAAGGCATCATCTCACACTGCGCAGGAGGAGGCAATGGTAAACCCCTCCTGTATTCTACCAAAGACAACAACCACAGGGCTCTGTGGGCGCCAGGAGTCAAAGTTGACTTGACGGCACACTTTACCTTTAGTACAGCGGGGAAATGACTTGATTACAAGCCAGAGGTTGCCAGGATCAAATTCCCACTGGTATGTTTACTATGGGAAACACCTATATCGAGCAGCAGCAATATAGGAAGATGCTGAAAGGTATCATCTCATACTGCGTGGGAGATGGCAATGGGAAACCCCTCCTGTATCCTACCATAGACAACCACAGGGCTCTGTGGTGCCAGGAGTCTGACACCAACTTGACGGCACACTTTTCCTTGACCTTTAGCAACTTTTGTACACTATTTAAAGTCTGCTATACTGTTCATAAAATTACATCTATTTCTGAAAGAGCTGGAAATATTATGATCCTTATGAATGCATAACTGGAGTACCTCTGGGTTCAGAAGGAGGTACAGGCAGATTCTGTGTAACCTGCAGATGCTTTGGTTTTACTAAAATCTGAATTTAAAAAACCAAAAGGGGCCCCCTCTCCAACCTTCCTAGTGTAACTTAATATAGTGGAACATCCACAAACTCAGAGGGCAGTTAACAGACAATCAGCTGGGCAGAGCTAGTGGACCTCAATGGCAAGTGGGTAGAAGGTGGGCTTGAACCAAAATAACGTGAAGTTTCTCAGCTTGAAAAATACTACTTCAGGATAGTCACAACCCCTTCTGCTTCTGAGGGGAAAAGGAACCTAAAACATCCATCATGCTCAGGCACAGGTGCAGGTACTGTAACATATGCACACCAGGGATATATTGCAACATCTCATTGCAGGGCGATACCTGTTTTTATTATTTAGCATATTACTAGCTATTTATTTAAGGCCAACTGGAGAGTGGAACATGTTAAAGTTGCTCCCATTCAGTGTTATCATCTGTATAGAACAAATGACTGAAATTTAAAGAAACTCTGGATGTGACTGAAATGAAGATAGTGCTGAGAAAAGGTATGTGAACCCCCTAGTCACTGAGGTTACCTTTCTCTTTTCTCCGGGTTTAGCTTAGGATATAATCATGTTTTGAATAAGAATTGTGCTAACATACAGACCATCCTAGGGGTCCACAAACTTTTTCTCATCACTGTAGATGGGCAAGAATTTAAAATTGGACTAGATGCTTGTGATGCCATATTATCTCTGATAATTCTATTGAATTCCATCTCTAGAACTTTAATTATCTTTACCACTTATGAAAATATATCAGGTTGTAACTTAACACTCACCCACCCCATAAATCCCGTGTTTGAATACACAAAGAGCAACTCAGATCATCATCTTAGGTTTCCCTGTAGAAATAAAATTAAATAGTTGGGATTTTTTCTTGCCATTGATCTGTAATATATGAAATTAACTCGGATAAGCCTATGACTGAAAAAAAAATACAGGGCAATCCTGAAAGATGGTCATTATGGTTTGTTTCCTGGATAAAGAAGAGTGGTGATTCTGACTCAGGGAGGAGAGCTGGTCTTGTAGTAGCGAGTAGGCACACGCGTGTGGGGTACTTCTGGACTGAGGAGGCGAACGGGATGCCAGGGAGGTATGCTGCTGGCCCGCTGGGCTGGTTTTTAAGAGAGCTCTGGTGGGGGAAACACACGCGGGGATGGGATGGTAGCAAGCATGATGTGTCCCCTTAGCTAAGCAGGGTCCACCCTGGTTGCATATGAAAGGGAGACCAGAAGTGTGAGCACTGCAAGATTCCCCTCAGGGGATGGAGCTGCTCTGGGAAGAGCATCTAGAATCCAATTTCCTTTCCTGGCATCTCTAAGATAGGGCTTCCTGCCTGCAACCTTGGAGAAGCCGCTGCCAGTCTGGGTAAACAATACTGAGCTAGATGGATCAAAGGTCTGACTCGTTATACGGCAGCTTCCTATGTTCCCTTTCCTTAAAGATGTCCCCCCTGCCTTCGAACCAGACGAACTGCCGACTGTTCATAAAAGGGCCTCCGAACAGGTTCGTGCACAAATAGTAGAGGTACATACCTGCTGTCAAAAGCCATGTGCTTTTGTTTACAAACAAATGCACGTGGCTGGAGGATGACATCATAGTGATGTCACGGGGGTTGGGCAGTGCAGCTGTCAAAATGAGGTGACATCATCGGAAATATGTCACAGGATATGCGTAAGCAGAAATACATCAGCAGAAATGGTCAGAGGAGACCCCCACGTGGCTGGAAAGGGTCAGAAGTAGGGGTACACCCTCACCCTGGAAGTTTGGCCCCCACCCTTCCACTCCTACCTCCAGAATATGTTCAGGCATGTCCCTAAGGTGGGCATGTGACCCCTCTATGAACATGCCTAGCCACCCTAGACCAGTAGGAACAGGTTTTAGGCCCCGGAAAGGGCCATGTGCTCAGGCGTGATAATGGTCAGGTGGCCATTTTGTATAACTTTATTGGCCGAATCGGGGGTCAAGTGACCTTTACAAACAGGACTGGGGTGGTGGTGTGTTTAGAGGGAAGCCATTTTACAGCTGTACAGAGATGATGGCTGATACTAGGACTCCATTGCATCCCACTGACCCATCATTGCCACAGGCACCCATGAAGATTAGGCCTATGCAACCGCAGAGTCTGTCCTTCCCTCCTACTGGTATGAAAACCCACCAGATGGCTGACCTTATTGCTGATGAGGTTCCAGAAACTAACTTTGCAACAGAGCCAATGGATGAGGATGGTAAACTAGAATGTGATTGCAGCCGCTGTAACACCAGCCTTGATACCCCCATGGAAACTGAAGATGGAGAGCCTCCAGCTACTGCCTCCAACGTGGGAAACGTGTGTTCATCAGATTCTGAAACAGAAGCGCCTGTGAAACAAAAGCGGTGTAGGAAGAAGAAAAAATGGGTGAAGAGCAGATCCCAATATACATAGTGCGATGAGTGTTGTTGTGATAGTTTATGTGGAGAGTATACTTATTCAGATGAGTATGGGTGCGAATCTTACTTTTCATCCAGGCTAAGGCTATCCTATTGTGAGTATAAGTGCTTCAGGTTGAGCGAAGACTGGTCATCTTGTGATGGTCTGACCCCAAGTCCCAGCAACCCAAGGGCTGCTTACTGTAGGGCTGTTTGCTTTACTTCATCATCTGAAAGTGGGGAGGAGGAGGAAGCCATGGACGGCATTGTGCTTACAAAGCCTGAAGAGTCAGACCCAGTTGCGGAAACCAACAAGCTGGTGAGTTGGAGGGGATTTAATCTACCTTGCATTGTCTGCCTGTGTTTTACCTGTCAGTATTAAAATATTCCCCATCCTTTGTGCAGGTATGGGCCTTTGAGAACATGCACCTCGGGGATGTCAACGTGTCCTGCATTTCCTGTGCGTGTACTGATGGTGACCAATAAAAGAAATTTGTTTTAAATATGTGTGTTCATTCCTGTGTTAAACAGAACCATAGCAGGTCCCGAAGAAATCCTAAAGAAAATATATTATACCCCTGGGAGAGTGGGGAGTT
Source organism: Hemicordylus capensis (assembly GCF_027244095.1). NCBI lineage: Eukaryota > Metazoa > Chordata > Lepidosauria > Squamata > Cordylidae > Hemicordylus > Hemicordylus capensis. The sequence continues at coordinate 165,088,365 of NC_069658.1, forward strand.
TTGGAGGTGTAAACCCGCTATTTCAAGAGGCCAGGCAGCAGAGTAAAGAGCTGAGTAAAAGGCATGTTGAGGCTTGGCTTTCAGAGCAGGATGCTTACACTCTACACAGACCTGCAAGGATTCATTTTAAAAGAAACAAGACTGTTGTTTCAGGGGTAGATGCACAATGGCAGGCAGATTTAGTGGACATGCGACAGAATTGTTAATACAACAATGGCTACAAGTCCATTTTGACAGTGGTGGATATTCTATCTAGATATGCCTGGGCTGTTCCTCTAAAAGATAAAACAGGGAGGGAAGTGGCTGGTGCTTTTAAAGCTATTTTCAGAGAAGGCCAAGAGCCTGGCAAGTTCCAGACAGACAGAGGGAAGGAATTTTTAGATAAGCCTGTAGGGGCACTGTTAAAGGAGCAAGGTATTCACCACTTTGTCACCAACAATGATGTCAAAGCAGCCCTTGTGGAGAGACTGAACCAAACCTTAAAAACATGTATGTGGAGGTATTTTACTGCTCACAACACATTCTGGTATATTGATGTCCTGCCTCAGCTCCTAAAGAGCTATAACCACAGCTTTCACAGAACCATACAGTGCAAGCCGGTAGATGTCACAACCAGCAATGACCTGTCTGTTTGGAGAAGAGTCTATGGCCACAGTAGCCAAAAAAAGCCAAATCTCCAGTGTTAAGAAAAGGAGATCACGTCAGGATTTCTAAAATTAAAGGGTTTTTTGAGAAAGGTTATGAACAGAACTACACCACAGAATTGTTTATAGTGGACCTAGTCATCAGAAAAGCTGAATGGATGGTCTATCTGCTAAAAGACTACATGAGTGAGCCAGTTCTCGCGAGCTTCTATCTTGAAGAATTACAGAAAGTTAAAGCAGGAGAGGACAAATTGTACAGGGTTGAAAAAATTCTAGCTACAAAAGGGTGTGGTAAAGTAAAACAACATTTAGTGAAGTGGGCAGGGTGGCCTGACAAGTTCAATAGTTGGGTGCCTGCTTCAGACCTCCGCAATGGGTGATAGGGGGTTTTACATTACGTTCCCTAGTAATGCCAGCAAGAAGGCATTTCCACAGTACACTAGCTCAGACTTCACCATCCAACTAGCCAGGCCGCTGGATCTTCCCGAGGAGTGGGAAGTGGGGCTCTCAGAGATACAGTACCCATGCACTTGGGACACCATCACGGCAGATACCCCCTTTCAATATAGCAAGGGGTTAAAGAAATGGACGTTTAGAGCACCCAGAATGCTCTAGGGGGGCATCCCCGCTTTATGACCCTGTTACTAGAAATATTCAGTTTATGAGTCCTAACAATGTATTCAGCTTTTCTGCAGGGGCAGAATTAGCACACCTATTAGGGATCCTTCCTGACACCCCCCCCCCAAAAGCATTGTTTTACCCATCAAGCATAGCCAGTGGGGTCAAAACTCTGTTTGTTCATGATACAGCAGGCAAAGGTTTCCCTTTTCCTGCAGATATAACAGGGGGGTTCAACACTCTATTTGTTTATACAGACATTGTAGAGTATCAGATCGTGGGAGATCACCATGTCCCCCTTTTGTGAAGTATTACTGTGAAGGGGCAGAACGGTGAATGTGTTAACATTGTTTATGACAAGCCACATTACATCTCTGTGAGCAAGCACCGCATTGACACAATCACGGTCCAGATAAATTTGGACCAGGACAAATGTGTGCCATTCTGTTTTGGCAAGGTGATTGTGAAGCTACACTTTTGCCCCAGGAGAGGACTACAACTTTAAGGGAAAAGAAAAATGCCAATTCTGAAAAGTTATGGTGACCCCGCCCTTTACAAGAGCTATTGCAGGGCCCAGGCTGGAAGCGCCCTTCCTGGCTTCATGGGGCCCCCGGTCATGTATGGGGCAGGAATTGGTGGTATATTTTGGATCCTTTTCAGGAAAGCTGTCCCTCTTTTGAGACGGGGACTGGAAATCATTAAGCCACACATCAAAACAGCAGTGCGAGGCATTGCTAAAGACGTGGTGGGGCATGCCTCCCAGGCTGTTCTGAACAAGATGGATCATGCCCCTTCCTCACAAGCAGGGTCAGGACTGATGTATATCAAAAGAAAACAAAAAGCATCACGTGTGCAGCTATCAGGACCTCCCTAACGTCTTAAAAGAAAAGGGGTGAGCCTGAATAAGCCTCAGAAGCTTCAAAGGCATCCTAAGGGGAAGAGGAAACGTGCTCCCGGTGACACCTTTTAAGTCATAATGGCTTTTATACAATGTAGCTCCGAAGAATGCATGAAATCGGAACTGGACCTTTTCCAAATTGCACCAACACAAACAAGTATTGAGAGAAGCGTATATGTTGAGGTGCCACCGCTTACTGCACTAACAGACATTGCACTAACAGACACGGCACTAACAGACACAGCACTAACAGACTCTGGACTTTTTCATTGCTGGGGCTGGAGATATTTACCTGGATTTGAATAACACGCTTTAAAATGTGTGTTTTAAAATTGTCAAGGAGGATGGAACCAACTTGGCACAGGATTCTGCTGTGGGGTTTGTGAACTACCCGATAGCCGCCATGTTTAGTCAGGTGGATGTGACCCTGGGAGACCGTCTTGAGTCAGAGCAGTAGCACCTTGAGTCAGTAGCACCTTTGTCAAGGTCTGGCCCATGGCCAGGGAAGTTCACGGCTTGGCTGGACGCTGTCGACTGAATGACATGCGTTGAATCTCAGCAATGAGTAGGAGTCTGGTGCTGTAATTTATGGAGCAAGCTGAGAGCTCCCAGCTGGTAGGAATTTACGGCTTGTCAGCCCTCAGCGATAGGCGTTTGCTCCTCCTAACAGCTTCTAATTGCGTCCTGCGTTTAGAATGCCTGCATTGTGGTGTCAACGGTGTTTCAATGCCTAGTTCTCCCTCCGATTGGTCTCTCACACTTTCTGCTGACTCAGGCTGCTGTGCCTGTTCTAAACCATCAGCTGGATCTATCACAGCTGTCTCAGGAACGCTGACAGCCAAGCTCTGCCCCTCAGACACTTCTGACTCGGCCGGAAAGCTGCCAGCCTCCCCTTCCTCCTCTTTGTCTGAGCTCAAGGGCATGACAACCTTGAGTCAGAGCAGTAGCACCTACCCCTACCGGGCTTTCATTGAAGCAATGATGAATTACAGTGAGGCCACTTTATCTACACAATTTTCAGCTGGCTTATTTTATAAGGATGCCCCAGGGTTCCACGAGATAATGGCGTTACATGGAGTGAACAATGGGTTTGTTGATAGAGCCGCCTTTACATCTGAAAGTCGGAAGGTGGACCTATTGGGACACCTACACACAAATCTTATGTTTCAATAAAAACTGCTTTTAAACGGCGTAGATGTGAAAATTAAACTAAAACGTAACAAGGACACACCCCCTCTCGATGTCTCATGACTCAGTTCACAAGATTCATTTTCTCTCTCAGCTTTTCAAAGCAGGGTCTTGGTAGTGGCTTAGTGAGTATGTCTGCAAGCATTTCATTTGTTGGGCAGTAGATCAGCTTGATTAGTCCATCCTTTTGCAGACTTCTCACTACATGGTACTTCACATCAATAAGTTTGGTACGCCTCTTTACATCTTCTTGTTTGGAGAGTTGAATGCAGCTTTGGTTGTCTTTATACACTGGTATGGGCTGTGGTACATCTGTACCTAGGTCCTTCAGTAGCTGACACAGCCATTGTATCTCGTGACTGCCCTGAGCAGCTGATACATATTCCGCTTCAGTGGTGGATGATGCCACGATGTTTTGCTTTGTGCTTGACCAGCTTATGGCTCCATCTCCATAGAAAATTATGTGACCGCTGGTGGATTTCCTTTCTGTTAGGTCTCCACCCCAGTCTGCATCTACGTATGCTTCTAGTTTTGATTGACTGTTAGCTGGTAGCTTGAGCTTAAAGTGTGCAATACCCTTTAGGTACCTAACAAGTCTCTTAATTGCATTCCAGTCCTTGACTGTTGGTGATGCAGTCTTTCTGCAAAGTAAGCCAACTGCTGTACTAATATCTGGCCTAGTGAGTGTACTAATGTATAAAAGCTTACCCAATGCTTCACGATATCTATGGTTGTCAGATAGTGGCTCAGTTTGATCTTCTTGCTTTATGTAGTTCACTTCCATTGGAGTTGGTGTAGGATTCGCATTTTCCAGTCTGAGCAGGTTTATCAAGTCTTTAATTTTCTGTTCTTGGTTGATGAGGAAACTTCCATCTTTCTCTCTTTGTACTTGAATGCCCAAGTAGTGTGCAATGTTGCCAAGTTGCTTGACTTCCACTTCTTTGTTCAGACGATCCATTATTTCCTTGCTGTCATCTGGATTTTCATAGGCAAAAATCAAATCATCAACATACGCCAAAATGTAAGTCCATTTCCCATCTCTGCATCTCGTGTACAGGCAGGGATCAGCTTCACTTCTTTTGAAGTTTGCTTGAAGTAGCATATCATTTAGTTTTATGTTCCATGCTCTGGCAGCCTGTTTTAAATCATAAATGCTCTTTCGCAGTTGGCATACATAGTCCTCTTTGCCTTTCTCTAAGAAACCTGGTGGTTGTTGCATGTAAATGTCCTCTTCTAGTCCGCCATGCAAGAATGCAGTTTTCACGTCTAGGTGTTCAACATGCATTCCTTTGCTAGCAGCAATACTTAACAGAGTCCTTACTGTGGTATGTTTAACCACTGGTGCAAAGGTTTCATCATAATCTTCTCCATATTTCTGTGAATATCCTTTTGCTACTAATCTGGCTTTGTAGCGCTGAATCTCACCATCAGCATCATGTTTGAGTTTGAAAACCCATTTGCAGTCTATAACTTTCCTTCCTTGAGGTAACTTAGTAAGAGTCTGGGTTTTGTTTTTCTGTAGAGCCTCAAGCTCTTCAGTTGCAGTTTGTTTCCACTTCTGGGCTTCTGGTTGTGGTAGCTGGGATATTTCCTCCCATGATGAAGGTTCTGGTTGTTCCGCTGTTCTTGCGAGGTAGGACAGCCTCGGAGCTGGAACACCTCTGTTTGAGCGCGTTGATCACCTCACTTCACCCTCTGTGGTCCCTTCCATTATCTCAGGTGCATCTGGTGGATCGCTGGGGGTCTCTGTGTCGAGTGTGGTTGGATCTGGATCTGCTGTCTCCTCCTCCTCCTCAATTCCTCTGAGATCAGGAAGCATAATCCAGTCATCAGGGTGTTTGGTCTGGTTGCTTGCTTCGGTGTAGGCCCCTTCTGAAGGTGTAGCACTTTCATTCTTATCAAAATACACCACTCTGCTTATGGTTATCTTGTTGGTGTCAGGATCCAGAATTCTGTAGCCTTTGGATTGTGCTGAGTAGCCTACAAAAATCCCTTTTGTGGCCCTAGCCCTAACTTAGTCCTTTTTTCCTTTCGGATGTACAGTATGAGTAAGCCATGCTTCCAAAGACACGCAGATGTGTCATTGACAGCTTATGACCATGCCAAAGTTCATATGGTGTTGTTCCTATAGGCTTTGTGTGCATTCTGTTTTGTATTTATGCAGCAGTCATGATGCTTTCTCCCCAGAGTTTCTCTGGGAGGTGTGCGTCAGCACGCATGCATCTTACCATGTCCAGTAGACTTCTGTTCTTTCTTTCTGAGATTCCATTTTGGGATGGGCTGTAAGCTACTGTGGTTTGATGCACGATTCCATGTTCTCTCAGGAACTGCTGTGTGGCGCTGGACATATATTCTCCTCCATTGTCTGTGTGCAGGATCTTTGGCTTCCAGCCAAATTTGTTGCTTGCCATGGCCACGTAGTCCTGGAGTTTCTCGAGCATCTGTGATTTCTCCTTTAGTAGAAACACAACTGTATATCGTGAGAAATCATCTGTGATTGTTAAAAAATATTTTTGATTACCTATGGTTGCTGGTAGTGGTCCAGATATATCGCTGTGGATCAGCTCTAGGGGTCTTCTGGTCTTCCTTTCACTCTGCTTAGGAAATGGCTTGTTAACTGCTTTGGACTTAAGACAACAAACACAGTTAGTTATAATGTCACATGGTACAAAATCAATGCCATTAGCTAATCCCTTTTCCTTCATGTTGTGGATTGACTCATAGCTCCTGTGTCCTCGGCATCTATGCCACAGTTGCAAGCAATTTTCATGCAGGCATGACTTAGGAAGGTTCACTTCATTAGGCTGGTATGCCTCAGGTTTAGACCGGGCTGGTCTTTCTCTGTCTGTCTTTGATACAGGTTGCTCCTGCACACTGTATAGGCCTTTGCAATTAGAGCCTACAAGGCAAACTTCTCCATTCTGGATAACAACACATTGTCCATTTTTAATATACAGTTCACAGCCTTGTTTCTCTAGCTTGGATATTGAAATCAAGGAGCTTGAGAAGTCAGGGATATACAAAACATCTTTAAGAAAAAATGGTTTAACAGATCCATCCAGTAACTTACAATACAAAATTCCTTCACCTTTCTTCTTGGCTTTAATTGTAGTATTATTGCCCAAATGAACAGTCTCTTCAGGAATATCAAACAGTTCAGTATAGAAATCCAAATTATTTGATATATGAACTGAAGAAACACTATGTAAAAAAATGAACTTTTCATCATTTTGAATCAGGCAAACATTAAAACTCTTGTTCGAATACCTTTCTGTAAAGTTACTTTTCTTTGTCTGATTCTTGGGACAGGTCGCCACCTTGTGGGCAAATTGGTTACACAGAAAACATCTAAAGACATTAGTCCCAGTTGGCCTCATTTCAGGAGCAGTCTCCCTGAGGGTGGTCATGTGACCTCTCTCTCTGGACTGAGTTTCCTTGGCAATGAAGCCAGACCTCTTTGTATGTAAATGTGGGGGCCCCATGCAATTTCCTCTTTCAGCATTCCCCATCCCTCCCAACCTTGGGTTTCTTCTGGAATGACCAACTGTTGCTTTAAGAGCAAAGTTATTTGCCAATTCACTTTCATAGCGAGAATTCAAAACCTTCCTTCTATTTGCCTCAGAAAATAATGTTTGCACTGCTTTCTCAAAGCTTAGATTGGTGTGGGTTTCCAGTTGGCCAATTATATTGCTATAGCTGGGGGTGGGGGGCATGCTTAGGAACAGACCCTCCAGCTTCTGACTCTCTGTAAATTCCTCCCCTGCCGCTTTAAATTGAAAAAAGAAATCTTCCAGCAATCTCACAAATGTGGCAAAAGAGCCCCCATCTTTATACTGGAGATCCTGCATTTTCTTTCTCAAGTTAAAGGTGTATGCCCAGCCCTTCTTCATATGCAAGGAATCTAGCTTGCTTAGAATTTCCCTTGAGGTTCCAAGATCACATATGGTGTAAAGGTAATTTTTATTCACAGAAGCTGCGATCAAAGCTCCAGCTTTAGAATCCTTGAGTAGCCATTTTTCTTTGGCAGTCTTCTCAGCAGCTGTAGTTCCATCTGCGGGGGTGGGGCGTCTTCCTCAGTAACTTTCTCAAGTCCTTCTGCTTTCAGTGCAAGCCTCAATCTGGTTTTCCATTCCAAATAGTTGTCAGCATTCAGGATAGTCAGCCTGAGTTTTCCCTCTAGGTATGTAGCCATCCTCACTGGCTCCAAAAAAGGCAGTTGCAGCAGATTAGCAATTCAGAGTGTCCACACTAGATGTCACTGGATCTCCTGGAACAAACCTAACTCTCTAGTTGCAGTTCATGCAGCTCAAAATACTGGGCTCCCATAACCTGTTGGAAATTCTCTGTGGTGAGAGATTCCCTTTCTCATTATAGCAGAGCGCACAGAGGCACAACACAGCGGAATTTGCTTAGGCATGCGTGTATGCTGAGAGTAAAGTAAATTGGAGCCAATTCATAGTTTCAAATCAATATATAAGGCATTTATTAAGGAACTCCATTCTAGATAGGAAAGTGAGGAGTTAGGATCTCTAATCTATCTATCTAGCTGGATGCAGATGGATTCTGCATCTTCTCTGCACACATGGTGCAGGGAGAGAGGCTTGCCATGTTGCAAGGTAAAAGGGCAGGTAGGGAAGAGAGAGAGGAAGGAAGTTAATCCCTAAGAGTACCAATCTACATTTCAAAGGGATAGTGTCAGAGCAGTGGAGAAGGGATGACCAATGTCTTGACCCTCTAGCCCTCTGACTCACTAGTCTGTCCTCCACTTTCTGAGACATGAGACAGCGCAAAGTCCTTTAACTTACAACACTATCTTCATCCATGATGCAAGCTTCCCATTTAGAAATGTAAATTCTGCTGGTTAGCAGAATTCTGCATTGTAAGCAGTGGCTCAGAACAAATCCCCAAACCTAACTTAATAGTCTGAACAATCCAGCTAGAAAGTGGTTCAGATAAGGTCTGCAGACCTCTGTGGGGTTGATTGTAGGTGAGGAATAAAGCTGGTGATCTCCTAAACCTAAAGGAAGGTGCTCAACCACCCGATCCCTGATTTTCACCCAAAACACCAACACAAAGTAGCTTTTGTCCCTGCTGAGGAAGTACTGAGGAAGTACTTGGGGCATGAATAGCAAAAGAAAGTCAACTACTAGTTTCAGTATCCCCCAAATAGCTTCAAAATCTTTTACACTCATTTTGTGAACTGCAGCTGCATGATACCTCACAATGATAAGACCTAAGAACTCAGCACAGTTTCATATAGGGCTGAAACAAAAGAGTTTGCAGATGGTCCTCATTATCCGCAGTTTCAACAACCCCGGTTCCACATATCTGTGAACGGGTCTTAGAGACAAGGTTTCTTTAACCACAGGACAAAAATAGACTAAAATTCACCAATTCGTCGTTTTGCGGGGCCAGAAATGACCCAGAAATTACTTCCGATGGCATTTCCAGCCACTATTTTACAGGGCAGAGCCATTTTGTGGCTCTGTTTTTGTTTTTAAACTCCAGCAATTTTGTGTGTGGAAATTGGGGGTTTGGGTGGGCATTGCTGGAGACCTGGAGAGCAAGGTAGAATACTTTATTTCTCTTATTTATGCTCCCCCTCCATTATTAGTCTTTCTTGGTGTGTAGGAACCTAACACACAACCTCCAGTGATGAACCCTCTACTTCTAAGACAATGAGGCGATTCTTACAATTGACAAAAAGTGGGTTAAGGGAGCCTAGCCCAACTTTTGGCGAGCGTGAGAACCACCAGGCGAGCCCAGTGTCCTCAAAGCGGGTAACCCGCTTACGGAGCCCTCCCCTCAGACGAGGTTAGTGGAGCAAGTGCTCTGCTAAGCCCATCTATTTGATTGTGTGTTGCCATGGCACGGTTCTGTGCCACAGCAACACACGAGGAGACCCCCACCAGGAGGCTGAAAGAAACCTCCCGGCCCCGGGGGTCTCTCCAGGATGCCCCATGCGCTTGTGTGGGTCATCCTGGAACTCGCAGGGGCTGCGTGGCCCCCAATCCCCACAGCCCCCTATCTTATTTTTACTGATAAAATAATTTCTAATCAACATCTTCAAGATGCATGGTTCAAGAAGATAAAGAGGGTAAGTCCTAATAGATCATTAGCATCTCACCATTCCTTTCCCATTTCCAGGATCAAATCTGATATTCTAAAGACAAGCAGAGAGGCCTTCAACTATTTTCATTGGGTTGTGATGATAAAGAAGATTTAGATCAAGTTTTGCAACCATAGAACATTCTCCAAGAAGTTTTCTGGGCAGCCGGCAGACCCAGTAAAACCACCATCATGGAGGGCTTCAAGATGACTGCTGCCAGCATTGTGTGGAAGCACTTTGACATCTCTCCAAGTGCCCCAAACCGTGCTTCTTGTGTCCACTACAAGGCACAAGTCAGCAGTGGGGAGGTGGTCAAGCATCTGGGGACGTCCTCGACAGGGCGACACATCTTGTGGCATCACCCTGGTGTCCTTTCTGCTACTGACAGTGCTAGCAACCTATTTGTGTGCCTTTGATGAGCTCTGCCAAGGGCTGTGCCCCAGTTGCTGAGAAGCAGGGGACATTGCCTGCCAAGCAGTGGGCACAGTCATGATCGGTAAAGCTTCCTGGTCATCCAGACCCAGGTCTCATCACCCAGACCATTGAGGATTGTGGAGAATGCCAGCTCACGCTAGCTACTCGCCCCAGATGATCAGATCCCCTCAAGAACCATCTTCAGTCCTGTCCCTGTACCGAGCATGCAGGGAGCTCATGTCGGGGCTACTGGAGGCAAGAGGGCCCAGCCCCAGTGTGCATTTTACAACTGACCTGGCCTAGCCGCAGTGGAATGCAGACTGCTTTCCTGTTCCTCACTGCTCACTGGGGACATCTGGTGCTGCTGTTGTGGCCAGCCCCTCGCATACAGTATGGCCCAGGTGGGCCGTGCTGCATGTGCAGGCAATGGGTATGACACACAGGGCTGATAAGGTAGTGGCCATCATCAGTCAACACACTGAGGAATGGCTAACCGGGAAGCCAAAGCTTGGGCAGGTCTTCATTGTCACTCACAGTGGCTCCAAGGCAGTCTCCCAGCTGCATTGTGTGTCCATACACTGTATGGCCCACACTCCGCACTTGGTGGTATCAGATGCCCTGGGCTTCAAGGAGGCCAAGGAGTCCAGGGAACAGGGAAGCAAGCCTAGTGGTCCTTCTGCTTCCACGGCTGCGCTTGTGGAGAAGTGCTGCAAGATTGCAACCTATTTCCACTGGAGTGAGAAGGGCAGACGCATGCTCTGTGAGCAGCAGCGTGAGCTTGACCTCCCTTGACACCTCATCCCTGGGGATGTTCAGAACTGGTGGATCTCCACCCTTCTCTTGCTCCAGCACATGGTAAAGCAAGAGGTGGCCATCCACAACCTGGCAAAGAATCGTGGTTGGTGTGTGTGTGTCCTTTCCAACTTGGAGTGGTAGCTCATGTCTGGGCCAGTCTTGGCACTCGAGCCCTCCCTGTTTGCCACAAAGAGTGTACTGAGGCAGTGCCTCTTAGCCAGGCTCTGCCCACCACACTTCTCCTTGAGAAGCTGATGAGAGAACTCCAGACCTCCCTGACCATTAGGGACGGCAAAGCCCTGGCAGTTTGGCTGAGGACTGGGTGGGTGGAGAAGCTATGCAACAAACTGAGTGACTCAGGAGGCCATACTTTGGCCTGCCTGTGTTGACCCAACTATGAAGGGCAATGCCATCACCCCTGGTTGAGTGGGTTAGTGAAGCAAAGCAGAGGAGGCTCAATAACCAGGGGGAGGGTGCTGGCGCACCTACTTCTAGCGCATGTTCCACACCCAGCACCAGTATGGGTAGGTCCTCGCCCCCTCCTCTTCCCAGTCCAGCAGCGTGGCATCCCTGGCAACAAGGTTGGGTGTACATCTATGATGCGATTCATAGTCAGAAAAAGTAACCACATGTTCGACAACCTCTGGTTTCGTGTTACGTGTGGATGTGGGCAGTATGTATCATCATCCCTACAGGAGTCTGAAATGCTGACCAGTCAGCATAAAGCAATGGGCACTTGACAGGGTTTCACTCTTAACAATGTACTACTGCTCCATTCCAAAGAAGGTTAATTGCCCTTCAGTCTCATTGAAATCAAAGGGACCGTCAAGTCAAGCCTCAATGTTAAGCTCAAAGGAAAGCACGGAGCAAACCATGTCCACATGAAAAATTCTGGGAAGCTGAAAAGCTTGGGTATGCTCTCACCAACAGAAGTTGGTTCAATGAAAGAGATTACCTCACTGACAATGATTTATAGGAACATAGGAAGCTGCCATCTAGTCAGAGCATAGGTCCATCAAGCTCAGTATTGTCTACACAGCCTGGCAGTGGCTTCTCCAAGGTTGCAGGCAGGAATCTCTCTCAGCCCTATCTTGGAGATACCAGGGAAGGAACTTGGAACCTTCTGCTCTTCCCAGAGCAGCTCCATCCACTAAGGGGAATATCTTACAGTGCTCACACAGCTAGTCTCCTCTTCATATGTAACCAGGGCGGACCCTGGTTAGCTCTGGGGACCAGTCATGCTTGTTATCACAAGACCAGCTCTACTCTCATTCTTGGAAGACAGCAAGATAATTGGTTTTAAAAAATATGGATCTGTTTCTGGCAAACTGAAGTAAGAGAGGAAAAACAGGATTTCTGCTCTGTGCCTAGACTGGTTCCCTGGGAGAAACAACTAAATCCCTCTGTAGAAGGAATAAATGAGAAGGTACATTTTGAAAAAACAGCAGTTCAGCACTGACGTTGACCTGGAACCACAAATTCAAAAAGCATCCTAACTAAAGGAAGAGGTATCATAATACAAAGAGACCAATCATGCACACAGAAGACAAGGCGACCTGCCTTCAGCTCTTCAGAACCAAAGGAGAAGCAGAGATTCTGTCTGGAGTGAGTGGGGAATGGGGGAGTTGGAGGGGGCCTTGTGGGCCTGGGACACCTAGGCCAATCTCCTGCATGACGCTGGGAATCCAAAGCCAGAGAATCCCCAGCACAGCTGACGATCCAGTCTCTGCTCCAAGACCTTCAGCGAGGGGCAGCCCCGGCCCAGGTGAAGGCTTCCATTCTCAAACGGCACTTCATGGGTATGTTTGAGGGATGTATGTGGTCACAGCAGCTTACATATCTGTCAGTTTTTGAGCCACAGCTTATTATTATTATTATTATTCTTTATTTCTTTATTTCTTTATTCGATTTCTATACCGCCCTTCCAAAAACAGCTCAGGGTGGTTTACACAGAGAAATAATAAATAAATAAGATGGATCCCTGTCCTCAGAGGGCTCACAATCTAGAAAGAAACATAAGATAGACACCAGCAACAGTCACTTTAGGTACTGTGCTGGGGGTGCATAGGGCCAGTTACTCTCCCCCTGCTAAATAAAGAGAATCACCACGTTGAAAGGTGCCTCTTTGCCAAGTTAGCAGGGCTTCCCAAGAGGAATGTCATGGTTTAGTACTAACTCAGTGATAAATATGACTACATGTGCACTCCTTTGAAGCCATTCTGACGATCACTGAAAACCGGGCTAGAGGAGCCCATACCGATTTTCAGTGATCGTCTGGACAGCGGACTTGGCTCTTTATGTTTTCTGCTGCTGCTCTCAGGCAATTGCGGTGGGGTGTGTGTGAGGGAGGTTCACTGGATGTGAGGAAGTGGGAAGGCAATGGAGTTGGAAAAGGGGAGCAGCTAAAGCAACTTAAGTGGATGCTTCTGTTTGCTGCTGTTCCAAAGAGGGGGTGGTGTTTTATTGTGGGCCATCTTATTTATTTTTCTATCTATGTAAACCGCTTTGGGAACTTTGGTTGAAAAGCAGTATATAAATATGTGTCATATTCGTATTGTGGGGAGTTGGGAAGAGTTGTGGGGTGGGAGACAAGCAGCAACACCAGTGGACTGGTTTTTTCTATTGTGTTCAGGCAAGCAAGATGATTGCTGGATGTGGGGAGGCAGAGAGTTAGCCCAAGCAAAATAAGTGGACTCTTCTGTTTGCTGCTGCTCAAAAGAGGCTTTGCGGAGGGTGGGGAGTTGTTGTTGTGGGGAGGTGGGAGGAAATTCAAAGCTGTGTTGAGCTGCAGAAACAACTAATTTCCCACACATAGCTTTGTAGGATTGTAGCCGAAATCTTTAGTAATTCATCTTGTATGAAAAACAAAGGATTGTGGTGCCTAAAGGGTACACTATCGATGTATTAAGGCATGATGGAGAGACACACCTCTACAGGTCACTAAGGTCCCCCCTCCCTCCCCCCACTTTCTCACTCTCTCTCATATTCACATGCACACACCTGAACCTCTTCTCAAAAACACCACAAGAAAAGAGTCCACATCCCAAACAATAATGAAGCCTGGCAATGCAGGTTATATGAAATTCTGTTGCACAAGTAGCCCTTGCCTGAATACAACTGGCCATTGTATCCACAGAACAGATATTCCGCTCTGGCCTGTGGACTTCTCAGGGGCATCTGGTGGGCTACTGTGTGAAACAGGATGCTGGACTAGATGGGCCTCCTTGGGCCTGACCCAGCAGGGCGGTTCTTCTATTTTGATGTCGGAATACAATCCTCATTGCAGTGGTGTACCGGGGAAATCGAACCATGGTGGAAATTTGTAGTTTGAAAGACAAATGGCCAGATGGATTCTTACACAGACCGGACATTTGTGAAAAGGAGAGCAATGAAACATTCATATTATTAAGAACTAGTGTTTTTAAGCCCGTTAGAATAACGGGTGCTAGACTATTCTCCCTCTTTTCATGCATTGTGTGTGTGTATGTGTGTGTGTGGGTGGGGGTTTTTATGCTGTGCTGTTGGGGGGGGGAGTGTGCTGGTCTCGCTTGTGGCCACTGCCTCAGTTTTTTATTTTTTAAATTAATGTAGTGTGTTGTGCTTTGTGTTACTTTTTGTGGCTGTTGTAGTGCTTAGTGTTACTTTTATGTTGTTGTGGTTCTGATCGGGGGGGGCGAGGCGGTGGGGGAAAGAGAGCAGGAGCGACAGAGACGGCACCGGGGAGACAGGGACCATACTCCGGGGGCCGAGCGGAGGCTGTTCCGTTAAAGCCTGAAAGGGTTAAAGCTGCCCCCGCCGTTGCAGCGAAACTCCCACCCTTCCTCCCAGCTTCAGTGACCACCTCACCCTGGCCCTTTTCAGCTGGCTGAAGGAAAACTGGCATAGAAGAGGGAGAGAGAAGATTGCAAGCAGTGCTTCTCTCTCTGCAATGCCTCTTTCTGAACTGGCGCTTTGGACGGAAAGGACGCCTCTTGCGTCCTTTCCGCCCAAAGCGGCAGTTCGGGCAGAGTCTGTGCAGAGAGAGGAGCTCTGCCTGCATGCTCCTCACTTCCTCTTCAATGCCGGTATTTCATCATCCAGCTTACATGGGACAGGGTAAGGTGGTTTTGGAAGTTGGGAGGGAGGCTGGGAGTTTGGCGGCGGCGGCGGGGGCAGCATTCTCCCTGTCAGGCTTTTTCGGAACAGCCTCCACTCGGCCCCCGGAGTTTGCTTCGGGGTTTGTCTCGTTCAGGTCCTGCTGGTTGGTCCTCGTTTTCCCGGTGGCCTCGTTGGTGTTCGTTTTCCCGGTGCTCGTGTTTCTGGCTCGTTTTCCTCGTTGGTGTTTTCCTGCTTTTTCCCTGGTACCAGCAAGCGTGTCTCCCTTGCCCTGTTCTGCGCCTGCGCTTCGCGCAGGCGCAGAACAGGGCAGGGAGGCACGAACACACGCTTGGTGCCCGTCCACGGACGGACACCAAGCGTTTTATTAGAGAGGATGAAACTCAGCATCAGTGTTCATGACATGTGATTTGACATGTCTTTTCTTAGATGTCTAAATTTAGATCCCGCTCTTCCTCCAAGGGGCAGTGTATATGCTTACCTTATTTATCCTCACAACAAGCCTGTGAGGCGGGTTAGGCTGAGGGAAAAGTCACGGACTTTTCAGTCTTGTCAGGGACAAGTCAGTGCTGGCCAGTGAGTTAAGAGTTGTTGTTGTTGTTCTCCGTGACTTAAGCTCTAGTTTGGAGCTAGAGATGATGATGAATCGCAGCAGGGAAGTGAGAGAGCTGTGTCTGGATCCCTGTCCCTGTTTTAATTGTAGTGTTTGGTTGATAGGTGCAATACAAGGGCTGAAATTGCCTCTGCAATGGCAGCAGTTCCAAAACCAAAGAGGAGGAAGATAGAGCAGGACCACAGGCCATTTCAACACAAGTGGCCAGAAGAATACCTGTTCTTGGAATACAGTGGCAAATACCTATGCCTGGTGTGTCAAGAACAGGTTGCAGTACCCAAAGGATTCAATAGCCAGAGGCATTCTGACAGCAGACCTCAGAAAACCTTTGGCTCTTTAGGTGCCACTGAGAGATGTGCCAGAGTGCAGCAACTGAAAAGGAAATGTTGAGCTCAACAGAACACATTCCCAAGAGCTATTGCTATGAATGAAGCGTGGCAAGAAGAAGCTTCAAGATTGCCCAGTTGACAGCACATCTAGGTTGGCCATTTAGAGATGCTGAATATGCAAAACTGTATTGAATGAGAGCTGCTGAGGTACTGTTTCCAGAAAAGAAAACAGTGCTGCAGGAGAGACGCTTGTCCAGAATGACTATCCAACACTGTGAGGCAGAGATATCCAGGAGCCTCAGTGGGCAGCAAAAAGGACGTTGCTCACACTTTGAATATGACTCTGTTGCAGTGGGTGAGAGCAGCAGTGGCGTATCTAGGGAAAATAGCGCCTAGGGCAAGCACTGAAATTGCGCCCCCGTCCAAACATCTGACACCCATCTTTCAGATAACTTTACCATAATATCAGCTGAAATCTACCTACAGCGGTCCTATTCGGAAGGTTCGAAGGCACGTTGTGTACCTAGAGTGTGTCCATGTGGATCTGGCCATATTGAAACAACCGCTCATGTCCTGTTGTATTGCGAATATTATAGAGCAGTAAGATGTAAATAAATAGCCCCGCTTTTGAATAATTTCCCTGGTCATCAAGATGAATTTTATTTAAATTACTTTCTTACCAAACCAAATTCTGATGTTGTCTATACGGTGGCTAAATTTTGCTATATAATATGTCAAATGCGGACGGTGTAATGAACTTTTATTGCTTTTTTAATCTTATTTTTTATCTGTTTTTATCTTATTGAACTGGTCTATGACTGAAATAAATAAATAGATTGATTTGAAACAGCTCCCTGCAGCAGCTGCAGACCCTTCGCAACCTAGAAGAGAGCGGAGAGAAGGTGAGCAAGAGACCTTTAAGCAGACATTTGGAGGAGAGGGGGCCAATGGGACAGGGAAGGATTGCAGAACAGCCGGGGCAGCAAGACAAGTAGTCTAATATGTTTCCAGCTATTGCATTGTCTTCTTTCCAGCTGAGGAATTAAGTAGAGACAGCTGCCAAAACGCATTGGTGCAGAGACATTGTGTGCAGTTCTGCTCAACCCAACACATCAAGCTTATGTTAGAGCTTTGAAAGGTATAGAAAAGGACCATGAAAGAGCTCAGGGGTGCAGCTCCCTCCTGGAAGGGAAAAGGTGGAGGCAACTGGGACCTTTTATTTAGAAAGAAGACAAGAATGGGAGGCATGACAGAGGTGCACCATCGTGCATCATGTTTGGGATGGGTTTTGGGCGTATGCTGCCACAAGATGAAGTGAAGGCCAGTGCCCTAGCCAGGAGTCACTTTTCACGTGCAACTAACACTGGTGTGCCGGCTGCATTGGCGCTGCTAGGGACACCCTGCTGCTGGACTAGGAAGTGGAGATGACACTGCTGCTGGGTGTGGACTGCATACTAGAAGTTGGCACTCCATTGTCAAATCGATTATGTTTTACCACAGAGAGCTGGTCTACCCATTAAACCCAACTGGTAGAGCAGGTCTTCCCAGAAAAACAGTGTTATGTCAAGGACCATTTTTCTGGGGAGAGCTGGTCTACCAATTGGGTTAATGGTTAGACTAACTGGGCAAAGAGGCACCTTTTACCGTGGTGATTCTCTTTATTTAGCAGGGGGAGAGTAATTGGCCCTATCCACCCTCAGCACAGTACTTCCAGTGACTGTTGCTGGTGTGTGTCTTATGTTTTTTTAAAGAATGTGAGCCCTTTGGGGACAGGGAGCCATCTTATTTGTTTGTTATTTCTCTTTGTAAACCGCCCTGAGCCATTTTTGGAAGGGCGGTATAGAAATTGAATTATTAATAATAATAATAATAATAATAATAATAATAATAATAATAATAATAATAGAATAGTCTTCCCAGAAAACCAACTGGTAGACCAGCTCTCCCCACATTGAATTTTATCTGACCATCTTCACACTTGATGAGAGATGATCGGACCCATAGATTGATGGGACCCATGTTGGAAATGTGACTCCATAAGCATCGATTCTCAGCACTCATAGATTAGGAACAGAGGCAGAGAGTTTAGGACTGTCCTCTTGTTCGCTCGCTCTGTCCATCTCTGAGTTTCATCTGATGGGCTGACACTCCTGGTACACTCCTTCCTTCCTTCCCTCCTTCCCTCCCTGCCTCCCTCCCCATGAGCTAGTTAGTACAGGGTGCAGGCTTTCTATCTAAGTTTGTAACTTCTTTGAAACAAACCCTTGCTGTTTTAGACTTTAAAAAACACTCATCTCCAGACCTCCTCTCTGAGCTCTGTTCTCATCCAGCTAAATGAGGGGTGGAATCAAATTCTCCCCTAGAATTGGGACATCTGTGGAGCACATCACAATAGGCGTCTTCACAGCTGTTGCCCTTCCTAATTGGGTGGGCAGGGGACTCTAGTCAGACCTGGCCCAGGAACAGAGGGAGACAGGCAAAGCTGTGATGAAATCCAACTTACATTGCGAAGAGGTCTTTCCTCATCTTCTCCCCCATTTCCCTCCCTGTCTAACTCTTCCCCCCTGACTAACTATCCCTCCTGTTACTAAAAGCTGACTGTCCCTCCCTCCCCCCAGACCCCTCCCAAAACCACAACAAACAAACAAACAAACAAACAACAATATAACAAACACTAACACTAACTGTAACACTGAATAAATAAATAAGTTGATAAATAAATGAATGGATGAATAAATAGATGGATAAATAGATGGATAAATAAATAAATAAATTTGAAAAACAAAAACGGACTCTAGTACTCTCTTTCCTCTCTATCTCCCCAACTCCTCTCCACCTCGCCTCCTCCCTCCTCGCCTAACTCACCCACAAAGAGCAGCTGAGCCCCGGAGGTGTCATGAAAGAGGATGTGTCACAAGCCTCAACAATGGCAATTGGTCCTCTTGTCCTCTTGCCTCTCTAGAGGATGTGTCACGAGCCTCAGCAATGGCCATTGGTCCTCTTGCCCCTAGAGGTTGCTTCAGGACTTGGGGCATCTCCTGCCAACTGGGAAAGAGGGCCCCAAGTGGAGGGCAAAGTGGGGATTCTCTTCATGGAGCCGGGGAGGGGAGCACTTGGCTCTTTCTACCCCCTGCACAGTAACCCTCCAGCGATAGTTGCTGGTGTCTATTTTATGTTTCTTTTTAGATTGTGCGCCCTTTGGGGACAGGGAATCCATCTTTATTTATTATTACTCTTTCTTTCTTATTATTATTTCATAAACTGTTTTGGAAACTTGTGTCAAAATGCGGAATATAAGTGGTCGTCGTCGTCGTCATCGTCGTCGTCGTAGTAGTAGTAATGGTTCTTTCAAACCTCACCCTTCACGTTCTTCTATCTGTTTGTCTGAGAAATCAGAGGGCTCTCTTGCCCACCCTGTTTCAAGTGACACCACCACCACCGCAGGCCCCTCAGAGCAGACACCTCCACCTCCATCCACTGCCATTCATCCAAAGAGCCACCTTTGTGGCTGGGGTCTGCTCCTGATTCTGCAAGACACAAGGACTCCTTCCTTCGGTGCCATCTTGACACCCATTCACACCTGCAGGGACACACATCGGTTTGCTTTCTCCCCCCTCCCCCTCCCCCCAAGGGCTCTGTCCTCTGCTCTTTCCAGAGTGTGGCAATGCTATCATGTGCCCACCGGGAGGCAGCGTAGAGCAGGTCGGTGGCTGCTTCTAGATTCCCATAGGGGTAAGGTTCCGTTATTTGCCATTTCTGTAGTCACGTCTATAGGTGAGAACGGAACCCCGCGAATAACGAGGGTCACCTCTAAAAAAACCCAACACAGTAGCAAAGGGTTCTGCTTACGCATTAAGAGTTCTAGGCTCTTGAGATGTTAACTTCCCCCATGATTACAGATATGGCTAGCATACCAAGAACCATTGACACTCATTTAGCGAGAGCAGATGACTGTTCCTTTTGATAGAAGTCTACAGGGTTCCAGAACTTTCTTTATTAATTTATCATATGTATATACCACACTACATAAAATCTCTGGGCAGTGTACAATTAATTCATAAATGAAGAGATGTTTCAAGTGTAAGGCAGACATCCAAAACAGACATATTTCGTGAAACTGAAGGTCTTTGTCTAGAAGCATGATTTCTATCCTGTTTTTTCAATAAAATATTCTCAAGCAGGGGCGTGGCTACAATTGAACAGTGGGGGACAAAGGTCCCTGAAGCCCAGGAGGAGAGGGACCCACTGGCCTTGTGACAGCTTGTCCTTTGTTTTCCCACTCATGCCTCTCTGAAGAAGAGGGGGGGTGGGGTAGGGGTAGGGGCAGGGGCCCATCTTCACTTTTTAGCCAGGGCCCTCTTCAATTTGCCATGCCCCTGTTCACAGGACAGCTGGATTTTGCATCTCATTCTCAAACGAATTATTGCACGACATGTTTCTTCATCTGAACTTGATATATCTGGCAGCATAGACAGAATTTTATAGCATAATATGTTGTGTCAATGGAGCAGCTTCTTTCTCGAGCAGATTGAGGTAAGTGAAGCTGTGGCAGTGTAGTCTCTGATGGTATATACAGTTCCTACTAACACCCCTCCCTCCCTCCCTCCCTCTCCCCATCCCCGAAAACATCAGTGTCTCCAGCCCAGCCCAGAAGAGGTTCTCCTAGGTTTCCTTTGCCTAGCAATTCCTGCTACGATCAGCATGAGCAAACGACCATACATTACAGACGATTTGGAGAATAATTCACCCAAGTCTACCCCACAACAGAGATGAAAGTTCATACATCTCCTCAGCCCAGCATTTGTTCCACAAATTGTGTGTGTGTGTGTGTGTGTGTGTGTGTGTGTGTAGGGGGTGTTCTTTAATATTTGGAATGCATGTAGAGGGGAAGTTAAGAACCGTGGCAGTGTTAACTAACGGGTTACTATCTACTTGGTAGATGATAGCCAATTTTGTACATACCAAGGAGGAGAAAACTTTATAGTTCCGAGAAGCTTTATTGAATGCTGCAGAGTTAACAAAGTGGCCATCTAGGGCACAGTTTCTCAATGGCCGGTCCGCAGACCGGTGCTGGTCCACGACGAGTTGAGTGCCAGTCCACGACTTGAGGAATTCCCCCCACCCTCCGCTGCAAAGCTCCATGTTTTTTAAAAAAGTTATTCCAATTCCAGCCGCTGCGTGGCCGAGCAGATGGCCGTGGGTGTGTGTGAGCTGTCCAGTGGTCCTTCTACCTGGCTCCTCAGTATGAGAACCAAAGCATACTAAGCAGATTCTTTCCCACTGACGTACGTTCAGGAATACAAGATGGAGGTGACTCTTTTCAGCTACCATCAAAATGGTGTAGCAAGAGCTCAGTTCTCCATTAACTACTGTATATACCCTAGGATCAATACATATAGATCAATTGAAATGCTTAGATTCATTTTTTTTTTGCAAATTCAATTTTTATTGATTTTAACAATAGTAATATTGTCATTCATACACAAATACACAAAGATGGACTTCCCGCACACATCTCTTCGTGAATCATCAGCTATAAAGTTTACCCTTGCTATAATAGTAATTCAAAACATAAATTTAAAACCTTACAAACACTGTTAATCTACCCAAGCTGCAGGGTTTTTTTTAAACTAAATTTCAAACCCTGCTGTAAAGTCCATAGTAGGAAAATAGTTCTTTAGATACAACAAGAATGGTTTCCAATCTTCTTTAAAGCATTCCAAATTTTGGTCTCTTATCAGTGTTGTAAGTTTTGCCATCTGCGCATATTCCAAAATTTTTATCAGCCAGTCTTCTTTTGAAGGCAGTTCACTAGACTTCCATTTCTGTGCATATATAATTCTGGCCGCCATAGAAGCATACATAAAAAATGTTAAATTAGTTGTAGAAATTACACCTTGTGTTATTCCCAGTAGGAAGGATTCTGGCTTATTAGGAAATGTCATTTTAAATATTTTCTTTAACTCATTATATATCATATGCCAATAGGCTTTAGCCTTCCCACAAGTCCACCACATATGAAAAAAAGTGCCTTCAGAATGTCCACATTTCCAACATTTGTCTGAAACATTTTTATACATTAATTTCAATTTTTTTGGTGTCAGATACCATCTATACATCATTTTATAATAATTTTCTTTTAAAGCATAACATGCAGTAAATTTTGAATCAGTTTTCCATAATTTTTCCCAGGCTGCCATTTCTATATTATGAGCCACATCTTGAGCCCACTTTATCATGGTCGTTTTAACCACTTCCTCTCTTGTCTTCCAGAAGTAGAAGTTGATACATTTTAGAAACTAATTTTTCATCATTTTCACATAATTCCTTCTCAAAGCTCGAAATCTGATCCTCAAATCCAACTTTAAAATCCTTCTTATATATTTCATTTAACTGATGATACTGAAACCAATCTCTAACCAAATTTTGTATTTCAGTTAAACTTTTTAACTTACAGTCCTTTTCCTGAAAATATAACAAATCCCTATAGGTACCCCAATGCAATTGCATATTTACTTCTTTACGTGATAAAGCTTCAATCGGAGATATCCATAACGGAGTTTTAGGTTCCAACCAATTTTTATATTTCAGCCACACCCTCATTAAACTCCTTCTTACATAATGGTTCAAAAAATCTTTATGTATTTTGCTTTTTTCATACCACAGATACGCATGCCATCCAAAACTTCTATCAAATCCTTCCAAATCAAGTATTCTAGGGTTTCTTAATGTTATCCATTCTTTTAGCCACATCAAACAAACAGCATCAAAATACAACCTTAAGTCCGGCAAGGTAAGACCACCTCTTTCCTTTGCATCTGTTAAATGCTTAAAATTAATTCTTGGTCTTTTCCCTTGCCAAACAAACTTAGTTATATCCTTCTGCCATTGCTTAAAACAAGTTAGAGTGTTAATTATAGGAATAGTCTGAAAAAGAAATAACATTTTAGGCAAGACATTCATTTTCACCACTGAGATTCTTCCCATTAAAGACAAATTCAATTTAGACCATCTTTGTAAATCAATTTTCACTGTATTCCATATTTTAACATAATTATTTGTAAACAACAAAGAATTATTATTTGTTAACCAGACCCCCAAGTATTTTATTTTCTTCTCCACTTTCAACTCACTTATTTCAGAGAATCTGTCCTTAGATTTCTGATCCATATTTTTAGTCAGAACCTTAGTTTTGGCCTTGTTTATATAAAATCCAGCCAACTGGCCAAATTGTTGTATTTTATCCAAGAGTCTTCCAATCTTATCCATTGGATTTTCTAAAAAAACACAAACACAACATCATCCGCAAAGGCTCTCAACTTGTAATCTTGTTTCTCAATTTTGGGGCCAGGTAGTTTATCATCTTCTCTAATACTTCTACAAAGCACTTCTAGAACCAATATAAAAAGCAATGGGGAAAGTGGACATCCTTGTCTAGTCCCTTTTTGTATTTCACAGTTGTCTGATAATTCCCCATTTACAATAATCTTAGCATATTGCTCCGAATAAATTGTCTTAATTGCCCTAATAAAGTTATTGCCAACACTCATTACATCTAAAAATCTCCACATAAATTGCCACGAAACATTATCCAAAGCTTTCTCTGCATCCAGAAAAATCATCGCCATCTGTTTATCATTATGTTTTTCATAATACTCCAATACATTCAGGACTGTTCTCACATTATCTCTCAATTGTCTCTTTGGCAAGAAGCCAGCTTGATCTTCATGAATAAAATGTCTTTATATAACCTTCATTCTTCTTGCCAGAATGGCAGCAAAAAGTTTGTAATCATTATTTAAAAGTGAGATTGGTCTATAATTTTTGACTAACGTTAAGTCTTGATCTGGTTTTGGGATTACTGCAATATTTGCATACTTCCACGAATCCGGCATAATCCCTTTTTGTAAAATATCATTCATAGTCCATTGAAAAGGCTGTAAAATTTGATCTTTAAATGACTTGTAGTACAAAGCTGACAATCCATCAGGACCTGGGGCCTTGTTGGGCTTACTTTAATTTATTGCTTCTCTTATTTCCATGATTGTTATCGGAGCATTCATAATTTCTATTTGTTCCTTAGAGAGTTTTGGAATATTTTTGGTCCTAAGAAACTGCTCAATTTTTTGGTCTTCAACTATTTTACCTTTGTATAGTTCTGAATAATATTTGTAAAATTCAGCTCTTATTTCCCTTCCATCATAAGAGAGCCCATTTTTTGTAAGTATTTT
The DNA here is from genome assembly GCF_027244095.1 of Hemicordylus capensis. NCBI lineage: Eukaryota > Metazoa > Chordata > Lepidosauria > Squamata > Cordylidae > Hemicordylus > Hemicordylus capensis. Next base: position 165,112,299 of record NC_069658.1, read on the forward strand.
GGATATGTAATTTTTTTCCTCCTCAGATCTAATTTTCCAAGCTAACAACTTGCCTGGTTTGTTTGCGAACTCAAATGTCCTTTGCTTAACATACTTCAAATTCCGTTCAAGTTCATTTGCTACTAACATAGAAAGTTGTTGTAGTAACATTTTGATAGCTTGAGTAACTGTCTTCTTATCTTTGGACCATAATAGTTCCCTTTCTTTTTTGGAGATCTGCATCAATAGTGTCTCTTTTTTCAATCCTCTTTGCTTTTTAAAATATGCATTTTGCTGTATGAAAAAACCTCTCATAACTGCTTTACTTGCATCCCAGATTATTTTATTGTCCATTCCTTGATTTAAATTCAATTCAAAATAATCCTTTAACTTCTTTTTGGCTTTCTCCACAACATCTGATTTTTTCAAGAGGTATTCATTCAATCTCCAACGAAATGAAGTCATTCCTTTCTTCTTCCATGTAAAACAAATTGGATTATGGTCTGAAAAAGTCCTAGGCAAAATATCCATTCTTTTCATACATGGTGTAATAGCCTTAGCTGTCCAAACCATATCTATCCTTAGATTCACAGGTAAGAGTTCAAAGGCTGCAGGGGTGCCACTTTAAGAGTGAGGAAGGGTACACTCACCCCTCCTGCCACTTCCTCCTGCCGGGGTAGTTTGCTTAGAAAGCTCATTGGGGCAGCAGCGCATCTCCCTGCCACCCCATTGCCCCCGTTGGCCAGACGTCCCTGATGTGCCTGCACGCACCAGCATGCACACACGCCCACGTGTGCAGGAGGGTCAGGGACTTCCAGCCATATCCGGCCAACGGGGTGGCAGGGAGGTATGCTGCCGCCTCGATTAGCTTTCTGAACAAAGGACGCCGGCGGGGGAACATAGGAAACTGCCATATACTGAGTCAGACCATTGGTCTATCTAGCTCAGTATTGTCTTCACAGACTGGCTTCTCCAAGGGGGGAAGTGGCAGGAAGGGTAAGGGCACCCTCCCCCACTCTTAAAGCAGCACCCCTGCCGCCCTTGAACTGCCCCACCACGGTTCCGTGCGCATCCCTAGTCCTAACTACCCCTCTGCACTCTGGGACAATAACATCCTAGGGTGCAAATGCTGTGCGTGGGATAAGCTAATCATCTCTAGTTCATTCAGTATTCCTGATTCCACTTGACTGCCTTGTCCTTGCATACCACACTTTCCCTTGGATTCTAAAGCACGTACTCTTCCATATCACCCCTCCACACACGCTGCAAAACCCTGTTTAAACATTCAGATGATCACCATTTACACCTGAGTAACGGACGTGGAGAACATGTCTGTATATCCTTGAATGACCTAGAGGTGGCTACATCCGGGGCAAGGCTCCGGTCCTATCACATGTAGAAGGGGTGCTGCTGGACTGAGGTTCATCTGAACCAGCTCTGTCTTTTAATTGGATTTTTAGTTCCCTGTTTAGGCATTAAGTGCTCCCACCATAATTTTCCCTGACTCAAATATTTATTTCAGAAATACATATCTGTCTGCAGACTGTAAAATACAATATTGTAAAAAAATAAAATTAAGATATGAAAATATTTTTAAATAATTGGGTGGGGGGCTTTGATTGAAAACAATCTTAAGAATACCTAATTATTTAATTATTCTGCTTCTCAAAATAATATATCTGTTTGCCTGGAATACAGACTAGGATCGTGTATATCCTTGGAAATGGCAGAAAACCCATAGATATTTGTTCTAGCTTTTTGTTTTCTTGGAAGTCTTTCTACATATTTTTGATGTGTGCTGCTTGTAGCATTACAATGTTTGCTTTCCCCTTCAAAACTTGACAAATATTGATTTCATCCATTTGACCGTTTAATGTACACCTGTCATGTTTATTGATATACACTTGATTATACCAGTCTCTTAAAAGAGATTAAAATTGGTTGTTGTTGTTTTAAAATCCTAAGGATACCTATGTTTTAGACTACCTTTCGTTATTCTGCTTCTCAAAAATAATATAGCAATGCATTTGTTTGCCTAGGATGCAGATTAGAATCGTGTGGGTTTTTTTATTTACACAAGGTACAAGACCTGTGTCAAAATATTATTTGAAAGGCCACATTGCCTAGGCTACTAAATTGATTTTATCTGAAAAATGATCTTTTACTCATTCATCTCCTGCAATCATTTCTGCAGAAGCGGAAGTTTTGAACTGTTTCTGAAAAGCAACATTTCCGTGAGGGGAAGAATAACTAATAATGACACAACTGGTGTGAAGAGCATCTTGAGCAAAGAAGGCCCAAAATATGCAATGCGTCCATCCAGCTGTGATGGAGCCAACAGAAATGTTCATCCACCAAATTCCATTTGCATCTCTGCAGGCCTGTGGCTAACAAAGGGCATGTCCCTGAAATGCCACTTGTTAGTTGTAAGTCTGCAGAGATGCCAAGATTTCTGTTTCTTCTACTCCCCAGCCCCATCTATGAGCTCTGTCCCTAGAACATCTCACCACTTAAAGAAGTGCTCATAACGATAACAGCCATGTCCAAGTGGTGAGATATTCCAGGGACAGTGCTACCCAAATTCTGGCTTTCTCTGGAGCAGCAATGCAGGCTTATGGTGGTGTCTTTGGAATATTGAGATTATTGACAAATATGCAGAGTGAGTACTGGAGGGAAGTAGGGGCACTGCTACAGTAGATAATTAAAAGATCCAGGCCCATAGGGCCCACAGCCAGTGTTCCCTCTAAGGCAGGGCTGCTCAACTTTGGCCCTCCTGCAGCTGTTGGCCTACAGCTCCCATAATCCCTGGCTATTGGCCACAGTGGTTGAGGATTATGGGAGCTGTAGTCCAAAAACAGCTGGGGGGCCTAAGTTGAGCAGGCCTGCTCTAAGGTGTGTGCCCACTGTCACATGTCTTTTGATGTCAGCTCAGTTCATTTTAGATCCCGCTCAGGCTGACTCAGGAAGGCCCAAATGAAAGCATTAATTAATTGCTATTGAAGCAATTTATCACCAGTACATGCACCTAATGGCACAGCTTGGAAATGACTTGATTAGCAAGCCAGAGGTTGCTGGTTCGAATCCCGGCTGGTGTGTTTCCCAGACTATGGGAAACACCTATTTTGGGCAGCAGCCATATAGGAAGGTGCTGAAAGGCATCGTCTCATAGTGTCCGGGAGGAGGCAATGGTAAACCCCTCCTGTATTCTAGCAAAGACTCGATGGTCCACTTTACCTTTACATCCTTGTTCTGGCATCTTTTGAGCAGGGCTATTGCTAGAGTCCTATTAGGACTGGGTGCATGGTGCACATTATTTGCTTTATTATCAAATTCCCTCTCTGTTTGTAATAACTTCCTGTGGCAGCCTTGCACTTAAGTCTAATTTGTGTGTGTGTGTGTGTGTGTGGGGGGGGTACTTCACATTAAAATCTCCTCAAATGTTTGATTCCTCTCTCTGTGGGTGTGGGTGTCTTTTGGGGGGGGCGCAATATATATGGGTGGAGCAGTTGCCCACTTCCTTCTCTTGGGCCATCGACCTCCTCCTCCACTGAGCCCTGCGGCTGAGGTTGCTGCTAGGCATGACGGCTGGGCTCTGCCCTCTTCACTGAGCCTGGCAGCTGGGTCGCTGTTGAGCATGAGACCAAGGTTCCAGGTATAGAAAAAGCCAGCCCCCAAATGTGAGGGGAAAAGACAGTGCCCAAATGGGAAGAGGCAGAGAATGGAAGAGGAAATAGAAACATTGGAGCTACCGTGAAGGGTTCTTTCTCCTCGGAAGTAGGAGGTCACGGCTCACAAAGGGTTGACTTCCACTCCTTGCTCCCGATAGACAGGAAATCTCAGGTGATTTTCAAGTAGCTGAAGTCTGTCCCCCTTCTCCCAGCATGCTCAGGTGTGATTCCCCAGTTCCGACTGTTGCGTTTCATGATTGGGCTGCAGAACTCCACAGTGTTGTGGAACTAGAGGTTAGCACTCAAAGGGAGTAGGATAGAGGACGGAAGCCCTGAGATATTAATCAAGGTAGAAACGGAGGTTGTTCCAAGGTTAGCATCGGAACAATTAGTCCCAAAGGTTGGCGCAGAGAGACATGGCCTGACACTACACTAGTCCCTGATCCACGGGTGGGCCGCGTGACCTCCTACTTCAGAGGAGAAAGAACCCTTCACGGTAGGTCCAATGTTTCTTTCTCCCTCGAAGTAGGAGGTCACGGCTCACAAAGGGACTTACCAGAGCAGTTATAAGTTACCATTGGGAGTGGGGAAGTGGATCAGTTCTGTACCACTTGCTGGAGCACCCGTCCCCCAATTTTGTAGTGCTTGAGAAAGGGAGATATGGCGGGCCATGTGGATGCCTGGCATATTTCCCCTAGCAGCGCCTGTGCTGTGAAAGCCGCCGAGGTGGCTGCCCTGTGGTAGAGTGTGCTATGATGCCCCATGGAAGCTGGGTTGACGGGGCTTGTTAGGCTGTGGTGACGCATGCCCTCGGCCAACGAGCTAAGGTCACCTTAGGCGCCTTAGAGCCCTGTGAAGTGGTGTGGAGGGGCACGCAGAGGGCCTCGGACCGCCTTAGGTCCTTTGAATGTAGGTGCGTCAGGCCCTGCAACCTTCCAGGGAATGCCAACTGCATACAAGCGAATGTATGGGCTTGGAAGATCGAGTTTGTTAATATATTTAATTATTTATTTTGACCGAGGTAGGGTCAAAGGACCCTACATCTTAAGGACCAGCACGTCTGGCTGGAAGACGCAGAGCTCCCTTCGAACCGAGAGCGCCCCCCAATTCCGATACTCTGTGTGCCAGAGTGATCATCACTAGGAGAGGACCTTGTCGGATAGATACTTTAGTGGGATAGATGAAATTGGTTCAAAGGGGCCCATGTGAGGGCATTCAGTACCTCTTTGAGGTTCCTAGAAGGAAGGCCATGAATCAGTGGAAGAGCGATATTGGTAGCTCCTCGAAAAAACAAGAGAGGTGGAGGTGGAGTTGAATACTCCCTGTTCTCCTCAGGCTCAGGACCGAAGCTAAGACTGAGGTCTGTTATTTCAGAGTAATGGGTCTCAGAGCCTGGCCCAGGCCTGCCTGCAGGAAGGGAAGGCCGGGTCTTGGGGGACTTTGGCCAAGCATATCCCAACTTTTTATGCCTAGCCCATCTAAGGTGGCCTTTCTGAGGAAGACGGCCCAAATCATCTGGTAATTCCTATTGGTGCTTTGGCGCCCAGTGGCCCAGATTGTGTCTTGCACCATCCTGGAATAGCCCTCTCTTTGCTAACTGCGTGCGGTTAACTCCAGGCATGTAGTAGAGCCATGCCCAGTCTTGCTGAAGCAACAGCCCTTGGGTCAGAAGGTCCGGCTGTTGCAGCAGAGGCATTGAGGCCGTGACAGAGAGGGGTACCAGTCCGGCGAACCATGGTCGCCTTAGAGCGGGGCCCCTAGATTACCTGTGCCCTTCTCTGTCGGAGTTGTGCCATCAGCCTTGGATGGCGACCTACCGGGGTGAGGCCGTCCAGAAGACCCTGCGGCTAAGGAGAGTTTAGTGCGTCCATGTCCTCCGTGAGGTGGTGGTGACACCTCGTGAAGAAGTGGAGAAGCTGGTTTATTAACTTTATCATCATCAATTTCGGCGTCAAGGGACCCGCAAGGTCGGGGGAATCCTAGGGAGGAACCACTTAGACCTCCCCTTTCTTTGTGGTCCAGAGTGGGTGGACTCAGGAGCCAGAGGGAGTCGAGCCCCATGCCCCACTGCTGACCCACCAGCCACGTGCATTCTCAGGCCTTCCAGCTGTTGCAGTGAGTCACTGAAATCGGCCTGTATCTAAATTATCTCGCTTAGTCATAGAGGGACTAACCAGGAGGGCAGGCGTCTAGGAGATGGGAGGGGGGACCATCAAATAAATACAATGCTCTTCTCCCACAGAGGTTGCAGCACGGGAACAGGCAGCTCAGCATGAGAGGGCTGCATTATGGGAGCTGAAATCACGATGATCTCCACAGTGTGGCTGGTGGAGGGATCGGAGGCTGCTGGAATAAATAGCTCCATTATCGGAGCTGAAATCGCAATCACCTCCACCGGGTGGCTGGTGGGATCCGGACTTACCACCTCATGCTGTTGTCCCTGTCTGGCAGCCTCTGTGGCCCATCTGGCACATGGGTCCACGTTGTAGGTGCAGCCTGGCTGCCCGCTCATTGACCGCTGAGCACGGTAGCGCATCAAGATGCTCATTGAGCAGACACCTCTGGTCCTCGCGGGATATGTTATGCACCCGGTCACTTGTGGCATGGGTGAGGGGCCAAAGGCTTCACCCAAATGCCAGCTCCCCGTGCTTGGGGAGTGGGTTGCCAACCCCAGGACAAGGCCAACCAAGGTTCTGCAACCAGGATCTGTCATGCGCCAAGGTCACCTGTGGCGTGGGTGAGAGGCGGGAGGCTTTGCCCAAACGCCAGCTCCCAATGTTTGGGGAGGGGGCTGCCAACCCCAGATCGATGCCAACTAGGTTCTCCTCACAGCATCTGTTATGGGCCAGGTCACCTGTGGCGTGGGTGAGAGGCCGAAGGCTTTGCCCAAACGCCAGCTCCCAATGTTTGGGGAGAGGGTCGCCAACCCCAGGTCGAGGTCATTCAGGTCCTCCCATGTTGGCGTCATGCCCAAAGTCCACCTTGCTGGCAGATATTCATGTCTGCATCACACCAGCTGGGCAGCTCACCCGCGTTTGAGAGGCCAGGCCAACCAAGGTGGCCAGAAGTGGGGATAAATAGGAAGCAACCTTATATTGAGCCAAATAATTCTCCAGAATTGACTGGGGGATGCTGTCAGTGGCTGAGCCTGGGACCTTCTGCATGTTGCAGTCCTCCCACTGACAGTAATCTACCTCCCCTTTAGAGGAGGGAAGAGAGTTGGCTAAGGCAAACCAGGGCAAACTCTGCTAGGCAAAGGGGAGATATTTGCCTTTGCTATCAAGAGACAGCCTCCCCTCCCCAGCTATTAGCTGAGGGTACTTCCTCCTCATTCAAGTGCTAGCCATGCTTAGAATTCATCTGGTAAATCCTATTGGTTGCCTCCTGAGAATTAGCATAGTAAGCTAAGCAACCCAAATAGGTGCAGTACTTCCTCCTCTTTAATAGAAGGGCGGTTGCTAGATGGGTCTAGCACTGAGTCATGGTCAAAGGTGAAGCTGAGACCTAGAGGATCAGCATAGCCACAGGGGTTGAGGCAGGGATCAAGATAAGGGGCCCCACCAGGGGCTGCTGCCTGTTGGAAAGGACAGGGGGGGAAAGCAGCCCTCTTTCCCCTGAGAGTAAACTTGAGGGGTAGGGAAAAAAACCCTCCATTAAGTGGCTGCTGCCACGGAATAACAGTGAGGACGATTTTAGGCTTGAGCCATTTAGACTATGAACTGGCTCCAAGTTATTTTACTCTCAGCCTAAGCAAATTCCGCTGTGTTGTGCCTCTGTGCACTCTGCTCTCATGAATAAGGGTTTCTCCTTCCAGAGGGAATTCCCAACAGCACTGGTGATTTCTTGCTGTGTATGTCAGCTTGATTAATTTCATGTGTTACATTATTGTGAAATAGAAAACAATAGAAAGCATTACACAATGGAAACAATATAGGTCTCAATATTCTACTACCAGAAATATATGACTACCCCACTTAATATGTCATCCTTTCTTTCTATCTATAATTCATCATATTTCTGCTTTCATTCCAGTCCAAGAGAAATCTATTCAACACACTGAGATTACTTTGTGTTTACAAGGGAAGCAATTTTAAAGTATTTGGTGAATTTTGAGCCAGCTATGCGTGCGAGCCTGCAAAGCTTGTGACTGTCTCTGCATCTTCATTTCATTGCATTACTGGGCCTACATTCCTGAACTACTGCATTCTACTATTGGGCATGCAGGAAATACTCCTTCCACTGCCATATATTTACAAACAGCACAAACGGAGTTAGCTAGATTCAGAAAATGAAGCAACGATCCACAGAGAATCCAATTACGCCCCTAAAACATACATAAATGTAATGTATGCCATCGGGTCGATGCCAGCTCCTGGCGACCACAGAGCCCTGAGGTGGTCTTTGGTAGAATACAGGAGGGGTTTACCATTGCCATCTCTCGCTCACTACGAGATTATGCCTTTCAGCATCTTCCTATATCACTGCTGCCTGATACAGATGTTTCCCATAGCCTAGGAAACATACCAGTGGGGATTAAATACATATCAATTGGCACTTTTATGACAAATTATACTTTATAAAAACAGTTATTAAAAACATAAAACATACACAATTAAACACTAGAAATAAGTTGACAAAAACATAAGAATATGATTGAATCCTATAATTTAAGTATATATTCCAAGTCCAACCCCACCAACATCCACAAGGAAATATTACTGTTCATGACGATACATTCCAAAGTAAGGTATCGTATTTCTAGTGAGATTTCTAGGCTGTACTTGTTTGTGTTGGATCATTTTGATAACGGCCCTGTTATACTTAGTATTGTTGACTGTGAATAATTCATGGACTGATCCACTAAAACCCTTCATTCTGTGTTCATATTCAGACATCAGACCCATTCACATGTTATGTTCAGCACTTGCACAATGAGTGCTCAAGGAGCACAGGGCAGACACAACTCTGTACAGGGACAGCTATCAAATGTTATGTTGCACATAGGCACAGCAGTACCTTCCTATCTGTAGTATACATTGGAGGGGCCTGTACCCAGGTTCACTTTTTAAATGAATGTGGGCACAGAGCCATTCACACAGACACATGTGGTACGAGTGTACAGACATCTCTAGGCTTCTGCAGCTTAGTGCACTGCACCCTGACTGCATATGGGGATTGTTTTTACTCTGTATCTAAATTTAAAACCATCTTTGAAGAATCAGCTGTAATACTTCACAGGACAGTTGAAATTATATACATGAAAGGTTAACTGATACTGATGAACAAGAATCCTCAGCAGTATAGTGGCAAGAGTGATTAACCTGGATCAAATCGACCTGGTTTAAGTTGCTGCTCTATCAAGTTGCTTGCTGAGTCACCTTCAGCAAGAGCTTTTTCCGGGAGCATCTTCACTTTGGGAGGGTTAGTGTGCGGCCACATATTGGCCCGATGAACCGAAATTGCCTGAAAAATTTCAGACACCATTCAGGGGTTTCCCTCCATATTGGAACCTAGCCCGGTTGATGTCCAGGGTTAAAAAATCCTCCTCTTGCATCGGCATATCCGTTATGCCCCAAACTTGCAGCAAAGCCTCGTGGTAAGGCCTGCTGTCTAAAAAGCCTTCCGGATGCTTTCCAGACTGGACACAACAACAGTGTCACTACATGTCCATTAATTGTCCTTCCACACTGCCTGGGTTTCTACATCGCACTCCGTGCACTGTCAGCAAGGTGCTGACCACATTTCCAATGCCTTCTTTCAGGTTTTCTCTTTGCAATACGGTGCTACAACCTTGTAAATAGATAGCTAGAAAAGACTGCTCCCCTGGTGTTGGATTTGCGCAACAACCGCTATTTACGATTTCAAGACGATTTTGCCAAGCTGAAGTCAACTACCGCTGTTCAGTAGGTAATCTGGAAAATGCCCTGGGAGCTTTCCAGATGACACCTTTCTGACAGCACAGGGTTTGCAATGTCGAAACACAGGCAGTATAGAAGCACACTTGACAGTAGTGACACTTTTGTAGTGTGTACTCTGGAAAGCGCCCTGGTCAATTTCTCTTCCTCGCAGTCTAATCTCTCGTGCAGCATTGTTGTGAGGATAAAGTTGAATAACCCTTTATTCTGCACTGAAGTCCTTAGAGGAAGAGCAGGCTATCAGTATGAGAAATAAAGAAGGAAAAATTAAACATTTTCTTTGAGAAAATGAGTTTTCTCTCTTTTTAAAAACAGGAAGCCAGCACAGATGTAGTGGAACATGAGCATAAAAGAAAGTATCACTACCATGTTTTTGGAGAAGTTTACCAGGTCCAAAGAAGAGAAACCTGAGCTACTAACTATTTATTCCATGTTATCCATGTTCAAGACCGTGTTCCAAATGACTGGTATATGAATGAGATGAATGAGATTTTCTCAATCAATGTTTGCTGGAGAAAAGTACGTGGATTTTGTCTCTAAAAATAAAAACTGTGCATTGAACAAAGATTAAGCAAGTACCTGGATTATCTGTGCATCTGAAAGATTTAACAGATTCCATTCAGATTGTCTGCTGCTTCAAACTGTAATCAAGATGCAAACAAAATATGGGAGTTCAGTCAAAGCAGAGTTGTCACAACCAAAAGATGCTTTTCATCTAGAGGTGTTGCTGCAGTTCATATTTCCTTCAGAAATATGGGCCCTGGGAGCTCCTAATGCTCACTTTAAGTGTTTGAATTGGAGGCAGGCATTTGAATCTGAAGGGGAATTTCCCCCCTCCTTCCAGAATAGGCAACTTCCAACCCCAGTTATGGTTTGAATTTGCTCCTGGTTGCGACCCAGCCCCCTCTCCTGGGGGCTCCAGCCCCCTCCTCCTGGCTGCAACCCAGCCTCTTCCCCTTGGCTTGCCTAACACATTCCACCAGGTAGTGTCTCCACCTGGGTGACAGCTTTCCCCTTCAAAGAGACCGGATGGGACATGCCATGCCAATGCAACCAAGAGGTTTGCCATGCCGATGCACCCAAGAGGTGTCTGAGCCCATCCACCACTGCAGTCCTCAGCCTTGTGGCACTTCCAAGAGAGCAGCAAAGTTCCGGAACCAGGGGGTGTCCCAGGGTGGACACTGAGGCTGGCTATGAGCCCCAGCAGGGCCTGTGTGGTGGGAGCCCCCTATTGCACCTGGCCTTTCCCTCCTGGAGGCCAAGCGCATCCTGCACGGCCTGGTGGAAAGTGTGCACATCACCACAGAAGTGCACCAGTTGACCATGCTTAGCAGCCCTGGCTGTGTTGGCTGCATTGTCAGTGAGCAGGAAGCCTTGCTGGAGGGCTGGCTCCCCAGGAACCCAAGAATCCACCTACTGGGCCGTGGCTGCTGGCAGCTCATCTGACGTGTGGTGTGTGTCCATAGCCTCCACATGCAGCACAGCCCCCCAGGGTCATGCTGCACGGGAAGAGGTGTCCACGCCACCAGCGCCAGAGGCTCCCCATCTCTCCTGCCCCCACCAGTGCACAGTGAGGGCCTGGAAGGCAGTGTGCAGCCCACTGCAACTGGCCCACAGAGCTGTTGCATCACCATCGCCCAAGTCACTCTGGGTCCTTTGCCCTGCTGACCCATGCCCTGCAGTGGGAAGAGTCACTAAGGCAGAGCTCCAAGTGAACTCACACCGTGCTGCCATGATGCTCACCGGCCACCATGCTCACCAGCCCTGCTCACAGCCCTTTTCAGTGGTGGTGGGGCTGCTGTTTCCTTCAGGGACACCTCTATCACCACTCTTGGTCTGGAGCTGAGCAGGTCCAGGAATGAGAAGAATGATGACTTCCTCCTCACCCTCTGACTGGGGGCTTGCACTGCTAAGGGGGATTGGGAGGATGGTGAGACCCATCTGGCTGGGCTAGCAGCCAAACAGTCTGCACCTCCTCCACAGTTGCCACCGGAAGAGCATCTTCCCTGACAGGGTAGGAGCTCCCGCCAACTCCTGCTCAGCCAAAACTATTGGCTGTGCTTCTGCTTCATCCGAGTAGATGTGCCTGCATAGAGCCGGCAAAATCAGGAGCAGGGGTGACTTGGGGAGAAGGCACCTGTCACTGCCCCCCAACTGCGACCAGCATCACCCCTCCCTCTCCCTGGCAGTCTGCTCATAGATCTTCCTCCTACCTGCCCAGACATCTTTGGGGCGTAAATTGAATCACCAATTCTAGATGGGGAGGGGGCATCTAAGAAAGGGTGGGGGCGGTCTATATTTTTGCTGTGTTTGCCACACACAAGGAGCTATAGTACTAAAGTGTACACACACACACACACACACACACACAAACACACACACAAAACCCAACAAAACCCATCCCAAATAAAAAGCAGGTCTTATCTCCGGGGAGGCCATTTGGGTGGGGACAAATGGTCAAGCAACAACAATGGGCCGAGTCTAGTGGTGGGGTCTCCCACTGAAGACCCCCCCCACTGCAAATTAAGCACCATCCCCCTACACACACACAAATTAAGTCCCCCCCAAATAAAGAGCAGGCCTTATATCTGGGGAGGCCATTTCCGTAGGAGGAAAGATCAAGCAACAACTATGGGGTGAGTCCACTGCAAATTCAATATCATCCCCCTACACTCACACACACAGTATTCTTACGTGGCTTCTAGAGAGAACAAACCAGTATATTTAAGCAAATATGCTTAAATGTGACTGAACAAAAGTGTTTTTAAAAGAAAAATTATGAAGACGATACTTCCCACTGAACTGCACACACCCTATTTTGCATTGAGAGTCCTGTCCTTAAATGAGCTGAATGCACTATTTTTACACTCTCTAAATAATTTCCTCTTTTGAGAGGGAGAAGATGCAGACCACACAGCAGAAACAGAGGCTGAAAAGCAGATCGCAGAAGCAAAGGGAGATGGGAGTCAACCTAGAAAGAAGCATTTTCTTCTTCTTCCTGTTTCTTTGGCAGTTTCCTTCTCCCTCCTCCCATTCCCCGCTAAACAGATGGATCCGAATATGTCCCACCTGAGTGGCATCTCTCTAGCTCTTTCCTTGGGATGGAATCCCACCCCCCAATTCTCACACCATCAGGAAGGAAGAGGAAAAGACAGGCTCTGCTCTCAAACCTTCAGCAGACGATTGTCTTGTACACCCTTCACCTCAGGGAGAAACAGATCTTATGCAACATGTGTCAAGCTGGAGACGGGTTGAAGCTGTGAAGAGAGAAGAGGAGACCTGAACTTGAAAGCCATGCCCAAAGCAAAAGATGCAGAGCTGACCCTGGGAAGAAGAGAGTGAAACAGCTTCCAAGCAGAGCAGAGCAGGGGCAAGAAGAAGGGCAAAGGCAAAGGCAATCTGGAGCTGCCTGCCTCCCTGGACACTCTCTGTGCTTTCCTCCCTGCTGCAGGGAAGAGAGGAGCTTGCATGTTGCAAGGGAGAACGGAAGGAGGAGGAAAAGAAGAGGAAGTGGCCAGGCAGGCAGGAAGTCAGTCCCTGAGAGGAGCAATCTACATATCAAAGGGATAGTGTCAGAGCAGTAAAGAAGTGATGGCCAATGTCTTGACCCCTCTTGCCCTCTGACTCACTAGTCTGTGTCCCCCTCTCTCATTGAGACATGAGCCAGTGCAAAGTCCTTCACTTCCAACACAAAGAAGTCTTTCCCAGAGGCGTAACTAGGGAAAACGGCGCCTAGGGCAAGCACTGAAATTGCCCCCCCCCCCCCGCCGCCCCCCCCAACATACATCTGACTGACACACATGTTTCAGAAAACTTTTATTTTTAAAATTTAAAAAATTACAAAAATTACCAAAAATTTCAAAATGCAATAAATAACCAAAAATGCAATAAATAACCAAAAATGCAATAAATAACCAAAAATGCAATAAATAACCAAAAATGCAGAAATTGCAACTCACGCTCATTAATTTTCTAATTAGCAAACTATGACATGCCTGAAAATCATAACTTGGCCCTCCTTGCTTTCATAGATGCAAATTGGTCTATGATGCCATCAAAGTTAGTTTGGTCTGTTTCCTCTCTCTCTATGCTCAGCAGAGCAAGATCACAGAGTCTGCCTTGACCCATGGAAGCTCTCAGACAGGAAAGTATCAGCTTTAACTTGCTGAATGATCTTTCACAGCTGGCAACGGAAACTGCAATGGTCAGCATGATCTGTATAGCAATGCGGAAGTTGGGGAAGGCGGCATCATCTCCATATTGAACTATAAATTTGAGAAGCTGTTCCGGTCCTGCTACTCTCATGTCGGTCTGTGCTGCTAGCAACATTCTGCAGTCCAAATTCTCATCATATAGCTCCACATCAACATCAGTGCTGTACATTTGGCAGAAATTTTCACAGTTCTTTAGGTTCTCTCTGTCAGCACTGTAGCACAGTCCCTCGATATCGAGAAGGAACCCAAACTTGGCATCAGTGTCATGCAGGCGAGTGAACCTTTCGTCCAGTTCTCTATTAAGACGGTCAAGTGTTCCCTTCATGACTCTTTTCATCTCCTCCCTAGCTGTTAACCCAGCGTCTCTTGATTTCCCACCAGGCATTGGTTTTTTCCGTCTCGGATGTCTTTCAAAGTCGACATCCCATTCTTGACAGAGACGAAGTCCTACGTTGAGTGCCTCACTGACCAGCACTTCTCTCTCACCATCCAAACGATCCTGGAGGGCTTTCAAATCCACAGCAGCATCATGGAAGTTCATGCTAGGATCATGCAGCCTCTTTTGAACACGGTCAATTTGAATGAGGATCTTATTCCAAAAACCTAGTAGAGTCAGAAAACCATAAGTCAACAAGTGGTTGCGCAGTTGCCCTGCATCACTTCTGCTTTCAATGTTCTCATCTTCATCATCTCTCATGTCCTGAAGAACTTGAAGTATCTCCTCCAGGTGGTTGTTGACTGGCTTCACTGCTTCCGTCCTTGAACTCCACCTGGTTTCAGACTCTGACTTGACACAGGCATGGTGTTTCTGAGTTTTTGCCAGCGCTGTGTTCAGCGAGAAAAAAATACGTAGATGGCATCAATGGTTCCAAAAAATGTCGCCATCATCACATCCTCTTTGGCTGCAAGTACACCCACCAAGTTGAGTGAATGATTGTCGCAATTCACAAACACTGCCAGGTTGTTTTTCTCACATATCCATTGGGCAGCACTGTGACCGACAATCTTGCAGCTCCATTCCGTCCTTCTCTAACTTTTTCAAGATGTCTTCAGTCAAGCTCTCAGCATCCTTCCGGCTTAACTGGATAAAACCAAGGAAGGACTCTCTCACACGGACTGTAGTCCTCTCATAATCAATTTGTACATATCTAACTACTTGTGACGTCTTCTCACGGTGTGCCAGGTCAGGAGTCGAGTCGAACATGAGGCCATAGTATTTTGCTTTGCGAATGCCTCTCAGTAGACTCTTGCGAACAGTGGATGCCATCAGGTGGCTGAATTCATTCTGGACTGCCGGTGAGAGATAAGAGGGGGATCCAGGATGACTTTCCACATGGTTCAGGTGTTCTTTCATGACTGGGTCATAAGTAGCCATTAATTTTACTAAGCCAAGGAAATTTCCTACATTGGCGTCATCCTTGTCTAGCTGAAGTGACTCCCTATGTCCTCGCAAAGCCAGGTTCTGAGTTGCAAGGTATTTGATGCAGTTAAGGATTCTTTTCAAGATTTTGCACCACCTCTGCTTCTCCTTCTTAATCTGTGACCGAAGTTCCGCATCAATGAGTCCTCTGTTTCCAGCTATATTTCTTTCCATTTCTTTCCACTGTGCGAAGCGCTCCCGATGATTCTTGGCATTCTCATGAACAGGAATCCTTTCAGGTGCTTTCCAGTGGTTGAATCCACTTTCCTGCTCCAATGTTGACTGATGCTCTGATCGGGAAAAGAGAAGACAGCAGAAGCAAAATGCTGACCTCTTAGAAGGGGAATAGACCAGCCATTTGCGAGTCACCTCCTCACCACGGCCACTTCCCAATCTCTCCCTGAACCAAGTCTTGTTCATTGCACGGTTTTTAGTTGGTAGGAAAGGCCCCTCAGAGTTCTGGAAATACTTTGCACCCAGCTTTATCATTTCTGTTCTCAGCGTGTCAGGGAGAATCGGTCTTCTAGTATCCTGGTCAAACTGCAGAAGTCCGATGTCATGCCGCTCAATCACTTCCTGCCTAACAGTTAGAGGCTCTTGGTCAGCATCCGGTTCACTGCACATAGTGTCCTCCTCCTCCTTGGGTTCAGTCTCACTCTCATGAGTAGACTCAACATTACCACCGGCTTCCCCTCCTGTCACGTCCACACAATCTGTGGCAGCTTCTTCATCTGACTGGACTTCCTCCTCCACTTGTGGCGGATGTGCGCTTGATCCACCTTCATCTGACTGGACTTCCTCCTCCACTTGTGGCGGATGTGCACTTGATCCACCTTCATCTGACTGGACTTCCTCCTCCACTTGTGGAGGATGTGCACTTGATCCACCTTCGGATTCCGAAAACACTGGAGCAGGTGCTGGTGACTCTGTGGAAGGTGGTGTGGAGCTACTTGTTCTGGCCCTTGTAAAGAAGGGCACGAAGAACCTGCTCGACCTCTTGGCTTCCTCTGCCTCCAACCTCCGCCTCTTCCGTCCTTCAGCTCCACTTGCCTTCTTCCGTGGCATCATGATGTTCTCATCTATAAGGGAATTTGTTCATTATGTCAACATCCCCTCTTCCTCCCAGGAGCCCAGAGCACCCCCACACCTATGTCTGCATTTGACACCCCTGGTTACACACTAATGCTTTCCAGTATACTGGAATTCTTGAGAGCCAGCACACCCCCACACCTGTTTCTGTATTGTGGTCGGGGCGTAGCAAAGTTGTATTGGGCCCAGAGACAAGATTTAAAATTCCACCCCCATCACTGAAGCTCAGCTCATGAAGAAAAGAAATATTAAATAGAACATCATCCTAAATTATATTTTAAAAGGTTTATTAAATTGTGGATGATGCAAGTCAATTAATAGTACTAGAGAAAGACATGATTGAAGTGTTTAAATTAATTCATTTACAATAAATTACACTGCTTAACATCAAATTGCATTTGACCTAGAAATGTTTGCTTTACTTACATTAGAAGGCTTGTTACTAAGCGCTGGTTTGTGGTGGTTGGTTGTGCCTGCAGTTCTTCCAGTCAGCAGAGGTGCTATTATTGTTTTTTGAGAGAAAACAGTATTTATTTTTTGTATTTCAATTTATTTATTTTTATAGTTTATATCCCGCTCTCCCTCCAAGTAGCCCAGAGTGGTGCACTACATACTTAGGTTTTTCCTCACAACAACCCTGTGAAGTAGGCTTGTGTCTCAAACATCAGAATTATGACTGTGAGATGGGAATGGTCTCAGGCCTACATTACTGTATCATAGCAGATGGACATCCAGGTCCACTCAAGGCAAGAGGTTAGCTGTATCATTGCCCCTCAGTTTTTGACATTAAAATGGGCAAAAATCCAAATCACTGTAAGAAATCCTGCCCCATGTGTTGAATGCAGTATGGTATGGTTGCAAGTTTCATTGAGATTTCTCTCATCACAAATGATCTCATCAGTAAATATGGTTTAATTAGCTGGGGCTCAGAAATTGAATTCATTTATAAGCTTTCCAAGTCAGTTCAGTGAATTTAATATTCCCCATCCCTCCTCAATTACAAAATGCACAGTGACTGTGAAGTGAAAAGGCATGCAATACAGTGTCAAGTAACAGGGGACCATAAAATGAATTTGAAATTGTGATCTGTGGAAAATGGATTGATGAATCCCCTGCTAAGTGGGCAAAGAGGCAACTTTTAACATGGTGATTCTCTTTATTTATTAGTGATTTGGTGTCCTGTGTCTCCCCCCTCCCTGCTGTGCAGACCAAAAAAGCAGAAAGACTGCTATGCAGCATGTATTGTTGCTGCTATAAGAACATAAGAACAGCCCTGCTGCAACTGGGATTTAGGGGCATCTGTCCTCTGAGGCTGGAGGTGGCCCACAGCCACCAGATTGGTAGCCATTGATAGACCTGCTCTCCATGAATTTGCCAGTTTAAAAGGCTCTCGAGTTGCAATACTGGGAAAGATCCTTTAGCAGGTAGCAGCAATGGGAAAGCAGCTGCCAGTCAGAGCAGATAATAGTGGGTTAGACAGAGCAATGGCTTGACTCAGGAGAAGGCAGCAGCTTCCAACTTTACAGCCATAGGAATCTGTTCCAACACAGATGGTTCTCCTAGCTTTCAGCAGCATCACAGTAGCTGAAGTTTAACGTTGTGTATAGCTTTCATTTAGCAAGAGTTATCGTCTTTGGAGAATAGTCCAGAGACTATAAGCTGTGTCAAGCTTAAAGGCTCCATAGCAATGAGACTATGCAATTCTTGCTAAATGAAAGCTATGCACAACATTAAATCACAGCTACTTGGCTGGGCAAATCACCTAGCACTAGTGTTTTATTTATTTGCATGTTGTGAACAAGGAAAAATCTATCTGAAACTCTTAAAACCAGTAAAGAGCCATCATTCTAAGGCAAATTTAAAATATTTAAGATTTTTTTTATTGCATCCTTGGAGGGCACAAATTATGATCAAATACAGTTCTCCATAAAGAAGTTTAATGTTGCTCATCTAAGCTCCAACAGTGAATCTTTGATTTCTGAACACTTTAGCCCATTCAAATTTGAGATATAGGATTCAGAATTCCCCTCCATAAAATTCAATTTCCCTTTTAAAACTATTGATCAGTCAGAAACTGTTTATTGTCTCACTCACAAAATCCCAAGGAGTAAACAGTTAATTAAAAAATATGCCAAGAAAATGTGCCATGGTGAGCATGGGGAGGTCCAATTCTCTTCAAACGGAAAGCAAGATAAAATGTAGGCCACTTTGAAATATGTGACTTCTCAAATAAGTGATATAGGGAAACCATATCATTTTCAAAACTGAGTAATTTAGCTAATCTTTTATAAATTTAGAAGCACTTGTTCATGTGTTAATGGCGTGTTTTCCTTCAATAATAATAACAACAAAACTAGATAAGAAGGGGTAGAGTTGATAAAGGAAATGTGCACTTCTTACATTCTGGAGTTTAGGAACTTGTGTGCCAACCTTTGCATGTATTCATTGCACTTAACATTGTACACATTGTCTTGATGGAGCAGACCAAAGATCCATCCTCAACAACACCCTGTCTCCAACAGTCACCAGCCTTCTCCTGATGTTTGTCCTCACATGACTAGATATGCAAGGGCATAGTTACCTTTGAGGTTAGACAGAGCAATGGCTTGACTCAGGAGAAGGTAGCAAATACTCAAGCCGAATGAAGCGCCACTGAAGCATCCTTGATCATCGTCGAGCAAATGATACGAGTTGCCCGTTGCCAAGCTCGTTGGAAGCCCGTTGCTTCCACAGCTCTTAGCTCTAGCAAAGGAAAGCAGCGCTGGCCCGTGGGGGACCTGCTGAAAATTTCTCTGACGACTTTGCTACCTACTCAGAAGTCTGACCAGCGCCTCTCCTCCTCTCCTGTCTAGCAAAACGGCAGGAATTCCCGCCCCCCACCAGTGCTCCAGCAGAAAGCAGAGACGAGATTGATTCCCCATTGCTGGCTGCTGCTGCCCCAACCCGAGGCATCCACTCCCTGCTTTCTCTCCGCATGCCCATCGATACATAATTCCCACCAGGGATCGGTCTGGCCCGAGCACACACCCAGCATGATTAGCAAGTGCAAGGACCAGGGCAAGCCTGGCAAGGACTGACGCTGAAATCTGGATGGTGCTTGAGGGGCGATCCTAAGGAGGCTTTGGCGGAAGTAAGGCACGCTGGGGGACCTTCCTGCTAGCAAGTTGCGCCTGGGCTCTCTCTGCTTTGGGAAAGAGAGAGCAAATAATGGCCACTCACAGCCCAAGTGCCAAAGCGAAGAGCTGCGACCACCCAGCTATTCCCCCTTGACACACAAGTTAACACCGTAAATTACAAATACAAGAGAGATCATCACACACACACCTTGTCCTTGTCCACTACGCTTGCTTTATTGCATTGTGATGAGGCAGGCAGGCCGAATCCTTCCTCCGCTCCTTGTCCAATGTATGTGCGCGCACACAGACACAGCCCCAGGCAGCAGCAACACAAACGCTCTGGTCCAACTCCCACCCTGCCTCGTGGTCGCCGCCGATGCACGCAAGACGAAGTCCACGTGCAGGCGGCGAGCTCTCCTCCCAGGCCAGACACACATGCGTGGCGTGTCCTCCTCCCTCCTGACACGCATGCACGATTGGTGGCCAGGGGGGGCGGTGCCGCAGGGCAGGGAGTGAGCGTCAGCGGAGTGATATGAATGATGAAGAAGAAAGAGACGAAGAGTGGTCCGTTGACGACGCCGAAGCAGCAAGCAGACAGGCACTGCAAACTTTAGGCGCCCGCGCCGTGGTGTCCAGGAGCAATGGGGGGGGGTGGGCGCTGGGACTGGGGGAGGGGGACTGCTCTTTACCGACTGCCTGCTGCACACACACAAAAATTTTCACACAAAAAAGAAATGGGGGGAAAGGCAGGGGATCGGCGGGGGCACTTTTTTGCGCCCCCTACCAAGTGGCGCCCAGGGCACATGCCTGCCTGCCCCCCTATCGTTACGCCCCTGGTCTTTCCTCATCTTCTCCCCCATTTCCCTCCCTGAGAAATAGTTAATTTCTCCCTAACTATCCCTCCTCTTACTAAAAGCTGACTGTCCCTCCCCCCACATCCCCCCCAAATGACCCCAAACAAACCAGATAACAAAACAAACACACTCCAACACTAACTGTATCACTGAATAAATAAATTAATAAATGGATGGATGGATGGATAAATAAATATGACACAAGGACAAGACAAAGACAAGAAAAGAGACACACAGACAGACTTTCAACACACACACACACACACACACACACACACACACACACAGAAATGGACTCGAACACTCTCTTTCCTCTCTATCTCTCCAACTCCTCTCCACCTTGCCTCCTCCCTCCTCGCCTAACTCTCCCACAAAGAGCAGCTGAGCCCCGAAGGTGTCATAAAAGAGGATGTGTCATGAGCCTCAGCAATGGCCATTGATCCTCTTGCCTCTAAAGGTCTCTTAACAGGTGCCTCTTTGCCCAGTTGGCAGCAGATGTCTCCAAGTCCTGAAAAGTGGCGATTCTCTTCATTGCACAGAGGTGGGGGTTCAGTTGGCCCTATCCACCCCTGCATAGTAACCCTCCAGTGACAGTTGCTGGTGTCTGTCTTAGGTTTCTTTGTAGATTGTGTGACTTTGGGGGACAGGGATCCATCTTTATTCCTTGATTCTTACTCTGTGTAAACTGCTTTGGAAACTTGTGAGCCAGCATGGTGTAGTGGCTAGAGTGCTGGACTAGGACCGGGGAGACCCGAGTGCAAAATCCCCATTCAGCCATGAGACTAGCTGAGTGACTCTGGGCCAGTCACTTCTCTCTCAGCCTAACCTACTTCACAGGGTTGTTGTGAGCAGAAACTTAAGTATGTAGTACTTAAGTAGGTAGTACTCTGGGCTCCTTGGAGGAAGAGCGGGATATAAAATGTAAAAATAAATTAAAAAATAAATCAATAAAGTGGTATATGGCAACTTGTGTCGAAAAGTGGTATATAAATAGTAGTAATGGAAGTTTTTTCAAACCTCACCCTTCATGTTCTTCTCTCTGTTTATCTGAGAAATCAGAGGACTCTCTTCACTACCCTGTTTAAAGCGACACCACCACAGGCCCCTCAGAGCAGACCCCTCCACCTCCATTCATCCCAAGAGCCACCTTGGTTGCTGCCATGTGCTCTTGTTTCAGCAAGACACGGGGACTCACATTCCTTCAGCGCAATTTTGACACTGCTTCACATCTGAGGGGGCACACATCGGTTTGCTGGCTCTGCCCTCTGGGCAACGCTCTCTGCTCTTCCCAGAGTGTGGCGATGCTGTCACTTGCCTGCCAGAAGGCAGCGTGGAGCAAGTCGGGGGCTGTTTGGCCTCCTCCACTCTGCCTCTTCATCACTGACTCTTCCTCATTCTCCAGCTGAGGGTGGCACAAGCAGCAGCAGCAGCAGCAGCAGCAGGATTCTCCATCCTTCCGTTCCTTTGGGTCTCAAAGCAAAGAGCTGATGCCCCAAGTGGAAGGCAACTCAGAGCAGCTGCCTGGTGCCCCCCCCATCTTGTTTTGGCAACAGCAGGGCTCTCTGTCTCTCACTTCCAATGGGGCTCCTTCAGTGGAAGTGAAGGAGGGAGGATGCTGCTGATAGTGCAGCAGTCAACAACAGAGCAGCAGCCACTGGTCTTCTCCATGCTGCCTCTCACCAGGTGCCCCATGCAAAGAGCCAGCACGTTCAGCAGAGCAAAATAGGGTATTTCTTGTATCCCCCATCTAAACCAGCTAGCCTCTAACCACCCACTAGTACTAGCTAGCTAACGGGGATCCCCATTTAAACTCTAAAGTTAAACAGAACACCTATTTAAGCTGATTCTAAAGAGCACACAGGCAGGTAGCAGTGATTCTCTCAGCAGTAGCAGGAAGAATGGGCGGGGTGGGGGGAGGAGGTGGAATCCAATTCTCCTCTCTTCCAATTCTCTCAAAACAAAAACAAACAAAAAGCAAAAAAAGGAAGGAGAGAATCCACCCCAGCCCAGGCTGGCATAGTTGGCAGGCTGGCAAGGCAGAACAATAAATGGTTAAAAAAAAGAAGATGGAATTCTCTTCTTCTCTCCCAATTCTCTTTTTGAAGCAGAAGCAGCAGCAGCAGCAGGAGAAAAGGCAGGCTGCCGGCAAGGCTGAACAATGACGGAGGCAAGGCTGAACAATTAGGCAAAAGCTCTCTCTTCTCCCACGCACACCCCTGAGAAAAGCCCTCCGAAAATTTCCAACACCCTTGCTGTTCTTTGACCTCCCCCTGGCCAATGGGGGTAAATTTTACTCTTGCAAAGCCTTAAAAGGAAGAAGGAGGCAATTGCCTGCAGATCAGCCCATGCTTTCGCTGACCAATCTGCAGGCTGGAAGGGCGGGAAATTCAAACTGGCATCAAAACCCAAAATGGAGACTGAAGGAGACAGACTACCAGAGATCGCAAAATGGAGATCTGAAGCAACAAATCTTCTGGAACCCAAACAGGGGCGATTTGTTTCAGCTACAAAACTTTCAGATTTGGACATCGGGCAATTTGTTTTGTATACAAATTGCCCGAAACAGCCCATCTCAGGTACAAATTGTTTTGTACCAGAAACCTTTCACCTATCCCTGATCACCAGGTAGGGCCGAGAGAGACTCCTGCCTGAAACCTTGGAGTCACTGCCAGTCCGTGTAGACATTACTGAACTAGATGGACCAACGGTCTGACTCGGTATAAGACAGCTTCCGATATTCCTAGGACACTGGACACTTTGCATAGGTCCTGATTCTGTAATATTATTTCAGTTGTTATTATTCCAGAGGTTATGATAGCATGTCTTTAAAAAAGAAAAGAAATGAAAAATAGACCATACAGAGTCTCAATCCAACCTGACAAAAAGAACAGCAGAAGGGAGAATTCTCTTTTTCTAATATTGCAGTCTAAAAGATGCAATGTAAGGCATCTCAGCTAAGTACTGTATGAGGACAGGCATTCTCCAAAGAGCTTATGCTTTGATGAAAGATGGAACAATCAGTATGTGAAGAAGTTCCTCTGGAGTGTCTATGACGTTAAGAAAAAAATGATACCAAAATAGAATCCATTGATTTTTTTAAAAAACAACAACAATCCTATCAGTATTGTGTTGTGGACTCATAATAATGGGTTGTAGAATTCTATTTTTCCTCACTTCTGTGCAATGGGAAGGTCATCAGGGGAGGAAAGACATATTGGAGGGGGGAGCAGGTCCCAGGATTCATTACTTGTTTTGTGTGAATCACCATGGAGGCTCAACCATCCTCTCAGGGTTGGAGACCAAGAAGAGAGGCCTGAAGGGCCCATTCCTCCCAGCTATAGCTGTTCATGGCGGCATCTCCCAAAGGAATGTGTGTGAAGAGCGTTGGCTCTCTAAGACGTGCCTTCTTATGTGGGGACAGATGAGCAGCCATTCGACTGGGCTTATCATAGCTGCTGGTGAGGCAGAGCAAGGTGAGGCTGCAGGGCCCTGTAGCAGTCCAAAGGAGCAAGCTGACTCAACAGCAGTCAGAAGCAGATGAAGCCCTCACATCACTCTGAACTCAGGCTGCCCCTCCTGGACTCAGCCTCCCTGCCTGGAGAGTGGAAGCCCCAAAGGGGCAGCCTTCTGGGAGCCAGCACTACGACTTCACTCCATCAACACCTGCCAAGCTTGTTGCCAGCACTGACAAGCAGATATTGGGGGGTGCAATGGTGTGGTTGAGGCCAGAGTACTGCCTCAGGTGTCATGATCCCAGGCCCTGGGAAATCTAGGGGAAGAGACCAAGCAGAAGGCACAAGGTGACCTTGTGCCACTAGGACCTCCCAGATGGAGAGAACAAGTGTCCCCACCAAGACCTGAGGGCACAACCCTGCCGTCGTCCACCGATTTGGAAGAGTCCTCGGGGGACCTACTGGTCATAATGGAGCCCCACACAATCAGAACAAGCACTTGAAAAACTCGGCAAGGCCCCTTTAAGAATGCTCCTGTGTGGCCAGCCATCATGGGCCTCCTTAGAGAGATTCCTTGAAGGAGATCAGGAATGCAGCATCACAGCCTAGAAGTGCTTGCCCCACTATCAAAACAAACAAAGCTTTCCATGTTTTCTTCGCAGAATTCAAAAAGAAAAATAGCACTTAAGATACACCTTATCATCACCTGTCACTGGGAGAGTCACTGTGGCACGAAGAGTCCACATTTCCCATTGGGAAGTCCCTACTTTAGATATTGTCTCTTCCACAAAAGGCATAAGGAGAGCTTAGACATACCCCAGTGCTTGAGTCACCCCATCTGTGAGATAGGGCCAACGAGACTCACCTACCCTACAGGGCTGTTGTATGAGTTGCAACAAGACACAAGGGTCAGGATTCTCCATTGCCTCTCAACAATTCCCCAGGGACCCAGTATTCTACTCACCTTCATTCTCTTCCTCTTCTCACTCTTCTTTCTGGGCACTTTTACATCTAGTTCCTTAAATATTTCCCAATTGTGTAGGGGTTCTCCACATCTGAGGGCCCCTCAGTGGCAATGTCGGTGTCCTTATCCAAGGATGCTTCAGGGTGTAAGTTAGGGTGGATACTGACATCCAACCCAATTCCGCCTTGGTGTTCCACAAGCTCTTTGGGTGAATATTTGCTCCTTTACCCTGAAGGAAGGAGACTCCCATCTCCTTTGTCCCCCCATCTTCATCCATATGAGACATGGAAAGGACTTGAGCTATTGACGTGATCCTTCCTATGCACCTTCCTTTCCCACTGAGTGGTCCTCACCAGCTCTTCTTACTTTAATGTCCCCCCACTTAACCCAAACATCCCTTGCTTTCTTTCCCTGTCTCCTCTAATAATAAGCATCTAGTCAGTTAAGCACATACACTTAAGGCCCATTCACATGTTATGTTCAACACTCATACGACGAGTGTACAATGTACACAGGTAAAGATCTGTACACAGGGCAGTCATTCACATGTTATGCTGAGTGCAGTACAGAAGCACACTTCCTATCTGTACCATAATAGGAAACAGATTTGAAGGAAATACCACTACTACTAATAATAATAACAAACAAACAAACTTTATTTGTTAGCTGCCCCATAGCAAATTGTTCTCTGGCCTATATCATGGCCTATATCCAGGTTCACTTTTAAAATAAACACAGGCACAGCCATTCACACAAAAGTGTACAGGTGTACAGACATCTGTACACTCGTACCGCATAATGTCTGAATCAGACTTTAGACAGTAATGCTGTATTAGTGGCCAGACACGTGAAACATCTTGCGTGATCTGTGTCATGTGGAAATGTCATGTGTGTTTCTTTAGATACAAGTCAAGCCTCTCTTTTGAATTCAATAACACATATTTTTATTTCTATTTTAAACCTGTGGGTGGTCAGTTCTTTTGAGAAGTGGTCTATAATGTGACTCACTGATTTTTTTTTGTTGAACCCTGTTTGCTCTTTGTGACATCACTCTCTGTGACATTACCAACTGCCTTTTCTCAACTGTCAGCTGCTCAGAAATTTCTGGTGGGAGCAAAAGGGGTTGATTTCTGCCATCCCTGGAGCCATTCCCATCACTGAATGAGAGAGAGGAGCTGGGAGAGGAGCTGCTTCCTTCTCGCCTCTGCTTTCCTCTGCCGGGATTAGCAGAAAGGTTGATCTCCAGATGATGCAGTTAAAGGCTTCAAGGACACCAGCAGGCCTTTCTCTCCTGGGCGCCTTCAGCATCGTGCCAGGTGCAGGATAAAGATCATGATGGAGGGTAAGGGGCTTCTCTTCTGTGCTGGGAAGCGTTTCATCAAGTGGTGAGGAGTTTCAAGGGCAGCCCTGGCTTTCCTCTGTTCCCTTTGGAGGAGAAAGTAGAGCCTGAACCAGCTGCACCCAATAAGGGCTGAAGAGACCAGCTACAGGGTGGAGACCTGCAGGCCCCCATTTAAGCCCTGCTGAGTCTAGATGGCCCTTGCTACAATCGCATGTTTAGCTGTGTTTCCTAATGTTTGAGTCTCTGTCTGTCCAGCATCCAGGCTCTGCTGGCTTATCTCCTGGGGCCTTTGTCTTTTCCTGTTATTCCTTTCTGCAGGAGTTCTCTGGTCCTTGTCCAAACTGTCTTCCTCTCCTCTTTTTAGGCCTGGTCTCCGCTTGGCCTAGCAGCCTTCCCTGAGCTGGGCCTGTGCCAAAGTAAAAGTGCCAGGAGAAGGAGTGGGAATCGGAAAAGAATGAAGGCAAAGCAAGCAACGGAGGATCCTGATAGCTGTGTCTCCTGATCCATACTACAGTCCTGTAAGGTAGGCGAGTCTTGTTGGTTCCATATCACAGATGGGATAACTGAGGCTTTGGGGTTTGCCTGAAGTCTTCTGAGGCCAGATCCAAAGCAGGGACTTCCAGATGAGTCAGCCAGACTCCTGGTCAGCCGGTCCTAGTAGCTCTCCTAGTTACAGAGAGGGCTTTGGGAAGAAGCTGGGTCCATCTTATAGAAAGTAGGTGCTCTTTGTGTCTCTGAATTCTGTGGGGGAAACATGGAAAACTCTGCTGTGTTTGGGTTGTGGGGCAAGCACTGCTGGGCTGTGATGCTGCGTTCCTGGTCTCTTCCAAGGAATCTCTCCAAAGATTGGGGAAAGGAGGCTTGCCTTCTCCCCATGGCTCTGTTCTATGCTGAGAGCATCTGGGGCTCTTTCCCCCAGCAAGTGCTCCAAGATGGCCCCTGAGGCCCACGAGAGGTAGGCCCCAAAGTTAAACCAGCTGTCACTGGGGTAGGTGGTGTGGGGCTCATCTGAGCCAGGCCGTGCAATCCCAGTCTGGGAGCAAAATGAGCAGGTGTGGGGAAGAGATGCCCCTGAGGCCCGTGGGGAGTTGCAGGGAGGGAAGGAGAATCGTGTGGAGTGTCTCTTGTTTCAATCTGCCAATCAGCCCTATAGGGTAGGCAAGTCTCCTCTGGCAGATGGGAAGCCTGAGGCCCTGGGGTTTTCCTGATAGAGGCGGGATCCAGTGGGGGCTGTCAGACTGCTAGTGCAGCCTCTTGGCCCTGTGCTACTCCAGTCTCCAAGTTATGAAGAGGGCCTTGGTGAGAAGAAATTGGGGGGTTTTTTAGCCTCTCTTAATGTCTCTCTGCCACTTAAGTAAAATACATTTTAAAAATATTGCACAAAGTTGACTGAAATGCAGCAAACTGGAAGGAGGTGGCAGCTAGCAGGCGGTCCTGGGACTGGATTTGTGGAAAGTGCTACAGAAGTCAAGTGTGTGGAGGGGGTTGCAGGAAGGCCTGGTCCCTGCAGCTGTGTGGAAGACAAGGGCCAGATCGCAATGCTCAGTCGCAGTGAATGGGCCCCGTGAGCAGGGGGGGCTGGTCAGTAAGGGCAGGGGGGCTCTTCCCCCTCACCCCCCAGAATCCCAGGAGGACAGGGGCAGAGGGGAGCATCTCCAGTCAGTGTCCCAGGAGCAGAAAAGGAAGGACTTGCCTAACTGATGTACCAGGCTAGAAGGATTCAGTATCACTTACTGCCTGGCTTTGTGTTTTCATTTTTGAATTCCTGTGTGTCTCCTTGGTTCCCTGTGCCTGCCTCTCAATGTGTGTGCCAAGGTAGGCTTGAGGTGAATATGCCCTAAATATTCTGTTTTCTCAGTATATTCTCACGGGGGCTGGGGGTGGGAATAGGAAATTGTGAGTAATTCCTACTGAGCATTAAAATATTTGGAAAACATTCTCCAAATAATTCTCCCAGCAGCCTCATTGGCAAATGAGAGCTGAACTTTTAATCTGCTTAGAAATGCAGATACAGTTAATTACCCAGCAGTTATAGCCCATTATTGCTGTGACACCTCCTCCTCTCCCATACTTAATTTACAGATTCACTGTAAAACTGACTCCTGATTCAGTAAGAATTTCCCTTTTTTGTTACTTTGATTTTTAAAATTAATCTCAGCCTGTTCAGAATCATCATAGCAGGAATGTTAGCATTGAGGAACAGGAGCAGCCCATCAAGACACACGTTTATGTCCTCTTTTCTGCAAACTGACCTTGGAAAAGCAGAATTAAACACAAAATTGTGAAATGTAAAACCCCACATTTGGTGTGCTGATTGTGTGGTGTCTGTTTACCACAAGACAACTGGAGTATGACTCAGGGAGGCGTGAGTTTGAATCCCCCACTCAGCCATGAAAGCCACTGTGTGTGACTGTGGGCCCACATGCTTGTCTCTCAGCCCAAACTACATCTCTGATGGTTGTGAGGATAATAATCATCATGTAAAAATACGACGATGGATATTCATATATTGCTTTTCAACAGCAGTTCCCAAAGCGATTTACAAAGAGAAATAAAAATAAAGATGGATCCCTGTCCCCAAAGGGCTCACAATCGAAAAAGAAACCTAAGGCAGACACCAGCAACAGCCACTGGAGGGATGCTGTGCCTGGGTTGGATGGGGCCTGTTGCTTGCCCCCTGCAATGGTAAACCCAAAGAAAACCACAGCGCTCTGTGGGCGCCAGGAGTCAAAATTGACTTGACGGCACACTTTACCCTGCCATAGAAATATATGGCACTGTCTATATTGCACTGTCCTCTTTGCCTTCTCCATACTCCATAATCTTAATCTTGACCAATCCCAAACTGAAAGAAGTGTGCACACAAATTCTAAACTTCAGACAAAGATCTTCATAAAGAGAAGAATAGGCAGCAGACACTTACCCATTGTTCCAAGAAAAGAGGTCAATCTCTCTCTCTCTCTCTCTCTCTGTATTAAGATTAAGAGAGGCTAGAAAACATCCCGTTCCTTTTTACCAAGGCCCTCTTCATAACGTGGAGACTGGAGTAGCACAGGGCCAAGAGGCTGCACTAGCAGTCTGACAGCCCCCACTGGATGCTGCCTCTATCAGGAAAACCCCAGCTCCAAAAGGATCTCTCCAAACTGGGTGAGTGGGCGACAAAATGTCAAATGTGGTTCAATGTAAGCAAGTGTAAAGTGATGCATATTGGTATTTTAAAAACCCCAACTTGACATATACACTGATGGGGTCTGAGCTGTCAGTGGCTGACCAGGAGAGAGAGCTTGAGGTCATGGTGGACAGCTCATTGAAAGTGTCCTCAGTGTGCGACAGCTGTGAAAAAAGGCCAATTCTGTGCTAGGGACCATAAG
This sequence comes from Hemicordylus capensis, assembly GCF_027244095.1. NCBI lineage: Eukaryota > Metazoa > Chordata > Lepidosauria > Squamata > Cordylidae > Hemicordylus > Hemicordylus capensis. The sequence continues at coordinate 165,141,683 of NC_069658.1, forward strand.
GAAGGGGACGGAAAATAAAAATGTTAGTATTATAATGCCCTTATACAAATCTATGGTGTGGCCAGATTTGGAGTACTGCGCACAGTTCTGGTCACCGTATTTTAAGAAGGACATTGTCGAACTGGAAAAGGTGCAGAAGAGGGCAACCAAGACAATCAGGGGCCTAGAACTAGGGGCATATCTAGGGGAAATAGTGCCTAGGGCAAGCACTGAAATGGCACTCCTGTCCAAACAGGGATGATGGGACTTGTAGTCAACAATATCTGGAAATGCCTGTTAAAAGGAACACTGTACCATCTAGAGTAGAACACTGTACCATCTAGACATGGTTGTTGATCAAAACCTGAAAACATGAGCCATCTCTGTAAAAGACTTAGAACAGCAGTCAGGAGTTATGTGAGGATTCCAAGTTTCATTTTCGGTCTCATCTCATGCTTTAAAAAAACAAAACAAAAAAAACCCGTGACTTTGTCCTAGAGTATCACCTGCCCAAATAGCCACTAGCAAAATAGGGAAAGAAGAAGGTGGTGGTGGTGGTGGTGGTGGGGTGTCTATAAACCAGTGAATGATTCCTGCCAGCCTTTGTCTTGTGATGACTGTTGGCTCATGATGGGGTATATGTGCATTCACCACACTAGTGCTTACTTTGCCACCAGGAGGGAGGAGGATACATTAGTTTGCCACACGAGACAGAGGAATTTGCATTTGCAACAGGAGCAGACAGCCAAGTTCTGGCAGGGCCAAAACCAGCCCCTGCCAGACTAAGAAATCATTGTCATTTGCCCCTTCCTGTCACAAGCAGTGTGCTGTTCTTTTATTATTGACTCTAACTCTCAGATATCCCAGTCATGGATGGAAAATTCAGGGTCAATTTACAAGAGACACATTTTCTACATGGAAGTTTCTTCTGTGCAGGTGTTGTGCAGAAAGTTTTGTGTAGTGACCACCAGGGGCATAGCAAGGTTGGAATGGGCCCAGAGCTGAGATTTTAAAATGGGCCCCCAGCCCCTCAAAGTCCAGGGCCTCCACACATCCCAGGCCCCCAAGGATTTAAGTCTGATATTTCAAAATAAGTATGCTGCCTGGAAATACATTTCACTGAATACACACACGCACACTTCACAGTATATAGTGATAGACATTGAGTACTATATATTTGTGCTACTTTTAATGCCTAGAACACACCAGAAACACTAATTATTAAAATGGCCTCCTCGCTGCAGATTAGCAAAGGAGACTTTCAACCATGCAGGGTGAGCCTATGTTTGTTTTCTCAGAATTCTTGAACAAATTCAGTCAAGTTTGATTCCAGGAGGTTTTTCACATGAGGCTTTTAAAGCCCTTTAACACACACCTCCTCTGGAATGGAGGTGCTGCATTCACATGTTGGCCAGATTTATCCTGAAGTCCCTACAAGTTATTGGGGAGCAGTTCACACGCAATTCAGGTTTTTCCACTGCTCGTTAGAGTGCAGCCTGATTTATATCCAGCATATTAGAAGATGCTCTTATACAAAAGTTCTCATGTCTGAGCAAGTTACAGTCTTCATATGCTCATTGTAAGAGAGCAACTAATCATTGGTTTGACACATGCTGTAGGACACTATGTAAACAATTGAAGAGTATTTCCAGACAGTATAGATCGGGCTCAGAACACTCCCACCAATCTATTTTCAGATAAAGAAAACATACAAAAGCCGTCTCAAATTTGCTAAACATCAAGCCTCACCAAATGACAATGGATATTCATATACTGCTTTTCAACAGAAGTTCCCCAAGCGATTTACACAGAGAAATAAAAATAAAGATGGATCCCTGTCCCAAAGGGCTCACAATCGAAAAAGAACCCTAAGACAGACGCCAGCAACAGCCACTGGAGGGATGCTGTGCTGGGGTTGGATGGGGCCTGTTGCTTGCCCTCTGCAGTGGTAAACCCAAAGAAAACCACAGGGCTCTGTGGGCGCCAGGAGTCAAAACTGACTTGACGGCACACTTTACCTTACAAATGCCATCGGTATATAAATATCAGAGCATCAGCACTTTAAAAGGTGTCTCTTTGCTCAGTTAGCTGGGGTAGCTGCTAATTGAGTCAAGTTAAGTAGCTAATTGCTAAACTTTATTTCCTTAAAACTACTTGCTTTCATAAAACTCCCCTGCCTTGTCTAGCACTCCTCTGTGTATATGGAGATTGTAGCAAATCCTAAGAGATCAAAGGTAAAGGTAGACTGTGCCGTCGAGTCGGTATCGACTCCTAGTGAGCAGGAGTGGTTTACCATTACCATCTCCCATGCAGTACGAGATGATGCCTTTCAGCACCTTCCTGCTGCTGCCCCATATAGGTGTTCCCCATAGTCTGGGAAACATACCACCAGGGATTTGAACTGGCAACCTCTGGCAGTCATGTCATTTCCCTGCTGTGCCATTGAGTAGCTCCTAAGAGATTAGCAAAGCATAAGAAATCTTTCTCTATTTCACAGTGTTGAAGAACCTCTTGAATTTATCTTCCCAGAAGATGGAGAGGTAAGTCTGACTCCTACCACCTCCAGAGGCCAGACTGTCAGAGAGCTACATAGGAAAAGACAGCAGTCCACAGATATCAAATGTGTTGAGAAAGGAGCGTACTTCCTCTCTGTTGCTACTGAGCGCAGCACTGAACGCTGCCAATACGAGAATGCAGGTTTAGGCTAGGCAGTAGGAATGCTTTCCCAAATGGGAGAAGGGTTGCCAAGGTCACCTCATGGAGTCCTGGGCTCCTCTTTGCTGATGGTTTTCAGACAGAAGCCAGATAACGATGATCTCCAAGGAGGCTTCCCACTCTAAAATGCCATGATTCTGCTGTGATCGTCACATTGAGTCTGCAAGGGATCTGCAAGTCCCGTCCCCCCCCCGACACCCAGACTGATTCTATTTGCCCCCCAAGTTGACTGCAGTTATGAGGAAGCAGATTTAAGCTAAGCCTTGAGAATAATTTCCCACGGGAGAGATGTCTGCAGAGGTACACACAACCATCCCAAGTACAGATATAGATAGTATAGAGGTACACTCGCACATATACTTGTGAACACATTTTTAATGTCAATAATTGGTAAAGAGGGACCAGTGATGCATGGATTTATTTTTCTGATTGAATCCCTTCCCTTGATGGGAGTTGCAGCCCAACAACATCTGGGACCAAGTTTGAGAATCTCTTGTCTGTTGGCTTCCCAGAGGCATCCAGTGAGCCCCTATGGGGAAACAGCATGCTGGATTAGATAGGCCTTGGGTCTGATCCAGCAGGGCTGTTAGGTTCTTAACAGTCAGGTATGATGGGAGTTGTAGTCCAACTTCTATTTCCAGTCATTCTCTTCAGCCTGACCTACTTTACAGGACTACTGTGAGGACAGAAGAATTGCATATTCAGAGGTCCCGGCAGTAAGGGCAGATATAAATTCCAGAAGCCAAGGGTTGTTAAAATTGGGTCCCCAGATGTTTTGGGACTAGAATTCCCATCATCCTCAGCTACAAAACCCTGCAGGAGTATTGCATGTCTTGTTGATCAAAAGGGAATCATGCATGTTTGGAATGGAAGGGTCCTTGTAAGAGCCCTGAAAAGTCAGAAGTTAGATTACACAGAAGTTATATTAGAAGTTACAAATATTTTAAAGTTGATGCTTATGCTTTATTTTAAAAATATTTCTATATTTCATATTGAAAAGACTCTTGGTTAAAACAACGCAGGGTTGTGTACAGCCCATCGGATCCCTCTACTACATCTTGGTTTCTCCCAAGACGTGCTCAAGAGAGATTTCCATAGAGATCTGCTTCCACAGACATGACACTTTCATCTTGCTTCTGCTTCCTTGCAATAGCTGCCACTTGAAGCACTAGAGGGGTGGGGAGGGATAGCTATTCACAGCAATTAGCCAAGAAGCTAGGGATGACCCACCTGTAGCTCAGCAGGTGCTGTTGGACTAGAACTCGCATCATCCCCAGCTGCTGTGTTGAGACTACAGATGATCACCCCCATCAAAACAGGTGGCTGGGGATGGTAGAAGTTGGAGTATGGTGGGAGTGGTAATCCAACACTGTGATAACAAATATAGTCCCCTGATGCAAATCCATGGTGAAAAGCATCGTGAAAGAAAGCATCAGGGTTTGGGCAACAGCTTGTATAAGGGGGCTGGATAAAGAAATCAACATGAAAATAGGAAGGTTGAAACTAAGGGCCAATAAGGGAAGGCCATTAAAGTAACACCTTGATCTGAATTTAAGATGCTATTACCCCAAATGATTTGATGTTAAAACTCAGGGTCACGACGTAAATACAGAATCCTGCTGTTTTAGGTAAGTAAATGTTTAACATATATTAAACTGCCACCCATTCCTGGAGGGCCGCCCGCCCGTTGGTTCTTTCCTCCTGCCTCCCAAATGACTTGATGTTAAAACTCAGGTTCATGACATAAATTCAGAATCCTGCTGTTTTAGGTAAGTAAATGTTTAAAATATATTAAACTGCCACCCATTCCTGGAGGGCCGTCCACCCGTTCGTTCCTTCCTCCTGCCGGACCCCACAAGGCTTGGCGTTCCTTCCTCCTGCCGGACCCCACAAGGCTTGGCGTTCCTTCCTCCTGCCGGACCCCACAAGGCTTGGCGTTCCTTCCTCCTGCCGGACCCCACAAGGCTTGGCGTTCCTTCCTCCTGCCGGACCCCACAAGGCTTGGCGTTCCTTCCTCCTGCCGGACCCCACAAGGCTTGGCGTTCCTTCCTCCTGCCGGACCCCACAAGGCTTGGCGTTCCTTCCTCCTGCCGGACCCCACAAGGCTTGGCGTTCCTTCCTCCTGCCGGACCCCACAAGGCTTGGCGTTCCTTCCTCCTGCCGGACCCCACAAGGCTTGGCGTTCCTTCCTCCTGCCGGACCCCACAAGGCTTGGCGTTCCTTCCTCCTGCCGGACCCCACAAGGCTTGGCGTTCCTTCCTCCTGCCGGACCCCACAAGGCTTGGCGTTCCTTCCTCCTGCCGGACCCCACAAGGCTTGGCGTTCCTTCCTCCTGCCGGACCCCACAAGGCTTGGCGTTCCTTCCTCCTGCCGGACCCCACAAGGCTTGGCGTTCCTTCCTCCTGCCGGACCCCACAAGGCTTGGCGTTCCTTCCTCCTGCCGGACCCCACAAGGCTTGGCGTTCCTTCCTCCTGCCGGACCCCACAAGGCTTGGCGTTCCTTCCTCCTGCCGGACCCCACAAGGCTTGGCGTTCCTTCCTCCTGCCGGACCCCACAAGGCTTGGCGTTCCTTCCTCCTGCCGGACCCCACAAGGCTTGGCGTTCCTTCCTCCTGCCGGACCCCACAAGGCTTGGCGTTCCTTCCTCCTGCCGGACCCCACAAGGCTTGGCGTTCCTTCCTCCTGCCGGACCCCACAAGGCTTGGCGTTCCTTCCTCCTGCCGGACCCCACAAGGCTTGGCGTTCCTTCCTCCTGCCGGACCCCACAAGGCTTGGCGTTCCTTCCTCCTGCCGGACCCCACAAGGCTTGGCGTTCCTTCCTCCTGCCGGACCCCACAAGGCTTGGCGTTCCTTCCTCCTGCCGGACCCCACAAGGCTTGGCGTTCCTTCCTCCTGCCGGACCCCACAAGGCTTGGCGTTCCTTCCTCCTGCCGGACCCCACAAGGCTTGGCGTTCCTTCCTCCTGCCGGACCCCACAAGGCTTGGCGTTCCTTCCTCCTGCCGGACCCCACAAGGCTTGGCGTTCCTTCCTCCTGCCGGACCCCACAAGGCTTGGCGTTCCTTCCTCCTGCCGGACCCCACAAGGCTTGGCGTTCCTTCCTCCTGCCGGACCCCACAAGGCTTGGCGTTCCTTCCTCCTGCCGGACCCCACAAGGCTTGGCGTTCCTTCCTCCTGCCGGACCCCACAAGGCTTGGCGTTCCTTCCTCCTGCCGGACCCCACAAGGCTTGGCGTTCCTTCCTCCTGCCGGACCCCACAAGGCTTGGCGTTCCTTCCTCCTGCCGGACCCCACAAGGCTTGGCGTTCCTTCCTCCTGCCGGACCCCACAAGGCTTGGCGTTCCTTCCTCCTGCCGGACCCCACAAGGCTTGGCGTTCCTTCCTCCTGCCGGACCCCACAAGGCTTGGCGTTCCTTCCTCCTGCCGGACCCCACAAGGCTTGGCGTTCCTTCCTCCTGCCGGACCCCACAAGGCTTGGCGTTCCTTCCTCCTGCCGGACCCCACAAGGCTTGGCGTTCCTTCCTCCTGCCGGACCCCACAAGGCTTGGCGTTCCTTCCTCCTGCCGGACCCCACAAGGCTTGGCGTTCCTTCCTCCTGCCGGACCCCACAAGGCTTGGCGTTCCTTCCTCCTGCCGGACCCCACAAGGCTTGGCGTTCCTTCCTCCTGCCGGACCCCACAAGGCTTGGCGTTCCTTCCTCCTGCCGGACCCCACAAGGCTTGGCGTTCCTTCCTCCTGCCGGACCCCACAAGGCTTGGCGTTCCTTCCTCCTGCCGGACCCCACAAGGCTTGGCGTTCCTTCCTCCTGCCGGACCCCACAAGGCTTGGCGTTCCTTCCTCCTGCCGGACCCCACAAGGCTTGGCGTTCCTTCCTCCTGCCGGACCCCACAAGGCTTGGCGTTCCTTCCTCCTGCCGGACCCCACAAGGCTTGGCGTTCCTTCCTCCTGCCGGACCCCACAAGGCTTGGCGTTCCTTCCTCCTGCCGGACCCCACAAGGCTTGGCGTTCCTTCCTCCTGCCGGACCCCACAAGGCTTGGCGTTCCTTCCTCCTGCCGGACCCCACAAGGCTTGGCGTTCCTTCCTCCTGCCGGACCCCACAAGGCTTGGCGTTCCTTCCTCCTGCCGGACCCCACAAGGCTTGGCGTTCCTTCCTCCTGCCGGACCCCACAAGGCTTGGCGTTCCTTCCTCCTGCCGGACCCCACAAGGCTTGGCGTTCCTTCCTCCTGCCGGACCCCACAAGGCTTGGCGTTCCTTCCTCCTGCCGGACCCCACAAGGCTTGGCGTTCCTTCCTCCTGCCGGACCCCACAAGGCTTGGCGTTCCTTCCTCCTGCCGGACCCCACAAGGCTTGGCGTTCCTTCCTCCTGCCGGACCCCACAAGGCTTGGCGTTCCTTCCTCCTGCCGGACCCCACAAGGCTTGGCGTTCCTTCCTCCTGCCGGACCCCACAAGGCTTGGCGTTCCTTCCTCCTGCCGGACCCCACAAGGCTTGGCGTTCCTTCCTCCTGCCGGACCCCACAAGGCTTGGCGTTCCTTCCTCCTGCCGGACCCCACAAGGCTTGGCGTTCCTTCCTCCTGCCGGACCCCACAAGGCTTGGCGTTCCTTCCTCCTGCCGGACCCCACAAGGCTTGGCGTTCCTTCCTCCTGCCGGACCCCACAAGGCTTGGCGTTCCTTCCTCCTGCCGGACCCCACAAGGCTTGGCGTTCCTTCCTCCTGCCGGACCCCACAAGGCTTGGCGTTCCTTCCTCCTGCCGGACCCCACAAGGCTTGGCGTTCCTTCCTCCTGCCGGACCCCACAAGGCTTGGCGTTCCTTCCTCCTGCCGGACCCCACAAGGCTTGGCGTTCCTTCCTCCTGCCGGACCCCACAAGGCTTGGCGTTCCTTCCTCCTGCCGGACCCCACAAGGCTTGGCGTTCCTTCCTCCTGCCGGACCCCACAAGGCTTGGCGTTCCTTCCTCCTGCCGGACCCCACAAGGCTTGGCGTTCCTTCCTCCTGCCGGACCCCACAAGGCTTGGCGTTCCTTCCTCCTGCCGGACCCCACAAGGCTTGGCGTTCCTTCCTCCTGCCGGACCCCACAAGGCTTGGCGTTCCTTCCTCCTGCCGGACCCCACAAGGCTTGGCGTTCCTTCCTCCTGCCGGACCCCACAAGGCTTGGCGTTCCTTCCTCCTGCCGGACCCCACAAGGCTTGGCGTTCCTTCCTCCTGCCGGACCCCACAAGGCTTGGCGTTCCTTCCTCCTGCCGGACCCCACAAGGCTTGGCGTTCCTTCCTCCTGCCGGACCCCACAAGGCTTGGCGTTCCTTCCTCCTGCCGGACCCCACAAGGCTTGGCGTTCCTTCCTCCTGCCGGACCCCACAAGGCTTGGCGTTCCTTCCTCCTGCCGGACCCCACAAGGCTTGGCGTTCCTTCCTCCTGCCGGACCCCACAAGGCTTGGCGTTCCTTCCTCCTGCCGGACCCCACAAGGCTTGGCGTTCCTTCCTCCTGCCGGACCCCACAAGGCTTGGCGTTCCTTCCTCCTGCCGGACCCCACAAGGCTTGGCGTTCCTTCCTCCTGCCGGACCCCACAAGGCTTGGCGTTCCTTCCTCCTGCCGGACCCCACAAGGCTTGGCGTTCCTTCCTCCTGCCGGACCCCACAAGGCTTGGCGTTCCTTCCTCCTGCCGGACCCCACAAGGCTTGGCGTTCCTTCCTCCTGCCGGACCCCACAAGGCTTGGCGTTCCTTCCTCCTGCCGGACCCCACAAGGCTTGGCGTTCCTTCCTCCTGCCGGACCCCACAAGGCTTGGCGTTCCTTCCTCCTGCCGGACCCCACAAGGCTTGGCGTTCCTTCCTCCTGCCGGACCCCACAAGGCTTGGCGTTCCTTCCTCCTGCCGGACCCCACAAGGCTTGGCGTTCCTTCCTCCTGCCGGACCCCACAAGGCTTGGCGTTCCTTCCTCCTGCCGGACCCCACAAGGCTTGGCGTTCCTTCCTCCTGCCGGACCCCACAAGGCTTGGCGTTCCTTCCTCCTGCCGGACCCCACAAGGCTTGGCGTTCCTTCCTCCTGCCGGACCCCACAAGGCTTGGCGTTCCTTCCTCCTGCCGGACCCCACAAGGCTTGGCGTTCCTTCCTCCTGCCGGACCCCACAAGGCTTGGCGTTCCTTCCTCCTGCCGGACCCCACAAGGCTTGGCGTTCCTTCCTCCTGCCGGACCCCACAAGGCTTGGCGTTCCTTCCTCCTGCCGGACCCCACAAGGCTTGGCGTTCCTTCCTCCTGCCGGACCCCACAAGGCTTGGCGTTCCTTCCTCCTGCCGGACCCCACAAGGCTTGGCGTTCCTTCCTCCTGCCGGACCCCACAAGGCTTGGCGTTCCTTCCTCCTGCCGGACCCCACAAGGCTTGGCGTTCCTTCCTCCTGCCGGACCCCACAAGGCTTGGCGTTCCTTCCTCCTGCCGGACCCCACAAGGCTTGGCGTTCCTTCCTCCTGCCGGACCCCACAAGGCTTGGCGTTCCTTCCTCCTGCCGGACCCCACAAGGCTTGGCGTTCCTTCCTCCTGCCGGACCCCACAAGGCTTGGCGTTCCTTCCTCCTGCCGGACCCCACAAGGCTTGGCGTTCCTTCCTCCTGCCGGACCCCACAAGGCTTGGCGTTCCTTCCTCCTGCCGGACCCCACAAGGCTTGGCGTTCCTTCCTCCTGCCGGACCCCACAAGGCTTGGCGTTCCTTCCTCCTGCCGGACCCCACAAGGCTTGGCGTTCCTTCCTCCTGCCGGACCCCACAAGGCTTGGCGTTCCTTCCTCCTGCCGGACCCCACAAGGCTTGGCGTTCCTTCCTCCTGCCGGACCCCACAAGGCTTGGCGTTCCTTCCTCCTGCCGGACCCCACAAGGCTTGGCGTTCCTTCCTCCTGCCGGACCCCACAAGGCTTGGCGTTCCTTCCTCCTGCCGGACCCCACAAGGCTTGGCGTTCCTTCCTCCTGCCGGACCCCACAAGGCTTGGCGTTCCTTCCTCCTGCCGGACCCCACAAGGCTTTTCCAGTTGTTTTCTCATTTTGTCTTAGTTTATTTCAATTCTTGTGTCTGTCCTTGGTTCCCTTTTCTTGTTTCCCCTGGAACTATATTTGGGGCCCTTCAACTTTATTTGGGCAATGTCCCCCAGAAGTTTTGTATGTGAAATTTTTGTACTTTAATTTGCCTCTATCTTAAATGTTATCTTTAAATTTTTGTACAGCCTATTGGATCCCTCTGCTGCCCTTTGATTTCTCTTGGACCAGCTCGACAGATGTTTCCATAGTAGTCTCTTTCCACATGTTTCATGTTTCTGCTGCTTGTTTGCTGTAGCTGCCACTTGAGCCCTCATGTTAAATATGCTAAATAAAATAAATGTGTGGTTTTGTGGGGCAGCGGGTGGGGCTATCTATTCACAGCATTTAGGCTCTGGCCGGGTGGAGTTGTGGTGTTAAGAGGGGGCAGGGCAGCAAACTGATTCTCTACAGAGCAGACATCCAAAAGCAAGAGAAATGGCACAGAGGAAGCCGAGAGGCTAGAGATTGCCCGACGCTCCCCAGCTCTTGTTGGATTACAACTCCCATCATCCCCAGCTTCTCTTGTTCAGGACTACAGCTCCCATCACCCCCTGCCATAAAGCTTGGCTGGGGGTGATAGAAGCTGTCCTCCAATCACCGCCAGCCACCTTGTATTGTGGCATGAGTTGATGGGAGTTCAACAACAGCTAGAAAACCTCAGGCTGGCCACACCTGCAATAACAAATACAGTCCCCTGATGTAAATCCAGATCTTCTTATGAAGAGAACCATCACGTTTTGAGCAATGGCTTGTTGGGGGGGCAGATAAATAAATCAACATGAAAACCAGGCAGTTGAAACAGAGGGTCGTGAAGAAAACACCACTTAAGTAGCTCACACTTGTTTCCTTTTTCTTCTCTCTCCGCTATACCAGCAAAGAAGAGCTTCCCTTTCAACATCTAACAAACGATCCCATCCTGCTTCTGACGCACTGTTATCAACACGAGTGCTGAGGTTGGCCCAGCCGGGTAAATATGCATTGACACAATGACAAATCTCTCCGGTGGCTGAGCGGAATGGTGGGCCCTAGAGAAGGCAGGAAGAGGCTGAGGAGAGCAACCCCACAACAGATGCCCATTCCCTTTTTGACGAGGTTTGCAAAAGCCTCGTGTACACTCAAGGTCATGAGGCTTTTGCAAAGAGGGGGCATAGTTTCCCGGGAAACGACTTCACCCCAGGAGTGGAATCCACACCTTAGTTTACAGAGCTCCCTTCAAACTAGTTACTGAAGTTGCAGCCCAGGTTTGCACCCGTTCCCTCTGTCCCATCTCTTGATTCCGAGTGTGGTTCCCCAACCCCCCCTTCCCCTGGCTCCGCATCCAGTGCGGGGTGCAAATGTCACATCCAGTCCTGGCAGGGTGCAAGAAACAAGGCTGGACCCCACAGTGAACCAGTCTGTAGGGCCAAGCGGGGGGCAGAGGGTGCGCTAGTGAAAGCGATCCCTGAACTCTCTTGGCCTTCTGCAGGGACACCTCGGCATCCACTCACCCCCCCAGGTGACAGTGTGGGATTAGCCGGTCGCCATTTGGGGCCGAGTAGGAATTTTCCCCATCCACCCGGATTGGCCTGGAGGTGGCTGGTTTTTTGCCTACTCTGCACTGTTGCACTGGAAGGGATTTTTGATCTGGCGGATGTTAGGAGTGGTGCCGCTAAATAGTGTAGCCCCTTGGTCACCATGGCAGGTCCAAGGAGGGGATGTAGTGCCCCACCCCATTGGTGGCAGGTGCGATTTCCCCCAGCTACACTCTAGTTCTCTGCTAAAATGAGTCAATAAAGTGATGGCCCTAGTTTCAACCCATTTCCTGTGTGCTGTCGTTTATTTCTGGGTGTGGGTGCAAAGGGAATTCATGGCAGAACGCTTGCAAGACAGTCTCAAGTAGCATTGAGTGTGAGCTATAGATCCACAAAGGCAAGCTTTACAAAGAGGCAGAATCCGAAATTCAGGAGAAGCATGAGTTGCTCCTTCTGCTCTAGCCAGGTCTTCTGCTCCTCCAACCCCACAAATGGCGGTCTGGTTCATACTCACACAATCAAGTGGCAAAGCTCTGCATAGACTGTATCACTTCAGGCTGCAAGTGGAAGGTAGGGTTTTTAAATGCTCTCCCTCATAATAGTTTTTTTTAAAAAATAGCATGTTGGGAACAAGTGTTCAACTCAGGGGTGCAAACAGAGAAAAAGCTTAAGGAGCACCTCATTAATTTTATTTTGTGGATAGGTATGGGCTATTAGAGGCATAGTGGGGAAGTAACTTGCCTAGGGAGCAAGAGGATGCTGGTTCAAATCCCCGCTGGTATATTTCCCAGACTATGGGAAACACCGATATCGGGCAGCAGCGATATAGGAAGATGCTGAAAGGCATCATCTCATACTGCCGGGAGATGGCAATGGTCAACCCCTTCCCAATTCTACCAAAGACAACCACATGGCTCTGTGGTTGCCAGGAGTTGGCAGGTGGTGTGATAAAATGCAGGGGAAACTGCTCAATTGGTTAAGGGTGATGTGCACTCTTGGTTCAGTCTAACCCTTTCCCTTCAGAGCTATTTTTCGATGTGCAGGGATCTTCTGTGGGGAGGGATGCACAAATCACACATCTGCAGCTTGAAGTGATACAATCCAGGAAAAGGTTACTCAGTGATTTTGCTGAATGTTTCAAGTATTGTCAGCAGTCTGTCTGTGAGCACAGCAAAAAGAGAATCTGGTGTTTAGTAGGTGCCAGCATGAATTTGTCACACTGGAGTAATCTCTCCTCCCTCTTTTAACAGAGTTTCTAGTTTGGTAGAGGACAGGGATGCTGTGGACAAAGTGTGCCTTGATTTCTGCAAAGCATTTGACACAGTCCCCACAATATCCTCCTTGACCTCTGTGGAGAATGGGGCCAAAAACTCCATGTTGTAGGTTTGCTTGGTCTTTATTTTGATTTATATTTAAAATGGCTGTCCATTCACCACTTGCGTTGCTGGAGTAGATGAAACCTTGACCTTTTCTCTACCCCAGGGTTGTTTTTCTGGCTGGTGTTCATCCCTGCCCCACCCCCCCTAAGTTCTGGTTTGTGTTTGCCCTGATTGGCTAATCCAGGGCGCTTTCCAGATTACACTCTGAAATTATGCAGGGATTGTGGTGTCACAACACAGGAAGTATGGAAGCACACTGAGCAGATCAGACATTGTTGTAGGGTTTAATCTGGAAAGCGCCCTCAGGAGGTGGGCAGAGTTCCAGGGATTCAAAGGGGAGGTTAGAACAGTTTAAGGAGCAGGAGAGCAGTTGGAGGAGCTGAATCGCAAAGAAGAGCTGAAGATCACACAGAGGAGCCGGATCCCTCTTGGAGCAGCTGGAGGAACAGACAGCAGCAGAACCAGACAAGGCAGCGCTGAGCAGAGAGGGAGAGAGACAGGCTTGCAGGAAAGCCAAGTGGGCTGACTAAGAGCTGCTGGTGAGGTGCCTGTTAGGGCCAGCGTGGAGTGTCCGATAATTGCTGGATGGGCTTATCTCATTTTCTTCTTATGGTTGTTAAACATTGCAAAAGCTACGTTCAAATTGGTATTTTTCCCTCTCAAGTAAAGATTTCACCTCTTGATTAAATTCTGGTGTAGTCTCTGTCTGTGTTCTCCACCCCAGGCTTAAATGCCACACCACCCTGCCTAGATTGAGTGAGAGACGGAAGGCTGATGGGCTGCCAAGTGGAGACAGCCAGGAAACATAAGGAATTCCACTTGGGGTCAGCAGCAGTAAAGCTGGTCAAATCATGGGGCTGGTTGAGACCAGACCGTGACAATCTCTCTCATAATCTGATCTATTTAACCTAACTAGCCTTTGCCTGCTGCTGCTTCTACAATTATACTGGATTCTCTGGATAAATCAGAGTGCAGCAAAATCCCCTCTAAAGCTTCTCTGAGAATTACTTGCCGCTTTCTGTAACAATTCTCTCTTTCACAAACGGAAGACCAGAATGGGCGAGGTCTATTGGTATAAAATAGCACATGGTTTCCATAGATGGTGTGTGTCTGCCATCAGGGAGCATTTATGGCTCTAGTCTGGAGAGTGCCTTCAATAGGTGGAAAGGAAAAACACATCCACTCACTCATTTCATTCCACCATTAGTGGAGATGGTTTTGTCTCTATGGCAATTACTACTGACTAATAACTTACTCCAGAGCAAGTGCACATAATGACATTCGTACCTGTAAGCCTAAATTTAATACCACAATTAGTGAAGAAGCTCTTGAAAGTTAGTTGGGTGGTAGAGCACACATTTTCATGTGCGAGGTAGCTTCAGACTTCAGTGTCTCCAATTCTGCACTCTCTCCAGGCCCATAAAAGTACGGAGGCACCTTCAGATGTGAGATTGTGCATATTTTTCAGTGTTGAGAGCCAGTGTGGTGTAGGTCTTAGGGTTTTGGACTAGGAATAGGGAGACAAAGTTTAAATTCCTGTGCAGCTGTGAAATTCAGTGGGTGTACCTTCCAGGCTCGTTGTGAGGACAGACATAACATGTACTCTGCTCTGGGATACTTGGAGGAAAGCCGGGGGTGGGGGTGGGGGAATAAAAGTAAAAACATCTGCCCATCTTATCCATCTAATGTTGTATACCTACAACAGCCCTGTAAGATAGTTTAGTATATTGCCAGTTGGGGGAGCCATGGCTAGTGGATAATGGGCTGCCAAAGGTCTGCTTCATGACTGAGTGGAGATTGGAACCAAGCAGTGTTCCCTATAAGAGGGATTCCCAGATGTTGTTGACTACAACTCCCAGAATCCCCAAGCAAAAGCCATTGCAGCTGAGGATTCTGGGAGTTGTCAACATCTGGAAATCTCTCTTAGAGGGAACACTGCAGCCAAGGGTTTTTAGCTTGTGGTTGGAACCACGACGCTGCACCAATTCTTCTGCTTGGGTCCTGATTAGTACCTGGATCATCTGAGAAGCCCATGCATGTTGCTCCAAGCTCTGAAGAGGTGGTCTGTTTTGGTATTCATTCAAGACTGAAAGAAGACGCCACGTAGCAAGCATAGGATGAAAGAGGTCCTGTGGAATGTGCAGGGCTTTGGGGAGTAGCGAGGGCGAAGGGAGGCAGGCCAAAGCTTAGGCTCGAGTTGAAGTGATTCCATCAAACAGGGCCAAAGTAAATTGGATTGCTCCCCTGAAGCATCAAACTGAATTGAGAACACATCTGAAGCACCAAGGTGATCCCCAAATCAAATCAGTGCTGATTTATTTGGCCCTGCTATCTAGCCCAGCATCCTGTTGCCCACCGTGACCAACCAGAAGTCTACAAGCAGGAGGGAGAGGCTATATGCTATCTCTAGGCTCAGTAGGGTGCTGAATGGCAGTTGTGGGGAGAAACAGTGGAAGAAGGGAGGTATGCCTTCAAGACCAATATCCACGGATAGATGTGTCCTCCATGAATTTGTCTAATCCTGTTTTAAAGCCATCTAAACTAGAGACCATCAATACACCTTGTGGCAGCAAATTCCAAAGACTGATTAAGTGCTGCTGTGTGCATGAATACAGGGAAACCTCTCTATCTGCAGATCCAACACCCATGCTTTCGTGTCTCTGCTGTCAAGTCATTGACAGCCGACCTCGGCTTACGCAGGGAAAAAAGGTGAAGAACGGGTTTATTTTGCATGTCCAGGGTGGCTGGAAATGATCCCCAAAGTCATTTCCGGCTGCCATTTTGGGAGTAGGAGCCATTTTGTGGCTCTTTTTAAAAAAGAAGACAAATGGCCAATTTGGGACTAGCGGAGGGTGGGGGTGGCAGTTTTCCTGGAAGGCTGGAGACTTTGATAGGGCACTTACTTTTGCTATTTCCCCTCATTTCCTGCCATTTTTGCCCTTTCCCCAGCCTCCAGGAACCTAAGCCCCGGATTCCCATTGCCACAATACGCCACTATCTGTGGATAATGGGGTTCACCTGTAAGTCCTTTTGTCTGTCCTAAATCGTATGCCAATCACTTTCATGGAATGACTCCTGTTCCATTTTTTTCAAAGTCCAGCAGATGGAAGTCATTAGAATAATGTTTAAAAGGATACCATTGCTCCTGTGCAGCAGGCCTTTTAAAATTGAAATCAAAATCTGGGGTCTCTTCCATTCTCAGCAGACCAGACCTCACTGGGTAATGGAATGACATCTCTTCTTTGGAGGTGCACAAAAACAGCTGCTGTGCAGCCAGCTCAGGATCCAATACCCTTGAAGTAGATGGTTTTGCATTTCACTGAGGAGGACCCAGCTTTGCTAAAAGCAGGCCAAGAAGTCCTGCACAGAGAGGAGAATTGGGGGAATGTAGCTTCTCTGGCAACCAGTGGGTGGGACAGCAAGAATGATAACAGATTGCACGCAATATCGTCAGACAGAAACCAGCTTCAAAAGGTGGAAGGCAATTCAGCAATCAAGAGAAACTCCAAAAGCCAGAAGGAAACCAGAGATGTGAAGGGGGAAATCCATGGCTTGCCAGGGGGACAACTTTCATGAAATTCCAGTTCAGCAAGCAAAACAAATAGGAATGAAAAGGAGTGTCTACCCAGTGTGTGAGAAAAGCTTGAATCGCACACCAGACTTTCATGCCCATTGGAGAATGCACACAAGAGGCAGTATAAATGCATGGAATGTGAAAATTTTACTTATTTTAATTATCAATCAATGTGTACACACAGAAAAGCCATATAAATGTCTGGAATGTGGAAAGAGCTTTTCTGATCAATCATATCTTCTTAAACAGCAAAGAATCTGCACATGGAGAAAACTGGATCAATGCTTTTTTAATTTTGTATTATACACTACATTTATAGACCACCCCATCCAAAGGCTCTGGGTGGTGCACAACCAATTTAAAAAGACATAAAACACCATCTAAAACACAGTACTTAAAACAATATAAAAACAATTCAAAAGCATTTAAAATCAATTAAAACACCCCCAAACAATTTAAAAACCTTGGAAGACCAGGCCAAACAAGTTTTCAGGGCCCTCTTAAAGGCCAACAGCGAGCCTAAATTGTGGCTATCTGCTGGGAGTGCATTCCATAGGCCAGGAGCAGCTGCAGAGAAGGCCCGGTTCTGAGTCGCCACCAGACGTACCGGTGGCAACAGGAGATGGAACTTTCCAGATGACCTCATCGTGAGATAGGGATCATACAGAAGAAAGCACTCTCTAATGTAACCCAGACCCAAGCCCTTCAGGGCTTTAAAGGTAATAACTGGCACTTTGTGTTTTGCCCGGAAACATATCAGCAACCAGTGCAACTCTTTAAAAACAGGCATAATCTGGTCTCTCCAGGTTACCCCAGAGACCAGTCTGGCTGCCGCATTTTGAACTAACTGAATTTTTCGTACGAGTGTAAGAGATTTTTGACTCCCCCAAAACTCCTGCAACCAGGAATAAATGAGGGCTCCAAAAATCCCCACATTCATAGACGTGGGTCCTTTCTGATGGTACTGGCTGCCAAGAATCCCAAGACCCAAGAAGACACGAGGAGAAGTGAAGAGATTATATTTAATCAAAACAGATTTATTTTCTTACCAATATTCAGATGAATCACAGCATACAGCATGCAGCAAAATTACTTCTCTCACACAAAGCAGTCACAAAACTAACAGCCTAGAGACACTGACAGATCCGCCAGACCCTTGCGGTCACAATATACTATACCCCAAGGGAACCTCGACTTGTTCCTCTTTTTGCTAGATGCTAGGTGCCGTCAAATTGATTGATCGGATCAACTTCCTCCTTTCCTCCTCCTGTGTGCCGTGCCTGAGCCACCCTCCCTGAGGGAGAGAGCCCCTTTTTTCTATCCTCAAATTAGGGTTTTAAGTATCCTCTCCTTTCCCACCTACGCATCTAATAGTGATTGGACGAAGAAGGGGTCTTGACCATTCATGACCCTCGGCTAACCTGTTCCATTTGACATTTAATATCATTGTCTAGGGGAGATGTGGAAAAGGAACAAGGCGTGGGCCAAGTGACCCCCCTTCAAATGGAACACCGAGCCTTGGCGTACTTTCGATCTGAGGTACTGAAAAATGAGGAAGTGTGCCCGAGCCGACAGGCCGGTTTTCTCCAGTTTTAGACAGAAGCTCTAGATGGGGGCTGCTCTTGACAGCATGGAAAATTTGCTGGAACAGGGGAACTTGGCGTTCACTCATGGGTTCATGCCAAGATCAAGGCCTAAACTGTGTCGAGCAAACAGACTCAAGTCAAGCATCTATCTAATACAATATGGCTAACCTATCTATGCGCTAATTCAATATAAAATTGACCGGATTGGGCCTTACACTAGGTACATCACTGTTTTGAGATCATTCTCTTCAAGGAATGGACGCAGCTGTCGAATCAGCCCAAGCTGATGGACAGCACTCCTGGCCATAGCCTCCTCCTGAGATACCAGGATGAGGCCTGGATCCAAGAGCACTCCCAAGCTGCATACCTGTCCTTTCTAGGGGAGGGTAACCCCATCCAGCACAGGAAAATCTAACTCATCTCTCAGATTCCAATCCCCCACAATGAGCACCTCCATCTTGCTTGGATTCAGCTTCAATTTGTTATCTCTCACCCACCCCATTACTGCCCATAGGTAGCCATTTAGGGAGTTAATGCCATTTCCTGATGATGATGATGATGAGGAGGAGGAGGAGGATGATGATGATGATGATGATGACTGATAAGGAGAAATAGATTTGGGATGTCATCAGCATACTGATAACACCCTGCACCAAATCTCCTGAAGACCTCACCCATCAGTTTCATGTAGATGTTAGAAAGCATAGGTGACAGAATGAAGCCCTGAGGGGCTCGATATAATACTTCCCATTTCAAAGAGCAACCATCACCAAGCTCCACCATCTGGAATGGCAGGAGCAAAATCACTGCAAAGCAGTGCCCCCTATCGCCAGCTCCTACAGGCAATCCAGAAAGAAGGGGGAGGGCAGCTGAGGGTGGAGCAGGGGGGAGAGGTGGAGGGCAGAAGAGGGGAGCAGGGGGGAGAGGGTGGGGCAGGGTAGGAGAGGGTGGGGCAGGGGGAGAGGGGGAGGGCAGGAGAAGGTGGGGCAGGGGGAGAGGGCCAGGGGGAGAGGGGGGGCAGGTGAGGGTGGGGCAGGAGGAGAGGGGGAGGGCAGGTGAGGGTGGAGCAGGTGGGAGGGGGGAGAGGGGGAGGGCAGGAGAGGGTGGGGCAGGGAGAGAGGGGTGGGGGAGAGGGGGAGGGCAGGTGACGGTGGAGCAGGGGGGAGGGGGAGAGGGGGAGGGCAGGAGGGGAGCAGGGGGGAGAGGGATGGAGGACAGGAGAGGGTGGGGCAGGGGGAGAGGGGAAGGGCAGGAGGGAGGGCAGGATGGGGAGGGAGGAGGGCAGAAGGGAAGGCAGGTGAGGGTGGAGCAGGTGGGAGGGGGGAGAGGGGGAGGGCAGGAGAGGGTGGGGCAGGGAGAGAGGGGTGGGGGAGAGGGGGAGGGCAGGTGACGGTGGAGCAGGGGGAGGGGGAGAGGGGGAGGGCAGGAGAGGGGAGCAGGGGGAGAGGGATGGAGGGCAGGAGAGGGTGGGGCAGGGGGAGAGGGGAAGGGCAGGAGGGAGGGTAGGATGGGGAGGGAGGAGGGCAGAAGGGAGGGCAGGAGAGGTTGGAGCAGGGAGGAGAGTGGGGCAGGAGAGAAGAGCAGGGGGAGGGGAGGGAGGGCAGGAGAGACTTTTGCAGGAGAGACTGGGGCAGGAGGGGGAGAGAAGGGTGGGAGGGGAGGGAGGGCAGGAGAGACTGGGGCAGAAGGAGGAGAGAGGGGTGGGAGGGCAGGGGAGATGGGTGGGAGGGGGATGGAGGACAAGAGAGAGTGGGAGGGAGGGAGGGCAGGAGGGTGAGTGAGAGGGGTGGGAGGGGGAGGGAGGGGGCAAGAGAGTGGTTTGCGAGGGAGGGGCAAGAGAGTGGGGCAGGAGGGAGGGGAGGGGTAGGAGGGAGGGGAGGGGGCAAGAGTGTGGGACATAAGGGGGGAGGGGGAGGGAGAGTGGGGCAGGAGGGAGGGAGGAACAGCCAGCCCCAAAGAGCACACAGATGCTCTGTGCGGGTTGGCTAGTTTCCTTGATTTCCTGACAATGAGCTCCTTTCCCTGCCTCACAGGGGCTGAGGAGCCACTGGCAGGACGACATCCTCTCACCGCCCAAGTGTTCCTTGAGCCCCTGATGTTAGCCAGTGGCTAACATTCATTGCTTCTTTTCAGCTGATATGTTTATATAGAGATGGAGATGCTGCATTGCTAACATTGAAGCCCTGGGTGCAAAGATTGTAGGGAACACAGCAAGTTTTGCAATTTCACTTCTCCTTATTGCATCTGTAAGTTTTGGAAACTTAGCTTCGATTCCTCTGATTAATATATGGTGATTGATTGATTAAGTGCCATCAAGTCAGTGTCGACTCTTAGTGATGACATAGATAGTTCTCTCCAGGATGATCTGTCTTCAACTTGGCCTTTAAGGTTTCTCAGTGGTGCATTCTGTTGGAAGTTAAGGACTTTGCGCTGTCTCTTGTCTCAGACAGTGGAGGATAGACTAGTGAGTCAGAGGACTAGAGGGTCAAGACATTGGTCATCACTTCTCTACTGCTCTGACACTATTCCTTTGGATATGTAGATTGCTAATCTCAGGGACTAGCTTCCTCTCTCTCTCTCTCTCTCTCTCTCTCTCTCTCTCTCTCTCTCTCTCTCTCTCCCCTAACAGCCCTTCTACCTTGCAACATGGCAAGCCTCTCTCCCTGCACCATGTGTGCAGAGAAGATACAGAATCCATCTGCATCCAGATAGATAGATAGATTAGAGATCCTAACTCCTCACTTTCCTATCTAGAATAGAGTTCCTTAATAAATGCCTTATATATTGATTTGAAACTATGAATTGGCTCCAAGTTACTTTACTCTCAGCATACACGCATGCCTAACTAAATTCCGCTGTGCTGTGCCTCTGTGCACTCTGCTATAATGAGAAAGGGATTCTCTCACCACAGAGAATTTCCAACACATTCATTGCTGTTGTCATCGAGTCCATCCGCCTTGCTGCTAGTCGTCCTCTTCTCTTTCCTTCAACTTTCCCCAGCATTATGTACTTCTCCAGGGAGCTGGGTCTTTGCACAATGTGTCCAAAGTATGATAGTTTGAGCCTGGTCATTTGTGCCTCGAGTGGAAATTCTGGATTGATTGATTCTATGATCCATTTGTTTGTTTTCCTGGCTGTCCATGGTATCCTCAAAAGTCTTCTCTAGCACCAGAGTTCAAAAGCGTCAATGCTTTTTCTGTCTTGCTTCTTCAAAGTCCAGCTTTCACATCCATAGAGTGTCATGGGAAAAACCACGGTCCGAACAATTCTAATCTTTGTAGGTGTAGACACGTCATGGCATCTAAATATCCTTTCCAAGGGCTTCATTGCAACCCTACCAAGTGCTAGTCTGCGGCATGTTTCTTGACTGCTGGATCCTTTACTGTTGACGGTCGATCCTAAAAGGCAGAAGCTATCTCCCACTTCAATGTCTTCATTGTCAATTCTGAGGTTGGTTGCTGTACCTGTTGTCATTAGTTTAGTCTTCTTTACATTTAGTTGCAGTCCCATTTTTTTCACTGTGCTCCTTGACTTCCATTACTAGAGCTTGCAGATCATTCTCAGCTATCAGGGTGGTGTCATCAGCGTAGTGCAGGTTACTGATGTTTCTTCCTCCAACTTTAAAACAGATTGGTCTCTGGGGCAACCCGGAGAGACCATATGATGCCTGTTTTGAAACAGCTACACTGGCTGCCGATATGTTTCCAGGCAAAATACAAAGTGCTGGTTATTACCTTTAAAGCCCTGAATGGCTTAGGTCCGAGTTATCTAAGAGAGCGCCTTCTTCTACATGATCCCCACCGCACATTAAGGTCATCTGAGGAGGTCCGTCTCCAGTTGCCGTCTCCAGTTGTCTGGTGGCGACGCAGAGGCTGGCCTTCTCTGTAGCCGCTCCTGGGCTATGGAATGCACTCCCAGCAGAAATTTGTAATTTGAGATCTTTGCTGTCCTTCAAGAGAGCCCTTAAAACCTACCTGTTTGGCTTGGCCTTCCAGAGTTTGAAATGATTAACTGTTGTAAACTGTTTTAAACTGTTGCCCTGATTTTCAGGGCTTTTAGCTGTTTTATTGGTTTTATTGTGTTTTAATAGTTTGATTTTAATTGTTAATTTGTTTTAATTGTTTTTATCATGTTGTGAACTGCCCTGAGTCATTTTGGAAGGGTGGTATATAAATCAAATAAATAAATAAATAAATAAATAACCACACTCATCTTCTTCCAATCCAGCTTCTCTCAGTCGATGCAATCAAAGGCTTTTCTGTAGTCAATAAAGCACATATTGAGTTCTTTCTGGTATTCTTTGGCTTTCTCAGTTATCCAGGGTGCTTCAGCAATGATGTCTCTTGTTCCTCAGCCTTTTCTGAAACCAGCTTGAACATCCGGCATTTCCCTTTCTACGTAGGGCTCTATTCTGCATTGGATGATCCTGAGCATTATTTTGTTAGCATGTGCTATTAAGGATATTGCGCGATGGTCTTCGCAATCTGTTAAGTCTCTTTTCTTTAGTAGGGGTATGTAGACTGACCTCTTCCAATCTGTTGGTCTCTAGGCATCTTAGAGTTCTTAGATCTCCTTGGGGACAGAATCCAGCTGCAGGACTTCTGCGGGTAAGTACTTTTGCATTGATTCCTCCAGCACTGTCTGTCTGTCAGCAATTTTCAGCCCAGCCCAGAAAAATTAAAGCCTCACCTGGGGGTTGGCTAAAAACAGGGGACAGGGCTGAGGAGATAAGGAAGCTAAAGGACAGGCAGCCCGCAGGCAAGGAGGCTGAGGGAAGGGGGCATAGCAGGCAGTGAACTAAGGGCCGAACTACGTGTAGCGGCGTGAGTTTTGGGTGGTATATAAGTATGGTAAATAAATAAATGTGAGAACAAGCATGCGATTAGCCCTTGTGTGCCAGCTGTACAGCAGGGAAGGGCAGTCTGGCCTGGGGCCATGGTGTGTGGGACAGGGCTGAACTCTTTGCCGCTGCCACAGTTCCCATCCAGATCAGGCCCTCCCTAAGGCTGCTCTTCGCCCTGGGAAAGAAGTTCCCATTGGCTTCAGGTGGATGATCTTCACTGGGACTGTAGCGTGAAGGGAAATGGTTACTTATCCCCTTGCTGGACGTCACTGTCCTGATTCTGGGCACCCTGTCAGATACTGTTTTAATTTTTAAAACAACAACAACAATTGCGGGGCCATACGGCGCATTACATTGACGCGCACACAAACATGGCCCTAAAAGCATGGGCTGTGAACTCAGAAATTCTCAGTCATAGATAAGTTGAGATATGGACTTACTAGTTGGCCTCCTAAGATAGTAGTTTAGATTCAGTTAGCTTCCAGTCTCCATCTGCAATATCAAGGGTATTAAATAATAATGCAGATTATAATCCAAACTGTGCTTTGGATTTCAGAGACTGCTCAGGGCCGAATAGCACACACTTCCTCTGCTTGCAAATGCCAGCCGCAGTTTGACACAGAAACCGGACAAAGAGCGGTTCTTTTAAAGTTCTGCTTTAATAACAGGAATCTGACGGAGGGTGGTTGTTGTAGCGTCACTGGGAGAAGTTCTTTAAAACTGGTCAAAGTGTTATAACAATACTCGTTAAAGTGAAATAACTTGTCCCAAAACCCATCTCTGTTGATCAGGCAAAATAAAAGAAGAAAGGTAGCACAGGAAGATCTTTTATTGTCACAAGCATACTTGTAGTCTCAAGTGGAGCAAACAAAACCATGATCTACGACAGATCATCATTCTCAGAACTCTGCTTGTTTTTTCAGTAAGATTGCTTAAATCTTAAATCGTGAAGCAGAGAAGTGTGAAAGAACAAGGTGAGAGGAGAGGAGAGCTGGTCTTGTGGTAGCAAGCATGACTTATCCCGTTAGCTAAGCAGGGTCTGCCCTGGTTGCATATGAATGGCAGACTAGAAGTGTGAGCACTGTGAGATATTCCCCTCAGGGGATGGAGGTACTCTGGGAAGAGCACAAGGTTCCAACTTCCAAGTTCCCTCCCTGGATTCTTCAAGATAGGGCTGAAAGAGAGATTCCTGCCTGCAACCTTGGAGAAGCTGCTGCCAGTCTGTGAAGACAATACTGAAGCTAGACAGGTCAATGGTCTGACTCAGTATATAGCAGCTTCCTATGTTCCTGTGTAACAAGTGACACAAAACTAAATGGCCATTCATTCTCAATTGATTTATTAATCATCAGCTTGGAGAACCTCCAGCTCTCAGCAGCTGCTAGATGTGATGGGCTTAGTGCTACCATGTGTAGGCACTAGAAGGCCTGGTCCAGACCTTTCTGAACTGGAACCAGGACCGGCCTTAGGGGTGGGCAAGGCAACTGGTAGCCCAGAGTGTCAACTTTAAGCAAGTGCAAAGAGCTGAGTTTGCACAAGCCACACAACTTGGCAACACTGAAAGACCAACCTGGGTTGTGTGTGTGTGTATATGTGTGTGTGCGTGTGCATGCCAAAAGCACTCCTCACTCCTCAAAGGTGCTGTGTATGATAGGGCCAGCCCTGCTCAGAGTACTGAGTAGTTAGCTTGTAAATATTTCCAAAAACAAATATGCAACACTCTGCGTGCAGGAGCGTGTATGTGGATGAACTAGGGGGGAAGGAAGAAGTTGGAAGATGCTGCAAGTCGTAAGAGTCTAGGTCAGGGCTGCACAACTCAAATGCCCTAGTGGGCCGGAACCATACACAACTAGGCGTGAAAGGGCCGCTGTCAATTTTTAGCACATTACATTAAAATTAAAAATATCGTTAGTTACTTGTGGACCTATTCCCCCTATCAACAGACCCATAGTTTTAACCAAGAAATAGTGGCCAGAAAATAGGTCCTGTCCCTGCTCAGTCAGTGGGGCCCCTGGAGTGCAAACCAGCCCAAAATAAATGCCAAGTCCTCTCCTCTCCCTAAATTGTCATTGCTTTCAGGCTGCAATGCTAAGCATGCTTACATGGGAGTAAGACTCACTGGGTACACCATGGAACATATTTCTGAGAAACCATGCATAGGATGGCGCTATAAGGCAGTTTTCAGCTCCTATGTTGCTGCAGGATACCTGGGGGCCAGTAAAATAGTCCCTGCAGGCCGAATCCGGCCCCCGGGCCTTATGTTGTGCAGGCCTGGTCTAGGTGGATGCACACACACCTGCGCTCTTGTGCCTTAGCCAGATTGATTTCCAAATGGAAAGGGAGAAGATGTAGACATGCTGCTGACCCAAATGGAACCTCCCCTCCTGGACAATGGCAGAGAAATCCCTGCTGTGAGAAAAACCCGTTTTTGGGTTTTTTTGGTCAGTATCCCTGCCCTGCCAGAGCACTACAGACTGGATGTGCAATTCTGTCTTCCCAAGACGTGTCTGAATGGGAGTCTAGACATGCCATCCTTGCTTCTCCTTAAGCTGTTTAGAACCATATTTCTTTAGGGGCTCCATTTTGTATTGCTATCGCCTTCTTGGCTAAATGCTCTGGAATCTAACATATAGATGAAAACCATAGTCCATTGCCCTCTGCAGCACAGTGGACTATCAAGTTTTCATCTATATCTTAAATGGCAACTTGGATCACATTTTATTTCCCAACTCTGGATTTAGAGAGCCATCCCTTTTATTTGCCATTATGAGGGCATGTTATTCTGAATTATGCTCTCCCACAACTTACCTGGGTGCTCAAATGCATTCCCAGTTATACCTCAGAATGAAAGAACTGTTGGGAATTCTCTCTGGTAAGAGATACTCTCCTAATATAGCAGAGTGCACAGAGGCACAACACAGCGGAGTCTGCCCAGGCATGCGTGTATGCTAAGAGTAAAATAACCTGGAGCCAGTTCATCGTTTCAGATCAATATATGGAGCATTTATTCGTGAACTCCATTCTAGATAGTAAAGTGGAGAAATAGTATCTCTACTCTATCTAGATAGCTGGATGCAGATGGATTCTACATCTCTGCATACATAATGCAGGGAGAGAGGAGCTTGCATTGCATGTTGCAAGGAAAAAGAAAGGAAAGAGAAGGAAGAGGAAGTGGCCAGGCAGGCAGGCAGGAAGTCAATCCCTGAGAGTAGCAATCTACATACCAAAGGGATAATGTCAGAGCAGTAGAGAAAGGATGACCAATGTCTTGACCTCTCTAGCCCTCTGACCCACTAGTCTGTCCTCCTATGTCATTGAGACATGAGACAGCGCAAAGTCCTTCACTTCCAACAAGAACTTTAATCTTGCAGAAGCATTATGAAGAATTGGTAGACGTGCATTTTACAAAATGTGCCCTCACTTGACTTGTATTTCCATCTCTGAATAAAGTGTTTCTTTTCACTCTTCTCTTCTTTTTCTCCTCTTCCCCCGCTCTGCCTCGCCCCACCCCCCACCTTTCCTGAAATATGTGGGACTGATCTGCTCAGATTCCGAGGTGGCTTGGATGTTACGAGAGGTCAGACAGGAACAGAGTCTGTCTGCACCAATTTCCGTGGCAAGGAGATCATGTTCCATGTCTCTACAAAGCTACCCTTCACAGAGGGAGATGCCCAGCAGGTACCTGGTGCTTCGTGGCGCTTAGGGAGCTGTAAACTGTGGACGGGGTGGAAGAGAGAGTGATGTATGAGCATCTAGACTGGTAGCGACATATAGATATTTTAGTGTTGATGGAGCAAGCTGGGAGTGGGGTTTAGAATGGATTCAGGTTTTCAACTGAGATGGGAGGCCGGTGCGGTTAAGTAGGCCATGTTGGGCTCAGGCGCGTAACAACGATCGGGCAAGTGGAGACAGTTGTCTGGGGGCCCCACTGCCTGGAGGGGCCCCCCAGAGGCACCTCACGTGACTCCCCATTGCCCCCTGCCCAGCCCCAAGGCCCCTCAGCCACTTGCCCTCTTCGCCGTCTCTCCAGCTTGTTCTCCTGGCCGGCCATCCAGGCAGCAGACAAGCGGCCAAGAGCTCCTTTTCTCCCGCCTCTCAGCTGATCGGCGGCTGGGCGGGGCTTCCAGGGAGGCCTCGTGTAGGCCTCTGTGAAGCCTGAACTCCAGTAGGGCCCAAGCCAGCCAGGAAGGAGGAGGCAGCCAGAGTGGCCACCCCTGTCCTCTGCAGCAGAAGACCCCCTGCTGCCCTGCCCAACCCAGCATTGGCCAGGTAGAGTGTGAATTCCTTTTTGTGGTTACCCCCATATATAGGGATCTGCTTGCCATAGGGCTTTGATATGGGGGGGGAGGGACTGAGAAGTCTCTGAATATTTATTTTTAAACAGCTTGGAAAATTTGCTAGCTTAAAAAAAACTAAAAAGTCCTATAAGTGGCTTGTTTCATGGCAGAAAATTACAAAAACTTCTGGAAGAAACAGTATTATATTTATTTTATTCATTCATTCATTCATTTATAAATGTACTTATGTTCAAGTTGTTTTGCAACCCAGAAGGTCTGAGTGAGAACTGTGAAGCATGTCTTGTGCTTTTATTTTATTTTATTTTATTTTTCTTGTGTGTGAACTGCTCCCCAATAACTTGCAGGGACTTCAGGGTAAATCTCGCCAACATGTGAATGCAGCACCTCTATTCCAGAGGAGATGTGTGTTAAAGGGCTTTAAAAGCCTCCTGTGAAAAACCTCCTGGAATCGAACTTGACTGAATTTGTTCAGAATTCTGAGAAAACAAACATAGGCTCACCCTGCATGGTTGAAAGTCTCCTTTGCTAATCTGCAGCGAGGGGGCCATTTTAATAATTAGCATTGCTAGTGTGTTCTAGGCATTAAACGTAGCACAAATATATAGTACTCAATGTATATCACAATATATTGTGAAGTGTGCGTGTGTGTATTCAGTGAAATGTATTTCCAGGCAGCATACTTATTTTGGAATATCAGACTTAAATCCTTGGGGGCCTGGGGTGTGCGGAGGCCCTGGACTTTGAGTGGGGGGGGCATTTTAAAATCTTGTCTCTGGGCCCATTCCAACCTTGCTACGCCCCTGGTTGGGCTATTTGCTGTTTGGAAGGATAACTCCCTCTCTTGTGTGCTTCCTTCCAGCTTCAGCGGAAGCGCCACATTGGGAACGATATTGTGGCCATTGTCTTCCAGGATGAAAATACTCCCTTTGTCCCTGACATGATTGCCTCCAATTTCCTGCATGCCTATGTGGTAGTGCAGCTTCATCACCATGCCCTTGGGGAGACTCTCTACAAGGTAAAATGCACACCTGGGAGCCATGAACACTTCAAAAGTAGCACCTGCTGCATCTCTGAACTTTTTATGTTGCCTAAGCTCCTTGCTCCTGGCCATTAGGCCTGTGTAAATATTTGGCTCCAAGTAGCCAAAGTCAGATAATCCTCCGGGCCAAAGTCAAAGAACCCTTCCGAAGTGACTATCCCCATTGCCCACCTGCTCACAATGTTGCGCTGTTCCCCGCAGTGGTGGAGACCCTTAAAGATGCTGCTGGATTCTCTGGCAAACTCCAGTGGCATCTGGGAAGGCACGCAGGGAGCACTGGAAAGTGAGGAGTCCATGGGAAAGCGCGGGAAGGATTCCACTTCCCAGACATTGCTGCAGCTCACCAGGGCACCTACTGGCCACGGTGGGGCTCTTCTGCTGTATTAGCAGCAGGGAGCGGCAGTCATGTGCCTGCATAACAGGGTCTTAATCTAAGTTGCACTTTGTCCCTCAAGAGGCAGGGATCAGATTGCTTTGTCATTGCTTAAAAGTTGTGGAAGTGAAGCCTTTCGTGCTCACTGGTTCTGTGTATTTTGTTGAGAATGGCCAGTGTATCATGTGTGTGCCATTCTCCACCAATGCACAGCGTGCTGCTTGTTGTCCTCTGGTATCCTTAAATAAGTACCGAATTGACTTCTGTGATCACACTGGTAACGCTGACTCTGATTGGTGATAATGTGACCCATTCTTGTTTGTGGACAAGAACCTGGATAATGGCAGGCCGGTTAGTTTCTTAGTGCTGCAGAAGCACCCAGCACAAATCCTGGAAGGAACAGGAGTGGGAGGCGAAGGTTGCCGAGGTGTTTTGCCACTCTGGTCTGCGATCTCTTCGAAAAAGCTAAGGAGGCTGTTCACACGAGCAGCCTGGACAGAGCTGCTTGCATGGAGCACCGGCTGTCAGAGCCGATCTTGGCGCTGCCCTGCCGGGTAGCCGAATTTCTGTCCTGGGGCTATTCTCGGGGTAGACTGGTACCCTGGTCATGTGTCTGCTGGGGCTGCCTGGAGTGGAAATGCCCCCAATGCGCCTGGCTCCTTGCGCAATGCATTGAGGGGTTTCTGGAGGCCAGGCTGTGTTCCCCAGGCCTCCAGATGGCTGTGCTGCCATGAGGAGCATGGCATTTATGGGCCTGTGAGTCGTGCAGTCCCGGAAACAGTAAAGATCATCTGGGGGAAAGGTCAGATCGATCCTGCCTCCCCCTGACCGCACCCTCCCTGCCCTGCTCACAGGTTGTGAGAATGACCTGAAGGAGTTCCCTGGTGAAGAGAAATGCAGCTGATCTGATCTCTTTAGAGTTATCAAGGCATTTTTCGAGCATTGCCTAGTAAACCACAAATAAGCCATCTTATATTATTATTATTTCTCTGTGTAAACCGCTTTGGAAACTTTTGTTGAAAAGTGGTATATAAGTATTTGTTGTGGTGGTAGTAAATTTGCCGGTTAGCTGGGAATCAATGCAAAGATATTACAGTGAGGTGGGAGAAAGAATTGACAAAGGCAAGGATTATGTGCAAAGGAAAACTTTCAAGTTGGAATTAAATAGCCAACAGTGTTGTTCTTGAATAGCACAGTGCTGAATAGCACAGGGTGTTTTTAGGCTTGCTTGGGGTTTTTTGCATGTGAGTTGCCATTTTGGAGGGGAATGGAGAGAGGGCAAGCTCTCCTCCAAGTCACTCTGCATGCAAAATGGATCCGTTTCCTGCTGCTCTGAGGCTCCAGACCCTGCCCTACACAAAGAGCCTTTCCACACAAGCAGTGTGGAGAGCCTTACCGGGCTCTGTGGGGGGAGAGTGGGCTGAGCAAGGAGCCAGGAGCCGACCCTGGGCGGCCAGATTGGCTGCCCACACAACTATGGGCTCTGTCACGAAGCCAGGAGGGGCGGTGGGGATCGGGGGCCGCCCGGCTCCTGGAAGTCCCAGGATGCCCCGTGCAAGTGCATGGGGCATTTTGGGGAGACCCCCGAGGCCGGGAGGCTGCTTGTATGTAGCCTCCCGGTCAGGGGTCTACTCATGTGTTGCTGCGCCTAGTAAAAGAGGGTTAGCAGAGTGCTAACGTGGGGGGAACTTAAGCGGGCTAAGTGAAGTAGTTTGTTTAGGAAATGCCTCAGAGTGAGGCAGAAACTCAGGTTGTGGTTAAGAATTGGTTAAAGGGTTTGCAAAGTGTTTAATTGTAAGTTGCTACAAGTCATCAATCTGTCTTGTGTTGTAATTCAGGCAAGAGGCCCCTCTCTGATATCTCCAGATAGTGAAGCGTGAACACTAACTCCTTCAAGGACACATCTGGCTGGAAGGGGAGTAGCTGGAGCAAGATGACAAGGGGGAGAAATGCTCCATTATAATAAGCGTGAACACTAACTCCTTCAAGGACACATCTGGCTGGAAGGGGAGTAGCTGGAGCAAGATGACAAGGGGGAGAAATGCTCCATTATAATAGAGGAATGTTGTCTAATTGCAATAATGGTAATAGTTGTAAAATGACGATTAAGTGATGCTGACCAATGAGGATTGTATACACTGAATACACTTAAGATGAGTATAAGACCTGAAGTCACTGATGTAATCTTCATCTCAGGTTGGGAGCTATTCCACTGAGATCATTGCTGGCAATAAATTCTGCTTTTTCTCAACTGTTGGTGTCAATTTTGCACTCTGAACCCGGGAGGGAATTCTGCTACAAGAGAGCTAGGAAAGGCCTACATGCCTAGGCCTTTCCTAGCTTCTTGCTACATCAGGAAGGAAAAAGAGGAAGAGGAAGTCTGTCTCTCAGGTGAGAGAATGAAACCTGAGACTATCAGCCTAAGAAAGGGAAAGTAGAGTAGAAAACGTCTAGTCAGATATGGGGCTCCCTTGCTCACTATCTCTACCCCTCGTGCCCCTAATGGTCAATAGGGTTACTGGGCTAAGAGTCGATGCCATCGGGAGCTGCATCTCCTCACACTTCTGGGTCTCCTCCACACAGTTTCTAACTGTTCAAAGACCAAAGAAGAGAATTATTTATAATAGAACTTGGTACGAGTTTGCAGTTGAAGGTGGACATCCTTGGACTTTTCTAGATGGCAGGGGTGTGGTTTGTTTGTGTGTGTGTTTTTTTTAAAGCTTCTGCACAACTTCCTAAGCTGCCATTTTACCACTATCCAGATGCTTGCGTGGGCACCCATGCTCCTTCCTATCATGGTTTGACTCTCTGGCCACATGTTGAGCATGGACTTTGTGTGATTTTTCACAGTGCTCCCTGCCACCCAGCTCGTGGGTTCTGAGAAGAATCTGTCCCTTTTTCATTTCTGCTGAAGAGACATACGCTATGCCAAGTGCTGGCTGGGAGGTGGTGCTGTGAAAATGGGGCAAGGTCTGTGCTCAGCATGTAGCCAGAGAGTCAATGGGGAGCCCACACAAGCCGATGCTTGCATCTGGACAGTGGGCGAGATGGCATTAGGAAGTTGTGTGGAAGCTTTGAAAAGCCTTCATTTTACTGCTCTCTGGAAAAGCCCCTTGTCTCTGCTTTCACCTTGCTTCTCAGTCTTAGAGTCAGAGTTTGCTGGCATGGCACGACCTCGTTTTCTATGTGCAGAGGCTGTTTTTGTGTGGGGGGAGCATTCAAACATGCATGCAGCCTGTAACCTGCAGCCCAGGAAAAAGGTTCCTCTGTGAATTGACTGATTGTGTAAACTGGCCCTCCTATATACTGTATATATATACTTGCCTTGTTTTCTGTTATTCTGACTTGGCTGTCTGTCTGTGCTTGTGTCCTCTTTGTTCTCCCACATGGGTGCCTTCTCTTTCTGGAGCAGGAGCGGACCCGCAGTGCTCTTCTCGAGAGTCTTTATGAGGAGCTGCAGATCCGGAGACGCAGTATGATGGACTTGGCTTCTGGAGATGATGACAAGATAGAGAATGGGGGTGGTGGCTTCTTTGAGAATTTGAAGGTGAGAGAACAGACACTTCGTTCCTTTTAGTGTAATGGTGTGTTTATCGATTTCTTGTTGTTCTGGAGAATATATGCAGTAACAACGGCAGGCTTGGGAGTATTGAAAGCACTTCACAGAAGTCCTCTTGGTTATTTCCTCTGCAAGGTAGGTTTGCAACACTTCCTCCAAGTTGTCGGTGTAAGGAGGAGGAGGGCTGAGGCCAAGGCCAAGAGACGGGGCTTACCGAAGGCAAAGGACTTCCCTGGCTCAGAGTTCAGGCTTTCCAGCCACCACACAGATACAATTTTGCAGTACCTGATTTCCAAAGAAAATACTTCCACATGTCTAGCTGCTTTTTGCGGGCAAGTTGTTAAGACTGGGGAAGCTATTGCACCAAGTTCTGGGGTCCCAGTGCAAGTTCTCCGAGAGGTCTCTTCCTTCCCCTTCCAGCTCACTCTTTGTTGTGCTCCCCAATGCCTGCACACTTTACAGTCCTCCTAACTTGTACAACTTGCACTCTCCCTGTCTTACTATAAAAAAATTGCAATGAATGGAGGGGGTGCATATTCTGTCGAATAATGAGCCCCTGGTGGCGCAGTGGTAAAACTGCCGCCCTGTAACCAGAAGGTTACAAGTTCGATCCTGACCAGGGGCTCAAGGTTGACTCAGCCTTCCATCCTTCCGAGGTCGGTAAAATGAGTACCCAGAATGTTGGGGGCAATATGCTAAATCATTGTAAACCGCTTAGAGAGCTCCGGCTAGAGAGCGGTATATAAATGTAAGTGCTATTGCTATTGCTATTGCTAATATTAGAAATGAAGAGTGAGGGAGGTCTGACATGCCATGATGTAAGCAACTTAGTCCGGTTTCATTGGTTGCTGTCTCCCACTACAGTCCAGGAACAGGCAGAACAGGTTTTTGGGGTGCATGGTCTGGGAAGCAGGACCCCAGCCCTTGCCTATCATGACACGGAAATGCCATGATAACCCCAGGCAAAGTGCCTCATTGGGAGCGGGAGGATTTGCATGGAACTTGTTGGAAGTGTGAATGGGATCAAGGCTGGAGGATTTCATACCCTGTTTTGTACAATGCTGGGGGAGTCCACAAGAAGAACCTTTGCATCAGCCGCAGTTGTCAACTAAAGTGTTGTGTCCTGGAGCTGGGCACATCCACAGCCTTTGGGTACATCCAAGTTTGTAACTTGTCACAGCACCTTGCAGCCACCTAATGGCACAGGAGGGAAGTAACGTGCCTAGGGAGCACGAGGTTGCTGTTTCGAATCCCCACTGGTATGTTTCCAAGACTAGTATGGGAAACACCTGTATTGGGCAGCAGAGATATAGGAAGGTGTGGAAAGGCATCATCTCACACTGCACGGGAGATGACAATGGCTAAATCCCCCCCTGTATTCTACCCAAGACAACCACAGGGCTCTGTGGTCTCCTGGAGTCGACACTGACTCGATGGCACCACCTGACTTTCCTTGACATCCCCTGGGCAGTTTCCATCTTGCTTTCCCGGGCTTTGATGGAGCTGCCCCTGCCCAGGACTGGAGAAATGCTTGTGGGGCTTCCTTCCACTGGCCGAAGATAGGAGGACAAAGGTCTGTGGGGACCGAGTTCCTTCTCTCCAGATGCTTCTGGGCAGACTCTGCGAATAATCTTTACTTCACCAAGAAAGAGAGGTTTCTAGTCCCTCCCGGTAGTTGTAGATATTCCTCTATATTCCAAGCTTCTTTTTCATCCGAAAAGAGAAGCCTGGTAAGAGGAAGTCAAAAGCAACCTTGAAGAAGAGAGACGATTTTTTCATACTTACAAGCCCCTCGTGGCAGTTGCAGCTTCTCCTGCAGAATGCTCCTGTTCCACCCATCAGCAATGGCAGCTAAATCAAGCCTCCATGGGCAGAGACAGTATTCTTATACCAACTGCTGAATACCAAATACCACAGAACTATCACCTTAAAGGGGTGCGGGGTGGGGGGATACCTAATATCATTCTCTCTGCCCTTAAGTTTTTTTGTTTTTTTAAAAAGACTGATCCTCCGGCTGTTACCGGCAGTGACTAACCAATTGCACACAGACAGGCAGGTGGGGAAACAGCCCTCCCTTCTTGTTTGTCCCCAGCATTTGGTATTCAGCAGCATACTGCCTCTGCCCATGGAGGCTTGATCTAGTGGTCAGTACTGCTGGTGGAACAGGCAGGAGGAGTTTTGAGTGGGGAGAGAGAAGTGGATGGAGGTGTGGGAGTGGCTTGTAGCACCCCCACTTTTTGGAGGGCCCAGCTGCCCCTGGCACAGGGAGGGGCACAATGGTTTTGCAAGACCAACACAAAAAAATTAGGAACTAGATCAGTGGTTCCCAACCTGGGTTCCTCCAGAAGTTGTTGATCTAAACTCCCAGCATCCCCAGCCATAATAAATTGTAGCCAGGAATGATGGGAGTTGTAGTTCAGCAACATCGGGAAGAACCCAGGCTGGGAACCACGGACCTAGATTAAAGGGAGGGAGGGGGGTGCATCAGTGGGAGGAGGGATGCTGTTCTAATGAGCGTGTTCTGGTCTGCTCCTCCTTCTCTCGCTACCTCTCCTGCTAGCCCTGCTCCACCTGGACTTGAGAGCGCTGTGAGCCATCTGCAATGCAAGGGTGATGGAGCTGAGGGAGCTAATTGAGCCAGGAAAAGAATCAAGTAGGGAGTAACCTAATGGCCCAGCGGGGAAGTAACTTGCCTAGGGAGCAAGAGGTTGTTGGGCTGAATCCCTGCTGGTATATTTCCCAGATAATGGGAAACTCCTATATCGGGCAGCAGCGATATAGGAAGATGCTGCAAGGCCTCATCTCATACTGCGCGGGAGGATGCCATGGTAAACCCCTCCTGTATTCTACCAAAGAAAACCGCAGGGCTCTGTGGCTGCCAGGAGTCGACACTGACTCGATGGCACAACTTTACTTTAAGAGGAGATAGCAGCCAAGTCTTCTAAATAGCGGCACGGGGGAGGAAGAAATCGGCTCCATTGTTTTGGCAGGAAGCAGCCTACCTGCTAGTCATGATGAGGTCAGATGCCACTACTGTCTGAGTGCCTTGCCTCGGGGATGAGATCACATATCTGTTATTCTTGGTGATTTCTGGAGTGTAAAAGGCAGGAGCTTGAAAGAAATGAGACTATTGGACAGGAAATGATGTAATGCCCTGAAGCATGCAACTCCTGCTTTTTCATGATGGTTGGCAATCATTTGGCACTCCCCCAAAAGGTGCAGAGTTTCAGGGGCAGCACTAAAGGGTTTAATTTCCTTTGGATGAAAAAGAACACAGGTGACTTCTCTTGTCTTGGTAGTAATTGCTTCATTTACAAAAATGCAAGCAGAGTATTATGAAAGCAAACGAATGTTCTTATAGCAACAGCAGATCCAGTAACCCTCAGTCAGAACCTCAGAGAGAGCCGGCGTGTCCCAAAGATGCTTCAGCCAATTTATCGTCCTGTTTCTCCTGGGCGCTTTCCAAACTAGCTGCTCAACAGCAGCAAAATGCCTCTGTTCAGCAAGTTGTATTTGGAATGTAAACTGCAGGGAGAGCAGTCTTGCAGAAATTAACCACCTGAAAAAACAGCAACTTTCTTAAACCGGATATGTGACGTCATAGCACGATATCGCAGTGATTAAATTCAAAACAAGGCACTGGGAATGTGAATGGCAGGCACCCTGCTGTCTGCAAAGGGACTGCGGTGTCACGACGCAGGAAGTGTGGAAGCACACTTCAGAGATACGCCGTGACCCCGTTGCAGGGTCTAATCTGGAAAGTGCCCTGGATTCAAACTATAAACTGGTTCCAAATTGTTTTCTCTGTGCCCTACCAACAGTCAGAAGGTATCGCCTTTCCAATTCTGATGGCTATTGCATTCCATGGACTGGAGAGAGACTTACAGATGGAACATTAAACATCCTTCTGCTGTTTAGATCCCCGACTCCTTGGTTAGACACAATAATAATGATCCCTCTCTCACTGCACTAGAATGAGGGGTCATCCCATGTAACTGAATGCTGATAAATTTAGGACCAACAAAAGGAGGTACTTTTTTTACACAGCACATAATTAATCTATGGAATCCTCTGCCATGGGATGTGGTGATGGCCACTAGCTTAGATGGCTTTAAAGGGGCTTAGATAAATCCAGGGAGGAGAGGGCTATCAACGGCTACTGGTCTGAGGGCTATAAGCCACCTCTAGCCTCAGAGGCAAAATAAATACCTAAATACCAGTTGCAGGGGAGCAACAGAAGGAGAAAGGGCATGCCTTCATCTCTTGTCTGTGGACCTCTCAGAGGCATTTGGTGGGCCACTCTGTGAAATAGGATGCTGGACTAGATAGGGGCCTTGGGCTTGATCCAGCAGGGCTGTTCTTATGAGGATAGACCCATACAAAGTAATGAAGATGACCAAAGATACAGCAAAACTTGTAGCCCAGTCACCCAATGGCTATGTTTCCCACAATGTTATAATCATCCCTACCCGAAAACAGTGATGTAGGAAGGAATGCAGATACTTTGCAATTAAAAAAGCCAAAAAATGTCCTATCCTATGGAAACCCATATTATGCAATATGTCTACATTACAAAAGTGAAGTATGTATTCCCGTATTCTGCACAATTTTGTTCTGATTTTGCTAGAAGCACTGAGCCATGCAAGGCATTGGAGCCCCCTTTCCTAGCCCACGAGCATTCTACTGATACCTCTGCCCCCGTTCCCTCTAGCTAGCCTGGCTTTGGGTATCTCATGAGTAGGCGTTGCCTGCTTGACTGAACTGGCCAGCTCTAAGGCTCTGGAACCTGCTTTTCTGTTCACAGAGATGACCAGGATGCTGAATTCCTGCCAATACCAGCAGCTTTTCTGTACTTGCACAGAATTGTGGCGCTCTGAGTAGGCCCTCCTACTGCAGGCGTGTCCATAGCATATATCTAGATCAGGGCCAGACAATTTCCTGCCCTCCAGCTGGTGTTGGACTTCGATGCCCATCATCCCTAGCCACAGTGGCCAGTAGTCTGGGATGATGAGTTTTGTACTCCAACAGCTGGAAGGCTGCAGCCCTAATCTAGAGAGTGCATTTTAAACCCCTCAACAAGCTCCATCAGACCCTGTGGTACTTCTGCAGGAGATGCTGATATTTCCGCTTAGCTCTTGCTAGGGAAAGGGATCAGGCAAGAATTAATGAGGCAATCTGCATTACTGGCTTTTCACTAAGAAAATGAGGATGGGAAGCAGCAGGGCAAAGGGTCTCTTTCTATGATGGACTCTTTCCCTGCCTCTGATTTGGAGAGAAAAATGCATACTCAATGCCCTCATTCAGGGTATCAGTTGTTGGGATGCACCACTGTAGAGTGTGGGGAATGCGGGGGCACTGAATCTAGTGGCAGACCATATCAACGCCACTGACTTAAATGGGTTTGATATTCATTTTCCCAGGGAACCCTTAGAAATGTAATTGTTCCCCCCTGGAGTGAGAATGGAACCTGTCCAGTGCATGATATTGTTGATCCTGTAACATGTGAAATGTCTATACGAGGAAAGAGGCACCTCTTCCCAATGGCACCAAATTAGTTCCCGAGCTGGCCACCCTGTTTAGCGAAACTCAGGGCTGACAAAAACCAAGGAGGCTGGCCACAAGCTCTTCGTGACCTCTGCTCTTGTGATATAGGTGTTGCAGTCGACCGCACATCCTGTAACCTGCCGCTGTTTAGTGCTCTCCGTCTTGGGGCTTTTTGCAATATAGACACATCCTGAATTCTTCTCTCCTTTGTAGAAGATCTGTCCCACTCAGGTCTGGTGCTTATTGATGGCCCTTATGGATAATCACTGACTCTGCTTTCTGCTTGTGCTGTACATGATAGTCTATGGCTAAAGTTTCAGTCTTAAGGGCATTTTCACTTGAAAGCAGATTCCATTCAAAGCAAGGAGACTGAACCACAAATGTGCTTAGAACTGGGGTACAAGCAGGAATGGGCTCTAGAGCTGGTAAGATTCTGGACTGCATGACTTCTGTGGCAGGTGAACTTTTGAATGACTTTTCACTTAACAAAACAGAACCACCTCCCTCTATCTAGTATACTAGAGTCACAGGGCAAGGCTTGTGCTGAACTTTACTGCCTTATATCCTAATATTGTGTATGCGTGGTTGGGTTTGGTTTTGTTTGCTGCGGGGTGGGCCGCATTCAGAAATGCAATCCTCCACCTGCAGTTTAAAGTGGCATAATTTTGCCACATCAGCACGAACAAAAGTGAAAAATGACTCACAAAGAAAAGTAGCATAAACAAAATAAAGCCCCTTGAACTAAACTAGGTACCCCCCTCTACGATAACTGAGCAATAACTGAAAACACTTGAACAAAGAATGAACAGAACAAGGACAGGCTGAAACATGAAAGGTTGAATAAGTCTTAAGTACGGACACTGTCTGCGATAGGCAACGTTGCTGACAGTGTTGACTTAGGAACCGCGTCGGCTTGATATAGGGCTCGAGATAACCAGCAGCCAACCAGGCTTTCCTGACTCAGCATTTCTATTGCCTCTTCTGTGAGATTTTGTGCCTGTGTGTCTCCCACTGAGTCTTTCTCTTGAGATGTCTTCTTAACACAGGTGAAATTCCAGCTTCCTCCTGATCAGTCTCCTCTGCCCTCATCTCTGCCAGCTGTTCAGATTGCTCTGTCTGCTGCCGTCCCAGCTCAGCTCCGGAGTCTGTTCTCACAGCCAAATCCTGCTGCTGTGCCTCTGAGCCTGTACTCTCAACCGAGTTCTCCCACTCCTCCTCTGACTCTTCTGACTCAGAGGGCTGGGCCATGACATTGCCCCATGTATACCTGCCTGCCTTTGATATGTCATCGAGTAAAGCAAAGCAAGTGTGAAAAGAGATAAAGTATTGCTTATTCTACATTCTAAAGTGGCCTGGACACATTTGTTGGTACCCCTAGAAAAGATCATAAATAATTGAATTAGAGTGATTTTTCAAATTAGCTGTTTTCTTTAATTAGTATCACACATGTCTCCAATTGTGCAATCAGTCATTCCGCCTATTGAAATGGAGAAAAGTAGTCATTCTGCTGTTTGGTATCATCCTGTGTCCCACAATGAACATGTACCAGAGAAAGCAAAGGAGAGAGTTGTCTGAGGAGATCAGAAAGAAAATTATAGACAAGCATGTTAAAGACAAAGGCTATAAGACCATGTCCAAGCAGTTTGATGTTCCTGTGACAACAGTTGCAAATATTATTAAGAAGTTCAAGGTCCATGGGATTGTAGCCAATCTCCCTGGACACGGCCACAAGAGGAAAATCGACCCCAGAATGGGCAGAAGGATAGTGAGAATGGTAGGCAAAAAGCCAAGGACAACTTCCAAAGAGATACAAGCTGAACTCCAAGGTACATCAGTGTCTGATCGCACCATCCATCACTTTTTGAGTGACAGTGGGGCCAATGGAAGAAGACCCAGGAGGACTCCACTGTTGAAAAAAAAGCATAAAAAGCCAGACTGGAATTTGCTAAAATGCATATTGACAAGCCACAATGCTTCTGGGAGAATGTCCTTCGGACAAATGAGACAAAACTGGAGCTTTTTGGCAAGTCACATCAGTTCTATGTCCACAGATGAAAAAATGAAGCTTTCAAACAAAAGAACACCCTACCTACTGTGAAACATGGAGGAGGCTCGGTTATGTTTTGGGGCTTCTTTGCTGCGTCTGGCATGGGGTGCCTTGAGTCTGTGCAGGGAACAATGAAATCTTAAGACTATAAAGACATTCTGGAGCGAAACGTACTGCTCAGTATCAGAAAGCTCTGTCTCAGTCGCAGGTCATGGATCCTCCAACAGGATAATGACCCCAAACACACAGCTAAAAGCACCCAAGAATGGCTAAGGACAAAACATTGGACTATTCTGAAGTGGCCTTCTATGAGCCCTGATTTGAATCCTATCAAACATCTATGGAAAGAACTGCAACATGCAGTCTGGAAAAGGCACCCTTCCAACCTGACACAGCTGGAGCAGTTTGCTCAGGAAGAGTGGGCCAAACTACTTGTTGACAGGTACAGAAGTCTCACTGAGAGCTACAGGAATCGCTTGTTTGCAGTGATTGCCTCTAAAGGCAGTGCAACAAAATGTGAGATTAAGGGTCCCATCATTTTTGTCCATGCCATTTTCATTTGTGTTATTTGAAATATTATGTTGTATCAAAATTCTAAAGTAAAGTCTGTTGTTCGTTAAATGTGGAATAAACAATGATGGGTGCCAATTACGTTTGTCAGTTTCAAGGTTTTTCAGAGACCATTGTGGGTTCTTCTTTTTTTGGGGAGGGGTACCAACACATTTGTACACGTGTGTAGGAATAGCCAGAGTCTGTGGAGCGAACTAGATAAGACATTGAAGACACAGGCAGCGTCTGTTTGTTTTAGTTTTTTATTTTGAACTAAGTGTAAACTCCAAGTTTGATGAGAGCAGCAGCAGGGGGAAGAAGGGGTGTTTAGCCCTTTCCCCGTGGGCTATTTCCCCATTCTCAATTCTGCCCCTGCTTACTTTCTCCCAGCATCTCAGATCACCAGCGGACATCCTGACTAACGAAGTGTGTGTGTGCTTCAAGGGACTGAAGGGCAGGTTGGGAGCCCTTGAAGAGTTCCCCCCTTTCCTCCTGCATGCACCCTGTTGATCCAGAGCCCTTAGAATCCAGAGCACTCCCCACACTCCAGAAGGGCTCTGCAAGATTGGAAACGCATTGCTGGCTGGGACTTGTGTAAGGGCTCCCATCATGGCCCCACAGTCTCTTGAAGTGTGCGTACTTCATTAGTGGGGATGTCGGCCACTGTATCTTTCCCAGCCAGAAGAAAAGCAACTGGGTAGAATGTTTTTGATCAAGCAAAGGGCCTGTAGGGAAGGCGTTAATCACCCCCCCCCTCATTGCTACTGCTCTGATCAAATTTAAATTAGGAACATAGGAAGCTGCCATATACTGAGTCAGACCAATGGTCTATCTAGCTCACTCAGTAGTGTCTTCACAGACTGGCAGTGGCTCCTCCAAGGTTGCAGGCAGGAATCTCTCTCAGCCCTGTCTTGGAGAAGCCAGGGAGGGAACTTGAAACCTTCTCCTCTTCCCAGAGTGGCTCCATCCCTGGAGGGGAATATCTTACAGTGCTCACACATCAAGTCTACCATTCAGATGCAACCAGGGCAGAGCCTGCTTGGCTAAGGGGACAAGTCTTGCTTGCTAACACAAGACCAGTTCTTTAAATACAATAAAAATTGTTTCCAATCTTCTTTAAAACATTCTAAATTTGGGTCTCTTATCAATACTGTAAGTTTTGCCATCTCCACATATTCCAAAATTTTTATCAGCCAATCTTCTTTTGAAGGCAGTTCATTGCTCTTCCATTTCTGTGCATATATTATTCTGGCTGCCGTGGTAGCGTACATAAAGAATGTTAAGTTAGTTGTAGAAAACACTCCTTGTGTTATTCCCAGCAGGAAGGATTCTGGCTTCTTAGGAAATGTCGTTTTAAATATTTTCTTTAACTTTATATATCATGTCCCAAAAGGCCTTAGCCTTCCTACAAGTCCACCACATATGAAAAAAGGTTCCTTCAGTGTGTCCACATTTCCAACATTTGTTTGAAACATTTTTATACATTAATGCCAATTTTTTAGTTGTCAAATACCACCTATACATCATTTGATAATAATTTTCTTTTAAAACATAACATGCAGTGAACTTTAAATCAGTTTTCCATAATTTTTCCCAGGCTGCCATTTCTATATTGCACCCCACATCTTGGGCCCATTTTACCATAGTCGTTTTAACCACTTCGTCTCTTGTCTCCTCCAAAAGCAAGAGCTTATATATTTTAGAAACTAATTTTTCATCATTTTCACACAGCTCCTTCTCAGATCTCGACATCTGATCCTCAAATCCAACTTTAAGATCCTTCTTATAAACTTCGTTTAGCTGATGGTACTGAAACCAATCACTAACCAAATTTTGTACTTCAGTTAAACTTTTTAACTTACAGTCCTTTCCTTGAAAATATAACAGATCCCTATAAGTACCCCATTGCGATTGGAGATTTACGTCTTTACGTGATAAAGCTTCAATCGGAGATACCCATAGCGGAGTTTTAGGTTCCAGCCATTTTCTATATTTTACCCATACCCTCATTAGACTCCTTCTTACATAGTGATTCAGAAAGTCTTTATGTATCTTACTTTTTTCATACCACAAATATGAATGCCATCCAAACCTTCTATCAAATCCTTCTAAATCAAGTATTCTAAGATTTCTTAATGTTATCCATTCTTTTAACCACGTCAAACAAACAGCATCAAAATACAACCTTAAGTCTGGTAGGGTAAGACCATCTCTTTCCTTTGTATCTGTTAAATTCTTAAAATTAATTCTTGGTCTTTTCCCTTGCCAAACAAATTTAGTTATGTCCTTCTGCCATTGCTTAAAACAAGTTAATGTATTGATTATAGGAATAGTCTGAAAAAGAAATAACATTTTAGGCAAGACATTCATTTTCACCACTGAAATTCTTCCCATTAAAGACAAATTCATATTAGACCATCTTTGTAAATCAGTTTTCACTGTATTCCATATTTTAATATAATTATTTGAGAACAACAGAATTATTATTTGTCAGCCAAACCCCCAGATATTTAATTTTCTTCTCCACTTTCAACTCCCTTATTTCAGAGAATCTATCCTTAGATTTTTGATCCATATTTTTAGTCAAGACCTTCGTTTTAGTCTTATTTATATAAAACCCAGCCAATTGGCCAAATTGTTGTATTTTTCCCCAAGAGTCTTCCAATCTTGTCCAATGGATTTTCTAAAAAGAACACAATATCATCCGCAAAGGCTCTTAGTTTATATTCTTGTTTCCCAATTTTCGGGCCTTGTAAGCTCCACACCACAACTCATATATCTTATCACTGCCAGTTAAATTTTCTCACGGTAGAGTGGAATGCCTTCTTCCTTTAATTGGCTGACTTGATGATAGACATATTCAATAGCAAACAGCAAAACACTTCTTTCATAGACTTTCTCAAACAGAAGTGGGGGGAAAAAAGCAATAGTAATTCCCACTAATATAGGGTGTTTTTTTTAAGCTTTAAAGCTTTTAGACATCAGTTCAGTTCTTGCATTCCAGCATTTAGTAAGAAGATTGAATTTCCCTCCTTGATTTATAGTCAGAAAACTTACAGCAACGGCTTGAGTTCTGTGAAGTCCTTCCAACAAAAGCAGGCACAATTCCAGCAAGTTATCCTTAATGACGCTGAGAGGTGAGCTTCTTGAACTTTAAGTAATTAATTAAATCCAAACTGTAGAGATTAGATGCCAACCAGCTTCAGTCGAAAGGATTTCCCATGGAGGAGTGAGCTTGATGTCTCCCAGCCCCCACCGCTCTACTTAAAACAGAACTGCGCTCTTCAACACAGCTCTAAATTAAGGAGCTGGCTCGGGGAATCTGTGGGCGATCTTGATCCAAACCCTTTAATCCAGGGTGGCGTGGGGGTGGTGGTTATGAAGCCTCAAAACCCCTTTAAATGACTCCTCCTCGGTCTCCCCTGTCGGGAAGCATGCAGCCTCGTTAGCAATCCAACCGGAAGTCCGACTATGTGGCTCTTCTGACAGATTAGCCCGTATCAAAACTGTGGTGTCTCACAAGCAGAGAACTGGAAAGTGCTGTGATGTTTGTAGTGCAAGGAATAATGATAGAAAATTGTGCTGTTTGCTACAGAAAAGGGTCAAGAATCCTTGAGATCACTAGTCCAACTAGTGAAAAGGGGAGTCATTTCTCTGGCCTTGAGCTTCTGGAGAATCTAAATGGTCCCTACACAGCCTGGGCTGGAGGAGCGTCTGCTGATGAGCCTTATAGAAATTGTTAGCTCTTTTGGAAGGACTCCTGGCTCTGTGTAATAATCTGTTTCTCATTTCTCCTTAGCAAAGATGTTGCTGAAAGAATACAGAAGGTACTGGAGAGTCCAGGACCCTTCTTTGATCTCAAGTCAGATGGTTCCTCCAATCCCAGTTCCCCAGAATTCCCTAACAGGAAGTGCAAGTTAGTTCCGACAAAATATTGCTGTGAAGGGAGAGGCTGGAAAAGGTTTCAGTAGAGCATAGAAAAATTGGTCATCCCTACCGTGTTGCTACCTACCAATACAGAAGACATTGGCTGACATGATGTGCAGCCCACCAACCTCTGTAAGGATGCGTTGTGGGGCTCTTGCAGTCGCAGACTTCAAAGGAAGCTCCAAGGTTGCCCTGAGGCAGCATCTGTGGAAGCTATGTTTCCACAGGTTTCCCCAGTTGGCACTTCCTCTCAAGGCTGCAGAGCCCCACAGTGGATCCTCCTTATGGAGGTGGTAAGCTGCGCACCATCTCAGCCATTGAGCATAGTAGTTAGAGGCTTGAGCAGTTCTGTTCTGACAGAATAGACTTTAAGATCTATATACAACAGGAAAGCTTTGTTGTAGAGATGTGCGTGAAACGGATTTTGCATTCTGTCCCAAGCTCGGAATGGAATGCAAAATTCCTGGAAAGTTCTGTCAGAACAACCAGTCGTGTCAGTTGTTCCGACGGAATGACCCTGTTTTGAGTCAGAACGCTCCGAGCACCATTTCCGACTCCAGAATGGTGGTGCTGACCACAAAAATGGCTGCCATGTGTGTGCAGAGGCCAGAAAAGCACCATTTTGCTCTAATGTTTTGAGCTCGAGTTATTCTGTTCTGAGCTCATTTGAAGGCACTCTGCCCTGAGCTCGGAACACTTGAAATGGCTGGTTCGCAGTCAGAATGTTCTGACCATGATCCATTCTGCATATCCCTACGTTGTTGTAAGGGAATGTAACATTTTTTGATCCTGTGTTATTACAAGGGTGATGACTGGGGCTTCTGTTCTTTCAG
Source organism: Hemicordylus capensis (assembly GCF_027244095.1). Lineage (NCBI taxonomy): Eukaryota > Metazoa > Chordata > Lepidosauria > Squamata > Cordylidae > Hemicordylus > Hemicordylus capensis. The sequence goes on from NC_069658.1 coordinate 165,186,499, forward strand.
CAGAATCTCCTCCAGCCAGACATCCGGGTATTGTGTGATGCAGCCCCTGTCCCACTCCTCATCCAATGTGAGCAGCTGTTGCAGAAGAGTGAGTGAAAATGGAACGTCTGAGGAGGAGGAGATTGAGGCGGTCAGTGTGGGGTCTTCTGAGCCCCTTTCACTCAAGTAATTCCCCTGTCTCAACTGAGTAGATACAGCAACCCTAAAAGCTCCCTCTTAACATCTAGTGACGGGGGCCTCTTTCCCATTTCTTTTGTGCAAGAGTTGATGTGTTCCCTTGAAGGTCCCCAGAAGCAGGACACGCTGGCTCAGAGTGCGTGGTTGGACGATAATGTCTGTACACCCAGCAGTACCAGCTCACCAGGTAAAGACAGCAGGAATTCTTGTGTGTTCTTCGTCAGACTGTACATTCCAGGGGCAAGGATACAATGGATAAATGTGTGTGTAGATCGACATTGTTTGTCCAACATTGGAATGGGTCAGTCCAAGATTCTGTATACCCTTATGAATGGTTATCAATGCTATGATTTGTTAATTGAATGATTTTGATATTTCAGTTTAAACAAACTTCAACAGATTGTTCAGGTCAACTCATACAATACTCTGGCAGTCTTGTTGATGTGCAAAGTCATGGCAGGCCTCATGACACTACAATGATGACAGGAATGTTTATATTGCACAAGAAGATTTGAATCATATGGGAACGTTGCTGCCCTGATGGAAGGAGGATACCAGCATGGGAAAGACCCCATGGGTGTCCTGGCCTATTGGCATGATGTATTCCCGATTCTCCCTTCAACCTCCGACATTTCGGGAGGCGACTGAAACCTTAAAATAGCAACACCTCTTGAATTTCCCCATAAAAGATAAATAGGGTCAGCAATTTTCCAGGGACTAGTACCAAAAGATTGGGACTGTCTTGGGCACATTTAGTTAGCAGGTGATTATGATTCAGTGTCACAGTTGGGAAAAGCCTGAGTGGAAAAGGATGAATCTAAAGCTCCCAAAATATGTTGATTTAAAAACCTGCTTTTTTAAAACCCTTGGTTCTTTTTCAGTAACTCGGCTGCTCCCTTCCGGCAGCGGTGCAGGCTCTATGGAGAAGGGGAAAGGTGGCAAAGTGGATGCTCAGCGTTACAGCCCAGTATGTTTCAGTTTCTCCCATGACATTCAGGAGGCAGGGAGGTGATTCGTGGGTTCTTCATATCTAGGAAACCAGGGGCAAGGGGAAGAATTTTTAAGAAACTGCCACTTCCTTGTTCCACAGGCCTCCATTTTGTGCTGTGTGTGATATCATCGCTGGAGGGGTGTCTCAGTGCATGCTGAGTAACGCACAGGTAATCCACACCCTAGGGGGCCTTGGTGCCCTAGGGTAAGGGAATAAGGGCATGTGGGGAAAAGATGACGGAAGGGAAAGGGACTCTGCCATTCCTACACAACCTGGTAGAAAAATGTGGGCTGGAATCCAAAGTAAAACATCTTTGGGTCTGTGTTCTCCTTTGCCCCACAGCACTTCCCAATCCCTTTTCCTTGGCCCTCTTGCCACACTGTGTGGGCCATCTCTCGAGAAGATGAATATGCTCTGTTCCCTACCCAACACCATTCTCTCACGGAGCCTCCTGCATGCTTCTAACAGGCTTGGTGAACCTCTTGGCTAAATTCTCCCCCAAATCTCTGTTCCTTACAATGCCCTTCCGCCCTCCGTCTCTCTGTGTTGCTGTGGCTTGCTGCTTTTCTGAATCTTCTCTCTGCTCAATGGCTAGTTTTGTGTGTGTCTGTCTTTGCTGCTTTCTGTCTCCTGTCATTAAGGTTGGTTGCACCCTTTTGTCAGTTTCCCAGTGTGTTTAGGGAAGTGTAAGGTGTTGAGGTCAGGAGAGGGGCAGCCAAGGCTAGGGAGGCTTTCGAATGGCACTCTGCAGCTTCTTTGATCTGTAACTCATTTTCCAGGCAATGTGCTCTTTGACCCCTGAATACTACCTGATCTGGCACAATATTAATTTTTCGGTCTGGCTTTGCAAGAGACAAGCAGAGCGTCTTGCAGCACAATGGATGCCAGGCTATTGTGTGGGCTCCATAGATCAGGAGGATACAGGAAGCCCAGCCCACTGGACCCTGGTTAACTCATCACTTAGCTGCTTGTGCCCTAACAGGCAGTGCTTTCTGCTTTGCAGGATCAGACCCAATTGAACCCAGTGTTGATTCTGAAATCCTTCCACCATCTTTCTACCCTCTGAATATCAAGCAAGTGATTCATATGGCCACATGCAGCTAACATGCTGCTTGGCTCTGCATGACATTTGGTAAAAAGCAGTCACAGGGGAGGTCCAGAATGGGGAGGGGGATATTACCTTTTATCATGATCCCAATCCAAGTTGCAGGCTTGCGCAACTGCTATTCAGTAAACAAACCACAATGCAAACAAGATGCTTAAAATCACGTCTAGTTTGGACCTGGTGACCAAACTTGTCATGTGTTGGCATTGGTGCATCCCTGCAAACAGTCCAAATGACCTGAGTGTTTATTGCTGACTTGTGTATCAGCCCAGAGTGAGTGTGTGAATTGGCCTCCCAGCTGCATTCATAGTAAGTGCCATGTTGTTGTTCTTCCATACTTTCTACCCACAGTCCCCTCCCCCTCCTCCAGCACCAAAGGGTCTTCCCTCCAATGGGATGAGCATTCTGGGGAGCCTCTGAGCAATGTCATTAGCCTTGTAGGAAAAACCTTGTGGAAGGGGATTCTTCCAGGCTGGCTAAAAAGGCCACACAGATCTCTACAGCAACCACTTGCCCCACTTGTTACCCCTGCTAACTTGGCAAAGAGGCACCTTTTAACATGGTGATTCTCTTTATTTAGCAGGGGGAGAGTAACTGGCCCTATCCACCCCCAGCACAGTACTTCCAGTGACTGTTGCTGCTGTCTCTCTTATGTTTCTTTTTAGATTGTGAGCCCTTTGGGGACAGGGATCCATCTTATTGAGTTGTTATTTCTCTTTGTAAACCACCCTGAGCCATTTTTGGAAGGGCGGTATAGAAATCAAATAAATAAATAATAATAAATAAATAATGAATCTATTTTGGGCTTAAAATAAATTTTAAAAATGATTCATGTATAGCTTCCTCAGCTGGTCACCTGAGATTTTTTTTACTCCCGCCACACACGTTGACAAGTCTGGATTCTTTACGGAGGCTGCTGGTAACTGACAGGTCACTTTCTGGCTTCTCTGCTGCAGTGCTGTCTGGTGTAATCTCCAAGAGGGGAGGGCTTTTTCTGTCTGTCCTTATTACAGCTAAAGTAAGTGTCCATGATCCAACATGGAAGGACTCTTGTACCCAACTAAGCCTTCTCAGGAAGGCAATGTCTGTGTCCCAAATTCACTCTTCAGACTCCAGGCCTCAAAAACTGAGTACTGAAAACCTTATCACTCCAAAGATTATACCCGATTTGTAAGAAGGCCTGCTCCAACAGGTGCTGCATTATGCAGCATAAATACATGTGCATATTTATTTATTTTATGTTATTGTTAAATTTATATACTGCCTTTCATTAAAGCAACCCCAAGGCGGTTTACAGCAAAAAAATTTTTTAACACAAGATGATAAAAAAGACACAATTAAAATATTAAATCCGATTAAAAATTTTAAAACAAAAAGCATAAAAGCAATAAAGATTATCAGGAGCAGCAGCAGAGAATCAAATGAATGCCTGGGCAAAAAGGCAAGATTTGACTTTTTTAATCTAAAAGCTGTGATGGAAACTGAGGAGCGAATAGCCACCGGGAGAGCATTCCAGAGTCTGGGGGCAGCAACAGAGAAGGCCCTGTCCAGCGTGCACGTCAACAGTGTCTCCCTCATTGTCGGCACCTGGAGCAGACCCCCCTCAGATGATCTCATCAAGCGGGCAGCAACCCTTGGGAGCAGGCGGTCCCTCAGGTATCCCGGGCCCAAACCGTTTAGGGCTTTAAAGGTCAAAACCAGCACCTTGAATTGGACCCGGAAACAAACTGGTAGCCAGGGCAGCTCTTTCAAAATGGGTGTGATGTGCTTCCACCGGGCAGCTCCGGATAAAACCCTAGCTGCCGCATTTTGCACTAGCTGCAGTTTCCGGATGTTCTTCAAGGCAGCCCCACATAGAGCATGTTACAGTAATCCAGCCTTGACGTGACTAAGGCATGGGTAACTGTGGCCAGATCTGCCTTCTCGAGAAAAGGACACAGCTAGTGCACTAGCCGAAGCCATGCAAAGGCACCCCTGGCCACCGCCTCCACCTGAGCTTCCAAAAGCAGAGCCAGGTCCAGTAATACCGCCAAGCTGCGTACTTGTTCCATTCAAGGGGAGGACAACTCCATCCAGAACCGGTAAAATCTCCTCATCCCAATTGGCTCTCCTACTGACCAACATTACCTCCGTCTTGTCTGGATTCAATTTCAGTTTATTAGCCCACATCCAACCCATCACGGCCTCCAGACCCTGATTCAGGACATCCACCGCCTCCCTAGGATCAGGTGACAAGGAGAGATAGAGCTGAGTGTCATCCGCATATTGCTGACAACTCCGTCCAAGTCCCCGGATGACCTCTCCCAGCGGTTTCATGTAGATGTTAAACAGCATGGAGGATAAGACCGAACCCTGCGGGACCCCACAGGCCAATGGCCACGGAGCTGAGCAGTAGTCCCCCAGTACCACCTTCTGGACCCTCCCTCCAAGAAATGACCAGAACCACTGCAACACAGTACCTCCGATTCCCGTACTCGAGAGGCGGCCCAGAAGGATACCATGGTAGATGGTATCGAATGCCGCCGAGAGGTCCAGCAGAACCAACAGGGACGCACTCCCCTTGTCTAGTTCCCGGCATAGGTCATCCACTAGAGCAACCAAGGCAGTCTCAGTCCCATATCCGGGCAAAAGCCAGATTGAAAAGGGTCCAGATAATCCGTATCATCCAAGACCCTCTGCAGCTGGGACACCACCACACGCTCTATCACCTTGTCCAAAAAGGGCAGATTAGAGACCAGTCTATAGTTGTTCAGGTTGGAGGAATCAAGGGAGGGCTTTTTTAATAATGGTCTCACCATCGTCTCCTTGAGGCATGATGGCATCTTGCCCTCCCTTAATGAGGCATTGATAATCACCTCCAACCATCTACCTGCCCCCTCCCTGGCAGCTTTATTAGCCATGAAGGACAAGGGTCAAGAGCACACAATGTCACCCGTACACTGCCCAGCATATGATAGCAGGAGGGGTGTGTGTTCCATTTCCTAATTCATGGGACTCCTCAGATCTATGGAATTTCACTGTACATACATGTATATGTATATGTATGTGACTGTAGGGGACCAAGAGTCAAGTAGGCTAAACCTCTTAGCAGACGAAGTTCATTCTCTAAAGACAAAGTCTGAGACACACATGATAACATATAGGACAATTTTGAAACTCAGTTAAGTAGACTAACAAAACAGAAGATAGTTGAAATCTAATTGACTCATCTAGTCAGTGGGTCAGGAATGTTGAGCAGGATGCCAATAGTGGGGCCCAAAGCCTCTCCTGGAAGCCAATCTCTTGATCAGATGCAAGCTGGGCACATCAAGTTGGAGACTTTTACATATTAAGTAGCCACTCTGGCATATGGGTGGGGTGGGTGTACAGCTCTGCCAGACAGAAACCGGAAGGCCTTGACAGCAGGTCAAGCCGGCACTCCAGCCTGCCCCAGTCTCAAGCCAGTTAAGAGGCAAACCCACACCAGCGTAACCAAACTAGGGTCATGGGAGGTAACAGGAAGTCCAAGGCCATTCCATCTGCCTTGCCAGGGCTCACCAACTGGCCCCTCTGCCTCCTGTGGAGCTTCCAGCCTAGATGAGGAGCAGCCTGCTTGTTTGCTGCCAAGTTCTAGCTGGCTGGTTGCCAGCCCCCAGATTGCTGAATACTACCACCTGTTGCCTGCCCTGGGAACTGCTTGTGGGAGGAGTGGCTGTTGGGGCTTGTCGGTTTAAAAGCAAGGAGGCCCGCCAAAGGTGTAGCTATCGCGCCGCTTATAGGCGGCCGCCAATGGGGGTCAGCCTTTGGGGCTGGGCCTTTGAGGGTGGGACTGAGGGCTGGAGGGTTGGGCTGTGCTAGGCCTTTTGCAGGTATGTGTTTGGGCTCTCTTGAATGGGATGGTGCTGGGGGTGCACCCAGCGGTTCTAGAGCAGATATTACTGTGGTGGTGGGAGATAGAAGAACTGGCGCTGGCAGAGCAGCTGGCCATTACAGGGGAAGAGAAATCAGTAATTGAGTAACTGTTTCCACTTCCAACTGCTTTGTCAACTCTCAGGCCTTGGGGAGGCCAATATCCTCATTGAGGCTGGCTTGTCATAGTTGTCAGCAGCCATGACAACTATGGGCCTATCCCAATTAGTTTCAGAACCAACTCATGTTGCCAGCCACGCACTCGATTTGGTCTTTTGTTCGGATCAGGGGGGTGTTCTGTGGGTGGGAGATCCTATGGCTTCCCCATTGTCATGGATGGTCCACTATCTGGTAAAGGTTGGTCTCACAGCCACAATCCACCGTGCAGGGGTGGTGGACCTATTCGGATGGTCCGTCCAAAAAGGCTGCTGGACCCAGTGGGATTTCCAAAGGCCTTGGAGGATTTTGATGTTGGTGCGATCAGTGATTCTGTTGATGCCCTGGTGGGAACCTGGAACAGAGAACTCAGCAGGGGATTAGACACGATCGCTCCTAAGCATCCCTTCCCAACTGCTTCAAAAATGGCCCCTGAGTACACTGAGGAGTTGTGGGGGCTGAAGCAGTTGGGTAGGCGAGAAGAGCACAAGTGGTGGAGAACTCAGTTTGTATCACACAGGATGCAGCATGTAACCCATTTGAAGACTTATGCGGTGGCGGTGCAGGGAGTGAAAAAGATTTTGGTCTGCGTGCATTACGACTGCAGGTTCGTGCTCAGTGGAGCTATCCCGGATTGTGAGGAGTTTGGTTTCTGCTCCTTCCACCTCAAATCCATCCCCGGGGTCGTTCTGCTGTGATGCTTTTACTGGGTCCTTTGCAAACAAGATCTCCTGTATTTGGGCCGACTTGGACTCCACTATTTCTTCAGGGTCTATGGAGGAGGTGTCCAGTGATCCCTCTTGCAGTATTAGATTGGATCAGTTTCAATCGGACTCCTGAGGATATGGACAAGCTGCTTGGGGTGGTGTGGCCTACCACCTGTTCTCTAGATCCTTGCCCAACTTGGCTGCTTCTATCTAGCAGGGAGATTGTTGGAGGTGACCTAGTTAATATAAGTACATCACTGAAGGAGGGTAGGGTGCCTCCTTGTCTGAAGGAGGCAATGGTAAGACCACTTAAGAAGCCTTCCCTGAACCCCTTAGTGATAGATAGTTACAGGCCAATCTCCCTTGATTGGGCAAGGTGATTGAGAAGGTGGTGGCCGGCCAGCTCCAGGCAGTCTTGAAGGAAACTGATTATCTAGGGGATAGCTCCCAAAGACAAGATGGACCCAAGATGGTGTCTGTCCAAAGCTTGATCCATCTGAATACATCATCATTCACAACAAGCCAGCCGGGTAGTCCGGCAGTACAACTCCATATTAGGCCATCAGGCTTACAATACTACCATTGTTAAAGGAGTGCTTATGCAGCCTCTAGGAGGCAGTTCAGATACCAGCATCATCACCTCTCCTGACTAGCAGGCCAGAACAAAGCAAGGCATAGAGAATGCATATTATGTTGCAGGTTGCAAGGTCTGCTTAGTATGAGAACCAAAGCATACTAAGCAGGTTCTTTCCCACTGACATAAGTTCAGGAATACAAGATGGAGGGGACTCTCTTCAGCTACCATCCAAATGGTGTAGCAAGAGCTCAGTTCTCCATTAACTACATTTCCTAGGATCAATACATAGAGATCAATATGAAATGCTTAGATTCCCAGGTAACAGTTCAAAGGCTGCAGGGGTGCCGCTTTAAGAGTGGGGAAGGGTACACTCACCCCTCCTGCCACTTCCTCCTGCCGGGGTAGTTTGCTTAGAAAGCTCATCGGGACAGCAGCGCATCTCCCTGCCACCCCATTGCCCCCGTTGGCCGGACGTCCCTGATGTGCCTGCGCGCACCAGCATGCATACACGCCCACGTGTGCAGGCACGTCAGGGACTTCCAGCCATATCCGGCCAATGGGGTGACAGGGAGGTATGCTGCCGCCTCGATTAGCTTTCTAAACAAAGGACGCTGGCGGGGGGAAGTGGCAGGAAGGGTAAGGGCACCCTCCCCCACTCTTAAAGCGGCACCCCTGCCGCCTTTGAACTGCCCCGCCACGGTTCCGTGTGCATCCCCAATCCTAACTGCCCCTCTGCACTCTGGGACAATAAAATCCTAGGGTGCAAATGCTGTGCGTGGGATAAGCTAATCATCTCTAGTTCATTCAATATTCCTGATTCCACTTGACTGCCTTGTCCTTGCATACCACACTTTCCCTTGGATTCTAAAGCACGTACTCTTCCATATCACCCCTCCACACAGGCTGCAAAACCCTGTTTAAACATTCAGATGATCACCATTTACACCTGAGTAACGGACGTGGAGAACATGTCTGTATATCCTTGAATGACCTAGAGGTGGGTACATCCGTGGCAAGGCTCCGGTCCTATCACATGTAGAAGGGGTGCTGCTGGACTGAGGTTCATCTGAACCAGCTCTGTCTTTTAATTGGATTTTTAATTCTGTGTTTAGGCATAAAGTGCTCCCACCATAATTTTCCCTGACTCAAATATTTATTTCAGAAATACATATCTGTCTGCAGACTGTAAAATACAATATTAAAAATAAAATGAAAATATGAAAATATTTATAAATAATTGGAGGGGGGGACTTTGATTGAAAACAATCTTAAGCATACCTAATGTTTTAGGCTACCTTTGATTGAATTATTCTGCTTCTCCAAATAATATATCTGTTTGCCTGGAATACAGACTAGGATTGTGTATATCCTTGGAAATGGCAGAAAACCCATCGATACTTGTTCTAGCTTTTTCTTTTCTTGGAAGTCTTTCTACATATTTTTGATGTGTGCTGCTTGTAGCATCACAATGTTTGCTTTCCCCTTCAAAACTTGACAAATATTGATTTCATCCATTTGACCGTTGAATGCACACCAGCCATGTTTATTGATATACACTTGATTATACCAGTCTCTTAAAAGAGATTAAAATTGGTGGTTGTTTTTTTAAAATTGGGGGGAAATCCTAAGGATACCTATCTTTTAGACTACCTTTCGTTATTCTGCTTCTCAAAAATAATATAGCAATGCATTAGTTTGCCTAGGATGCAGATTAGAATCGTGTGGGTTTTTTTATTTACACAAGGTACAAGACCTGTGTCAAAATATTATTTGAAAGGCCACATTGCCTAGGCTACTAAATTGATTTTATCTGAAAAATGATCTTTTACTCATTCATCTCCTGCAATCATTTCTGCAGAAGTGGAAGTTTTGAACCGTTTCTGAAAAGCAACATTTCCGTGAGGGGAAGAATAACTAATAATGACACAACTGGTGTGAAGAGCATCTTGAGCAAAGAAGGCCCAAAATATGCAGTGCGTCCATCCAGCTGTGATGGAGCCAACAGAAATGTTCATCCACCAAATTCCATTTGCATCTCTGCAGGCCTGTGGCTAACAAAGGGCATGTTTCTGAAATGCCACTTCTTAGTTGTAAGTCTGCAGAGATGCCAAGATTTCTGTTTCTTCTCCTCCCCAGCCCCATCTATGAGCTCTGCCACTCAAAGAAGTGCACATAACGATAACAGCCACGTTATCTTTCCAAAAGTGGATCTTCTATTACATGCACTCCCCACTTCTCCAAGTGGTGAGATATTCCAGGGACAGTGCTACCCAAATTCTGGCTTTCTCTGGAGCAGCAATGCAGGCTTATGGTGGTGTCTTTGGAATATTGAGATTATTGACAACTATGCAGAGTGAGTACTGGAGGGAAGTAGGGGCACTGCTACAGTAGATAATTAAAAGATCCAGGCCCATAGGGCCCACAGCCAGTGTTCCCTCTAAGGCAGGGCTGCTCAACTTTGGCCCTCCTGCAGCTGTTGGCCTACAACTCCCATAATCCCTGGCTATTGGCCACAGTGGTTGAGGATTATGGGAGCTGTAGTCCAAAAACAGCAGGGGGGCCTAAGTTGAGCAGGCCTGCTCTAAGGTGTGTGCCCACTGTCACATGTCTTTTGATGTCAGCTCAGTTCATTTTAGATCCCGCTCAGGCTGACTCAGGAAGGCCCAAATGAAAGCATTAATTAATTGCTATTGAAGCAATTTATCACCAGTACATGCACCTAATGGCACAGCTTGGAAATGACTTGATTAGCAAGCCAGAGGTTGCTGGTTCGAATCCCGGCTGGTGTGTTTCCCAGACTATGGGAAACAACTATTTAGGGCAGCAGCCATATAGGAAGGTGCTGAAAGGCATCGTCTCATAGTGTCCGGGAGGAGGCAATGGTAAACCCCTCTGTATTCTAGCAAAGACTTGATGGTCCACTTTACCTTTACATCCTTGTTCTGGCATCTTTTGAGCAGGGCTATTGCTAGAGTCCTATTAGGAGTGGGTGCTTGGTGCACATTATTTGCTTTATTATCAAATTCCCCCTCTGTTTGTAATAACTTCTTGTGGCAGCCTTGCACTTAAGTCTAATTTGTGTGTGTGTGGGGGGGAGTACTTCACATTAAAATCTCCTCAAATGTTTGATTCCTCTCTCTGTGGGTGTGTGTGTCTTTGGGGGGGGCAATATATATGGGTGGAGCAGTTGCCCACTTCCTTCTCTTGGGTCATCGACCTCCTCCTCCATTGAGCCCTGCGGCTGAGGTTGCTGCTAGGCATGACGGCTGGGCTCTGCCCTCTTCACTGAGCCTGGCAGCTGGGTCGCTGTTGAGCATGAGACCAAGGTTCCAGGTATAGAAAAAGCCAGCCCCCAAATGTGAGGGGGAAAGACAGTGCCCAAATGGGAAGAGGCAGAGAATGGAAGAGGAAATAGAAACATTGGAGCTACCGTGAAGGGTTCTTTCTCCTCTGAAGTAGGAGGTCACGGCTCACAAAGGGTTGACTTCCACTCCTTGCTCCCGATAGACAGGAAATCTCAGGTGTTTTTCAAGTAGCTGAAGTCCGTCCCCCTTCTCCCAGTATGCTTAGGTGTGATTCGCCAGTTCTGACTGTTGCGTTTCATGATTGGGCTGCAGAACTCCACAGTGTTGTGGAACTAGAGGTTAGCACTCAAAGGGAGTAGGATAGAGGACGGAAGCCCTGAGATATTAATCAAGGTAGAAACGGAGGTTGTTCCAAGGTTAGCATCGGAACAATTAGTCCCAAAGGTTGGCGCAGAGAGGCATGGCCTGACACCACACTAGTCCCTGATCCACGGGTGGGCTGCGAGACCTCCTACTTCAGAGGAGAAAGAACCCTTCATGGTAGGTCCAATGTTTCTTTCTCCCTCGAAGTAGGAGGTCACGGCTCACAAAGGGACTTACCAGAGCAGTTATAAGTTACCATGGGGGGTGGGGAAGTGGATCAGTTCTGTACCACTTGCTGGAGCACCCGTCCCCCAATTTTGTAGTGCTTGAGAAAGGGAGATATGGCGGGCCATGTGGATGCCCGGCATATTTCCCCTAGCAGCGCATGTGCTGTGAAAGCCGCCGAGGTGGCTGCCCTGTGGTAGAGTGTGCTATGATGCCCCATGGAAGCTGGGTTGACGGGGCTTGTTAGGCTGTGGTGACGCATGCCCTCGGCCAACGAGCTAAGGTCACCTTAGGCACCTTAGAGCCCTGTGAAGTGGTGTGGAGGGGCACGCAGAGGGCCTCGGACCGCCTTAGGTCCTTTGAATGTAGGTGCGTCAGGCCCTGCAACCCTCCAGGGAATGCCAACTGCGTACAAGCGAACGTATGGGCTTGGAAGATTGAGTTTGTTAATATATTTAATTATTTATTTTGACCAGGGTAGGGTCAAAGGACCCTACATCTTAAGGACCAGCACGTCTGGCTGGAAGACGCAGAGCTCCCTTCGAACCGAGAGCGCCCCCCAATTCCGATACTCTGTGTGCCAGAGTGATCATCACTAGGAGAGGACCTTGTCGGATAGATACTTTAGTGGGATAGATGAAATTGGTTCAAAGGGGCCCATGTGAGGGCATTCAGTACCTCTTTGAGGTTCCTAGAAGGAAGGCCATGAATCAGTGGAAGAGCGATATTGGTAGCTCCTCGAAAAAACAAGAGAGGTGGAGGTGGAGTTGAATACTCCCTGTTCTCCTCAGGCTCAGGACCGAAGCTAAGACTGAGGTCTTTTATTTCAGAGTAATGGGTCTCAGAGCCTGGCCCAGGCCTGCCTGCAGGAAGGGAAGGCCGGGTCTTGGGGGACTTTGGCCAAGCATATCCCAACTTTTTATGCCTAGCCCATCTAAGTTGGCCTTTCTGAGGAAGACGGCCCAAATCATCTGGTAATTCCTATTGGTGCTTTGGCGCCTAGTGGCCCAGATTGTGTCTTGCACCGTCCTGGAATAGCCCTCTCTTCGCTAACTGTGTACGGTTAACTCCAGGCATGTAGTAGAGCCATGCCGAGTCTTGCTGAAGCAACAGCCCTTGGGTCAGAAGGTCCGGCCGTTGCAGCAGAGGCATTGAGGCCGTGACAGAGAGGGGTACCAGTCCGGCGAACCATGGTCGCCTTAGAGCGGGGCCCCTAGATTACCTGTGCCCTTCTCTGTCGGAGTTGTGCAATCAGCCTTGGACGGCGACCTACCGGGGCGAGGCCGTCCAGGAGACCCTGCGGCTAAGGAGAGTTGAGTGCGTCCATGTCCTCTGTGAGGTGGTGGTGACACCTCGTGAAGAAGTGGAGAAGCTGGTTTATTAATTTTATCATCATCAATTTCGGCGTCAAGGGACCCGCAAGGTTGGGGGAATCCTAGGGAGGAACCACTTAGACCTCCCCTTTCTTTGTGGTCCAGAGTGGGTGGACTCAGGAGCCAGAGGGAGTCGAGCCCCATGCCCCACTGCTGACCCACCAGCCACGTGCATTCTCAGGCTTTCCGGCTGTTGCAGTGAGTCACTGCAATCGGCCTGTATCTAAATTATCTCGCTTAGTCATAGAGGGACTAACCAGGAGGGCAGGCGTCTAGGAGATGGGAGGGGGGACCACCAAATAAATACAATGCTCTTCTCCCACAGAGGTTGCAGCACGGGAACAGGCAGCTCAGCATTATAGGGCTGCATTATGGGAGCTGAAATCACGATACTCTCCACAGTGTGGCTGGTGGAGGGATCGGAGGCTGCTGGAATAAATAGCTCCATTATCGGAGCTGAAATCGCAATCACCTCCACCGGGTGGCTGGTGGGATCCGGACTTACCACCTCATGCTGTTGTCCCTGTCTGGCAGCCTCTGTGGCCCATCTGGCACATGGGTCCACGTTGTAGGTGCAGCCTGGCTGCCCGCTCATTGACCACTGAGCACGGTAGCGCATCAAGATGCTCATTGAGCAGACGCCTCTGGTCCTCGTGGGATATGTTATGCGCCCGGTCACTTGTGGCGTGGGTGAGGGGCCAAAGGCTTCACCCAAATGCCAGCTCCCCGTGCTTGGGGAGGGGGTTGCCAACCCCAGGACAAGGCCAACCAAGGTTCTGCAACCAGGATCTGTCATGCGCCAAGGTCACCTGTGGCGTGGGTGAGAGGCGGGAGGCTTTGCCCAAACGCCACCTCCCAGTGTTTGGGGAGGGGGCTGCCAACCCCAGATCGATGCCAACTAGGTTCTCCTCACAGCATCTGTTATGGGCCAGGTCACCTGTGGCGTGGGTGAGAGGCCGAAGGCTTTGCCCAAACGCCAGCGCCCAATGTTTGGGGAGAGGTTCGCCAACCCCAGGTCGAGGTCATTCAGGTCCTCCCATGTTGGTGTCATGCCCAAAGTCCACCTTGCTGGCAGATATTCATGTCTGCATCACACCAGCTGGGCAGCTCACCCGCGTTTGAGAGGCCAGGCCAACCAAGGTGGCCAGAAGTGGGGATAAATAGGAAGCAACCTTATATTGAGCCAAATAATTCTCCAGAATTGACTGGGGGATGCTGTCAGTGGTTGAGCCTGGGAGCTTCTGCATGTTGCAGTCCTCCCACTGACAGTAATCTACCTCCCCTTTAGAGGAGGGAAGAGAGTTGGCTAAGGCAAACCAGGGCAAACTCTGCTAGGCAAAGGGGAGATATTTGCCTTTGCTATCAAGAGACAGCCTCCCCTCCCCAGCTATTAGCTGAGGGTACTTCCTCCTCATTCAAGTGCTAGCCATGCTTAGAATTCATCTGGTAAATCCTATTGGTTGCCTCCTGAGAATTAGCATAGTAAGCTAAGTAACCCAAATAGGTGCAGTACTTCCTCCTCTTTAATAGAAGGGCGGTTGCTAGATGGGTCTAGCACTGAGTCATGGCCAAAGGTGAAGCTGAGACCTAGAGGATCAGCATAGCCACAGGGGTTGAGGCAGGGATCAAGATAAGGGGCCCCACCAGGGGCTGCTGCCTGTTGGAAAGGACAGGGGGGGAAAGCAGCCCTCTTTCCCCTGAGAGTAAACTTGAGGGGTAGGGAAAAAACCCCTCCATTAAGTGGCTGCTGCCACGGAATAACAGTGAGGACGATTTTAGGCTTGAGCCATTTAGACTATGAACTGGCTCCAAGTTATTTTACTCTCAGCCTAAGCAAATTCCGCTGCGTTGTGCCTCTGTGCACTCTGCTCTCATGAATAAGGGTTTTTCCTTCCAGAGGGAATTCCCAACAGCACTGGTGATTTCTTGCTGTGTATGTCAGCTTGATTAATTTCATGTGTTACATTATCGTGAAATAGAAAACAATAGAAAGCATTACACAATTGAAACAATATAGGTCTCAATATTCTACTACCAGAAATATATGACTACCCCACTTAATATGTCATCCTTTCTTTCTATCTATAATTCATCATATTTCTGCTTTCATTCCAGTCCAAGAGAAATCTATTCAACACACTGAGATTACTTTGTGTTTACAAGGGAAGCAATTTTAAAGTATTTGGTGAATTTTGAGCCAGCTATGCGTGCGAGCCTGCAAAGCTTGTGACTGTCTCTGCATCTTCATTTCATTGCATTACTGGGCCTACATTCCTGAACTACTGCATTCTACTATTGGGCATGCAGGAAATACTCCTTCCACTGCCATATATTTACAAAAAGCACAAACGGAGGTAGCTAGATTCAGAAAATGAAGCAATGATCCACAGAGAATCCAATTACGCCCCTAAAACATGCATAAATGTAATGTATGCCATCGGGTTGATGCCAGCTCCTGGCGACCACAGAGCCCTGAGGTGGTCTTTGGTAGAATACAGGAGGGGTTTACCATTGCCATCTCTCGCTCACTACGAGATTATGCCTTTCAGCATCTTCCTATATCACTACTGCCTGATACAGATGTTTCCCATAGCCTAGGAAACATACCAGTGGGGATTAAATACATATCAATTGGCACTTTTATGACAAATTATACTTTATAAAAACAGTTATTAAAAACATAAAACATACACAATTAAACACTAGAAATAAGTTGACAAAAACATAAGAATATGATTGAATCCTATAATTTATTAACAAAGTATATTCCAAGTCCAACCCCACCAACATCCACAAGGAAATATTACTGTTCATGACGATACATTCCAAAGTAAGGTATCATATTTCTAGTGAGATTTCTAGTCTTTACTTGTTTGTGTTGGATCATTTTGATAACTGCCCTGTTATACTTAGTATTGTTGACTGTGAATAATTCATGGACTGATCCACTAAAACCCTTCATTCTGTGTTCATATTCAGACATCAGACCCATTCACATGTTATGTTCAGCACTTGCACAATGAGTGCTCAAGGAGCACAGGGCAGACACAACTCTGTACAGGGACAGCTATCAAATGTTATGTTGCACACAGGCACAGCAGTACCTTCCTATCTGTAGTATACATTGGAGGGGCCTGTACCCAGGTTCACTTTTTAAATGAATGTGGGTACAGAGCCACTCACACAGACACATGTGGTACGAGTGTACAGACATCTCTAGGCTTCTGCAGCTTAGTGCACTGCACCCTGACTGCATATGGGGATTGTTTTTGCTCTGTATCTAAATTTAAAACCATCTTTGAAGAATCAGCTGTAATACTTCACAGGACAGTTTGAAATTATATACATGAAAGGTTAACTGATATGGATGAACAAGAATCCTCAGCAGTATAGTGGCAAGAGTGATTAACCTGGATCAAATCGACCTGGTTTAAGTTGCTGCTCTATCAAGTTGCTTGCTGAGTCACCTTCAGCAAGAGCTTTTTCCGGGAGCATCTTCACTTTGGGAGGGTTAGTGTGCGGCCACATATCGGCCCGATGAACCCAAATTGCCTGAAAAATTTCAGAGAGCACTTCACACACCATTCAGGGGTTTCCCTCCATATTGGAACCTAGCCCGGTTGATGTCCAGGGTTAAAAAATCCTCCTCTTGCATCGGCATATCCGTTACGCCCCAAACTTGCAGCAAAGCCTCGTGGTAAGGCCTGCTGTCTAAAAAGCCTCCCGGATGCTTTCCAGACTGGACACAACAACAGTGTCACTACATGGCCATTAATTGTCCTTCCACACTGCCTGGGTTTCTACATCGCACTCCGTGCACTGTCAGCAAGGTGCTGACCACATTTCCAATGCCTTCTTTCAGGTTTTCTCTTTGCAATACGGTGCTACAACCTTGTAAATAGATAGCTGTATTTTCCCAATGCAAAAGTTTCATGCAAGCTAGAAAAGACTGCTCCCCTGGTGTTGGATTTGCGCAACAACCGCTATTTACGATTTCAAGACGATTTTGCCAAGCTGAAGTCAACTACCGCTGTTCAGCAGGTAATCTGGAAAATGCCCTGGGAGCTTTCCAGATGACACCTTTCTGACAGCACAGGGTTTGCAATGTCGAAACACAGACAGTACGGAAGCACACTTGACAGTAGTGACACTTTTGTAGTGTGTACTCTGGAAAGCGCCCTGGTCAATTTCTCTTCCTCGCAGTCTAATCTCTCGTGCAGCATTGTTGTGAGGATAAAGTTGAATAACCCTTTATTCTGCACTGAAGTCCTTAGAGGAAGAGCAGGCTATCAGTATGAGAAATAAAGAAGGAAAAATTAAACATTTTCTTTGAGAAAATGAGTTTTCTCTCTTTTTAAAAACAGGAAGCCAGCACAGATGTAGTGGAACATGAGCATAAAAGAAAGTATCACTACCATGTTTTTGGAGAAGTTTACCAGGTCCAAAGAAGAGAAACCTGAGCTACTAACTATTTATTCCATGTTATCCATGTTCAAGACCGTGTTCCAAATGACTGGTATATGAATGAGATTTTCTCAATCAATGTTTGCTGGAGAAAAGTACGTGGATTTTGTCTCTAAAAATAAAAACTGTGCATTGAACAAAGATTAAGCAAGTACCTGGATTATCTGTGCATCTGAAAGATTTAACAGATTCCATTCAGATTATCTGCTGCTTCAAACTGTAATCAAGATGCAAACAAAATATGGGAGTTCAGTCAAAGCAGAGTTGTCACAACCAAAAGATGCTTTTCATCTAGAGGTGTTGCTGCAGTTCATATTTCCTTCAGAAATATGGGCCCTGGGAGCTCCTAATGCTCACTTTAAGTGTTTGAATTGGAGGCAGGCATTTGAATCTGAAGGGGAATTTCCCCCCTCCTTCCAGAATAGGCAACTTCCAACCCCAGTTATGGTTTGAATTTGCTCCTGGTTGCGACCCAGCCCCCTCTCCTGGGGGCTCCAGCCCCCTCCTCCTGGCTGCAACCCAGCCTCTTCCCCTTGGCTTGCCTAACACATTCCACCAGGTAGTGTCTCCACCTGGGTGACAGCTTTCCCCTTCAAAGTGACAGGATGGGACATGCCATGCCAATGCAACCAAGAGGTTTGCCATGCCGATGCACCCAAGAGGTGTCTGAGCCCATCCACCACTGCAGTCCTCAGCCTTGTGGCACTTCCAAGAGAGCAGCAAAGTTCCGGAACCAGGGGGTGTCCCAGGGTGGACACTGAGGCTGGCTATGAGCCCCAGCAGGGCCTGTGTGGTGGGAGCCCCCTATTGCACCTGGCCTTTCCCTCCTGGAGGCCAAGCGCATCCTGCACGGCCTGGTGGAAAGTGTGCACATCACCACAGAAGTGCACCAGTTGACCATGCTTAGCAGCCCTGGCTGTGTTCGCTGCATTGTCAGTGAGCAGGAAGCCTTGCTGGAGGGCTGGCTCCCCAGGAACCCAAGAATCCACCTACTGGGCCGTGGCTGCTAGCAGCTCATCTGACGTGTGGTGTGTGTCCATAGCCTCCACATGCAGCACAGCCCCCCAGGGTCATGCTGCACGGGAAGAGGTGTCCACGCCACCAGCGCCAGAGGCTCCCCATCTCTCCTGCCCCCACCAGTGCACAGTGAGGGCCTGGAAGGCAGTGTGCAGCCCACTGCAACTGGCCCACAGAGCTGTTGCATCACCATCGCCCAAGTCACTCTGGGTCCTTTGCCCTGCTGACCCATGCCCTGCAGTGGGAAGAGTCACTAAGGCAGAGCTCCAAGTGATCTCACACCGTGCTGCCATGATGCTCACCGGCCACCATGCTCACCAGCCCTGCTCACAGCCCTTTTCAGTGGTGGTGGGGCTGCTGTTTCCTTCAGGGACACCTCTATCACCACTCTTGGTCTGGAGCTGAGCAGGTCCAGGAATGAGAAGAATGATGACTTCCTCCTCACCCTCTGACTGGGGGCTTGCACTGCTAAGGGGGATTGGGAGGATGGTGAGACCCATCTGGCTGGGCTAGCAGCCAAACAGTCTGCACCTCCTCCACAGTTGCCACCGGAAGAGCATCTTCCCTGACAGGGTAGGAGCTCCCGCCAACTTCTGCTCAGCCAAAACTATTGGCTGTGCTTCTGCTTCATCCGAGTAGATGTGCCTGCATAGAGCCGGCAAAATCAGGAGCAGGGGTGACTTGGGGAGAAGGCACCTGTCACTGCCCCCCAACTGCGACCAGCATCACCCCTCCCTCTCCCTGGCAGTCTGCTCATAGATCTTCCTCCTACCTGCCCAGACATCTTTGGGGTGTAAATTGAATCACCAATTCTAGAAGGGTGGGGGGCGGTCTATATTTTTGCTGTGTTTGCCACACACAAGGAGCTATAGTACTAAAGTGTACACACACACACACACACACACACACACACACACACACACACACTAAAAAAAACCCAACAAAACCCATCCCAAATAAAAAGCAGGTCTTATCTCCGGGGAGGCCATTTGGGTGGGGACAAATGGTCAAGCAACAACAATGGGCCGAGTCTAGTGGTGGGGTCTCCCACTGAAGACCCCCCCACTGCAAATTAAGCACCATCCCCCTACACACACACAAATTAAGTCCCCCCCAAATAAAGAGCAGGCCTTATATCTGGGGAGGCCATTTCCGTAGGAGGAAAGATCAAGCAACAACTATGGGGTGAGTCCACTGCAAATTCAATATCATCCCCCTACACTCACACACACAGTATTCTTACGTGGCTTCTAGAGAGAACAAACCAGTATATTTAAGCAAATATGCTTAAATGTGACTGAACAAAAGTGTTTTTAAAAGAAAAATTATGAAGACGATACTTCCCACTGAACTGCACACACCCTATTTTGCATTGAGAGTCCTGTCCTTAAATGAGCTGAATGCACTATTT
The DNA here is from genome assembly GCF_027244095.1 of Hemicordylus capensis. Taxonomy (NCBI): domain Eukaryota; kingdom Metazoa; phylum Chordata; class Lepidosauria; order Squamata; family Cordylidae; genus Hemicordylus; species Hemicordylus capensis. The sequence continues at coordinate 165,206,258 of NC_069658.1, forward strand.
TTACACTCTCTAAATAATCTCCTCTTTTGAGAGGGAGAAGATGCAGACCACACAGCAGAAACAGAGGCTGAAAAGCAGATCGTAGAAGCAATGGGAGATGGGAGTCAACCTAGAAAGAAGCATTTTCTTCTTCTTCCTGTTTCTTTGGCAGTTTCCTTCTCCCTCCTCCCATTCCCCGCTAAACAGATGGATCCGAATATGTACCTCCTGAGTGGCATCTCTCTAGCTCTTTCCTTGGGATGGAATCCCACCCCCCAATTCTCACACCATCAGGAAGGAAGAGGAAAAGACAGGCTCTGCTCTCAAACCTTCAGCAGACGATTGTCTTGTACACCCTTCACCTCAGGGAGAAACAGATCTTATGCAACATGTGTCAAGCTGGAGACGGGTTGAAGCTGTGAAGAGAGAAGAGGAGACCTGAACTTGAAAGCCATGCCCAAAGCAAAAGATGCAGAGCTGACCCTGGGAAGAAGAGAGTGAAACAGCTTCCAAGCAGAGCAGAGCAGGGGCAAGAAGAAGGGCAAAGGCAAAGGCAATCTGGAGCTGCCTGCCTCCCTGGACACTCTCTGCGCCTTCCTCCCTGCTGCAGGGAAGAGAGGAGCTTGCATGTTGCAAGGGAGAACGGAAGGAGGAGGAAAAGAAGAGGAAGTGGCCAGGCAGGCAGGAAGTCAGTCCCTGAGAGGAGCAATCTACATATCAAAGGGATAGTGTCAGAGCAGTAAAGAAGTGATGGCCAATGTCTTGACCCCTCTTGCCCTCTGACTCACTAGTCTGTGTCCCCCTCTCTCATTGAGACATGAGCCAGTGCAAAGTCCTTCACTTCCAACACAAAGAAGTCTTTCCCAGAGGCGTAACTAGGGAAAACGGCGCCTAGGGCAAGCACTGAAATTGCGCCCCCCCCCCGCCGCCCCCCCCAACATACATCTGACTGACACACATGTTTCAGAAAACTTTTATTTTTAAAATTTAAAAAATTACAAAAATTACCAAAAATTTCAAAATGCAATAAATAACCAAAAATGCAATAAATAACCAAAAATGCAATAAATAACCAAAAATGCAGAAATTGCAACTCACGCTCATTAATTTTCTAATTAGCAAACTATGACATGCCTGAAAATCATAACTTGGCCCTCCTTGCTTTCATAGATGCAAATTGGTCTATGATGCCATCAAAGTTAGTTTGGTCTGTTTCCTCTCTCTCTATGCTCAGCAGAGCAAGATCACAGAGTCTGCCTTGACCCATGGAAGCTCTCAGACAGGAAAGTATCAGCTTTAACTTGCTGAATGATCTTTCACAGCTGGCAACGGAAACTGCAATGGTCAGCATGATCTGTATAGCAATGCGGAAGTTGGGGAAGGCGGCATCATCTCCATATTGAACTATAAATTTGAGAAGCTGTTCCGGTCCTGCTACTCTCATGTCGGTCTGTGCCGCTAGCAACATTCTGCAGTCCAAATTCGCATCATATAGCTCCACATCAACATCAGTGCTGTACATTTGGCAGAAATTTTCACAGTTCTTTAGGTTCTCTCTGTCAGCACTGTAGCACAGTCCCTCGATATCGAGAAGGAACCCAAACTTGGCATCAGTGTCATGCAGGCGAGTGAACCTTTCGTCCAGTTCTCTATTAAGACGGTCAAGTGTTCCCTTCATGACTCTTTTCATCTCCTCCCTAGCTGTTAACCCAGCGTCTCTTGATTTCCCACCAGGCATTGGTTTTTTCCGTCTCGGATGTCTTTCAAAGTCGACATCCCATTCTTGACAGAGACGAAGTCCTACGTTGAGTGCCTCACTGACCAGCACTTCTCTCTCACCATCCAAACGATCCTGGAGGGCTTTCAAATCCACAGCAGCATCATGGAAGTTCATGCTAGGATCATGCAGCCTCTTTTGAACACGGTCAATTTGAATGAGGATCTTATTCCAAAAACCTAGTAGAGTCAGAAAACCATAAGTCAACAAGTGGTTGCGCAGTTGCCCTGCATCACTTCTGCTTTCAATGTTCTCATCTTCATCATCTCTCATGTCCTGAAGAACTTGAAGTATCTCCTCCAGGTGGTTGTTGACTGGCTTCACTGCTTCCGTCCTTGAACTCCACCTGGTTTCAGACTCTGACTTGACACAGGCATGGTGTTTCTGAGTTTTTGCCAGCGCTGTGTTCAGCGAGAAAAAAACACGTAGATGGCATCAATGGTTCCAAAAAATGTCGCCATCATCACATCCTCTTTGGCTGCAAGTACACCCACCAAGTTGAGTGAATGATTGTCGCAATTCACAAACACTGCCAGGTTGTTTTTCTCACATATCCATTGGGCAGCACTGTGACCGACAATCTTGCAGCTCCATTCCGTCCTTCTCTAACTTTTTCAAGATGTCTTCAGTCAAGCTCTCAGCATCCTTCCGGCTTAACTGGATAAAACCAAGGAAGGACTCTCTCACACGGACTGTAGTCCTCTCATAATCAATTTGTACATATCTAACTACTTGTGACGTCTTCTCACGGTGTGCCAGGTCAGGAGTCGAGTCGAACATGAGGCCATAGTATTTTGCTTTGCGAATGCCTCTCAGTAGACTCTTGCGAACAGTGGATGCCATCAGGTGGCTGAATTCATTCTGGACTGCCGGTGAGAGATAAGAGGGGGATCCAGGATGACTTTCCACATGGTTCAGGTGTTCTTTCATGACTGGGTCATAAGTAGCCATTAATTTTACTAAGCCAAGGAAATTTCCTACATTGGCGTCATCCTTGTCTAGCTGAAGTGACTCCCTATGTCCTCGCAAAGCCAGGTTCTGAGTTGCAAGGTATTTGATGCAGTTAAGGATTCTTTTCAAGATTTTGCACCACCTCTGCTTCTCCTTCTTAATCTGTGACCGAAGTTCCGCATCAATGAGTCCTCTGTTTCCAGCTATATTTCTTTCCATTTCTTTCCACTGTGCGAAGTGCTCCCGATGATTCTTGGCATTCTCATGAACAGGAATCCTTTCAGGTGCTTTCCAGTGGTTGAATCCACTTTCCTGCTCCAATGTTGACTGATGCTCTGATCGGGAAAAGAGAAGACAGCAGAAGCAAAATGCTGACCTCTTAGAAGGGGAATAGACCAGCCATTTGCGAGTCACCTCCTCACCACGGCCACTTCCCAATCTCTCCCTGAACCAAGTCTTGTTCATTGCACGGTTTTTAGTTGGTAGGAAAGGCCCCTCAGAGTTCTGGAAATACTTTGCACCCAGCTTTATCATTTCTGTTCTCAGCGTGTCAGGGAGAATAGGTCTTCTAGTATCCTGGTCAAACTGCAGAAGTCCGATGTCATGCCGCTCAATCACTTCCTGCCTAACAGTTAGAGGCTCTTGGTCAGCATCCGGTTCACTGCACATAGTGTCCTCCTCCTCCTTGGGTTCAGTCTCACTCTCATCAGTAGACTCAACATCACCACCGGCTTCCCCTCCTGTCACGTCCACACAATCTGTGGCAGCTTCTTCATCTGACTGGACTTCCTCCTCCACTTGTGGCGGATGTGCGCTTGATCCACCTTCATCTGACTGGACTTCCTCCTCCACTTGTGGCGGATGTGCACTTGATCCACCTTCATCTGACTGGACTTCCTCCTCCACTTGTGGAGGATGTGCACTTGATCCACCTTCGGATTCCGAAAACACTGGAGCAGGTGCTGGTGACTCTGTGGAAGGTGGTGTGGAGCTACTTGTTCTGGCCCTTGTAAAGAAGGGCACGAAGAACCTGCTCGACCTCTTGGCTTCCTCTGCCTCCAACCTCCGCCTCTTCCGTCCTTCAGCTCCACTTGCCTTCTTCCATGGCATCATGATGTTCTCATCTATAAGGGAATTTGTTCATTATGTCAACATCCCCTCTTCCTCCCAGGAGCCCAGAGCACCCCCACACCTATGTCTGCATTTGACACCCCTGGTTACACACTAATGCTTTCCAGTATACTGGAATTCTTGAGAGCCAGCACACCCCCACACCTGTTTCTGTATTGTGGTCGGGGCGTAGCAAAGTTGTATTGGGCCCAGAGACAAGATTTAAAATTCCACCCCCATCACTGAAGCTCAGCTCATGAAGAAAAGAAATATTAAATAGAACATCATCCTAAATTATATTTTAAAAGGTTTATTAAATTGTGGATGATGCAAGTCAATTAATAGTACTAGAGAAAGACATGATTGAAGTGTTTAAATTAATTCATTTACAATAAATTACACTGCTTAACATCAAATTGCATTTGACCTAGAAATGTTTGCTTTACTTACATTAGAAGGCTTGTTACTAAGCGCTGGTTTGTGGTGGTTGGTTGTGCCTGCAGTTCTTCCAGTCAGCAGAGGTGCTATTATTGTTTTTTGAGAGAAAACAGTATTTATTTTTTGTATTTCAATTTATTTATTTTTATAGTTTATATCCCGCTCTCCCTCCAAGTAGCCCAGAGTGGTGCACTACATACTTAGGTTTTTCCTCACAACAACCCTGTGAAGTAGGCTTGTGTCTCAAACATCAGAATTATGACTGTGAGATGGGAATGGTCTCAGGCCTACATTACTGTATCATAGCAGATGGACATCCAGGTCCACTCAAGGCAAGAGGTTAGCTGTATCATTGCCCCTCAGTTTTTGACATTAAAATGGGCAAAAATCCAAATCACTGTAAGAAATCCTGTCCCATGTGTTGAATGCAGTATGGTATGGTTGCAAGTTTCATTGAGATTTCTCTCATCACAAATGATCTCATCAGTAAATATGGTTTAATTAGCTGGGGCTCAGAAATTGAATTCATTTATAAGCTTTCCAAGTCAGTTCAGTGAATTTAATAGTCCCCATCCCTCCTCAATTACAAAATGCACAGTGACTGTGAAGTGAAAAGGCATGCAATACAGTGTCAAGTAACAGGGGACCATAAAATGAATTTGAAATTGTGATCTGTGGAAAATGGATTGATGAATCCCCTGCTAAGTGGGCAAAGAGGCAACTTTTAACATGGTGATTCTCTTTATTTATTAGTGATTTGGTGTCCTGTGTCTCCCCCCTCCCTGCTGTGCAGACCAAAAAAACAGAAAGACTGCTATGCAGCATGTATTGACTACTGCTATGCAGCATGCATTGTTGCTGCTATAAGAACATAAGAACAGCCCTGCTGCAACTGGGATTTAGGGGCATCTGTCCTCTGAGGCTGGAGGTGGCCCACAGCCACCAGACTAGTAGCCATTGATAGACCTGCTCTCCATGAATTTGCCAGTTTACAAGGCTACCTACTCAGAACTCTGACCAGCGCCTCTCCTCCTCTCCTGTCTAGCAAAACGGCAGGAATTCCAGCCCCCCACCAGTGCTCCAGCAGAAAGCAGAGACGAGATTGATTCCCCATTGCTGGCTGCTGCTGCCCCAACCCGAGGCATCCACTCCCCGCTTTCTCACCGCACGCCCATCAATACATAATTCCCACCAGGGATCGGCCTGGCCCGAGCACACATCCAGCATGATTAGCAAGTGTGAGGACCAGGGCAAGCCTGGCAAGGACTGACGCTGAAATCTGGATGGTGCTTGAGGGGCGATCCTAAGGAGGCTTTGGCGGAAGTAAGGCACGCTGGGGGACCTTCCTGCTAGCAAGTTGCGCCTGGGCTCTCTCTGCTTTGGGAAAGAGAGAGCAAATAATGGCCACTCACAGCCCAAGTGCCAAAGCGAAGAGCTGCGACCACCCAGCTATTCCCCCTTGACACACAAGTTAACACCGTAAATTACAAATACAAGAGAGATCATCACACACACACCTTGTCCTTGTCCACTACGCTTGCTTTATTGCATTGTGATGAGGCAGGCAGGCCGAATCCTTCCTCCGCTCCTTGTCCAATGTATGTGCGCGCACACAGACACAGCCACAGGCAGCAGCAACACAAACGCTCTAGTCCGACTCCCACCCTGCCTCGTGGTCGCCGCCGATGAACGCAAGACGAAGTCCACGTGCAGGCGGCGAGCTCTCCTCCCAGGCCAGACACGCATGCGCGGCGTGTCCTCCTCCCTCCCGACACACGTGCACGACTGGTGGCGGGGGGGCGGCGCCGCGGGGCAGGGAGTGAGCGTCAGCGGAGTGATATGAATGATGAAGAAGAAAGAGACGAAGAGTGGTCCGTTGACGACGCCGAAGCAGCAAGCAGACAGGCACTGCAAACTTTAGGCGCCCGCGCCGTGGTGTCCAGGAGCAATGTGGGGGGGGGGAGCGCCGGAACTGGGGGAGGGGGACTGCTCTTTGCCGACTGCCTGCTGCACACACACAAAAATTTTCACACAAAAAAGAAATGGGGGGAAAGGCAGGGGATCGGCGGGGGCACTTTTTTGCGCCCCCTACCAAGTGGCGCCCAGGGCACATGCCAGCCTGCCCCCCTATCGTTACGCCCCTGGTCTTTCCTCATCTTCTCCCCCATTTCCCTCCCTGAGAAATAGTTAATTTCTCCCTAATTATCCCTCCTCTTACTAAAAGCTGACTGTCCCTCCCCCCACATCCCCCCCAAATGACCCCAAACAAACCAGATAACAAGACAAACACACTCCAACACTAACTGTATCACTGAATAAATAAATAAATAAATGGATGGATAGATGGATAAATAAATATGACACAAGGACTAGACAAAGACAAGAAAAGAGACACACAGACAGACTTTCAAACACACACACACACACACACACACACACACACACACACACACAGAGAGAGAAATGGACTCGAACACTCTCTTTCCTCTCTATCTCTCCAACTCCTCTCCACCTTGCCTCCTCCCTCCTCGCCTAACTCTCCCACAAAGAGCAGCTGAGCCCCGAAGGTGTCATAAAAGAGGATGTGTCATGAGCCTCAGCAATGGCCATTGATCCTCTTGCCTCTAAAGGTCTCTTAACAGGTGCCTCTTTGCCCAGTTGGCAGCAGATGTCTCCAAGTCCTGAAAAGTGGCGATTCTCTTCATTGCACAGAGGTGGGGGTGCAGTTGGCCTTATCTACCCCTGCATAGTAACCCTCCAGTGACAGTTGCTGGTGTCTGTCTTAGGTTTCTTTGTAGATTGTGTGACTTTGGGGGACAGGGATCCATCTTTATTCCTTGATTCTTACTCTGTGTAAACTGCTTTGGAAACTTGTGAGCCAGCGTGGTGTAGTGGCTAGAGTGCTGGACTAGGACCGGGGAGACCCGAGTGCAAAATCCCCATTCAGCCATGAGACTAGCTGGGTGACTCCGGGCCAGTCACTTCTCTCTCAGCCTAACCTACTTCACAGGGTTGTTGTGAGCAGAAACTTAAGTATGTAGTACTTAAGTATGTAGTACTCTGGGCTCCTTGGAGGAAGAGCGGGATATAAAATGTAAAAATAAATAAAAAAAATAAATCAATAAAGTGGTATATGGCAACTTGGGTCGAAAAGTGGTATATAAATAGTAGTAATGGAAGTTTTTTCAAACCTCACCCTTCATGTTCTTCTCTCTGTTTATCTGAGAAATCAGAGGACTCTCTTCACTACCCTGTTTAAAGCGACACCACCACAGGCCCCTCAGAGCAGACCCCTCCACCTCCATTCATCCCAAGAGCCACCTTGGTTGCTGCCATGTGCTCTTGTTTCAGCAAGACACGGGGACTCACATTCCTTCAGCGCAATCTTGACACTGCTTCACATCTGAGGGGGCACACATCGGTTTGCTGGCTCTGCCCTCTGGGCAACGCTCTCTGCTCTTCCCAGAGTGTGGCGATGCTGTCACTTGCCTGCCAGAAGGCAGCGTGGAGCAAGTCGGGGGCTGTTTGGCCTCCTCCACTCTGCCTCTTCATCACTGACTCTTCCTCATTCTCCAGCTGAGGGTGGCACAAGCAGCAGCAGCAGCAGCAGGATTCTCCATCCTTCCGTTCCTTTGGGTCTCAAAGCAAAGAGCTGATGCCCCAAGTGGAAGGCAACTCAGAGCAGCTGCCTGGTGCCCCCCCATCTTGTTTTGGCAACAGCAGGGCTCTCTGTCTCTCACTTCCAATGGGGCTCCTTCAGTGGAAGTGAAGGAGGGAGGATGCTGCTGATAGTGCAGCAGTCAGCAACAGAGCAGCAGCCACTGGTCTTCTCCATGCTGCCTCTCACCAGGTGCCCCATGCAAAGAGCCAGCACGTTCAGCAGAGCAAAATAGGGTATTTCTTGTATCCCTAATCTGAACTAGCTACCCTCTAACCACCCACTAGTACTAGCTAGCTAACGGGGATCCCCATTTAAACTCTAAAGCTAAACAGAACACCTATTTAAGCTGATTCTAAAGAGCACACAGGCAGGTAGCAGTGATTCTCTCAGCAGTAGCAGGAAGAATGGGCGGGGTGGGGGGGGAGGTGGAATCCAATTCTCCTCTCTTCCAATTCTCTCAAAACAAAAACAAACAAAAAGCAAAAAAAGGAAGGAGAGAATCCACCCCAGCCCAGGATGGCATAGTTGGCAGGCTGGCAAGGCAGAACAATGAATGGTTAAAAAGAAGAAGATGGAATTCTCTTCTTCTCTCCCAATTCTCTTTTTGAAGCAGAAGCAGCAGCAGCAGCAGGAGAAAAGGCAGGCTGCCGGCAAGGCTGAACAATGACGGAGGCAAGGCTGAACAATTAGGCAAAAGCTCTCTCTTCTCCCACGCACACCCCTGAGAAAAGCCCTCCGAAAATTTCCACCACCCTTGCTGTTCTTTGACCTCCCCCTGGCCAATGGGGGTAAATTTTACTCTTGCAAAGCCTTAAAAGGAAGAAGGAGGCAATTGCCTGCAGATCAGCCCATGCTTTCGCTGACCAATCTGCAGGCTGGAAGGGTGGGAAATTCAAACTGGCATCAAAACACAAAATGGAGACTGAAGGAGACAGACTACCAGAGATCGCAAAATGGAGATCTGAAGCAACAAATCTTCTGGAACCCAAACAGGGGCGATTTGTTTCAGCTACAAAACTTTCAGATTTGGACATTGGGCAATTTGTTTTGTATACAAATCGCCCGAAACAGCCCATCTCAGGTACAAATGGTTTTGTACCAGAAACCTTTCACATATCCCTGATCACCAGGTAGGGCTGAGAGAGACTCCTGCCTGAAACCTTGGAGTCACTGCCAGTCCGTGTAGACATGAATGAACTAGATGGACCAACGGTCTGACTCGGTATAAGACAGCTTCCGATATTCCTAGGACACTGGACACTTTGCATAGGTCCTGATTCTGTAATATTATTTCAGTTGTTATTATTCCAGAGGTTATGATAGCATGCCTTTAAAAAAGAAAAGAAATGAAAAATAGACCATACAGAGTCTCAATCCAACCTGACAAAAAGAACAGCAGAAGGGAGAATTCTCTTTTTCTAATATTGCAGTCTAAAAGATGCAATGTAAGGCATCTCAGCTAAGTACTGTATGAGGACAGGCATTCTCCAAAGATTTTATGCTTTGATTAAAGATGGAACAATCAGTATGTGAAGAAGTTCCTCTGGAGTGTCTATGACGTCAAGAAAAAAATGATACCAAAATAGAATCCATTGATTTTTTAAAAAACAACAACAATCCTATCAGTATTGTGTTGTGGACTCATAATAATGGGTTGTAGAATTCTATTTTTCCTCACTTCTGTGCAATGGGAAGGTCATCAGGGGAGGAAAGACATATTGGAGGGGGGAGCAGGTCCCAGGATTCATTACTTGTTTTGTGTGAATCACCATGGAGGCTCAACCATCCTCTCAGGGTTGGAGACCAAGAAGAGAGGCCTGAAGGGCCCATTCCTCCCAGCTATAGCTGTTCATGGCGGCATCTCCCAAAGGAATGTGTGTGAAGAGCGTTGGCTCTCTAAGACGTGCCTTCTTATGTGGGGACAGATGAGCAGCCATTCGACTGGGCTTATCATAGCTGCTGGTGAGGCAGAGCAAGGTGAGGCTGCAGGGCCCTGTAGCAGTCCAAGGGAGCAAGCTGACTCAACAGCAGTCAGAAGCAGATGAAGCCCTCACATCACTCTGAACTCAGGCTGCCCCTCCTGGACTCAGCCTCCCTGCCTGGAGAGTGGAAGCCCCAAAGGGGCAGCCTTCTGGGAGCCAGCACTACGACTTCACTCCATCAACACCTGCCAAGCTTGTTGCCAGCACTGACAAGCAGATATTGGGGGGTGCAATGGTGTGGTTGAGGCCAGAGTACTGCCTCAGGTGTCATGATCCCAGGCCCTGGGAAATCTAGGGGAAGAGACCAAGCAGAAGGCACAAGGTGACCTTGTGCCACTAGGACCTCCCAGATGGAGAGAACAAGTGTCCCCACCAAGACCTGAGGGCACAACCCTGCCGTCGTCCACCGATTTGGAAGAGTCCTCGGGGGACCTACTGGTCATAATGGAGCCCCACACAATCAGAACAAGCACTTGAAAAACTCGGCAAGGCCCCTTTAAGAACCAAAGCTTCCTTATGGAAAGAGCAGAACCAAGTCACCCTACCTATAAAACCCAGCAGTCTGCTGAAACAACATCCTGTCTCTGCCATTGTAACCCAGCTCCTGTATTTCCTATTAGCTGTAGTTGAGGTCCTGACTTGTCCCCCCTGGAGCAATCCAAGGTCTGGTGCATCCCTGATCTGTACCTCGGAGAATACTCTGGCTGAGCCTGGAGCAAGACACTGTGGCCCTGAAGGAACTACCTCAGGAGCATCGCCTTTTCCACCTTGAGAGACGCCTTCCTGTTCATTTTTGTCCCAGACTGGGGTTGCACAGCCTGGCCCAGATGAGCCCCAAACCACCTACCCCGCTAACAACTGCTTTAACCTTTGGGGCCTGCCTCATCTGGGGCCGAGGAGCCATTTTTTAGCACCTCCTGGGAACAAGAGCGCCAAATGCACTCAGCATAGAATAGTCAGGTGAGCTCCTCCACCCGCCACCTTTCCCAGGTTTGGCCCACTCCAGGGCTCCAGGTATGCTATGAATGCTCCTGTGTGGCCAGCCATCATGGGCCTCCTTAGAGAGATTCCTTGAAGGAGATCAGGAATGCAGCATCACAGCCTAGAAGTGCTTGCCCCACTATCAAAACAAACAAAGCTTTCCATGTTTTCTTCACAGAATTCAAAAAGAAAAATAGCACTTAAGATACACCTTATCATCACCTGTCACTGGGAGAGTCACTGTGGCACGAAGAGTCCACATTTCCCATTGGGAAGTCCCTACTTTAGATATTGTCTCTTCCACAAAAGGCATAAGGAGAGCTTAGACATACCCCAGTGCCTGAATCATCCCATCTGTGAGATAGGGCCAACGAGACTCACCTACCCTACAGGGCTGTTGTATGAGTTGCAACAAGACACAAGGGTCAGGATTCTCCATTGCCTCTCAACAATTCCCCAGGGACCCAGTATTCTACTCACCTTCATTCTCTTCCTCTTCTCACTCTTCTTTCTGGGCACTTTTACATCTAGTTCCTTAAATATTTCCCAATTGTGTAGGGCTTCTCCACATCTGAGGGCCCCTCAGTGGCAATGTCGGTGTCCTTATCCAAGGATGCTTCAGGGTGTAAGTTAGGGTGGATACTGACATCCAACCCAATTCCGCCTTGGTGTTCCACAAGCTCTTTGGGTGAATATTTGCTCCTTTACCCTGAAGGAAGGAGACTCCCATCTCCTTTGTCCCCCCATCTTCATCCATATGAGACATGGAAAGGACTTGAGCTATTGACGTGATCCTTCCTATGCACCTTCCTTTCCCACTGAGTGGTCCTCACCAGCTCTTCTTACTTTAATGTCCCCCCACTTAACCCAAACATCCCTTGCTTTCTTTCCCCGTCTCCTCTAATAATAAGCATCTAGTCAGTTAAGCACATACACTTAAGGCCCATTCACATGTTATGTTCAACACTCATACGACGAGTGTACAATGTACACAGGTAAAGATCTGTACACAGGGCAGTCATTCACATGTTATGCTGAGTGCAGTACAGAAGCACACTTCCTATCTGTACCATAATAGGAAACAGATTTGAAGGAAATACCACTACTACTAATAATAATAACAAACAAACAAACTTTATTTGTTAGCTGCCCCATAACAAATTGTTCTCTGGCCTATATCCTGGCCTATATCCAGGTTCACTTTTAAAATAAACACAGGCACAGCCATTCACACAAAAGTGTACAGGTGTACAGACATCTGTACACTCGTACCGCATAATGTCTGAATCAGACTTTAGACAGTAATGCTGTATTAGTGGCCAGACACGTGAAACATCTTGCGTGATCTGTGTCATGTGGAAATGTCATGTGTGTTTCTTTAGATACAAGTCAAGCCTCTCTTTTGAATTCAATAACACATATTTTTATTTCTATTTTAAACCTGTGGGTGGTCAGTTCTTTTGAGAAGTGGTCTATAACTGTGACTCGCTGATTTTTTTTTGTTGAACCCTGTTTGCTCTTTGTGACATCACTCTCTGTGATATTACCAACTGCCTTCTCTCAACTGTCAGCTGCTCAGAAATTTCTGGTGGGAGCAAAAGGGGTTGATTTCTGCCATCCCTGGAGCCATTCCCATCACTGAATGAGAGAGAGGAGCTGGGAGAGGAGCTGCTTCCTTCTCGCCTCTGCTTTCCTCTGCCGGGATTAGCAGAAAGGTTGATCTCCAGATGATGCAGTTAAGGGCTTCAAGGACACCAGCAGGCCTTTCTCTCCTGGGCGCCTTCAGCATCGTGCCAGGTGCAGGATAAAGATCATGATGGAAGGTAAGGGGCTTCTCTTCTGTGCTGGGAAGCGTTTCATCAAGTGGTGAGGAGTTTCAAGGGCAGCCCTGGCTTTCCTCTGTTCCCTTTGGAGGAGAAAGTAGAGCCTGAACCAGCTGCACCCAATAAGGGCTGAAGAGACCAGCTACAGGGTGGAGACCTGCAGGCCCCCATTTAAGCCCTGCTGAGTCTAGATGGCCCTTGCTACAATCGCATGTTTAGCTGTGTTTCCTAATGTTTGAGTCTCTGTCTGTCCAGCATCCAGGCTCTGCTGGCTTATCTCCTGGGGCCTTTGTCTTTTCCTGTTATTCCTTTCTGCAGGAGTTCTCTGGTCCTTGTCCAAACTGTCTTCCTCTCCTCTTTTTAGGCCTGGTCTCCGCTTGGCCTAGCAGCCTTCCCTGAGCTGGGCCTGTGCCAAAGTAAAAGTGCCCAGGAGGAGGAGTGGGAATCGGAAAAGAATGAAGGCAAAGCAAGCAATGGAGGATCCTGATAGCTGTGTCTCCTGATCCATACTACAGTCCTGTAAGGTAGGCGAGTCTTGTTGGTTCCATATCACAGATGGGATAACTGAGGCATTCGGGGTTTGCCTGAAGTCTTCTGAGGCCAGATCCAAAGCAGGGACTTCCAGATGAGTCAGCCAGACTCCTGGTCAGCCGGTCCTAGTAGCTCTCCTAGTTACAGAGAGGGCTTTGGGAAGAAGCTGGGTCTGTCTTAGAGAAAGTAGGTGCTCTTTGTGTCTCTGAATTCTGTGGGGGAAACATGGAAAACTCTGCTGTGTTTGGGTTGTGGGGCAAGCACTGCTGGGCTGTGATGCTGCGTTCCTGGTCTCTTCCAAGGAATCTCTCCAAAGATTGGGGAAAGGAGGCTTGCCTTCTCCCCATGGCTCTGTTCTATGCTGAGAGCATTTGGGGCTCTTTCCCCCAGCAAGTGCTCCAAGATGGCCCCTGAGGCCCAGGGGAGGTAGGCCCCAAAGTTAAACCAGCTGTCACTGGGGTAGGTGGTGTGGGGCTCATCTGAGCCAGGCCGTGCAATCCCAGTCTGGGAGCAAAATGAGCAGGTGTGGGGAAGAGATGCCCCTGAGGCCCGTGGGGAGTTGCAGGGAGGGAAGGAGAATCGTGTGGCTTGTCTCGTTTCAATCTGCAAATCAACCCTATAGGGTAGGTAAGTCCCTCTGGCAGATGGGAAGCCTGAGGCCCTGGGGTTTTCCTGATAGAGGCAGCATCCAGTGGGGGCTGTCAGACTGCTAGTGCAGCCTCTTGGCCCTGTGCTACTCCAGTCTCCACGTTCTGAAGAGGGCCTTGGTGAGAAGAAATTGGGGGTTTTTTTAGCCTCTCTTAATGTCTCTCTGCCATTTAAGTAAAATACATTTAAAAAACATTGCACAAAGTTGACTGAAATGCAGCAAACTGGAAGGAGGTGGCAGCTAGCAGGCGGTCCTGGGACTGGATTTGTGGAAAGGGCTACAGAAGTCAAGTGTGTGGAGGGGGTTGCGGGAAGGCCTGGTCCCTGCAGCTGTGTGGAAGACAAGGGCCAGATCGCAATGCTCAGTAGCAGTGAATGGGCCCCGTGAGCAGGGGGGGCTGGTCAGTAAGGGCAGGGGGGCTGTTCCCCCTCACCCCCCAGAATCCCAGGAGGACAGGGGCAGAGGGGAGCATCTCCAGTCAGTGTCCCAGGAGCAGAGAAGGAAGGACTTGCCTAACTGATGTACCAGGCTAGAAGGACTCAGTATCACTTACTGCCTGGCTTTGTGTTTTCATTTTTGAATTCCTGTGTGTCTCCTTGGTTCCCTGTGCCTGCCTCTCAATGTGTGTGCCAAGGTAGGCTTGAGGTGAATATGCCCTAAATATTCTGTTTTCTCAGTATATTCTCACGGGGGCTGGGGGTGGGAATAGGAAATTGTGAGTAATTCCTACTGAGCATTAAAATATTTGGAAAACATTCTCCAAATAATTCTCCCAGCAGCCTCATTGGCAAATGAGAGCTGAACTTTTAATCTGCTTAGAAATGCAGATACAGTTAATTACCCAGCAGTTATAGCCCATTATTGCTGTGACACCTCCTCCTCTCCCATACTTAATTTACAGATTCACTGTAAAACTGACTCCTGATTCAGTAAGAATTTCCCTTTTTTGTTACTTTGATTTTTAAAATTAATCTCAGCCTGTTCAGAATCATCATAGCATGAATATTAGCATTGAGGAACAGGAGCAGCCCATCAAGACACAGGTTTATGTCCTCTTTTCTGCAAACTGACCTTGGAAAAGCAGAATTAAACACAAAATTGTGAAATGTAAAACCCCACATTTGGTGTGCTGATTGTGTGGTGTCTGTTTACCACAAGACACTGGAGTATGACTCAGGGAGGCGTGAGTTTGAATCCCCCACTCAGCCATGAAAGCCACTGTGTGTGACTGTGGGCCCACATGCTTGTCTCTCAGCCCAAACTACATCTCTGATGGTTGTGAGGATAATAATCATCATGTAAAAATACGACGATGGATATTCATATATTGCTTTTCAACAGCAGTTCCCAAAGCGATTTACAAAGAGAAATAAAAATAAAGATGGATCCCTGTCCCCAAAGGGCTCACAATCGAAAAAGAAACCTAAGGCAGACACCAGCAACAGCCACTGGAGGGATGCTGTGCTGGGGTTGGATGGGGCCTGTTGCTTGCCCCCTGCAATGGTAAACCCAAAGAAAACCACAGGGCTCTGTGGGCGCCAGGAGTCAAAACTGACTTGACGGCACACTTTACCTTACAAATGCCATCGGTATATAAATATGAGAGCATCAGCACTTTAAAAGGTGTCTCTTTGCTCAGTTAGCTGGGGTAGCTGCTAATTGAGTCAAGTTAAGTAGCTAATTGCTAAACTTTATTTCCTTAAAACTACTTGGTTTCATAAAACTCCCCTGCCTTGTCTAGCACTCCTCTGTGTATATGGAGATTGTAGCAAATCCTAAGAGATCAAAGGTAAAGGTAGACTGTGCCGTCGAGTCGGTATCGACTCCTAGTGACCAGGAGTGGTTTACCATTACCATCTCCCATGCAGTACGAGATGATGCCTTTCAGCACCTTCCTGCTGCTGCCCCATATAGGTGTTCCCCATAGTCTGGGAAACATACCACCAGGGATTTGAACCGGCAACCTCTGGCAGTCATGTCATTTCCCTACTGTGCCATTGAGTAGCTCCTAAGAGATTAGCAAAGCATAAGAAATCTTTCTCTATTTCACAGTGTTGAAGAACCTCTTGAATTTGTCTTCCCAGAAGATGGAGAGGTAAGTCTGACTCCTACCACCTCCAGAGGCCAGACTGTCAGAGAGCTACATAGGAAAAGACAGCAGTCCACAGATATCAAAGGTGTTGAGAAAGGAGCGTACTTCCTCTCTGTTGCTGCTGAGCGCAGCACTGAACGCTGCCAATACGAGAATGCAGGTTTAGGCTAGGCAGTAGGAATGCTTTCCCAAATGGGAGAAGGGTTGCCAAGGTCACCTCATGGAGTCCTGGGCTCCTCTTTGCTGATGGTTTTCAGACAGAAGCCAGATAACGATGATCTCCAAGGAGCCTTCCCACTCTAAAATGCCATGATTCTGCTGTGATCGTCACATTGAGTCTGCAAGGGATCTGCAAGTCCCGTCCCCCCCCGACACCCAGACTGATTCTATTTGCCCCCCAAGTTGACTGCAGTTATGAGGAAGCAGATTTAAGCTAAGCCTTGAGAATAATTTCCCACGGGAGAGATGTCTGCAGAGGTACACACAACCATCCCAAGTACAGATATAGATAGTATAGAGGTACACTCGCACATATACTTGTGAACACATTTTTAATGTCAATAATTGGTAAAGAGGGACCAGTGATGCATGGATTTATTTTTCTGATTGAATCCCTTCCCTTGATGGGAGTTGCAGCCCAACAACATCTGGGACCAAGTTTGAGAATCTCTTGTCTGTTGGCTTCCCAGAGGCATCCAGTGAGCCCCTATGGGGAAACAGCATGCTGGATTAGATAGGCCTTGGGTCTGATCCAGCAGGGCTGTTAGGTTCTTAACAGTCAGGTATGATGGGAGTTGTAGTCCAACTTCTATTTCCAGTCATTCTCTTCAGCCTGACCTACTTTACATGACTACTGTGAGGACAGAAGAATTGCATATTCAGAGGTCCCGGCAGTAAGGGCAGATATAAATTCCAGAAGCCAAGGGTTGTTAAAATTGGGTCCCCAGATGTTTTGGGACTAGAATTCCCATCATCCTCAGCTACAAAACCCTGCAGGAGTATTGCATGTCTTGTTGATCAAAAGGGAATCATGCATGTTTGGAATGGAAGGGTCCTTGTAAGAGCCCTGAAAAGTCAGAAGTTAGATTACACAGAAGTTATATTAGAAGTTACAAATATTTTAAAGTTGATGCTTATGCTTTATTTTAAAAATATTTCTATATTTCATATTGAAAAGACTCTTGGTTAAAACAACGCAGGGTTGTGTACAGCCCATCGGATCCCTCTACTACCTCTTGGTTTCTCCCAAGACGTGCTCAAGAGAGATTTCCATAGAGATCTGCTTCCACAGACATGACACTTTCATCTTGCTTCTGCTTCCTTGCAATAGCTACCACTTGAAGCACTAGAGGGGTGGGGAGGGATAGCTATTCACAGCAATTAGCCAAGAAGCTAGGGATGACCCACCTGTAGCTCAGCAGGTGCTGTTGGACTAGAACTCGCATCATCCCCAGCTGCTGTGTTGAGACTACAGATGATCACCCCCATCAAAACAGGTGGCTGGGGATGGTAGAAGTTGGAGTATGGTGGGAGTTGTAATCCAACACTGTGATAACAAATATAGTCCCCTGATGCAAATCCATGGTGAAAAGCATCGTGAAAGAAAGCATCAGGGTTTGGGCAACAGCTTGTATAAGGGGGCTGGATAAAGAAATCAACATGAAAATAGGAAGGTTGAAACTAAGGGCCAATAAGGGAAGGCCATTAAAGTAACAGATTGATCTGAATTTAAGATGCTATTACCCCAAATGATTTGATGTTAAAACTCAGGGTCATGACGTAAATTCAGAATCCTGCTGTTTTAGGTAAGTAAATGTTTAACATATATTCAGCTGCCACCCATTCCTGGAGGGCCGTCCACCCGTTCGTTCCTTCCCCCTGTTGCCGGACCCCACAAGGCTTGGCGTTCCTTCCCCCTGTTGCCGGACCCCACAAGGCTTGGCGTTCCTTCCCCCTGTTGCCGGACCCCACAAGGCTTGGCGTTCCTTCCCCCTGTTGCCGGACCCCACAAGGCTTGGCGTTCCTTCCCCCTGTTGCCGGACCCCACAAGGCTTGGCGTTCCTTCCCCCTGTTGCCGGACCCCACAAGGCTTGGCGTTCCTTCCCCCTGTTGCCGGACCCCACAAGGCTTGGCGTTCCTTCCCCCTGTTGCCGGACCCCACAAGGCTTGGCGTTCCTTCCCCCTGTTGCCGGACCCCACAAGGCTTGGCGTTCCTTCCCCCTGTTGCCGGACCCCACAAGGCTTGGCGTTCCTTCCCCCTGTTGCCGGACCCCACAAGGCTTGGCGTTCCTTCCCCCTGTTGCCGGACCCCACAAGGCTTGGCGTTCCTTCCCCCTGTTGCCGGACCCCACAAGGCTTGGCGTTCCTTCCCCCTGTTGCCGGACCCCACAAGGCTTGGCGTTCCTTCCCCCTGTTGCCGGACCCCACAAGGCTTGGCGTTCCTTCCCCCTGTTGCCGGACCCCACAAGGCTTGGCGTTCCTTCCCCCTGTTGCCGGACCCCACAAGGCTTGGCGTTCCTTCCCCCTGTTGCCGGACCCCACAAGGCTTGGCGTTCCTTCCCCCTGTTGCCGGACCCCACAAGGCTTGGCGTTCCTTCCCCCTGTTGCCGGACCCCACAAGGCTTGGCGTTCCTTCCCCCTGTTGCCGGACCCCACAAGGCTTGGCGTTCCTTCCCCCTGTTGCCGGACCCCACAAGGCTTGGCGTTCCTTCCCCCTGTTGCCGGACCCCACAAGGCTTGGCGTTCCTTCCCCCTGTTGCCGGACCCCACAAGGCTTGGCGTTCCTTCCCCCTGTTGCCGGACCCCACAAGGCTTGGCGTTCCTTCCCCCTGTTGCCGGACCCCACAAGGCTTGGCGTTCCTTCCCCCTGTTGCCGGACCCCACAAGGCTTGGCGTTCCTTCCCCCTGTTGCCGGACCCCACAAGGCTTGGCGTTCCTTCCCCCTGTTGCCGGACCCCACAAGGCTTGGCGTTCCTTCCCCCTGTTGCCGGACCCCACAAGGCTTGGCGTTCCTTCCCCCTGTTGCCGGACCCCACAAGGCTTGGCGTTCCTTCCCCCTGTTGCCGGACCCCACAAGGCTTGGCGTTCCTTCCCCCTGTTGCCGGACCCCACAAGGCTTGGCGTTCCTTCCCCCTGTTGCCGGACCCCACAAGGCTTGGCGTTCCTTCCCCCTGTTGCCGGACCCCACAAGGCTTGGCGTTCCTTCCCCCTGTTGCCGGACCCCACAAGGCTTGGCGTTCCTTCCCCCTGTTGCCGGACCCCACAAGGCTTGGCGTTCCTTCCCCCTGTTGCCGGACCCCACAAGGCTTGGCGTTCCTTCCCCCTGTTGCCGGACCCCACAAGGCTTGGCGTTCCTTCCCCCTGTTGCCGGACCCCACAAGGCTTGGCGTTCCTTCCCCCTGTTGCCGGACCCCACAAGGCTTGGCGTTCCTTCCCCCTGTTGCCGGACCCCACAAGGCTTGGCGTTCCTTCCCCCTGTTGCCGGACCCCACAAGGCTTGGCGTTCCTTCCCCCTGTTGCCGGACCCCACAAGGCTTGGCGTTCCTTCCCCCTGTTGCCGGACCCCACAAGGCTTGGCGTTCCTTCCCCCTGTTGCCGGACCCCACAAGGCTTGGCGTTCCTTCCCCCTGTTGCCGGACCCCACAAGGCTTGGCGTTCCTTCCCCCTGTTGCCGGACCCCACAAGGCTTGGCGTTCCTTCCCCCTGTTGCCGGACCCCACAAGGCTTGGCGTTCCTTCCCCCTGTTGCCGGACCCCACAAGGCTTGGCGTTCCTTCCCCCTGTTGCCGGACCCCACAAGGCTTGGCGTTCCTTCCCCCTGTTGCCGGACCCCACAAGGCTTGGCGTTCCTTCCCCCTGTTGCCGGACCCCACAAGGCTTGGCGTTCCTTCCCCCTGTTGCCGGACCCCACAAGGCTTGGCGTTCCTTCCCCCTGTTGCCGGACCCCACAAGGCTTGGCGTTCCTTCCCCCTGTTGCCGGACCCCACAAGGCTTGGCGTTCCTTCCCCCTGTTGCCGGACCCCACAAGGCTTGGCGTTCCTTCCCCCTGTTGCCGGACCCCACAAGGCTTGGCGTTCCTTCCCCCTGTTGCCGGACCCCACAAGGCTTGGCGTTCCTTCCCCCTGTTGCCGGACCCCACAAGGCTTGGCGTTCCTTCCCCCTGTTGCCGGACCCCACAAGGCTTGGCGTTCCTTCCCCCTGTTGCCGGACCCCACAAGGCTTGGCGTTCCTTCCCCCTGTTGCCGGACCCCACAAGGCTTGGCGTTCCTTCCCCCTGTTGCCGGACCCCACAAGGCTTGGCGTTCCTTCCCCCTGTTGCCGGACCCCACAAGGCTTGGCGTTCCTTCCCCCTGTTGCCGGACCCCACAAGGCTTGGCGTTCCTTCCCCCTGTTGCCGGACCCCACAAGGCTTGGCGTTCCTTCCCCCTGTTGCCGGACCCCACAAGGCTTGGCGTTCCTTCCCCCTGTTGCCGGACCCCACAAGGCTTGGCGTTCCTTCCCCCTGTTGCCGGACCCCACAAGGCTTGGCGTTCCTTCCCCCTGTTGCCGGACCCCACAAGGCTTGGCGTTCCTTCCCCCTGTTGCCGGACCCCACAAGGCTTGGCGTTCCTTCCCCCTGTTGCCGGACCCCACAAGGCTTGGCGTTCCTTCCCCCTGTTGCCGGACCCCACAAGGCTTGGCGTTCCTTCCCCCTGTTGCCGGACCCCACAAGGCTTGGCGTTCCTTCCCCCTGTTGCCGGACCCCACAAGGCTTGGCGTTCCTTCCCCCTGTTGCCGGACCCCACAAGGCTTGGCGTTCCTTCCCCCTGTTGCCGGACCCCACAAGGCTTGGCGTTCCTTCCCCCTGTTGCCGGACCCCACAAGGCTTTTCCAGTTGTTTTCTCAGGAGTGGGACAGGACTTTGCTAACTCATGAACCAAGGTTGTACCAAGTATTATTTCCTTTCTCATTTTGTCTTAGTTTATTTCAATTCTTGTGTCTGTCCTTGGTTCCCTTTTCTTGTTTCCCCTGGAACTATATTTGGCGCCCTTCAACTTTATTTGGGCAATGTCCCCCAGAAGTTTTGTATGTGAAATTTTTGTACTTTTAAATTGCCTCTCTCTTAAATGGTATCTTTAAATTTTTGTACAGTCTATTGGATCCCTCTGCTGCCCTTTGATTTCTCTTGGACCAGCTTGACAGATCTTTCCATAGTAGTCTCTTTCCACATGTTTCATGTTTCTGCTGCTTGTTTGCTGTAGCTGCCACTTGAGCCCTCATGCTAAATATGCTAAATAAAATAAATGTGTGGTTTTGTGGGGCAGCGGGTGGGGCTATCTATTCACAGCATTTAGGCTCTGGCCGGGTGGAGTTGTGGTGTTAAGAGGGGGCAGGGCAGCAAACTGATTCTCTACAGAGCAGACATCCAAAAGCAAGAGAAATGGCACAGAGGAAGCCGAGAGGCTAGAGATTGCCCGACGCTCCCCAGCTCTTGTTGGATTACAACTCCCATCATCCCCAGCTTCTCTTGTTCAGGACTACAGCTCCCATCACCCCCTGCCATAAAGCTTGGCTGGGGATGATAGAAGCTGTCCTCCAATCACCCCCAGCCACCTTGTATTGTGGCATGAGTTGATGGGAGTTCAACAACAGCTAGAAAACCTCAGGCTGGCCACACCTGCAATAACAAATACAGTCCCCTGATGTAAATCCAGATCTTCTTATGAAGAGAACCATCACGTTTTGAGCAATGGCTTGTTGGGGGGTGGATAAATAAATCAACATGAAAACCAGGCAGTTGAAACAGAGGGTCGTGAAGAAAACACCACTTAAGTAGCTCACACTTGTTTCCTTTTTCTTCTCTCTCGGCTATACCAGCAAAGAAGAGCTTCCCTTTCAACATCTAACAAAGGATCCCATCCTGCTTCTGACGCACTGTTATCAACGCGAGTGCTGAGGGTTGCCTCGGCCGGGTAAATATGCATTGACACAATGACAAATCTCTCCGGTGGCTGAGCGGAATGGTGGGCCCTAGAGAAGGCAGGAAGAGGCTGAGGAGAGCAACCCCACAACAGATGCCCATTCCCTTTTTGACTAGGTTTGCAAAAGCCTCGTGTACACTCAAGGTCATGAGGCTTTTGCAAAGCGGGGGCTTAGTTTCCCGGGAAACGACTTCACCCCAGGAGTGGAATCCACACCTTAGTTTACAGAGCTCCCTTCAAACTAGTTACTGAAGTTGCAGCCCAGGTTTGCACCAGTTCCCTCTGTCCCATCTCTTGATTCCGAGTCTGGGTGCCCAACCCCCCCCCCTTCCCCTGGCTCCGCATCCAGTGCGGGGTGCAAATGTCACGTCCAGTCCTGGCAGGGTGCAAGAAACAAGGCTGGACCCCACAGTGAACCAGTCTGTAGGGCCAAGCAGGGGGGCAGAGGGTGCGCTAGTAAAAGCGATCCCCGCCCTCTCTTGGCCTTCTGCAGGGACACCTCGGCATCCACTCACCCCCCTCAGGTGACAGTGTGGGATTAGCCGGTCGCCATTTGGGGCAGAGTAGGAATTTTCCCCATCCACCCGGATTGGCCTGGAGGTGGCTGGTTTTTTGCCTACTCTGCACTGTTGCACTGGAAGGGATTTTTGATCTGGCGGATGTTAGGAGTGGTGCCGCTAAATAGCGTAGCCCTTTGGTCACCATGGCAGGTCCGAGGAGGGGATGTAGTGCCCCACCCCATTGGTGGCAGGTGCGATTTCCCCCAGCTACACTCTAGTTCTCTGCTAAAATGAGTCAATAAAGTGATGGCCCTAGTTTCAACCCATTTCCTGTGTGCTGTCATTTATTTCTGGGTGTGGGTGCAAAGGGACTTCATGGCAGAACGCTTGCAAGACAGTCTCAAGTAGCATTGAGTGTGAGCTATAGATCCACAAAGGCAAGCTTTACAAAGAGGCAGAATCCGAAATTCAGGAGAAGCATGAGTTGCTCCTTCTGCTCTAGCCAGGTCTTCTGCTCCTCCAACCCCACAAATGGCGGTCTGGTTCATACTCACACAAT
The DNA here is from genome assembly GCF_027244095.1 of Hemicordylus capensis. Lineage (NCBI taxonomy): Eukaryota > Metazoa > Chordata > Lepidosauria > Squamata > Cordylidae > Hemicordylus > Hemicordylus capensis. The sequence continues at coordinate 165,229,250 of NC_069658.1, forward strand.
CAAGTGGCAAAGCTCTGCATAGACTGTATCACTTCAGGCTGCAAGTGGAAGGTAGGGTTTTTAAATGCTCTCCCTCATAATAGTTTTTTTTTTAAAAAATAGCATGTTGGGAACAAGTGTTCAACTCAGGGGTGCAAACAGAGAAAAAGCTTAAGGAGCACCTCATTAATTTTATTTTGTGGATAGGTATGGGCTATTAGAGGCACAGTGGGGAAGTAACTTGCCTAGGGAGCAAGAGGCTGCTGGTTCAAATCCCCGCTGGTATATTTCCCAGACTATGGGAAACACCGATATCGGGCAGCAGCGATATAGGAAGATGCTGAAAGGCATCATCTCATACTGCCGGGAGATGGCAATGGTCAACCCCTTCCCAATTCTACCAAAGACAACCGCATGGCTCTGTGGTTGCCAGGAGTTGGCAGGTGGTGTGATAAAATGCAGGGGAAACTGCTCAATTGGTTAAGGGTGATGTGCACTCTTGGTTCAGTCTAACCCTTTCCCTTCAGAGCTATTTTTCGATGTGCAGGGATCTTCTGTGGGGAGGGATGCACAAATCACACATCTGCAGCTTGAAGTGATACAATCCAGGAAAAGGTTACTCAGTGATTTTGCTGAATGTTTCAAGTATTGTCAGCAGTCTGTCTGTGAGCACAGCAAAAAGAGAATCTGGTGTTTAGTAGGTGCCAGCATGAATTTGTCACACTGGAGTAATCTCTCCTCCTCTTTTAACAGAGTTACTAGTTTAGTAGAGGACAGGGATGCTGTGGACAAAGTGTGCCTTGATTTCTGCAAAGCATTTGACTCAGTCCCCACAATATCCTCCTTGACCTCTGTGGAGAATGGGGCCAAAAACTCCATGTTGTAGGTTTGCTTGGTCTTTATTTTGATTTATATTTAAAATGGCCGTCCGTTCACCACTTGCGTTGCTGGAGTAGATGAAACCTTGACCTTTTCTCTACCCCGGGGTTGTTTTTCTGGCTGGTGTTCATCCCTGCCCCACCCCCCCTAAGTTCTGGTTTGTGTTTGCCCTGATTGGCTAATGCAGGGCGCTTTCCAGATTACACTCTGAAATTATGCAGGGATTGCGGTGTCACAACACAGGAAGTATGGAAGCACACTGAGCAGATCAGACATTGTTGTAGGGTTTAATCTGGAAAGCGCCCTCAGGAGGTGGGCAGAGTTCCAGGGATTCAAAGGGGAGGTTGGAACAGTTTAGGGAGCAGGAGAGCAGTTGGAGGAGCTGAATTGCAAAGAAGAGCTGAAGATCACACAGAGGAGCTGGATTGCTCTTGGAGCAGCTGGAGGAACAGATAGCAGCAGAACCAGACAAGGCAGCGCTGAGCAGAGAGGGAGAGAGACAGGCTTGCAAGGAAGCCAAGTGGGCTGACTAAGAGCTGCTGGTGAGGTGCCTGTTAGGGCCAGCGTGGAGTGTCCGATAATCGCTGGATGGGCTTATCTCATTTTCTTCTTCTTCTTCTTTGCTCTTATGGTTGTTAAACATTGCAAAAGCTACGTTCAAATTGGTATTTTTCCCTCTCAAGTAAAGATTTCACCTCTTGATTAAATTCTGGTGTAGTCTCTGTCTGTGTTCTCCACCCCAGGCTTAAATGCCACACCACCCTGCCTAGATTGAGTGAGAGACGGAAGGCTGATGGGCTGCCAAGTGGAAACAGCCAGGAAACATAAGGAATTCCACCTGGGGTCAGCAGCAGTAAAGCTGGTCAAATCATGGGGCTGGTTGAGACCAGACCGTGACAATCTCTCTCATAATCTGATCTATTTAACCTAACTAGCCTTTGCCTGCTGCTGCTTCTACAACTATACTGGATTCTCTGGATAAATCAGAGTGCAGCAAAATCCCCTCTAAAGCTTCCCTGAGAATTACTTGCCGCTTTCTGTAACAATTCTCTCTTTCAAAAACGGAAGACCAGAATGGGCGAGGTCTATTGGTATAAAATAGCACATGGTTTCCATAGATGGTGTGTGTCTGCCATCAGGGAGCATTTATGGCTCTAGTCTGGAGAGTGCCTTCAATAGGTGGAAAGGAAAAACACATCCACTCACTCATTTCATTCCACCATTAGTGGAGATGGTTTTGTCTCTATGGCAATTACTACTGACTAATAACTTACTCCAGAGCAAGTGCACATAATGACATTCGTACCTGTAAGCCTAAATTTAATACCACAATTAGTGAAGAAGCTCTTGAAAGTTAGTTGGGTGGTAGAGCACACATTTTCATGTGCGAGGTATCTTCAGACTTCAGTGTCTCCAATTCTGCACTCTCTCTAGGCCCATAAAAGTACGGAGGCACCTTCAGATGTGATATTGTGCATATTTTTCAGTGTTGAGAGCCAGTGTGGTGTAGGTCTTAGGGTTTTGGACTAGGAATAGGGAGACAAAGTTTAAATTCCTGTGCAGCTGTGAAATTCAGTGGGTGTACCTTCCAGGCTCGTTGTGAGGACAGACATAACATGTACTCTGCTCTGGGATCCTTGGAGGAAAGCCGGAGGTGGGGGTGGGGGAATAAAAGTAAAAACATTTGCCCATCTTATCCATCTAATGTTGTATACCTACAACAGCCCTGTAAGATAGTTTAGTATATTGCCAGTTGGGGGAGCCATGGCTAGTGGACAATGGGCTGCCAAAGGTCTGCTTCATGACTGAGTGGAGATTGGAACCAAGCAGTGTTCCCTAGAAGAGGGATTCCCAGATGTTGTTGACTACAACTCCCAGAATCCCCAAGCAAAAGCCATTGCAGCTGGGGATTCTGGGAGTTGTCAACATCTGGAAATCTCTCTTAGAGGGAACACTGCAGCCAAGGGTTTTTAGCTTGTGGTTGGAACCACGACGCTGCACCAATTCTTCTGCTTGGGTCCTGATTAGTACCTGGATCATCTGAGAAGCCCATGCATGTTGCTCCAAGCTCTGAAGAGGTGGTCTGTTTTGGTATTCATTCAAGACTGAAAGAAGATGCCACGTAGCAAGCATAGGATGAAAGAAGTCCTGTGGAATGTGCAGGGCTTTGGGGAGTAGTGAGGGCGAAGGGAGGCAGGCCAAAGCTTAGGCTCGAGTTGAAGTGATTCCATCAAACAGGGCCAAAGTAAATTGGATTGCTCCCCTGAAGCATCAAACTGAATTGAAAACACATCTGAAGCACCAAGGTGATCCCCAAATCAAATCAGTGCTGATTTATTTGGCCCTGCTCTCTAGCCCAGCATCCTGTTGCCCACCATGACCAACCAGAAGTCTACAAGCAGGAGGGAGAGGCTATATGCTATCTCTAGGCTCAGTAGGGTGCTGAATGCCAGTTGTGGGGAGAAACAGTGGAAGAAGGGAGGTATGCCTTCAAGACCAATATCCACGGATAGATGTGTCCTCCATGAATTTGTCTAATCCTGTTTTAAAGCCATCTAAACTAGAGACCATCAATACACCTTGTGGCAGCAAATTCCAAAGACTGATTAAGTGCTGCTGTGTGCATGAATACAGGGAAACCTCTCTATCTGCAGATCCAACACCCATGCTTTCGTGTCTCTGCTGTCAAGTCATTGACAGCCGACCTCGGCTTACGCAGGGAAAAAAGGTGAAGAACGGGTTTATTTTGCATGTCCAGGGTGGCTGGAAATGATCCCCAAAGTCATTTCCGGCTGCCATTTTGGGAGTAGGAGCCATTTTGTGGCTCTTTTTAAAAAAGAAGACAAATGGCCAATTTGGGACTAGCGGAGGGTGGGGGTGGCAGTTTTCCTGGAAGGCTGGAGACTTTGATAGGGCACTTACTTTTGCTATTTCCCCGCATTTCCTGCCATTTTTGCCCTTTCCCCAGCCTCCAGGAACCTAAGCCCCGGATTCCCATTGCCGCAATACGCCGCTATCTGTGGATAATGGGGTGCACCTGTAAGTCCTTTTGTCTGTCCTAAATCGTATGCCAATCAGTTTCATGGAATGACTCCTATTCCATTTTTTCAAAGTCCAGCAGATGGAAGTCATTAGAATAATGTTTGAAAGGATACCATTGCTCCTGTGCAGCAGGCCTTTTAAAATTGGAATCGAAATCTGGGGTCTCTTCATTCTCAGCAGACCAGACCTCACTGGGTAATGGAATGACATATCTTCTTTGGAGGTGCACAAAAACAGCTGCTGTGCAGCCAGCTCAGGATCCAATACCCTTGAAGTAGATGGTTTTGCATTTCACTGAGGAGGACCCAGCTTTGCTAAAAGCAGGCCAAGAAGTCCTGCACAGAGAGGAGAATTGGGGGAATGTAGCTTCTCTGGCAACCAGTGGGTGGGACAGCAAGAATGATAACAGATTGCACGCAATATCGTCAGACAGAAACCAGCTTCAAAAGGTGGAAGGCAATTCAGCAATCAAGAGAAACTCCAAAAGCCAGAAGGAAACCAGAGATGTGAAGGGGGAAATCCATGGCTTGCCAGGGGGACAACTTTCATGAAATTCCAGTTCAGCAAGCAAAACAAATAGGAATGAAAAGGAGTGTCTACCCAGTGTGTGAGAAAAGCTTGAATCGCACACCAGACTTTAATGCCCATTGGAGAATGCACACAAGAGGCAGTATAAATGCATGGAATGTGAAAATTTTAATTATTTTAATTATCAATCAATGTGTACACACAGAAAAGCCATATAAATGTCTGGAATGTGGAAAGAGCTTTTCTGATCAATCATATCTTCTTAAACAGCAAAGAATCTGCACATGGAGAAAACTGGATCAATGCTTTTTTAATTTTGTATTATACACTACATTTATAGACCACCCCATCCAAAGGCTCTGGGTGGTGCACAACAAATTTAAAAAGACATAAAACACCATCTAAAACACAGTACTTAAAACAATATAAAAACAATTCAAAAGCATTTAAAATCAATTAAAACACCCCCAAACAATTTAACAACCTTGGAAGACCAGGCCAAACAAGTTTTCAGGGCCCTCTTAAAGGCCAACAGCGAGCCTAAATTGTGGCTATCTGCTGGGAGTGCATTCCATAGGCCAGGAGCAGCTGCAGAGAAGGCCCGGTTCTGAGCCGCCACCAGACGTACCGGTGGCAACAGGAGATGGAACTTTCCAGATGACCTCATCGTGAGATAGGGATCATACAGAAGAAAGCACTCTCTAATGTAACCCAGACCCAAGCCCTTCAGGGCTTTAAAGATAATAACTGGCACTTTGTGTTTTGCCCGGAAACATATCAGCAACCAGTGCAACTGTTTAAAAACAGGCATAATCTGGTCTCTCCAGGTTACCCCAGAGACCAGTCTGGCTGCCGCATTTTGAACTAACTGAATTTTTCGTACGAGTGTAAGAGATTTTTGACTCCCCCAAAACTCCTGCAACCAGGAATAAATGAGGGCTCCAAAAATCCCCACATTCATAGACGTGGGTCCTTTCTGATGGTACTGGCTGCCAAGAATCCCAAGACCCAAGAAGACACGAGGAGAAGTGAAGAGATTATATTTAATCAAAACAGATTTATTTTCTTACCAATATTCAGATGAATCACAGCATACAGCATGCAGTAAAATTACTTCTCTCACACAAAGCAGTCACAAAACTAACAGCCTAGAGACACTGACAGATCCGCCAGACCCTTGCGGTCACAATATACTATACCCCAAGGGAACCTCGACTTGTTCCTCTTTTTGCTAGATGCTTGGTGCCATCAAATTGATTGATCGGATCAACTTCCTCCTTTCCTCCTCCTGTGTGCCGTGCCTGAGCCACCCTCCCTGAGGGAGAGAGCCCCTTTTTTCTATCCTCAAATTAGGGTTTTAAGTATCCTCTCCTTTCCCACCTACGCATCTAATAGTGATTGGACGAAGAAGGGGTCTTGACCATTCATGACCCTCGGCTAACCTGTTCCATTTGACATTTAAAATCATTGTCTAGCGGAGATGTGGAAAAGGACCAAGGCGTGGGCCAAGTGACCCCCCTTCAAATGGAACACCGAGCCTTGGCGTACTTTCGATCTGAGGTACTGAAAAATGAGGAAGTGTGCCCGAGCCGACAGGCCGATTTTCTCCAGTTTTAGACAGAAGCTCTAGATGGGGGCTGCTCTTGACAGCATGGAAAATTTGCTGGAACAGGGGAACTTGGCGTTCACTCACGGGTTCATGCCAAGATCAAGGCCTAAACTGTGTCGAGCAAACAGACTCAAGTCAAGCATCTATCTAATACAATATGGCTAACCTATCTATGCGCTAATTCAATATAAAATTGACCGGATTGGGCCTTACACTAGGTACATCACTGTTTTGAGATCATTCTCTTCAAGGAATGGACGCAGCTGTCGAATCAGCCCAAGTTGATGGACAGCACTCCTGGCCATAGCCTCCGCCTGAGATACCAGGATGAGGCCTGGATCCAAGAGCACTCCCAAGCTGCATACCTGTCCTTTCTAGGGGAGGGTAACCCCATCCAGCACAGGAAGATCTAACTCATCTCTCAGATTCCAATCCCCCACAATGAGCACCTCCATCTTGCTTGGATTCAGCTTCAATTTGTTATCTCTCACCCACCCCATTACTGCCCATAGGTAGCCATTTAGGGAGTTAATGCCATTTCCTGATGATGATGATGATGATGATGACGACTGATAAGGAGAAATAGATTTGGGTGTCATCAGCATACTGATAACACCCTGCACCAAATCTCCTGAAGACCTCACCCAGCAGTTTCATGTAGATGTTAGAAAGCATAGGTGACAGAATGAAGCCCTGAGGGGCTCCATACAATACTTCCCATTTCAAAGAGCAACCACCACCAAGCTCCACCATCTGGAATGGCAGGAGCAAAACCACTGCAAAGCAGTGCCCTCTATCGCCAACTCCTACAGGCAATCCAGAAAGAAGGGGGAGGGCAGGAGAGGGTGGGGCAGGGGGAGAGGGGCAGGGGGAGAGGGGGAGGGCAGGAGAGGGGAGCAGGGGGGAGAGGGATGGAGGGCAGGAGAGGGTGGGGCAGGGGGGAGAGGGGAAGGGCAGGAGGGAGGGTAGGATGGGGAGGGGAGGGAGGGCAGAAGGGAGGGCAGGAGAGGTTGGAGCAGGGAGGAGAGTGGGGCAGGAGAGAAGAGCAGGGGGAGGGGAGGGAGGGCAGGAGAGACTCTGGCAGGAGAGACTGGGGCAGGAGGGGGAGAGGGGGTGGGAGGGGAGGGAGGGCAGGAGAGACAGGGGCAGGAGGAGGAGAGGGGGTGGGAGGGCAGGGGAGATGGGTGGGAGGGGGACGGAGGACAAGAGAGAGTGGGAGGGAGGGAGGAAGGGAGGGCAGGAGGGTGAGTGAGAGGGGTGGGAGGGGGAGGGAGGGGACAAGAGAGTGGTGTGCGAGGGAGGGGCAAGAGAGTGGGGCGGGAGGGAGGGGAGGGGTAGGAGGGAGGGGAGGAGGCAAGAGTGTGGGACATGGGGGGAGGGAGAGTGAGAGTGGGGCAGGAGGGAGGGAGGAACAGCCAGCCCCAAAGAGCACACAGATGCTCTGTGCGGGTTGGCTAGTTTCCTTGATTTCCTAACAATGAGCTCCTTTCCCTGCCTCACAGGGGCTGAGGAGCCACTGGCAGGACTACATCCTCTGGCCGCCCAAGTGTTCCTTGAGCCCCTGATGTTAGCCAGTGGCTAACATTCATTGCTTCTTTTCAGCTGATATGTTTATATAGAGATGGAGATGCTGCATTGCTAACATTGAAGCCCTGGGTGCAAAGATTGTAGGGAACACAGCAAGTTTTGCAATTTCACTTCTCCTTATTGCATCTGTAAGTTTTGGAAACTTAGCTTCGATTCCTCTGATTAATATATGGTGATTGATTGATTAAGTGCCATCAAGTCAGTGTCGACTCTTAGTGATGACATAGATAGTTCTCTCCAGGATGATCTGTCTTCAACTTGGCCTTTAAGGTCTCTCAGTGGTGCATTCTGTTGGAAGTTAAGGACTTTGCACTGTCTCTTGTCTCAGACAGTGGAGGATAGACTAGTGAGTCAGAGGACTAGAGGGTCAAGACATTGGTCATCCTTTCTCTACTGCTCTGACACTATTCCTTTGGATATGTAGATTGCTAATCTCAGGGACTAGCTTCCTCTCTCTCTCTCTCTCTCTCTCTCTCTCTCTCTCTCTCTCTCTCTCTCCCCTAACAGCCCTTCTACCTTGCAAAATGGCAAGCCTCTCTCCCTGCACCATGTGTGCAGAGAAGATGCAGAATCCATCTGCATCCAGATAGATAGATAGATTAGAGATCCTAACTCCTCACTTTCCTATCTAGAATAGAGTTCCTTAATAAATGCCTTATATATTGATTTGAAACTATGAATTGGCTCCAAGTTACTTTACTCTCAGCATACACGCATGCCTAACTAAATTCCGCTGTGCTGTGCCTCTGTGCACTCTGCTATAATGAGAAAGGGATTCTCTCACCACAGAGAATTTCCAACACATTCATTGCTGTTGTCATCGAGTCCATCCGCCTTGCTGCTAGTCGTCCTCTTCTCTTTCCTTCAACTTTCCCCAGCATTATGTACTTCTCCAGGGAGCTGGGTCTTTGCACAATGTGTCCAAAGTATGATAGTTTGAGCCTGGTCATTTGTGCCTCGAGTGGAAATTCTGGATTGATTGATTCTATGATCCATTTGTTTGTTTTCCTGGCTGTCCATGGTATCCTCAAAAGTCTTCTCCAGCACCAAAGTTCAAAAGCGTCAATGCTTTTTCTGTCTTGCTTCTTCAAAGTCCAGCTTTCACATCCATAGAGTGTCACGGGAATAACCACGGTCCGAACAATTCTAATCTTTCTAGGTGTAGACACGTCATGGCATCTAAATATCCTTTCCAAGGGCTTCATTGCAACCCTACCAAGTGCTAGTCTGCCTCATATTTCTTGACTGCTGGATCCTTTACTGTTGACGGTCGATCCTAAAAGGCAGAAGCTATCTACCACTTCAATGTCTTCATTGTCAATTCTGAGGTTGGTTGCTGTACCTGTTGTCATTAGTTTAGTCTTCTTTACATTTAGTTGCAGTCCCATTTTTTTCACTGTGCTCCTTGACTTCCATTACTAGAGCTTGCAGATCATTCTCAGCTATCAGGGTGGTGTCATCAGCGTAGTGCAGGTTATTGATGTTTCTTCCTCCAACTTTAAAACAGATTGGTCTCTGGGGCAACCCGGAGAGACCATATGATGCCTGTTTTGAAACAGCTACACTGGCTGCCGATATGTTTCCGGGCAAAATACAAAGTGCTGGTTATTACCTTTAAAGCCCTGAATGGCTTAGGTCCGAGTTATCTAAGAGAGCGCCTTCTTCTACATGATCCCCACCGCACATTAAGGTCATCTGAGGAGGTCCGTCTCCAGTTGCCGTCTCCAGTTGTCTGGTGGCGACGCAGAGGCGGGCCTTCTCTGTAGCCGCTCCTGGGCTATGGAATGCACTCCCAGCAGAAATCTGTAATTTGAGATCTTTGCTGTCCTTCAAGAGAGCCCTTAAAACCTACCTGTTTGGCTTGGCCTTCCAGAGTTTTAAAGGATTAACTGTTTTAAACTGTTGCCCTGATTTTCAGGGCTTTTAGCTGTTTTATTGGTTTTATTGTGTTTTAATAGTTTGATTTTAATTGTTAATTTGTTTTAATTGTTTTTATCATGTTGTGAACTGCCCTGAGCCATTTTGGAAGGGTGGTATATAAATCAAATAAATAAATAAATAACCACACTCATCTTCTTCCAATCCAGCTTCTCTCAGTCGATGCAATCAAAGGCTTTTCTGTAGTCAATAAAGCACATATTGAATTCTTTCTGGTATTCTTCGGCTTTCTCAGTTATCCAGGGTGCTTCAGCAATGATGTCTCTTGTTCCTCAGCCTTTTCTGAAACCAGCTTGAACATCCGGCATTTCCCTTTCTACGTAGGGCTCTATTCTGCATTGGATGATCCTGAGCATTATTTTGTTAGCATGTGCTATTAAGGATATTGCGCGATGGTCTTCGCAATCTGTTAAGTCTCTTTTCTTTAGTAGGGGTATGTAGACTGACCTCTTCCAATCTGTTGGTCTCTAGGCATCTTAGAGTTCTTAGATCTCCTTGGGGACAGAATCCAGCTGCAGGACTTCCGCGGGTAAGTACTTTTGCATTGATTCCTCCAGCACTGTCTGTCTGTCAGCAATTTTCAGCCCAGCCCAGAAAAATTAAAGCCTCACCTGGGGGATGGCTAAAAACAGGGGACAGGTCTGAGGAGATAAGGAAGCTAAAGGACAGGCAGCCCGCAGGCAAGGAGGCTGAGGGAAGGGGGCATAGCAGGCAGTGAACTAAGGGCCGAACTACGTGTAGCGGCGTGAGTTTTGGGTGGTATATAAGTATGGTAAATAAATAAATGTGAGAACAAGGACATGATTAGCCCTTGTGTGCCAGCTGTACAGCAGGGAAGGGCAGTCTGGCCTGGGGCCATGGTGTGTGGGACAGGGCTGAACTCTTTGCCGCTGCCACAGTTCCCATCCAGATCAGGCCCTCCCTAAGGCTGCTCTTCGCCCTGGGAAAGAAGTTCCCATTGGCTTCAGGTGGATGATCTTCACTGGGACTGTAGCGTGAAGGGAAATGGTTACGTATCCCCTTGCTGGACATGACTGTCCTGATTCTGGGCACCCTGTCAGATACTGTGTTAACTTTTAAAACAACAACAACAATTGCGGGGCCATACGGCGCATTACATTGACGCGCACACAAACATGGCCCTAAAAACATGGGCTGTGAACTCAGAAATTCTCAGTCATAGATAAGTTGAGATATGGACTTACTAGTTGGCCTCCTAAGATAGTAGTTTAGATTCTTTTAGCTTCCAGTCTCCATCTGCAATATCAAGGGTATTAAATAATAATGCTGATTATAATCCAAACTGTGCTTTGGATTTCAGAGACTGCTCAGGGCCGAATATCACACACTTCCTCTGCTTGCAAATGCCAGCCGCAGTTTGACACAGAAACCGGACAAAGAGCGGTTCTTTTAAAGTTCTGCTTTAATAACAGGAATCTGACGGAGGGTGGTTGTTGTAGCGTCACTGGGAGAAGTTCTTTAAAACTGGTCAAAGTGTTATAACAATACTCGTTAAAGTGAAATAACTTGTCCCAAAATCCATCTCTGTTGATCAGGCAAAATAAAAGAAGAAAGGTAGCACAGGAAGATCTTTTATTGTCACAAGCATACTTGTAGTCTCAAGTGGAGCAAACAAAACCATGATCTACGACAGATCATCATTCTCAGAACTCTGCTTGTTTTTTCAGTAAGATTGCTTAAATCTTAAATCGTGAAGCAGAGAAGTGTGAAAGAACAAGGTGAGAGGAGAGGAGAGCTGGTCTTGTGGTAGCAAGCATGACTTATCCCGTTAGCTAAGCAGGGTCTGCCCTGGTTGCATATGAATGGCAGACTAGAAGTGTGAGCACTGTGAGATATTCCCCTCAGGGGATGGAGGTACTCTGGGAAGAGCACAAGGTTCCAACTTCCAAGTTCCCTCCCTGGATTCTTCAAGATAGGGCTGAAAGAGAGATTCCTGCCTGCAACCTTGGAGAAGCTGCTGCCAGTCTGTGAAGACAATACTGAAGCTAGACAGGTCAATGGTCTGACTCAGTATATAGCAGCTTCCTATGTTCCTATGTAACAAGTGACACAAAACTAAATGGCCATTCATTCTCAATTGATTTATTAATCATCAGCTTGGAGAACCTCCAGCTCTCAGCAGCTGCTAGATGTGATGGGCTTAGTGCTACCATGTGTAGGCACTAGAAGGCCTGGTCCAGACCTTTCTGAACTGGAACCAGGACCGGCCTTAGGGGTGGGCAAGGCAACTGGTTGCCCAGAGTGTCAACTTTAAGCAAGTGCAAAGAGCTGAGTTTGCACAAGCCACACAACTTGGCAACACTGAAAGACAAACCTGGGTTGTGTGTGTGTGTATATGTGTGCGTGTGCATGCCAAAAGCACTCCTCACTCCTCAAAGGTGCTGTGTATGATAGGGCCAGCCCTGCTCAGAGTACTGAGTAGTTAGCTTGTAAATATTTCCAAAAACAAATATGCAACACTCTGCGTGCAGGAGCGTGTATGTGGATGAACTAGGGGGGAAGGAAGAAGTTGGAAGATGCTGCAAGTCGTAAGAGTCTAGGTCAGGGCTGCACAACTCAAATGCCCTAGTGGGCCAGAACCATACACAACTAGGCGTGAAAGGGCCGCTGTCAATTTTTAGCACATTACATTAAAATTAAAAATATCGTTAGTTACTTGTGGACCTATTCCCCCTATCAACAGACCCATAGTTTTAACCAAGAAATAGTGGCCAGAACATAGGTCCTGTCCCTGCTCAGTCAGTGGGGCCCCTGGAGTGCAAACCAGCCCAAAATAAATGCCAAGTCCTCTCCTCTCCCTAAATTGTCATTGCTTTCAGGCTGCAATGCTAGGCATGCTTACATGGGAGTAAGACTCACTGGGTACACCATGGAACATATTTGTGAGAAACCATGCATAGGATGGCGCTATAAGGCAGTTTTCAGCTCCTATGTTGCTGCAGGATACCTGGGGGCCAGTAAAATAGTCCCTGCAGGCCGAATCCGGCCCCCGGGCCTTATGTTGTGCAGGCCTGGTCTAGGTGGATGCACACACGCCTGCCCTCTTGTGCCTTAGCCAGATTGATTTTCAAATGAAAAGGGAGAAGATGTAGACATGCTGCTGACCCAAATGGAACCTCCCCTCCTGGACAATGGCAGAGAAATCCCTGCTGTGAGAAAAACCCATTTTGGGGTTTTTTTTGGTCAGTATCCCTGCCCTGCCAGAGCACTACAGACTGGATGTGCAATTCTGTCTTCCCAAGACGTGTCTGAATGGGAGTCTAGACATGCCATCCTTGCTTCTCCTTAAGCTGTTTAGAACCATATTTCTTTAGGGGCTCCATTTTGTATTGCTATCGCCTTCTTGGCTAAATGCTCTGGAATCTAACATATAGATGAAAACCATAGTCCATTGCCCTCTGCAGCACAGTGGACTATCAAGTTTTCATCTATATCTTAAATGGCAACTTGGATCACATTTTATTTCCCAACTCTGGATTTAGAAAGCCATCCCTTTTATTTGCCATTATGAGGGCATGTTATTCTGAATTATGCTCTCCCACAACTTACCTGGGTGCTCAAATGCATTCCCAGTTATACCTTAGAATGAAAGAACTGTTGGGAATTCTCTCTGGTAAGAGATACTCTCCTAATATAGCAGAGTGCACAGAGGCACAACACAACGGAGTCTGCCCAGGCATGCGTGTATGCTAAGAGTAAAATAACCTGGAGCCAGTTCATCGTTTCAGATCAATATATGGAGCATTTATTAGTGAACTCCATTCTAGATAGTAAAGTGGAGAAATAGTATCTCTACTCTATCTAGATAGCTGGATGCAGATGGATTCTACATCTCTGCATACATAATGCAGGGAGAGAGGAGCTTGCATTGCATGTTGCAAGGAAAAAGAAAGGAAAGAGAAGGAAGAGGAAGTGGCCGGGCAGGCAGGCAGGAAGTCAATCCCTGAGAGTAGCAATCTACATACCAAAGGGATAATGTCAGAGTAGTAGAGAAAGGATGACCAATGTCTTGACCTCTCTAGCCCTCTGACCCACTAGTCTGTCCTCCTATGTCATTGAGACATGAGACAGCGCAAAGTCCTTCACTTCCAACAAGAACTTTAATCTTGCAGAAGCATTATGAAGAATTGGTAGACGTGCATTTTACAAAATGTGCCCTCACTTTGATGTGAATTCAGTTCGTCCCTTGGTCCGCCTTAAGCCAATCAAACAGACACAGTGGGAATCAATTAGAGGCTTGGTTTAATGCTCTGCAGAAGCAGGTAGACAATGGGGCTCACACTCCACATTGAATACAAATTGGTTATAGGTGCATCTTACATTTATACAGACAATCTGAATGATGCTGACATAGTATACGTGGCAGTAAAATGGTGGACTAAGTATCTAGTATGCATGCGAATGATTCATTGTTCATCTGGTGATCACTCCTTATTTGGTTACATCCTGTTTTATGAACTTCTCAGCAAAGAACGGTGAGAACCAAGTTTCTTTAGATACAATTTAGTGGAGAGAGATAATCATGTGAGGCCGTGTCCTTGAGCTGGCCTGAGCTGGGCTGGGTTACTTTAAGTTAGAATTAGGTTTTCTAAGCAAACTTGGAGATGCTTTGGTATTCTAAGTAAAATGTAGTTACTTTGGTTTATTCAAACACATCAATTCCCCCCTTAAACACTGCATCATCCTGAATCTTCAGGATGTCTTAATTAAAGTTTGTAAAGGTACAGCTGTATGTATGGGTCTTATACTATGGCAAGGTTTAAAGGTTCTCATAAACATTTGGTTTAAAGCTGTAATGCATTGTAAGCAGCAACATGTGATTATTAATACAAAGAAAATACAACCAGAATTATCTTCTTTGCCCATAAATCAATAGGCTCTCCATATTAGTTAATGAAAGTTCTAACTGTTTGAAAATATTAACAGTAGTTCTTTCTAACACACAAACTCTTAATCTTGGAATATAGTTCTTGCCCATTGATGGAACTTTGTGTTTCGTGTGGCTAAAGGGTTTGGAACATATGTGGTTTTGGGATGCCTTAAACATTTGTGATGCATTAAGCATAGTTTTTACAGAAATGGTATGTGCTATGGCAGGCACATTGCATACAATATTCTAGAGCTACAAACATAATTATATAATTCTATACATCACGCATACATATCCTTAACCACCCATATCTGGCATGATTTGATATATATAAAAATTTTACACATAACAGCAAAGTGTACATATAAAGATCATACAACTTATAGCAAGCAACATTATTTTAACCCATCTTTATCCCAAATAAAGTATAAATAACAGTCTTGCATTGTGGAACCAGATGCTTCTGGTGATTAATGGGTTATCAGCTTGTGGAAAGCGATAGCAATGACAAGTCATGTATAATCATGCTGATTAATACAAGTGTCTCTAAAATTGTAGGTAAAGCTTGGGCCAGCTTAATGTCTTAGAGCATAAAAGGGAACAGTAACTTGGGGATAGGTGCAGACTTGCAGGTAAATGCTTTGGTTGAAACAATGAGATGATTGGCACAATATGTAAGTGAAACAAGTGAGGTCCATGTCCTTACAGCACAGGAGATAGCAAGGTTTTCAACATAATGATAGCACATAGTCACTACAAGAAAGTAATATAAGAAAGTGGTGCAAATCATCAACTCCCACCCCCCTTAGTGTCCTCTAAAGTCTGTCATGGCCAAAAAGGAAGCCATGGAGAGCTTTAGAATTCAAAATCTAAAAGTCCTTGGTAAGGAAAAATATATTTTAGTCCTTTAGTTGAGAACCAAATGCTCTTGTAAAACGTTGCAGGATTTTGGCTATCCTGATCCGTGTTGTTTTGGCTTGTTTGGCTAGTGTCCACAGACAAGCTCAAATGTTCATGTGTTTGGGAGCCTTGACTCCCTCCCCTTGTGGGCAATCTGAAATAGTGTCTTTGGCAGAATTAGAAATAGTGTCTTTGGCAAGGTATCTTACCCAGGTAGGATGGTTCCAGGGCTTTACAGCTTGGGGAAATGCTGTTACGTGTATGACTCCACAGAAAAGTGAACAAATTGGTTTGCTTGTTTGTTATCAGGCAGTCTTCAGGCGTTTGTTGTCTATCCTTCTCCTATAACACTTGGAAGCAGGAAGATGAACTGTGCATTAGGCCTTCTTCCTCGAACACAGGACAGGGTAGTTGATAGACGTTCTGTCACCATTGGGTTGGACTGGAAATGCAGATAGGGACTGCCCCCGGGTAGCTGCTGCTGCTGATTGTTAGTTTTCCTGGGTCACTGTTGATGGAGACTCCCTTGGGATCACATTCTGGCGATGGATCCAGGTATTCCTTCGATCTGGGAAGGACCAATCCTTCTTGGAAAGACAATTCAAGGCACTGTTGGTTGCAAACCTGTTTACTTGAGAGAAAGACAGGCAAGTGAGTTGCCAATTCCCTCCCCCCCATGTAGGGACAGCATCCTGAGACTAAGTCTCTGGGTGCCAACCGTTAGCACAAAAGGAAAAGTCAAGTTTTCAAGGCAAATAATACAAAGGATGGATAAAACCTGAGGCTATTTTCAATTTGGTCTTTTGGCATTTTTCTTTTCTTTTTCCAATTTATATTTTTGTTTTCCTGCTTGCCCTGCCCCCCCCCCCCTTTCCCTGAAGACCAGAACAGGGGATGATGTCTTCATTTGAGGCTTGGTGGTCAGGCGGGAGGCTGTGTGTGGGGGCCGGTGCTTCTTGGAGGCTGGCTGGCTTGTGTTGTAGGCTGGTTTTTGATCATGAGAACAAAACAGCAATCCTGGGCAATAGCAAAGCAATAAAGTCAAAAAGAAAAAGGCATTCACATTTTTCACCCCCCCTTGTGAGTTTGGGGTTTTGAGGAGGCATTAAAGCCTTTCAGGTCAATCACAGTCACTGCTAACAAAGTCCAGTTTCCATGTGGCATCTCACATTCTCTTCTGCATCCTGTTTTTCCTCTTTACAACAACCCTGTGAGGCAGGCCAAATCATTTGAGTTGTAGGCTCTGTGTCGCCCAGCAAGTGTCTTGGCTGAATGAGGATTTGGACTCGGGTTTTCCCGGTCTTAATCCAGCACTCTAACCACTGCACTATGTTGGCTGACAATCATACTTACAGTCCTTTGTCAGGGCAATCAGTCTCCATCCAGTATAACTGACTTCATCGTCAGTAATGTGTAGATAGTTGTGGTGTCCCAGTTCTCCATCTTTAGCCTCATAATTAACCAGTCACTGATGGATTCAAGTTTGGGTTTGACATTTCTGTAAAGCGAAAACAACCTCTCGAGACAAGGAAAAAGATAGCCCACACAGCATGTCCAGTGAGATACTATACCTTGGTAAAGTAGGATTGTTTACTACACAAATTACACAGGCTGTTGCCACATGTTCTGCAAAAGGGTACATCCAAGAGGCACAAAAGTGTCTTTGTACTGACTAGGGAAAAAAACCAAAGGATTGGTTCTGCAATAATTCCACATCCATCTGCTGTTCTTTACCAGCCATCCTCTTCTAAATGCGCCCCCCTGCTCTGGTGCAAAGTCAATGTCCTTTTTTTTTTTTTTTTTAATATGTGGGGGTGGGTTTGTGCCAAGATAGCACAGGAATCAAAGATGCTTGGAAACAGGAATAGAAGGAGCAGCAGTTTTAGCTGCAGCATCTGCCATCCAATTACCCTTTGTCACTGGGTCATTTTCCTCTGGTGACCTCTGCTATGGATGACTGCAACCTCTTCTAGTAGTGTAACAGCAGTCTAGAGTTCTGATATCTGTGTCCCATATTTTACTTCCTTGTTTCCCACTGTTAAAAATCTTCTTTCTTTCCAAGTGGCCCCATGAGTTGTGTAAAAATTACCTTGAAGGTGATGAGCTCTGCAAGCTGTGCTGGAGAAAGAGCATGGTCAGTCACTTCTCCATGGCCAGCTTACGTTGTCCATCTTACATGAAGCTGCCTCCATCTGTGTACAGTTCATCTTTAAGATCAGAATGGCTTGGCATAGATGTAGTCCACAGCTTGCAAGCAATCATGTTCTTGGTCTTCTGTAGACTCAAAAGGAAGTAAGTTAGCTGGATTAAGAACAAAGTAGTAGCCATGGAAACCCCAGGATCCTCACCAAAGTCACATGATATTCGGTCATGTGTGAGGGAGTCAGCCATCTACTGCCCCAGACTAATCCCTTTTAGCTGGGAAATTTCCAAGGTGAATTGCAAACCGGTGCTTTGGAACTCCTTGCCACTTGCAGGATTGGCAAAACAAAATTCCTTTCATTAAATCTCATGTCTGGGATTTTAAGATTCAGCTGCTGTGAAGGCAAAGCAGGGCTGGTGGATGAGTCAAATTAAAAAAATTTTTTGAACCTTAGACCATTTGATTAGTAGCTTTCAGTTTACATCAAATTCAACTAGCAGAAATATTGCATAGATTTTGCAAAACATGACAGTAATACAATTAGACTCATTTATCTTAAAATCCATTTTTCCTTCTCACCCACAATTAATCTGGCTGGAACACAAACTGCTTTTCAGGGAACCTCTTGAGTTCACAGAAATAGGTAAGATAAGATAGATCATTGTCAAGGAATTCAGTAAACATAACATATAAAGGCTTATGATACTCAGTAGTGGCAGAAATATCACAATCACCTTAACATAAGAATGAATGAAGTAGAGCTTGCTCTCATGCTTAATGCATTTAGCCATCCATAAGCAGCACTTTTGCAGAGGTGGGAAGATTCAGCCCTCAGTTGGCCAGCTGACCGCTGAAAGTTCCCTGTGTTGCTCAGGCCATGACCAATTTTATGTTCAATTAATATAATAATTGTGAATTTTGGAATTCAATGTCAGAGCAAGTTTGGTCTGGAACAGTTTACAGAAAGGAAAAACAAAACAAAACATGTCACTAGTATAAATACATTCACAAATACAACAGAATAAACAGAATAAATACAACAGAAACCTCATCTTCACAGAGATGAGCTATAAAATTGATGTGGGTTGAATTCCTATACAGAACCAGAGCTTTGGGCTCCCTCTCAGAAACATGCACACACACACACACACACACACACACACACACAGGCTTGTCTTGTGTATTTCACAGAACAAGGGACTAAACAAAGAAAACTTCATATGAATCCCAAAGAATTTTATAGCATTTTAAATATGTCAGCCATAAACTCAGTTAAGAAAGTAGTTTAAACAGAACAACCTTATCACAGTTATCCATGAAAACAACCTGTAATTCTATATTACCTTTCCACATCACAATCTTATAACTTACTGGTGCTTTTCAAGCATTTTTCTTTTTGTTGTTGTTAACAACCTCCAACAAAATCCTTTTACGTATTTCCTTCTAGGTTTTTTTTATTTTCTTTTGTCTGCAATTCCCATATGCATTCCTTCAAAACTCCATTTTCTTTCCTCTTTTCCAACTCAAGTAGTTGAAGAGAGATAGAAAAAGGGAAAAAGAGAACAAAAGCAGCCTTTTGTTCAGATAAACTTTTGCAGCTAGAACAGTGTTATCTTTTGGCTTGGTTACAACAGGACAGTGGCAGAGACTGTTTGCAGACTGTTTGCAACACACGGGCAAAGCTTGGAAGCAACTTGGAAACAGAACACAGAGAGAGAAATGATTTTTGCAAAAGACAATCATTCTTCCTTCCTTAACACTTATAAAACAGAGGCAAGTGCAAAAGGATGTTATTTTCGGAGTCAGGAGGCCTCTGACTCGAGTTCATAGTGGCCAAACTTTCATACAAAGGCATTTCAAAACATGTTTTCTAAGAGCACTCTTTGCTCCCATGATAATCACCCAATTTTTCAACACACACTCCAAAGGTGTACATGAAATCCGTTCAGATTTTGTGTACTTGCTATTTCTGCTACCCATAGCCCCCCCTTTGAGTTGGTTGGGCTTAGACTGTTTATTTCTGACTCAAAGCCGCCCCTCCTTGGGCTCTTGGCTTAAGTCACTCCTTCCCAGGCAGCCCTACTTCGGCAGTGGGGTTTTTTTTGTTTTGTTTTCTCTCTCTCTCTTTCCCCCTTCTCGAGTTGAAAGATTAAACCGCCCCTGCTTGGACTTTTTGGCTTAAATTGCCCCCCCCCCTCAGGATTTTGGCTTTCTCCCCTCTCGGGATTTTGGCTTAAATTTGCCCCTGCGTGGGCAGCCCTTCTTCGGCTGTAGGATTTCCCCCCTTTTCTCGGGCTGAAAATTGCCCCTCCCTGGGCTTCCCCCCCCCTTTGCCCCTCTTGGGCTGAGGAGAACCAAAAAAAGTCTTTGAATTCACTCTCTCACTCACTCACTCTCTCTGTTCACACTTTCATTCACTCTTGCCTTGATTCCCAGATGTGGCGCGTTGTGACGACTGGCGCATCCCGGGCCCATGAGAATCCTCCACAGACAAAATGCTGTGAGGCGCGCTGGATCTCATTGTCCCGTGATGGGTCAGACTGTCCACCCAGAGTCACATCCGACTGTCACGGCACCAAATTGATGTGAATTCAGTTCGTCCCTGGGTCCGCCTTAAGCCAATCAAACAGACACAGTGGGAATCAATTAGAGGCTTGGTTTAATGCTCTGCAGAAGCAGGTAGACAATGGGGCTCACGCTCCACATTGAATACAAATTGGTTATAGGTGCATCTTACATTTATACAGACAATCTGAATGATGCTGACATAGTATACGTGGCAGTAAAATGGTGGACTAAGTATCTAGTATGCATGCGAATGATTCATTGTTCATCTGGTGATCACTCCTTATTTGGTTACATCCTGTTTTATTAACTTCTCAGCAAAGAACGGTGAGAACCAAGTTTCTTTAGATACGATTTAGTGGAGAGAGATAATCATGTGAGGCCGTGTCCTTGAGCTGGCCTGAGCTGGGCTGGGTTACTTTAAGTTAGAATTAGGTTTTCTAAGCAAACTTGGAGATGCTTTGGTATTCTAAGTAAAATGTAGTTACTTTGGTTTTCTAAAACACATCAACTTGACTTGTATTTCCATCTCTGAATAAAGTGTTTCTTTTCACTCTTCTCTTCTTTTTCTCCTCTTCCCCCGCTCTGCCTCGCCCCACCCCCCACCTTTCCTGAAATATGTGGGACTGATCTGCTCAGATTCCGAGGTGGCTTGGATATTACGAGAGGCCAGACAGGAACAGAGTCTGTCTGCACCAATTTCCGGGGCAAGGAGATCATGTTCCATGTCTCTACAAAGCTACCCTTCACAGAGGGAGATGCCCAGCAGGTACCTGGTGCTTCGTGGCGCTTAGGGAGCTGCAAACTGTGGACGGGGTGGGAGAGAGAGTGATGTATGAGCATCTAGACTGGTAGAGACATATAGATATTTTAGTGTTGATGGAGCAAGCTGGGAGTGGGCTTTAGAATAGATTCAGGTTTTCAACTGAGATGGGAGGCCGGTGGGGTTAAGTAGGCCATGTTGGGCTCAGGCGCGTAACAACGATCAGGCAAGGGGAGAAAGTTGTCTGGGGGCCCCACTGCCTGGAGGGGCCCCCCAGAGGCACCTCACGTGACTCCCCGTTGCCCCCTGCCCAGCCCCAAGGCCCCTCAGCCACTTGCCCTCTTCGCCGTCTCTCCAGCTTGTTCTCCTGGCCGGCCATCCAGGCAGCAGACAAGCGGCCAAGAGCTCCTTTTCTCCCGCCTCTCAGCTGATCGGCGGCTGGGCGGGGCTTCCAGGGAGGCCTCGTGTAGGCCTCTGTGAAGCCTGAACTCCAGTAGGGCCCAAGCCAGCCAGGAAGGAGGAGGCAGCCAGAGTGTTCTCTGCAGCAGAAGACCCCTTGCTGCCATGCTCAACCCAGACCAGCATTTGCCAGGTAGAGTGTGAATTCCTTTTTGTGGTTACCCCCATATATAGGGCTTTGATATGGGGGGAGGGACTGAGAAGTCTCTGAATATTTATTTTTAAACAGCTTGGAAAATTTGCTAGCTTAAAAAAAACTAAAAAGTCCTATAAGTGGCTTGTTTCATGGCAGAAAATTACAAAAACTTCTGGAAGAAACAGTATTATATTTATTTTATTCATTCATTCATTCATTTATAAATGCACTTATGTTCAAGTTGTTTTGCAACCCAGAAGGTCTGAGTGAGAACTGTGAAGCATGTCTTGTGCTTTTATTTTATTTTATTTTATTTTTCTTGTGTGTGAACTGCTCCCCAATAACTTGCAGGGACTTCAGGGTAAATCTCGCCAACATGTGAATGCAGCACCTCTATTCCAGAGGAGATGTGTGTTAAAGGGCTTTAAAAGCCTCCTGTGAAAAACCTCCTGGAATCGAACTTGACTGAATTTGTTCAGAATTCTGAGAAAACAAACATAGGCTCACCCTGCATGGTTGAAAGTCTCCTTTGCTAATCTGCAGCGAGGGGGCCATTTTAATAATTAGCATTGCTAGTGTGTTCTAGGCATTAAACGTAGCACAAATATATAGTACTCAATGTATATCACAATATATTGTGACGTGTGCGTGTGTGTATTCAGTGAAATGTATTTCCAGGCAGCATACTTATTTTGGAATATCAGACTTAAATCCTTGGGGGCCTGGGGTGTGCGGAGGCCCTGGACTTTGAGTGGGGGGGGCCCATTTTAAAATCTTGTCTCTGGGCCCATTCCAACCTTGCTACGCCCCTGGTTGGGCTATTTGCTGTTTGGAAGGATAACTCCCTCTCTTGTGTGCTTCCTTCCAGCTTCAGCGGAAGCGCCACATTGGGAACGATATTGTGGCCATTGTCTTCCAGGATGAAAATACTCCCTTTGTCCCTGACATGATTGCCTCCAATTTCCTGCATGCCTATGTGGTAGTGCAGCTTCATCACCATGCCCTTGGGGAGACTCTCTACAAGGTAAAATGCACACCTGGGAGCCATGAACACTTCAAAAGTAGCACCTGCTGCATCTCTGAACTTTTTACGTTGCCTAAGCTCCTTGCTCCTGGCCATTAGGCCTGTGTAAATATTTGGCTCCAAGTAGCCAAAGTCAGATAATCCTCCGGGCCAAAGTCAAAGAACCCTTCCGAAGTGACTATCCCCATTGCCCACCTGCTCACAATGTTGCGCTGTTCCCCGCAGTGGTGGAGACCCTTAAAGATGCTGCTGGATGCTCTGGCAAACTCCAGTGGCATCTGGGAAGGCACGCAGGGAGCACTGGAAAGTGAGGAGTCCATGGGAAAGCACGGGAAGGATTCCACTTCCCAGACATTGCTGCAGCTCACCAGGGCACCTACTGGCCACAGTGGGGCTCTTCTGCTGTATTAGCAGCAGGGAGCGGCAGTCATGTGCCTGCATAACAGGGTCTTAATCTAAGTTGCACTTCGTCCCTCAAGAGGCAGGGATCAGATTGCTTTGCCATTGCTTAAAAGATGTGGAAGTGAAGCCTTTCGTGCTCACTGGTTCTGTGTATTTTGTTAAGAATGGCCAGTGTATCATATGTGTGCCATTCTCCACCAATGCACAGGGTGCTGCTTGTTGTCCTCTGGTATCCTTAAATAAGTACCGAATTGACTTCTATGATCACACTGGTAACGCTGACTCTGATTGGTGATAATGTGACCCATTCTTGTTTGGGGACAAGAACCTGGATAATGGCAGGCCGGTTAGTTTCTTAGTGCTGCAGAAGCACCCAGCACAAATCCTGGAAGGAACAGGAGTGGGAGGCGAAGGTTGCCGAGGTGTTTTGCCACTCTGGTCTGCGATCTCTTCGGAAAAGCTAAGGAGGCTGTTCACACGAGCAGCCTGGACAGAGCTGCTTGCATGGAGCACCGGCTGTCAGAGCCGATCTTGGCGCTGCCCTGCCGGGTAGCCGAATTTCTGTCCTGGGGCTATTCTCGGGGTAGACTGGTACCCTGGTCATGTGTCTGCTGGGGCTGCCTGGAGTGGAAATGCCCCCAATGCGCCTGGCTCCTTGCGCAATGCATTGAGGGGTTTCTGGAGGCCAGGCTGTGTTCCCCAGGCCTCCAGATGGCTGTGCTGCCATGAGGAGCATGGCATTTATGGGCCTGTGAGTCGTGCAGTCCCGGAAACAGTAAAGATCATCTGGGGAAAAGGTCAGATCGATCCTGCCTCCCCCCGACCGCACCCTCCCTGCCCTGCTCACAGGTTGTGAGAATGACCTGAAGGAGTTCCCTGGTGAAGAGAAATGCAGCTGATCTGATCTCTTTAGAGTTATCAAGGCATTTTTCGAGCATTGCCTAGTAAACCACAAATAAGCCATCTTATATTATTATTATTTCTCTGTGTAAACCGCTTTGGAAACTTTTGTTGAAAAGTGGTATATAAGTATTTGTTGTGGTGGTAGTAAATTTGCCGGTTAGCTGGGAATCAATGCAAAGATATTACAGTGAGGTGGGAGAAAGAATTGACAGAGGCAAGGATTATGTGCAAAGGAAAACTTTCAAGTTGGAATTAAATAGCCAACAGTGTTGTTCTTGAATAGCACAGTGCTGAATAGCACAGGGTGTTTTTAGGCTTGCTTGGGGTTTTTTGCATGTGAGTTGCCATTTTGGAGGGGAATGGAGAGAGGGCAAGCTCTCCTCCAAGTCACTCTGCATGCAAAATGGATCCGTTTCCTGCTGCTCTGAGGCTCCAGACCCTGCCCTACACAAAGAGCCTTTCCACACAAGCAGTGTGGAGAGCCTTACCGGGCTCTGTGGGGGGAGAGTGGGCTGAGCCAGGAGCCAGGAGCCGACCCTGGGCGGCCAGATTGGCTGCCCACACAACTCTGGGCTCTGTCACGAAGCCAGGAGGGGCGGTGGGGATCGGGGGCCGCCCGGCTCCTGGAAGTCCCAGGATGCCCCGTGCAAGTGCATGGGGCATTTTGGGGAGACCCCCGAGGCCGGGAGGCTGCTTGTATGTAGCCTCCCGGTCAGGGGTCTACTCATGTGTTGCTGCGCCTAGTAAAAGAGGGTTAGCAGAGTGCTAACGTGGGGGGAACTTAAGCGGGCTAAGTGAAGTAGTTTGTTTCGGAAATGCCTCAGAGTGAGGCAGAAACTCAGGTTGTGGTTAAGAATTGGTTAAAGGGTTTGCAAAGTGTTTAATTGTAAGTTGCTACAAGTCATCAATCTGTCTTGTGTTGTAATTCAGGCAAGAGGCCCCTCTCTGATATCTCCAGATAGTGAAGCGTGAACACTAACTCCTTCAAGGACACATCTGGCTGGAAGGGGAGTAGCTGGAGCAAGATGACAAGGGGGAGAAATGCTCCATTATAATAGAGGAATGTTGTCTAATTGCAATAATGGTAATAATTGTAAAATGACGATTAAGTGATGCTGACCAATGAGGATTGTATACACTGAATACACTTAAGATGAGTACAAGACCTGAAGTCACTGATGTAATCTTCATCTCAGGTTGGGAGCTATTCCACTGAGATCATTGCTGGCAATAAATTCTGCTTTTTCTCAACTGTTGGTGTCAATTTTGCACTCTGAACCCGGGAGGGAATTCTGCTACAAGAGAACTAGGAAAGGCCTACATGGCTAGGCCTTTCCTAGCTTCTTGCTACATCAGGAAGGAAAAAGAGGAAGAGGAAGTCTGTCTCTCAGCTGAGAGAATGAAACCTGAGACTATCAGCCTAAGAAAGGGAAAGTAGAGTAGAAAACGTCTAGTCAGATATGGGGCTCCCTTGCTCACTATCTCTACCCCTCGTGCCCCTAATGGTCAATAGGGTTACTGGGCTAAGAGTCGATGCCATCGGGAGCTGCATCTCCTCACACTTCTGGGTCTCCTCCACACAGTTTCTAACTGGTCAAAGACCAAAGAAGAGAAGTATTTATAATAGAACTTGGTAGGAGTTTGCAGTTGAAGGTGGACATCCTTGGACTTTTCTAGATGGCAGGGGTGTGGTTTTTTTTGTTGGTTTTTTTTTTAAAGCTTCTGCACAACTTCCTAAGCCGCCATTTTACCACTATCCAGATGCTTGCGTGGGTACCCATGCTCCTTCCTATCATGGTTTGACTCTCTGGCCACATGTTGAGCATGGACTTTGTGTGATTTTTCACAGTGCTCCCTGCCACCCAGCTCGTGGGTTCTGAGAAGAATCTGTCCCTTTTTCATTTCTGCTGAAGAGACATACGCTATGCCAAGTGCTGGCTGGGAGGTGGTGCTGTGAAAATGGGGCAAGGTCTGTGCTCAGCATGTAGCCAGAGAGTCAATGGGGAGCCCACACAAGCCGATGCTTGCATCTGGACAGTGGGCGAGATGGCATTAGGAAGTTGTGTGGAAGCTTTGAAAAGCCTTCATTTTACTGCTCTCTGGAAAAGCCCCTTGTCTCCGCTTTCACCTTGCTTCTCAGTCTTAGAGTCAGAGTTTACTGGCATGGCAGGACCTCGTTTTCTGTGTGCAGAGGCTGTTTTTGTGTGGGGGGAGCATTCAAACATGCATGCAGCCCGTAACCTGCAGCCCAGGAAAAAGGTTCCTCTGTGAATTGACTGATTGTGTAAATTAGCCCTCCTATATACTGTATATATATATACTTGCCTTGTTTTCTGTTATTCTGACTTGGCTGTCTGTCTGTGCTTGTGTCCTCTTTGTTCTCCCACATGGGTGCCTTCTCTTTCTGGAGCAGGAGCGGACCCGCAGTGCTCTTCTCGAGAGTCTTTATGAGGAGCTGCAGATCCGGAGACGCAGTATGATGGGCTTGGCCTCTGGAGATGATGACAAGATAGAGAATGGGGGTGGTGGCTTCTTTGAGAATTTCAAGGTGAGAGAACAGACACTTCGTTCCTTTTAGTGTAATGGTGTGTTTATCGATTTCTTGTTGTTCTGGAGAATATATGCAGTAACAACGGCAGGCTTGGGAGTATTGAAAGCACTTCACAAAAGTCCTCTTGGTTATTTCCTCTGCAAGGTAGGTTTGCAACACTTCCTCCAAGTTGTCGGTGTAAGGAGGAGGAGGGCTGAGGCCAAGGCCAAGAGACGGGGCTTACCGAAGGCAAAGGACTTCCCTGGCTCAGAGTTCAGACTTTCCAGCCACCAAACTGCTACAATTTTGCAGTACCTGATTTCCAAAGAAAATACTTCCACATGTCTAGCTGCCTTTTGCGGGCAAGTTGTTAAGACTGGGGAAGCTATTGCACCAAGTTCTGGGGCCCCAGTGCAAGTTCTGGGGCCCCAGTGCAAGTTCTGGGGTCCCAGTGCAAGTTCTGCGAGAGGTCTCTTCCTTCCCCTTCCAGCTCACTCTTTGTTGTGCTCCCCAATGCCTGCACACTTTACAGTCCTCCTAACTTGTACAACTTGCACTCTCCCTGTCTTACTATAAAAAAATTACAATGAATGGAGGGGATGCATATTCTGTCGAATAATGAGCCCCTGGTGGCGCAGTGGTAAAACTGCCGCCCTGTAACCAGAAGGTTACAAGTTCGATCCTGACCAGGGGCTCAAGGTTGACTCAGCCTTCCATCCTTCCGAGGTCGGTAAAATGAGTACCCAGAATGTTGGGGGCAATATGCTAAATCATTGTAAACCGCTTAGAGAGCTCCAGCTAGAGAGCGGTATATAAATGTAAGTGCTATTGCTATTGCTATTGCTAATATTAGAAATGAAGAGTGAGGGAGGTCTGACATGCCATGATGTAAGCAACTTAGTCCGGTTTCATTGGTTGCTGTCTCCCACTACAGTCCAGGAGCAGGCAGAACAGGTTTTTGGGGTGCGTGGTCTGGGAAGCAGGACCCCAGCCCTTGCCTAACATGACACGGAAATGCCATGATAGCCCCAGGCAAAGTGCCTCATTGGGAGCGGGAGGATTTGCATGGAACTTGTTGGAAGTGTGAATGGGATCAAGGCTGGAGGATTTCATACCCTGTTTTGTACAATGCTGGGGAAGTCCACAAGAAGAACCTTTGCATCAGCCGCAGTTGTCTACTAAAGTGTTGTGTCCTGCACCTGGGCACATCCACAGCCTTTGGGTACATCCAAGTTTGTAACTTGTCACATCACCTTGCAGCCACCTAATGGCACAGGAGGGAAGTAACGTGCCTAGGGAGCACGAGGTTGCTGTTTCGAATCCCCACTGGTATGTTTCCAAGACTAGTATGGGAAACACCTGTATTGGGCAGCAGAGATATAGGAAGGTGCTGAAAGGCATCATCTCACACTGTGCGGGAGATGGCAATGCTAAACCCCTCCTGTATTCTACCCAAGACAACCACAGGGCTCTGTGGTCTCCTGGAGTCGACACTGACTCGACGGCACCACCTGACTTTCCTTGACATCCCCTGGGCAGTTTCCATCTTGCTTTCCCAGGCTTTGATGGAGCTGCCCCTGCCCAGGACTGGAGAAATGCTTGTGGGGCTTCCTTCCACTGGCCGAAGATAGGAGGACAAAGGTCTGTGGGGACCGAGTTCCTTCTCTCCAGATGCTTCTGGGCAGACTCTGCGAATAATCTTTACTTCAGCAAGAAAGAGAGGTTTCTAGTCCCTCCCGGTAGTTGTAGATATTCCTCTATATTCCAAGCTTCTTTTTCATCCGAAAAGAGAAGCCTGGTAAGAGGAAGTCAAAAGCAACCTTGAAGAAGAGAGATGATTTTTTCATACTTACAAGCCCCTCGTGGCAGTTGCAGCTTCTCCTGAAGAATGCTCCTGTTCCACCCATCAGCAATGGCAGCTAAATCAAGCCTCCATGGGCAGAGACAGTATTCTTATACCAACTGCTGAATACCAAATACCACAGAACTATCACCTTAAAGGGGTGCGGGGTGGGGGGATACCTAATATCATTCTCTCTGCCCTTAAGTTTTTTTTTTTTTTTTTAAAGACTGAGCCTCCGGCTGTTACCGGCAGTGACTAACCAATTGCACACAGACAGGCAGGTGGGGAAACAGCCCTCCCTTCTTCTTTGTCCCCTGCATTTGGTATTCAGCAGCATACTGCCTCTGCCCATGGAGGCTTGATCTAGTGGTCAGTACTGCTGGTGGAACAGGCAGGAGGAGTTTTGAGTGGGGAGAGAGCAGTGGATGGAGGTGTGGGAGTGGCTTGTAGCACCCCCACTTTTTGGAGGGCCCAGCTGCCCCTGGCACAGGGAGGGGCACAATGGTTTTGCAAGACCAACACAAAAAAATTAGGAACTAGATCAGTGGTTCCCAACCTGGGTTCCTCCAGAAGTTGTTGATCTAAGCTCCCAGCATCCCCAGCCATAATAAATTGTAGCCAGGAATGATGGGAGTTGTAGTTCAGCAACATTGGGAAGAACCCAGGCTGGGAACCACGGACCTAGATTAAAGGGAGGGAGGGGGGTGCATCAGTGGGAGGAGGGATGCTGTTCTTATGAGCGTGTTCTGGTCTGCTCCTCCTTCTCTTGCTACCTCTCCTGCTAGCCCTGCTCCACCTGGACTTGAGAGCGCTGTGAGCCATCTGCAATGCAAGGGTGATGGAGCTGAGGGAGCTAATTAAGCCAGGAAAAGAATCAAGTAGGGAGTAACCTAATGGCCCAGCGGGGAAGTAACTTGCCTAGGGAGCAAGAGGTTGTTGGGCTGAATCCCTGCTGGTATATTTCCCAGATAATGGGAAACTCCTATATCGGGCAGCAGCGATATAGGAAGATTCTGCAAGGCATCATCTCATACTGCGCGGGAGGATGCCATGGTAAACCCCTCCTGTATTCTACCAAAGAAAACCGCAGGGCTCTGTGGCTGCCAGGAGTCGACACTGACTCGATGGCACAACTTTACTTTAAGAGGAGATAGCAGCCAAGTCTTCTAAATAGCAGCACGGGGGAAGAAGAAATCGGCTCCATTGTTTTGGCAGGAAGCAGCCTACCTGCTAGTCATGATGAGGTCAGATGCCACTACTGTCTGAGTGCCTTACCTCGGGGATGAGATCACATATCTGTTATTCTTGGTTATTTCTGGAGTGTAAAAGGCAGGAGCTTGAAAGAAATGAGAATATTGGACAGGAAATGATGTAATGCCCTGAAGCATGCAACTCCTGCTTTTTCATGATGGTTGGCAATCATTTGGCACTCCCCCAAAAGGTGCAGAGTTTCAGGGGCAGCACTAAAGGGTTTAATTTCCTTTGGATGAAAAAGAACACAGGTGACTTCTCTTGTCTTGGTAGTAATTGCTTCATTTACAAAAATGCAAGCAGAGTATTATGAAAGCAAACGAATGTTCTTATAGCAACAGCAGATCCAGTAACCCTCAGTCAGAACCTCAGAGAGAGCCTGCGTGTCCCAAAGATGCTTCAGCCAATTTATCGTCCTGTTTCTCCTGGGCGCTTTCCAAACTAGCTGCTCAACAGCAGCAAAATGCCTCTGTTCAGCAAGTTGTATGTGGAATGTAAACAGCAGGGAGAGCAGTCTTGCAGAAATTAACAACCTGAAAAAACAGCAACTTTCTTAAACCGGATATGTGACGTCATAGCACGATATCGCAGTGATTAAATTCAAAACAAGGCACTGGGAATGTGAATGGCAGGCACCCTGCTGTCTGCAAAGGGACTGCGGTGTCACGACGCAGGAAGTGTGGAAGCACACTTCAGAGATACGCCGTGACCCCGTTGCAGGGTCTAATCTGGAAAGCGCCCTGGATTCAAACTATAAACTGGTTCCAAATTGTTTTCTCTGTGCCCTACCAACAGTTAGAAGGTATCGCCTTTCCAATTCTGATGGCTATTGCATTCCATGGACTGGAGAGAGACTTACAGATGGAACATTAAACATCCTTTGGCTGTTTAGATCCCCGACTCCTTGGTTAGACACAATAATAATTATCCCTCTCTCACTGCACTAGAATGAGGGGTCATCCCATGTAACTGAATGCTGATCAATTTAGGACCAACAAAAGGAGGTACTTTTTTTACACAGCACATAATTAATCTATGGAATCCTCTGCCATGGGATGTGGTGATGGCCACTATCTTAGATGGCTTTAAAGGGGCTTAGATAAATCCAGGGAGGAGAGGGCTATCAACGGCTACTGGTCTGAGGGCTATAAGCCACCTCTAGCCTCAGAGGCAAAATAAATACCTAAATACCAGTTGCAGGGGAGCAACAGAAGGAGAAAGGGCATGCCTTCATCTCTTGTCTGTGGACCTCTCAGAGGCATTTGGTGGGCCACTCTGTGAAATAGGATGCTGGACTAGATAGGGGCCTTGGGCTTGATCCAGCAGGGCTGTTCTTATGAGGATAGACCCATACACAGTAATCAAGATGACCAAAGATACAGCAAAACTTGTAGCCCAGTCACCCAATGGCTATGTTTCCCACAATGTTATAATCATCCCTACCCAAAAACAGTGATGTAGGAAGGAATGCAGAAACTTTGCAATAAAAAAAGCCAAAAAATGTCCTATCCTAAGGAAACCCATATTATGCAATATGTGTACATTACAAAAGTGAAGTATGTATTCCCGTATTCTGCACAATTTTGTTCTGATTTTGCTAGAAGCACTGAGCCATGCAAGGCAATGGAGCCCACTTTCCTAGCCCACAAGCATTCTACTGATACCTCTGCCCCCGTTCCCTCTAGCTAGCCTGGCTTTGGGTATCTCATGAGTAGGCGTTGCCTGCTTGAGTGAACCGGCCAGCTCTAAGGCTCTGGAACCTGCTTTTCTGTTCACAGAGATGACCCGGATGCTGAATTCCTGCCAATACCAGCAGCTTGTCTGTACTTGCACAGAATTGTGGCGCTCTGAGTAGGCCCTCCTACTGCAGGCGTGTCCATAGCATATATCTAGACCAGGGCCAGACAACTTCCTGCCCTCCAGCTAGTGTTGGACTTCGATGCCCATCATCCCTAGCCACAGTGGCCAGTAGTCGGGGATGATGAGTTTTGTACTCCAACAGCTGGAAGGCTGCAGCCCTAATCTAGAGAGTGCATTTTAAACCCCTCAACAAGCTCCATCAGACCCTGTGGTACTTCTGCAGGAGATGCTGATATTTCCGCTTAGCTCTTGCTAGGGAAAGGGATCAGGCAAGAATCAACGAGGCAATCTGCATTACTGGCTTTTCACTAAGAAAATGAGGATGGGAAGCAGCAGGGCAAAGGGTCTCTTTCTATGATGGACTCTTTCCCTGCCTCTGATTTGGAGAGAAAAATGCATACTCAATGCCCTCATTCAGGTTATCAGTTGTTGGGATGCACCACTGTAGTGTGGGGAATGCGGGGGCACTGAATCTAGTGGCAGACCATATCAACACCACTGACTTAAATGGGTTTGATATTCATTTTCCCAGGGAACCCTTAGAAATGTAATTGTTTCCCCCTGGAGTGAGAATGGAACCTGTTCAGTGCATGATATTGTTGATCCTCTAACATGTGAAATGTCTATACGAGGAAAGAGGCACCTCTTCCCAATGGCACCAAATTAGTTCCCGAGCTGGCCACCCTGTTTAGCGAAACTCAGGGCTGACAAAAACCAAGGAGGCTGGCCACAAGCTCTTCGTAACCTCTGCTCTTGTGATATAGGTGCTGCAGTCGACAGCACATCCTGTAACCTGCCGCTGTTTAGTGCTCTCCGTCTTGGGGCTTTTTGCAATATAGACACATCCTGAATTCTTCTCTCCTTTGTAGAAGATCTGTCCCACTCAGGTCTGGTGCTTATTGATGGCCCTTATGGATAATCACTGACTCTGCTTTCTGCTTGTGCTGTACATGATAGTCCATGGCTAAAGTTTCAGTCTTAAGGGCATTTTCACTTGAAAGCAGATTCCATTCAAAGCAAGGAGACTGAACCACAAATGTGCTTAGAACTGGGGTACAAGCAGGAATGGGCTCTAGAGCTGGTAAGATTCTGGACTGCATGACTTCTGTGGCAGGTGAACTTTTGAATGACTTTTCACTTAACAAAACAGAACCACCTCCCTCTATCTAGTATACTAGAGTCACAGGGCAAGGCTTGTGCTGAACTTTACTGCCTTATATCCTAATATTGTGTATGCATGGTTGGGTTTGGTTTTGTTTGCTGCAGGGTGGGCCGCATTCAGAAATGCAATCCTCCACCTGCAGTTTAAAGTGGCATAATTTTGCCACATCAGCAGGAACAAAAGTGAAAAATGACTCACAAAGAAAAGTAGCATAAACAAAATAAAGCCCCTTGAACTAAACTAGGTACCCCCCTCTACGATAACTGAGTAATAACGGAAAACACGGGAACAAAGAATGAACAGAACAAGGACGGGCTGTAAAAAGAAAGGTTGAATAAGTCTTAAGTACGGACACTGTCTGCGATAGGCAACGTTGCTGACAGTGTTGACTTAGGAACCACGTCGGCTTGATATAGGGCTCGAGATAACCAGCAGCCAACCAGGCTTTCCTGACTCAGCATTTCTATTGCCTCTTCTGTGAGATCTTGCGCCTGCGTGTCTCCCACTGAGCCTTTCTCTTGAGATGTCTTCTTAACACAGGTGAAATTCCAGCTTCCTCCTGATCAGTCTCCTCAGCCCTCATCTCTGCCAGGTGTTCAGATTGCTCTGTCTGCTGCTGTCCCAGCTCAGCTCCGGAGTCTGTTCTCACAGCCAAATCCTGCTGCTGTGCCTCTGAGCCTGTACTCTCAACCGAGTTCTCCCGCTCCTCCTCTGACTCTTCTGACTCAGAGGGCTGGGCCATGACATTGCCCCATGTATACCTGCCTGCCTTTGATATGTCATCGAGTAAAGCAAAGCAAGTGTGAAAAGAGATAAAGTATTGCTTATTCTACATTCTAAAGTGGCCCGGACACATTTGTTGGTACCCCTAGAAAAGATCATAAATAATTGAATTAGAGTGATTTTTCAAATTAGCTGTTTTCTTTAATTAGTATCACACATGTCTCCAGTTGTGCCTCCAGTCATTCCGCCTATTGAAATGGAGAAAAGCAATCACTCTGCTGTTTGGTATCATCGTGTGTCCCACAATGAACATGGACCAGAGAAAGCAAAGGAGAGAGTTATCTGAGGAGATCAGAAAGAAAATTATAGACAAGCATGTTAAAGACAAAGGCTATAAGACCATCTCCAAGCAGTTTGATGTTCCTGTGACAACAGGTGCAAATATTATTAAGAAGTTCAAGGTCCATGGGATTGTAGCCAATCTCCCTGGACACGGCCACAAGAGGAAAACCGACCCCAGAATGGGCAGAAGGATAGTGAGAATGGTAGGCAAAAAGCCAAGGACAACTTCCAAAGAGATACAAGCTGAACTCCAAGGTCCATCAGTGTCTGATCGCACCATCCATCACTTTTTGAGTGACAGTGGGGCCAATGGAAGAAGACCCAGGAGGACTCCACTGTTGAAAGAAAAGCATAAAAAGCCAGACTGGAATTTGCTAAAATGCATATTGACAAGCCACAATGCTTCTGGGAGAATGTCCTTCGGACAAATGAGACAAAACTGGAGCTTTTTGGCAAGTCACATCAGTTCTATGTCCACAGATGAAAAAATGAAGCTTTCAAACAAAAGAACACCCTACCTACTGTCAAACATGGAGGAGGCTCGGTTATGTTTTGGGGCTTCTTTGCTGCGTCTGGCACGGGGTGCCTTGAGTCTGTGCAGGGAACAATGAAATCTTCAGACTATCAAGACATTCTGGAGCGAAACGTACTGCTCAGTATCAGAAAGCTCTGTCTCAGTCGCAGGTCATGGATCCTCCAAC
The DNA here is from genome assembly GCF_027244095.1 of Hemicordylus capensis. Lineage (NCBI taxonomy): Eukaryota > Metazoa > Chordata > Lepidosauria > Squamata > Cordylidae > Hemicordylus > Hemicordylus capensis. The sequence goes on from NC_069658.1 coordinate 165,263,410, forward strand.
AGGATAATGACCCCAAACACACAGCTAAAAGCACCCAAGAATGGCTAAGGACAAAACATTGGACTATTCTGAAGTGGCCTTCTATGAGCCCTGATTTGAATCCTATCAAACATCTATGGAAAGAACTGCAACATGCAGTCTGGAAAAGGCACCCTTCCAACCTGACACGGCTGGAGCAGTTTGCTCAGGAAGAGTGGGCCAAACTACTTGTTGACAGGTACAGAAGTCTCACTGAGAGCTACAGGAATCGCTTGTTTGCAGTGATTGCCTCTAAAGGCAGTGCAACAAAATGTGAGATTAAGGGTCCCATCATTTTTGTCCATGCCATTTTCATTTGTGTTATTTGAAATATTATGTTGTATCAAAATTCTAAAGTAAAGTCTGTTTTTCGTTAAATGTGGAATAAACAATGATGGGTGCCAATTACGTTTGTCAGTTTCACGGTTTTTCAGAGACCATTGTGGGTTCTTCTTTTTTTGTGGAGGGGTACCAACACATTTGTACACGTGTGTAGGAATAGCCAGAGTCTGTGGAGCGAACTAGATAAGACATTGAAGACACAGGCAGCGTCTGTTTGTTTTAGTTTTTTATTTTGAACTAAGTGTAAACTCCAAGTTTGATGAGAGCAGCAGCAGGGGGAAGAAGGGGTGTTTAGCCCTTTCCCCGTGGGCTGTTTCCCCATTCTCAATTCTGCCCCTGCTTACTTTCTCCCAGCATCTCAGATCACCAGCGGACATCCTGACTAACTAAGTGTGTGTGTGCTTCAAGGGACTGAAGGGCAGGTTGGGAGCCCTTGAAGAGTTCCCCCCTTTCCTTCTACATGCACCCTGTTGATCCAGAGCCCTTAGAATCCAGAGCACTCCCCACACTCCAGAAGGGCTCTGCAAGATTGGAAACGCATTGCTGGCTGGGACTTGTGTAAGGGCTCCCGTCATGGCCCCACAGTCTCTTGAAGTGTGCGTACTTCATTAGTGGGGATGTCGGCCACTGTATCTTTCCCAGCCAGGAGAAAAGCAACTGGGTAGAATGTTTTTGATCAAGCAAAGGGCCTGTAGGGAAGGCATTAATCACCGCCTCCCTCATTGCTACTGCTCTGATCAAATTTAAATTAGGAACATAGGAAGCTGCCATATACTGAGTCAGACCATTGGTCTATCTAGCTCCCTCAGTAGTGTCTTCACAGACTGGCAGTGGCTCCTCCAAGGTTGCAGGCAGGAATCTCTCTCAGCCCTGTCTTGGAGAAGCCAGGGAGGGAACTTGAAACCTTCTCCTCTTCCCAGAGTGGCTCCATCCCCGGAGGGGAATATTTTACAGTGCTCACACATCAAGTCTCCCATTCATATGCAACCAGGGTGGACCCTGCTTGGCTAAGGGGACAAATCTTGCTTGCTACCACAAGACCAGCTTCCCCCCTTGGCAGCATTAAAGTAACAGAGATTTCTCTTGCATCACCTCTAATTTGACCCTCCACTGTGACAGTGGAGTTTACAAACCAAAGTTGCAGCTGGCCTGCCTTGCTCTCCAAGAGTAATGCTCAGTTTTAGTTGCAAAGAAAGTAAGTGTGTGTGTATGTGTGTCCATCCCTTCTCCTTAGAGTCACGAGGGCTGGAATATCTAAATCGGATCCACCTTGTATTATGTCAAACTTGTGTCTTGTCTGACTCTCCATGAGAATGGGGAGCAGTACAAAGCCAAATTTCCGGCGTACTCCTAACGACTAGAGTGCATTTGCCCTTCTTCAGCTTAATTGGAAAGAACAAATGGACAAAGCCAAGAGAGATTTAAATTACCTTTAAACAAAACAACAACAACCCTCTTCCCTACCAGTCAGGTTTTCTCTCTCTATGGTACCACTAAACACATAATTGCAGAGAGGAAATATGACTATGTGGCTCTTCTTCTTCTTCTTTTTAAAAATTAAATTTTTATTAATTTTAACAATAATCATTCACAACACATTAAACAAATATGGACTTCCCGCTCACACCTCCCCGTGAATCACCAACTATAGAATTAACCCTTGCTATAATAATAATTCAAAACATAGATTTAAACTTTACAAACACAATTTTGATCTACTCAACCTGATAATATTACTAAATTTCAAACCCTGTTGTAAAATCAATATTAGGAAAATAGTTCTTTAAATACAATAAAAATGGTTTCCAATCTGCTTTAAAACATTCTAAAATTTGGTCTCTTATCAATACTGTAAGTTTTGCCATCTCCGCATGTTCCAAAATTTTTATCAGCCAATCTTCTTTTGAAGGCAGTTCATTGCTCTTCCATTTCTGTGCATATATTATTCTGGCTGCCGTGGTAGCGTACATAAAGAATGTTAAGTTAGTTGTAGAAAACACTCCTTGTGTTATTCCCAGCAGGAAGGATTCTGGCTTCTTAGGAAATGTCGTTTTAAATATTTTCTTTAACTCATCATATATCATGTCCCAAAAGGCCTTAGCCTTCCTACAAGACCACCACATATGAAAAAAGGTTCCTTCAGAGTGTCCACATTTCCAACATTTGTTTGAAACATTTTAATACATTGATGCCAGGTTTTTTTGGTGTCAGATACCACCTATACATCATTTTATAATAATTTTCTTTTAAAACATAACATGCAGTGAACTTTAAATCAGTTTTCCATAATTTTCCCAGGATGCCATTTCTATATTGCACCCCACATCTTGGGCCCATTTTACCATAGTCATTTTAACCATTTCGTCTCTTGTCTCCTCCAAAAGAAAGAGCTTATACATTTTAGAAACTAATTTTTCATCATTTTTACACAGCTCTTTCTCAAATCTCAACATCTGATCCTCAAATCCAACTTTAAGATCCTTCTTATAAACTTCGTTTAGCTGATGGTACTGAAACCAATCACTAACCAAATTTTGTACTTCAATTAAACTTTTTAACTTACAGTCCTTTCCTTGAAAATATAACAGATCCCTATAAGTACCCCATTGCAACTGGATATTTACCACTTTACGTGGCTAAAGCTTCAATCAGAGATACCCATAGCGGATTTTTAGGTTCCAGACATTTTTTATATTTTACCCATACCCATTACCCATTAGACTCCTCCTTACATAGTGATTCAGAAAGTCTTTATGTATCTTACTTTTTTCATACCACAAATATGAATGCCATCCAAACCTTCTATCAAATCCTTACAAATCAAGTATTCTAGGATTTCTTAATGTTATCCATTCTTTTAACCACGTCAAACAAACAGCATCAAAATACAACCTTAAGTCTGGTAGGGTAAGACCACCTCTTTCCTTTGCATCTGTTAAATTCTTAAAATTGATTCTTGGTCTTTCCCCTTGCCAAACAAATTTAGTTATGTCCTTCTGCCATTGCTTAAAACAAGTTAATGTATTGATTATAGGAATAGTCTGAAAAAGAAATAACATTTTAGGCAAGACATTCATTTTCACCACTGAAATTCTTCCCATTAAAGACAAATTCATATTAGACCATCTTTGTAAATCAGTTTTCACTGTATTCCATATTTTAATATAATTATTTGAGAACAACAAAGAATTATTATTTGTCAGCCAAACCCCCAGATATTTAATTTTCTTCTCCACTTTCAACTCACTTATTTCAGAGAATCTATCCTTAGATTTCTGATTCACATTTTTAGTCAAGACCTTCGTTTTAGTCTTATTTATATAAAACCCAGCCAATTGGCCAAATTGTTGTATTTTTTCCCAAGAGTCTTCCAATCTTGTCCAATGGATTTTCTAAAAAGAACACAACATCACCTGCAAAGGCTCTTAGTTTATATTCTTGTTTCCCAATTTTCGGGCCTTGTAAGCTCCACACCACAACTCATATATCTTATCACTGCCAGTTTAATTTAGACATATTCAATAGCAAACAGCAAAATGCTTCTTTCATAGACTTTCTCAAACAGCAGTGGGGGAAAAAAAGCAATAGTAATTCCCACTAATATAGGGTTTTTTTTTAAGCTTTAAAGCTTTCCGTCCTTGATTTATAGTCAGAAAACTTACAGCAACGGCTTGAGTTCTGTGAAGTCCTTCCAACAAAAGCAGGCGCAATTCCAGCAAGTTATCCTTAATCACACTGAGAGGCAGGGGCGTAACGATAGGGGGGGCAGGGGGGACACGTGCCCTGGGCGCCACTTTGTTGTACCACGTGGGGGGGCGCGCCAAAAAGTGCCCCTGCCAAGCCCCTGCCTTTACGGGGGGAAAAATTTTTTGTTCGAAATTTGTGTGTGTGTGCAGCAGGCAGTGTGGGATGCATTAAGCAGTCCCCCTCCCTCCCCCTCCCCGGGTCCCCCCCCCATTGCTCCTGGCCTGGGCGCTGCCACGGCGCGGCGCGGGCACCTAAATTTGCAGTGCCTGCCTCCCTCTTGCTGCTTGGGTGAATTGCCTCATCAACGGACCATTCATCATATAATATCACTCCGCTGACACGCACTCCCCGCCCCTGGCGAGGAGGACACGCTGCGCATGCGTGTCTGCCGCCTGCACGTGGACTTCTCTTTGCACGCGGCAACCACGAGGCAGGATGTGGGAGTCAGACCAGAGCGTTTTGTGCAGCAGCACATAAGCGGAGGAAGGATTCGAAGGATTCATAAGCAACGCAAAGCAAGCGTAGTGGTGGACAAGCCAAGGAGGTGTGTGTGTGATGATATTTTACTGTGTGCTCCTTGTGGAGGAGGGGGCTGAGACAAGCCGGCTGCGCTGCCGCGGCCCAATTTCAGTGAAAGGTGCAGGACACTTGCACGAGGAAGGGGCGCTGAGCCTACAGAGAGACGGGGGATGAGTAGTACTAAAAGCAGCAGGAGGTGGAAAAGAGGAGGGAGGGAGGGAGATTGCTCCACGGCTGGTGCCAAGCAGGCTTAGCGGCGCTTGCAGCACTTCGATGCCCCGCTGCTCCTGGGGCCGGGCTACTAAAACGGCGTGCAGCCGCAGTGTCCGAGACAGCGGCCCCGCTGCGAGGAGCAGCAGCGGCGGCAGGAGTAGCCGGCCCAGTGGGCGGAGGAAGAGCAGGGCTGCCCAGCAAAGGCTTGCTTCTCCCGTTCGCCAGGTTCCTTTCTAAACTGCGGCTGCTGCGGCTCGGAGGAGGGTGCCGCCTCCAGAGAGAATGTGCAGGGCAGGCACTGTCCCCCAGAAGAGAGCGCAAGGCGGCTGCGAGCACGTTCCAGCCCCGGGGGTATTGTTTCTGCAAGCCATCTCTGGCTGCAGCCCACAGAAGAATCCTCTGAAGTTGAACACCATCCCGCTTCAGAGCAGCTCAGCAGGCGTAGAAAACAGGGTGGAGATCCCTGCTATCTCCCCTGCTTATCAGGTTGGGGCAGGAGGCGCTGAGCCCAGGAGAAGGCAGCCGCCTCGACAGGAGACGCCCCTCCACGCGCGGGGGACTGCTGGGAAATGTAGTGTTGGCCGCCCCGTGCCCTCATGCCCAGCGCACTGTGAGTTGGCATTTTCAACAGGGGAGGAGGAGGGGGGCTTCTTAAAAGAATCACCCCCCCAGGGAGGAAGGATGACATTTCCCCCACAACCTACAAGCCACCCCCAGACATCAATGCATCATCGCATCAACATAATAAATGCAATTTTCTTTTTTTGCAACACAAGGGATATTTTGTATGGGTTTTTGCAAGACTCTGAATATTTTGCATGGAGGGGGGAGCACGTTCCAGGGGGCAGCGTTCCCCCTGCCAGAGGCGCCGCCTTCCCCCTCGCCCCACATTCCCGCCCCGCGTTCCCCTTAAAAGCGCACTGCAGCTTTAAGGATTCCTGCTAAGTGACGCACATAAGATTCCGAGACCGAGAAGTTGCTGCAAACTACACGAGCCAATCAGAAGTGGATGTGGCTGCCAGCCTGCCCTGCCGCCTGGTCTGCCCTCAGCGGTCCCGCACGTCCCCAAACCCCAACCAGACCGCAGCCTTAGCCGGGCTTTTTCAAAACGCTGGGATGGGATCTTTCCCCGCATGGAGAGGGTGGAGGACTGGCGGTCGCCATAGAAACTGTGCACATCAGTAAAGGAAAAGGGAAGGGTAAGATCCTGTCCTGCTCCTTGCCTTTATCGATGGATTTTATTGTGCATGTATGTAGCTTGCCGTATCCCCCTGGGTTACTGGCTTCTGGTTGCCCAAGAAACAAAACCATGCAAGCAGAGAAACTTGTTTTTAAAACGATAAGGAGGCACGCCTTTCATTGAATCCTAAATCACAATATTCTGTGGGTGAATCTCATTTCCTCCTTTTTACTTTAAAATGTGTGGTAATAAGGATTAAGTATGGTAGCACACAGAAGGTGAGGTGAGGGCATATTAACAAGGAGGGCATATTAACAAGAATGACAGGGGGAGGAATCTTGCTCCAATGTTTGAAACTTTACTGTGGAAAAGGAACTATTATTGCAATCATTCTGGGGATTTTGAAAGCACTGCAAAATCCTGAGCAAATACTCTCTCCTTCTATTGCATTTTTTTTGCTAATCACAGGAAAGGGAAGTGGCTCAAAGTGATGTTAAATGTAAGCACTACACATTAAACAATCATACATGCACGCCAAGTAGAAATGCAAAATGATGTTTTCAAACATTTTGCCTTCCACCTGAGGAAGATTTGTCATAACACTCTTTGAAAAACTGACTAGTGACTAATTAGATTGTATGGTGCAAAGGACATGGTTTTACTTCAGCCTGGTCACACAATTCTTTCTTCATTTACTTCTTTCTTCAGTTCTTGCTGATTCAGCAAGAACTGAAGAAATAAATAAATGAAGAAAGAATCGCGACCAGAGGAAAAATAAACATTACATTCACAAGTAAAGTTTTATAGGCTACCTTAAGTGGCGCAGCAGGGAAATGCTTGACTAACAAGCAGAAGGTTGCCAGTTCGAATCCCTGCTGGTACTATATCGGGCAGCAGCGATATAGGAAGATGCTATAAGGCATCATCTCATAGTGCACAGGAGGCGGCAATGTATAAACCCCTTCTGTATTCTACCAAAGACAACCACAGGACTCTGTGGGCGCCAAGAGTCGGAATTGACTCGATGGCACACTTTACCTTACCCTATCATTATTTCCTGAATACTTTTAATCTCTCATTTCCAACTTGTTGAAATTATGCAACAAAATATCATTTTCCTCCCTAAGGGTTTAATAAAATAAAAATACGGGAGAGAATAAAGCAAATTTTGTATTTTTGAGGTAATATTATGGTAAAATACAAGTTTTCTGAAAGATGTGTGTAAGATGTTGGAGGGGGGGTGCAATTTGAGTGCTTGCCCTAGGCGCCGTCTTCCCTAGTTATGCCTCTTGCCTCCTTCTACGTAGTATGAAATGTTGCCTTTCAGCATCTTCCTATATCACTGCTGCCCGATATAGGTGTTTCCATTCGAACCTGCAACCTTTTGCTCCCTAGGCAAGTTACTTCCCTGCTGTGCCATTAGGTGTGGCTTGTATTCCTTGTAAATCTAGGAGTAGGCAGTTGTGTGTGTGTGTGTGTGCGTGTGTGTGTGTGTGTAGGATCTTGATTATGGAAGTTGGCTGAGTGTCAGGATGGGACAGGTGTCTTGTGTGTGTGCTGCAGTAGTATTTAGGAACATAGGAAGCTGCCATATACTGAGTCAGACCATTGGTCTATCTAGCTCAGTATTGTCTTCACAGACTGGCAGCGGCTTCTCCAAGGTTGCAGGCAGGAGTCTCTTGCAGCCCTATCTTGGAGATGCTTCCATGGAGGGAACTTGGGACATAGATGCTCTTCCCAGAGTGGCTCCATCTCCTGAGGGGAATATCTTCCAGTGCTCACACTTCTAGTCTCCCATTCAAATGCAAACCAGGGTGGACCCTGCTTGGCTAAGGGGACCAGTCATGCTTGCTACCACAAGACCAGCTCTCCTCCTCCACAACATAGAAGTATATACTGCATGTTGGCATCTGATGTAGGAATCTGCTTATGGTGGGCAAACATGTGTTATGTATGCACAGTATGTTGGGGGGGCGGCGGGGGGGGCGCAACTTTAGTGCTTGCCCCGTGCGCCGTTTTCCCTAGTTACGCCTCTGCTGAGAGGTGAGCTTCTTGAATTTTAAGTAATTAATTAAATCCAAACCGTAGAGATTAGATGCCAACCAGCTTCAGTCAAAAGGATTTCCGATGTAAGAGGAGTGAGCTCGATGTCTCCCAGCCCCCACCGCTCTACTTAAAACAGAACTGCGCTCTTCAACACAGCTCTAAATTAAGGAGCTGGCTCGGGGGGAATCTGTGGGCGATCTTGATCCAAACCCTTTAATCCAGGGTGGCGTGGGGGTGGTGGTTATGAAGCCTCAAAACCCCCTTAAATTGCTCCTCCTCGGTCTCCCCTGTTGGGAAGCGTGCAGCCTCGTTAGCAATCCAACCGGAAGTCCGACTATGTGGCTCTTCTGACAGATTAGCCCGTATCAAAATTGTGGTGTCTCACAAGCAGAGAACTGGAAAGTGCTGTGATGTTTGTAGTGCAAGGAATAATGATAGAAAATTGTGCTGTTTGCTACAGAAAAGGGTAAAGAATCCTTGAGATCACTAGTCAAACTAGTGAAAAGGGGAGTCATTTCTCTGGCCTTGAGCTTCTGGAGAATCTAAATGGTCCCTACACAGCCTGGGCTGGAGGAGCGTCTGCTGATGAGCCTTATAGAAATTGTTAGCTCTTTTGGAAGGACTCCTGGCTCTGTGTAGTAAACTGTTTCTCATTTCTCCTTAGCAAAGACGTTGCTGAAAGAATACAGAAGGTACTGGAGAGACCAGGACCCTTCTTTGACCTCAAGTCAGATGGTTCCTCCAGTCCCAGTTCCCCAGAATTCCCTAACAGGAGGAGCAAGTGAGTTCAGACAAAATATTGCTGTGAAGGGAGAGGCTGGAAAAGGTTTCAGTAGAGCACAGAAAAATTGGTCATCCCTACCGTGTTGCTACCTACCAATACAAAAGACATTGGCTGACATGATGTGCAGCCCACCAACCTCTGTAAGGATGCGTTGTGGGGCTCTTGCAGTCGCAGACTTCAAAGGAAGCTCCGACGTTGCCCTGAGGCAGCATCTGTGGAAGCTATGTTTCCACAGGTTTCCCCAGTTGGCACTTCCTCTCAAGGCTGCAGAGCCCCACAGTGGATCCTCCTTATGGAGGTGGTAAGCTGCGCACCATGTCAGCCATTGAGCATAGTTGTTAGAGGCTTGAGCAGTTCTGTTCTCACAGAATAGACTTTAAGTTCTATATACAACAGGAAAGCTTTGTTATAGGGATGTGCGTGAAACGGATTTTGCATTCTGTCCCAAGCTCGGAATGGAATGCAAAATTCCTGGAAAGTTCTGTCAGAACAACCAGTCGTGTCAGTTGTTCCGACGGAATGACCCTGTTTTGAGTCAGAACGCTCCGAGCACCATTTCCAACTCCCAAATGGTGGTGCTGACCACAAAAATGGCTGCCATGTGTGTGCAGAGGCAAGAAAAGCGTCATTTTGCTTGAATGTTTTGAGCTCGAGTTCTTCTGTTCTGAGCTCATTTGAAGGCACTCTGCTCTGAGCTCGGAACACTTGAAATGGCTGGTTCCCAGTCAGAATGATCCATTCTGCATATCCCTACATTGTTGTAAGGGAATGTAACATTTTTTGATCCTGTGTTATTACAAGGGTGATGACTGGGGCTCCTGTTCTTTCAGCAGAATCCCCTCCAGCCAGACATCCGGGTATTGGGTGATGCAGCCCCTGTCCCACTCCTCATCCAATGTGAGCAGCTGTTGTAGAAGAGTGAGTGAAAATGAAACGTCTGAGGAGGAGGAGATTGAGGCAGTCAGTGTGGGGTCTTCTGAGCCCCTTTCACTCAAGTAATTCCCCTGTCTCAACTGAGTAGATACAGCAACCCTAAAAGCTCCTTCTTAACATCTAGTGACGGGGGCCTCTTTCCCATTTCTTTTGTGCAGGAGTTGATGTGTTCCCTTGAAGGTCCCCAGAAGCAGGACACGCTGGCTCAGAGTGCGTGGTTGGACTATAATGTCTGTACACCCAGCAGTACCAGCTCACCAGGTAAAGACAGCAGGAATTCTTGTGTGTTCTTGGTCAGACTGTACATTCCAGGTGCAAGGATACATTGGATAAATTTGTGTGTAGATCGACATTGTTTGTCCAACATAGGAATGGGTCAGTCCAAGATTCTGTATACCCTTATGAATGGTTATCAATGCTATGATTTGTTAATTGAATGATTTTGATATTTCAATTTAAACAAACTTCAACAGATTGTTCAGGTCAACTCATACATTACTCTGGCAGTGTTGTTGATGTGCAAAGTCATGGCAGGCCTCATGACACTACAATGATGACAGGAATGTTTATATTGCACAAGAAGATTTGAATCATATGGGAACGTGTTGCTGCCCTGATGGAAGGAGGATACCAGCATGGGAAAGACCCATGGGTGTCCTGGCCTATTGGCATGATGTATTCCCGATTCTCCCTTCAACCTCCGACATTTAGGGAGGCGACTGAAACCTTAAAATAGCAACACCTCTTGAATTACCCCATAAAAGATAAATAGGGTCAGCAATTTTCCAGGGACTAGTACCAGAAGATTGGGACTGTCTTGGGCACATTTAGTTAGCAGGTGATTATGATTCAGTGTCACAGTTGGGAAAAGGATGAATCTAAAGCTCCCAAAATATGTTGATTTAAAAACCTGCTTTTTTAAAACCCTTGGTTCTTTTTCAGTAACTCGGCTGCTCCCTTCCGGCAGCGGTGCAGGCTCCATGGAGAAGGGGAAAGGTGGCAAAGTGGATGCTCAGCGTTACAGCCCAGTATGTTTCAGTTTTTTCCATGACATTCAGGAGGCAGGGAGGTGATTCGTGGGTTCTTCATATCTAGGAAACCAGGGGCAAGGGGAAGAATTTTTAAGAAACTGCCACTTCCTTGTTCCACAGGCCTCCATTTTGTGCTGTGTGTGATATCATCGCTGGAGGGGTGTCTCAGTGCATGCTGGGTAACGCACAGGTAATCCACACCCTAGGGGGCCTTGGTGCCCTAGGGTAAGGGAATAAGGGCATGTGGGGAAAAGATGACGGAAGGGAAAGGGACTCTGCCGTTCCTACACAACCTGGTAGAAAAATGTGGGTTGGAATCCAAAGTAAAACATCTTTGGGTCTGTGTTCTCCTTTGCCCCACAGCACTTCCCAATCCCTTTTCCTTGGCCCTCTTGCCACACTGTGTGGGCCATATCTCGAGAAGATGAATATGCTCTGTTCCCTACCCAGCACCATTCTCTCACGGAGTCTCCTGCATGCTTCTAACAGGCTCGGTAAACCTCCTGGCTAAATTCTCCCCCAAATCTCTGTTCCTTATGATGCCCTTCTGCCCTCCGTCTCTCTGTGTTGCTGTGGCTTGCTGCTTTTCTGAATCTTCTCTCTGCTCACTGGCTAGTTTTGTGTGTGTCTGTCTTTGCTGCTTTCTGTCTCCTGTCATTAAGGTTGGTTGCACCCTTTTGTCAGTTTCCCAGTGTGTTTAGGGAAGTGTAAGGTGTTGAGGTCAGGAGAGGGGCAGCCAAGGCTAGGGAGGCTTTCGAATGGCACGCTGCAGCCTCTTTGATCTGTAACTCATTTTCCAGGCAGTGTACTCTTTGACCCCTGAATACTACCTGATCTGGCACAATATTGATTTTTCAGTCTGACTTTGCAAGAGACAAGCAGAGCGTCTTGCAGCACAATGGATGTCAGGCTATTGTGTGGGCTCCATAGATCAGGAGGATACAGGAAGCCCAGCCCACTGGACCCTCATCACTTAGGGTCCATCACTTAGAGTCCATCACTTACCTCATCACTTAGCTGCTTGTGCCCTAACAGGCAGTGCTTTCTGCTTTGGAGGATCAGCCCCAATTGAACCCACAGTGTTGATTCTGAAATCCTTCCACCATCTTTCTACCCACTGAATATCAAGCAATTGATTCATATGCCCACATGCAGCTAACAGGCTGCTTGGCTCTGCATGACATTTGGTAAAAAGCAGCCACAGGGGCCGGTGTCCAGAATAGGGCTGTGGCATGTAGGGAGGGGGATTTTACCTTTTATCATGATCCCAAATCCAAGTTGCAGGCTTCTGCAACTGCTATTCAGTAAACAAACCACCAAGCAAACAAGATGCTTAAAATCATGTCTATTTTAGCCCTGGTGACCAAACTTGTCATGTGATGGCATTGGTGCATCCCTGCAAACAGTCCAAATGACCTTGAGGCAGACTCAGGTTTCTTGTGGTCAATAAATGGTTAATAGGGTCTGCAAGCTGCTCTAATTGCAAACTGCAAACAGCACAATAACTCTTGTTGACTGTGGAATGCAGGCTGGGGCCTCTCTGATATCTCCAGATAGCAGGGCGCTAGCTACAACACCTTCAAGGACACGTTTGGAAAAGGGAATGAAATAGTTTGGCTGTATGGAGGGAGGAGGAGGGGATGGAATGCTCAATTATAGTTAGAGGAATATTGTCTAATTGTAATAATTGTAAAATGACGATTAAGTGATGCTAACCAATGAGGACTGTATCCACTGAATGTAATTGAAATGGATATAAAAGCTGAAGTCACGATGTAATGGGCATCTCAGGCTTTGGAATCTATCCCACTGAGATCAATTTTGCTAGCAATAAAAATCTGCTTTTTCTCAATTGCTGGTGTCAATCTCTCACTCAGAACCCGGGGGTGGGTGGGGGTTCTGCTACAACCTGAGTGTTTATTGCTGACTTGTGTATCAGCCCAGAGTGAGTGTGTAAATTGGCCTCCCAGCTGCATTCATAGTAAGTGCCATAAGTTGTTCTTCCTTACTTTCTACCCACAGTCTCCTCCTCTTCCAGTACCGAAGGGTGTTCCCTCCAATGGGATGAGCATTCTGGGAAGCCTCTGAGCAATGTCATTTTCCTTGTAGAAAAAACCTTGTGGAAGGGGATTATTTCAGGCTGGCTAAAAAGCCCACACAGATCTCTACAGCAACCACTTGCCCCACTTGTTACCCCTGCTAACTTGGCAAAGAGGCACCTTTTAACATGGTGATTCTCTTTATTTAGCAGGGGGAGAATAACCGACCCTATCTACCCCCCAGCAGAGTACTTCCAGTGACTGTTGCTGCTGTCTCTCTTATGTTTCTTTTTAGATTGTGACCCCTTTGGGGACAGCGATCCATCTTATTTATTATTTATTCGTTATTTCTCTCTGTAAGCCACCCTGAGCCATTTTTGGAAGGGCGGTATAGAAATCAAATCAAATAAATAAATAATGAATCGGTTTTGGGGTTAAAATAATTTTAAAAAATGATTCATTTATAGCTTCCTCAGCTGGTCACCTGAGATTTTTTTTACTCCCGCCACACACATTGACAAGTCTGGATTCTTTATGGAGGCTGCTGGTAACTGACAGGTCACTTTCTGGCTTCTCCGCTGCAGTGTTGTCTGGTATAATCTCCAGGAGGGGAGGGCTTTTTCTATCTGTCCTTATTACAACTAAAGTTCAGTGTCCATGATCCAACATGGAAAGATTCTTGTATTCAACTAAGCCTTCTCAGGAAGGCAATGTCTATATCCCAAATTCATTCTTCAGACTCCAGGCCTCAAAAACTGAGTACTGAAAGATTATAGCCGGTTTGTAAGGAGGCCTGCTCCAACAGGTGATGCATTATGCAGCATAAATACATGTGCATATGATAGCAGGAGGTGTGTGTGCTCCATTTCATAATTCATGGGACTCCTCAGACCTATGGAATTTCACTGTACATACATGTGTATGTACAGTGGTCCCTCGACTTACGTATTTAATCCATTCCGAACGCACGTTCGGAGGTCGAAATTTTCGTAAGTCGAAGAGCGCACCACGGAAGTCTGGAAACATTCGTAAATCGAGAAAACCGCATCTAAAAATTCGTAGGTCGAGTAAGCTGAATCTAAACCGGCAACTACTTCCGGTCTTTTTTGTCGCTCGTAACTCGAAAACATCGGATGTCGAGTAGTTCGTAGGTCGAGGGATTACTGTATATGTATGTGACTGTAGGGGACCAAGAGTCAAGTAGGCTAAACTTCTTAGCAGACGAAGTTCATTCTCTAAAGACAAAGTCTGAGACACACATGATAACATATAGGACAATTTTGAAACTCAGTTAAGTGGACTAACAAAACAGAAGATAGTTGAAATCTAATTGACCTATCTAGTCAGTGGGTCAGGAATGTTGAGCAGGATGCCAATAGTGGGGCTCAAAGCCTCTCCTGGAAGCCAGTCTCTTGATCAGATGCAAGCTGGGCACATCAAGTTGGAGACTTTTACATATTAAGTAGCCACTCTGGCATATGGGTGGGGTGGGTGTACAGCTCTGCCAGACAGAAGCCGGAAGGCCTTGACAGCAGGTCAGGCCGGCACTCCAGCCTGCCCCAGTCTCAAGCCAGTTAAGAGGCAAACCCACACCAGGGTAACCAAACTAGGGTCATGGGAGGTAACAGGAAGTCCAAGGCCATTCCATCTGCCTTGCTGGGACTCACCAACTGGCCCCTCTGCCTCCTGTGGAGCTTCCACCCTAGATGAGGAGCAGCCTGCTTGTTTGCTGCCAAGTTCTAGCTGGCTGGTTGCCAGCCCCCAGATTGCTGAATATTACCACCTGTCACCTGCCCTGGGAACTGCTTGTGGGAGGAGTGGCTGTTGGGGCTTGTCAGTTTAAAAGCAAGGAGGCCCGCCAAAGGTGTAGCCATCGGGCCGCTTATAGGCGGCCGCCAATGGGGGTCAGCCTTTGGGGCTGGGCCTTTGAGGGTGGGACTGAGGGCTGGAGGGTTGGGCTGTGCTAGGCCTTTTGCAGGTATGTGTTTGGGCTCTCTTGAATGGGATGGTGCTGGGGGTGCACCCAGCGGTTCTAGAGCAACTATTACTGTGGTGGTGGGGGATAGAAGAACTGCCGCTGGCAGAGCAGCTGGCCATTACAGGGGAAGAGAAATCAGTAATTGAGTAACTGTTTCCACTTCCAACTGCTTTGTCAACTCTCAGGCCTCGGGGTGGCCAATATGAATTTTTGTGGGTGGCTTGTCATGGTTGTCAGCAGCCATGACAACTATGGGCCTATCCCAATTAGTTTCAGAACCAACTCATGTTGCCAGCCATGCACTCAATTTGGTCTTTTGTTCGGATCAGGGGGGTGTTCCGTGGGTGGGGGATCCGGTGGTTTCCCCGTTGTCATGGACGGACCACTACATGGTTAAGGTTGGTCTCACAGCCGCAATCCACCCCTGCAGGGGTGGTGGAGCTATTCGGATGGTCCGTCCAAAAAGGCTGCTGGACCCAGTAGGATTTCCAAAGGCCTTGGAGGATTTTGATGTTGGTGCGCTCAGTGATTCTGTTGATGCCCTGATGGGAACCTGGAACAGAGAACTCATCAGGGGAGTAGACACAATCGCTCCTAAGCATCCCTTCTAAACTGCTTCAAAAATGGCCCCAGAGTACACTGAGGAGTTGGGGGGCTGAAGCAGTTGGGTAGGCGAGTTGAGCACAAGTGGTGGAGAACTCGGTTTGTATCACACAGGATGCAGCATGTGACCCATTTGAAGACTTATGCGGTGGCGGTGCATGCAGTGAAAAAGATTTTGGTCTGCGCGCATTATGACTGCAGGTTCTTGCTCAGTGGAGTTATCCCAGATTGTGAGGAGTTTGGTTTCTGCTACCTCAAATCCATCCCTGGAGTTGTTCTGCTGTGATGCTTTTAATGGGTTCTTTGCGAACAAGATCTCCTGTATTTGGGCCGACTTGGACTCCACTATTTCTTCAGGGTCTATGGAGGAGGTGTCCAGTGATCCCTCTTGCAGTATTAGATTGGATCAGTTTCAATCTGTGACTCTTGAGGATATGGACAAGTTGTTTGGGGTGGTGTGGCCTACCACCTGTTCTCTGGATCCTTGCCCAACTTGGCTGCTTCTATCTAGCAGGGAGATTGTTGGAGGTGACCTAGTTAATATCATAAATGCATCACTGAAGGAGGGTAGGGTGCCTCCTTGTCTGAAGGAGGCAATGGTTAGACCACTTAAGAAGCCTTCCCTGAACCCCTTAGTGGTAGATAGTTACAGGCCAATCTCCTTTGATTGGGCAAAGTGATTGAGAAGGTGGTGGCCGACCAGCTCCAGGCAGTCTTGAAGGAAACTGATTATCTAGACCCATTTCAAACTGGCTTTTGAGCTGGCTATGGGGTTGAGACAGCCTTGGTCGGCCTGATGGATGACTTTTACCAGGGAACCGACAGAGGGATTGTGACTCTGCTGGATCTCTCGGCAGCGTTTGATACTATCAACCATGGCATCCTTCTCGATCGCCTGGGGGAGTTGGGGATAGGGGGCACTGATTTGCAGTGGTACCACTCCTACCTCTCAGGTAGATCCCAGATGGTGGAGCTTGGTGACAGTTGCTCCTCAAAATGGGAGCTGTTATATGGAGTCCCTCAGGGCTCCATTCTGTCACCAATGCTTTTCAATATCTACATGAAACCGCTGGGTGAGGTCATCAGGAAGTTTGGTGCTGGATGGTATCAGTATGCTGAGACACCCAAATCTACTTTTCATCTTCAGATAATGGCACTCATTCTCTAAATGTCTTCCTACAGGCAATAATGGGCTGGATGATGGATAACAAATTGAAGCTTAATCCAAGCAAGATGGAGATGCTCATTGTGGGGGCTCAGAATCTGAGGGGTGAGTTAGATCTTCCTGTGCTGGATGGGGTTGCACTCCCCCAGAAGGAGCAGGTGTACAGCTTGGGAGTACTCCTGGACCCAGGCCTCTCCCTGGTATCTCAGGTGGAGGTCATAGCCAGGAGTGCTTTCTATCAGCTTCGGCTGATTCGACAGCTGCACCCATTGAAGAGAATGACCTCAAAACAGTGGTGCATCAGCTGGTAACCTCCCGGCTTGACTATTGCAATGCGCTCTACGTGGGGCTGCCTTTGTACATACTCTGGAAACTTCAGCTAGTTCAGAATGCGGCAGCCAGATTGGTCTCTGGGGCAACGCAGAGAGACCATATTATGCTTGTTTTGAAACAGCTGCACTGGCTGCCGATATGTTTCCAGGCAAAATACAAAGTGCTGGTTATTACCTTTAAAGCCCTGAACAGCTTAAGTCCGAGTTATCTTAGAGAGCACCTTCTTCTGCATGATCCCCACTGCACGTTAAGGTCATCTGAGGAGGTCCATCTCCAGTTACCACCGGTTCATCTGGTGGTAACCCAGAAGCATGCCTTCTCTGTAGCTGCTCCTGGGCTGTGGAATGTACTCCTGGCTGAAATCCGTAATTCGAGATCATTACTGTCCTTCAGGAGAGCCCTTAAGACCTATTCTTTGGCCTGGCCTTCTAGGGTTTTAAATGATTGAAAAACTGTTAAAATTGTTTTAAATGGTTGCCCTGGATCTCCAGGGCTTTTTAGCTGTTGCATTGTTTAGTTGGTTTTATAGTTCTGATTTTAACTGTTACTTGTTTTAATTGTTTTTACCTTGTTCTAAACTGCCCTGAGACATTTTGGAAGGGTGATATATAAATTGAATAAATAAATAATAATGCTGTCTAATACTTGGGATCCGACTTGTGCCCAACATTTTTGGCAGCTGTGACATTCAAAATGGGACATGGTATTCCCTGACATGTGTCTCCATGATGGCTTCCTGTCTGAAGAGTATCATACTGGAGGAGTGTACACCACATGTGATCAGGTACATGGCATGACATACTCTTTGAATAATATGCTATTATCTTTTCAGAAGTATGTTATTCCTAAGCAACTCATGGCAATACAACAGAGCAGCACTTTCTCAGCTTAGGTCAAAGGACACCCAGGAACCTGCCTACACTTCACTGTATGTGAAAATACTGGCTTGTTGAGCTTAATGTAATTTAAATGGGAATCAACTAGATGTGTTTCAAGTCCACTATGTGGGAATAGGGGTTAGGAGCGTCTTCAATACAGTTTGTCAAGATAAAGAACTCCCTTGTAGCTTAAAAATCAAATGGAACTTTATTTCATGGGTGAGAGATAAAATCATTATTCTATGAGGGGGAACATGAGTGAACACTACAGATATTGGTTTTTGGCCTATGCCAAAGGAGAAGGCACCAATGTAGACAGAAGGCACAGAGATCCTAGCCCCCTTAATCTTGTGCAAGAGGGGGAAAGATGCATGATTTGTCCCCCTCCCCAAACCACTTTCTTCACACCTAAATGCAGCTTGGCAGATCACATAGGCAAGCTCTTGCTTGTTCTCTCCATGGAGCAATAGGCTTAGCTGTTCCCTGCAGCACTTTAGGTCCTTTAATGACAAAGAAAGAGGAGCTACTTATTCAGGCCCTCCCTCAGCAGTCCGATCACCCCGATTTCTCCCAAAAACCTTGCTGCTCCAGAGAAAGTGAAAGCTGTTCACATCTTACTGTAGAAGCCAAATGGAGAGGTGCTTTCTCCGACGGCCTTGTTGCTTCGAGGTCCCATGGAGCCTTTGATTCCACCTAGCTAGAGCTTCGGAGCTGTGGGGACTGGTCCCAACCATCTTTCTCCTGTGAAACAAATTGGGACCACAGAGCAAGTCAGACGACAAACCACTTTGCTTGGTTCTGTAGAAGTTTCTATCTATCTATTGGTAGACGTCCATTAATCGACTTCCCCCCTTTCTCGTAGGGGAACAAGCTCCTACGAGAGTCAGTGGAAGCTTCCCGCCCACCCAGGACACAGCAGACTCTGGTAGGAGACAGAATTCAAGGCCACCCAGATCAGTCGCCCTCCCATCTGTGCTATTTACCCCACACTGTCCCCCACCCCCACAAAGGAACCCAAGCATGCCAGGCCGATGACCTGAGTCAGGGAAGGTGGGGCATAAATCCAAGTTATAAATAACATGATTAAAGTACGGTCAGGCTTTGCTCTGGGTTTAACTTGGCATTTGAAAGACTGTTAAGCAACAGAGGGAAGCAGTAGCATTAGAGACACTCACCCAAAACATGTCCCAGCAGTTCCAAACGATCAGAACCAAAAAAAAGGTGGGGCTCGCCATCAACATGGGCAACAATAGAGGGCATCCCAAATGCCTGAATGGAGACAAAGAGACTTTCTGATGTCATGGAAAAGAATGAACCAGCAGCATTCAAATATGCAAGCCAACTTCTGTGTATAGTGGCTGCATATTTGAAACTGCCTTGGTTGCTTATTGAAGGGTGTGTGTGTGATGTTTTAAAAATAAACTCTGCACATTTTCCATACATTGCTCCAGACACTTGACAGGAGGAAGTGTGCTTCTTCCATGCCACCTTCACTTTGCTATAGTACTCAACAGTCGCCTCACTGGGGATTCAAAGCCTCAATATTCTTCCGGACTGAGAGAGAGCAGCAAGCAGAAAGGCTGGAGCTGGCAACCCGTCCTCTTGGGACAAGCTACTAGCTGTAAACTACTAGCTGGCTCATCAACTATGGCTGGCATGAACACTACCTGCTAACTTAGGGGTTTTCTGAACCACAGAAGTATTTTAGACCAGCATCCTATTGTCAAAATCTCAGGGTGGAGGAGCAAGGCAAAGGAACCAGGTATGTGGCTACTCACTGGTCTCTTGCTGTAGGCCTGTTAGCAGATCCTTGCTCACTGTTCATTTGTTGAGGCATCCAAGGATGGCTTGCACACCTGAATGAGCCACTGCAGACATAGTCTGCATAGCATTCCGTTTCAGCTTGTAGCCAAACTATATTAAGTGTATGGTTTAGCCCTGCTTTTCTTTTCTTTTTTTAAGTTATCTGGCAGCCATGGAAACCCAAGCAGAATCAAGACTGTGGCCAGTCAGGGATCCAAGTGTGGAGAAAACCTCCATGCACTCAGCAGAGTCCCTTGCAAATGCTGAATGCGCAGCTGAGTGTGTTGAATGTGGAGTGTGAACTGCGGGTGAATCGGCATTAAGGGGCATGGCTGGCTAGCTTGATCCTGCTCCTCACTCACCCATGAACTGAACTGGTGGTGGGAGGAGGAGAACTACGAGAACCAACCCTAGGATGGGAAATAATATTCATTTAACTGCTAGGTAGTCTCCCACAGGAATTCCCTAGTTGATCTGCTCTTCTTCCCCGAAGAGGCCTCGTCATGGCAGTCAGGAATCTGGCCGAAGCCAGAGCAAGTTACCAGATGGGTATCTGAGGAGGCCCTTCTGGGACGGGGCCCAGTGCTGGGCTCTAGACTGGCAGCTGGGCCAACCTTGTTGCTCTGCAGGGCATTAAAGAGTTTGGATTCTTGAGCTCTGGATTATCCACAGTGTGCCCCCCCCCCGAGAAGGTTCTGGGCTGAAAGCTGTATAGTTGCTCCCCGGACTATGCCCTGAAGGGATGCCAGCCACCTCACCCCATATTTCAGGGCTTCATCTGTTGTTGCTTTCAGGCAATTCTTCACCTCAGATGAGCGGCTTATTTCCAGAAGCTTCTGGGCTGTGTCTGAAGGTAAGCCTGCTCTTTCTGCAGCCTGAGGAGAGAGATACAAGAGGAAGGTATTGTAGCCATTTGAGCCAAGGTGGACTGCATAATACTTTGGGAGACTCTCAGTAGCGACAAGGGTTTAGCTCACTTGAGATACATTCAAGCTTGTCTTGCAAGAATGACAAGATGCCGCCGACATACCTAAAGAGGACTAGAGAGCAAGAGGGAGGCAGGGGGTGTGGCAGCCACCACCCAGTCCAGCTAAGGGAGCACATACGGAATGATCTGTCTGGGATGGTCAGTATTAGTCTAGCCCATATTCTGCTTGTCCTGGAAGCTGTCAGCTCTGACCACAGACATTTCATGTTTCCAAGACGAGAGTGAAAGACATCTGGAATCAAAGGAACACAAGGAAGTATTCTGCTGCTGTTACCCTGTGTCAGGCCACAGTTCCATCTAACCCAGAAGGGTCTGCTCTTACTGGCAATGCTTCTCCAGCATGCAGCCAGGTTGAGGCCTCTCTCAGTCCTGCTCTCCAGAGATTTAATCTTGGACCTTCTGCATACAAAGCATATGCTCTGCCACTGAACTATAGATTTATTTCTGTGTATACCGCTTTGGGAACTTTTGTTGAAAAGTGGTATATAAGTGTTTGGATTCCTCTGCATAAGCTATAAAGGCCGCAAGAGAGACCACAAAGGCCTTTCATCAGGAGATGTCTGGGCACAGACTATTCCATTTGGATTAAGATGGATAATGCAGAGAGTCATCTATCGTCTCAGCTGCCCTAAGCTGCTGTTTGTGCTGCTTTGCAAAGGTCAGTTTTGAAAACACAAATAAAAAACCCATCAGGAAAGTACAACCAGATCCTTTGAGGAATCCATAACGAGGAAGATGGCAAAGTCATACCAGCCCTGATCTTGATTCTCCCCCTTCCCCACCAACAAAACAGAACTCATAAAGACAGTCCTCCCCTGACAACAACACTGTTCAGCCCTAAAGATGTGGCCTAATTCCACAGGACACCGAGAGATCGAAGGCATCCATACATTTTCCCACTCAGCCTTCTGTTCCAGTGCAACAATTACCCACCCAGCAGTCCTCCACAGATCAGCTTACACAATTTAGACCACTGCATGCCTCACACACAGAGCAGATGCACGGCAGGAAGGAAAGGAGGAGGAGGAGGAAGAGGAACTTACTGCCAAAATACTCTCTGGCTGGGTAATGTCTTCATCCTGGAGAGAGAAGGAAGAAGGCAACCGATTACAACATGCTCACAGACAGAGGCTTTGTTCAAAGACTTAAAGTTAGAATATACTGTAGCTATCTGGTTTTGCAGAGAAGATTTTAAGAAAATTATGAATATGGATGCCTTTCCTATAGGAAGAGGAAGGTACATCAGCCCCCCAAAATGGAGGTGGATATCTTAATGCAAGCTATTGCTGGTGACTGCAAAGAGCGATGGGGAAAGAGAAAACTGCCTGGAATTCTGGATTTCCATGAAGAAGCCTCTGTGTTATATTGGCACTCCTGTGTTGCTGGTTCATCTAACTCAGACTTGCACAACTTGTGACCAACCATGCACAATGCAGCCTACTGGCCATATGTTGTCGCCTGCCAGGTGCCTAACAACCCCATTTTTGCAGCCCCCAGGGAGACAACAAGAAGTAGGCATTAGAATGAATCCCTGGAAGGCCACTGTATTCGGCTTGGTAGATTGATATTTATTGCAGGCTTTCAGGCCCAAGCTTCCAGAGGGATTTACTACGAGGGATGCATGAGGCTGCAATATGTAAATACTCACCCGGGACCAAGCACGCATCCAAAGTTCTCTAGATACCATCTCCAGAAACTGCGGTTGTGACATATCCACTGCTGTGACAAAACGCATGGCAGACAGACTGCCTGTATTTGGTAAAGACAGACACATAAAAAGCATCAGTCTGCACGAGAATCAGATGAAAAGAGACCCCCGCCCCCCGAGAGAAACTTCTGTCATCAAGACAGGAGGAGGGAGGCCAATCTCACTCATAGGTTTGTTGAGGTTGTTCAAGGGGGCTTTTCATCAAAGCAGGGCCATCAGTGTACATGGGGCTTTACAGAGCTCCCAAGCAAATAACGTCTGGTCTCTGCTCCAAGGAGCTTACACTTTTCAAAGGTTGATAATGGGGACGACAAAGGAAGTGCCTTTCCCAAAGTTTAACAAGATATGGAAATCAACTTGGGGTTTGTCCGTAAAGTGGCATTTTCATGGCATCTCTCACTTGTCTTCATCCTTACACATTAGGCAACACAAATGCACAAGACCACATGAAGCTAGATCACAAAGACGGACTTCTCTGGACAAGTGCACAACATAATGCAAGCCAAGCCCTGAGGTTCTTTCAGGAGCAAAAGTCAATGCCCGGATTCCCCAAGAAGAGTTTGCAGTTTCCCCCCATTAGCTGGGCAAAGTAAACACCTTACAGCCAGCAGGGAGAAGGCAACGGTCTCTGTTCAGCCCCACCTTGGCATCCTTCCAGTGCCTGCCACTGTTCCCTCTAAGGTGTGCGCACTCACAAGTTTTTTGATGTCCACTTTTTTATGTCCAGTGTTTTGATTTTTTTGATGGACATTTGATGTCCATTTAAAAGTTAATTTTAAATCCCGCTCAGGTTTTAAATCCCTCTTCAAGAAGGCCCCACTCTGAACAGATGTGTGCACACACTGCCTGGATACTACTGCCCAGAACAAAACTCTTTCCACACAGAGATGAAGAAAATTAGAGGGACCACTGGTGGCTGCTGTCGGTTTCTATCTTTTTTTTTTTTAGATTATGAGCCCATGAGCTAAAGGAATCTTTTTCTACGCAAACCACTTTGAGAACCTTTTCACTGAAAAACGGCACATTAATAATAATGATGATGTTATGAATCCTAAATTGCAACCCTCAAGCCAAATATATTCTCTTCAGCCCTAGCTCAAGATAAAGCCACGAGGAGGACCAAGAGGGGAAGAGGCAGCCATGGCAGGGCAGGCAGAGATGCATCTGGTCCTTCACTGGCTGCCCTGCCCTCTGCCCCCTCCAGCCCTCCCTTTCAGCCCCCCACAGCTGCACCTGCTAAGACCCACATTGGCCACGGTGGGGGCTATGCAAGCGTTTTAGTTACAGACAACTCCTCTGAACCACGTTTTGGGCTGTTTGTGAAATATTGCTTTTTCTATACGTTCAAGTTGCCCTTTTAAACAAGCAAATAAAGAGAACTTCGTCAGCACCACATGCCAGTGTGTATTCTGTGTGGAATGTATATTTTACATTTGATACTTTCTGTATTTGGGGAGATTCTCATCGACTGAGAGTGGTTGCCAGGGATTTAATTTCTGGGTGCCCATGACCGGGACGACTCCTGGAAATCTGCAAACGTTTCATCATTTGTTTGCTTTGGGACTCAAACAGCTCTTTGTCAGAGCAAACTACCATGGCAAGAACTTGTGGAAGTGCCTGAGATTTCTCTTCCCCATCCCACAAATTCCCAGCATCTCTACTATGCCATAAAGAGAGAAAGGTGACTGGAAGACGGCTGTGGAGTAAGGAGTTCTTGTCTGGCTTCTAGGCTCCCCTCTCCTCTGGGTGGGAGAAGGGTTTGGCCAAGGCTTTTTCTGGGTTCTTGTCCTCCTCTCTGCAGCCTGTTTGTTATCAGGGGCTGCTCACTCTAATTGTGTAGATATATTCTGCACCTGGCCAGACTGCCTGATTGGTGTGGGTGGATCTCCATTGCGCTTCGGAGATCTTGAACATTATTAGAGTGGGCTGCAGCCAGAGGCGGCCTTCGGAGGTGGGACTGAGGGCTGGGGCCAACTTACTAACTTAAACAGCTGGAAGGAAGACTCCTGCTCACTTTATTGTTACCTAGTATTTAGTTAGGCCTGGTACAGGTATGTGTTTTGGGCTGAACAGAGACGGGGAGGTGGGGAATGACTCTTGGTCAGCTATACCAGTGGTGGTGGGGAATTGACGAAGATATGGCATTGGTAGGCCAGCGGGCCGTTATAGGGAAAGGAAATCCAGAAATCTAATTGCTGTTTGCCTTCCAGCAGGCCTGCCACCCTCTTTGATTCCAGAGAGCAAT
Organism: Hemicordylus capensis; assembly: GCF_027244095.1. Taxonomy (NCBI): domain Eukaryota; kingdom Metazoa; phylum Chordata; class Lepidosauria; order Squamata; family Cordylidae; genus Hemicordylus; species Hemicordylus capensis. Next base: position 165,287,963 of record NC_069658.1, read on the forward strand.
GCCACCCACCCACAGAACCTCACCTTATTACTCTGTAATGCCAGGTTGGTTCAAAATAAATCTGAAGTTCCTTTTTGCGGTATATGAAAAACAATGTGAATTTGGATTTATTAACGGGGGTTGCAATGTAAAAATAACAGTTGGGGAATTTGTTATAGTAATGAAATTAATAGATTATTATGGTGATGAAAATAAGGACTAGGATATAATAACTAGATATATAAATGCGAAGAAAATATTCACACGAGAGCAAATATGGATGTTGTAGTATAACTATGTTGAAAGATGAACTGGAAGTCACATTGATATGTAGAAAACTAATAAAAATAAAGTGCTAAATAAATCTGAGGTAGTCCATGACTTGATTATGGATGAAGGAGCTGACCTGGTATGTACTGCAGAGACCTGCTCAGGAGAGGCTAGTGGTCCAGTTTGGTCCCAGCTTCTCCCAGAGGGTTATTCCATGGTTGAGCAGGTGAGAGGATGTGGACGGGGAGGTGGGGTGGCTGTGGTCTATAAGAATACCATCTCCCTTACCAGGCTCCCTGTTGGGGATTTGGCCTATACTGAATGTGTGTACCTAAGCCTAGGGACCAGGGATGGATTGGGACTTCTGCTGGTGTACCAATCACCCCGCTGCCCAGTAGAGTCCCTAAATGAGCTGACGGACCTGGCTGCTGAATTGGCGTTGGAGTCACCCAGGTTGTTGTTGGTGGGGGACTTTAATGTTCATTTTGGGACTGGGTTTTTGGGGGCAGCTCAAGAGTTCATAGTGACCATGCCGACTGTGGGCCTATCCCAATTGATCTCTGGTGAGACACATGATGCTGGTCAAAGCTCAGTTTGGTCTTTTACTCCAATCAGGGAGGTGTTCCATGGGTGGGGACTCCTGTCATCTCGCCATTGTTATGGATGGATCACCATCTGGTTAAGGTAGAACCTACAGCCATGACCCACCTCTGCAGGGGTTAAGGACCAATTAAATTGGTCTGCCCGAGGAGGTTATTGGATCCAAGAGGATTCCAAGGAGCCTTGGAGGGGTTTAGGGTTGGCTCTGCTAACAATTTTGTCAATGCTCTGGTACAAAGATGGAATAATGAACTCACTAGAGCAATAGACAATAGCTCCTAAGCATCCTCGCTGACTTGCTTTATAGACAGCCCCGTGGTATTCAGATGAGTTACGGGAGCTGAAGCAGCGAGGTAGACAATTAGAGCACAAGTGGAGGAAGACTCGGTGTGGGTCTGATCAGGCACAACACAGAGCACATTTGAAGACTATGTTCTGGCAGTGTGGGTGGCAAGGAGGCAGTTCCTTTCTGCCCACATTGCTTCCGCAAATTCACGTCCAGCTGAGTTGTCTAGGGTTGTGAGGGGGCTAGTATGTACCCCCTCCCCCTTAAATGTAAACTTGGAACCATCAGTCACTCGCTGTGATGTCTAACAACTTTTTTGCATATGAACTTTCTCAGATTTGGGTCGAGCTGGATTCCACAGTTACTGCGGAATCTACTGTGGTGTCCAGCAACTCCTCTTATGGGATTAGATTGGATCACTTTGTTTGTGAATCCTAAGGAAGTGGACGAACTGCTTCAGACTGTGTTCCCTACAACCTGTTCTCTTGACCCTTGCCCAACTTGGTTTATTGCATCGGATAATCATATTATCAGAGAAGGTCTGGTTAATAGTATAAATGCTTCTCTAAGGGAGGGCAGGATGCTCCTTGTCTTGAGGTTATTATTAGACCACTCTTGAAGAAAGCTATGCTGGACCCCTCAGAGTTAGCTAATTACAGACCTGTTCTAATCTTCCATGGTTGGGCAAGGTGGTTGAGTGGGTGGTGGCCTCTCAGCTCCAGGTAGTTTTGGTTGATGCAGATTATCTAGACCCATTTCAATCTGGCTTTCGTGTGGGCTATGGTGTCGAGACTGCCTTGGTTGGCCTGATGGATGATCTCCAACTGGCAATTGACAGAGGGAGTTTGACTTTTGGATCTCTCTGTGGCTTTCGATACCATCAACCATGGTATCCTTCTGGACCGCCTGGGGGAGGTGGGATTGGGTGGCACTGTCTTACAGTGGTTCCGCTCCTACCTCTCTGGCAGATTCCAGATGGTGTCTCTAGGAAACTGTTGCTCCACTAAGTGAGAACTGAAGTGTGGAGTTCTACAAGGCTACATACTGTCTCCGATGCTTTTTAACATCTACACGAAACCTGCTGGGAGAGATCATCAGGAGGTTTGGTGCTGGGCGTTACCAATATGCTGATGACACCCAGATTTACTTTTCCATGCCAACCTCATCAGGAAGTGGCATATCTTCCCTAAATGCCTGCCTGGAGGAAGTAATGGGCTGGATGAGGGATACCAAACTGAAGTTGACTCCAAATAAGACAGAGATACTGACTGTGGAGGGCCAGGATCTGAAAGATGGTTTAGATCTGCCTGTTCTGGATGGGGTTACACTCTCCCTGAAAGATCAGGTACGTAGCTTGGGAGGGCACCTGGACCCCAAGCTCTCCCTGGTTTCTCAGGTGAAGGGGGTCGTCAGGAGCGCTTTTTATCAGCTTAGGTTGATACATCAGCTACGTCCATTTCTAGAGGTGAATGACCTTAAAACAGTGGTACATATGCTGGTAACCTTCAGGCTTGACTACTGTAGTGTGCTCTATGTGGGACTGCCTTTGTATGTAGTCCAGAAACTACAATTGGTACAGAATGCTGGTAACTTCCAGGCTTGACTACTGTAGTGTGCTCTACGTGGGGCTGCCTTTGTATGTAGTCCAGAAACTACAATTGGTACAGAATGCGGCAGCCAGATTGGTCTCTTGGACAACACGAAAGGACCACATAACACCAGTTCTAAGACAACTGCACTGGCTGCCAATATGTTTCTGGGTCAAATACAAAGTGCTGGTTATTACCTATAAAGCCCTTAATCGCTTGGGTCCAAGTTATCAAAGAGAGCGCCTCTTTTGTCATAATCCCTGTCACCTGTTATGAACTTCTGGAGAGGTCCAGTTATGATTGCCACTGGCTTGTTTGGTGGCAACCCAGGACTGGGCTTTTTCTGTGGCTGCCCCAGGGCTTTGGAATCAGCTTCCTGCTGAAATAAGAGCATCTCCTTCTGTTTGTTTTCAGGAAGAACCTCAAGACCCTCCTGTTCTCTCAGGCTTTTAATTACAATTAATTTTATTCTATTGTTTTATTGTCATGTATTTTAATTTGTGACTCTTCAATATTTTAAATTTTGTATACTGCCTAGAGATATACATATCAGGCGGTATAAAAATATGATAAATAATAAATCAAGGATGGCAACCCCTGCTAACTTGGCAAAGAGGCACCTTTTTAACATGGTGATTCTTTTAATTTAGCAGGGGGAGAGCAACTGACTGTATCCATCCCCACACAATACCCCACCAGTGACTGTTGCTGGTGTTCACCTTCTGTTTCTTTTTAGACTGTGAGCCCTTCGGGGACAGGGATCCATCTTATTTATTTATCTCTCTATGTAAACCACTTTGGAAACTTTTGTTGAAAAGCGGTATATAAATACTTGTTGTTGGCTGTGGCTTGCTTATGCATTAAAAAAAGGAGACATTTCGTACAGAAATATGTTCCTGTTGGACCATGGATGGCTCTAACTGGAGCCAGATTTGGAGTGGATGTTCTCCAAGCAAGGATTCCTGCTCTCCAAGGGTTGGGACTTAGAACACAACACACAGGAACTCCACTGAGGAGGCCAGGCCAGGAGGCCAGGCTTCTATTATTTATACCTAGCCAGGTGAATCTAGAATCCTCATACTGCCTGCCAACCACAAAGGTCCAAATACATTTAGTTTGGGATAGCTTACTAGGCTAAGTAGCGTTTCAGACCAGGTTTTCGGTTCAACCTCTAGAACGTTCCTTCATACTAAATGGCTTGCAACATTAAAAAGAAACTGAGAAGACCTCCTTCTTTTCAGTGAAATAAGGACTACTACTTCAAAAATGTAGGTTGTTAAACTAAGTAAAGTATAGTAAAGTATGCTGTCAAGTCGGTATTGACTCCTGGTGACACAGAACCCTGTGGTTGTCTTTGGTAGAATGCAGGAAGGGTTTACCATTGCCATCTCCGGCACATTATGAGATGATGCCCTTTCAGCATCTTCCTATACTGCTGCCGCCTGATATAGGTGTTTCCCATAGTCTGGGAAATATACCAGCGGGGATTCAAACTGGCAATCTCTGGCTTGCTAGTCAAAGTCAGCACCTTCTTTTTCTTACCCTTTTTGACCATCATCTCAAAGACATCCTTTGGTATTTTTTCTGGCACTTGGTAATATTTTGCCATCCGCATAAGGTCCTTCGCCATGTACTCTCCTCTCTTGGGCAACATTGCTGGGGGCTGGTTACCTGTTGCAAAGAACACACATGTCATGAGGAGCAGTTTCCAGTGTTCGACATATTGATAAGAAAGAAGTGTTCAGGAGCACTGACAAATATTGTAAGAGATTAGCTTATCGTGGCCTGTGTTCTAGGCTTTAGGACAGAAGGCCATCTTAGCCTACTGTTCAGTAGGCTTATGAGATCACCTGGCAGAGCGAGCGAGACCCTATCAACTTCACAACACCTGGACTAGTCTGAACCAAATTGAGTACAATTGTAGGGACACCTCAGTGGTGTACAGTAGTTGGTGATGTCATCCAACCTGATCCAAGATGGCAGATGCGTAAACTTTTGAGGTGCAGGTGGGCCAACTTGTGAACCACCTAACTAATTTGAATCAAATTTGCTACAACTGTAGGGACACACAGGGATGCCCAAATGGCTTGGTGTGTGATGATGTCATCCACTCCAATTCAAAATGGCAGCCACATGAACATCTGAGACACAAGCAGGCTAATTTGTGGACTGCCTAACTCATTTGAACAAAATTGGGTACTGTTGCAGTGAGTGACACACAGGGACACCTCAGTGGCATAGTTTGTGATGTCATCCACACCAAATCAAGATGGCGGATGCATAAACTTTTGAGGTGCAAGTGGGCTAGATTGTGAACTGTTTAATCAATTTGAACCAAATTTGCTGAAGCTGTAGGGACACATAGAGACCACTGTTCCCTCTAAGGCATGCTCATGTGTGCCCGCTCACAGGTTTTTGGATGTCCGCTCAGTTAATTTTAGATCCCGCTCAGGTTGAATCAGGAAAGCCCTATTCTGCATGCACATGTGCACACACTGCCTTGATATTGCCACCTAGAACAAAACTCATTCCACACACTGATTTTAAAAACAACAACTAGAGAGAACACTGATAGAAACACCTCAATGGTATAGTTTGTGATGATGTCATCTACCCCAATCCAAGATGGCGGGTGCATGAATGTTTGAGGCACAAGTGGGCTAACGTGGACTGTCTAACTGATTTGACTCAAATTTGCTACAGCTGTAGGTACACATAGGGACACCTCAACAGTAAAGATTATGATGATGTCTTCCACCCCAATTCAAGATGGCAGACATGTAAACTTTTGGAGGTGCAAGGACACTAACTTGTGGACAGTCTGATTTGAACCAAATTTGAAACAGCTGTAGTGAGTAACAAACTGCACCATTGAGGTGTCCCTGTGCAATGAAAACATCAACCCTGAGCCAAGATGGCAAACATGAATATTTGAGGCACAAGATATCTAACTTGTGGCCCTTGAGCTGCACCAAATTTAGTCCAGAGGTAGACATAGTGAAAGGAAAGTAAGCTGATTAGTTCTTATTAGAACAACTTGTTGTGTATTCTTGTCAACTCATTGTAACCATAAGTCAGAGACAGCTCCCGACACAGATGTCTCAACACTGTCTGGCAGGTAGTAATTGTTCAAGAAATATTAGGCCTTACAACACAGCAGGGAACAGGGAGGATTTCCACATGGACACAGAAAAACAGAAACAGGTGTCACACAGCTGAGGTACAAGACAAGTTTTTGGGAAACCACACTCCTAAGGACTGATTGCCTTCAGCTAGCTGAAAAAGCAATCCCGCCATCTCTGCTGTCTTCTGTAACTGAGATTTGTGGTGAGTACAATAAACTGTTTGTATATTGTTAACTGAACAGATGTGACTGATCATTTTTCCGGTGGGTTAAGCAGGCAACTAGTTCTACAGGACCTAGCTATTTAGTTTCACTGCACTTCTGCTCTTTAAATGATCATTCCCTAGTAGACAATAGTGAGATTTTCTAATATTTTAAATTTCTTACACCAGACAGAGGCAAGCAGTGTTCTCTCTAAGGCATGCACATATGCTTGCGCTCAAAAGTTTTCTCATGTCTGCTCAGTTAATTTTAAACCCTGCTCAGGTTCAATAAGGAAGGCTCCTCTCTGAATGCAGGTGCGCGCACACTGCCTTGATACTGCCACCCAGAACAAAATTCATTTTTGTGGATACACAAGATTGTGGAATCTCTCCCAATTACCACCCCAGTACCTGATAACTTTGATGACTACCTAGAAAACATTTTAGTTTATTATTATTATTATTTATTTACACAGTCAGACAGGTGTTATTGACCGGTTTGTTTTATCCAGACATTGAGTCCTTCCCAAGGACCTAGGATGGCTGAATTTTATTGTCAATGTTGTTGCTGTTGTTATAGATATCGTCACAGAATATAGGCTGTTCCCAGTAAAGCTGCTTTTTGTTATTGGCTGATGGTTATTTCTGTGGCCCCTATGGTGTTGAGGTGCTCTTCAAGGTATTTTGGAACTGCACCCAGGGTGCCAATTATTATTATTATTATTTATTTATTAGTCAATTTCTATACCGCCCTTCCAAAAATGGCTCAGGGCGGTTTACACAGAAATAACAAACCAGTAAGATGGATCCCTGTCCCCAAAGGGCTCACAATCTATAAAGAAACATAAGATAGACACCAGCAACAGCCACTGGAGGTACTGTGCTGGGGGTGGATAGGGCCAGTTACTCTCCCCCTGCTAAATAAAGAGAATCACCACGTTAAAAAGGTGCCTCTTTGCCAAGGTCCAGCAAAATCAAGTTTAATCAAGGTCCAGCAAAATCAGCGTTCACTACACAGTCAAACAACGAAGTCACCTAAGAATAAGCAACAGTAAAACCAAAAGAACAGCAGTTTGGGGAAGAAGCTAGATTTCCAAGCCTTGATAACTCGGAAAGTTGTAATACTCTTCACATTGTAAGATTGCACTAAGAAAGTACACAAGAAAGAAGATGGATATAGGATGCTTCACACATCTCCTGCAATTCACACTGAAATGCAGACAAAATCTCAAGATCCCTCTGAAGTGGGGAAAATATTCTGGAGGCATTCTCCATGAATATATTCAAGCTTTGGTAGAACCCACTAGCACCATTCAGCACCTACCAGTCCCCTTCATTATGCCTCCAAGGTAAGCAGGTCGCAAACGCAGCTCAATGTTCCAGATGGGACGGTACCGGCAGAGAACCTGCAGTGGCGAGAAAAATAAAACTGGTGATTAACAGCAGCCTCCAAGGCATGTGGAGAGAGACCTGGAGCCAGTAGTGAGAAAGTTAGGAGTTGCAAGTAGAAATGCATTGCTACTTCCAGACTGCAGTAGATATAGCATGTTTGGGGAACATCGACTCTCCCTCTTTTACATGTCCTATTTCTGTTGTAGTCTGTATCTGGGCACACACCTCTCAGAAAGATGCCTCCATATACCAGTCGCAGGGAAGTAGCAGTAGGAGAGAGGGCATGCCCTTGCCTCTTGCCCGTGAGCTTCCCAGAGGCATCCAGTGGGCCACTGTGGAAAAGAGGATGCTAGACTAGATAGGCCTTGGGCCTGATCCAGTGAGGCTTCTCTTATGTTCTAGAAAGACTGAATAGAAATGCTAACAGTCCACATGTTCAGTGCTATATCACGGATAAAAAAAAAAAGTCAGATTTTTCTTCATTAAGAAATGTGATGGTTTAAGCAAAAGTATAGGTGGACAACAGATGGATGAAGATGCTGTTCAAACTCCCTGTAGAGACTGAGTGAACAAGGTGTGACCGTCTCAGACTGGAACCACCCATGTTGTACACAATGGAGCAAGCCAACTGGAGGATCTATTTGCATGTGGTTTGTTAGTATTTTTAAAGTGGATTCATTCATCATAGTGTTTTTCTTCCAACAACCTAAAGAAGGAATGTTTGAACACTTTTACTGTTAGAGCAACAGGTGCCATATTCAAAAGCACTGAATAAAATTCAGGAGATTTAAAGTTGTGAGATCCTCTTCTCTCGAGAGATAAGCCTTGTGCCAACCAAACTGCTACTAGCTGCCACAGTGTGAGGAATGACAATCCCTTAGACCCCCACACGTGAGTGAATTACAGCTGGGAGCCATGCAACATTTCTAGCTGCAACAGTAAACAGGGCAATGCTCAGACTGGAGAGGCAGAGACCTTTGCAAGGACCTTTGCAAGGCTGCCTGACTCCCTTCTTTGGCAAAGGCCATCTGGCTGCATTCAAAGCCTGGCCTTGGCTATCAGTGCAAACTGGCAGGGATGGGGGCGGGGGAGGCAGTCGCTGCTGAGAGGGAAGGGACCAGGCCATCCATCCCATTGGGAGTTAGCCCCCACCCCCCTCCATATTTGCAGCAACTAACCCCAGACATGCTTCTCAAAGGGCTGAACCTAGAAATCCTGAGAACTTAAGTAGTAGCGATCACTTCACCAGAAGCGACACCTTCCATAAGAGGGGACTCATGAGCTGGGCCAAGCGGTGTTCCAGTTAGAGCAAACAGAGCTGTTTTGATCTGGAATAAGGGGCCACTGCAGTGCAATAAGAAGCTTCTGGCAATCTAAGGCTACAATTCCATATATGCAGTTACTTACACTGGAGGAAATACCCTTGAAGGGGTGGTAGTTGCTTCTAAATACTTTAACAGTTGAGACCTATACACATCTTTTCAGAAGCAAAGGTAAAAACTTGTGCCATTAAGTCCGAGTAAGCCCCACTTAATTTAACAGGATTTACTCCCAGGTAAATGCACACAGGACAGCAGTCTTGCAGAGCAATACTACACATCTTTACTCAGAATAAGGGACTCTTGAGTAAATTATTTCAGTGGGACTTACTCCCAGTAAAGTGTGTAAAGGGGCTGCAGCCTTATTCTCGAATAGGAACAGGCAGTAAAATGGTAACCCCAAATGTAGACATCATATAGAACACAACCCCACTGAACTCGTTGGGACATCGTTTGGTGGTGGTGGTGGTGGGGCACTATAAGAAGGGGGCGTTCCTGCTGCGGGGGATTTCGGGGAGGAAGCAGCCTGAACTTGAGCCCGTCCCATTGGGATAATACCCACCCCCCACACGGGGAGGCAGCCACCAGGGCTGTCCTTGGAGAGCGCTCATGGGGTGCAGGGCTTGCCTGGGGCACATCTGCCAGGGCGGGGACCCCTTCTTCCCTCCCAGTCAGTTTCAACGGGGGCTAAAACAGCAGGGCCCGGTGGGGGGGGGGCGGTGGCCCTGCCCTACGGACAGCCCTGGCAGGCAGCGCCCACTCCCACGCCTCTCCCCGACACCTGCTGCTCACATCGCCCGTCTGACCTCAAATGCCAGCCAGGAATACGGAGACACCACATCGTAGAAACACTCCACCAGCTTCTTACTGCTCCTCAGACCTTCGCCAGCTCCCGCCATAGATCTCGTGCGTTACAAAGGAGGGCTGCCTGCACTAGCAAAGGCTTTGTTAGTGGCTGCAAAGGACAACGAGGAGGCCACTTTTATACCCTGCTGCCAGGTGTAGCAGCACTTTCCCCTGCCCCTCGACGAGTCCTGCCCGTGCCTGGTGCATCTGAGCATGTGCAGTACGGTCAAACGAAGCCCAAACGAAGCTCCATTTTATTTTCTGCCCAAAACCCCTCTCAGATTTTCAATCCTGCTTAAAATAAACATTAAAAAAGAATGACTTCAATAGTGCATCCAAAGGACAGATGTGAATTTCTGTGACATTCCTGGAGAACTGGCAAGAAGAGAGCATGCTCAGTCTCTCCAGTTGAAGCCAGTGCCCTTACCCTGAAGGTCAATCTAACGGAAGCTCTTACATTGATGAGAGCATGCTCAGTCTCTCCAGTTGAAGCCAGTGCCCTTGCCCTGAAGGTCAATCTAACGGAAGAGCTTCCGTTAGATTGACCTTCAGGGTAAGGGCACTGGCTTCAACTGGAGAGACTGAGCATGCTCTCATCAACATAAGAGCTTCCCTTAGATTGACCTTCAGGGTAAGGGCACTGGCTTCAACTGGAGAGACTGAGCATGCTCTCATCAACGTAAGAGCTTCCCTTAGATTGACCTTCAGGGTAAGGGCACTGGCTTCAACTGGAGAGACTGAGCATGCTCTCATCAACGTAAGAGCTTCCCTTAGATTGACCTTCAGGGTAAGGGCACTGGCTTCAACTGGAGAGACTGAGCATGCTCTCATCAACGTAAGAGCTTCCCTTAGATTGACCTTCAGGGTAAGGGCACTGGCTTCAACTGGAGAGACTGAGCATGCTCTCAGCAACGTAAGAGCTTCCGTTAGATTGACCTTCAGGGTAAGGGCACTGGCTTCAACTGGAGAGACTGAGCATGCTCTCATCAACGTAAGAGCTTCCGTTAGATTGACCTTCAGGGTAAGGGCACTGGCTTCAACTGGAGAGACTGAGCATGCTCTCATCAACGTAAGAGCTTCCCTTAGATTGACCTTCAGGGTAAGGGCACTGGCTTCAACTGGAGAGACTGAGCATGCTCTCATCAACGTAAGAGCTTCCCTTAGATTGACCTTCAGGGTAAGGGCACTGGCTTCAACTGGAGAGACTGAGCATGCTCTCTTCTTGCCAGTTCTCCAGGAATGTCAAAGAAATTCACATCTGTCCTTTGGATGCACTATTGGAGTCATTCTTTTTTAATGTTTCAGAGTAATTTATTACAAAATTACACATACAACCACATCTGATGTTTTCTGCAGAACCTGGGTTTCCTTTCTTTGGTATTTTAAGCAGGATTGGAAATCTGAGAGGGGTTTTGGGCAGAAAATAAAATGGAGCTTCATTTGGGCTTCGTTTGACCATACTGATCATGTTCGCATGCTTATGAGCATGCTCAGATGCATCGGGCAGGACTCCTCGAGGGGCAGGGGAAAGTGCCGTTTATGCTTCTGCCCTTGCTGAGTCACGTGGTGGAAGAGCGAGTCCTGCTCACTGCTGACACCCAGTGGGCAACTCGCTTTTCTCACCCCTCAGGTTATGCGGAGTATCCTCTATACACGGAAGAGGAGGAGGGAGTGGGGGGGGGGAGAGGGAGGGGCCGTAGGGTTTCTTTTCTGCTTATCTTACACCCTCTACAAGCAGCATGCACATGGGCTCCTCCACTAAATGGGGAACCCTGCTTTTCAGCCTACTTTCCAGTAGGTTGAGGAGATCACCCGGCATTCTGTGTGTGGGTCCCGGTTGGTGTGTTTCTCTCCCTACCCTCCATCAACTTTGCAACACCTGGACCAATATGAACTAAATCGGGTATAGTTGTAAGGACACTTAGGGATACCTCAATGGTGTAATTTCTGATGATGTCATACACCCCAATCCAAGGAGGCGGGCCCATAAAGTATTGCGGTGCAAGTGGCCCAATTTGTGAACCACCTAAGCAATCTGAACCAAATTTGCTACAGCTGTAGGGGAATAACACAATGGTGTAGTTTGCGATGATGTCAGTCACCCCAATCCAAGATGGCAGACACATGAATGTTTGAGATGCAAGTGGGCTAACTTGTGGACTGCCTAACCCATTTTATTAATTTAATTATTTATTATTATTATTATTATTATTATTAATAATAAATAATAGTAATTATTATTACATTTATATCCCACTCTTCCTCCAAGGAGCCCAGAGTGGTGTACTACATACTGAAGTTTCTCCTCACAACAACCCTGTGAAGTAGGTTAGGCTGAGAGAGAAGTGACTGGCCCAGAGTCACCCAGCAAGTATCATGGCTGAATGGGGATTTTGCACTCGGGTCTCCCCGGTCCTAGTCCAGCACTCTAACCACTACACCACACTGGCTCTTTTGAACCAAAAGAATTGAACCAAATTAAGTACAATTGCAGTGAGTGACACACAGGGACACCTCAATGGCATAGTTTGTGATGATGTAATCCACACCGATTCAAGATGGCAGATGCATAAACTTTTGAGGCGCAAGTGGGCTAACTTGTGAACCACTTAACCGATTTGAACCAAAATTGCTGCAGCTATAGGGACACATAGGGACACCTTAATGACATAGTTTGTGACTGTCAGCAACTGGTCCATCAGGCGTTGGAGTCTAGCTGGCAACATGCAAAGCAGGGAATAGAGCGGGGAATGGCAGGGAAACAAGGTTCAAGGCAGGAAGCCAATCTGGGTCACAGAGGCCAAGACACACGTCTGGAAACTCCTCTGCTCAGGCGGGGGGGGGGGGGGCTGGTAGATGCTTCACAAATGATGTGTGCTGTTTCACAGTGCCTGGCTGCAGGCTGCAGACTTGATTTTATAGCCAGGCTTGATGGCTCTCAGCTGACATGGATTCAGGATCTATCAGCCCTATTAAGGAGACGTTTGCTCCTTCTGATAGTCTCCAGCTGGTGTTGATGTCCTGTAACTCTCCTTTGTAGTGGAGTCAGAGGGGCTCCCTGTTTAACTCAGGGTCCTGCTCTCCACTCCCCATCTCCGCGGCCTCTGACTGCTCTGCTTGTCCTGGAACTGCATCCGGTCCTGCTTCAGCTGTTTCTTGTTGACCGACAACTAGGCTCTGCCCTTCAGGTACCCCTGCGTTGGCTGGAGGACTGACAGCATCCTCCTCCCCTTTGCTGTCTGAGGACAGGGGCATGACAGTGATTGTTACCTGGAGAACCCAGTTTCCATAAACCAGACGACAAGGATGATTGAAAGAAGCAAAATCACCTCTTATTTTCCAAAACCAGCGCTGGTGGCTTCTCTCTGTGCCTAACGGCTTGCCAGAGAGTCGCGCGCAGCTGCCTTTGTTTCAGTTTTTTAATACTTTGGCATAATTACATAGCTGGGCGTCAACATTCAGCCCTGAGGGACCAATCGTTTCATTGGTTAGCATCATTGTCCGTCATATTACAAATATTATAATCATTGCTAATTAGACAAACATTCCTCTAGTGCAATGAAGCATTTCTACTCTACATGTTGATAAGCAAGCTGTCCCCCCTTATCCTTGAAGGTGTAACTTTTGCAGGCTTTTGCAGGCTTGGCTATCAGGAGATACAAGGAAAGGGGGGCCTCTTCTCAGATTCTAGCCTGTCAGTAAATTTATGGTTTTACAACTTGCAATTAGGCAAGGCAACTTACAAACCCTATTAACCATTTCTTGACCAGTGCAAACCTGAGTTCTGTCTCACACTCTTTGCGGCTGAACCACCGCCCTAAAATTTCGAGCAGTTTCTATCTCAGAAAATGGAGAATGGAACAATTACAAAGGCACTGGATTGCAAAGACACTTTCCCATTCCATGAGAACAAAGTAATTACAAAGCAGCTTTCAGAAAAGGCATTTTCCCCTCATTCCACATGATGATGTCATCCACCCCAATTCAAGATGGTGGACACATAAAATTTGAGGTGCAAATGGGCTAACTTGTGAACTGCTTAACTGATTTGTTACAAATTTGGTCCACCTGTAGCACATAGGGACACCTCAACAGCGTAGTTTGTGATGATGTCATCCACCCCAATCCAAGATAGTGGTCGTGTGAACATCTGAGGCACAAGCCAGCTAATCTGTGGACTGTCTAACCCATATGAACCAAATTGGGTACAGCTGCAGTGAGTAACACACAGGGACACCTCAATGGCATAGTTTGTGATGATGTCATCCACACTGATTCAAGATGATAGATGTGTAAACTTTTGAGGTGCAAGTGCACTAATTTATGGACAGTCTAACCAATTTGAACCAAATTTGCTACAGCTGAATGGACACATAGGGATGCCCCAAAGGTGTAGTTTGTGATTATGTCATCCACCCTGATCCAAGATGGTGGACATGTGAACCTTTGAGGTGCAAGTGCACTAACTTGAGGACTGTCTAACCACTTTGAACCAAATCTGGTACAGTTGTAGTGGTTGACACACAGGGATACCTCAATGGTGTAGTTTGTGATGATGTCATCCACCCCGATCCAATATGGCGTTCGCATGAATATATGAGATGCAAGAGATCTAACTTGTGGACCTCAGTTTGAACCAAACTTAGTCCAGTTGTAGAGACAGTGAGAGGAAAGTAGGCTGATTAGTTCTTAGTAGAACAACTTGTTTTGACCCTAAACTCACACGATTTGTAGGCCAGTAGGTTCTGTGCAGACCTTATTGGCCGGAATCGGAACCAAACTGGAACAACTTTTTTTTCCCTTCCAAATTCAATTTTTATTAATTTTAACAATAGTAATATTGTCATTCATTACAACTACACACAAAAAGGTGGACTTCCCGCACACATCTCTTCATGATTCATCAGCTATAAAGTTTACCCTTGCTATAATAATAATTCAAAGCATAAATTTAAACCCTTACAAACATAGCTAATCTACCCAACCTGCAGTTTTTTGCTAAATTTCAAACCCTGCTGTAAAGTCCATAGTAGGAAAGTAATTCTTTAGCTACAACAAGAATGGTTTCCAATCTTCTTTAAAACATTCCAAGTTTTGGTCTCTTATTAGTGTTGTAAGTTTTGCCATCTCCGCATATTCCAAATTTTTTATCAGCTAGTCTTCTTTTGAAGGCAGTTCATTACTCTTCCATTTCTGTGCATATATAATTCTGGCCGCCGTAGAAGCATACATAAAAAATGTTAAATTAGTTGTAGAGATTACACCTTGTGTTATTCCCAGCAGGAAGGATTCTGGCTTCTTAGGCAATGTCATTTTAAATATTGTCTTTAACTCATTATATATCATATCCCAATAGGCTTTAGCCTTCCCATAGGTCCACCACATATGAAAAAAGGTGCCTTCAGAATGTCCACACTTCCAACATTTGTTTGAAACATTTTTATACATTAATGCCAATTTTTTTTGGTGTCAGATACCATCTATACATCATTTTGTAATAGTTTTCTTTTATAGCATAACATGCAGTGAATTTTAAATCATTTTTCCATAACTTTTCCCAGGCTGCCATTTCTATATTACGCCCCACATCTTGAGCCCACTTTATTATAGTCGTTTTAACCACTTCCTCTCTTGTCTCCTCCAGAAGCAACAGTTGATACATTTTAGAAACTAATTTTTCATCATTTTGACATAATTCCTTCTCAAAATTTGAAGTCTGATCCTCAAATCCAACTTTAAAGTCTTTCTTATATATCTCATTTAACTGATGATACTGAAACCAATCTCTGACCAAATCTTGTATTTCAGTTAAACTTTTTAACTTACAATCCTTTTCCTGAAAATGTAACAAATCCCTATAGGTACCCCAACACATTTGCATATTTACTTCTTTACGTGATAAGGCTTCAATCGGAGATATCCATAACGGAGTTTTAGGTTCAAACCAATTTTTGTATTTTAACCACACCCTCATTAAACTCCTTCTCACATAGTGGTTCGAAAATTCTTTATGTATTTTACTTTTTTCATACCACAGATACACATGCCATCCAAACCTTCTGTCAAATCCTTCCAAATCAAGAATTCTAGGGTTTCTTAATGTTATCCATTCTTTTAGCCATGTCAAACAAACAGCATCAAAGTATAACCCTAAGTCTGGCAAGGTAAGACCACCTCTTTCCTTTGCATCTGTTAAATTCTTAAAATTAATTCTTGCTCTTTTCCTCTGCCAAACAAACTTAGTTATGTCCTTCTGCCATTGCTTAAAACAAGTTAGAGTGTTAATTATGGGAACAGTCTGAAAGAGAAATAACTTTTTAGGCAAGACATTCATTTTCACCACTGAAATTCTTCCCATTAAAGACAAATTCATTTTAGACCATCTTTGTAGATCAATTTTCACTGAATTCCACATTTTAACATAGTTGTTTGAGAACAACAAGGAATTTTTATTTGATAATCAGATCCCCAGGTATTTAACTTTCTTCTCCACTTTCAACTCACTTATTTCAGAGAATCTGTCCTTGGTTTTCTGATCCATATTTTTAGTCAGGGTCTTGGTCTTATTTATATAAAATCCAGCCAGCTGTCCAAATTGTTGTATTTTATCCAAGAGTCTTTCAATCTTGTCCATTGGATTCTCTAAAAACAGCACAACATCATCTGCAAAGGCTCTCAACTTGTAATCCTGTTTCCCAATTTTGGGACTATGTAGTTTATCATCTTCTCTAATAGTTCTACAAAGCACTTCTAGAACCAGTATAAAAAACAATGGGGAAAGTGGGCATCCTTGTCTAGTCCCTTTTTGTATTACACAGTTGTCTGATAGTTCCCCATTTACAATAATCTTTGCATATCGCTCCAAATAAATTGTCTTAATTGCCCTAATAAAATTGTTGCCAGCAGTCATTACCTCTAGTAATCTCCACATAATTTGCCACGAAATATTGTCAAAAGCTTTCTCTGCATCCAAAAAAATCATCGCCATCTGTTTATCATTATGTTTTTCATAGTACCCCAATACATTCAAGACTGTTCTGACATTGTCTCTCAGTTGTCTCTTTTGCAAAAATCCAGCTTGATCTTCATGAATAAAATGCCTTAATATAACCTTCATTCTTCTTGCCAAAATGGCAGCAAAAAGTTTGTAATCATTATTTAAAAGTGAAATTGGTCTATAGTTTTTAACTAACGTTAGGTCTTGATCTGGTTTTGGGATTACTGCAATATTTGCATACTTCCACGAATCCGGCATAATCCCTTTTTGTAGAATATCATTCATAGTCCATTGAAGAGGTTGTGAGATTTGATCTTTAAATGACTTATAGTACAAAGCTGACAGTCCATCAGGCCCTGGGGCCTTGTTGGGCTTAGCTTGATTTATTGCTTCTGTTACTTCCATAATTGTTATCGGAGCATTCATAATTTCTATTTCTTCCTTAGTAAGTTTTGGAATATTTTTGGTCCTGAGAAACTGCTCAATTTTTTTTATCTTCAACTATTTTGCCTTTATATAATTCTGAATAATATTTTAAAAATTCCGCTCTTATTTCCTTTCCATCATAAGAGAGCCCATTTTTTGTAAGTATTTTGGATATATAATTTTTCTTCTTCTCAAATCTAATTTTCCAAGCTAACAACTTGCCTGGTTTGTTTGTGAACTCGAATGTCCTTTGCTTAACATATTTCAAATTCCATTCAAGTTCATTTGCTATTAACATAGAAAGTTGTTGTTGTAGCATTTTGATAGCTTGAGTGACCGTCTTCTTATCTTTTAGCCCATAATAGTTCCCTTTCCTTTTTGGAGATCTGCATCAATAATATCTCTTTTTTCAATCCTCTTTGCTTTTTAAAGTATGAATTTTGTTGTATGAAAAAACCTCTCATAACCGCTTTACTTGCATCCCAAACAATTTTATTGTCCATTCCCTGGTTTAAATTCAATTCAAAATAGTCCTTTAACTTCTTTTTAGCTTTTTCCACAACGTCTGGTTTTTTCAGGAGGTATTCATTCAATCTCCAACGAAATGAAGTCGTTCCTTTCTTCTTCCATGTAAAGCAAATTGGGTTATGATCTGAAAAGGTCCTAGGTAAAATATCCATCCTTTCCATACAGGGTGTAATAGCTTTAGATGTCCAAACCATATCTATCCTTGAATGTGATTGATATCTTTCAGAAAAATAAGTATATTCTTTTGCATTGGAATTTTTAATTCTCCACAAATCATAGAGATCCATGTGTTCTACTAAATCAAAGAATACTTTGGGAAGTTTACCTTGCAAGTTCCTATCCGATATATCGGATTTTCTGTCCAAAGATGTCGAAACAACTCCATTAAACTCTCCCAATATAATCAAATTGACATTCGATAACTCCGCAATCTTTTGATCCAGGTAGTTATAAAATTCAGCTTTCTTTTCATTAGGGGCATAAATTCAAATTATCACTGCTTTAATCCCGGAAATTAGAATTTCCAATGCTAATAACCTGCCTTCTTCATCTTTAAAAATCCATTTGGGTTCAAATTGTTGTTTGACATAAAATACTACCCCCCTTTTTTTTTCTTATCTGAAGAAACAAATTCTTGTCCTAAAGCCTTATTAATCAAAAAATTTTCTATCTTGCTTTCTAATATGGGTCTCTTGTAAGCACACAATGTCCAAATTTTGTTTCTTAAAAAAATGAAAAACTCTGTTTCTTTTAACTTTTGTATTTAAGCCATTAACGTTCCAAGAAAAAAACCTGTAATTTCGTTTGTAATCCATGTGGTCTAATTCAAATTATGTGTTGAGGAAGCAGAATGCTCAGGAGATAAGTCTTTTTTGTATTTCTGCCAAAATTCTTGCACTTTAAGAAGCTCAGTGAATCTATTCTTCTTGCCCTTATAGAAGAAAGAAATTCCCTCTGGTAGTTCCCACCTAAAACATATTCCATTGGCATTTAATGCATCAGTCAAAAATTTGTAATCCTTACGTTTTCTTAAAATTCTAGCTGGAATTTCTTTCAGAATTTTTATCTGGTGAGCTTCAATTGTGAGGGCTGTAGCAAAATGAGCCTGAAAAATTTGCTCAGTAATTGATTTGGAGGTGAATTGCACCAAGCAATCCTTAGTAAATTTATTTCTTGTAGCGAAATCCGAATTTAGGCAAAAAGCTGTCTCAATCTGTGCCTCCATCTCTCCAGCTGTAATTCCCAAAAGTGATGCAAGTTCCTCCCCAAGTAATTTTTTAATGTTCTGGTCAGCTTTCTCTGGGATGCCCCTGAACCTTAAAAATCTCTTTTTGTCTTAATTCCAACAATGCCATTTGATCTAATAATTTTTCTTTGTCATCTTTCAGTGATCCCACATCCTTCTCTAAAGTGTCAACCCTTGATTTAAATTCTTTATTATCTTGTGCTATTTTTTTGACTGTTTCTTCAATATTTGGTGTTGTATCATTTATTTGCTGCATGTTTTGTTTCACTTGAGTCATATCCAAAGTAACTTGTTGGAGAGCATTAGTGTTTGACTGAAGTATTTGTTTCATTTCTGACAATGTCTGATCCAAATTTGCAGACATTTTGACTTCCCCCACAGCTGGACTTGGAAGGGAAAGTTTCCTAGGCTGTGGATGTATCTGGCTTTGGTGTAGTTCCCCCCCCCCATTATCTTTCTTTCTTTCTTATTCTTTTTTTTTCCTTCCCCTTTCTTAGAGGAGAAAGGAGTAGAGCACTTTCACAACAGGGTTTAATGTCCTTGATCTCAAAAGAGAAAGTAAAAGCCTGTAGTTATTTTCCAAATATAAACAGTTCTGCACCACAACTCATATATCTTATCACTGGCAGTTCAGTTTTCTCACGGTAGTGTGAAATGCCTTTTTGCTGTAATTGGCTGAATTAGTGATAGGCAGCTTCAATGACAAACAGCAAATCTCCTCTTCCATAAACTTTTTCAAATAGCAAGAAAAATAGTTTCCACAATAAGATCTTTTTCCAAATACTGAAAGCTTTTAAACATCAGTTAAACTCTTAAGTTCCAATAATTAGCAAGAAGATTGGGTTCCCCTCCTTAATCATAGCCAAAAAGAACTTACAGCCACGTCTTGTAGCTCTGTGAAATCTTTCCAGTAAATGCAGGAGGAACTCCAGCAATTTATCATCAATCACATTGAAAGGTGAGCTTCTTAAACTTTAGCAATTAATTAGATCCAAACCATAGAAATTGGCTGCCAGCTAGCTTCGGTCAGAAAGATTTCTGCAGAAGAAGTCAGCTTGATTAAATCCAGCCCCCGCCACTCTTTACCTAAGACAGAATTGTGTCCTTCAACACAACTCTGAATTAGGGAGCTGACAAAAGGGGGACAGTGGCTTATCTTGAAGTCAACCCTTCAGTCCAGGGTGAGGTGGTGGTGGTGGGGGTTTGAAGCCTCAAAACCCCCTTAATTTCTTCTCCTCGATCTCCCCCTGTCAGGGGAGCATGCAGCTGCGTTGGCAGTCCAACCGGAAGTCCACCAAACTGGAACAACTTCAGTTGAAACTAAACTTGAACTGCATCTCAACTTTTTAAAAAAGTAATGGTTTACGGCTTTCCCAGGTTTACAGTCTGATACAAGCCAGATTCACAGAACATGGGAAGCAGGTGTAGGGCATACTGACAGGAGTATTTATTTCCCCATCCACTGTCTTGAAAGACAGTGGCCACTGATGTTCCCTCTAACAGGGATTCCCAGATGTTGTTGACAACAACTGCCAGAATCCCCAGCTGCAGTGACTTTTGCTTTGGGGGTTATGGGAGTTGTAGTCAACAATAGCTGGGAATCCCTGTTAGAGGGAACACTAGTGGCCACTTAAATTAGAAACACCACCCCATTAGAACTTGTGTTTACAATGCAACACGAACCAAATTATTGGCATATAGGAGTGGGTTCTGATGTTGATTACAACTCCCAGAATCCCCTGCTGCAATGGCTTTTGCTTAGGGATTATGGGAGTTGTAGTCAACAACATGTGGGAATCCCTGTTAGAAGGAACACTGGTTCTGATTGGTGTTTTCTCTACAGTCCACCATACTGAAAATATATGGCAGTCACACACCTCCCTTTTACAACTTTTTTTTTAAAAATGGGGAACAAACAACCACAATTTCCTGGATGTTCTTCATACAGCAGGCTTTACTGCAAGTTTACTGCAAGGCTTTACTGTGAACATGAAGTTGTTAAAAAAAAACAACCCATGCAAAAATGGATTTTTTTAAACCCCAGATAGAAATTGGGCTACACTGTAACTTACAGTGAAAAACCCGAATTGTGAGTGAAGTGCTCCAGGGTAAATCTGCCAGATATGTGAACGCACACCCTCCGTTTCCAGAGGACATGCTAAAGGAAACCCTGTGTGAAAAACACTCAGGTAAAGTAATAAAATACTGTTGGATGGATTTCATTGTAAAGCTGGTGAATATTGAAAGAAGAAGAAAATAGGTTCCATTCACTCTACTTAGGACTGCTTGTTCCTTTATTTCTCCACCCTCGCTGGGCCTTTGCATCACTAAAAGGGAACTGAGTTGGCTATACTACTCATTGGCGCTCTTACGCCTGGACTTTGGGGCCAAAGTACAGGGGCTCCACACCCCCTGGGGGCCCCCAAGTCCTCTTTAGTCTGTCCTGGGTGGTGTGCTTGCTGCTGGCCCACATTGCACTGGGCGGCCGAGTGTGATTGTGACCTGTACCGGGTGCTTTAGTGACAGCAAGGGGGTGGCCCTCCAAAGGCCTTTATGTCAAGGCTCCAAAATTACCTAGGTGCACCTCTGATACTACTATCACGTTTAGTTATACTCCAACACAATCTGTCTTCTCACTATGAGAAATGTTGGGTGTAGCATTGCACCAGTTTCCCTCAGTAACCCCCTCAATGGGTACTAGAGATGAGAGCCACATTGTGGAGCAACTGATCATCCTGCTTCTGCTGGTACTGGAGAAATTTTCTTGCATGGTTCTGGTATATTGAAGCAGGGACAATAATTCTGAGGGCCATTTAACACTACATGTGGCCATAGTATTTAGCATTTCTCACGCTGGTGTTCAATGGAGGACAGGTTGATCAGTGGCTGCTAGTCTAGTGGCTATGGGCCACCTCCAACCTCCGAGAGGCACAATGCCTCTCAGCACCAGTTGCAGTGGAGCAACACCAAGAGAGAGGGCATGCCCTCACCTCTTGCCTGTGGGCTCCCTAAAGGCATCTGGTGGGCCACTGTGTGAAACAGGATGCTGGACTAGATAGGCCTTGGGCCAGATCCAGCAGGGCTGTTCTTATCTTCTTATGTAATGCAATGAATGTTGTGCAGAGAGAGGGTTAGAATAGAAAATCTGTACCTCAATAATAGTCATGGAAATAATAGTCATGGAAATAATGGGTAGGGGGAAGGCTTCCCAAACCTTGCCTCCCCCCCCCCCATGGTCTGGTAAGCATGGTGGGATCGCACTTCATGCTCCCACATGATCACCCTTGCTCCATGCAGGGTAGGATTGCTCTGAGGCCGGAAACCATTGTCCTGGTTGTGCAGACTTCCTTGTGCAGTCTAGCTACTTTGGCCAGAGACTCATTCTAGTGCAGCTGAGCAGATTTCTGAATCCAATCCTTCCTCATGCACATTTACTGAAGAGGAAGCCCACTGAACTAAATCATTTACTTCTGTGCAATCCCACTTGTTTACTACAAGGCAAAGGGCAGGGAGAGGGACAGTCACTTACTTAAAAGGAAGCCCATTGAACTGAATCATGATTCATTTACTTCTGTGCAATCCCAGAGAACTCACTGGAGGAGCACTCGCCTCCTCTCTGCCTCCTCCCTACTATTTATTCATTCATTTATTTCTCTAGAGGCATGCCAGTTCCTGTCTTTCCCCCTTCCTGGCTCACCACAGAATTCCCTTTCACTCCCCACCCCACAATAAGCAGTTTCCTTGTTTTGTCACTCCAAAGGATCTCTTCCTCACTCCCTCTCTTAAAGAAAAGAAAATCCCCATTATTTCTTGCGCAAGACTGGAATGATGCAAGACAAAGTTAGATTTTTGTTTTAGAACAGTGCTTCCCCCTGCTGGCGGATTTGCACAAGGCAGCCGAGAAGATACAAAAACAATTTTCACGTCAACACCCCCCACCCATGCCATTGATCCAAATGGAGCAGTAGGAGAGGCAGATAAATGTGTTTCAAGGAGAATATAGACAGTCCTGCCTTGAAAACACATTGCAATGGACAGAGAATATGAATGACATTGGCCACTAGCCTACAACAAAGCACTGAATAATGCTTTACTCTCAGTTTTAAACTGTTGCACTATTCTGTCACACTTTGCAACACTTTACCCTTTGCAAATCTTGTAGGCCAGAAAACGCCCTGGAAACATAAGTGACCTAAGAGACTCCTGAGATGGTAGGCAGCCAAAGCCTGACTCCTGGGACCAACTTGACCCAGATGAAACCTTGAGGACTTTCCAGCACGTTGAGTAAGCAGGTCTTTTCACCCCAACCTCCAGAGGTGGGGTGATCAGGAGAAGGTTATGCCAGGAAGACGCCTCCTTTGAAGTTGGACTATAAAAGAGACTATTTGCGAGAGCTAAAGTGGAGAAGCCTCCATCTGGAATAAGGATGTGCGTTCACCACGCTTCTCTGTGTTGACCAAGCCCAAGCACCAACTAATTGTTGAGCCTGGCCGACCAAAGTTAGTTAGAGTATGAATGTGTGAGTGAATGAAGTATATCATTAAGAGGCAATTCTCACGAGCAGCTGAAATTGGGCTAAGGGAGCCCAGCCTAGTTTCTACTGCTTGTGTGCAGCAATGGGAGCCATGCAGTTCCCAGCGGCAAGGCCGCATAAACGCCCTCTATCTTAAATGAGGTTCATAGAACGAGCGCTCTGTTAACCCAGTTTTTTTGTTGTTTGTTTGCCGCGGTTGCTTCCAGTTGTAGCGGACACACTTGGGGAGGGAGGACCCCAGGAATGCACCGCACAGTTGCACAGTGCATTACTAGGGCTCGGTGGGGGGGAGGTGCTACGTGGTGACGCTTCCCTTTGCCTGACTCCTGGAGCCCGACACGGATCATGTGTAGAGTCTTTAAGTCTTGTTATTGAAATGTGGGTTTTTATCTTTGTTGCTGCTACTATGTTTTTTGCCATCATCGTTATTATTTGTCACTGCTGCCAATGCTGAATATGTTTACCTTTGTGCAACTCTTACCTTAATAAAAGTTATACACATTAAGGTCAAAATTATATCAGGCCTCCAGTGTCTTCCTTCCTCTAACGCTCTGGTGGCTGAGCTGGGGTGGGGTGGAGCGAACTCCGCATAACACGAGTCCATAAAATTTGAAAGGGAGACACTCAATGGACATATGCCAGACCACTGTAGTGGGTTCCCTGGCAGTTCCCTTCTTTGCACTTCATATGCTTACCACAACAAATGCCAGAGTAACATACAACAAGCACAAGCACATCAAGAGAGGATTGGTTCTGAAATGGAATGCCAACCATGCTGGCCCACTACACACTGAGGCCGTGCACGTGACTTCCTGGCCGCTGCTCTGGAGGCCTGTGGGGAAGGCATTCTTGCCTCCGCTGGGCTGCACACCCACATGAG
This sequence comes from Hemicordylus capensis, assembly GCF_027244095.1. Taxonomy (NCBI): domain Eukaryota; kingdom Metazoa; phylum Chordata; class Lepidosauria; order Squamata; family Cordylidae; genus Hemicordylus; species Hemicordylus capensis. The sequence continues at coordinate 165,312,182 of NC_069658.1, forward strand.
AGAAGGCACAGGAAAGGCAAGATCTGGGAGTGAGAGGACTCCCCCCACACACACACCCCCGGGGTGGCCCTGCTATGCGTGTGGCTGCTCCTCCCACCAACTCAATAGCAGGGGCAGAAGCTCCAGTATCAAGAGCAGTCCCAGCAGTTCACATGAGCAGCCCAACCCAGGCTGGGCTGTCCTGAGAGGAGAGCTGGTCTTGTGGTGGCAAGCATGACTTGTCGCCTTAGCTAAGCAGGGTCTGCCCTGGTTGCATCTGAATGGGAGACTAGAAGAGCGAGCACTGTGAGATGTTGCCCTCAGGGGATGGGGCTGCTGTGGGAAGAGCAGAAGGTTCCAAGTCCCCTCCCTGGCATCTCCAGATAGGGCTGAGAGAGATTCCTGCCTGCAACCTTGGAGAAGCCACTGCCAGTCTGGGTAGACAATACTGAGCTAGATGGATCAATGGTCTGACTCAGAATATGGCAGCTTCCTATGTTCCTATGTCCTAGCCTGGGTTGGGCTACTCACGTGAATTGCCTCATGACATTTCTGTGCTGGAACTGTGAGTGACTACATAGCCCAATATTACATAGTTTTGCTGAAGTTTCAGGAAAATAATTAAGCATATACCACAAAATGACAGCTCATTTAACGGGTGGGGGTGGGGATCTAAACTGGGGACTGCTTTCCTGAACATTCAACCCCACAGAAATGCAAAGTCTGTAGAGATTCTGTTACGGCATTTCCATTTTTTGTTTTCATCTTTGCATCCATGCTCTGTACCGTAAGCAAATAAATGGATTTACATGCCCCATGACACCAATCCCTTCAGGGGTACAGAACGAGGAAAAGCTTGAGGAACAACTCCACAGTTAAAATTTGTGGTAGGGGAGAAGAAAGACTCATTGTTGGTGGGGGGATGTTTTGTGGGGAATTCATTAAAATGAGAGGCAAAGTCCAATGCTTAGGAGAGGATCTGCACCCTTGTGTACCTTGGGCTGAGTTCAGGCTTTTTAAAAAGGAAAGTTCAGAACTGCACAATAGTACGTGAGGGTAATTTGTACATGTAGCATGCACCACTTACAACATGCACCTGCACATTGTCCTTGTTTTGTTCACATATTTGGCCGCCTAGAGTGACATTCCATGACACTTAGAAGCTTACATAGAGCCAGAGAAAATCCTCAGAACTGGAAATCTGGAGAAGAGTTTTATATTCATTGGTGAAGATTCCGTAGGAAATAAGGTGGCATATTTGGCAGCGGGATGAGAAAAGCGTCTGAGTTCTAGAGGAGCCTGGACTACTCACTTTACTTTTCTCTTTGTTATCAATCACTTTTTGCATCATCTAACATAATGCAACTTTGGCAAGACTTGACATTTTTGAACTGCACAAATCTACTTGTAGAACTGCACTTTTCTGGGAACTGCACATTTTATGTCTGGTTGCACATTAAAAAAAAGAAAAGCTGTGGCTCCTGAGGCTTAGACATAGACTGAGGTGCAGGGATGGAGTTTAGGAGCCAAGGGATGGTCCCTGGTGGATCAGGGATGGAGCTTGGTGGGTTGAAAGGCCAGGTTGAGGGCCTCTCTCCACAGCTGATCATACTTTGGGATGTGGGATCAGCTTCTCCTTCTCCGTCTTATATTGTAGTTAATTCCAGGTTGGTTTCTAGTAAAACAGCGAGCATCCACAACTTGTTCCCTAACCAAGAAGCCAGTCTGGTAGGTGGCACTGAGACCTGGCTGGGGGATACATTACAGGGGGTCCTACCTGTCGCAAATGTGCCCAGATGAGTTTTCAGTACCAAAATGGCGCAGTGGGGAAATGACTTGATTATCAAGCCAAAGGTTGCTGATTTGAATCCCCACTGGTATATTTTCCAGACTATGGTAAACACCGATATCAGGCAGCTGCGATATAGGAAGATACTGAAAGGCATCATTTCTTCCTGTGTGGGAGGAGGCCATGGTAAACCCCTCTTGTATTCTACCAAAGACAAGCACAGGGCTCTGTGGTCGCCAGGAGTCGACACTGACTCAACAGCACACTTTACCTTTACCAAAATAGATAGGGGGAATTGCTGTGATTTACAGAGATCCTGGTAGCTGCCATGCTCAAGCCTTTTAATGCTGCCTAAACATTGCTTATCTGCAAACAGCTTGAAGTTAACAGTAAGAGCCCTTTCTCATGAGCAGTGATAACGGGCAAGAGGGGTAGTGAGGAGCAAGTATTAAGGAGCTTACCTCACCACAGACAATCGAGGGCTCTCTTTTCAGCGGGTGGAGCTCCTGCCAAGATTACTGGCTGCTGTCGGTAGCTTGGGGGTTTGGGGTGCTGGGACACATTGCCCCACATTGCAAGTGGGCAATGCATTATGGGGATCCCCCCTCCCCTCCTTGGAGCTGGCCAGGATCCCTGCAGTCTTCCAGCCGTGGCTGCAGATGCTCACAGAAATGGGGTTGGGAGAGCACTCACTCTCCTCACCTCATCTTAGAGATTGGCTCTAGAGGCAGGTTTGCTGCTGAAGTGCTGCTGGGATTGGGCCCGATCCTGGCAGTACACACAGGCAGGCAAAACTGGGCTGGGCTTCCTTAGCCCGGCCTTGCCTGCGCGTATGAATAGCTTCTAAGTCTGAGACTAAAGTCCTCCCGGGAGAAGTTTCACCTTGGCATTGGGGAGGGCTGGAGGTGAACAGGAGGGTGCAATCCTACCCCATCAGTTTTCAAGGGTGGAGGTTACAATTTATCTCTATAGCTGTGGATGGTTTGGGTTTTTCCATAGACACCGAGGTCATTCGTACAATCAAAAATTGTGTTTTACTGTGGTTTGGGAGCTGTATGTGCTCCCCATTTTGGGGTGTGTGGAAACAAGGTAGGAGGAAAACCTGGGTAGCTTTCCCTAGAATCCTGGCAAACTCCACCCACACAGTTCTGGAGGGAAACCAGCAGGGATGAACACATTTTTAAAGACACAGGGAGTGGGGGAGGGGGAGGGGTGAGAGGGAGTGGGTCAGGGGAGAGGGGGGAGGGTGTGGGGGAGGGGGGAGGGGGAGGGCAAGAGGTAGTGGGGGAGGGGGAACATCAAGAGGGAGTGGGGCAGGGGGAGGGGGAAGGGCAAGAGGGAGTGTGGCAGGGGGAGGGGGAAGGGAAGGGCAAGAGGGAGTGGGGCAGGGGAGGGCTGGAGGGACTGGAGCAGGACGCTGAGAGGGAGGGGAGGGTGAGAGAGAGGGGTGGGAGGGGAGGAAGGGCAAGAGAGTGGGGTGGGAGGGAGGGGAAGAGAGGCAAGAGTGTGGGGCAGAAGGGAGGGAGGGAGAGTGGGGCAGGAGAGAGAAGGGAACAGCCAGCCCCAAAGAGCGAGCCGCAGTAGTGGTCTACTAGCGCCCGTTAATTTAACGGGCTTAAATTCACTAGTCCTCCATAAAATGATGTTGCATGGTGATGTGATATTGACGCTTGCAAAATGTAAGCCAAACTGGATGATCACCAGCTGCTCCCACAAGCTTCACATTCAGAACAAACCAGCAAAGAGACTCAGCCTGTTTGTAATATTCATAGATGTAAGTTTTGGGTGGTATAGATATCTGTTTAAATGAATGAATAAATAAATAAATTTATTTTCCAAACTAAAAGCCACAGGCACTGTAGCCTTGCCTCATAAGGAAGGTGCTGTAGGCCCCTGATTGTCTTGGTTGCCCTCTTCTGCACCTTTTCCAGTTCGACAATGTCCTTCTTAAAATACGGTGACCAGAACTGTGCGCAGTACTCCAAATCTGGCCATACCATAGATTTGTATAAGGGCATTATAATACTAACATTTTTATTTTCAGTCCCCTTCCTTATGGTCCCTAGCACAGAATTGGCCTTTTTTCACAGCTGTCGCACACTGAGGACACTTTCAATGAGCTGTCCACCACGACCTCAAGCTCTCTCTCCTGGTCAGCCACCGACAGCTCAGACCCCATCAGTGTATATGTCAAGTTGGGGTTTTTAAAATACCAATATGCATCACTTTACACTTGCTTACATTGAACCACATTTGACATTTTGTCGCCCACTCACGCAGTTTGGAAAGATCCTTTTGGAGCTCTTCACAATCTGTTTTGCATTTCACTACACTAAATAGTTTAGTGTCATCTGAAAATTTGGCCACTTAGCTGCTTACCTTACCCCAACTTCTAGATCATTTATGAACAAGTTGAATAACACTGGTCCCAGTACAGATCTCTGGGGGACCCCACTTCACACTTCCCTCCATTGTGAAAACTGCCCATTTATTCCTGCCTTCCATTACCAAACCACATATGAACCTGTCCCCTTATCCCATGACTTCTAAGTTTGCTCAACAGCCTTTGGTGGAGAACTTTGTTAAAAGTTTTTTGGAAGTCCAAGTATACTATGTCAACAAGATCACCTTGATCCACATGCCTCAAATGGACACTCTCAAATAACTCCAAAAGGTTAGTGAGGCAAAAATTGCCCTTGCAGAAGCCATGCTGGTTCTCATTCAGCAAAGCCTGTTATTCTTTTTGTTTAACAATTTTGTCCTTAAGTATGCTTTCCATCAATTTACCTGGCACAGAAGTTAAACTAACCAGCCTTTGGTTTCCCGGATACCCTCTAGTTCCCTTTTTGAAAATCAGAGTTTCAGAGCCTGATTGTAGGGAGAAATTACATATTTTTGCTCTCTTTATACCTTGAATCTCAAGACAGGATAAATACTCAATGGGTGGGGTGTATTTGAACATAGAAGGACTGTATTTCAGGATCTCTATGGAACTCCTAATGCCCTCTCCTCCCTCCAATAAAGCAAGCCACAAAGGGAGGGGCTGATTTGCATAAAGTCTGTAGTGTACAGAAGGGGTATAATGCTTCCCCCACATACCGTGGCCAATGATGCTGGGAGTTCTAGTCACTCTTGCACTGTTTTGCTAAAATGGAAATAAAAGTGGGGAAATAATGAAAAGACACTGGCTAAATAAGAGACAATCGAGCACTAATCATCCACCATGATGACTAGACGAGCAACAAAATTGGCTGAACTACCTGAAGTCCACAGCAACAACTACAATGTCAAATATTTCTATATCACTTTTCAACAAGAGCAACAAGGGTTTCAAAGCAGCTTACACAGAAAAAAGGAAAAAGATGGTTGCCTTTCCCCAAAGGGCTCAAAATCTTTAAAAAATCTTAACACAACAACAACATATGGCTTGTTGACAGAATAGTCTGAATCTAGGTTTAATGTGGGTAACCAGCATTAGTGTGATTGCATGAACCCATGTCAAGGTGGGAATCTCAGGTCATGAACCACCTTGGCATGGGTTCACACAATCACTTCAATGCTGGTAACCCACATTAAACCTAGCTTCAAATGACTGTGTAAACCAGGCCATAGTGGTTTACTACTATGGAGGGGTGTTATGCTGGAATTGGATAGGAAGAATTGCTCCACCCACTGCTCAATATGACCAAGTCACCTCTTGAAAAGGTGGTGCCTCTTTCCTCAGTTAGCAGGGGCAGCAACATACTAGGGATGTGCACAAACCAAGATGTGCAGAGGCCATGTGTGTGCTGCTGCTGCTCCGCTGCGCCAGGGCAACTGGGGGGAGCGCCATCGCAGTAGGAAGCAGCATGGAGGGGTGGAGGGATAGGCAGGCACCTGCTCTCTCCTCCCTTTTAAAGGGGCCAAAACAGTGCTGTGAATCTGTGCACAGATCTTGATTCATCCACATCCCTACAAGATACCTCCATTTTAAAAGATTAAACCTCAAAGGGAGGAGCAGGTGAGCAACCCCAACCCAAGAAGCTCCCTACACCTTGCCCTGGTGTGGACAGAACATAATGGGATGAACCAGTGCAAGGACTGCTAGGTATAGGGCCCTAGTCTTGTCTCCCCGTGCCATTCCTTGCATAAGCTAACGCAAACTCGCATGAAAAAAACCTTTCAGCTAGAGAGAGCCCTAATCAGAAAAGCCCGTTTCCGAGGAGAAAATCGGCCTCGCTTCTCCCTCAGAAAAGCTGTGCAGGCTGACAGGAGAGCCCCCAAATAAGCTGTGGGAGATTCCTGCATGGTTCCTAGTGTCCAGTCATGGCCTAGAGAAGTACCACATTTCTGACATATAAATGAAATTTCACTCCATTCCCTTTACATTGTACCCTAACTACTGTGGATATATTTATTTATTTATTTAACATATTTTTATACCACCCAAAATGCAAGTTCTCTGGGCAGTTTACAAGACAATAAAAACAACCAATAAAAAGATTAAAACATTTCAACAATTAAAAATTTAAAAAATTAATACTATTAAAACACAATTAAAACACATCTAATTTAAAGCCTGGGTGAACAAATGCATCTTGACTGCCTTTTTAAAAGTTGTAAGAGATGGGGAGGCTCTTATTTAAGCAAGAAGTGTGTTCCAAAGCCTCGGGGCAGCAATGGAGAAGACCCGTTCCTGAGTAGCCACCAGACATGCCGGTGGCAACTGCAGACGAACCTCTCCAGATTATCTCAGTGGGCGATGTGGTTCATAGGAAAGAGGACTTTATTAATATGCAGATAAAGCATTGAGCTAAGGCATTCTTCTTATCATCCCTCCCCACATTCCCTGTTGGCATTGTTTTACAAATGCAAGTGTCTGGATTTCTAGGCAGGAACATATCTTTGGATTGGTCTAAGAGCAGTTCCAGAGCATCCTTAGGGATGTAGCAATGTGCAGGAAGTAGTGTAGAGCCCCCCATATCCACAGGGATAGCCTAATTTTCACCATAATCAAAGATTCATGGATTGTCCACATTCCATTGTGATCTGGGTAAGTGCCAGTTTCTACGTCATAGGTACTGTGTTCACTAGCCCTATATAGGAGTTATATAAGCATGGATGCTGTACCCAGCTATAGCATTCTCCAGTAGCACACCTCATCCTCACACTGATGTGTTCTTTAGCCCACACAATCTATGAATATAGTATTTGAATGTTGCACCCATGGATATTGTGGGGATGGAGTGTGGACGTGAGGGACAGAGCATACTCTAGAGGATGCTGTACTTGGTTTCAGTACATCTAGTACTGAAACCAGTACTAGTATTTAAACCAGTACATCTAGTACATCTTGGTTTCAGCATCTACAGTTGGTGTAACACCTGAACAGGACTACTGTACTATAATACACAGAGTGAGTGAGTGAGTGTGTGTGTGTGTGTGTGTGTGTGAGAGAGAGAGAGAGAGAGAGAGAGAGTCCTCTTTTCTTGGAACAATGGGTACATGTCTGCTGCCTATTCTCCTCTTTATGAAGATCTTCGTCTGATGTTTAGAATTCGTGTGCACACTTCTTTCAGTTTGGGATTGGTCAGTATTAAGATTATGGAGTGTGCAGAAGGCAACAAAGACAGTGCAATATCACCAACCAGTCGCTCAAGGTTTCCAAACTTGAAGTACTTTGTCATGGACAGCACCATAAAAACAAAATATAGAATGTAGAAGAAGAGAAAGAACAGCAAAGACTTGATAACACTGAAATGGGCCTGAGTGTTGAAGTCCTTAATTCCAATGCTATTCTTTTTCAGATGCCTGGTGTGCCGCCACAAAGAGACGAGCAAAAGGATTGATGCAGTTAAACAGATGCTGACATTGATGACACTGAAAACAAGTTGCAGAGGTTGAGATGTAGTTCGGCTGTAGTCGCAAGCCTCACTTTGGCTGGTATTCCCCGGCAGATTTCCTGACAGACTGTAGTGCTTTTTATTTCCAAAACAGCTCACAACTATGGAAACAGTGAAGACCATGAAAGGTATCAGTGACATTCCAAGAAGTCTGGGCATGAGCATATTGATTCTAAGCTTGAGCCACAGGAAGAGGGGATGGATGAAGTTGGCGACCTTCACGCAGTAGAAAACATTGAGCCAAGTGGTACACCAGATGCTGGCAATGTTGAAATGCATCCAGACATAGCCGAGAACCTCCTGTACATGGGTATAGATCTCCGGAGAACTGAAATAGAGAAACTGGCTCGTCATGACAATCAGCTGCAACATAAATCTGCTGGTGCTCAAACTGGTCAAGAGGAGATCACAAGGTACCATTTTCCTGCTTTGAAGCCATCGGTGGCCAATAACTACTATGATAAATCCATTCCCTAATAGGGCAGCAATGGACAGAATTCCTAAAACAGACAGAGAAAAGATACCAAGTGGAGTTGTCTTGCCTCTGTCCATTATGGTTATTCTCTGAGAAATGTCTGAGAGGAACAAGTGGTATCACTCCAAGTTTCTATCCAATGTCTAGCAGAGACAATTCTGCTTGCTTGGGACTTTTTAAATAGTCAGGTCATGCTACACAGAGCAAAATGCAAATACCAGGAAGATCCTGTTACTAATGACACAGCTAGGTATAATGTTTCCCCCCTACCTAGGGTCTTATTCAGACTTGATTCACCAAGTGTATGGTACCTCTTTGTTTGCCAGTTCCATAGTGCTTGGACATCAGGTCATTCTGTTCAGTGCAGTTGCTTCTTCACCTCCCAGCTTCTGGCACTTTCTCATCTCTTCCTGTTGAGAGCAATCCCCTCCCTCTCTGCCCACTGCCACTTGAAGAGACAGGATAACTAGCTGTCTTCTTGTCTGAAGGAGTAGTCTTCTTGTCTTCTAGTGGTCCTGAAATAAATGCTGCAGAGAGTGTTCTGAAATAATTTTAAGATCACAGGTTCATATTTATAGTCCAGATCCCTTAATGTGAACCACTTACCTGCTTCATACCAGGGGTCATCCCATGAAACTGATTGCCAGGAAATTTAGGACCAACAAATGGAAGTACTTTTTCACACAACACTTAATCAACTTGTGGAATTCTCTACCACAAGATGTGACAGCCAACAACCTGGATGGCTTTAAGAGGGTTTGGATAACTTCATGGAGGAGAGGTCTATCAATGGCTACTAGTCGGAGGGCTATAGGCCACCTCCAGCCTCAGAGTACCAGTTGCAGGGGAGGAACAGCAGGAGAGAGGGCATGCCCTCAACTCCTGCCTGTAGGCTTCCAGAGGCATCTGGTGGGCCACTGTGAGAATTAGGATGCTGGACTAGATGGGCCTTGGGCCTGATCCATCAGGGCTGTTCTTATGTTCTTCACCACCACCACCTTTGGGCAAAGAGGCACCTTTCAATGTGGTAGCCCTCTGAATATGTAGCAGAGGGGGCAGCTGTCCTTATTCAGCTCCGCATCATGTCCCTTCCAGTTGCTTATGCTGGTCCCTGTTTGGTGGTTTTCTTCTCAGATTGTGAGCCCTTTTGGGACAGGGAACATTTTTCTTTTGCCTTCTGATTGTCTGTGGGAATCCCTGCAGACCTGGAAGAAGCTCTTCTCACTGATCGTGAGAAGAGCTTTTGAGTGATGTCACAAAGAGCAAACAGGGTTAAAAAAAATCAGCGAGGCACAGTTATAGACCACTTCTCAAAAGAACTGACCACCCACAGGTTTAAAATAGAAATAAAAATATATTTTATTGAATTCAAAAGAGAGGCTTGACTTGTATATAATGAAACACACATGACATTTCCACGTGAGCAGGCAGCTTGCCCTGGGCAGCCGGATCAGCCACCCACACGATTACCAGCTCCATCACAGAGCAGGTTGGCTAGCCCGCCAAAGTAGCCCCCCCCCTAGCCCAGGTTAGCAGAGCGAGCACTTCGCTAACCTGGGTTTTCTGATTGTGTGCTGCCACAGCGTGGCTCCATTTCATGGCAACACACGAGGAGACCCCCGCTGGGAGGCTGCAAGCAGCCTTCCAGGTTGCACTGCGCACTTGTGCGGGGCATCCTGGAACTTGCGGGGGTTGTGTGGCCCCCGATCCCCACCGCCCCTGTCGGCTCCATGATGGAGCTGGTAGTTGTGTGGGCGGCTGATCCAGCCACCCAGCTACGAGCGTCTGCGCTTGTGAAACACCTCGCTTTGTTAACCTTGTCTAAGGGGAGGGGTAATTAGGCAGGCTAGCCATTTTGGGAGCACTGGGTTCGCCTGCAAGCCCGGTGGTTCCCATGATCCCTGGAAAGTGGGCTAAGCTCCCTTAGCCTGCTTTTCAGCGATTCTGAGAACAGCTTCACTGTGTGAAAATATGCACCCCTAAAATATGTAGATACTGATATCTAACATGTGGTTTCCAAAGACCTCCTAAATATGATTACCCTTAGCAGTTTCAAGCTATTTCTCATGACTGACATAGCATAGCACAATGCATAAACAGCTTCAAGGAGACAAGGAGGGGTGTGTTTCCTCCTCTCTAGGCCTTGACTACAGAATGGACAATTCCATTCAGTTACTTTAGCCAGCAGAACCAAAGTTCACACTCCAGTTTCCTGCAAACCAGCAGTATCAGACACAGGCCTGACTTTAGCTTTTTGGGCTCTCAGAGCTGGTCCCAATCCCACCAGCCTGTTCACATCACAATCCCCTGCTTGATGCAGGAGATCTAGAGCTAGGAAATCTAGAGCTAGAGCATCGCCAATAGATGGCTGTCCAGCCCCTGCTTGAAGACCTCCAGTGAGAATGAGCCCTCCACTCCCCAGATTATTGGTTCAATTGGCAAAATGTTATCACCATTAAGAAGTTTATCCTAATGTTCAGCTGAAATCTACCCTCCTATAACTTAATCCCATTAGATCTAATCTGCTGGGCCTTGGGCCTGATCCAGCAGGGCTGTTCTTATGTTCTTCATCACCACCTCTAAGCCAGCCGAGAACAAGTCTTTGCCCTCTTCTACATGACAGCCTTTGTGGTATTTGAAGAATGCGATCACACCTCCTCCCCCCTCCCGCCCCCAGTCTTCTCTTTTCCAGGCTAAACATATCCATTGACTTCAACCTTCTCTCATTTGGCTTGTTTTCCAGATCCCTGGCCATCTTCATTGCCCTCCTCTGAACCCATTCCCATTTATCTGTATCCTTCTTCAAATGTGGCCCCCTGAACTAGACACGGAGGTTGTTCTCATGACCAGTTAAAACTGGGCTAAGGGAGCCCAACCTGGTTTGGGCTGGTTGTGTGCTGCAACGGGAGCCATTCAGCTCCCGGCAGCCAGACCTCTTAAATCCCCCCCCGGTTAAACAAGGTTAGTGGAGTGTGCGCTCCATCGTTTTCCTGGTCGTGTGTCACTGTGGTGCGGCTCCATGCCGTGGTGACTCAGAAGTAGACCCCCGTTGGGGTGTGTGTGTGGCTACTGATAACCGTAAGCCGGGATTTAGCCTGGTGTGCTATGCCAATTAGTTCACCAAGCGGAGACCAGTTTAAAGCTTTATTTATCTCTGCAGAGTAAAGAAGCCAGCTTGATCCTGGGAACAGTTTCCAGAAAGCAGAGCAGCTCAGAATGGAGGCTGCTCTGAGTTTATATACAAAATGGATGCAAATTTAGCACATTCTGCAGTAACGACAGTTTATAACACTGCCATTGTTAGTGGCCTAAATTGTTAGTTTCCTACAGAGCAAATCAGAAAACATTCCTACCCTCTGATCACTGAGCGTGGCAGGAAGGATGTAAAAGGAGTGTGAGAATCTAAACAAATGCTGACCAGATGCTTTTCCTACGTGCTGGCAGATGAGACCTTTGCTTCTAGGCAGCAAAAAATCTAAAATGGCGTTGCTAATGCTAACTTACAGGTCACAGTACAACAGCCTCCCCATGTTGAGGTGCTCCCCAGAATGCCCCATGCAGAAAGGTTGATCTCCAGATGATGCAGTTAAGGGCTTCAAGGACACCAGCAGGCCTTTCTCTCCTGGGCGCCTTCAGCATCGTGCCAGGTGCAGGATAAAGATCATGATGGAGGGTAAGGGGCTTTTCTTCCATGCTGGGAAGCGTTTCATCAAGTGGCGAGGAGTTTCAAGGGCAGCCCTGGCTTTCCTCTGTTCCCTTTGGAGGAGACGTAGGGGGTTTCTGTAGAATTTCCTTTATCCGGCTGTTAGCTAGACCTTGGTCCACTGGGCCAAGAGAGGCACTTTTTAAAGTAGAGATTCTTCTTTTGAGCAGGGGGAGAGCAGTTGTCCCTCTTCAGCACGGCACAGCGCCCTTTCCAGGGCCTCCCTTGTGTCTTTTTTCCAATCATGAGGCCCTTTGGAACAGGGAACCATTGGGGGGGGTGTCCTTCTCTTGTGCCACACAGTTTGGGAAACGGCCCTGCTCCCTGGGCCAAGAGGGACCTTTGGACGAAGTCGCGGTTCTTTGATTCTGAGCAGGCAGAGAGCCCCAGTCCCTGTTCAGTGCAGCAGAGGAGCCCCTCCCAGTGGCTGTGGCTAAAGCCTCCCTTGTGCTGCTGCTGCTTAGAGTGCACATCCCTTCAGGGCAGGGAACCGTCTTCAGGCCCTCTTGCGGCCCCCCGTTTGGGAATCACCCCTCTAACTGGACAGAGTGGGTATGAAGTAGGGATGTGTGAAACGTTTCAGGTACAGAATGATCTGTACCTGAGTCTGCCTGTTTGGGGCAATTTGTATACAAAACAAATCACCCCTCTGCAAGCCCGGAAAGATTCCGGATCCAAAACAATTTGCCCAGATTTCGGAGCTGAAGGTTTTGTTGTTTTGGACCTCCATTTTGTGGCGATCTCCATGTAGTCTCCATTTTGTGTTTGACGTTGATTTGAATTTCCCGCCTTTCCAAGCTTCAGATTGGTGAACAAAAGCATGGGCTGATCTGCTGACGATTCCTTCCTGGTTCCAGATTAGCTCTTTTGGCTCTTGCCACTCCTGACTGACCCCACATTGGCCAGGGGAAGGGTCGAAGAAGGGGCAAGGATGGAAGGAGTTCAAGGAGGGATTTTCAATGAGATTTAAAGAGGCAGCAGCCACCATTCTGCCTCACTGGAGGAGAGCGAGCAAGCTTTGCCTTGCCTTACCTAATGCCTTCTGCCTTGCCACCCAGCCTGCCTGCCCCTGCTGCATGCCAGCCGGGTAATGGATTATCTGCTGCATTGATTTTTTGTTCCTGAGGAGAAGAGAATTCTTTTTTCACCCCCTTCCTGCTGCGGAGAGAATCACTGCCTGCCTGTGCTTGCTGTGTCTGTGCCAGCCACCAGCACCAGCCCCTGTGGCCACTGGCCACCTGGCCAGCCACCCCCCCCCCCGAATTTCCAGGCTTTTGCCTCCCCCAAATCTGAAGACTGAAGAAGGAGAAGAAGATTGAAGAAGAAAGAGCAGACTCAGAGAACAGACCACAGAAGTGTACAACTGGACGCACAACGTGGGTGAAGCCCTAGACTGAGTGAGTACCCATTTTAACACACACACACACACACACACACACACACACACACACGCGTCTCTGGAATTGTGTATTCTTGGGTCCCCGTCCCCCCCGTTTGGAGGGAGGTTTCGGGTTGCAATTGAATTTTAAAAGTTGTGTGCTGTTTAGTTTAGAAGTTTAAACAGGGGTTCTGTCTGTGAGAGGGATTCCTGTTAACTAGTACTCGTAGGTGGTTAGAAGGGTAGCGCAGCCTCGTGGTTTTAAAAAACAATTCTGTCTTTTTTCCCATTCCAAAAATGGGGGGGGGGCATTTTTTTTTAAAAAAACAGAAGCCTGTCCTCCAGCCCTTTGTGCCCATAATATATCAGTATTAATATTCTCTGCCCAGCAGCCTACAGGCTCTGAGTAGGCAGGAAGGCACAGACTCTAGCCTCCTCCACGCACCCATTTACCCCCCTCCCCCAACTGCAGCATTCTGAGGCCATGGCAAAAATTAATCCTAAACCCACTAACCCTTTCACAGAGCACACACGCACGCACAGGTATACTATGCTTCCCCCCTACATAATCTCAAGTCTAGCAGTATATATAGATTATGCAATGCAAATGCCTTGGATGGTTTGTTATTGTGCCTGTATTTTGGGGACCTCATGGATGGGCATAGGACAGGTTCTCTCTCTCTCTCTCTCTCTCTCTCTCTCTCTCTCTCTCTCTCTCTCTCTCGCTCTCTCTTTTCAATGAAGTTTGGGTCATATTGTGACTTCTAGTATCATCATCATTTTTATTCAAACTAGATTGCTTGCATCTACAATAGGTTGTGCTGGTGCCACAGGTTCCAATCCATTGCAAAAATGTCAAAAAAAAAAGTGCCAAGACATTGTGTGCCGTTGTTGTGATCATCACTCTCCTACTTGTGTAGGTGGGAGGGGGGGCCAAACCTCACTGTTCTACTGGCAGAATGTTGTTTTGCATCCTTCCTTACTAAACCTGCTTTCTGGCCAGGTGCCACAGATGTAGCTGTGTCTGTTGCTTGTGGATGAAAAATGCTAGGGGGAGGGAGGGCAGGACACATTTTGTGCTGTGGCTGGCCCTGTTCTGCTGCCCTAGTCTGCTGCATCTGTGATATCACACTTACTTGCTTACTTGCTGGTTGCTGGCTGCTGCTGTTACCCTGCATTGGGAGGGGGCGCATGGGGCAGTGCATTTCATTGTTGTTTCAGACTGCTGTGTGTAGATCAATTGCATTTCTGTTGGGGGGGATGGTGGGACACAGTGGATGTGATGAGTGACACAGTGGATGTGTGTGACCTTTGGAATCATTGTTCTTTGCAAAGCTCTGCTGTTGCTGAAGTGTGCTGCATTCACCCTATGGGACAATGGGGACCAATGGGGACCCATTTTTGCCTGTGGATGCCTCCTAGGAGTGCCACAGTGGGTCGGGTTGTAGTGCCCCAATGTGTGGCAGCTACAATTTTTTTTAAAAAAAGAATTGGGCAAAGGGGTGATGTTTAAATAATTTCTGAAGTTGGCATGCCTTTGGGGCAGAAAGGGGGTTTTGGGGGCAAAAGAGTGGGTCAGGTGGTAGTGCCCCAATGGGTGCCTACTACCACCCAGATTTCAGAGTGATTGAACAAAGGGGTGATTTTTAAAAGCATTTCTGAAGTGTTCATGGTTTTAAGCTTTTCCCCATAGGGAATAATGGGGATTTCAGTAGCCCCATAACTCCACTTGGGGGGCACATAGGGTGTCAACCCACCCCCAAAACCACAAGCCCATGGGGCACTGGCTTTTGTTGTTTTCAATGTCTGAAGTGTTAGATTCTCTGGTAGGAGATGAGAGTAGATTCTCTGGTAGGAAATGAGAGAATCCACTCTTAGTCATTTCTTACCAGAGAATTCATTGTCATTGAAAATGAATCCACTCTCATTTGCTGCCAGAGAATCTACTCAGAACACCTCAGAAACAACAAAACCCAGTACCCGAAGGGGTTGTGGATATGGAAGTGGTTGGCACCCTATGTGCACTATGCCACCACTTGCTCTGGGCCACCCCAGTGCCCCCCAAGCAGAGTTATGGGGCTGCTGAAACCCCCATTATTCCCTATGGGGAAAGAGCTTAAAGATGTGCAAACTTCAAAACCCCTTTCACCAATTTCTTTGAAATCTCGATAGTAACAGGCACCCATTGGGGCACTACCGCCTGACCCACTCTTCTGCCCCTGAAACTCCCTTTCTGCTCCGAATCTGCCACAAAGACATGACAACTTCAAAAATCATTTAAAATCAACCCTTTCCCCAATTCCTTTGAAATCTGGGTGGTAGCTTCCTTGCACCCATTGGGCGCTACCACCCACCACACCCCACTCTTGGGCACCTCAATGCCCCCCCAATTGGAGCTATAAGCTTGATGAAATCCCCATTATTCCCTATGGGATAAAGCTTAAAGACGTGTAAACTTCAAAAATTCTTTAAAAATCACCCCTTTGCCCAATTACTTTGAAATCTGGATGGTAGCAGGCATGCATTGGGGCACAACTGCCTGACCCACTCTTCTGCCCCTGAAACCTCAAATCTGCCACAAAGACATGCCAACTTCAAAAATTATTTACAAATCAGCCCTTTGCCTGTTTCTTTTGATATCTGAGTGGTAGCTTCTTTGCACCTATTGGGCACTACCACTCACCACAACCTGCTATAGGCCACCCTGGTGACACCCCCACAGGGATATAACTAAGGCTGCTGAAATCCCCATTATTCCCTAGGCGTAAAGACTTAAAGATGCATAAATTTCAAAAATCATTTTAAAATCACCCCCTTTGCCCAATTCCTTTGAAATATGGGTGTTAGCTTCCTTGAGACCATTGGGCACTACCACCCACCTCAATCCACTCTGGGCTACCCCGGTGCTCCCCACGCGGAGCTATAAGCTTGATGAAATCCCCATTATTCCCTATGGGGGAAAGCGTAAAGATGCGTAAACTTCAAACATTCTTTAAAAACCACCCCTTTGCCCAATTTCTTTGAAATTTGGGTGGTAGCTTCCACCCATTGGGCACTCCCCCCCCCATCTTTTGGTCCTGGAATGCTTTTTCTGATTTTGATCGATTCATATTCAGAAAATTCAGGTACAAATATAATCTGGGGTGATTCGGGGTGTGTGTGTGTGTGTGTGTGTGTGTGTGTGTGTGTGTGTGTGTGAGATTCAGACCCAAAACAAACTGATTTGGGTACAAATCAAAATGGGAAAAAAAATCAATTCCTGCACATCCCTAGTATAAAGGGGGTAGTTCTCAAATTTAGCGGCAGGGTGGGGGCTGTTACTGGTATCTCCTGTTGCTGGCTGTTTCCCCTTGGCTGCTGCTGGTATCTCCTCTCTCTCTCTCTCTCTCTGAGTGTGTCTGTGTGTGTGTGCGCGCGCGCGCGTGTGTGTGAGCACATATGCTTGTGAGTCCTTTTGGGACAAGGAAACCACTTCAGGCTTCTTGTGACACATAGTTTGGGTTCCATCCCTGCTAACTGAGCAAAACACTTTTTAAAGTGGTGTCTTGCTTATATTTCGGGGCGGGGGACTGTCCCCTAATCAACTCAGCATAGCATCCTTCTGAGGCTACTGCTGGCGTCTCTCTTGAGCTGCTGCTTGGACCATGAGCCCCTCTGGGACAGGGAACTCTCTTCCCATTCCTTTTGCAATGTTAACTCTTTTTAGTTAAAAATGACATATCAACCTTTGTACTAATTGTGGATCATGAGTCTGACTGGAAAGAGTGACGAGATCACATGGTCCCTCCTCTCAGCTTGTGTGTCCAGCTGAGAGGGAGGAGTCTGGTCTTGTTCAGACACACCTCCTGGGAACTGTGGGTTAAGTGCTTACACATCTGGATGTATCTGATTTTTCTTTATGTCAAAAGAAATAGAGATACCAAAGCAGGACCGTGAAAGATTTGGGGGCACAAGAGGAGAGCTGGTCTTGTGGAGGCAAGCATGACTTGTCCCCTTAGCTAAGCAGGGTCCACCCTGGTTGCATCTGAATGGGAGACTTGATATGTGAGCACTGCAAGATATTCCCCTCAGGGGATGAAGCCGCTCTGGGAAGAGCAGAAGGTTTCAAGTTCCCTCCCTGGCTTCTCCAAGAGAGGGCTGAGAGAGATTCCTGCCTGCAACCTTGGAGAAGCCACTGCCAGTCTGTGAAGACATTACTGAGCTAGATAGACCAATGGTCTGACTCAGTATATGGCAGTTTCCTATGTTCTATGTTCCTATGTCTTTTCTTCTGTCTACCTGGAGGAAGGTCAAGCTGCACAAAGAGAATGCAGGATCCTGCAAGGAAACAGCTGACTGTGATGAAGGCATAATCAAGAAAGGTCTGGATTCTTGAACCAATGTCCAGGCGACCTGCATGGAGGACTCCTGGAGGGGGTGCACTTTGTGAAGATTGGGGAAAATGTGCTGGGCAAGAGCATTGGTTGATGCATCAGAAGTGTGGGTAACCCTGGGGGAAAGTGGCTGTGCCATCTTAGAATCCACAAAATCAAGGAGAGGAGACATTTCAAGGAAACCAGACGTGCACCTTGAATTTCAGGCAAGCTGACTTAAATAAACTCAGAGGAGCACCAGATAGGATTCCAAAACTAGACGTCTTAAAGGAGAACCTTGACATAGACTCTGAGGGCTTTGCCGATGAGGAGAAACCTGATGCAATCCCCAAAAGGGCTTTGGATAAGACACCCTTGGGTCACATCATGGAGGAACCCAAGCCATCAGCCTCCTGGGATCTCCCCACATCTCTGCTCCCTCTGAGAGACCTGTCCCCCCACAGGAGGATTCACTGGGGGGGCAAGGACAACATATGGACAGCAGAGGGGCACCACCATCCCTGTCAGATCCCCAAGAGTGAGAACGCTACTGGGCCCAGGCCAAGCATGAGGTTGCCTCTCTGCTGAGCAGCCTGTTTCCGGCCTTCCTCCACATGGAGGAAGGAGAGAAGCAGGACTTGGGAGGCCCGTGCAGTCAGCTGAGAGGATGGAGGGCAGCTGGAAGGAGCTTGCAGCCTCCCATCCCCATAAAAGGGGAACTCTCCACTCCTCGCCCCCCCTGCAGCCTCTGCCACCAGCACCACGCCCCATCCCACCCTCCTTCTCTGGGTAAAAGGTAAAGGATTAGTTAAGGGGAAGTCTCCCCTCCTCACCCCCCCACCCTCCCCAAAGCTACTGCTGCTGCCACACAGAGGCAGTTTAAAAAAAAAACACCGGGGGGGGCGACTTTCTCCTCATCCTCACTGCAGCCGCCATCACATCCTGGGCAAAGGGGAAAGTTTCTCCTCAACCCTTCTGCTAACTACCTGCCTGCTTCTGCTTCCCCTGTGAGGCTGCTGCCTGCTGCCTCTGGGTAACATCTGTGGGAAGTGTGTGCAGGACAGGGGCCAGGGGTGGGTGACTCATCATTTCCTAGGGTCAGCTGCCCAGCTCTGGGCCTTTATAGGAATGTTGCTTCTCTCTCGGTCTCATAGAAGCCCAGCAGAAGAGAGGAAGAGCCTACCTGCTTCTCCTTCAGTGTTGCTTGGGGTGGGAGACCAAGTGTGTGTTCTTGGCTCCTTCTGCTACTACCGGATTGCTTCTGCCTCCCCTGTGAGGCTGCTGCCTGCTGCCTCTGGGTAACATCTGTGGGAAGTGTGTGCAGGACTGGGGCCAGGGGTGGGTGACTCAGCAGTTCCTGGGATCAGCTGCCCACTCTGGGCCTTTATAGGAATGTTGCTTCTCTCTCGGTCTCATAGAAGCCCAGCAGAAGAGAGGAAGAGCCTACCTGCTTCTCCTTCAGTGTTGCTTGGGGTGGGAGACCAAGTGTGTGTTCTTGGCTCCTTCTGCTACTACCAGATTGCTTCTGCCTCCCCTGTGAGGCTGCTGCCTGCTGCCTCTGGGTAACATCTGTGGGAAGTGTGTGCAGGACTGGGGCCAGGGGTGGGTGACTCAGCAGTTCCTGGGATCAGCTGCCCACTCTGGGCCTTTATAGGAATGTTGCTTCTCTCTCGGTCTCATAGAAGCCCAGCAGAAGAGAGGAAGAGCCTACCTGCTTCTCCTTCAGTGTTGCTTGGGGTGGGAGACCAAGTGTGTGGTGTTGGCTCCTTCTGCTACTACCAGATTGCTTCTGCCTCCCCTGTGAGACTACGGCTTGCTGCCTCTGGGCAACATCTTTGGGAAGTGTGTGCAGGACTGGGGCCAGGGGTGGGTGACTCAGCAGTTCCTGGGATCAGCTGCCCACTCTGGGCCTTTATAGGAATGTTGCCTGTTGTTGCCCCTTTGGGGGAGCCACTTCAGGGGATGGTGAGGGCCAGGCTCAGGATCCCTCGTGGGTGTGTAGAGGTGGGTGTGTATTTTAATTTGGCTTCTTTTTGAAATCCTGGGTGAGTTGAGTTTTAATGTGTCTGGGTGTGTCTGGAGATGAGGAGACAAGGGATGTATCCACTGATTATGGGGCAGCTATTCCAGCGGTGGTGAGGAATAGAAGAAGTAATGTTGAGCGGTCAGCAGGCTGTTTCAGGGGACGGGAAATCAGAAACTTAATTGCTGTTTCCCCTTCTGGCTGTTCTGCCAGCTCTTTGACCTTGGAAAGCAATGCTAACCACCCATAGAGCCTCGTCTTGCTCCTTTGTAATGCCAGGTCAGTCCAGAATAAACCTGAAATCATCCATGATCTGATTCTGGATGAAGGGGCCAATTTGGTATGTGTTACAGAGACTTGGTTGGGGGAGGCTGGTGGCCCGGTCTGGCCGAGCTTCTCCAGGGTACTTTGTTGAGGAGCAGGGGAGGGGATGTGGGCAGGGAGGTGGAGTGGCTGTGGTCTATAAGAACAATATGTCCTTTGCCAGGATCCCTGTTGAAGTGTCTGACCATATTGAATGTGTGTACCTAAGTTTGGGGACCAGGGATAGACTGGGAATTCTGTTGGTGTACCGATCACTCTGCTACCTAATGGAGTTCCTAACTGAGCTGACAGACTTGGTCTTGGGGTTGGCGTCTCCCAGGCTTGTGGTGCTGGGGGACTTCAATGTTTACTTTGGGACCAATTTGTCTGGGGTGGCTCAGGAGTTCATAACGGCCATGATGACTATGGGCCTATCCCAGGTGGTCTCAGGACCGATGCTTATTGCTGGTCACACGCTTGATCTGGTCTTTCATCTGAACAGGGTGGTGTTCTGTGGGTGGGGACTCCTGTGATTTCCCCATTGTCATGGACGAACCACCATCGGGTTAAGGTTGGACTCATGACCACGTTCCACCTCCACAGGGCCGGGGGGCCCATTAGGATGGTCCTCCTGAGAAGGTTACTGGATCCAATAGGATTCCAAGAAGCCTTGGAGGGATGTAAAGTTGGCTCTGCTGATGATTCTGTCGACACTCTGCTGGAGAAATGGAATAATCAACTCACCAGCACAGTGGAAAAGATCGCTCCTAAGGGTTCTCTCTGACCCGCTTCAAAACTGTCCCCTTGGTACACGGAAGAACTATGGGGGCTGAAGTGGTGAGGTAGATGACTAGAGTGCAAGTGGAGAAAGACCCGACTCGAATCTGTACTACATAGAGCACATTTGAAGATCTACACTCAGGCGATATGTGCAGCAGAGAGATTCTTTTCCTTCCTTATTGTGTCCACAAGTTCACATCCTTCGGAGTTGTTCAGGGTTGTGAAGGGGCTAACGTGTGCCCCTTCCCCCTTGAATCAGTACTTGGAACCAACAATTACTCGTTGTGATGTTTTAAATGAGTTTTTTGTGGACAAAATCCCTCGTATTTGGGCCGACTTAGATTCAAACTTCACAGTTGTTACAGAGTGTGATGCCAAGGTGTACATCAGCTCCTCTTATGTGATGACTCTGGCTCAATTCGAGTTCATGACTCCTGAAGATGTGGACAAGTTGCTTGGAATGGTGTGGCCTACCGCCTGCCCTCTTGATCCTTACCCGGCATGGCTTATACTATCTGGCAGAGAGGCTGTTGTAGAGGGCCTGGTAGAGATTATAAAAGCATCTCTGAGGGAGGGCAGGATGTATCCTTGTCTGAAGGAGGCAATCATTAGACCACTTCTGAAGAAGCCTGCCTTGGATCCCTCAGAGTTAAGCAACTACAGGCCTGTCTCCAACCTTCCCTGGCTGGGCAAGGTGATCGAGAAGGGGTGGTCCAGGCGGTCTTGGAGGAAAGTGATTATCTAGACCCATTTCAAACTGGCTTTTGGGAGGGCTATGGGGTGGAGACTGCCTTGGTCAGGATGATCTCCAATTGGGAATTGACAGAGGGAGTATGACTGTAAACAGTTCTGGCCCTGGGTATTTAAGGGAATGTCTTCTTTGGCATGAACTCCACCGCCCACTGAGATCTGCTGGAGAGGTCCGTCTGCAGCTGCCACTGGCTCGTCTGGTGGCCACTCAGGGACGGGCCTTCTCTGCTGCTGCCCCGAGGCTTTGGAATGCTCTCCCTAGTAAAATAAGAGCCTCCCTATCTCTGACAGCTTTTAAAAAGTCTTTAAAAACACATTTCTTCACCCAGGCTTTTAATTAATGTTGTTTTAATGGTTTTAATGTTTTAAAATATTATTTTAAAATTTTTAAATTGCTGTAATGTGTCCCCCCCCCCATTTTTGTCTTAACGAATGTTTTACTTTGTTTTTATTCTGTTGTAAATCACCCAGAGACGTATGTTTTGGGCGGTATAAAAATGTTTATATAAATAAACTGTGTTGGTCCTTTTGGATCTCTTGGTGGCTTTCGATACTATTGACCATAGTATCCTTCTGGAACGTCTGAGGGGATTGGGGGTGGGAGGCACTGCTTTGCAGTGGTTCCGCTCCTATCTCACGGGCAGATTCCAGATAGTGTCCCTTGGAGACTGTTCTTCCAAATCTGAACTTTCGTATAGTGTCCCTCGGGGCTCCATATTGTCTCCGATATTGTTTAACATCTATATGAAACCACTGGAAGAGAACATCAGGAGATTTGGTGCAGGGTGTTATCAGTATGCTGATGACACTCAAAACTATTTCTCCATGTTAGCATCAGGAGAAGGCATAACTTCCCTAAATGCTGGCCTGGAGGCAGTAATGGGCTGGATGAGGGATAACAAATGGAGGCTGAATCCAGATAAGATTGAGGTACTTATTGTGTGGGGTTGAAACCCAGGAGACTATTTTGATCTGCCAGTTCTGGATGGGGTCATGCTCCCCCAGAAGGAACAGGTATGCAGTCTGGGAGTGCTTCTGGATCCGAACCTCTCCCTGGTGTCCCAGGTTGAGGCGGTGGCCAGGAGTGCCTTGTATCAGCTTCGGCTGATATGCCAGCTGTGTCCGTTTCTTTAGATGAACAACTTCAAAACGGTGGTACAGAACGCTGGTAACCTCTAGGCTGGATTACTGCAATGCGCTCTATGTGGGGCTGCCTTTGTACATAGTCCAGAAACTGCAGTTGGTTCAGAATGAGGCAGCCAGGTTGGTCTCTGGGTCATCTCGGAGAGACCATCTTACTCCTGTGTTGAAAGAAGTACACTGGCTGCCGATACATTTCCGGGCGAAATACAAGGTGCTGGTTATTACCTATAAAGTCCTAAATAGCTTAGTGTGGGGCCCCCTTCCCATTAATTCTGATGTGAGTTAAAAGAGCAGGGCCTGAGGCAGTCGCTCCGCTTGCCATGCCGTAAGGACAGCCCTGGCTGTTCTTATGTGGGAAGCAATGTGACCCGGAGCCCCAATGACACCCGACTGGGCAGGAGACTCCCCACCACCAACGCACGGCGAAACAAAAAAGCCCCACACTTGCTGGAACGGAGCTGAGTGCACCATCCTCGCCAGCCAAGAACCTAGCCAGAATGAGGGGGAGGGAACATGTGCTGAGCCTTATAAGCACAATGACAACCACTCCCTCACTGGCTTGTGGCACCCACGTGGCCTTCCCTCATGTGAAGGCAGATACTTACTCATCTGTCCAGCCTCTCCATAGCCTGGGCACAAAACCCACCCCACCCAACAGCAGTTTGGCAACAGATAGAGCGGCATTACTATACAAGCGGAATCTGAGGGAGGTCAGCACCTTGGTGCTTTCCAGATTAGACCCTGCAACGGGGTCATGTCGGATCTCGGAAGTGTGCTTTCACACTTCCGGCGTTTTGAAACCGCAATCCTTACACAGAGAGCAGGGTGCCGTTCACATTGCCAATGGCTTGTCTCGGATATAATTGCTGCAATATAGAGCTAGGATGTCGTATATCTGGCGTAAGGAAGTTGCTGTTTTTTTCGGGTTGTTAGTAGCTGCGAGGCTGCTCCTCCTGCTGTTTATGTTTTCAATGTGACTTGCTTGAATGGTGGCATTTTGCTGCTGTTGAGCAGCTAGTCTGGAAAGCGCCCTAGAGGGGGAAAGCCCAGCAAAGGCATTTAGAAATCTCATTTAGATCCCAGAGCAGATACTTTCCCCACAAGGCTTGAATGCTTCTTGCTGCTACCATGGCAAACTGCAATAATTTTGATTTTGATTATTTGGATACATATATGCAAATGGTTTGGTTTTTGTGCTAAAAAGGGTATTTCAGAAGCTTACAAGTAATTAGGTCTTTGAGATAGATTATAGTGTATGAAGAATGGGCTTAGGGATACAAAAGGCAAGCTCTCCCTGCTCAAAATTTCTGGCCACAGAACCCAGCTGTTTTAATAAGCTGCAACCTAGCAATAGTGAGGGCCAACCTCATATGAGTAACTAAGAGCAGCAGCCTCTGCAAAAAATACAAAATTAAGAACCACATCTGGAATTGTTTATAGTTCCAGATGCTGCCTGCCTGCCTCCCTCCCTGCATACACACAGAATCCCAAAAGTGACGTTCTCCTTTGTACAGAGGCCACAAACCTCATACCCGCCCCCCATGATTTCCTGAAAGGCCCCAACAATTTTCCAGACTGGATTCAGCTGCAGGCTTTGCCACGTCAGAGGAGACAAAGTGGATTTCCCCCCCAACAAACTGCTTTTCTGGTAAAAGCTAGGAAAGGGGAACAAAACTGGATTACATGGAAAGGAAGCTTCTGGATTCCAGCCCCGCCTGCCCAGTGTTCAGACTACCTGTTCAGGAGGTTACAAAGGTGTACAGTAGTCTGCACATTGGTTAGACTGGGCTTGGATGAGCAGCACTTTAGGGGTGCTGGCTGTTCAGGTAAGGTACTGCTTCTGCTTGGAAGGAAGCGGCTTATTTCGCATTTTGATGTGACTGAGTCCTTAGAGCTAATTACCCCTGCTAAGTGGGCAAAGAGGCACCTTTTTAACCAGGTGGTTCTCTTTATTTAGCATGAAAGGAACTGGCCCTATCTACCCCCAGCACAGTATCTCCGGTGACTGTTGCTGGTATCTATTATATTTCCTTTTCTTGTGAGCCCTTGTGACAGGGACCCATCTTATCTGTTTGTCATTTCTCTATGTAAACCGCTTTGGAAACTTTTGTTGAAAGGTGGTATATAAATATTTGTTGTTGTGAATGAAAAATTAGTTAATTGCCTGCAAGGACTGTCAAAGTGGGGCAGACACAGACAAGTGAAAACAGACTTGGGGGTCAAGCTTTAAATGTAGATTGCTTTGATAATGGAATGTGCTTCTTAATCCTGTCTTCATTCTAGGGACAGGATTGAAGGTGCATTGGTCAGGAGTGGACTGCTGCAAACTCATTGCAACCTGCAGTTTAGTTCTATAGAGGCTTTGTCTGTCCTGAATAGAGAATCTCATTCATGCTGGCCCTGCTGGTTCTCATTTTCCAGACAAGCTCTCTCTGCATCCCCCCCCACCCCCCAGAAATGGGTTGCTTGGAATTTGGGGGTGGAGGGCAGGGAAAGAGATTGCCAGCTCAGTTATGTTTCCTTCTCCTTCCAGGCATAGATATCTTTAACTATGAAGCATCCCGGCTGAGGGTATATTAACCCCCAGCCTTCCTTGGAAGGTAAAGGGAATCTGGGTCTAACTAACATGGAAGCACTGGTGGCAGCTGTGGGGTGTTGTGTAGGAAATGCTTGACAGAAGAACCAAGAGGTTGAGCGAATACATGCTTTGCATTTCAGTAGCTCAAACGAGCTGGCTGCCATTTCTGGATTATAGGAACCAAGAAAGTAAACCATCTCTGAATCTTGGTGATCTCTGCCCAAGGGGTTAGGGTGACATAGCAGAAAAAGAACAGGCTGCAGGAGTGGAAGTGCTGATTTGCTTACAGGCACTTTAAGAGTCAATTGAGAGTGAGAGCGAGAGAGTGAGAGTGCATGCTGTTTGGCAGAGGGCACTAACTAGGGTAAAAAAGAAGGTGGTCTTGGTCACCAAAGGCAACCAGGTATTCCCTGTAGTGTGTGCCTTAAACCAGCAGCTGCATGGAAAGTGCATGGAAAAGACAACACCCATTCTGCACAGTCTTGGAAAACTTTTATTGCCCCTATGGAAATGGTGTGGAGGGAGACTAAAATTACCCAGACATACCTACTTTTGCTAAGTCGTGGGTTTGGAAGATGCATTATAAACTCAATACCTTTTCAGTGATTGTGCTCTTTGCTATTGAGCAAAGAGACACCTTTTAAAAGTTGTGATGCTTTTTTTTTTAGCGGGGGGGGGGGGGAGCAAATGGCCCTGTGCAACCCCAGCACAGCAACCCTGCAGTGGCCATTGCTGAGCCCTTTGGGGACAGGAGACCATCTTATTTATGTGTTGTTTATTTTTATAGTAAACTGCTTTGTGAACTTTGGTTGAAAAACGGTATATAAATATCTGTAGTAGTAGTTTTTTAAAAAACAAGATGGCCTAGTTGATGGTGATCACAGCTCACACTCAAAACCCTGACATGCTTTAAGATTTCTGAACCGAGTAGAGGAACCACATGAAAAAGTTGAGGGTTCCGCACTACCAAATCCCATTGCTTTTTTTTGGGCCCTCCTTTACCTGCCTCTCTTCGCCCTTCTTCCCCTCAAGTATTTGTTTTTAATCTCTCTGTCTATTGACCAGAAAAGGGGGGGGGGCTAAGAACAGAGAGGTTGGTGGGGTAGTGGCTGGACCCACCTTCTCAGCACCACTGACCCTGCAGTACCCCAACCTATTAATAACGCCAGCCCCTAGGCTGCAGACTGGAAAGTAGCAGCCTGTAGGCAGTATATAGCCCATGGTACAGCATAGGGAAGCCAGCGGTGGCCCCATTTCCACCTGTCACCAGCAGCCCCCCTAGCCATCCCCCCTGCACAGCTTTAAAGGCAGGGCAACGTGTTCCCGGATGTGCTACACACTCGGTACTGGCTGGAATTTTCTCGGAAACTGGGCATGCGGCTCCATTGGTGAGCAAAACCTCACCCCCTGCATCCGATGTCAGACTCAATGGGCGTGGCTGGGGCGCGAGGGATGGCCCCTGAATGTGGCTGCCTGGGTTTTTGAACCGCACAATGGTGACTCCACCCCTGCCATGGTAGATCAGCAATGTGCCTCATGGGTGGTTGTTAAGGATAGGAATGTGCACGGCCCAGCATTTGGCCAGTTCAGTGGTGGGGGGTTTACCTTTAAGGAGCAGGGCGGGTAGCCTAACACCCCCCTGCTGTGTTCCCCCCACCGGCACCCTAATCAAAATTGCTAGTGCGGGGCGACAGCATACCTCCTTGCCACCCCGGTCAGCATCAAATCACACGTGTGTCAGGCACTTCTGGTTTGACGCTGACCAGGGTGGCAAGGAGGTATGCTGCCGCCTTGCACCAGCAATTTTGTCAAAAGCGCTGACCAGGGTGGGGGGGGGGGTAAGGGCACGCTCCCTGCTCCTTAAAGGTAACCCCCCCACCAAACCGACTGAACGCCAGATCTCCGAACCGATTTGGCAGTCTGGAAAAGGACCGCCGAACCAGTTTGTGCATATCCCTAATCAAGGGTGCTCCTAGTGACATTTTAAATTAAGCTGTGATTGAGGCAGTTACATAATTCTCCGGCCAGGTTATTGGCAGCTGAACTCACTAAGGGTTAAGCTGGAAACTCAAAGGAATGGGAAGAAATTGTATGTGTTTGCTTTAAAAAAAAAAAAAAGGATGAAAGCTCCCTTTATTGCTTCCAGGTTAACAGGAAGCAGTGAGAACACACACTTGTATGATTGCCAAGCAGACAATCCTTCCTGTATTCTCCCCTCCCCATCTAATAACTAGCCATTTGGCATGAACCCTGGTGGAAAATTACATGGTTGACGACCTAGATCACTCCCCTCTGAAGGACCAGGCTCACAGTCTGGGGGTGAACACTGATCCAGCACCGTCGCTAGAGGCTTAAGTGGCCTCTGTGGTTTGGAACACCCTTTATAAGCTTTGACTGATATGACAACAGTGACCTTACCTGGGTGCTTTCCAGATTAGACCCTGCAACGGGGTCACGTCTAATCTCGGAAGTGTGTTTTCACACTTCCTGTGTCGTGACACCACAGTTCCTACATGGACAGCAGGGTGCCATTCACATTGCCAATGCCTTGTCTTGAATTTAACTGCTGCGATATAGAGCTAGGATGTCACGTATCCGGTGTAAGAAAGTGGCTGTTTTTTCGGGTTGTTCGTTGCTGCAAGACTGTTCCCTCTGTTGTTTACGTTTTCAACACGACTTGCCTGAACAGAGGCATTCTGCTGCTGTTTTGGCAGCTAGTCTGGAAAGCGCCCTGGAGAGTGATACAGGCCACAGTTACTCATGCTCTGATAACTGTAGGGGAAGAATGGCAGTTCAGTCCCTAAATAGCAAAGCAAAACCAGTTTGGTGAGAAGGCAGCAAAGCAAAAGGTCTTGAGAGAGTACTAAAGAACTACAAGGATTTAGTTAAAGAAAAGGTAACAAACAAATGTGAAAAAGTCTGCAGCCCAATGGAGACTAACATCAGGGTGCTTTTCAGACTAGTTGCTCATCAGCAAATTGCCTCCGTCTGGGCAAGTTGCATTCGAAACGTAAACAGCAGGGGAAGCAGTCTTGCAGCAACTAACACCCCCCCCCCCCAAAAAAAAACAGCAACTTTCCCACACTGGATATATGACGTCTAGCTCTATATCGCAGCAATTAAATTCAAAACAAGGCATTGGAAATGTGAACTGTACCCTGCTGTCCGCGTAGGGACTGCAGTGTCACGCAGGAAGTGTGGAAGCAGACTTCCAAGATACATCCTGACCACGTTGTAGGGTCATGAAGAACAAAGCGCCATGAAGAACAAAGAGGGAGGAGTCTAGCACTTAGATGCACTAAGACTGGGTCATTCACCACAGAGCAAATCATTCCTGATGCCTTTTCATCTGCTCTGTCCCATTCTTTCTGCTGCTTTCCTGCATCTGCAGGACGCTGGGTGTACAGAACACTGTCAAGTTCATGACTCTTGAGGAGCATCTCCATCTTGAAAGACCAGAGTTTGTACTCAGGACCTTGCAACTTTTCAATCATCAGGAATCCTTGTGCTGTCTCCATTTCCAAAGCTTTTCTCTTTGCTTTGTTTATTATTTAACTCTCTAGGTTTTTCTCTTTTATTTACTGGCCTCTGGGCCCATAACCCTTTGTAGGGG
Organism: Hemicordylus capensis; assembly: GCF_027244095.1. NCBI lineage: Eukaryota > Metazoa > Chordata > Lepidosauria > Squamata > Cordylidae > Hemicordylus > Hemicordylus capensis. The sequence goes on from NC_069658.1 coordinate 165,340,930, forward strand.
AAGAATGGAAGTTCAGTCCCCAAAAAGCAAGGCAAAACCAGTTTGGTAAGAAAGCAGCAAAGCAAGAGGTCTTGAGACAGTTCTTTAGTATTGAAGAACTACAAGGATTTATTTCAAGAAAAGGTTACAAAAATGTGAAAAGGCCTGCAGCTTAATTTCAGCTGCAGCTCATGGCTGAAAAGAGAGACCAAAACAAACAGCCATCTCTGGAGAGACAAAATGGAGACTAACACTGGAAGAACAAAGAGGTGAGGAGTCCAGCACTTTTATCCATGACCCTAACCCCACTGATCACTATGAGACATTGTAGCTGAGATGTGATGCTGCCAGGGTCCTAACTCTAACACTAACCTCCCGCTTAGACTACTGCAATGCATTGCACATGGAGCTGCCTATGAAGATGATCCAGAAACCACAGTTGATACAGAATAGGGCTGATTATTAACTGTGGCTGGGCATTTTGATCATATCACTAGGGGTGTAGCTATAATTGAGTGGATGGGTTCAAAGAACTCAGATCCCCCAGCTCCTGAGGGCCTCCAGCTCCACCCCTCCCTATTTTCTTATCTCCCTCACTCTGAAGGGCCACCAGGGAGGGCAGTGAACATGGGCCCCCTCTTCCCTAAATATACTCCTACATAGCACGCCAGTGCTTCATCAGCCGCACTGGCTCCCAGTCCATTTCTGGGCCCAATTCAAAGTGCTGGTTTTAACTTTTAAAGCTCTAGATGGCTTGGGACCAGGTTACCTGAGAGAACACCTTACCCCATATGTCCCGACTCAGACCTTAAGATCTTCTTTGGAGGCCCTGCTCCAAGTGCCCCTGCCAAATGAGGTGAGGCGGGTGGTTACTAGGGAGATTTTCAGTGGCTGCACCCTGTTTATAGAACAGCCTCCCCAGTGAGGTTTGCCTGGCATCATCACTTTGTTCTTTTAGACATCAGGTAAATACCTTTCTGTTCAATCAGGCTTTTAAAAATTGATTGGTTTTCTTTTTAAAAATGTTTTGTACTGTATTTTGTTGTATTGTGATGTGTTTTTATTGGATGTTTTTAATTTTGGATTATGAGCTGCCCAGAGAAAGAGCATGACATTATTGTTAGAGATTGTTGATTTTTACCCAAAATACGTAAAACAGCAGAGCACCAAGGGATGAGCACACACTCCAGTTACAGAGTAGGTAGCAGAGGATGGTTTGGATATTGCAGCTATTTAGAGAAAACACATGGAGATCCTTGTATGACTAAACACTAAACATGTATTGGTTAAATACACTTAGATAGGAAAGACCTATATCTAATCTAAAGGACTAGAAAGTGGATAGGTTAGGAGAGAGAGAGAGATGTTTCCATCTGCTCTCTAGGAGGAAAGGAAGGATTGTGACTCAGCGCAGGAAGTGCTGCAGAGTCAGTTCAGGGGTCATAGAGTAGGGACAGAGAGGGAGACCCTGACTCACTGTCTCTACTCCCAATGCCCCTAGTGGTCATTAGGACAGTTGGTGCAAAAGGTCGATGCACTGGTAGTCCATCTCCAACAATTATGAGCTTGAACTCGGAATAACCGCTCTCTACCAGGTGCTAGAGGAGGCGGCTACCAGCATCCTGTCATGGTTTGTAACTACTTCAGTTTTCCTTTTTGTCTACTCTCTGGCAACTGTAATTTGTTCAAACCAGTTCCAACAGGCAAGGGACGAAACCTGGATCAGATTATCTTTATTTGATATCCTGGCTTATTAACTAACTGGTTTGAACAAAACAGTTTCTCAAGTTCACACAAAAAGGGGGAAACTGCAGTTTGTCACAAATCGTAAGAACAACATTTCAGGCTCCTCCTTGTGTGTGCAGAGAAAGAAGAGTGGGGAGCAGAAGCATGTGAGCCCGAAGCTCATGTCACAGCAACAAACAATTTGTTACGTCTGAGCCCAGCTACTGACTCCCTGCTTGTGCTGTGGCTTCAGCTGAGTTAGAGAGAATGGCCAGTGTTAGTATTAGTATTAGTTAGGAGGGCTGCATATGCAGAAAGAGTGACAAAGCTAGAAAATGATGGAAGATGCAAGAAGGAGACCATGTTGGGTGGCAGAGGAATGTTGGGAAAACATATTATGGGACATCTGCAAGAAAAAGGTGTGGCAAGACTCACCTTTAAAAAAAGAAGCAGCTGCTTTTGGTTAAACCTGCACAAGATTGAGCTCTGCTGTTTAAGATGAATGTTGACAGACTGGTTTGCCAGAATTAAAAGTTTAAAATTTACAAGCATGTATAATTATTAATTATTATTTATTACTATTAGTTACTATTATTTACATTTTATATCTTGCTCTTCCTCCAAGGAGCCCAGAGTGGTGTACTATATACTCAAGTTTCTCCTCACAACAACCCTGTGAAGTAGGTTAGGCTGAGAGAGAAGTGACTGGCCACTCTGGAGTCACCCAGCAAGTCTCATGGCTGAAAGGGGATTTGAACTTGGGTCTCCCCGGTCCTAGTCCAGCACTTTAACCACTACACCACGTAGCCTTTAAAGACCGACAGACTACTGAGCCCAGCTTTGGTGCTGCCAGCAACCTGCAGGGAAAGCAAACTGGGGCTGAAAGGCAGCATGCGGGCATTGAGGTGAAGTTTTACAGTAAACCCAATAGGCAAGACTAAAATGTGTATCTACTGCTTCCTTTCCAAACCAAACCTTATGCTTGATATAACTGAGTGGGAGGGAGAAGCTACTCCACAACTGAACCCAGTGCCTGTACTGGGGAAGCAGAAGCATCAGACACATTGCTCTTCCCAAAGCTTCCTTTAGCCAAGCAGAGGAGGAGGAGGAACATTGGGGTATCCCTGACCAGTGGTGACTGGACCACTCAGTGCCAGGAGAGGGAATCCCAGTATTTGGAGGGAGAAACCAGTGACTCCCTGCCCTGGCTTGAAGCTTGTTTTACATAATGTGATATAAAGTAATGCAAGTCCACATAGTTCAAGTGAGCCAGCCTACACCTGCATAGTTCTGTCCAGAGTGACCAAACAGAGAAGAAAGAATGTTGTCAGCATGAGAATCAGGGAGGATGTTGGGGACTTTTATTTGGAATGACAGATACTTTATCATCAAAGCAAGCAGGAGTATGTGGAAGGAAGGCTTGTACATTGCAAAGAACTTGGATGTACAGGGACACGTGGCGCATGCATGCAAAGACGCACACACAACCAAGGACTTTGGTCACTGAGCTAGACCACCTAATTGTAGGACGGGAGGGCAGGCTTTGCCCTCATTTCAACACCACACAACCAAAACTGCAGCACCTGACTTTTCTCCAACAGCGACCACTCACGTAATTGGAAAAAGGAACACACTTGGGAACATCCTTCCGGTGAGAGGATAACCCTGCTCCCTGCTTCTAGCGACCTCCTGGCCACTACCAATATAGACCGTTCACAGGGTCTGTGCCAGTTCCAGGAGGTCCTGGGGCAAAGCCGCGTGCTGGCGGGCCCCAACGGCACTTCGGACAGCGGTGATTCAGGAAAACTAACTGGGCAGCAGACAGATGTTCTTCCTTGACCACTGCAGTGGCAGCGGCTTGAAGCAAGTGCATCCAACCACTACCTGGTTAGCTTTCCAGGCAGCTGGGCACCACTGGCAGCAGTGCGGCTCATCGCTGGGACTTCCCAGGCATGCACATGTTAAGCGCTTGTTCCCCTTCAGTGGTGTCCAAACACTAGGGATGTGCCCGAACCGGTCCGGAGGCCATTTTAGAGGTCTCCAAACTGGTTTGAACATGGCCTGGTCTGGTGCCGGGGGGTGGGGGTTACGCTTTAAGGGTGGGGTGCTTGTACTTACCCCTCCCGCCGCTTCCCCCACCCTCCGGCGCTCTGTTTTTTTGGGTGGCAGCATGCCTCCTTACCACTCCTGCCCTATTGTTTGCAGGAAATAGCGGAAGTAACCGCCACACATGCACCCACCGTCCTGCACGTCGCATGTTCCATACGTGATGTGCACACACAACGTGAGATGTACAGGCCACGGACATGCGCGTGTGGCAGCGGGCGCATGTGCAGCAGTTACTTCTGCTATTTCCTGCAAACAACGGGGCAGGGGCGGCAGGGAGGAACGCTGTCACCCCAAAAGCTTTGCAAAAAACTGGAGCGCTGGAGGGGGGAAAGCAGCGGGAGGGGTAAGTACAAGCCCCCCACCCTTAAAGCGAGACCCCCCTCGGCACCAAACCGCGCCTCCATGCACTTCCCTACCAAACACCAGGGGAAACTATAAGGCAACTGATGGATGCTTCTCCTTTAGTGCTGCTGTTCTCCCTGCAGATGGTGGCAATGGAGGAGGAGGAGGAGGAGGAATAATGTTTGCTGCTGCCTGGAAAGCCTCCCTCACTGGGCGGCAGCAGCAACTGACACTCCGCATTTTTTTAAGTTGTCCATCGCCCTGCCTCTCTGGGGCAGGAGGTGGGGGTAGGGCTTACAAGCTCTAAAATGATGCAGCTGAGTTGAGTGTCAGCTGCTTGCCAGTGCCCACCACAGCCTGGGGCATTTTCAGACAGCAGGCTTTACCGTGAATTTACTGCTAGTCTTTATTGTGAGTTTGAAGTTGCCCCCCAAAAACTGACACAAAAGGTGGATTTTTAAACCCTGGATATAAATCAGGCTACACTCTACTGTGCAATGAAAAACCCAAATCATGTGTGAAGTGCTCTCTGATAGCTCGCAGGGACTTCTGGGTTAGGGTGTCAATGCATCCCCTCCACTCTGGAGGAGATGCAAACGAAGAACTAAAAGCTGGGTGTGAAAAACCTCCTGGAAAACCAGGACAAAATGGGAGGCTGACCGGACAAATGTGGGCAGCAGCACCGAATGCTCCAGGAGCTAGCTGGCCCTCCAATGGATGTGGGTCCTTGGGCCCAGGCCCAACTGCTCCTGCTTGCAAAACCCAGTCTTGGGTTTGCTTTCTCTCACCTTGACTCTCAGAGCATGTTAGAAACAGAAGGCAGACAACAACTCATTGGGGCATGCAGATGCACCTGGGAGTGGACATGGGCTTTTCTGCCTCCCTGCTCTCCCCACTACTGTTCCTTTAATGACACCCATACAGCCTCTGAAATGAATTCCGAGTGCCTTCCCCCCCCCCCCCGCATGATTCAGGCGAATAATCTGTTTTGTTTTTATTTTCAAGCATCTTACGGATTTCTCTGGTCACCTGCTTATTTTAGTGGAAGGCTAGAATAGGGAGAGGAGAGCTGGTCTGGTGGTAGCAAGCATGACTTGTCCCCTTAGCTAAGAAGGGTCCACCCTGGTTGCATATGAATGGGAGACTAGAAGTATGGGCACTGTAAGATATTCCCCTCAGGAGACGGAGCTGCTCTGGGAAGAGCATCTAGGCTCCAAGTTCCCTCCCTGGAAGCATCTCCAAGATAGGGCTGAGAGAAGCTCCTGCCTCTAACCTTGGAGAAGCCACTGCCAGTCTGTGTAGACAATACTGAGCTAGATGGACCTATAGTCTGACTCAGTATATGGCAGCTTCCGATGTTCTATGCTATACACATTAAAAACTGTGCCAAGAGAGGAAGATGTCTTAGTGACTGACACAAGAGGCAGCAAATGTGGTTTCTGTTGAAAACCAGAAGAGGTTAAACTCCAACTAGAACCCCTGCTAACTTGGCAAAGAGGCACCTTTTAATGTGATGATTCTCTTTATTTAGTAGGGAGAGAGTAACTGGCCCTGTCCACCCTCCAGCACAGTACTTCCAGTGACTGTTGCTGGTGACTATCTTATGTTTCTTTTTAGATTGTGAGCCCTTCGGGGGCAGGGTTCCATCTTATTTGTTTGTTATATCTTTGTGTAAACTGCCCTGAGCCATTTTTGGAAGGGCGGTATAGAAATCGAATGAATGAATGCATGAATGAATGAATGGTGGAGGCTCTCCATGTGCACCAAATGTGGCAAGTAGTTCCCCAGTTACCTAGCCACTAAAATTATATGCTTCTATATGCAGAAGTATAATTATATACTTCTATTACTTACCCCTTCCCTACCTGAGATTAACATTGGTAGAGGAAGAAGAAATGCTTTGGGGGAGGGCACAAGTAAGAATTCCCAGGGTTGTCAATTCTTAAAGGACAAGGCTCCTGGGCTTTTAAATACTTGCATGGGAGGGCGAACCAACACATGTTGCTGCAACAGCAGACTAAGGGGAAAAGCAGCACTTGACATAGATAGAACTAACCATTAAAGCCAAGAAGTCCCAATTTCAGATCTCGATTGCATAGAGGGCAAAACTTCTGTGTCTTTAATCTCTCTTCTACATGAGAGATTAAAGACACATAAGTTTTGCCCTCTATGCAATCGAGATCTGAAATTGGGACTTCTTGGCTTTAATGGTTAGTTCTATCTATGTCACATAAAGTACTTTGTAATTTTATGGTTTGTTAAATTTTCTTCTCCATTTTCATTTTAAAAGTCTCCATTTTGCACTTTGAGAGTGGTGAATGGGGAGATGTTAAACTGAGGGGCGAGGGGAGAGACCATGTGTGAATCATTTGCTGTAGTGTGTGGAATTTTTCTAACTGATATTACCTTTGCTGCAAATTGGGATGCTTTTTTAAAAATAAAAGCTGGTTTAAAAGGTCTCTCCCCTCGCCCCTCAGTTTAACATGGTCTCTCCCCTCGTCCCTCAGTTTAACATCTCCCCATTCACCACTCTCAAAGTGCAAAATGGAGACTTTTAAAATTCAAGGAAATTTATTTGAAGGAATAAATGAAAATTCAAGGCTCTTTATCTGAAGAATAAGGCTCCCTGAAGGGAGATGAGTTCACCACCAGATAACCCCATCATGTTGTCCCATCAAGAGCCATCCCATCAAGTTTGCATAGGCGTGGGCCAGGTGGCTGAAAGCATGTGGCCCACAGAAAGCTTTCTCTCTCCTGAAATTCCAGCATGCCGTAAGTAGCAAATCTCCTATTCTCAGTAAAAATAATAATAACCCCCTGTATTAATTTAAAATTGTCACTTTTGCAGTCTGCATCCTTAAGGATTTATTTATTTATTTATTTATTTGGCTTTATAATGCAAAGTCATTCTATGCATGCCTGCTTAGAAGTAAGTAGCATCAGTATCAATTAGATTTTCTCCCTAGTAAGTCTGTATAGGATTGCAACCTTAACTGTAAAGCTCAGTGCATTTTTTTGGTCTTATTGCTGCTTTTAATATCTCAGACTTAGTGTAGTCTTCATCTATTTCTATAGATGTTGTTGTGTGTGTGTGTGTGTGTGTTTAATTTTGCTTTAGTCCACCATGAATTCTCTTTGCCCCCAACCCCTGCCCCTTTTCCAGGCAGTTCTAATCACCTTCACCAATAAAATAGCATATTTATTTAGCAATAAATAGCATATTCAGGCTTTGGGGGATTGAGTGGGGTGGTAGTTTGCACACAGCTAATTAGACAAGATTAAAAACGGAACCTGTATATTTGAAAGTGTTGGGATATAAAGTCTGGGTCTCAGGTAAAGAGAGCTTCCCCAAACCTGTGTTGGATTTATTCCCTCCCAGAGGCGTAACTAGGGAAAACGGCGCCCAGGGCAAGCACTGAAATTGCGCCCCCCGCCCCCCCCCAACATACATCTGACTGTCACGTAATCTACTCTTCCACCAGTGCCTGCCTATGCTCACATTCTGCCTGGTACAGAAAGTGATCCTCTATAAACACAAACTCAGCTATCTGGCCTCAAGCCACACCCCTGTGATTAGGGCTATTACAAAATATCTGTGTATTCAGGAGGCCATGCAATTTTGAAGGTACACCATAAATTCAAATATTAATTTATCTGAAAGTTATGCTTGTTAATCTGTTTGAGCAACAATTAGAAGCCACTGTTGCTAAAAGAGATTTGAATGTGTTTTTATTTTAACTTTTTATATTATTCATTAGATAGCACTCTACGTGTAGGTATTTCTTCATAGTAGTCACTTAGTGCTTCCTCCATTTGTATGCCTTTCACTAAGTGACAGTGTAATGAGAAAAGCTACAGTAAGTGAAAGTAGGAGGCAGGTATAGGAGTAGTATTGGGAGTCATTGTAAATTCTTCTTGGAGAAGGCGCTGCCAGTCTGTGAAGACAATAGTGAGCTAGATAGACCAATGGTCTGACTCAGTATATGGCAGCTTCCTATGTTCCTATGTTCTTTTTAAGGTAGCCAGATATCTGGATGACAGCAGTATTCCATTAAATTTCATGGCAATTACTGTCTTTCATAAACACAGTGTTGGTAGCACTAAATCCCTACTCACTGCCATACAATCACTGCAAAGAGTAACCCTGTACTCTTTATGAATACTTCAGCCTGTGTTTAAAGCAACAAAATCACTTTCTGGGAAAATGCACCTAGCAGCAATCAGTACACATCATATTAAAACCAAGATATACTGAGCAGCACCTTCATAATTTTTAGTGACACATTTTGGGTTATAGTGGATAGATTGCAGGTTTGTATGCGTATTAACTTGTGCCAGTTATGGCTAAAGAACAATCTTAAAGCCCCACAATAACTAAACCACAAAGAGACATTTGTTAATACAGGTCACATACCACTTTGTTTCCATATGTAGTTGCTTGAATATATCAATGACAAGGACACTGATATAGTAAAATAATATGAAGCCTTATAGTAAAATGATATATTTAGCTCTTATTAACTATAGTTAATGGTGGGCTATGAACTGAAGCCCTCATAAACATTGCCACCACCCCCCTTACTCCACAGTCTTACCACACTCAGCTAAGCCAGTGGAATAAACATCTATCTTCTGCCCACGGAAAGCAAGACAAGTGTTATTTTTTTAATACTTTCCAAGCATTTAAGTTCCAGAACATGCAAGCCAGTAAAGTTTGGAGTGCTCCCTCTAGATTTATTCGAGTTTCTAAGTGCTTTTACAAATCACTGGCTGAGCTTATTTTAACCATTGCTCATGAGGTCTTAGCCCTGGTGCCTGTTTTTCATGGCAAAGCTCAGCCAAGAACAAATGAAATTAAACAGAATGCCTTGGAGCATACACAGAGTGCATTTGATCTGGAACTCAAAAATGTGTAATGCTCCCTTCCTTCTGTCCTTTACGAAGCTTCTGAAAACGTATCTATTTTGCCAGGCTTTTTATTTTTAGTGTGGGGGTGGGTGGGTTGTGTTGGGTTTTTTTGTTTGTTTATGGCTGCTCCAACAAATGCAAGCACGGTTCTGCAGCAGGCAGGCTCCCTGCTTCTGCCCCCTTTCCCGCCTTTTCGCAGAAGATTTGGGAATCTAGACAGCGGGGAGCGGGTAGGTTGCTCCCTCCGCCAGCCCCTGTGCGGAATACATAGGGGCGCCGCCAGGGCTCCCTTACTTACTGCTCCTGGACTGGGCTTTGCCTCCGAGCGAGCAGCTTCTCTCTCCTGCCTCCAGCTGGAGGGCTCTCAGCGTTCCCGCCGCCTTGTCTTGTCTCCCGACGCGCCCAGGCAACCCTCACTTCCGGCTTCCATGCGACTTCCCCCCACATACAGAGTGGCTGCATTCTGCCACTCTGTATGCAGGGGGGAGTCGCATGGAAGCCGGAAGTGATGCAATAATCACTTCCGGCTTCCATGCGACTTTCCCCCACATACAGAGTGGCTGCATTCTGCCACTCTGTATGCGGGGGGGGAAGTCGCATGGAAGCCGGAAGTGAGGGTTGCCTGGGCGCCGCGGCGCGTTTTTTGCATTTTTAAAAATTTGGGATCGGCAGGGGTCATGGCAGCGCCCCCCACGTGACCAGCAAAGATGGCGCCGGGGGCACGTGCCCCCCCTGCCCCCCCTATCGTTACGCCTTTGTTCCCTCCCCCGTTTCAATTTCCGGCCTGCAGTTGTTGTTTTTTACCCAGGCTTTTACATGCTTGTTTCCATTGCTGATGCTCTGTATCTTTTACGGTTATATTGTGCTTGTTTTTCTTTTTTAATCAGATCAGTATTTTTATATTCTAGTTAATATTTTAATTGTGTAATTTTTGTAGTCTTGTTTTAACTTTTTGGGTGAACTATCTTGAGATTATTTTAATGAAAGGTTGTATAGAAATTTAACAAATAAATAATTTTTGATTTTGCCAGTTTAAATTTTAGGCATGTGGGTTTCAAACGTTTTCTTAAACTGCTGTGAGGCCATGTTTTATCTTCTAGTTTCAGCATGAGCTGTTGTGGATCAGCAATCCCATACATCAGATGCCTGTGATGCTGCAGATTCTGGTCCACAAAAGTTTTATGATGAATATGTTGGTTTGAAGGAGTGACTAATTCTTTAGGGCAAAAGAGAGAACTCCACAGAGTGGAGCAGAGTAGCCTGCTACATATTGTTTCTCTGTAGAAACAGCCATTTGTAGAAAAAAGCCATGTGTTGGTGCATCCATGTCCGTACTACACACAGCTAATTAGACAAGGTTAAAAACTGAACCTGCATATTTGAAAGTGTTGGGATATAAAGTCTGGGCCACGGAATGCTCAGGTAAAGAGAGCTTCCCAGCGCTGTGTTGGATTTATTTTTCATCCCATAGCTTCAATTTCAGGCCTGCAATTTTTATTTTACCCTGGCTTTTATATGTTTGTCTCCATTGCTGCTGCTTTGTATCTTTTTCTGTTAGAGTGTGCTTGTTTTTCTTTTTAATCTTTTAATCAGATCTGTATTTTTATATTCTAGTTAATATTTTAATTGTGTAATTTTTGTAATCTTTTTTTAACCTTTGTGTGAACCGCCTTGAGATTGGTTTTAATGAAAGGTGGTATAGAAAATGTAACAAATAAATAATTTTTGATTTTGCTAGTTTAAAATTTTTAGGCATGTGGGTTTCAAATGTTTCCCCCAAACTGTTGAGGGGCCATGTTTTATCTTCTAGTTTCAGCATGAGCTGTTGTGGATCAGCAATCCCATACATCAGATGCCTGTGATGCTGCAGATTCTGGTCCACAAAAGTTTTATGATGAATATGTTGGTTTGAAGGAGTGACTAATTCTTTAGGGCAAAAGAGAGAACTCCACAGAGTGGAGCAGAGTAGCCTGCTACATATTGTTTCTCTGTAGAAACAGCCATTTGCAGAAAAAAAGCCATGTGTTAGTCCGCCTGCCACATGGCTGTACTATAGCTTCCTATTCTGGAGGAGCAGAGTTTTAGGGTGATGTTCTGTGACTATTAGGTATGCTAAGCCATACCTGCACACCGCTCCCTTGGGGGGGGGGCTTACAGTAAGTGATAGTTATCCGCACCTTGAGGAAATAACGGGTTTATTTTAATGGAAAATTACTACTTTACACTGAGCATTTAGCAACCACATTGAAATTGTTACTTTGTTTTTTCAGATGTGAGCACAATCTACCCATGGGCTTGGACAACCCTAAACTATGATATGGAAATGTGCCTTCTCAAGTACATACACCAGAGGCGTAACTATAGGGGGGGCAGGGGGGGCACGTGCCCCGGGCGCCATCTTTTCTGGTCACGTGGGGGGCGCCGCAATGACCAATTTTTTTTAATTTTTTTTAAATTTTTTGTTAATACAAATGTTTCCTGCTCAGTGCAGCAGCGCTGCAGCAGTCAAGGGAGCGCGTCGGTGCCCCCTTCCCCACGAGCGGTCCCTTCCGCGCCACCTGCGCCCCCCCATTGCTTTGCTGGCGCCTGGCGGCCAGTCAGTAGCCTGGCTTGGCGGCGGCAGCGGGCGCTTGTGAGAAAAAACCTAAGTATAATGAAGTATGTTGGGGGAGCGGTGGGGGGGGGGGCGCGGTGGGGGGGGGGCGCCATTTCAGTGCTTGCCCCGGGCGTCGTTTTCCCTAGTTACGCCTCTGACATACACTACTGTGTCTGACACTCTATGTAGAATATCATATTCTTTATACTTTACAACTCTGTATTCATTTGTGTTCTTTATGTTGTATGTGTAACTTTACATGAAACTTTGCCCTTTGTGTTACTCATTCATTACTTTCTCCAGTAAGTGTGGTGTCAGAAAAGACATATAATAACTCTGACTGCCCTGTGTTTAAGAGCTAGCTTGTTCTTTTGCCTGGTTCTTAAGTATTTTTACAAAGCCTCTAGTTCTGCATCCAAGTGAACAGGTTCTAGTTTTAAAAGCCGTGTGTAGAACATAGATTTCTAAAATCTGTGTTCCACCAATGTTTGAAAACCCAAGGTTTTTAAGATGACTTTTAGAAAGTTATTAATAAATAGAATTTTTCCACATGCGCAATGGATAGCATAGGGTATTTGTACAAAAACACAACCCATGGTTGTGTGTTCGTGTCTCACCTGGGGGGCACTAGTTTTAAAACATTCAGAATTTTTTTTAAAAAAACTTGGTGTTTTTAGCAACCCTTTAAAAAATGCATACTTTTAAAGAGGGTGTAGTTTTGATAGTTGACTTTCAATTCGAAACTTTAAAAATTGTGGTTTTAGTCTGGCCTTTTAACTTGTTTAGTTTAATTTGTTTAACTTTATGAGACTTATTTTACATTGTAGCTGTTTTATTAATGTTCTTGTTCGCCTGCGGCTTCCGCCAACTCTTCTGGCGGCTGTTTGGGGCTTCTCCGATGCAGTCCCTGGACTTGCTCCCTGTTGAAATGCTCCCTGTTGAAATAAGAGCCTCTGATACACCCCGAGCAGTAGAGTACTGCCGGGGTGGGGGTATACTGTACATATCTTAATAAAATAAATTACAACCACCTTGTCGGGGGGAGTAGTGCAGGGGTGGGGGTATACACATCTTAATAAATAAATTACAACCACCTTGTGGGGCGGGCTGTCGTATAGTTTTCTAACTTTATCATGTTCTTGTTTTTTAGAACTGGCTGATGAGGAGCCAGGCAATGCTGACGCTACACCAAAGCTGATGGTGTGTGGGAAAGACCTTGATGAATGGCTGTGGGTGATGGCTAGTTTTCTTTATGTCCTTAACAATGTTGCTGTGCAGATTTTTGAACAAGCCAGAAGAAAGAAGATTACCAGAAGACAGTCCTGAAACTCTATAATGATCTGTCTGAGGCCTTCAAGTTTCAGAAATTAACAAAAATGAGTACATGTATTCCTGTGCCACCACACGTTGGGAGGGGTGGGGTGGGGTGGGGACATGCACACGCGTAGGGGCCCAAAAGCAGAGGGAACACATTTAGCAACCAGCAAGGAGGGCATAGGAATGCTTCTGATTCTTCAGATGAATTTGAACCATCTGAGGAGTCACCTAGTGGCCCCGGTCCTCAGAATGCTTTTACTGAACAGTGTGAAACCCAGAATGGGTCCTCTCTAAGTGAGGCTTCTGATGTTGGCCCGAATGCCACCCCCAAAGAGCGGGCTACCCACAGCGGAGCTTCTCGAGGAGGCTTGGCGTTCGATGTTGGACCTGCGGCGGGTTCCCAACAGTTCTCTTCTGAAGAAGCAGCAGGCATTTCTGAAGAACACCCACCCCTGTTCGGGGGCGGGGGGTTATCTGTTTTAACAGTACACACATACACACCCGCTATGTGGGCAGCGTATCCCAACCGGCCCCAGTCCCCAGGAAGATCCCGGGGGCCTTGCTAATTGGGTAGTAAAGGCCCCAACCTGTGTTCTTGCTAGCTTTACAGGTGAGGGTAATGTAAAGTTACCTGTCACCCTTTTATAACGGTTCCAGGGATGCGGGGGGGGGGGGGGACAAAGTGGGCACCGTCCACCTGCAGATGGCCTGTTACCCACCTAATTATAAGTTGCAGGCATCATTTTGAATTCAGTAACATATGCACTCCTCTGTCTCTCAACTTTACTACTCCAGGATCTGCAGTTTGTGTGGCTATGGTGGGGGTCCAGCTTTTGCTGGGAGCTTTTCTCTTTTCGTTTCCTTTTCCTCATCTTCTAAAATTTCACTAGCAAATCTTAGTAACACTCAGAAATCTAGAAAAGCCTGTTGCAAGCTTCCTCAGCTCTCCTCTCGAGAGGGTGGTTTAAAAAATAATAATGATATTTTAACTGAAATTACCCCTTGGATAATTTCAAACCTATCCTGTCTGAAATGGGTCTTTAAAACAGAAATACTTGTTTTTAATTTTTAAGAAATCTGACATTCTTGCCTTCTATTTATGAGCCAACCTAACAGGTATAGCTTAGAAACCAGGCAAGTCCAAAATATTTAAGTAGCTGCACCTCTCTCTATAGTCCTTAATTATTCTAAGGGGTTTTGTGTGTGTGTGTGTGTTTTGCTGTTGGCGGGTTATTTTGGGTTTTTTTTAAACTTTGGTGACTGTAGTAGTATTGAAAGGAGAGATCTTCAGCATAAATTCTCTCTCAGGGCTGTGATCTATATGCCTTAATTTTTCAAAACTGATAAAGTAAATGTTGCATAGAATTGCAGCTGGGGTTGATAGAAAACAATGATTTTTTTTAAAAAAAATCAGATTTTAAAATTTAAATTGGATTTTTTTCCTTAAACCTATTTATTTATTTAAAGAACATAGGTCAAAGATATCATGAACAAGAGTATTAATAATAACTCCTAATTATATTCTGTGAACTTGTTGGTCCATTCACACATTATGTTCAACAATTGTACAATGAGTGTATGCACAGGTACAAATCTGTGCACACGTACAGTCATTCATATGTTACACAGGTACAGCATTATACTTCCTATCTGTACCATGCACTTGAAGGGCCTGTATCCCTGTTTAAATTTTAAAATGAACCCAGGTACAGTAATTCACACCAACTTGTGTACACCTCCACAGAACAGTGTCTGAATCGGGATAAAGAAGGCCTAGGAGATCTGGGGAGGTTGGAATAGATCTGGGCAAGCAACAGGAACATGGAGGAAACCTTTTCCAGCTGTATCCTCCATTTTAGAAGGGAAACACCTATCAGGGTTTCACGCTTAAAAGAGACCTCACTTGGGAGTATTTTAATCAAGTTTCTGTACATGTGGGTAAGTCAAGCATGTGTGCAAAAATGCAAAGAGTGCAACAAAGAAATGCAAGGTCTGGTTGCCCAAATGAAACAGCATTATGATCTCTGAATACGTATTACATCTCTCAATACGTACTAAGGTTACATTAGACAACAAGAATTTTACTTTTACTAGGAAATGGTGCTTTAAATTGAGATTTAAATCATTAAAACGAAGTTCTGTGAAGTGATTTAAATCATAGCAGCCCAGATTGCAACCATTCTATACAGTTTCTAACTCAAAGCCTTAATGAACCCATGAGGGCTTACTCCCAGGTAACCCTTGTGTGCTTAGCTTTGCAACCAAAGGATATATATCCCAGAAATGTTGTGTGTGTGTGTGTGTGTGTGTGTGTGTGAGAGAGAGAGAGAGAGAGAGAGAGAGATGTCTTGCTTTTAAAAAATGTGTGCATGTGTGTATTTGTGAGAAGAAAGGAAATTAGGGGACTTTTGGTGGAAACTTCTCATCATCAGAACTTGTACTAATAGAATGCTTTCTCAGGCTAGGGATTTACAATTGTTTCTTGTACAATATCCTCCAAGGATCTCTCTGGGGAACCCATGATCGCTCAAACCGTGGGTCTGCAAAAACAAAGTGGCTCAGAGAGAAATGGTGTATTCCTACTGAATCAGGATGGCCAGGCGTGTTCGTAGAGGGCTCACTTGACTCCGTTTCACCCAATAAAGTTACACAAAATGGCCGCCCGACCATTATCATGCCTGCGCACCCGGGCCTTTCCGGACCCTGAAACCTGTTCCTATTGGTCCAGGGTGGCTAGGCGTGTTCGTAGAGGGGTCACATGTCCACCTTCGGACATGTCTGGGCATATTCTGGGGTAGGGGTGGTAGGGCAGGTGCCAGACTTCCGGGGTGAGGGTGTACCCCTACTTCTGACCCTTCCCTGCCACGTGGGGCCTCCTCTGGGCCATTTCACCCAATAAAGTTACACAAAATGGCCGCCCGACCATTATCACACCCGCTCACTCGGGCCTCTCTGGAGCCTGAAACCTGTTCCTATTGGTCCAGGGTGGCTAGGCGTGTTTGTAGAGGGGTCACATGCCCATCTTCGGACATGTCTGGACATATTCTGGGGTAGCCGTGTTAGGGTAGGTGCCAGACTTCCGGGGATAAGGGCGTCCCCCACTTCTGACCCTTTCCGGTCACGTGGGGGTCTCCTCAGCCCCTTCTGATGACGTATTTCCGGTGACGTACGCGCATTTTGACAGCTGCATGCCCCCGCCCCCGTGACCTCACTGTGACGTCATCCTCTAGCCATGTGCTTTTGTTTGTAAACAAAAGCACATGGTTTTTGACAGCAGGTATGCCCCTATACTACTGTGGTGATTTGGTTATAGGTACATATGTGCATGATTCTGAAGCAGAATCAGATCGACCTTGAACTGGGACCTGCCCTCCTGAAAGGGGGCCAATCAGAGTTCAAACTGGCCTGGTTCGGGATGCATGTAAAGGGGAATCAGGTAAGGATTCCCCTTTGCAAGCAAAGGGGGATCTGTAACAGAGGGAGTTGAAAGAGTGGGCAGGCGAGTGGGCACCTTACATGCAGCAGTGGTGGGATTGCGCTCCCATCAGTGTGGGCCAGCGGGGGCACAGTTCCAGGCTCCACGCATGTGCAGAGGCCATTTGCATTACCTCCATGCTGATGGGTGGGGGGAGCACCTGCGGGGCCTAGAGGAGCTGCCGCTGTCACAGGTAAGGTACCCTCTCGCCTGCCTGCCCTTTCAACCCTCTTTTAATTTATAGGGATCCCCCTTTGCTTGTAAAGGGGAATACTTACCAGATACCCTTTTACAAGCATCCCGAACCGAGTTGAACCGGGCTGAACTGGTTTGAGTGCACAAACCGAACCACCAGCCAGTTCTAAAAAATGGGATTGTGGAGCAGTGGTTTGGTTCAAACTCAGTTTGAATTTGAATCGAACCACCCAGAACAGTTCCGTGCACAGCCTACCTGGGACTGTGGAGAACTCTGCCCTTATTCAGCCCAAGGCCAGAACCTTTCTTTATTCTGAAACACCCATTTTGAGTCTTTCCTGTTTTACGTAACAGACTACTGGCAATCAGGTAAACTCTATATGTTTCCTGTTTTGGACAAAACGCCAAATGGTGTTAATAAGTAATTGCTCAGGCAAATAAGGCTCCCATTATCCAGAACCATCATCAAGTAAATAGCTTCTATGATTTGGGCAAGCTTGCCTATCAGAGTGTAATGGTTAAGTCTTTGACTTCAAAATCCCAGAGTTGTTCCTCAGTATCCAGCCCGGATGGTGGTGGATATATAGAGTGGTACATTCTTAATTAACACCTCCCTCTCTGCACTCTAGTTGCCAGACTGGAAAAACACAAATCTTTTCTTATAAAAGCTAAGAGTGTTTTTGTCCAGGGGGCAGGAGGCGGTCCTAGTTGTTCATTTATGGCTTTCTACTCCATGGGCTTCCTTAATGGACTCTTGTTGGAGTCTTGTTGGGCTGCATGCTCTGAGGCACGTGCAGAGTTCCTTCCAATCATGCTGAAAGGTTAGTTTTAAACTTCATCTTCACTAAGAAGTTCAGCCTTCTAACCTAAAAGCATCATGATGAAAGTCAGGATGAAGGCAACTTGCTTGGTTTTTGAACATCTGTTTTTATACTTTTAATAATCGCCTGTGAACAGTCCCTTAGTTTTGATTTTTAATTCATGTTTTATCAGAAAGCTGACTGTGCTGAGTTAAATACTGAGGCGCTTCACATGATCGGTGTGAAGCGCTGGAGCGGGTTCTGCGGGGAGAGCGGGCTTAGCCTGCTCTCCCCGCAGATGAGCAAGAGGCAGCCCTGGGTGGCCAGATCAGCCACCCAACGACTGCCAGCTCCGCCACGGAGCCAGCGGGGGCTCTGCGGGCCATGCAGCCCCCAGAAGTTCCAGGATGCCCCGCACAAGTGCAAGTGCTTGCAGCCTCCCAGCCGGGGGTCTAGTCATGTGTCGCCGCGTGCTGTGGGCAACACACGAGCAAAAAGATGAGGTTAACTGAGTGCTTGCTCCGTTAACCTCATCTAAGGGAGGGGTAATTAGGCGGGCTAGCCGCCTTGGGAACCTGCGAGCCCGGTGGTTCCCACGACCCCTGGAAAGTGGGCTAAGATCCCTTAGCCCGCCTTTCAGTAATCGTGAGAATAGCTTCATTGTGTTGTGCCTCTCCCACATTACTGCTCAGACCCAGGCTGAAGAGGCTCTGGGATATTTTAAAACATTTTTGAGGTCACCCCTTTCTTGAGCTAAAAAAAGGGAAAGTCTGTATTAACACACTAAACCCCTAATATTGGAGAGCCCAGTCATGTTTTTCAGGCATTCAGCCTGCCTGCTCAGCCCAAAAGGCTGATGATGGCAGCGAAACCCATTTAAGCAAGGAAGTTGGGGGTGCCCAGCTGAGTTTTGACCAGGCCCCCCTTCTATCATGACAGGGACTGTGACACTGACTGTCTGAATCTTCTGTACATGTTATGTGTCTTCACCTAATATGCCATATCAGACCCCAGCCCACTAGACCAATGGGATTCCTAGCACGGCATGCTGCAAGCACAGCTCTCCTGAGAACCAGGGACAAGGTTAATAGGTAGAGGTACCTATCAAGCCACATGGCTCTGCTTGATGGCTGAACCAGCAGTCAATGTGGGGGTGGGTGGGGGACACTGTTCCCTCTAAGGTGTGCGCTCACACATTTTCTGATGGCCACTCAGTTCATTTTAGATCGCACTCAGGTTGAATCAGGAAGGCCCCACTCTGAATACAAGTGTGCACACGCTGCCTTGATACTGCCACCCAGAACAAAACCCATTCCATACACAGATGAAAAAAATTAGAGAGAACACTGGTGGGGGGACCCAAACAATAGCTGGGTCTAGGCAGGGGCCAATTGTGGCAATGTTTAGTATTCACAAGGCACTGAACTCTACCCACCAGATTAAGCCCTTGCCTCAGGAAGAGGGCTCTACTGAACACTGAAGTCCACCACAGGAGTCAACTACAACTGTAAGTAGGATACAGAAACCATCAGGGCCAGTGTTCTCTGTAACAGGGATTTCCAGGTATTGTTGACTACAACTTCCAGCATTCCCAGCTGCAGTGGTTTTTAGCTGGGGATTATGGGAGTTGTAGTCAACATCTGGGAATCCCTGTCATAGCATACATTGACCAGGACCTGTGCACTGGCTGGATCAGACCCTGGGCCCAAGGCAATGCCTCCACTAATTACCAAGTTTTGGAAGGGACTAAGAGTCCAGACCATGGGACAAGGTCATGTTGGGCTTGACTTCTGATCAGATCAGAATAGTACCCAAAGCTCCAATATAGGAATATATTATACAGAAATTAATGCCTTGGAACCAATATGAGAGAACCACCTTTGGATTCAGTTGTAAACAGTGTCCAAGATCTGATGCATGACACAAATTCTTGTCGAATGGCCCTTTTCCAGCTATCTAAAATACACAGAGATCCAAATGGCCGTTATATTTTTGCAGTGGGCTCCAGGATACCTTAATACTTATAGAGATCCTGCATGGGACAAATCTTGCCAACAAAAACATATCCAAAATATATCTAAAGCTCTATTAGCATTATGTTGGAAAAATTCAATTTGATACATGGAGGACAACTCATCCAACACAGAGATAGTACATTTATTTTTCTGCTAGACATATATAATGATCTCCAGCATTACTTGTGGGATGCCCTAACAGGTAAAAAGACTTGCTCAGACCATAATTGGGCATTGTGTCTATTTCAACCACGGGTGAATAACAAAAAGACATTTTATTAGAGATTGAACACCTCTTTATTAAACACGTTTGTCACAGCAAAGCTAGAAAAAAAAGATAAATGTATATTTTGACTTTAATCTAAAAAGTGGCACAACTAAACACTGTATGGGAAGCTTTTAAGGCCACACTAAGAGGTGAATGCATCGAACAAGCTGCACAGATGAATAAAATCAGAAATGCTGAAAGATAAGAGATATTGAAAGTTATTAGAAATTTAGAGCGCCAACATAAACAATATGGAAACAAGAAAATCTATAGTAAACTTCAGAAAGCCAGACATAAACTGGAACTCTTGGATACCTATAAAATCCAGAAACAGCTAGTATACACCCAGCAGAACTATCATGAAAAAGGAGTACATGCCAGTACGTTTTAGCAAAGCAAGTAAATAGTAAAATTCAGTCCCGGGCTGTCAAAACACATCTCAATCCCATAAAAGATTGTCAAACCTGGAAGGCATCTTGCTAGAATTTGTCAATTATTATCAAAACTAGTATTTTTAAGCCCGCTAAAATAACGGGCGCTAGTACCTTTTTTGTTGTTGTTGTTTCCTTTATTCCTTCTCCCTCTCTCTTTCGCCCTCCTTTCCTTTTTTCTTTTTCTTTCTCTCTCTCTTTCACTCCTTCCTTTTATCTCCCTCTTCCTCCGTTTCCTTTCCTTCCTTTCTTCTCTCTCCCTCTCCCTCTCTCTCTTTTCCTTCCTTTCTTCCACCTCTTCTCACTCCCATCTTTCTGTTTTCTTTCTCGTTTCCTCTTTCCTTTCTTTAACGGGCTTGCTCTTGGGGGCTGGCTGCTCCTCCCTCCCTTCTGTCTTTTTTTTGTCCTCCTCCCTCATTCCTTTCTCCTTTTTCTTTCTTCTTCCTTCCTTCTTTCCTAATTTCCCTCCCTCTCTCCTTGTTTCTTTTGTCCTTTCCCCTCCCTTCTCTCTCTTTCCTTTCCTTCCTTCTTTCCATCTTTCTATTGTCCTGTCTCCCTCCCTCACTCCTTCCTCTCTCTCTCTCTCTCTCTCTCTCTCTCTCTGCCTTCCTCCCTCAGTCCCTGGCCCATGTTAGCTAGTAGACCTTTGGTTCCGCCTATTTCCGCTTACTCTGGCTGCACCGTGTCCTCCTCCTTTTGGCTGGGCCCAGTGCCTTCTCTGGTCTGGAGTGGGGTTCTTTTTCTGATTGTTTTCCCCTACTCTCTCTCCCTGTCTTTTGACCCACAATTGTGTATTTGTTTTCCTTCCTCCCACTCCACCCTCTTGTTCTCTACCCTTCCCTCTCCCGCACTCTCTTCTTTCCTTTCCCCTCTCCCTTGGCCCTCTGTCTCTTTTTTCCCCTCTGTCCCGCTTTCTTTTGCCCTTCCTTCTCCCTTATTTAGTTTTTTCTTACTAATGAGGCAACTTTTAGAGCATATTTCTTGTTTAAATACTCTTTTTTATTTTTGCAACTCAGTATTAAACTTAACTTACTCATTTTAATCATTTTTTGGTTTCCCCCCCAACCCTCATAGTATTTCTTTATACACCACATTCTTTGTGAAAATTCTATCTGAGTTTCCTAATAGTCTTCCTTGTTCTGGGCCTTCTAGCACCTTGACCACGACATCTGTAAAACTTCTGACTCTTGATAATGCCACATATAACTGTCTGTGGCTGAATACTGTCTCAGGCAAATAGATCCCTACCTTTTCTAGGGTCTGACCCTGTGATTTATTTATTGTCATTGCAAAAGCTAATTTTATCGGGAATTGTCGCCTTCTCAAGGTAAATGGTAAATCAGTGCAGGATGGTGCCAAATCAATTCGGGGGATGAAGACCATGTCTCCCTGTGCCGATCCTGTAATCATTTGAGCAATGATGAGATTTTTTTCCAGGTTTTTTACGGTGAGGCGGGTGCCAATGCATAATCCTTTCTTGGTGTTTAGATTTCTCAGGAGCATAATTATTGCACCTACTTTCAGGGTGAGATAATGCTTAGGCATTCCTGTTGGTGTTAGGTCATTGAGGAACTCAGTAGGGTAGTTTTTTGAATCCTCTTCGGTGGAGTCTTCTATTGTGTCTGCGCTGAGATATGTGACTTCTTCTCCTTCCAAAATGTTGAGCACCTGTTCATTTATGGTGTCAACATCGGAGTTCTTAGGGCAAAGGATGGATCTGTTTGCTATTCTGGGAACATTGTCAACAGGAATGTTGTCTCAGAAAATATCTTTGACGATATCCCCTGTGCATAATATTCTGGCTGGGATTTCAATGATGTCTTCTGGAAGTCCTTCTTCTGGAAGCTGACTCATAATATAATTGAAAATGCCTGACTTGCGTCTATATTATGAGTCAGCTCTTCTAGCACAGGTACCTAAACTTCTCTCATCACATAACTCACAACCCTGGGCAAACACTGAGAATCAGAACTGTTTTCCACACAACGTGGAAGACGTTCTGTGGCAAGACTTGAAGGGTAGTAGACCATTATCTACATTAGACAATCTTTATCAACGCATCACCTTACAAATCTGGCATAAATGGAGATATCAACATGCTCCCCCTCCTTCCCCAATAGCCACCATTTTTGGCCAATGCTCTTTCCCACCTGCAAGTCTTTCAAATCTGGAAAAAGGCTGGGTTCACTAAACACTACAAGACTTGCAAATATCACACCTCAGCATCAAACTCATGGATAATGAAATCAAACTGACCTAAGACCTTTTAATCTATAGTAACTGACTATGCTAACCATAAAGGGCTGTTAGCCCAAAGTAAGGGAAACTGAGGGCACTTTATGCATTTTTGGCTGCCTTGCATCTTAGCTCTGGCTACACCATATAGAAATAATGACGTTTTAGAAAGCAGTCCACCCGGGCCTGGTGGCAAGTGCCTAAGCTTCTGCAAAGTGCTCCTGGATCAGCAGCTGCATGTGGAAGTACAGGCTGTATTTCCATGCCAGATTTTTCACGTTCTAGTGCAGTGTTCTTCATTGCACAGCCTGCGGGCCACTGGCTGCCCAGACAGACCCCAGTGACTGCCCCTGAGGCACCTCTCTCCTCTTGCTTCTAGTCCCCTTGGCCACCACTCTCACACGCACTCGTGCTCCCCTCCTGTATGCGCTCTCTCCCTGCCACCTGCCTCTCTCTCTTTTTCTCTCTCCTCCATCTGCCTCTGCGCGCACTCTCTCCCTCCCCTGGTCGCTGCACATGCTGACTGTCTCTTGCCCCACCACTGCTGCCAGGGCCCTAGCACTCTTACAAGTGCTCTCTCTCACTCCCCTCTTCCTCCTCCTGTGTGCTCGCTCTCTCTCTCTCTGGCCCCACTGCTGCAGCCTCAGCACTTGTGCAGGCTCTCACTCACTCACTCCCCTCCTCCTCCTGTTGCTGGGCATGCTCTGTGTGTGTCTCCCTCTCCCCCGCCCTCCACTGTGGTTGCAGCCACTGCCCTCTGTCTCTCTCGCCACCACTGAACGAGCCCCCAGTCTAAAAATAGTGAAGATCACTGATCTAGTGAGAACATGTCCCTTTTTTTTGACAGATTCACATCTGCAACCATTACTTATGCATATGCAATCCTGAAGCTAGACTATTATAATATGCTCTACCCAAGCACATTTACTCACAAAATATGAGTTTGATCTCAACCAGAAAGACTAGTTTCA
This sequence comes from Hemicordylus capensis, assembly GCF_027244095.1. NCBI lineage: Eukaryota > Metazoa > Chordata > Lepidosauria > Squamata > Cordylidae > Hemicordylus > Hemicordylus capensis. The sequence continues at coordinate 165,364,296 of NC_069658.1, forward strand.
GCTTCCATTAATTAAATTGCATGTAACTCCAGAGATGTGAGCTGTACTATTAGACACCATCTTTGCATTAGAAAAACAATTCAAGTGCTCTTAGCTTTTGTTTGATCCAGTTGGCTTGTTTTGGCTTCACATTTTACTTTTATCAATCGATCAGCATATATCCCAAGGGCTGGGGTATTGCTATCATTGTACAAAAAAGAGAAGAGATCTTCCCACCAATTATCGACCAATAAGCCTTTTGAGCATAATAAGTAAGATCTATGCTAGGCATTTATATGAAAGGTTGCTATATTGGATAGACTCTGATAATATTCTAGTACCAGAACAGGCTGGTTTTAGGCCTGGTTTTTCACCAATTTCTCAGGCCTTGATTCTATAGCATCTAATATCAAAATATATTTCAAAGCCAAAAGGGGCCCTTAATGCTGTGTTTGTTCATCTCAAATCTGCATTTGATTCAGTATCTAGGGAGAAGTTGTGGTCTAAACTTCAAGCATCCACTATCGATTGTCGCTTACTTTTGTTAACATATAAACAAAATAAATATATTATGTGATTGTCTCTGCTGCTGTTCTTTGTACTTTGTATTGCTTTTATGCTTGTGTTTTAAAATTTTTAATCAGATTTGTTTTGTATTTTTAGTTTAATATTTTAATTGTTTCTTTTTCATAATCTTGTTTTTAAATTTTGCTGTAAACTGCCTTGGGATTGTTTTAATTAAAGGTGGTATATAAATTTAACAATAAATAAACAAACAAACATAAATTGCATCAGAACACCTATTTGAAAGTTAGGTGCAATGTGACAGGTTATCTCTCTAAAGACATTCCATCAGAGGCATGAAGTAAGGATGCATTCTGGCTCCACTATTATTTAATTTTTATATAAACTCTATGGTTGCCTCTCTGACTCATTCAGACTTTCATTCCCCAATATTAGCCTCTAATAGTGCTTTTGTATGCAGATGATCCTGTAGTACTATCTCAGACTCCTACTGGACTGAGAAGAGTGCTTAACTCTCTCATTTCCTATTGTAAAGATCATGCTCTGCAGATTATTCTAAAACGCAGATCATGAGGTCTGCTAAGTGCCCCAAACTCTTACGTTGGTCTGTTGATGGGCATAAGCTTGAGCAGGTCAGTTGTTATTACGTATTGTATTTCATTCCACTGTTAGTCATCAAATCCATCCTCTATAATAAAGAGCTAAAGCGTGATCCCGTGTCTTTGCGGCCCGTGTCCTTCTCGGCCGTTCTGGGCATGCGCTCTGCGCATGCCCAGAACGTCCGAGAAAGATACGGCCGCCGAGACATGGGCGGCCATGTTGCCTACGGAGAGGGCAAAAGCGGCAGCGGGGGAACCGGGAGGGCTGAGGCGGCAGCGGGGGAACCGGGAGGGCTGAGGCGGCAGCGGGGGAACCGGGAGGGCTGAGGCGGCAGCGGGGGAACCGGGAGGGCTGAGGCGGCAGCGGGGGAACCGGGAGGGCTGAGGCGGCAGCGGGGGAACCGGGAGGGCTGAGGCGGCAGCGGGGGGGAACTGCGGGGAGAAAAGAGAAGAGAAAAAAGACGGGCCCGCGGGGGGACCGGGAGGGCAGAGACGGCAATGGTGGGAATAAGAAACTGCAGCGGCGGGGAGATGAGAGCGGGGAGAAGAGACTGGCCCGACCGCAGTGGCAGAAACATAATGGCGCCCATGTTGACTCTCGGCGCAAAAGAAAGAGAGGCGGGGACCGGGAAGGGCAGAGGCGACAGCAGCGGAACCAGCTTGAATGAGGAGCAGTGGAGAAGCAGCGGAGACCAGGGGAAGGCAGAGACGGCAGCAGCGGGACCAGCCCTGCCGCAAAAACAAACAATAGCAAACAGAAACCGGCAAGGGCAGATGCGGCAGCGGTGGGACCAGCCCTGCCGCTAATATGAATAAGAAGCGTGGACCGGGGAGGGCAGTGATGGCAGAGGCGGGTGGGTATGTTGCAAGGAACACACACACACACACACACACACACAGTTTGCATTAAGCACTACACCCCCCGCCCGCCAAAACACCCGTAAGACAACAGCAACCCCCCCCAAGCCCAAATCCATACCATAAGACTGAGGAGAATGTCCCAGATCAAACCAGCAGCAGCAAATTCAGTCTGACGGGAGGAGGGAGTGTCCAAAATAACTCTATCCTCTCACCTCTCAACTAAGGCTTTTGTGGAACAGCCCGAAAGAATTAAAGAAAAACGGTGCCTTGAACACAAAAAAACCCAGACGTTTGCACTAAGCACAATACCCCCCGCCCGCCAAAACACCCGTAAGACAACACAAACACAATTAATTAAAATTAAAGCACCCAGCGGAGCAGCAATCCCCCCCAAGCCCAAATCCATACCATAAATAAGCCCATCCTCCTCTATTAGTCTCGAGCGGAAAAACCAGAATCATCATTCACGCATGCGTGGAAAAAAAACGGACCAACGGTAGTTGTCAAGAGTGCCGCAAGCAGAGAAAAGCAGCAGTCTCAGTGCTTTAATTAGTTGCCCTGTTTTTGACAGAGCATTACCTTCAGTCAAATTTAAAACAAAGAGTTAAATAACTTAAGTTAAACAAGAATATAACAGCACATACAACCATTTTATCACACATGTACACTTGAAGTGTGGTAAATATCTTCATACACCTTGAAAAGACAATACCAGCAAACGAAGTATCTGGGTACATGCTCCACCACCAGGCCATGGTCCATACTGCTTCCAGATGCACGGCTCAATTTGCCACAGAGCAGGCACGCTGCACCCAACGCAGGGCCAAGACAGACAATTTGTGCAATTATACATTTTAGATTCCACTGAGGCCACAGAAAAAAGAATGCAAAATAAATCCAACACAAAAATAAAACCTCAACTTATGCAAGCACTAAGTACACTTATGGCAGAAAACAATCCATTTGCAGAAGCCTGCAAAATGCTACACCAGGTAGAAAAAGAGTGTCAAGAGGATGCCAATGAGACAGACGATGCTATTAAGGAAGTGTCCATGACAATAGTGCATGATCGAGAAAATGACCCAAGATGGTATAACGCACCAAAACATAATGAGGTTGCGTTTATTTTCCTCAATAACGATGGAGAACCAACACTGGAAAGAGATCTTCTAATACACTGCAAACCAAGTGCAGGCGATCCAGACCAGAAAAGAACACAAAGGATTAGTGTCCTAGATCCCAATCTAGAGCCAATGGTGTACCCATTGCTATTCCCCTATGGAGAACAAAGCTGGGGAATTGACATACCTTTACAACTCAGACCACAAGCCTTAATAGATTTAACGAAACAGCCACGAGCACCAAGAGTGAGAGGCAGCCAGATGCAGTACTACGGCTACCACCTTTCCATCAGAGACAACTATAACGCCTTCTTAAATGCTGGACGCCTTACGCAACAATACATAGTAGATGCATATGTCAAAACAGAAGCCAACAGACTCAATTTTGTCCGGCAAAATCAGCCAAAATTGAGAGTGGAGAAATACTCAGGATTAATGGACCATTTAAATGATGAAGCCGATGCAGCAGGCCTGATTCCTGGAAAGACCTTTATTTTGCCATCCTCATTTGCAGGTAGCCCCAGAAACATGCTCCAAAACTATCAGGACGCAATGGCAATTGTCAGAAAGTATGGTAAACCAGATCTCTTTATTACCATGACATGCAACCCCAAATGGGAAGAAATTGTTGATAACCTGCAACATGGCCAATCTGTTGCTGCACGACCTGATTTAGTGGCAGGAGTCTTCCACCTAAAACTAAGATCACTAATTGATGACATCTGCAAAAAGCATATTTTTGGGCCACCCAAAGCCATTGTGTATGTCATAGAATTCCAAAAGAGAGGTTTACCGCATGCACACATACTGCTCATTCTAACAGAAAACTATAAACCAAAAACCGAAGCATCCACAGACAAAATAGTATCCGCAGAAATACCGAACATGGAGAAAACTCCTCGACTATATGCAATCATAACAAAGCATATGATCCATGGACCATGTGGAACACACAATCGGAATTCACCATGTATGTCAAATGAGAAATGCACAAAGGATTTCCCAAAATAATACCAGCAACAAACTATTGCAAATATAAACGGCTACCCCAAATACAGAAGACGAAACACTGGCCAAGGCAAAATGGAAAACAGCAGGACAATTGATAACAGCTGGGTTGTACCGTATAATCCATATCTAGCCCTGAAGTACAACTGCCACATCAACGTTGAAGTCTGCGCTTCAGTTAAGAGCGTAAAATACCTATTCAAATATGTATACAAGGGCCACGATTGCGCAAAAATAGTGATCCAGGAACAAGACACTTTGAACCACGATGAAATAAAAACCTTCATGGATTCAAGGTATGTCAGCGCACCAGAAGCAGCATGGCGTCTGAATGGGTTTGAAATGCATTATCAGTCCCATACAGTCCACAGGCTAGCAGTTCATCTCCCAAACGAACAGCCAGTAATTTTCAACCCCGATGACATTTGTGCTGCAGCTGATAGAGCTTCAAGTCGCGAAACTCATTTGACAGCTTGGTTCAAATTAAATCAACAAGAAGAGAAAGCAAGAAACATATTATACTCAGACATTCCTTTACATTATGTCTTTGACTCTGCAAATTGCACTTGGAAATTAAGACAACGTGGTGCAGACAAAGTGATCGGGTGAATGTATTCTGTAAATTTGCCATCGGACCCAGAGCGCTACTGCCTACGCCTCCTACTGCTGCATGTACCAGGTGCAACATCCTTCGAAAATCTCAGGAGTGTAAATGGAAATGTCTACCCCACTTTCCAAGAAGCTGCCAAAACAAGAGGGCTCATTAATGATGAGCAAGTGTGGGAGAGTACACTAGAAGATGCTGTCCAATACAGCATGCCCAAACAAATCAGAGAACTGTTTGCCTAAATCTGTGTCTTCGCATCCCTGCAAAATATGCATGAACTGTTTCAAAACTATGAACAATACCTCATTGAGGATTATGTCCATAAACATATTCAACACAATGAAGAGTGCACAATATGCCGTGACCTCCCCCTTCAAGAAATATCCAACATTCTGACACTCCATGGAAAAAAATGCACAGACTTTGGATTGACATACACCATGCAAAATACAGAACAGCTTACAGATGCCTACAACCAGGCCTATGAAAAACACACAGCTGAGGAAATGGCAAGAAGCTTCAACAACGAGCAAAAAGCAGCCATGGAGCAAATATTAACAGCAAGCCAGAATGATGAGCTTTGCCACCGCTGTTTTTTCTTGGACGGGCCAGGAGGCAGTGGAAAAACTTACTTATACAAGACCTTACTCAGCAAAGTGCGTGGCCAAGGTGAAGTCGCACTCCCTGTGGCCTCCACAGGAATAGCAGCCAATCTACTACAGGGAGGCAGAACATACCACTCCCAGTTCAAACTACCAGTACCTATACTTGAGAACTCCATATCAAACATGCGCCTCAATTCTGCAGATGCAAAAAATATTTAAAAAGCAAAAATAATCATTTGGGACGAGTCAACAATGGCACCCACTCTAGCACTTTCAGTAGTGGACAAACTAATGAGAGAGATCGTGGAAAACAACAAACCCATGGGAGGAAAAGTATTATTGCTGGGAGGAGATTTCCGGCAAACACTTCCGGTGGTGCCGCACGGTAGCCAGACACATGTCGTAGAAGCCTGCATAAAATATAATACGCTATGGCCCACATTCAAAATCCTCAAGCTACAAAACAATATCCAATCCATCGACGCAGAATTCAGCAAGTGGCTACTCAACGTTGGCAATGGAGAAACACAACGCATTGAAGGACATCCAGAAGACATCATTGGAATCCCAGCCAGAATATTATGCACAGGGGATATCGTCAAAGATATTTTCTGAGACAACATTCCTGTTGACAATGTTCCCAGAATAGCAAACAGATCCATCCTTTGCCCTAAGAACTCCGATGTTGACACCATAAATGAACAGGTGCTCAACATTTTGGAAGGAGAAGAAGTCACATATCTCAGCGCAGACACAATAGAAGACTCCACTGAAGAGGATTCAAAAAACTACCCTACTGAGTTCCTCAATGACCTAACACCAACAGGAATGCCTAAGCATTATCTCACCCTGAAAGTAGGTGCAATAATTATGCTCCTGAGAAATCTAAACACCAAGAAAGGATTATGCATTGGCACCCGCCTCACCGTAAAAAACCTGGAAAAAAATCTCATCATTGCTCAAATGATTACAGGATCGGCACAGGGAGACATGGTCTTCATCCCCCGAATTGATTTGGCACCATCCTGCACTGATTTACCATTTACCTTGAGAAGGCGACAATTCCCGATAAAATTAGCTTTTGCAATGACAATAAATAAATCACAGGGTCAGACCCTAGAAAAGGTAGGGATCTATTTGCCTGAGACAGTATTCAGCCACAGACAGTTATATGTGGCATTATCAAGAGTCAGAAGTTTTACAGACGTCGTGGTCAAGGTGCTAGAAGGCCCAGAAGAAGGAAGACTATTAGGAAACTCAGATAGAATTTTCACAAAGAATGTGGTGTATAAAGAAATACTATGAGGGTTGGGGGGGAAACCAAAAAATGATTAAAATGAGTAAGTTAAGTTTAATACTGAGTTGCAAAAATAAAAAAGAGTATTTAAACAAGAAATATGCTCTAAAAGTTGCCTCATTAGTAAGAAAAAACTAAATAAGGGAGAAGGAAGGGCAAAAGAAAGCGGGACAGAGGGGAAAAAAGAGACAGAGGGCCAAGGGAGAGGGGAAAGGAAAGAAGAGAGTGCGGGAGAGGGAAGGGTAGAAAACAAGAGGGTGGAGTGGGAGGAAGGAAAACAAATACACAATTGTGGGTCAAAAGACAGGGAGAGAGAGTAGGGGAAAACAATCAGAAAAAGAACCCCACTCCAGACCAGAGAAGGCACTGGGCCCAGCCAAAAGGAGGAGGACACGGTGCAGCCAGAGTAAGCGGAAATAGGCGGAACCAAAGGTCTACTAGCTAACATGGGCCAGGGACTGAGGGAGGAAGGCAGAGAGAGAGAGAGAGAGAGAGAGAGAGAGAGAGAGAGAGGAAGGAGTGAGGGAGGGAGACAGGACAATAGAAAGATGGAAAGAAGGAAGGAAAGAAAAGAGAGAGAAGGGAGGGGAAAGGACAAAAGAAACAAGGAGGGAGGGAGGGAAATTAGGAAAGAAGGAAGGAAGAAGAAAGAAAAAGGAGAAAGGAATGAGGGAGGAGGACAAAAAAAAAAAAGACAGAAGGGAGGGAGGAGCAGCCAGCCCCAAAGAGCAAGCCCGTTCAAGAAAGGAAAGAGGAAACGAGAAAGAAAACAGAAAGATGGGAGTGAGAAGAGGTGGAAGAAAGGAAGGAAAAGAGAGAGAGGGAGAGGGAGAGAGAAGAAAGGAAGGAAAGGAAACAGAGGAAGAGGGAGAGAAAAGGAAGGAGTGAAAGAGAGAGAGAAAGAAAAAGAAAAAAGGAAAGGAGGGCGAAAGAGAGAGGGAGAAGGAATAAAGGAAACAACAACAAAAAAAAAGGTACTAGCGCCCGTTATTTTAACGGGCTTAAAAATACTAGTCAATAATATAATGCTCAAAAGTCATCATTGGCAATTTTGGTTGTTTTTCTGTTCTAGAGGCAGACTTTTTATCCCGGCAGCCATAAGACTTTTTGAATCCAAGGTGTTCGCTCATTTGCTGTATGGAGCACAGCCTGGCTTTTATCCTAACATCCAAGCCATAGAAGCTGTCCAGTCTAAATTTCATAGTAAGCTATTTCAAGTACCATGAGGCATTTCTAACACAGCTCTGAGAGTGGAGGCAGGTCTGATAAATGTCGAGTCTACAATCTGGCTTTTAATATTTAAATTTTGGCTCAAAATAAACCTTAATCACACTGGATTGTTACCACTCATGTTAGCAGATAAGTTCACTTCCAACTGGGAAATGGAACTTAAAAAAGAAATTGTTTTCCTATGGTTTGCTCCGCAGTTATTGTTGGCTATGAATCTTGATCAAGCTAGCCTGGCACTCTCCTAAAGAATTTGTGATGTAGCGTGGCAATCCAATAGAAGTTTTATATCAAGGAGATTAATGGTGGGTAACCAACTATTGAATATGAAACCTGCTAATTACCTAGGTAAGCTTACAATAGCAAAATGCCGTAGAACCTTCATGCTAGCACGCGTTGATGTTTTACCCTCTGCTGTGTTTGAAGGCAGGATGAAAAAAGTCCTTTATGTGGGACAGTTTTGTCCTTGCAAGTCAGCTGCTATTGAGACACTACCGCATGTGCTGCTATACTGCAGTTTCTATAGGGACACGTGCTATGAACTAATAGTGCCCCTTCTAGCAAATTACCCTGGCTGCATGGATAAATTCTATTTTAGCTATCTTTATTTTATTTATTTTTACATTTATATCCCGTTCTTCCTCCAAGGAGCCCAGAGTGGTGTACTACATACTACTTCTACATAGTTTCTTCTCACAACAACCCTGTGAAGTGGGTTAGGCTGAGAGAGAAGTGACTGGCCCAGAGACACCCAGCTAGTATTATGGCTGAATGGGGATTTGAACTCGGATCTCCCCGGTCCTAGTCCAGCACTCTACATACTTATGCAGTTGCTAAGTTCTGTCTCATTGCCATTAGAATTTGAAGTAAATGTGTGTCTGTATAGCTGGACTCCATAAGCTCTACAGGTAGCTGGATTAGCTATTGTTACTGTTTGAGCTATATGTATATTTTTCTCTGGTCAGTGACCGTAAGTAAACTGAACTGCTTGCCTCTCAGCCCTCCTCAGCTTTACTTGAGAATAGACACTCATTTGGCAAATCCAATGAAGTCTTCGTGGTTAGTGTTGATGTAGGACAGCTCTGAGTCAATCAGCAGGAGAACCTGGAGAGGAAAGATGGCAGGAAAAAAAGACAAGACTAGTTGACTGGCAACAAGTCAGAAGAATGAGCCCATCTAGTTTATCCTCTCGCAAGTAGGCAAAGTTCTCTACTAAGGTACACTTAAACAGATTAAGCAACATCTTCAAATTACAAGTGTTGATACACATAAGACAAACTGAGGCTCCAAGCAAATGACACTGGCAGTATACTGAACAAAAACATCTTTTAAACCTCTCTAGTAAGAGTTCTTTCATGCAGATGGACTTATTAGAAACATCAAAGTTTTAATTGGCTGAGCTATCTGTTCAAATTACAGGGCACTTTCCTGTGTACGACTTCTGATTTCAGCCATTCTCCTTGGTCTTATACCTAGCAAAAGCAAGAGTACTAGTTGTCACTAGCACACCAGTAAAGTACTAGCAAACAGTACACCCTTGTGGAAAACATGCCTGCTTGCAGAAACATTTTAAAATGGACCTTCCGACCAGACATGCAGCCAGTGATGGGACCATAGAAGGCCAGTGCACATACCTGGACCAGACCTGTTCAACAAGACATGCACGGACCTGTTGAAGTTGTGGCTTAAGAAAAACAGAGAGAGCACACTGTACCCAAGCAATGTTTGCTTGCCTTACAACACTGCTCTGGCAGCAATTCCAACTCAATGGAAAGTCTGAGGAAACTGCACAAGTTCACTTTGCTGTGATTTACAGTTAGAAATTATTTGGGGCTTTGACTCTGCTATTATGGGCCAGTCCAAAAGCTTCTTTTGAAAAGTAGACACAAAAAGAGACTGCTCTCACCTGGTCCTTAGTCCTTCCTTCACATTCTCGGATGTGTGTAGTAACAATCCTCTCTATCTCTTCTCGCAGCCTGGGGTAGGAACCCAGCTGAGGACAAGTGGGAAAGAGTTCAGATCTCTGCAGCTTTAAGTACCATTCACACAGAGACACAGGGAGAAAAGGCGGGAAGGACTAGGCTTCCCTCCCAGGTTTGCTATTGAGAAAGGACCCTGCACCAAACAAGAGGAACTGCTCTTCATGAATTTCTCTAGGAGCCTACAGCCCATATCAGGGGAAAAGCCCAAAATCCTTGTGGAATTTGGCAGAAGGAAGACAGAAGAGGCTGGTTTCTTAGTGCCACAGGAAGAATAGTAGCTGCTTGCTGTTTGATTAAAAGCATAGGACAACCCACAGGTGAATGTGGGAGAATTGATAATGTAACATCTTGGCAGAACCAGGGTTCTTCTCGTGACTCAGTGCTCACACACAGCTTCTTCTGGTACAGAGCGATTCAAAAGAGCAGTCTCATTCATGGAAAGTGCTCCTGAGGCTCAGCTGTTTCCCCCGCACCCCACCAAGTTCAGCTATGCTATCAGCAATACCTGTGCAATTTCTCCAGGGATCTGCTGTGAAGCCAACCAATCCACAGGAAGAGTCATTCAGCTTAGGAGCCAAGTGGACAAAAGAGCATTCTAGCTCAGACCCCAAGCCTCTTAAGTGCTTTGAAGAACGTCAGGTGCTCAGGACTCAGGCTCTGTACAAACACAGACTGCCTTTTGTGGAATGCACTCTGATTTCCTTTTAGCTGGGTACTGCAAACAGCCATATTCCAAGTGTTAGGAAGAGTAAGGGAGAAGGGTGAAAAAGAGTAGAGAGCCATTACCTTCTCTGCACACTTTCTGATGACCCTGGACAGCTCTGAGGCCACTAGAGCAACACACTTCAAACTGGGCTCTTTGAACTTTACAATCTGTTTTTTCACTATGGTTTCAAAGGCCATGTCAGGCGTGAAGAGCCCCATCCTGTGCCATGCCGAAAGCATGAGCAGGAAGGAGAGATGCCAAAAGAAAAGCAGGAAAATAAAAAAGAGACAGAGAGAGGAGAAAGATTCAACAGGTTAGTAATGCACAAAGGAAAAAGGAGCAGCACTTCCTTAGGAAGATCCTTCTTACATTGACAAATTGTTGACAACAACAACAAATATCTATATATCACTTTTCAACAAAATTTTCAAAGCGGTTTAAATAGAGAAACAAATAAATAAGATGGATAAGAAGCTACCTCATTTTCAGGAATCCCTTGAGGGTGAGCTGCTCACACTAGATCCAAGCACTGCCACAAAGAGACTGCATCCTGACTGGTTATTCCTTGCAGTGTTTCCGAGTGAGTGCACAGCAGGAGGCGCTCACCAAAGAACATGGGAGCCTACCTCGTACTGGCTCCCCAAGACAGAGGGAACTGCCCCAGGGGAGGGAAGGGAGTCGACTGCTTCTTGGTGTCTACCGTTATCACTTTGATCTAGAGAGAGTACGAATGGCATTGCCGATGGCAATGGTGTCACAAGTGATAAAGGCAGCAGCAATTTGTTGAACTCCTAGACTGGAACAGGAAGGCCTGACTACAACAGAGTCCCACAAGTCTTGTCTCTCACTGCAGTGCTGCTCAGCTACCAGCTTCCCATCTCAGGAGACTGCAGTCAAGCCTACTTCCAGACACAGGAGAAAAGGCTGCATAGGTACTATGTAGTGGACACTAGAGTGGCACTGCGTCACACGGTGGACTTGGCTTGTGGAAGTCTTGGCAAGAAGTTTGGCCACCATTGTTCTGATGGCTACCACATTCTAGAAATAGAGCAAGTTGCTATTAACGAACATCTAGGGAGAAGGAGTGGTATACTTACTAGGTCTGTGCAAGTTGGTGAAGGATGTCCGAAATCCCAGCCCCTACCACTAGGAGGCAGCAGAATGCGGGGCAATTGCCCTGGTAGTGCAGTAGTGGTGGGAGTGCTTTAATTGCCGATCCAGCATTGGCGTGAAGGTGGCTGAAAAGGATCTTGGGAGCATCTGGGGGTGGGCGGGGAGTGACTCAGGGCAGCCTGGAAAAGCACATGGGACAGCTGGGAGGAAGCGTGGGATAGCTGGGTACTGTAGTCCCACTCAGAAGAAGAGCTGGACAGATCACTATAGATACTTTTTCTGGGACAAGTGGAGGGGAAAGAGGAAGAGAAGAGACACATTAATACCTCTGGGAGCCATGGATCTTGCTTACCATTGTCCCCCATTGTGCATGGGTGAATTAGAACAGATCAGATAATCTCCTACCACTGGCGCATTTATACGAGCCTAAAAACTTTATCCCAGGTAGAGTCAAAGTTTAATACCCACTGGAGAAGCCAAAGGTAACTCAAACACAACACTCTTCCGGCTGCATCTTTGCTTCCAAGGCCAACAAAATTAAAAGCTGAGAAAGGGCGGGGTGGGGAAGAAGAGAAGGAGAAAGGCATCAGTCAGAAGGACTCCCTTGTGTGGCGGAGCTGTGCTAGAAGTGCCTGCAAATGAACATGCCGTCCTGGGATTTCAGTTCCCTCTACTCGTGCTCAGACTCCTCCACGGAGGAAAGATGAGGACCTTCCTTTTAGCTCTGTAAAGCACCAGGGATCCTGACACATTGATAACCATTCCATTTCTCTTCCTCATCTCATTGACAGGTTTCATTTTGACCTGGGTAGAATGGGAGGTGCTACCAGCAGCAGAGGCTCCCCACACTGATTGTCAACCTGCTTTGGGTGCCACAGACAGGCACCATCATGTATGTTTCATCACTGGAACAGCGGGGTCATATCAGCCACTCCTCCAAAACTTGCCTTACACCGTGGCTGTTTTTGATCGCGTAGCCAATTTCTCGTCTCAGATTCTTCTCAAATTCCATCTAAAGGCAAAGAACCAAAAGATTAAAGAAAGTAGATATCCAACTGCTGGATACCTTCATAGCATATTGTTTTTATATGGACTTTTTGTTATTTTAATTCTAAGTTGTACACCTGGGACTCCATAGGAGTCTTGTACTGAAAAGTGTCCTATTTTTTAAAAAAAACCTTACTATGTATATACATAAAACAAAGAGAGGACTCCTTTCTGAACAACTTCCTTGTTTGGGCTGCACCAACAGAGTGCAGCCCAAACTTTAGTAAAGTTTGCAAAGCCAAGCATCTTAGCCAGAACCTGTGCCAAGGTTCAGGATCGAAGGTTTACTTGTATGCCACCTTTGGGGATGGGGCCATAGCTCGGTGGCTAAGCATCTGCTTCGCATGCAGAGAGTGGCAGGTTCAATCTCTGGCATCTCCAGGGAGGACTGGGGAAGACTCCTGTTGGAAACTCTCCTGCTGGTCAAAACAAAAAACCTGAGCTAGATGGATCAATGACCTGACTTAGTATATGGCAGTTTCTTATCCTCTCTAATAAAACGCTTGGTGTCCATCCGTGCCTCCCTGGCCTATTCTGGGCATGCGCGAAGCACATGCCCAGAACAGAGCCAGGGGTACACGACCGCCAGCACCCGGCGGCCATCTTGGGTGGCCAGAAGCGGCCGCCCCGAAGAAGCTGGATAAGCGGCGGCGGGGGACACTGGCCGAGGCCTGGCTGCGCCGCCGCTTACCCAGCTTCTTCGGGGCGGCCGCTTCTGGCCGCCCAACATGGCCGCCGGACGAGGCAGCGGGGGAAACTGGATGCGGCGGTGGGCCCGGGCAGCGGTGGGCCCGGCCGGAGCCGCGGGCGGCGGGAGGGGGAATGGCGGCGGGGGTCCGGAGCGCACAGCTCCACTAGCGCCCGTTATCCAACGGGCTTAAAAACACTAGTGTTCTTATAAAGCCAAAAGCAGAGCACGTACATGTGAGCATTCCTCTCAGTGGAAGGAAAAATAATTCCTCTTAACCAGACCCCAGAGGTAAGAGCAATCCCCCTCTCAAGAGTAGTGCCACTGAGTTTCAGGCCACACTTCAGCCTGGGATATAATCTTAACAGCCAAGTGAACCATCAACTGGATCATCATTTATTGGTGAACTAAAACAAACCCAACACCCTACTTTGACCATGAGATGGGAGGTGGGGAGATAAGATGCAATACAACAGGGGTTCCTCTCAGGAGCCAAGGCTATTAATTAAGACAATTAGAGTACTTTATTAATTGCACACAATGCCAAGTAGAACAAAAATTAGCACATCATAGCAGTTACCCAGAAGTTAAAAAACAATCTAGCCAATACCTCTCGTTTTTTACTTTCTGTAAACTATTGACTTGGCAGAAGAGGAAAGTTAACTAATCAAATAAACAAGTATAGCCAGACACACAGCAGAGCTTCCTGGACCTAGCAACAACACGAGATCTCTCATGAAACAAGGCAGTGCCTGCAGGTGCACACTTTACAGCCATGTGAGGAAATTATTGGGAAGCCATCAGACATGAAGCAACACAAATCCACCCTCCCTATATTTTAACAGAGTACAACGACAAGCTCACTTCAAATGTGTACAGTCTGGCAAACAGCTCAAACACAGAATGATTTCCCAAAGCACATTTCACTGAAGAAAATAGCTGCATTCTCTGCTGAGGCAAAGAAATTCCTCCCTCAAGGCCAGGAAGGAAGAGAACTGAAGATTCACTTTACATCAGATTTCTCAAGGGGGGGGGAAGTGGGGGGAGGAGAGAGCGAGAGCATGAGAGACAGACAGCATAAACACCTACTCTCCCCGTTTGACCTCATACTAGGCCAGGAAGTAGAGCGCCAAGTTGCTCTGCCAATCTACACAAAGCAGAGAGATATGCAGTACTCTATCCTACATAAGAACAGCCCTGCTGGACCACACACACAAGGCCCATCGAGTCCAGCATCCTGTATCACACAGTGGCCCACCAGATGCCTCTGGGGAACCCACAGGCAAGAGGTACACACATGGACAAATGTGTTGGTATCCCTCCACGAAAAAAGAAGAACCCACAATTGTCTCTGAAATAACTTGAAACTGACAAATGTAATTGGCACCCATCATTGTTTATTCTGCATTTAACAAAAATCAGACTTTGCTTTAGAGTTTTGATGCAACAGAATATTTCAAACAATAACACAAATGAAAATGGTATGGAAAAAATGATGGGACCCTTAATCTCATATTTTGTTGCACAACCTTTAGAGGCAATCACTGCAAACAAGCGATTCCTGTAGCTCTCAGTGAGACTTCTGCACCTGTCAACAGGTAGTTTGGCCCACTTTTCCTGAGCAAACTGCTCCAGCTGTGTCAGGTTGGAAGGGTGCCTTCTCCAAACTGCATGTTGCAGTTCTTTCCACAGGTGTTCGAAATGATTTAAATCAGGGCTCATAGAAGGCCACTTCAGAATAGTCCAATGTTTTGTCCTTAGCATGCTTTTAGCTGTGTGTTTTGGGTCATTATCTTGTTGAAGGATCCATGACCTGCGCCTGAGACAGAGCTTTCTGATACTGGGCAGTACGTTTCGTTCCAGAATGTCTTGATAGTCTTTAGATTCCATTGTTCCCAGACTCAAGGCACCCCATGCCAGACGAAGCAAAGCAGCCCCAAAACATAACCGAGCCTCCTCCATGTTTCACAGTAGGTAGGGTGTGCTTTTCTTTGAAAGCTTCATTTTTTCATCTGTGGACATAGAGCTGATGTGACTTGCCAAAAAGCTCCAGTTTTGTCTCATCTGTCCAAAGGACATTCTCCCAGAAGCATTGTAGCTTGTCAATATGCATTTTAGCAAATTCCAGTCTGGCTTTTTAATGACAAAACTGGAGAGGTCCCATCATTTTTGCCCCCCCCCCCTTCCTACCTACCTCGATTGTGAAAACTGTCAATTTATTCCTACTCTCTGTTTCCTGTCCTTCAACCAGTTACCGATCCACACACTAACCTGTCCCCTTATTCCATGACTGCTAAGTTTACTCAAGAGTCTTTGGTGGGGAACTTTATCAAAAGCTTTTTAAAAGTCCAAGTATATTATGTCAACTGGATCACCTTTTAGGGATGTGCACGGTTCGGAGCAGTCCGGACCGGCACCGAAGGGGGGCCTTACTTTAAGGGCGGGGAGGGCTTACTTACCCCTCCTGCCTCTTTGTCCCCTCCAGCGCCCGTATTCAACAGAATAACGGGGCGCTGGAAACCAGCCGCCCCCACCGCCGCGGGCAGATTTGGCCAAAAACTAAAGGTACAAATGCTGCCGCCGTCGCCCGCCAGCCCTCCCTCCCTCCCAGCTGCCTGCCCGCCCGAGTCCTCACCCGATCTCTTTGAAAAAAACGAGAGGAACTAGCGAACAAAGCTCCTCTCATTAGGGAGTCCTGTAGCATACTGAAGAAGCTTTGCGTGCACCGCAAAGCACGCCGACCACCGGAGGCCCAGTCTACCCGCCGGGAAAAGGCCGGGTAGACCGGGCCTCCGGTGGTTGGCGTGTTTTGCGGCACGCGCATGTGCGCAAAGCTTCTTCAGTATGCTACAGGACTCCCTAATGAGAGGAGCTTTGTTCGCTAGTTCCTCTCGTTTTTTTTCAAAGAGATTGTGTGAGGACTCGGGCGGGCGGGTGGGCAGCTGGGAGGGAGGGAGGGAGGGCTGGCGGGCGACGGCGGCGGCATTTGTACCTTTAGTTTTTGGCCAAATCTGCCCGCGGCGGGTGGCTGGTTTCCAGCGCCCCGTTATTCTGTTGAACACGGGCGCTGGAGGGGGCAAACAGGCGGGAGGGGTAAGTAAGCCCTCCCCGCCCTTAAAGCAATACCCCCCACCCGGACCTGAACCAGCCAGGGCCGAACCGGTCCGGCAGTTCGGCCATTCTTTAGAATGGCCGCCGGACCGGTTCGGACACACCCCTATCACCTTTATCCACATGCCTGTTGACACTCTAAAAGAATTCCAAAAGGTTAGTGAGGCAAGATTTTCCCTTGCAGAAGCCATGCTGGTTCTCCTTCAGCAAGGCCTTTCCTTCTGTTTAACAATTTTGTCCTTAAATATGCTTTCCATCAGTTTCCTCGGCACTGAAGGTAAACTGAGCAGCCTGTAATTTTCTGGATCCCCCCTATATGCTCCTCAAACTGCCACTTTGCAACCCTTATTGTCTCCTTGCATTTATTTTGCCAGAGATTACGTTCCTTCCTGTTCTCTTCATTTGGACAGGACTTCCATTTTCTGAAGGAAGTCTTCTTTCTTCCCTTTTATAGCTTCCCTGACCCTACTTGTTAGCCACACTGGCATCCTCCTGAACTTGGTGGTACCTTTCCTCCTTCATGGTATACATTCAAACTGTGCTTCTAGTACTGTGTTTTTAAATAAGTTCCATGCTTTCTGGAGTGATCTGACCCTCCTGACTTTCCCTTTCAACTTCCTTCTTACCAGTCCCCTAATTTTTGAGAAGTTGCCTCTTCTGAAGTCCAACGCATCAGTGTTGGACTTCCTTGACAATTCTCCACTTGCATATATGCTGAATTAGATCAGTCCTATGGTCACTGCTACCCAATGGTTCTGCAACTCTAACATCTTGCACCAGGTCCTGGGCACCACTCAGGATTGAATCCAAAGTTGCCACCTCTCTGGTTGGTTCTGCGACTAACTGTTCTAAGGCACAGTCATTTAGCACATCTAGAAATGTGGCCTCTCTGTCATTACCTGAATGTGAATTTTACCAGTCTATGTGTGGGCAGTTGAAGTCACCCATTATTACTGCCCTGTCTCTCTTTGATGCCTCTCTTATTTATTTCTCCAACTCCAGGTCACTCTCAGCGCTTTGATCCAGAGGGCGATAGCAAGTCCCTAGGTAAGACATTTCCTTTCAGTCCTCGTAATGTTACCCATAATGATTCTGTTAAGGACTCCAGTCCACCTAGGTTTTCTAGCTTATTGGACTCTATCCCTTCTTTGATATACAGTGCTACTCCTCCCCCAATCTTCCCCTCCCTGTCCCTTCTATAGAGTTTATATCCAGGATTAATCATGTCTCACAGGTTCTAACCATTCCACCAGGTTTCTGTTACACCCACTTTGTCTATGAGCAAGCGTGGTGTAGTGGTTAGAGTGCTGGACTAGGACTGGGGAGACCCGAGTTCAAATCCCCATTCAGCCATAAAAACTAGCTGGGTGACTCTGGGCCAGTCACTTCTTTCTCAGCCTAACCTACTTCACAGGGTTGTTGTGAAAGAGAAACTCAAGTATGTAGTACAGCACTCTGGGCTCCTTGGAGGAAGAGCGGGATATAAAGGTAGTAGTAGTAGTAGTAGTAGTAGTAATAATAATAATAATGATGTTGTTTTCATTAGTAACCAAGTACTCCAGGTCACCCATCTTGGCTCAGATGCTTCTGGCATTGTTATATAGACACCAATACACTTTAGGTACTCCTAAGAGACTACCAGAGGCAGCATGAAAATCCCTGCTGAGAAGGGACTGATTTTCCCCAAGTGGGGCAGAAAAGAGGCATGGCTATTTGAGATCAACTTCTTGAGTAAGGCATAGGCCCACAGTACATGAGACGCACAGCTGTGACCTGGCTGAACACACTTGAAAATCATCCCCACAACTTGTTGTATCTGAGACAAGGTAGCAGAAAGGTCCACAAAATACTTTTATTAAGATCAGTTCCCACAAGACATCTCTAACACACAGTTAGAGCTGACCAAGCTTGCTTCTGCTGCTTCTTGCCCGTTTTATCTATTGACTCCCTTCAGCTGGCTTACATTTCCAAACCACTTAAAGGCACAGTAAAAATCTTAAAATGACGTACACCACACACCTGGAAAGAAAATCCTACCATTTTACCTTGACTAACTCCAAGGGGAACCTCTCCTGGAAAATGCGGTTGATTCGGGCTCCACCGGATAATTCTAGTGTGTCTACCTGGTCTCCAGAACCTTCAATCTGCTTACTAAAGTCTTTTGCAAACTGTCGGACCATCCTGCAGAGAGAGAGAAAAGAATGACTCACTTCAGGTTTTTTACTATGTCAAGGCCTGCTGAAATCGGCAGGTGCCAGGTCTAGCCCATCAGAAAAGACAGGTTGCTTATCTATTACAGGTCTTTTTTCTTCTTCTTTTTTTCCTTCTTTTTAAAATTTTTATTGGTTTTTACAATATCTTAACAATCCCGTTACATCTAATTAAGTAAATATAGACTTCCCGCTCATCAATCTGCGTGATTCATTAAATATACAAGTCAACCATTGCTATAGTAATTCAAAACATATATCCTACACATTGCAAAATCGATTTTGCTCTACCCAACCTGCTATTATTACTAAATTTCAAACCCTGCTGAAAGGTCCATATTAGAAAAATAGTTCTTTAAGTATAGTAAGAATGGTTTCCAATCTTCTTTAAAAGATTCCAAGTTTTCATCCCTTATCAGTACTGTAAGTTTTGCCATCTCAGCATATTCCAAAATTTTTATCAACCAATCTTCTTTTGAGGGCATTTCACTGTCCTTCCATTTCTGCGCATATACTATTCTGGCCGCCATGGCTGCATACATAAAAAATGTTAAGTTTCTTCTGGAAAACTCTCCTTGCATTATTCCCAGCAGGAAGGATTCTGGCCTCTTAGGAAATATCATTTAAAAAAATTTCTTCAACTCATTATATATCATACCCCAAAAGGCCTTTGCCTTCCTGCAAGACTGCCACATACGAAAAAAAGTTCCTTCACAATGCCCACATTTCCAACATTTGTTTGGAACATTTTTATACATTAATGCTAATTTTTTGGGTGTCAAGTACCACCTATACATCATCTTATAATAATTTTCTTTTAAAGTATAACATGCAGTCAACTTTAAATCCATTTTCCATAATTTCTCCCAAGCTGCCATATCTATATTATGACCCACATCTTGAGCCCATTTTATCATAGTCGTTTTAACCACTTCATCTCTTGTCTCCTCCAAAAGCAACGACTTATACATCTTAGAAACTAATTTTTCATCGTTTTCACACAGCTCCTTCTCAAATCTCGACATCTAATCCTCAAATCCAACTTTAAGATCCTTCTTATAGATTTCATTTAACTGATGGTACTGAAATCAGTTACTAACCAAATTTTGTACTTCGATTAGGTTTTTTTAATTTACAGCCCTTTTCTTGGAAACATAACAAATCCCTATAGGTACCCCATTCAGATTGCATATTTGTCTCTTTACATGCTAAAGCTTCAATTGGGGATAACCATAACGGAGTTTCGATTCCAACCATTTTTTATATTTTACCCACACTCTCATTAGACTCCTTCTTACATAACGATTAAGAAAATCTTTATGCACTTTACTTTTATTGTACCACAGATATGAATGCCATCCAAACCTTCTATCGAATCCTTCCAGATCAAGTATTCTGGGATTTCTTAATGTTATCCATTCTTTTAACTACGTCAAACAAACAGCATCAAAATACAACCGTAAATCAGGCAGGGTAAGACCACCTCTTTCTTTAGCATCTGTTAAATTTTTAAATTTAATTCTTGGTCTTTTCCCTTGCCAAACAAATTTGGTTATGTCCTTTTGCCATTGCTTGAAACAAGTTAAGGTGTTAATTATAGGAATAGTCTGAAAAAGAAACAACATTTTAGGTAAAACATTCATCTTCACAACTGAAATTCTTCCCATTAAAGATAAGTTCATTCTAGTCCATCTTTGCAAGTCAGTTTTTACTATATCCCATATTTTAATATAATTATTTGAAAACAACAAAGAGTTTTTGTTTGTCAACCAGACGCCCAAGTATTTAATTTTCTTCTCCACTTTCAGTTCACTTACTTCAAAAAAATCTATCATTAGATTTCTGGTCCATATTTTTTTGTCAACACCTTCGTTTTAGTCTTATTTATATAAAACCTGGCCAACTGGCCAAATGGTTGTATTTTTTGCAAAAGTCTTCTGATCTTCTCTAATGGATTTTCTAGAAAAAACACCACATCATCCACAAAGGCTCTAAGTTTATACTCTTGTTTCCCAACTTTCGGGCCTTGTATTTGATCATCTTCTCAAATTTTTCTGCAAAGCACTTCCAGTACTAATATAAAAAGTAATGGGGAAAGTGGACAGCCTTGTCTAGTTCCTTTTTGTATTTTACAATTATGTAATAGTTCCTCATTTATAATAATTTTAGCGTATTGCTCCAAATATATTGTCTTAATAGCCCTAATAAAATTATTACCAGCTCCCATTACATCCAGTAGCCTCCACATAAACTGCCAGGAGACATTGTCAAATGCTTTCTCTGCATCCAGAAAGATCATAGCTATCTGTTTATCATTGTGTTTTTCATAATACTCCAATACATTCAGAACTGTGCTCACATTATCTCTTAATTGCTGTTTTGGCAAAAAACCTGCTTGATCTTCATGAATAAAAAGTCTTAATACAACCTTCGTTCTCCTTGTCAAAATGGCAGCAAAAAGTTTATAATCCTTATTTAAGAGTGAGATTGGCCTATAGTTCTTGACTTGCATTAAATCTTGATCCAGTTTTGGAATTACTGCAATATTGGCATACTTCCAAGACTTCCAGTACTAATATAATTCCTCTTTGCAAAATATCATTCATCATCCATTGCAAAGGCTGTAATATTTGATCTTTAAAAGATTTGTAGTACGAAGCTGGTAACCCATCAGGCTTATTAGGCTGGTGCCTTATTAGCTTTGCTTTGATTTATTGCTTCTCTTATTTCCATTATTGATATTGGTGCATTCATAATTTCTATATGGTCCTTAGAAAGTTTTGGAATATTTTGTGTCTTTAGAAATTTGTTGATTTTTATATCTTCTACTTTATTTCCTGTATATAATTCAGAATAATATCTAAAAAAATCCCTTTTTATTTCTCTTTCATCATAGGAAAGCCCATTTTTTGTTGGTATCTTGGATATATACTTATTCTTTTTCTCACTTCTAATTTTCCAAGCCAACAACTTGCCTGGTTTGTTTGCAAATTCAAATGACTTTTGCTTCGCATATTTTAAGTTCCGCTCAACTTCTTTTAATAGTAACATAAACAGCTGCTGCTGAAGCACTTTAATGACTTGAGTAATCTTTTTGTCCTTAGCCCATAGAAGTTCTCTTTCTTTTTTAGAAATCTCCATCAATAATCCCTCTTTTTTCAGTCCCCTTTGTTTTTTAAAGTATACATTTTGTTGTATAAAAAAACCTCTCATAACCGCTTTTCCTGCATCCCAAACTATCTTATTGTCCATTCCTTGGTTTAAATTCAGTTCAAAATAGTCCTTTAACTTCCTTTTGGCTTTCTCCACAATTTCCGCTTTTTTCAGCAAGTATTCATTCAGTCTCCAGCGAAAGGAAACAGTTCCCCTCTTCTTCCATGTAAAGCAAATTGCATTATGATCTGAAAAGGTTCTGGGCAAGATATCCATTCTTTTCAAACACGGTGTAATAGATTTAGATGTCCAGACCATATCTATCCTTGAATGAGATTTGTATCTTTCAGAGATATAAGTATACTCCTTTGCATTTGAGTTTTTGATTCTCCACAAGTCGTAGAGATCCATATGTTCTACTAAATAAAAAAAAGCTTTAGGTAGCTTGCCTTGCAGATTCCTTTCAGACGTATCAGATTTTCTATCCAAGGATGTAGAAACAACCCCATTAAAATCTCCCAGTAAAACTAAATTAGCATTCGATACCTCAGCCATCTTCTGTTCTAAATATTTATAAAATTCTACTTTTTTTTCATTGGGTGCATAAATTCCAATTATCACCGTTTTGATTCCGGAAACTAAAATTTCCAAAGCTAGCACCCTACCTTCTTTATCTTTAAAAATAAACTTGGGTTCAAATTGTTGTTTCACATAAAGCACTACCACTCTTTTTTTCTTCTTGTCGGAGGAAACTAATTCTTGTCCCAAGGCCTTATTAACCAAATATTTTCTATCTTGTTTTCTAATATGTGTCTCTTGTAAGCATACAATGTCAAAGCTTTGTTTTTTAAGAAAATGAAAAACTTTTACCCTTTTGGTTTTGCTATTTAATCCATTTACATTCCATGAAGCTATTTTATAATCCATCTTGGCTAGTTAGAATTATGTGTTGAAGGCACTGGGTGCTCAGAAGTTAAAGTTTTTTTTGTATTTCCACCAAAATTCTTGTGCTTTGAGGAGCTCTGTGAATCTATTCCTTTTCCCCTTGTAAAAAAAATGAAGACCCCTTCAGGTACTTCCCATCTAAAACATATTCCATTGGCGTTTAAAGCATCTGTTAAAATTTTTTAATCCTTACGTTTCCTTAAAATCCTGGATGGTATTTCTTTCAGAACTTTTATCTGTTGAGCTTCAATGGTAAGGGCTTTGGCAAAATGTGCTTGCAGTATCTGCTCTGTAATTGATTTGGTGTTGAATTGAACCATGCAATCCCTAAATAATTTGTTTCTTGTGGCATATTCAGAATTCACACGGAAAACTGCATCTATCTGCTGTTCCATCTCTTCACTTGAAATTCCCAAAAGTAGTGCGAGTTCCTCCCTAAGCACTTTTTTGATATCTTGACCAGTTTTTTCTGGATTCCTCTAAACCTCAGGAAACGCTCTTTTTTGCCTCAGTTCCAACAAAGCCATCTGATCTAATAATTTCCCCCTATCATCTCTTACTGATCCCACATCTTGCTCCAGGCTTTCCACCCTTCTTTTAAATTCTTTGTTGTCATCTGCCAATTTTTTCCACTGTCTCCTCAATATTTGATGTTCTCTTATTAAGTGTTTGTATATCCTGACTTACTTGTTGGAGGGTGCCAGTATTAGCTTCTAGTAACTGTTTCATAGCAATTAGTGTCTCATTTAACTCTGAAGACATTTTCCCTTCACCCAGGCCTGGGTTTGGAACAGAAAGTCTCCTGGTTTGTGTTTGGGTCTGTGTTTGGCTCTGCTGCTTTGCCTTTTGCATTATTTACAACCCCTCCAGCAACACAGCTCTTACAGCAAGATTCAGCCTCCTTGTTGTCCAAGAAAGTAGAGACCTGCAATTATTTTCCAAATAAACTCAGCTCCAGACCGCAACCTTTCTATCTTATCACTGCCAGTTTAATTTAAAAAAGAAAGAGAATAGCCCCCACACGGGTCTCTCAATGCCAGTCCCTAGCTTTCCCAACGTGGTTTCCCCAGAGTGGCAGGCTTGGTTCAAAAATGACATCACTGACACTGTTCAACAGCTTAAGCCTCATGTTAAAACAAAAAAATGCAAAAAGCGAAAGCAGAGTTCCTCTTCACCTGGGGAAACTACTTCAAGGTCATCTAGCCCAACCCCCAAGAAAGCAACAGAAAAGAGAACACATACAAAACATTCAAAGGGGATTAAAGATTTTAAAGGCAAATCCAGAGAACAACACTGGAATAACACTCCTCAGGTCCAGATTCAGGGGACCCTGACACACTGAACTCCAGACCCATTCTCCCTGATAAGCATAAAAAGCCATTTACGCCATTAATCGACTTGGAAGGTGATCCTGAAGGGGAACCAGATGGGGGAGATGAGAGAAATCAGGACCAGGATATGGTACCTGACAAGGAAGAAGGGTCAGGCGGGGGGGGGGGGGGAGATCAAGACTAAATAATGTTTCTCAACGTCTATTCGTATCTGAAGACTTTAACCCGCTAATGACCAGGGCCATAGCAACTATTGGCCTACAATCTAAGGTAGCGCCAGAGTCTACCCAAACAGCAAAGGTATTTCCCAAAGCGAAGTCTAGGGATATTTTGCTGCCAATGCCTGAATGCTTTACTGAGGCAATAAAACAAGAATGGCAGGAGCTTTGAAACAGGAGAACTGGTGCTTTGGAAGCAACAGACCTTTAACCAGAGCAAGCAAGCTAAGCAACAACCGTGACTCATAACCATGGCTGGGGGGCCGCCTGTCACAATTTCTCCACGTTTGGAAACATTCCATAATGGACAGGTGGGTTCTTAACATAATTCAACATGGCTACAAGATAGAATTGGAAGCCCCTCCTTCCTACAGGTTCCTCCCAACTCCAAGATCCCGCTCTATTTCCAAGCACTTAGAATTGCAAAAACAAATTTTACGTCTACAGGAAATAGGTGCAGTAGAACCAGTGCCACCAAACCAGGAGGGAAGGGGAATCTATTCCATCTTGTTTACCGTCTCCAAAAAGGATGGTTCCAGAAGAGCAGAACTAGATTTAAAATACTTGAACAGGTGGGTCAAGTGCGAAAAGTTCCGGATGGAATCTCTAAGATCAGTAGAGAGGAGAGCTGGTCTTGTGGTAGCAAGTATGACTTGTCCCCATAGCTAAGCAGGGTCTGCCCTGGTTGCATATGAATGGGAGACTTGATGTGTGAGCACTGGAAGATATTCCCCTCAGGGGATGAAGAGGCTCTAGGAAGAGCAGAAGGTTTCAAGTTCCCTCCCTGGCTTCTCCAAGATAGGGCTGAGAGAGATTCCTGCCTGCAGCCTTGGAGAAGCCGCTGCCAGTCTGTGAAGACAATACTGAGCAAGATAGACCAATGGTCTGACTCAGTATATGGCAGTTTCCTATGTAGTAGCAGGGGCCCTACAACACCTGGATTTCTTCTCCTCTGTGGACCTGAAAGAGGCATACCTTCATATTCCAATATACCCCAGCAGCCGACACTTCCTCAGGTTCAAATATTCAGGAAAACACTACCAATACATGGCACTCCCGTTCAGCCTTTTGTCAACCCCCAGGGTCTTCACAAAGGTCTCAGCACCCCTAATGGGTCATCTCCGCCTCCAGGGGGTTTGGATCTTTGCTTATCTGGATAATATTTTGATCTGGTCATTGTCCAGGGAAGTAGCAGAAACTGATCTACAGAGCACACTACAAGCCTTACAGGAACATGGGTTCCTAGTGAACTTCAAGGAAAGCCAACTGTCTCCATCTCACAAGCTACAGCACCTGGGGGTGGTGATAGACACAGTCCAAGACCATTTATTCTTGCCACAGGACAGATATACCATGATCAATGTGGAGGCCAAAGAGGCACTGACCACTCCTTCAATACCACTGCTCTCATTGGCAAGACTCCTGGGACTGATGGTGGCAACATTGGAGGCATTCCCATGGGTGAGACTACACCTCAGGGAACTCCAGTGGTTTCTCCCTCCTTTTCAAAAGGCTATAGCCAACAAAAAGCGTGTGCAATTATCTCCCCAGGTGCATCACTCTCTCCAGTGGTGGCTATCACAGCAAAATCTTCTGAGAGGAAAGCAATTTTTGGACCCGCACAAAATTATAGTAACAACAAACGCCAGCAACAGGGGCTGGGGGGCACATTGCCTTCGATACTCGGCACAAGGGAGGAGGACAGTAAGCGAACAGCAGCACGGTATAAACTGGCTGGAATGAAGGGCTATTTGCTTCGCTCTAAGTGTGTTTCATCAGGAACTGCAAGGGCATGATGTACTGGTCCAGAATACAATATGACAGCGAAGGCTCATGTAAACAGGGAAGGGGGCATATGGTCAAAAGCCCTGCATGTGGAAGCAGTTCTTCTAATGTCCTGGGCGGAACCATACCTTGTGTCACTAGCGGCACACCATGTGAAAGGAGACCCGAATCAACTGGCTGACTGGCTCAGCCGAGAGGACCCAATGCCAAGTGAATGGGCCTTGAACTGCAGAGTATTTCATAAGGTAGCCCAACAATGAGAGAGCCCAGTGTTGGATCTATTTGCTACTGTACAAAATGCTCAACTTCCAAGATTCATATCCAGGTTTCCATGTGAACAAGCGGAAGACACGGATGCCCTGTCAGCAGATTGGCCATAGGGCATTCTATACGCATTCCCACCAACTCCACTGTTAGCCAGGGTGCTGAGGCATATCAGGATGTTACAAGCAGAAGTGGTATGGGTGGCTCCATTCTGGCCAAAGAGACCATGGTTCATGGAACTTCTACACCTGGCCATAGCAGAAGCATGGTTTCTTCCAGTCACACCACATCTACTCCTACAGGGGCCAGTTCAACAACAAGACCCAAGCTGGTTACAGCTTGCTGCTTGGAGACTGAGCGGAGATTGTTGAAACACCAAGGTTACTCAAACAGGGTGTCTGAAACCATCCTGTCATCCCGAAGGCCTTCCAGGAACCAGGTGTACCAGTGTACACGGAGAGCATTTTTAAGGTGGTCAGAACGCCAAAAAGTGTTCCGAGGAGAGGCTTTGATTCGATTCAATTCCTACAAGAAGGCCTTGATGTGGGGTTGAAACCTAATACGCTAAAAAGACAGATAGCATCGCTAGTAGGTCTAATCTTGGGTGTTTCTGCAAGAACTATGACTTCACATCCACACCTGAAACACATTCTCAGGGGAGCTACTCTCCTGTCTCCACCAACGGCACACCGTTTTCCCCTCTTGGAACTTGGGCACGGTATTGAAGGCTTTACAGTCTTCGCCCTTTGAACAGATTAAGTCCATCCCAATAAGGCGATTATCATTTAAGCTAGCATTTCTAGTAGCAGTTATCTCGGCGAAACGCATTTCAGAGCTGCAAGCTTTATCTGTATATAGGTCATATTGCATATTCACGAAGAACTCTGTACGTCTCATACCTGATCCTTTTGTTTGCCCTAAGATTGCTTCTCCTTTCCATCAATCACAGCATGTTTTTCTTCCGTCATTCTGCCCACATCCAAATCATCAAAGGGGAAAACCATGGCACAAACTGGATGTTAGACAATGCCTTAAGACCTATATAAACCGGACAGCATCTTTTCGCATGACAGACGCCATTTTTGTATCCTTTCTACCAGCATCAATGGGAAAGCCAGAGTCTTCATCGACCATTGCAAGATGGATCAAAGCATGTATAACACTGGCATATGAGATACAGCATCTTCACCCACCTACGAAAATGATGACACATTCTACAAGGGCGGCGGCGACATCAGCCTCCTTCTACGTGAATGCACCATTACAGGACATTTGTAAGGCGGCTACGTGGAAGAATCCATCAACTTTCACAGGCATTATAAAATTGACATGTATGCCTTCGGAAGAAGGGTGTTTCAGCAGGTGCTTCCCCAGGAGTAGACAAAAGAGCTCCCTCCCTAGGTGATGTACAAGCTATGGTATGTCCCACTGTGATGTCCTTGAACCCAGTAATTGGGAATGGAGCATTGGTTGACTTACCATGAAGGCTTCTTCTTGTTACTGGAGTCAAGGACATCACGGCTCTCCTGGCTTAATGCGCCTCTCTACTCCTGGGGTATCACATCTTCGATTACTTATGGTCATGACATATTATTCACAATTGACTCAACGTTATGCGGCAAGAATCTTAACACACTACTTGGAGGAAAGTTACCATCAACCTCCTTGACTTATGAGATATAGTTTCTCTTCTGTTAGTTATATGTTTTTAATCTCTATTTTGTTTATACGTTCTTGGTACACGTTGTTTACAGTCATACCTTTGAACTTTGAACTGAAAAAACAGGGGGCGGAGTCATCCCCCTCAGGCTCTAGAGGCTTCTGGTTTTTTCAAACTAGTTACAAAGTCCTGCCTAGGAGCACATAAGGGGGATAACCCATCGTGACGTCCTTGACTCCAGCAACAAGAAGCCTTCACGGTAAGTGACTCAATGCTCCAATATCACATGTATTATGTTTGCATAGTTTAGATAACTAACCCCATGCCCTCCGTAAATATATGAATTGTGAAGCAAAGCAATGTGCTCATTTCTATATAAAGTTACCTTAGTAACATGGATGCAATTTCCTCTCACAGTGGTTTAGTCAACAGAACAGCCCGTAGCTAGGTAAAATGCTTCCTACAAGCTGAAGTCAACCCAAATAGACAGCTTTTCCTTGTGCCCACCCCCACACTAGGAAAGTTCAACTGGGGAACTGGAAGCAGAAGCATGGAAGAGTCACATTGCTTTGAGCAACAAGTGCCAAAGATACTGGTCTTTGCTTTATGATCAAGAATAAAGACCAAGGACCCACTATGATTGCTGTCCGGACATAGCAGAGAAGGTTGCCGAAACGAGCTTTAAATATACCTTATGTAAAGCATATGCATAAGGGTATAGCATGATTTTATCGACTTCCAAGGGGTAGCTTTTAAAATACTCTGGAATATTGTGGTGAGGTCTGGGAGCACAGAGCACGGTAGCCTGCACAGAGCTCCAGGGTATGGAGCACAGCATGTGGCAGCCAGCCAGCACAGAGCATGGCAGTGATCATGGCACTCCCTGATAGTACTGACACTAACCCTAGGGACCTAACCCTAACCCTTATTCTGGTTTCTTGTCAGTTGATAGCCTTTGCCTGCATTTCTAAACAGTTCTCTACAACCAAAAGCTGGAATTGTGGTTTGTTTCTTTTAACAGGAAGATTCTAAAGATCTGGATTTGACATTACATCCCATACTTATGACCCCAACAACCAACAACGAAATATTTATATACCGCTTTTCAACAAAAGTTTCCAAAGCGGTTTATATAAAGAAATAACAAATAAATAAGATGGATCCCTGTCCCCAAATGGCTCTCAATCTAAAAAGAAACATAAGATAGGCACCAGCAACAGTCACTGGGGATACTGTGCTGGGGGTGGATAGGGCCAACTACTCTCCCCCTGCTAAATAAAGAGAATCGCCACATTAAAAATGTGCCTATTTGCCCAGTTAGCAGGGGCAAAGAACACAAAATCCCAATTATAATCCAAAGGTTGCAGGAGATGACTTTTCTTTTAAGAGAGAAGAGGCCTGCTGTCCTTCCTCTATTGTCTGACACCTCTGAAAAGGTTCCTTTCAAGTTCACACTCGTGTCCCACTCCTTAAAATCCACCTTTTCCATCAAACCACTGGTATAACTTCTTAGTACTCACCCCCAACTGCAACTAACCCCAAGTATATTTAACTGCATCAGATCACACCCTTACTATCCCTTCTCTTGTTCCCTTCCCTCTGTTTTGTAGCATTTCCGCTACAAGCTTTTCAAGGACAGGGACCTTTTTTTTTTTGCTCATGGAACTCTGTAAAACCCCATTCATATTAATGGTGCTGTAGAAGTAAAAAACAGAGGAGCCACTTCTGAATGCTTGCCATGACACCCGTGTCCTCCCTCCAAAGCAAACATTACATTTCATAACTCCTAAGAGAACACAAGCATGAGTTTCCCTGAAAGCATAGCGAGACAGAGTTCTCTGGGTTTGACCTACTGCAGCAAAGCTTTGGTTTTCCCCATAGGCTCATCAGGGCAGAAGTTCTTGTATTCCTCCACCTCTTTCTCTAGGGACAGCAGCTGGCTCTGGAGTTTGCTACGTAGTGATGGCAGAGTCTCTCGGATATGGTTTGTCAATTGCTATGGAGAAGAGAAAACCAGCAAGAAGAATCTTACATCAACATCACAAGCAGCAGTGTTGCTTACCAAGGACAAGCCAGATTCACAGTGAACATCTAAGGACCCCAACATTTGGGTCTCAAGCAGTGTGGAGAATCCCCTCACC
This sequence comes from Hemicordylus capensis, assembly GCF_027244095.1. Lineage (NCBI taxonomy): Eukaryota > Metazoa > Chordata > Lepidosauria > Squamata > Cordylidae > Hemicordylus > Hemicordylus capensis. The sequence goes on from NC_069658.1 coordinate 165,394,479, forward strand.
TTGCCTTAGAAGGTTGAATTATTATTTATTTATTTATTTATTTATTTGATTTGTATACCACCCTTCCAAAATAGCTCAGGGAGGTTTCCAATTAAAACAAACCACTAAAACAGTAAAGAGCTAAAACAAATTAAAAAACATCATAACAATTAACAATTTAAAAACATTTAAAAACAACAATTAAACAGTTACAGTGATTTAAAAAAACCCAAATTGGGTTATGAATTCTAAAATAGGCCAAATATTTAAAAACCCCAAATTTAGGAAGCTGAAAAAGCTTGGGTGGAAAGATGGGTTTTCAGGTGTTTTTTGAAAATTGCCAGACAGGGAGGATCGTATCTCAGAAGGGAGCGTATTCCACATTCTCGGGGCAGTGACTGAGAAGGCCTGTCTCTGTGTAGCCACCAAACGGGTCGGCGGGAACTGGAGATGGACCTCCCCAGATGACCTCAATGGGCGGTAGGGCTCATAATGAAGAAGACGCTCTCTTAGATACCCAGGGCCTAAGCCGTTTAGGGCTTTGTAACTAGCACATTGTATTGTACATGAGCCCCTGGTGGCGCAGTGGTAAAACTGCCGCCCTGTAACCAGAAGGTTACAAGTTCGATCCTGACCAGGGACTCAAGGTTGACTCAGCCTTCCATCCTTCCGAGGTCGGTAAAATGAGTACCCAGAATGTTGGGGGGCAATATGCTAAATCATTGTAAACCGCTTAGAGAGCTTCCAGCTATAGAGCAGTATATAAATGTAAGTGCTATTGCTAAGTGCTATTGCTATTTTGTCCGGAAATCTATTGGCACCCAGTGTAACTCCATCAGTACAGGAGTAACATGGTCTCTCCGACATGACCCAGAGACCAACCTGGCTGCCGCGTTAAATAGAAATAGAAATAGGCTGTGGTATCAAGGTATTGTCCAGGGTATGTACCCAACACTTAAGAGAGGTCCTTCAGCATTCAGCACTTAAGGTCAAATGTCTGTCACTGCCTTAACTCAAGCACCATACCCTTCTCGCTAGCATCAGTACATGTTGTACATCCCCACTGGAGGTCTTTGGTGCTTCTAACACAGCCCCTCCATATCTTCCAAAGCAAGTACGGGGGGGGGGGGTCTCTAACTTACAAATGGGTTGTGTTCCAAAGTTGGATGTACATGACTCGGAACGCATATAATTCCTGTGAGGGATTACTTGTTTGTACGTGAGGATTGGCATTCGTAAGCTGGGAACTTCATTAATTTAATAGGTTATGGAGCTTGGTTTGTAAGTATGGGCCGGGTGTTTGTAACTAAGGGAGTGCCTGTACTGGCCTAATAATCTACAACGGTATTCCTGTTCGAAAGATTTGTCCATCCTCAATAGGACAAATATGTTTAACAGCCCAAAGGCTCAGAACAAATCCAATGAAAAACCTGCATATGAGAAGAGATAAGCACTACTGAATACTTTCTCCATGTAAGCAATAGGTCAGGTGCGGAGTCAAGTATGCCTGAAGGGGAAAGAAGAACACTCCTACCCCTGCTTTCCCCACTTTTGTAATGTTTGACTCAGCTCTAAATTGGGGCACAAAAGGATTATTTTATCCAAACTAAGATGGGCAAAATTTTTGCTTTGAGCTATGAGAACATGAGACAATATTATAAACAATCTAATGTAACCATTCTGAATCTCTTGGTGCATATTCAGTTCTTCTGCATTTTGCATGTTTAGTTGTTTATGATCTTGAATGAGTTTATTTGAAATACTATATACAACCCCACTGTTCTTGTTTGAGTCTGCCGAGTGGCTTAATAAACAGATCATTTGATGTGAGGGGTGAAAGCCACTTTCTCTCATGATGCAGTACCACCACAATGTGTGTTTGGGGTGAGGCCTCTTCTTGCTGTGATATGATATACAGTCAAAGGCAAGCCAATTAAAAAGAGTCAGGTTGTCTCTGGAACAGCATACCTGGTTGAGGACCTTCTGCAAGTGGGGCGTTCCCATGCGGTCCGCCATGTGTCTGTAAGCAGGATGGGAAAGGAAGAACTTGCGCTCAGCTGCCAGCGCGGCTTGGATGTCTTTCTTACCATCAATATCCTTCTGGCTCCGGTTCACAACTCCAATGTAGCCTACGAATGGACAGCTCCAAATGTTAGTTTAGTTTCTGCCTTGTACTTTTGCACTAGGCCTATAGGAAATTCTGAAAACAGGGTAAGGTCATAAGCAGCAACTGCAGAACGCAACCCTAACAGCCCACATTTACAATGGGAAGATTCTATTGCTCCTGCTCTACTTGGAAATACATGAAAACATATGGGGAGGGGGGGGGTAGCCCTTTCAACAGACAGAGGATGGGATTTCTTCATACAACAGACTTTCTTCCCTTCAGTCTTGGCCTCACCCTGATGCCTCAACTTTTCTTCCTTAGTTCATGAAAGTACTGGAATTCAGCAGTACTAAGAGGCAAAATGACACTACCCAAATAAAAACATGAGAATGTGCCTGTTTTGCATAGTTTATTAAAAATGCAGAATTATGATTTTGAGCAGGATGGCAGGCATGTTAATTGAAAGGGAAATCAAAGATCCCACAGATGCCAGGAGTTTTGTCTGAGTGTGCCGGTAGGATGAATCATCTCCAAATCTAGTTCCATATTTAGAACTAGTTTCTCAAGTCCAAGCTGAAGCCATAGCCCAAGTTAAACACAATTCACATTAAGCAGTAGTTCATCAAGTGCTACAAGCAGATCACAACCTTGGCGTCCAAAGCCTGCTAAGCAAACGGCTCTCAATGCAAGACTCAACTAGGAACATTCTTCTACAAATGACCCTGCAAATTGGTCATTTCCAAATATGTTTTCTAAACTATGGCTCCAACTATAGCTTCGTACCAAAGAAAAAAGGTTTGACAGCGTCATATCAAACATATTGTGCAAAATTTGTTCAGGGATGATAAAGAGGTAGCAAAACAGCAGGGAGCAGATTTCTTCAAAACTGGCTACTTACACTTGCTCCAACACCACTGGACACAAACCAATAAAGAGTGTATTAAAATACTTGGTGTACAAAAGGTAGGAGCCATATAATTAATCCAAGTACTTCTTTAATTCAAGGGAGATATTCCTATTATGAAATATCTTCTCCTTTTATCCAAGATGATAAATTTGACCCATGCTGCAAGGTTCAGTTCACTCAATGGAACAGTCTTCTACTATTAGTTTGAATTGATTTCTACCTCGCCGCAGAGGTAATAGTTGGTTTGCCAAGATCTCTCTGGCATCAGTGCCTTTATCCATCAAATCCAGCTTGGTAACTACCCCAATTGTCCGTAGGCCTGAAAAAAGAAACAAAACTGCTGGTCAACAGGAAGTGCAGATACTTAGGTGAGCCATTAAATGAGGTCTCAGAAGTGATTTCAAACCATGATATGCTTTTTCCTCAACAAAACCCCTGCTAACTGGGCAAAGAGGCACCTTTTAACGTGATGATTCTCTTTATTTAGCAGGGGGAGAGTAACTGGCCCTATCCACCCCCAGCACAGTACCTCCAGTGACTGTTGCTAGTGTCTATCTTATGTTTCTTTTAAGATTGTGAGCCCTTTGGGGACAGGGATCCATCTTATTTATTTATTATTTCTCTGTGTAAACTGCCCTGAGCCATTTTCGGAAGGGTGGTATAGAAACTGAATAAATAATAATAATAAATCATAAAACTGTAATAGCACGGATGTGAGATACATACATCACCTGGTACACTGACAAGCACAATACGATAAAGGATGATATGTTTAGTTGAACTAGTGCCCACAGTTTAAGGCTTGTCAGAGTGGTGAAGCAAGTGTTCTCAGTTTTGTAAAACCTTTTTATCTCTTATACTATTCCATGATGCAGCACAGAATTAAAATTACTACCACTGAGAGAATTTCTGTGTTTTGTTCTGGTAGTTTCAGTTGTCCTAACTTGAGGCTTCTATTACTGGATGTTACCATTCAGCTGTCAGTACCCACTAGAAAATGGCCTTTAAAGGCTGGATCTTTACGAGTCAGCTTCTGATACATAACAGCAGAGGAGCATCTTGACAGGCTTATTCCACTTGGATGAAGTCAAGGCTTCCTATTGTCGGGAGCAGCTCAGAATGATATTTCAATGTCCCATCCTACTCTCCTGTGGGACCATTCGCATGTAGCAGTAGAGTAAGTGGAAGGAAAAGACAGAGTATTGCTCTACCTTGTGGGTCAACTTCTTTGGCCAGTTTGAGAGCATCGGAGTTAGCCAGATCCGTATTGGCTGGTGTCACAACAAGAATCAAGCTACTCTCTTTACTGATGAATTGCAAAATAGTCTCTTTGATCTGGTACTCAATGTCATGGGGTTGGTCACCCACTGGCACCTTAGTGATACCCGGAAGGTCAATCAGAGTCAGATTCAGCACTGCAAAGAAAGTGAGCAAAACAAGTAAGACTCTACCTCTGAGGTGGTCACCTAACTTCACCTCAAAATTGCCCTTCAGAGACTTTTACAAAGTCTTTCCACACATTTATTTTATTTATTTATCATATTTCTATACTGCCTGATATGTACATCTCTAGGGGGTGTACATTAAAAAATCGGCACAGATTAAAATACATGAAACACAATTAAAATATAAAACAGTTATTAAAACAAATTAAAATTATTAAAATTAATTCTAATTAAAAGTTTGCAGGAACAGGAGAGTCTTGAAGGTCTTCCTAAAAAACAAACAGAGAAGGAGATGTTCTTATTTCAGCAGGGAGCATATTCCAAAGCCCTGAGGCAGCCAGAGAAAGCCTGGTCCTGAGTCGCCACCAGACAAGCTGGTGGCAACTGTAACCAGACCTCTCCAGAAGATCGTAACAGGCAGCAGGGTTCATAACAGAGGAGGTGGTCTCTTAAAAAGCCTGGACCCAAGCGATTAGGCCTTTATAGGTAATAACCAGTACTTTCTATTTCACCTGGAAACATACTGGCAGCCAGTGCAGTTCTTTCAAAACTGGTGTTATATGGACCCTTCGTGTTGTCCCAAAGACCAATCTGGCTGTCACATTCTGTACCAATTGTAGTTTCCAGACAACATACAAAGGCAGCCCCATGCAGAGCACATTACAGAGGTCAAGTCGGGAAGGTACCAGCATATGTACCACTGTCATTTACCAGATCATTTACCTCTAGAAATGGACGTAGCTAAAGTATCAGCTGAAGCCGATAAAAAGCACTCCTGGCCACTGCTTCAACCTGAAAAACCAGGGAGAGCTTAGTGTCCAGGAGCACTCCCAAACTACATACATGGTCTTTGATGGGGAATGTAACACCATCCAGAACAGGCAGATCTAAACCACCTCTCGGGTCCCAACCCCCAAAGTCAGTACCTCCATCTTATTTGGATTCAACTTCAGTTTGTTATCCCTTATCCAGCCCATTACCACCTCCAAGCAGGCATTTACGGAAGATATGCTATTTCATGATGAGGTCAACATGGAGAAGTAGATCGGAGTGTCATCACCCAGGCAGTCCAGAAGGATACCATGGTCAATGGTATCAAAAGCCACAGAGAGATCCAAAAGGATCAGCAAAGTCATACTCCCTCTGTTGACAGCCAGTTGCAGATCATCTATCAGGCTGAACAAGGCAGTCTCAAACCCATAGCCCACATGAAAGCCAGTTTGAAATGGATCTAGATAATCTGCATCATCCAAAACTGCCTGGAGCTGAGAGGCCACCATCCACTCAATCAACTTGCCCAACCGTGAAAGGTTAGAAACAGGTCTGTAATTAGCTAACTCCGAGGGACCCAGTGCAGCTTTCTTCAAAAGTGGTCTAATAATAGCCTCCTTAAGACAAGAAGCATCCTGCCCTCCCTCAGAAAAGCATTTATAATATTTACCAGACCCTCTCTGATAATATGATTATCAGATGAGATAAGCCAAGTTGGGCAAGGGTCCCACATGAAGGGAGGGGAGCCTTCAAGCCATTAAAGAGAAATCCACCCATGTGCTTGTTAATTATTAATTTATTATTATTATTAAAAATATTTATACCCAGCCCCTCCAGTGCAATACCGCTCAGGGCGGCTTACAACAATAACAAAGACACAGATACAAATAATAAAATTAAATTTAAAACAAAATAAAGTCAGATTAAAAACAATTATTAGGTTCAAATTAAAACTGAAAATTATAAAAAGCTAAAGAAGCTAAAGAGCCTACCAGATAAAATAATATTAAAAGCCTCCTTAAAAAGGTGTGTTTTAAGATGTTTTTTAAACACACTGAGGGAGGGAGCATGGCAAAGCTCTTCAGGGAGGGTGTTCCAAAGCCGAGGGGCCACAACCGAAAAGGCCCTGTCTCTAGTCCCTGCCAGCCAATTCTCTGTTAGTGGCGAGGACTCTTACCATTGGTAAGAGTGTAATACAGGAGTACAGAAACATCAGAACGAACAAGATTTTCAATGAGTCTCATTAGAAAATCCAGTCAAAATCTAGTTTCACAGAAAACCAAAAGCTCTCTCAACTTCTAACAAGGTATTCACGAAGCCAAAGCAATCACCATGGAATAAAAGAAGTGTGCTATCTGGGAATAAAGCGCGTGCACATTTTCTTCATGATAGCAAACAACGATATTCATATTTTCTTTTGAACCAAGATACTATCACCTAGTGCCATTACATCTTTCCTGAACTTAACTATTTCAATTTTTGCTATCAATAAATAGTGCATAAGGTTATAATGGGTTCTTAAGAAACTTGATATTTCCACCTCAATGCATTTCAAAAGATCGTCAGTCCTCAAATGTGTGTGTTGTTCCAGCAATACCTACATCTAGGAGGCCTGACTGCAGTACAAAAGCAAACACCTACCATGTGGTGAGTACACCCGAAGGTTAATGGGAACAGACGAGATGCCTTTATTTGTTCCCGTGAGCCTCTCTGTCTCTGCTTCAATCTCCTGTCGAACTTCATCATAATCTGTAAACCTCTTGGACTTGCAATGCAAAAATTCTGCATATTCTGCAGGTGAGAAGAAGTGTTCTATCAGTCAGGGTAAGATGCAGACCTCTGGGAAGCTTGTTCTCAGTCTTGTCCCTAACCACTTACGAAGGTACCACTGGTCACCACCTAGAGTCAATGTATGGGAAAGGAACCGTGGCAAGGCTTCTCTTTCTCTCCCCCCGCCCTGCCCCCCCATCACATATCTGTGGGCAGTAGGGATGTGCATGAACCTATTCGGAGGCCATTTTACGGGCCTCCGAACAGGTTTGAAAACTGGCTAGTTCGAACATTCAGCAGTGGGGGTGGGGGTGTCAGACTTGAAGGCAAGGATCAAGAGGACAGGTGGTAGGCTGCACCATTCCAAGCAACTTGTCCACATCCTCAGGAGTCACGAACTGAAACTGATCCAGGATCATCACATGAGCTGCTGGACACCTCGGCATCACACTCTGTAACAATTGTAGAGTTTGAATCAAGTCAGCCCAAATAAGAGAGATTTTGTCCATAACAAACTCATTTAAAATGTCACAGTGAGTAATTGTTGGTTCTAAGTACTGATTCAAGGGGGAAGGGGCACACATTAGCCCCTTCACGGCCCTGAACAACTCTGCTGGAAGTGAACATGCGGACGCGATACGGGAGGAAAAGAATCGCTTCTTTGCCGCACGTATCGCCTGAGCATAAATCTTCAAATGCACTCTATGTAATAATCTGTTGGATTCGAGTTGAGTCTTTCTCCACTTGCATTCTAGTCATCTAACATGCTGCTTCAGCCTTCGTAATTCTTTCATACACCAAGGGGTCAACTTGGGAAAAATCTGTCCAGTCCTAAAACTGAGGTGAGCATGATAAAGCACTTGGTACAGTTAGAAATGTTGTGAACACAGCCTCAAAGCAAGTCACACCCTCCAAAATTATTTGCTGTGTGTGTATGTAGTATCTCTTTTTGAAAAACACTCTCTCCCACCCCACCCCCACCATGCATATTCAAACAGTGGCAGCTTCAACAGTGCCTCGAAGTTCCAAGAATGTTCCCAGCAGCCTGCTGGGGCTGCTTGCCATTTAAAAAAGAAGAACCACCTAGAATAAGACAGGAAATGACATTGGTCATTTCCTGCGCTCATTTTAGACTAAAAAAAGATAGTGACCACCACCAGGAACAGTATTCTCACTTCAAATTCTGCAGAAGCCACTCTTGCCCACTAGGGATGTGCACGGAAATGGGCAGGGGTGGATCGAAGGGGTGATGGGTCGGACTTTGAGGGTGGGAGAGGGTGCATTTACCCCTCCCCCCGCCAGCACTCAGTTTCTGTAAAGTCTTTCAGGGCAGCAGCATACCTCCCTGTTACACCTTCTCCTCTTTGGCTGGAAGTACCAGGCACATGCTCACGCACATCAGACAGGCTCACATGCCATTGCGACGTGTGCCCGGTACCGAGGTGTTCAGCACCTCCTCTTATGTGATGATCTTGGATCAGTTTCAGTTCATGACTCCTGAGGATGTGGACAAGTTGCTTGGAATGGTGTGGCCTACCACCTGTCCTCTTGATCCTTGCCCGACATGGCTCATACTATCTAGCAGGGAGGCTGTTGTAGAGTAGTGGTGTGCACGGTCCGCGGAGGCGCGGTCCAATGCCGGGGTGTGTGTGTTGCTTTAAGGATGGGGGGGTTATTTACCCCTCCCACTGCTTTCCCCCCTCCGGCGCCCCATTTTTTAGCGAAATCTTCGGGGCGGCAGCATTCCTCCCTGCCCCCTTGTTGTTCCTCAAATCCGGAAGTAATACGGGCACATGCACCCGCTTGCCGCCGCCACCACATACACCGCTGATGTGTCACAGTGACATGCACATGTCACAGTGACGTGCATGACACATGCGGCGGAGGGCACATGCACCCGTATTACTTCCAGATTTGAGGAACAACAAGGGGGCAGGGGCAGCAGGGAGGAACGCTGCCACCTCGAAGATTTTGCTAAAAAATGGGGCGCCGGAGGGAGAAAAGTTTTGGGAGGTATAGAAAAACAAACAAACTAACTATAAGTTATACAGTGTTCATCTTGTATGGTATTGTTCACCATTTCATCAATCTGCTGATATTTTGGTGCCATGGTGGGGCAAGAGTGAGTCATCTTCTGGACATTAGTCAATGGATGTCCTCAGCTAACTGAGGATCACATAGTGCACACATAATAATGCTACTGAGCTAGAATTGGCTACGTAACAATGACACAAAGTCAAACGAGGGCAATGCTTTCTGATCAGCAAAATCCTCAGTGCCTTTTGGCATGTTGCTTTTTTGCTTTATCCTATTAAGAACTTTGTCCTGAAACACATTAGGATTGCTAAACAATAAATTATTATTAAATTGGTTCTTGCATCTAGGGAATTCTTGTTTTTATTTACTTTACTTATAAAGTCCCAAGCACCTTGTACTCTAAATGCCTCCGAGACCATCTTCTTCTTGAAAACATCAGAACCATAAAGATCAACAGATGGTGGATTCTACCAGCCTCCTGCCAAGTTTAAATAGCAAAGGCCACAAAAAGCTACATTCTCTGGGTCTTCTACAGTGCACTCAGTGGTCCAACAAAGGTCCATCCAGAATTCTTTCCAGAACAGTTGTAAGGATTTCTACTTGGGCCTGGCATTCAACCACCAGGATTAAGCAGCTGTGGGATTACTAACTGGGCATTTGGTTTTATTTTAACTGTTACCAAACCTGAGCCCTTTGGGAATGGGTGGGATCGAAACTGAATCCAAATGCAAGGCAACAAGCCAATCTTTGAAATTCAATGACCCAAGAAACAGGTTTTTAAAAAATGAAGATCAGGTTATGAGCTATAATCTGTGTCATATCAGGGATTATGAGCAGAACACTTCCCAGTTGCAAGGGAGCAACAGAAGGAGAAGGGCATGACTTTATCTCCTGCTGCTGAGCTTCCCAGAAGCTTCTGGTTGATCATTGTGGGAAACAGGATGCTGGACTAGATGGGCCTTGGCCTGATCCAATAGCATTCTTCTTATGATCTTATGTTCACTTTCCAACATAATATTCTACACAGCCTAAGTTAAATTAAAATCTGTGTACATACTTTATTCTACTTCTGCAAGATTGCAATTTAAACAAATAATATCTATGCACAACAAATCAATTTGACAAAGACACTGACTTCTTCATTTTGAAATAGTATAGAAACCCTTGGTGTCACACAAGGCACAGAAACAATTTGTTACCTAAAGGAAAAGAGAGATTTACCTAGAAGACAAGGAGACTACTACATTCTAGGATGGTCGAAGTCCAAGCAGAAATTGTACACAAGCACACTGGCATCTAGACAAGGACTCTTCAAGCACAATGAAAATACCACAGACCTGTTTCTGAGAAGATAAGCTGAAGAATGAGAGGTCGTCTAGTGACAATTCCAGAACCACGAGGCAGGAAATCTCTGCAGGAAATTTTTATAAAATAATGTTACTTCAGTGGCTTAAACGGATATTACAGTCTTGAGGACCATATGCAACAGAACATGTGCAGTCCTCCTGTGTTCTAGATATACTGAGACTAGATAGACAGCACACATGCTCTAGAACATCAGATGTACAGAATTTGACAACATATTAATGATCAAATTGGCACAACTTCCAAGAGCATGGGAAGGGGGGGGAAATGGGTTTTCAGGAAATTGACTTATTGGAATGATAACCCAAAAACTGGTTCAGAGAGTGTTTTTCAGTGAACTAGAACTGAACCCAAAGCTAAAGTCTCTTTACCATCCTGAGCCTGAACCAACCCCTAAACAAGAAAGTGGTAACATTTACAACCAGTTGAATAGCAGGCCCTCAGGAGTTTCTTTGGAGGACAGGATGTTTTCCACAACCGGCTTTTAGTTTGCATCTCTTCAGCAGTGTTCCCTCTAAAGCATGCGCACACTCACAAGTATTTTGTGCCCGTTCAGTTAATTTTAGATCCCATTCAGGTTGAATCAGGAAGGCCCCATTTTGAACCCACATGCACACATACTGTCTTGATACTGCTGCTCAGATCAAAATTCATTCTGCACACAGATGGGGAAAAATTAGAAAGAACACTGCTCCTCAGGAACAGAGACGTGCATTCACATATCGGCCCAATTTATCCCTTGGTCAGGGAGCACTTCACACACAATTTGGATTTTCATTGCACATTAAGAGTGCAACCTGATCTATATCCAGGATTTTAAAAAATCCACTTTTTGCACCAGTTTCTTGGAGCAACTTTGAATCGAATTTGCAGTTAATCCTTGTAGAAAACCCACAATAAAGCCTGCTGTCTGGGAAAACTGTGAGTAGATTTGATTCAATTAAAAAGTATTAGACAAGAGAACAGCTTAATCCGTTTTTACACCCTTCACTGCAATTCCAGAGAGGAGGAGGGGGATGGTAGGTGCAGCTTCTCCCACACCAGCAACAGGTTCTGCAGCTGCACACACATTTTGCTCTGGTATGGAGTGCATGTGACAGAGTCTGTTCTCTTAGTTTTCCACACCTGGCGTTTAGTTCCCTTCTCCTCCGGAATGCAGGATGTGCCTTCACATATTGGGCAGATTTATCCCAAAGTCCCTGCGAGCTATCAGGGAGGACTTCACATACGGTTCGGGTTTTTCACTGCTCCTTAAGAGTGCAACCCAATTTCTATCGGGTAAAAAAAAACCACAACCCTCTTTTTGCATGCTTTTTTTTTGGGGGGGGGTGGATAGTGTTGAGTAAAGCCTGCTGTGTGTGGAGAACTCCGAGGCGGGCTTTAACACCAGCAACAAGACGTGCGGGTGTGGAGGGATCCATCAGAAATACAAGCATCTCCTCAAATGCAAGTTACTGTATTAGTCCACAAGCACCGAGCGCCGACCGTACAAACTTCCCAAGAGAAAGCCGCACTTGCTCAAGGCGGCCAAGAAAGAATGACGGAGGCCCCTGACCCACCGGATGCCGCCTCGCCTGCTTCAAACACCGCCGTGCATTTTGTTCTGGAGGCGGCGGCGACGCCGCGTAAACGCCTCCTCACATCTCCCTCCAACCCGTCCAGAGACGGCTGGGCGAAGGCAGGGGAGGGGAGGCGGATCAAGAGGTCTCCCAGACCAGTCAGAGCAGCCGCCGCCGGCTCCGCGTTCTCCGAGCGACGGACTCGGACCGACTCACCGGCCGACCAAGTTCTCGAGAACGGAGCTCTTGCCCGCGCTCTGGGCGCCCACCACGGCGATCTGCGGCAAATCGAGGGGGTAGCTCTGGCCGAGGGCGCCCAGGGCGTCCTGCAGTGCGTTCACGAGGGCAATGAGCTCCTCCATCCCCCGGTTGCCCAGGGCGACACCTAGTCCGCTTCCTCTCGCAGCCCCCGGCAACCACCACCAAACCTTGCCCTCCTCCGATTTCCCGCTCGGATTCGACTCCGCAGCGCAACTCCCCGCCTTACTTCTGCTAATCGCCCTGCCTATTGCTCGCTGAAGCGGTCACTTCTCGATCAAGACCAATAGGAAAGCGAACCCGATTCCCAATGGACAAGAGTGCCATTAGGGCGTGTGTTTTAAGCGGCCTCGCCCATTTGTCGGTCGGCATTCTAATTGGGCAGTCTGCCCTGTCATTCGATGTCCCCTTTGCTCTTCAGCCAGCCAATGCTGGCCTTAGCAGAACTGTCAACTATCTACTTTCCACGCCCCCTAGCTGGGGAGTGCTCCTTAACTGGCGAGACTTCCCCACGACTGACCCCGCCCACCCAACCACAGTCGCCTTTCATTGGCCGATATTTCCGTCACACTGAAACTTTCACCAATCACTTTAGTAATCACTTCTAATTTCCCACGCTTTTTCGTTTACGATAAGATCCCTAAAGCTGCTTCTCATTTCAATCGCTATCTCACGCTAAACGTTATTGGTGTCTTGCCCAACTCTCAGCATTTCTGTCTTCTCTCAGAAAGAGCAGGGGACAGAAATCCTGAGCGAGGACTGAAGCTCCAGTTAATGACTGCTCTCTTGCTTCTCCTTTTCTTGCTTGCTCTGGGATACCTCCGTGTCTTGTGGCCGGTTTCCCTGTGTGTGCACTTCTTTGTCTCCAGAGAAAAACTCCGCCAGATCTTTAAGGGGAAGATAGTAGGTGTGAGAAAGCATGAGTTGACTTCTGGAATCTCGACCTTTTAATGACGTCACTAGTGCCATCCTCTCTAATAAAAGGCTTGGTGTCCGTCCGTGGACAACCAAGCGTGTGTCCGTGCCTCCCTCGGCCGTTCTCCGCATGCGCAAAGCGCATGCGCAGAACGGCCCAGTCAGAAACGAAAAAAGGGAGCAGGCGGCCATGTTGGGCAGCCAGAAGCGGCCGCCAAGCCGGCTAAGCCCGGCCGAGGTGGCGGCAGAGCCGCTGCCGAGGCCTGGCGGCGGCAACAAGGACGGGCAGCTGGGAGACCTTGGGGCCCTTGCCTGGCCCCAAAATTGCCTTTGCCCTTGGCCCAAATGTGTCCCGTCGACCGCTCTCCCGCCCACCCAGCTGCCCGAATACTCCTTCCCCACACCCCCCCCCGGCAAATGAATAAGGGCCAAAATGGCCCATGAGAATGCCTCCGCGGCCGCCGCCGACCACCCTCCCACCTTCCCAGCTGGCCGAGCCCTCTTTACCCGATCCAGCCCACGGCAGTCGGGCGAAGTAAAAGCATATCTTGCAAAAAAGAAGAGAGGAGCTCGCGAACAGAGCTCCTCTCTGTGCTAAGCCTCTTCCTGAACTGGTGCTTTGGGCGCAAAGGATGCCTGTTGCGTCCTTTGCATCCATAGCGGCAGTTTCGGCAGTGGCTTAGCACAGAGAGGAGCTCTGTTCGCGAGCTCCTCTCTTCTTTTTTGCAAGATATGCTTTTACTTCACCCGACTGCCGTGGGCTGGATCGGGTAAGAAGGGCTCGGCCAGCTGGGAGGGCGGGAGGGTGGTCGGCGGGAGAGAAAGCTAGCGCCCGTTATCATAACGGGCTTAAAAATACTAGTGTTTATGATAAAAATGCATACATAAAACGCACCCAAATGTTCAAACTTTCAAAGGTGTACCTTATATAGTGCCAAATTAAAGCTATTGACTGGTGCAAGGCATTCTGAAATCTTATTGTAGAATGAGGAATGTAATTTCAAGACAGTAAGGTACATTGTAATGTATTTTATGTCAAGAACAGAATAGTATGTATGTATTTGTTCATTGTGGCCCAAGGCCAGCATAAAGAACAGAATAGTAGAAAATGACAGAAACCTGGGCTGTAGCTATAATTGAGCAAATGGGTTCAAAGAACCCTGCCCCCCTGCTCCTGAGGGGCCCCCCGCTCCTGAGGGGGCCCCTTCTTCAGCTCCACCACACCTCCCTATTTTCTTCTTTATTTCCCTCACTCCAAGGGGCCACCGGGGAGAGGGGTGAATATGGGCCCTCTCTCCCCAGCTACGCCCCTGACAGAAACGAAAAGAATAGCAGTTGCATGGATCAATTAAGATAGAAGGAATTAAACAGATCTCTGCAAGCCTGTAAAGGGTAACTACAGGTGTGTTATTGAAATGGCCATTATACAACAGCAGCTGCCAAACAATACTGGTGAATGTAAAATTCATGTATCGCATTAGCAACGATGATACCAAGATGATCAGGGGCCTGGAGCACCTTCCTTATGAGGCTAGGCTACAGCATCTGCGGCTCTTTACTTTGGAAAGAAGGTGACTAAAGGGAGACATGATAGAGATCTATACAACTATGCATGGTGTGGAGAGAGTGGACAGATAAAAATTTCTCCCTCTCTCACAAGACTAGAGCCAGGTTTCCCAACCTTCAGTTTCCTGTCCTATATTCAGTAAGAATACAGTCTAAAAGAGCATGAACATCTCTGACACTTCCAATCTCAACACATCCAGTTTTTAGAAAGCATGTTAAATCCTGGCTTTTTACCCAGGCTTTTATATGATTGTCTCTGCAGCTGCTTTTTGTATTTTGTACTGTTTTTATGCTTGTGTTTTAAATTTTTTATCAGATTTGTTTATATATTTTTAGCTTCTATTTTAATTGTGTCATTTTTATAATCTTGTTTTAAATTCTGCTGTAAACTGCCTTGGGATAATTTTTATGAAAGGTGGTATATAAATTTAACAATAAAAATAAATAAATAAAAAAATAAAAAAGAATTTGGACTAGGTAGTGGTCTTGGGCAATCCTGCAGATCGTTGACATGACTAATGAAAGCACACCATGTATTAAAGAACTTATTTTTTTGGTTCTTCCCTTAGCTATTCTTAATTGACATAATAGAAATATGAATATAATGAATGTTTATATACCACTTTTCAACAAAAGTTCCCAAAGTGGTTTACATAGATATCAATAATTTATTTTAGATAGTGCTTCACTTTTTTCTTTTTAAATTTCCCAGTCAATCTTGTGCAAGCCTGCCACGGTGACCAATTGCAGTATTGCGCAAGATCACTGGGGAAACAACAACAAGAAGAACACCACAGTTAAATCTCCTTCCTGTCTCTCTCTCTCTATATATGTAAAATCAAGTAATTGTCCTATCAGCTTCAAATTGAGTACACAGAGTCCCGCTATCCTGTGCTACAACTGTTTGTACTGATTATGGGGAGTAAAGTTTCCTGTAATAATCTGACCAAAAACTTAAACAACTGTGATCTGGGGAAATCCCAAAGGACAAATGGTGTAATCATCATCGTCATCATCATCACCATCATCACCATCAGCCAATTACAAAAAGCAGCTTTACTGGGAACAGCCTATATTCTGCGATGATATCTATAACAACAGCAACAACAACATTATTATTATTATTATTATTATTATTATTATTATTATTATTAAAACTTTTATACCGCCCTTCCAAAAGGCTCAGGGCGGTTTACATTAAAACACCATTAAAATCAATTAATCATTAAAACAAAAATTATAAAACATAAAACAAAAACTAACAATTAAACACATCATAAAACAACAATTAAATATTCAGAACTATTTAAAAACAAGTTTTAAAAAGCTGAAAAAGCCTGGTTGAAGAGATGTGTTTTCAGGTGTTTTCTGAAAATTGCGAGAGATGGGGAGGATCGTATCTCAGCAGGGAGCGCATTCCACGATCTCGGGGCAGCAGCCGAGAAGGCCCGTCTCTGTGTAGCCACCAAACGAGTTGGTAGCAACTGGAGGTGGACCTCCTCAAGTGACCTCAACGGCCGGTGGGGCTCATAGCGAAGAAGACGCTCTCTTAGATACCCAGGGCCTAAGCCGTTTAAGGCTTTATAAGTTATAACTAGCACTTTGTATTTTGCCTGGAAACCTATTGGCAGCCAGTGTAACTCCATCAACAAAGGAGTAATGTGGTCTCTCCGAGATGACCCAGAGACCAATCTGGCTGCCGCATTCTGAACCAACTGAAGTTTCTGGACTACGTACAAAGGCAGCCCCATGTAGAGCACATTACAGAAGTCCAGTCTGGAGGTTACCAACAAATGTACCACTGTTTTGAGGTCATTGATCTCAAGAAACGGGCGCAGCTGGCGTATCATCCGGAGCTGATAGAAAGCACCCCTGGCCACCGCCTCAACCTGAGAAACCAAGGAGACACGTTGATCCAGAAGTACTCCCAGACTACGAACCTGTTCCTTTTGGGGAAGTGTGACCCCGTCTAGAACAGGCAGATCAACATCGTCTCTAGAGTTCCGACCCCGCACAATAAGTACCTCCGTCTTATCTGGATTCAGCTTCAGTTTATTCTCCCTCATCCAGCCCATTACTGCTTCCAGGCAGGCATTTAGGGAGGATATGCCAACTCCTGAATAAGTTGACATGGAGAAGTAGATCTGGGTGTCATCAGCATACTGGTAACACCCAGCTCCAAATCCCCGATGATCTCTCCCAGCGGTTTCATGTAGATGTTAAAAAGCATTGGAGAGAGTATGGAGCCTTGAGGAACACCATACTTAAGCTCAGATTTTGAAGAGCAACAATCTCCAATCGACACCATCTGGAATCTGTCCGAGAGGTAGGAGCGGAACCACTGTAAAACAGTGCCTCCCACCCCCAACCCCCTCAGACGTTCCAGAAGGATACTATGGTCGATAGTATCGCAAGCCGCCGAGAGATCCAAGAGGACCAACAGAGTCACACTTCCTCTGTCCATTGCCAATTGGAGATCATCCATCAGGCCGACCAAGGCAGTCTCCACCCCATAGCCTGCCCGAAAACCAGGTTGAAATGGGTCTAGATAATTAGTTTCCTCCAAGACCGACTGGAGCTGAGAGGCCACCACCCCCTCAATTACCTTGCCCAGCCATGGGAGGTTGGAAACTGGCCTATAATTGCTCAACTCTGAGGGATCTAATACAGGCTTCTTTAGAAGAGGTCTAATAATTGCCTCCTTAAGACAAGGAGGCATCCTGCCCTCCCTCAGAGAAGCATTTATGATTTCTACCAGGCCACTTACAACAGCCTCCCTGCTAGATAGAACAAGCCATGTTGGACAAGGATCAAGAGGACAAGTGTTAGGCCTCACTGCTCCAAGCAGCTTGTCCACATCATCAGGAGTCACAAACTGAAATTGATCCAGTCGAATCGTATAAGAGGAGTTGTCGGATACCTCCAGTTCAGACATCAAATTAATTGCGGAGTCTCCATCTAGGTTGGCCCGAATCCGAGAGATTTTTTCTGCGAAAAATTCATTAAACACACCACAGCGGGTAACTGATGCTTCCAAATTCTGGTTCAAGGGAGAGGGAGCAGAGACTAGTCCCTCACAACCCTGAACAACTCCGCCGGACGTGAACTCGCAGAGGCAATACAGGCAGAAAAGAACCGCTTCTTTGCCGCATGTATCGCCTGAGCATAGATCTTTAAATGTGCTCCATGTCGTAATCTGTCGGACTCAAGTTGAGTTTTTCTCCACTTACGCTCCAGTTGCCTACCTTGCCGCTTCAGCCCCCGTAGATCTTCCGTATACTAAGGGGCCAATTTTGAAGCAGGTCGGAGGGGACGCTTAGGAGCAATCGTGCCTACTGCCCTGGTGAGCAAGTTGTTCCAGTTCTCAACCAGGGCATCAACAGGATCACCATCAGAGCCAACATTAAATCCCTCCAAGGCGTCTTGGAATCCTACCGGATCCAGTAACCTCTTTGGGCGGACCATTCTAATAGGCCCCTCGTTTGGTGGTGACTCCACTTGGGACCGGGCCTTCTCTGTGGCTGCCCCGGGGCTTTGGAATATGCTCCCTGTCAAAATAAGAACACCTCCTTCTCTGTTTGTTTTTAGGAAGACCCTCAAGACAAACCTATTTCCTCAGGCTTTTAATTGAAATTTTAAACTGTTTAATTTGTTTTTATCTCAATAATAATAATATCTCAAGAGAGTGTTTTAATTTTTTATTCTCTGAAATTGGTTTAAGTGTTTTTATATTTGTGTTTTGTGTATTTGTGTTTTAAATAGCGTACACTGACTAGAGATGCACATCTCAGGTGATATATAAATATGATAAATAAATAGTGAAGATGGTGTGGAATAACTAACAATTAAGTAAACAAAAGTGATCTATCAGTTAGAAGATATTAATTTCTTTCTTTTCCCGGGAGAGGAATATGCCAAAACTAAAATAGCCTCAAAAAGCAAGCAAGAGTACCCTTAACTGGCAGCTCCACTGATGTGTTGGTGGTGGGGTGTCACATTTTTATTTATTTACTATTTCTATTTAATATACCACCTTTTATCTAACAATCTCAAGGCAGTTTACAGTTGTAGAGAAACTTTAAAACCACCATCAAATCACAATAAGATGATATATATCATCACTGCAGACACAAATTTTAATTAACTACAGCTTTAATTGATTAATCTATCAATTACAACTTGCAAACCTTTGAAGATAATTCTGGATTCAACTTTAGGTTGGGGAGGTAGGATTGAATGGATATATACGACTACTATAGTGGGTTTGACAGGCTCAACACATGTCAAAAACAAAGAAGGATCTGAACTGAAGATTTAGTTTTAGTACTTCATTCTCAACCATATCTATCTCCTATATTTTCAGCAAAGCTGTTTTAAAGTCACATTCCTATCCTAAATACGAATGGCATCCCAAATTAACCATGGAAACATACATGAGCTTACATACCTTACTTGTATCTGATTTTAGCAAAGCTATCTACCCAGAGTGGCAATGTCCTTCCAGAATCTCAGGCAGGATCTTCTCCAGATGGATTACATGTGATGCTTTTTACTTGAGGTGTCATGGACTGAACATTGGACCTTTTGTAAACAAACCATATGTTAAATTCATGGATTTATGGCCAGTTCTGCATGCACTCTCTTCTCAATTGTTTTCACGGAACCTTTCAAGAACTGTGTTGCATTTGGATCAAGTTCAGCTAAACCATATTTTCACCCTGTGAGACTCATGTCCAAATGCTGGTGCTGATTATGCTGCCTATGAAAAGTTCTACGGTAAATATTGCTTGGAATATGAACACTTACCTTCCTCTCTGCCCCCCACCCCCAAACTATTTCACCTTGACCAAAAACAAAAAACAAAAACAAAAAAAACCAAACAAACACCCAGTCTGTGACTCTCTAAAGCATCTGTACAATAATTAGGGGGAGGTACCATCAAAAGATGGAGTACACAGAAATCAAATTGATTACATTATCAGTGCAAGGAGGTGGAAGAGCTCAGTTATAACAGCAAAGACGTGGCTGGGGGCCGAACTGCTCATATGCAAGTTCCAAGTCAAGCTAAAGCGGAAAAACAAAGCTATCCAGTTTCCACGATATGATCTTGAGAATATACCCACCATTTCCAAGGAGAACATCAGGAACCGCTTTGAAGTTCTGAACCTCATTGATAGTGAACCAGAGGAACTGTGGAATGAAATCAAAGAAGTTGTTAAGGATGAATGTGAAAAGAGATTGCCAAAGACCAAGAAACAAAAAAAGGAAAATGGATATCAGAACAGACGGTGGAAATTGCCAAGAAGAGGAGAGAAGCTAAAGTCAAGAAAGATAAAGACCTCAGGAAGGATCTTAATAGGGAATTTCAGAAAGCTGTTAGAAGAGACAAGGAGCAATACTACAATGGCATCTGTAAAGACCTTGAGGATGGAAATAGACACGGGAAAACAAGGCAAGTTTCCAAAAAGATCTCTGAACTCAGAGGGAGGTTCCAACCTCAAATTGGTATGTTAAGGGATGCCAAAGGACAGATAGTAACTGATTCAGAGAAGATCAAACAGAGATGGAAGGAGTATACTGGAAATCTGTACAGCAAGGACGTCAACATCCAAGATACTCTAGAAGATATTCCCTACTTGCAAGAACCTCTAGTACGGGAAGATGAAGTTAGATCAGCACTCCGGTCATTACCAAGTTGGAATGCTACAGGAATTGATGGAATAGCTACAGAAATATGGCAAACAACTGAAGAAGAATCAGTCAAGGCTCTAATCAAACTATGCCAGCAAATTTGGAGAACAACACAGTGGGCAACAGATTGGAAGAGGTCAGTCTACATACCCATACTAAAGAAAGAGACTTAACAGATTGCACAAACCATCACACAGTATTCTTAATTTCACATGATAGCAAAATAATGCTCAGGGTCATCCAACACAGATTAGAACCCTACGTGGAAAGGCAAAGGCTGGATGTTCAAGCTGGTTTCAGAAAAGACCAAGGAACAAGAGACATCATTGCCGATGCATGCTGGATAATTGAGAGAGCCAAAGAATACCAGAAAGAAGTCAATATGTGCTTTATTGACTACAGAAAAGCCTTCAATTGTGTCGACCATGTCAAGTTGTGGAATATCCTTAGGAAAATGGGCATCCCAGAACACCTCATTGTTCTCATGAGAAACCTATACACAGGACAGGACGGAACATGGTCCATGGTCCATAGTCCAGACGGAACATGGTGAAACAGACTGGAATACTTTCTCCTTCTTTATTCAATTTATATGCTGAACATATACTGAGAGAAGCTGGATTGGAAGAAGATGAGTGTGGTTTTAAAATTGGAGGAAGAAACATTAATAACCTGCGCTATGCTGATGACACCACTCTGATAGCTGAGAATGCAGATGATCTGCAAGTTATAGAAATGAAAGTCAAGGAGCACAGTGAAAAAATGGGACTACGACTAAAGGTAAAGAAGACTAAACTAATGACAATGGGTACATCAACCAGCCTCAGAAATGACACTGAAGACACTGAAGTGGTGGATAGCTTCTGCCTTTTAGGATCGAACAGATCCAGCAGTCAAGAAATATGCCACAGACTAGCACTTGGTAGGGTTGCAATGATGCCCTTGGAAAGGATATTTAGATGCCGTGACGTGTCTACACCTACAAAGATTAGAAACTTTTGGGCCATGGTTTTTCCCATGACACTCTATGGATGTGAAAGCTGGACTTTGAAGAAGCAAGATAGAAAAAGCATTGACGCTTTTGAACTTTGGTGCTGGAGAAGACTTTTGAGGATACTATGGACAACCAGGAAAACAAACAAATGGATTCAAATCAATCCAAACAAACAAATCAATCCAGGATTTTCTCTTGAGGCACAAATGACCAGGCTCAGACTATCATACTTTGGACACATTATGCGAAGATCCAGCAACTTTGAGACATCCATAATGATAATTTTGAAGGCAAGAGAAGAAGAGGATGACCAGCAGCAAGGTGGATGGACTAGATTACAACAACAATGAATGCACCACTGAGAGACCTTAAAGGCTAAGCTGATCATCCCAGAGAGAATCTATTTATGTGGTCACTAAGAGTCGACACCGACTTGACAGCACTTAATCACCATATATTAATTAGGGGAATCAAACCTAAGTTTCCAAAACTTACAAATGCAACAAGGAGAAGTGAAATTGCAAAACTTGCTGTGTTCCCTGCAATATCCACCCAGGGCTTCAAGGTTAGCAATGCAGCATCTCCATCTCTATGTAAATATATCAACTGAAAAGAAGCAATAATCAAGGGGTTTAGAAACACAACATGGTCTGACTGAAGACCTCTCATGGGATTGGAGGCTGAAACTCAAGTGAGGTTCTTTCAATTCAGTTCTATGATCCCAACATCCAAATATTAAGAACCCTCTTTTGATTGATTGATTGATTGATTGATTGTTCTATGTAAACTGCTTTGCAAACTTTTGTTGAAAAGCAGTATATAAATAGTAGGAGTAGGAGTAGTACCTGTGGCAATGGTTTAGCAGGGCTTGCAGATCAGAGGCCTAATTGCCTTTGAGTCTCAGCCTGTCTATTATCTTGCTGGTGTGTCTTACCTATATGTGAAAAACCAATCCGAGGTCTCATGCTTTGTTGTACTGACCCTCCAGAAATCAAATAGAATCTTTTACCTTCCTCAAGCCTAGCAAAAACATAATCAACAGCATAATGACTAATGGAGCAGAAGAGGTTCTTCTTGTAGGGAGGAAAGCTGGTCTTGTGGTAGCAAGCATGAATCGTCCCCTTTGCTAAGCAGGGTCTGCCCTAGTTGCATTTGAATGGGAGACTACTACATGTGTGAGCACTGTAAGATATTCCCCTCAGGGGATGGGGCCGCTCTGGGAAGAACATCTGTATGCTTGCTTGCAGAAGGTTCCAAGTTCCCTCCCTGGCAGCATCTCCAAGATAGGGCTGAGAGAGACTCCTGCCTGCAACTTTGGAGAAGCTGCTGCCAGTCTGCGTAGACAATCCTGAGCTAGATGGACCAGTCGTCTGACTCAGTATATGGCAGTTGCCTATGTTCTTATGTCCCTTTTTAGCAATGGGCCCTATTCACATGTTATGTTCAGTGCATGTACAATATGTGCAGTGAACACATGAACAAATATGTATGCACATACAATTGTCCATGCAATGGTAGTCTTCCTATCTGTACCCTACACTTGGGAGGGCATTCATTTAAAAAGTGAACCTGAGTACACCCCTACCCAATACAACCTAATGTCAGAATAGGTATTCTTTCCTGAGGTCAGAAGTCAGCCTCCATCCATAATGTGTCAGAGCCGAGAACAATCCATGGAATATTTCCTACAACATAATACAATGCCAATGTGGATCTTGCAGCATGGACCTTCCAATATGTGAGTTGCTGTCTCCCAACACTCAGGCGCAGCTTTGCGGTGTGTGTGTGTGTGTGTGTGTGTGTGTGTGTGTGTGTGTTGGGGGCATTCAGGGAGCAGCAGGAGGCATTCAGGGAGCAGCAGGAGGGAAGAGGAAGAGGGGAGACTGAGTTGCATGAGAACCGTTGCATGCCTAGCACTACTCAGGATCTGACCCACCGGCCAGGGCCAGACTGGGGGCACTGAGAGGCAGGTGGAATGTATGTGGGGAGGGCACCAAGTTTGGAGCAGAATGAGTAATTAAGGGGAGGAGTTGGGGTGCAGGGGCGCCACGTGGGTGGGGCACACCGGAAATATGACCTGTTGCCCTGTGGGCCAGTCCGAGCCTGCCACTGGCTAACATCAGGGGCTCAAGGAACACTTGGGCGGCCAGAGGATGTAGTGCTGCCAGTGGCTCCTCAGCCCCTCATTGTGGGGGATTGGAATTTGAGAGATGAGTTAGATCTTCCTGTGCTGGATGGGGTTACCCTCCCCTGGAAAGGACAGGTATGCAGCTTGGGAGTGCTCTTGGATCCAGGCCTCATCCTGGTTTCTCAGGCGGAGGCTATGGCCAGGAGTGCTGTCCATCAACTTGGGCTGATTCGACAGCTGCGTCCATTCCTTGAAGAGAATGATCTCAAAACAGTGATGTACCTAGTGTAAGGCCCAATCCGGTCAATTTTATATTGAATTAGCGCATAGATAGGTTAGCCATATTGTATTAGATAGATGCTTAACTTGAGTCTGTTTGCTCGACACAGTTTAGGCCTTGATCTTGGCATGAACCCGTGAGTGAACGCCAAGTTCCCCTGTTCCAGCAAATTTTCCATGCTGTCAAGAGCAGCCCCCATCTAGAGCTTCTGTCTAAAACTGGAGAAAATCGGCCTGTCGGCTCGGGCACACTTCCTCATTTTTCAGTACCTCAGATCGAAAGTACGCCAAGGCTCGGTGTTCCATTTGAAGGGGGGTCACTTGGCCCACGCCTTTTTCCTCTTTCACATCTCCCCTAGACAATGATATTAAATGTCAAATGGAACAGGTTAGCCGAGGGTCATGAATGGTCAAGACCCCTTCTTCGTCCAATCACTATTAGATGCGTAGGTGGGAAAGGAGAGGATACTTAAAACCCTAATTTGAGGATAGAAAAAAGGGGCTCTCTCCCTCAGGGAGGGTGGCTCAGGCACGGCACACAGGAGGAGGAAAGGAGGAAGTTGATCCGATCAATCAATTTGATGGCACCTAGCATCTAGCAAAAAGAGGAACAAGTCGAGGTTCCCTTGGGGTATAGTATATTGTGACCGCAAGGGTCTGACGGTTCTGTCAGTGTCTCTAGGCTGTTAGTTTTGTGACTGCTTTGTGTGAGAGAAGTAATTTTACTGCATGCTGTATGCTGTGATTCATCTGAATATTGGTAAGAAAATAAATCTGTTTTGATTAAATATAATCCCTTCACTTCTCCTCGTGTCTTCTTGAGTCTTGGGATTCTTGACAGCCAGTACCATCAAAAAGGACCCACATCTATGAATGTGGGGATTTTTGGAGCCCTCATTTATTCCTGGTTGCAGGAGTTTTGGGGGGTCAAAAATCTCTTACACAAGTACAAAAAATTCAGTTAGTTCAAAATGCGGCAGCCAGACTGGTCTCTGGGGTAACCTGGAGAGACCAGATTATGCCTGTTTTTAAACAGTTGCACTTTTGATGAGCTTTTAGAGACTAATTTCAATATCAAATAATAAGATACATTCCTCTCAGTTTTTGGGCACTTTACAATGATATCTCTCCCCAAGGCGCCCTTCAAATAGGTTCATTACCACATTGGTCTCCGGTCTCCACATATGAGATAGAGCAGTTAATTATGCAATTGAAATGCGGGAAAACACCTGGAAACGATTGTATCCCGCCGGAACCTCTGAAGCTCTACAAAGATTGGTGGGCTCCTGTGCTGGCTGCTCTCTTCACACATATTGATCAAACTGCACAATTCCCTCAGGATTGGGGAACGGCGATTGTGGTTCCCATCCATAAGAAAGGTAGAAGGGATGACCCCTTTAATTATAGACCAATAAGCCTTTTAAATATTATAAGTAAACTCTATGCCAAGCACTTATGTGCCAAATTATGTGCTTGGATGGAGCAGGAGTGCATTATTAAGGATGAGCAGGCAGGATTTAGAGCTAACAGATCTGGATTAGACCACTGCTTAATATTACAACATCTTGTGGACAAACAGGTCAAAAGGAATAAGCGACCTTTGTTTGCCGCTTTTATAGACCTTAAGATGGCTTTTGACACAATTTCTAGAGGCCGTCTTTGGTCTAAATTGGCGGCTACTTCTATGGACCGAAGGCTTCTACTCTTGCTCATCAAAATGCATGAACATTCCTTTTTAAGAGTGCGTTTAGACCATGCTGGTAATCTTACAAACTTAGTACCCATTAGGAAAGGGGTGTGACAAGGGTGTGTATTAGCCCTCTACTTATTCAACCTTTATATTAACGATTTGATAAAGTGTTTGCAGACATCTGACACTCATCCACCAAAACTAGCTAACAAGAAAATCCCAATCCTGATGTATGCCGATGATGCAGTAATTCTATCTCAAACCAGGGTTGGGCTCAAAAGAGCGTTAGATGCCTTAGCACTTTACTGCAGAGAGGAGCATCTACAGATCAATTACGACAAATCTAAAATTATGTGTTTCACCAATAAAGTAAAAACATTTGTATGGATGCTAGATGGACACCGACTAGAACAGGTAAATCAAAGAAAATACTTGGGGGTAATTTTTCTACACAATGCTGGGAAATCAGCACATATAAGTATGGTCACAGAGTTGGCAAAACGCAGCACAGCAGCAATCTTAAGATTTTTTAGAACTCAGGGTGCAGGCTTCATACCAGCTGCCTTAAAGCTCTATACTGCAAAGGTCATTCCGCAATTATTGTATAGTATACAACTAGGTCCATACTCAAGGTTTGACACTTTGGAAAGAAGCCAATCAGGGTTCTTGAAGAACTTATTTGGCACTCCAAAATGTACAGCAAATGTGACTTTAAGGACAGAGGCTGGCTTTATAAAAATTGAATCTCGGGCCTGGCTTCTGATTATTTCTTTCTGGTTGAAAATACATCTGCGACCAGTTGGTTTAATTCCTGAGTTTCTCTCAGTTAGTCCCCAGTCACTATGGTGTGCTACAGTAAGTACGAAACTCACCTCTCTAGGCTTAGACCCAGCTCAACTGCGGAATGGGGTCTAGCGAATGCGAAAAGAGTAGTGAGACAACGCTTTGTTGATATTGAGATCCAAGAAAACTGGGCTGCGCTTCCAGAGTTTTATAGAGTTATAAGAACTAATATGGATCTTTCCCCCGCAAAATATCTGTCGACAATTACTTTTTCTAAGTTTCGATGGATATTCACGAGAGTAAGGGTTAATTCCTTTCCATCTGCACTTCTAGCTGGGAGGTTTCAGGGTGTGCCTTTAGAAGAACGACACTGTAGTTGTGGGTCAGAAGATACAGAAACTGTTGCACATATCCTTCTCCACTGTAATCTCCGTTTATATCCCAGGGAACGCCTTATTGTTCCTTTAATATGTAAACTGGAAGATCAATCCGATGATAACCTTGTAAAACATCTGCTTTCAGATAAAGATGCTTCAATTTCTATTTCTGTAGCTAAGTTTAGTTATATTGTTTTTAAAAGGTATAATGGGATATCATCCCAATTTTAAATTGTGTGTATGTACACACACACACACACACACACATATATATACATATACACACACACAAACACATTTTAATGCTTACTAGTTTTTATTCTCTGTTTGGTCAATGACTGTAAATAAAATTACAATACAATACAATTACAATACAACAGTTGCACTGGTTGCTGATATGTTTCCGGGCAAAATACAAAGTGCCGGTTATTACCTTTAAAGCCCTGAAGGGCTTGGGTCTGGGTTACATTAGAGAGTGCTTTCTTCTGTATGATCCCTATCTCACGATGAGGTCATCTGGAAAGTTCCATCTCCTGTTGCCACCGGTACGTCTGGTGGCGACTCAGAACCGGGCCTTCTCTGCAGCTGCTCCTGGCCTATGGAATGCACTCCCAGCAGATAGCCACAATTTAGGCTCGCTGTTGGCCTTTAAGAGGGCCCTGAAAACTTGTTTGGCCTAGTCTTCCAAGGTTTTTAAATGGTTTTGAATTGTTTTAAGTACTGTGTTTTAGATGGTGTTTTATGTCTTTTTAAATTTGTTGTGCACCACCCAGAGCCTTTGGATGGGGTGGTCTATAAATGTAATGTATAATAATACCAAATACAAAAAGCATTGATCCAGTTTTCTCCATGTGCAGATTCTTTGCTGTTTAAGAAGATATGATTGATCAGAAAAGCTCTTTCCACATTCCAGACATTTATATGGCTTTTCTGTGTGTACACATTGATTGATAATTAAAATAATAATTAAATTTTTCACATTCCCTGCATTTATACTGCCTCCTGTGTGCATTCTCCAATGGGCATTAAAGTCTGGTGTGCGATTCAAGCTTCTCTCACACACTGGGTAGACACTCCTTTTCATTCCTATTTGTTTTGCTTGCTGAACTGGAATTTCATGAAAGTTGTCCCCCTGGCAAGCCATGGATTTCCCCCTTCACATCTCTGGTTTCCTTCTGGCTTTTGGAGTTTCTCTTGATTGCTGAATTGCCTTCCACCTTTTGAAGCTGGTTTCTGTCTGACGATATTCCGTGCAATCTGTTATCATTCTTGCTGTCCCACCCACTGGTTGCCAGAGAAGCTACATTCCCCCAATTCTCCTCTCTGTGCAGGACTTCTTGGCCTGCTTTTAGCAAAGCTGGGTCCTCCTCAGTGAAATGCAAAACCATCTACTTCAAGGGTATTGGATCCTGAGCTGGCTGCACAGCAGCTGTTTTTGTGCACCTCCAAAGAAGAGATGTCATTCCATTACCCAGTGAGGTCTGGTCTGCTGAGAATGAAGAGACCCCAGATTTTGATTCCAATTTTAAAAGGCCTGCTGCACAGGAGCAATGGTATCCTTTTAAACGTTATTCTAATGACTTCCATCTGCTGGACTTTGAAAAAATGGAACAGGAGTCATTCCATGAAACTGATTGGCATACGATTTAGGACAGACAAAAGGACTTACAGGTGAACCCCATTATCCACAGATAGCGGCGTATTGCGGCAATGGGAATCCGGGGCTTAGGTTCCTGGAGGCTGGGGAAAGGGCAAAAATGGCAGGAAATGAGGGGAAATAGCAAAAGTAAGTGCCCTATCAAAGTCTCCACCCCCACCCTCCGCTAGTCCCAAATTGGCCATTTGTCTTCTTTTTTAAAAAGAGCCACAAAATGGCTCCTACTCCCAAAATGGCAGCCGGAAATGACTTTGGGGATCATTTCCAGCCACCCTGGACATGCAAAATAAACCCGTTCTTCACCTTTTTTCCCTGCGTAAGCCGAGGTTGGCTGTCAATGACTTGACAGCAGAGACACGAAAGCATGGGTGTTGGATCTGCAGATAGAGAGGTTTCCCTGTATTCATGCACACAGCAGCACTTAATCAGTCTTTGGAATTTGCTGCCACAAGGTGTATTGATGGTCTCTAGTTTAGATGGCTTTAAAACAGGATTAGACAAATTCATGGAGGACACATCTATCAGTGGATATTGGTCTTGAAGGCATACCTCCCTTCTTCCACTGTTTCTCCCCACAACTGCCATTCAGCACCCTACTGAGCCTAGAGATAGCATATAGCCTCTCCCTCCTGCTTGTAGACTTCTGGTTGGTCATGGTAGGCAACAGGATGCTGGGCTAGATAGCAGGGCCAAATAAATCAGCACTGATTTGATTTGGGGATCACCTTGGTGCTTCAGATGTGTTCTCAATTCAGTTTGATGCTTCAGGGGAGCAATCCAATCTACTTTGGCCCTGTTTGATGGAATCACTTCAACTCGAGCCTAAGCTTTGGCCTGCCTCCCTTCGCCCTCACTACTCCCCAAAGCCCTGCACATTCCACAGGACTTCTTTCATCCTATGCTTGCTACGTGGCGTCTTCTTTCAGTCTTGAATGAATACCAAAACAGACCACCTCTTCAGAGCTTGGAGCAACATGCACGGGCTTCTCAGATGATCCAGGTACTAATCAGGACCCAAGCAGAAGAATTGGTGCAGCGTCGTGGTTCCAACCACAAGCTAAAAACCCTTGGCTGCAGTGTTCCCTCTAAGAGAGATTTCCAGATGTTGACAACTCCCAGAATCCCCAGCTGCAATGGCTTTTGCTTAGGGATTCTGGGAGTTGTAGTCAACAACATCTGGGAATCCCTCTTATAGGGAACACTGCTTGGTTCCAATCTCCACTCAGTCATGAAGCAGACCTTTGGCAGCCCATTGTCCACTAGCCATGGCTCCCCCAACTGGCAATATACGAAACTATCTTACAGGGCTGTTGTAGGTATACAACATTAGATGGATAAGATGGGCAAATGTTTTTACTTTTATTCCCCCACCCCCACCTCCGGCTTTCCTCCAAGGATCCCAGAGCAAAGTACATGTTATGTCTGTCCTCACAACGAGCCTGGAAGGTACACCCACTGAATTTCACAGCTGCACAGGAATTTAAACTTTGTCTCCCTATTCCTAGTCCAAAACCCTAAGACCTACACCACACTGGCTCTCAACACTGAAAAATATGCACAATATCACATCTGAAGGTGCCTCCGTACTTTTATGGGCCTGGAGAGAGTGCAGAATTGGAGACACTGAAGTCTGAAGCTACCTCGCACATGAAAATGTGTGCTCTACCACCCAACTAACTTTCAAGAGCTTCTTCACTAATTGTGGTATTAAATTTAGGCTTACAGGTACGAATGTCATTATGTGCACTTGCTCTGGAGTAAGTTATTAGTCAGTAGTAATTGCCATAGAGACAAAACCATCTCCACTAATGGTGGAATGAAATGAGTGAGTGGATGTGTTTTTCCTTTTCACCTATTGAAGGCACTCTCCAGACTAGAGCCATAAATGCTCCCTGATGGCAGACACACACCATCTATGGAAACCATTTGCTATTTTATACCAATAGACCTCGCCCATTCTGGTCTTCCGTTTTTGAAAGAGAGAATTGTTACAGAAAGCGGCAAGTAATTCTCAGGGAAGCTTTAGAGGGGATTTTGCTGCACTCTGATTTATCCAGAGAATCCAGTATAATTGTAGAAGCAGCAGCAGGCAAAGGCTAGTTAGGTTAAGTAGATCAGATTATGAGAGAGATTGTCACGGTCTGGTCTCAACCAGCCCCATGATCTGACCAGCTTTACTGCTGCTGACCCCAAGTGGAATTCCTTATGTTTCCTGGCTGTCTCCACTTGGCAGCCCATCAGCCTTCCGTCTCTCACTCAATCTAGGCAGGGTGGTGTGGCATTTAAGCCTGGGGTGGAGAACACAGACAGAGACTACACCAGAATTTAATCAAGAGGTGAAATCTTTACTTGAGAGGGAAAAATACCAATTTGAACGTAGCTTTTGCAATGTTTAACAACCATAAGAGCAAAGAAGAAGAAGAAGAAAATGAGATAAGCCCATCCAGCGATTATCGGACACTCCACGCTGGCCCTAACAGGCACCTCACCAGCAGCTCTTAGTCAGCCCACTTGGCTTCCTTGCAAGCCTGTCTCTCTCCCTCTCTGCTCAGCGCTGCCTTGTCTGGTCCTGCTGCTGCTGTCTGTTCCTCCAGCTGCTCCAAGAGGGATCCGGCTCCTCTGTGTGATCTTCAGCTCTTCTTTGCGATTCAGCTCCTCCAACTGCTCTCCTGCTCCCTAAACTGTTCCAACCTCCCCTTTTAATCCCTGGAACTCTGCCCACCTCCTGAGGGCGCTTTCCAGATTAAACCCTACAACAATGTCTGATCTGCTCAGTGTGCTTCCATACTTCCTGTGTTGTGACACCGCAATCCCTGCATAATTTCAGAGTGTAATCTGGAAAGCGCCCTGGATTAGCCAATCAGGGCAAACACAAACCAGAACTTAGGGGGGGTGGGGCAGGGATGAACACCAGGCAGAAAAACAACCCCGGGGTAGAGAAAAGGTCAAGGTTTCATCTACTCCAGCAAAGCAAGTGGTGAATGGACAGCCATTTTAAATATAAATCAAAATAAAGACCAAGCAAACCTACAACATGGAGTTTTTGGCCCCATTCTCCACAGAGGTCAAGGAGGATATTGTGGGGACTGTGTCAAATGCTTTGCAGAAATCAAGGCACACTTTGTCCACAGCATCCCTGTCCTCTATTAAACTAGTAACTCTGTTAAAAGAGGAGGAGAGATTACTCCAGTGTGACAAATTCATGCTGGCACCTACTAAACACCAGATTCTCTTTTTGCTATGCTCACAGACAGACTGCTGACAATACTTGAAACATTCAGCAAAATCACTGAGTAACCTTTTCCTGGATTGTATCACTTCAAGCTGCAGATGTGTGATTTGTGCATCCCTCCCCACAGAAGATCCCTGCACATCGAAAAATAGCTCTGAAGGGAAAGGGTTAGACTGAACCAAGAGTGCGCATCACCCTTAACCAATTGAGCAGTTTCCCCTGCATTTTATCACACCACCTGCCAACTCCTGGCAACCACAGAGCCATGTGGTTGTCTTTGGTAGAATTGGGAAGGGGTTGACCATTGCCATCTCCCGGCAGTATGAGATGATGCCTTTCAGCATCTTCCTAGATCGCTGCTGCCTGATATCGGTGTTTCCCATAGTCTGGGAAATATACCAGCGGGGATTTGAACCAGCAGCCTCTTGCTCCCTAGGCAAGTTACTTCCCCACTGTGCCTCTAATAGCCCATACCTACTCACAAAATAAAATTAATGAGGTGCTCCTTAAGCTTTTTCTCTGTTTGCACCCCTGAGTTGAACACTTGTTCCCAACATGCTATTTTTTTTTTAACTATTATGAGGGAGAGCATTTAAAAACCCTACCTTCCACTTGCAGCCTGAAGTGATACAGTCTATGCAGAGCTTTGCCACTTGATTGTGTGAGTATGAACCAGACCACCATTTGTGGGGTTGGAGGAGCAGAAGACCTGGCTAGAGCAGAAGGAGCAACTCATGCTTCTCCTGAATTTCGGATTCTGACTCTTTGTAAAGCTTGCCTTTGTGGATCTATAGCTCACACTCAGTGCTACTTGAGACTGTCTTGCAAGCGTTCTGCCATGAAGTCCCTTTGCACCCACAACCAGAAATAAACGACAGCACACAGGAAATGGGTTGAAACTAGGGCCATCACTTTATTGACTCATTTTAGCAGAGAACTAGAGTGTAGCTGGGGGAAATCGCACCTGCCACCAATGGGGTGGGGCACTACATCCCCCCCCCCCGGACCTGCCATGGTGACCAAGGGGCTACACTATTTAGCGGCACCACTCCTAACATCCGCCAGATCAGAAATCCCTTCCAGTGCAACAGTGCAGAGTAGGCAAAAAACCAGCCACCTCCAGGCCAATCCGGGTGGATGGGGAAAATTCCTACTCGGCCCCAAATGGCGACCGGCTAATCCCACACTGTCACCTGAGGGGGGTGAGTGGATGCCGAGGTGTCCCTGCAGAAGGCCAAGAGAGGGCGGGGATCGCTTTCACTAGCGCACCCTCTGCCCCCACCGCTTGGCCCTACAGACTGGTTCACTGTGGGCTCCAGCCTTGTTTCTTGCACCCTGCCAGGACTGGACGTGACATTTGCACCCCGCACTGGATGCGGAGCCAGGGGAAGGGAGGGGGGTTGGGCACCCAGACTCGGAATCAAGAGATGGGATAGGGGTAACCGGTGCAAACCTGGGCTGCAACTTCAGTAACTAGTTTGAAGGGAGCTCTGTGAACTAAGGTGTGGATTCCACTCCTGGGGTGAAGTCGTTTCCCGGGAAAATATGCCCCCTCTTTGCAAAAGCCTCATGACCTTGAGTGTACACGAGGCTTTTGCAAACCTAGTCAAAAAGGGAATGGGCATCTGTTGTGGGGTTGCTCTCCTCAGCCTCTTCTTGCCTTCTCTAGGGCCCACCATTCCGCTCAGCCACCGGAGAGATTTGTCATTGTGTCAATGGATATTTACCCGGCCGAGGCAACCCTCAGCACTCGCGTTGATAACAGTGCATCAGAAGAAGGATGGGATCCTTTGTTAGATGTTGAAAGGGAAGCTCTTCTTTACTGGTATAGCGGAGAGAGAAGAAAAAGGAAACAAGTGTGAGCTACTTAAGTGGTGTTTTCTTCACGACCCTCTGTTTCAACTGCCTGGTTTTCATGTTGATTTATTTATCCACCCCCCAACAACCCATTGCTCAAAACGTGATGGTTCTCTTCATAAGAAGACCTGGATTTACATCAGGGGACTGTATTTGTTATTGCAGGTGTGGCCAGCCTGAGGTTCTCTAGCTGTTGTTGAACTCCCATCAACTCATGCCACAATACAAGGTGGCCGGGGGTGATTGGAGGACAGCTTCTATCATCCCCAGCCAAGCTTTATGGCAGGGGGTGATGGGAGCTGTAGTCCTGAACAAGAGAAGCTGGGGATGATGGGAGTTGTAATCCAACAAGAGCTGGGGAGCGTTGGGCAATCTCTAGCCTCTCAGCTTCCTCTGTGCCATTTCTCTTGCTTTTGGATGTCTGCTCTGTAGAGAATCAGTTTGCTGCCCTGCCCCCTCTTAACACCACAACTCCACCCGGCCAGAGCCTAAATGCTGTGAATAGATCGCCCCACCCGCTGCCCCACAAAACCACACATTTATTTTATTTAGCATATTTAGCATGAGGGCTCAAGTGGCAGCTACAGCAAACAAGCAGCAGAAACATGAAACATGTGGAGAGACTACTGTGGAAACATTTGTTGAGCTGGTCCAAGAGAAATCAAAGGGCAGCAGAGGGATCCAATAGGCTGTACAAAATTTTAAAGATACCATTTAAGAGAGAGGCAATTTAAAAGTACAAAAATTTCACATACAAAACTTCTGGGGGGACATTGCCCAAATAAAGTTGAAGGGCCCCGAATATAGTTCCAGGGGAAACAAGAAAAGGGAACCAAGGACAGACACAAGAATTGAAATGAACTAAGACAAAATGAGAAAGGAAATAATACTTGGTACAACCTTGGTTCATGAGTTAGTGAAGTCCTGTCCCACTCCTGAGAAAACAACTGGAAAAGCCTTGTGGGGTCCGGCAACAGGAGGAAGGAACGCCAAGCCTTGTGGGGTCCGGCAACAGGAGGAAGGAACGCCAAGCCTTGTGGGGTCCGGCAACAGGAGGAAGGAACGCCAAGCCTTGTGGGGTCCGGCAACAGGAGGAAGGAACGCCAAGCCTTGTGGGGTCCGGCAACAGGAGGAAGGAACGCCAAGCCTTGTGGGGTCCGGCAACAGGAGGAAGGAACGCCAAGCCTTGTGGGGTCCGGCAACAGGAGGAAGGAACGCCAAGCCTTGTGGGGTCCGGCAACAGGAGGAAGGAACGCCAAGCCTTGTGGGGTCCGGCAACAGGAGGAAGGAACGCCAAGCCTTGTGGGGTCCGGCAACAGGAGGAAGGAACGCCAAGCCTTGTGGGGTCCGGCAACAGGAGGAAGGAACGCCAAGCCTTGTGGGGTCCGGCAACAGGAGGAAGGAACGCCAAGCCTTGTGGGGTCCGGCAACAGGAGGAAGGAACGCCAAGCCTTGTGGGGTCCGGCAACAGGAGGAAGGAACGCCAAGCCTTGTGGGGTCCGGCAACAGGAGGAAGGAACGCCAAGCCTTGTGGGGTCCGGCAACAGGAGGAAGGAACGCCAAGCCTTGTGGGGTCCGGCAACAGGAGGAAGGAACGCCAAGCCTTGTGGGGTCCGGCAACAGGAGGAAGGAACGCCAAGCCTTGTGGGGTCCGGCAACAGGAGGAAGGAACGCCAAGCCTTGTGGGGTCCGGCAACAGGAGGAAGGAACGCCAAGCCTTGTGGGGTCCGGCAACAGGAGGAAGGAACGCCAAGCCTTGTGGGGTCCGGCAACAGGAGGAAGGAACGCCAAGCCTTGTGGGGTCCGGCAACAGGAGGAAGGAACGCCAAGCCTTGTGGGGTCCGGCAACAGGAGGAAGGAACGCCAAGCCTTGTGGGGTCCGGCAACAGGAGGAAGGAACGCCAAGCCTTGTGGGGTCCGGCAACAGGAGGAAGGAACGCCAAGCCTTGTGGGGTCCGGCAACAGGAGGAAGGAACGCCAAGCCTTGTGGGGTCCGGCAACAGGAGGAAGGAACGCCAAGCCTTGTGGGGTCCGGCAACAGGAGGAAGGAACGCCAAGCCTTGTGGGGTCCGGCAACAGGAGGAAGGAACGCCAAGCCTTGTGGGGTCCGGCAACAGGAGGAAGGAACGCCAAGCCTTGTGGGGTCCGGCAACAGGAGGAAGGAACGCCAAGCCTTGTGGGGTCCGGCAACAGGAGGAAGGAACGCCAAGCCTTGTGGGGTCCGGCAACAGGAGGAAGGAACGCCAAGCCTTGTGGGGTCCGGCAACAGGAGGAAGGAACGCCAAGCCTTGTGGGGTCCGGCAACAGGAGGAAGGAACGCCAAGCCTTGTGGGGTCCGGCAACAGGAGGAAGGAACGCCAAGCCTTGTGGGGTCCGGCAACAGGAGGAAGGAACGCCAAGCCTTGTGGGGTCCGGCAACAGGAGGAAGGAACGCCAAGCCTTGTGGGGTCCGGCAACAGGAGGAAGGAACGCCAAGCCTTGTGGGGTCCGGCAACAGGAGGAAGGAACGCCAAGCCTTGTGGGGTCCGGCAACAGGAGGAAGGAACGCCAAGCCTTGTGGGGTCCGGCAACAGGAGGAAGGAACGCCAAGCCTTGTGGGGTCCGGCAACAGGAGGAAGGAACGCCAAGCCTTGTGGGGTCCGGCAACAGGAGGAAGGAACGCCAAGCCTTGTGGGGTCCGGCAACAGGAGGAAGGAACGCCAAGCCTTGTGGGGTCCGGCAACAGGAGGAAGGAACGCCAAGCCTTGTGGGGTCCGGCAACAGGAGGAAGGAACGCCAAGCCTTGTGGGGTCCGGCAACAGGAGGAAGGAACGCCAAGCCTTGTGGGGTCCGGCAACAGGAGGAAGGAACGCCAAGCCTTGTGGGGTCCGGCAACAGGAGGAAGGAACGCCAAGCCTTGTGGGGTCCGGCAACAGGAGGAAGGAACGCCAAGCCTTGTGGGGTCCGGCAACAGGAGGAAGGAACGCCAAGCCTTGTGGGGTCCGGCAACAGGAGGAAGGAACGCCAAGCCTTGTGGGGTCCGGCAACAGGAGGAAGGAACGCCAAGCCTTGTGGGGTCCGGCAACAGGAGGAAGGAACGCCAAGCCTTGTGGGGTCCGGCAACAGGAGGAAGGAACGCCAAGCCTTGTGGGGTCCGGCAACAGGAGGAAGGAACGCCAAGCCTTGTGGGGTCCGGCAACAGGAGGAAGGAACGCCAAGCCTTGTGGGGTCCGGCAACAGGAGGAAGGAACGCCAAGCCTTGTGGGGTCCGGCAACAGGAGGAAGGAACGCCAAGCCTTGTGGGGTCCGGCAACAGGAGGAAGGAACGCCAAGCCTTGTGGGGTCCGGCAACAGGAGGAAGGAACGCCAAGCCTTGTGGGGTCCGGCAACAGGAGGAAGGAACGCCAAGCCTTGTGGGGTCCGGCAACAGGAGGAAGGAACGCCAAGCCTTGTGGGGTCCGGCAACAGGAGGAAGGAACGCCAAGCCTTGTGGGGTCCGGCAACAGGAGGAAGGAACGCCAAGCCTTGTGGGGTCCGGCAACAGGAGGAAGGAACGCCAAGCCTTGTGGGGTCCGGCAACAGGAGGAAGGAACGCCAAGCCTTGTGGGGTCCGGCAACAGGAGGAAGGAACGCCAAGCCTTGTGGGGTCCGGCAACAGGAGGAAGGAACGCCAAGCCTTGTGGGGTCCGGCAACAGGAGGAAGGAACGCCAAGCCTTGTGGGGTCCGGCAACAGGAGGAAGGAACGCCAAGCCTTGTGGGGTCCGGCAACAGGAGGAAGGAACGCCAAGCCTTGTGGGGTCCGGCAACAGGAGGAAGGAACGCCAAGCCTTGTGGGGTCCGGCAACAGGAGGAAGGAACGCCAAGCCTTGTGGGGTCCGGCAACAGGAGGAAGGAACGCCAAGCCTTGTGGGGTCCGGCAACAGGAGGAAGGAACGCCAAGCCTTGTGGGGTCCGGCAACAGGAGGAAGGAACGCCAAGCCTTGTGGGGTCCGGCAACAGGAGGAAGGAACGCCAAGCCTTGTGGGGTCCGGCAACAGGAGGAAGGAACGCCAAGCCTTGTGGGGTCCGGCAACAGGAGGAAGGAACGCCAAGCCTTGTGGGGTCCGGCAACAGGAGGAAGGAACGCCAAGCCTTGTGGGGTCCGGCAACAGGAGGAAGGAACGCCAAGCCTTGTGGGGTCCGGCAACAGGAGGAAGGAACGCCAAGCCTTGTGGGGTCCGGCAACAGGAGGAAGGAACGCCAAGCCTTGTGGGGTCCGGCAACAGGAGGAAGGAACGCCAAGCCTTGTGGGGTCCGGCAACAGGAGGAAGGAACGCCAAGCCTTGTGGGGTCCGGCAACAGGAGGAAGGAACGCCAAGCCTTGTGGGGTCCGGCAACAGGAGGAAGGAACGCCAAGCCTTGTGGGGTCCGGCAACAGGAGGAAGGAACGCCAAGCCTTGTGGGGTCCGGCAACAGGAGGAAGGAACGCCAAGCCTTGTGGGGTCCGGCAACAGGAGGAAGGAACGCCAAGCCTTGTGGGGTCCGGCAACAGGAGGAAGGAACGCCAAGCCTTGTGGGGTCCGGCAACAGGAGGAAGGAACGCCAAGCCTTGTGGGGTCCGGCAACAGGAGGAAGGAACGCCAAGCCTTGTGGGGTCCGGCAACAGGAGGAAGGAACGCCAAGCCTTGTGGGGTCCGGCAACAGGAGGAAGGAACGCCAAGCCTTGTGGGGTCCGGCAACAGGAGGAAGGAACGCCAAGCCTTGTGGGGTCCGGCAACAGGAGGAAGGAACGCCAAGCCTTGTGGGGTCCGGCAACAGGAGGAAGGAACGCCAAGCCTTGTGGGGTCCGGCAACAGGAGGAAGGAACGCCAAGCCTTGTGGGGTCCGGCAACAGGAGGAAGGAACGCCAAGCCTTGTGGGGTCCGGCAACAGGAGGAAGGAACGCCAAGCCTTGTGGGGTCCGGCAACAGGAGGAAGGAACGCCAAGCCTTGTGGGGTCCGGCAACAGGAGGAAGGAACGCCAAGCCTTGTGGGGTCCGGCAACAGGAGGAAGGAACGCCAAGCCTTGTGGGGTCCGGCAACAGGAGGAAGGAACGCCAAGCCTTGTGGGGTCCGGCAACAGGAGGAAGGAACGCCAAGCCTTGTGGGGTCCGGCAACAGGAGGAAGGAACGCCAAGCCTTGTGGGGTCCGGCAACAGGAGGAAGGAACGCCAAGCCTTGTGGGGTCCGGCAACAGGAGGAAGGAACGCCAAGCCTTGTGGGGTCCGGCAACAGGAGGAAGGAACGCCAAGCCTTGTGGGGTCCGGCAACAGGAGGAAGGAACGCCAAGCCTTGTGGGGTCCGGCAACAGGAGGAAGGAACGCCAAGCCTTGTGGGGTCCGGCAACAGGAGGAAGGAACGCCAAGCCTTGTGGGGTCCGGCAACAGGAGAGGAAGGAACGCCAAGCCTTGTGGGGTCCGGCAACAGGAGGAAGGAACGCCAAGCCTTGTGG